>NC_060149.1:555129061-556379061 GCF_021461385.2 Schistocerca piceifrons
ACATTCAGCACAATGCACAGAAGTATTATATTCACCTGTGTGCAGGAAATAAATAATACCATTAATTTCCTTGAATCAAGCTTCTGCAAACAAGATAACAAATATGTCTTCGTAATTTACAGGAAACCAACTACCACAGACAAACATTCTTGCTTCCTCCTGACACCCCAACTTGCACAAACTAGCCAGTCAATGATCCATAGAGCTTTAAAACTCCCACAGAGTGATGAGGGCCTCCAGAATGAAATAAAAATCATAAAACCAACAACTGCAACTAATGGGTTTAAACCCACACTAATAGACAATTTAGTTAAAAAACAGAAAAGGAAATTAACAAAACAATCACCAAGAACCAAGAAAATACGCTGACAACCCTTCCTCGTAACATCTCCCAATAAATTGCGAATACCTACAAGCGACACAAAATAAGAAATGCATTACAATCAAATAATAAAGTTTACCAAACACATCCTCATAGCTGAGAAAGCAGCGAAGATAAAATTTCATCCTTTGTCATATATAAAATCATATCTAGTAAATAACCAGCTCAGTATATGTTGTGGGTTGGCAGGAGAGCCAACACCGTGTTACTAGAGGAAGCCGAAAGGCACGCGTTTTAGCTCACGCAGGCTGGCGTGAGGTCTGGAACAGGAAAAGGAAATTAGAATTTAGAAAAACGGACGTAGCTGGCGGAATACTTAACTTTAATCTATTAATGATGAGCGTCGCTCTTGAAGGTATATGATTCAATATCAATAGTAACTGGTAATGGCGCCTTGCTAGGTCGTAGCAAATGACGTAGCTGAAGGCTATGCTAACTATCGTCTCGGCAAATGAGAGCGTATTTTGTCAGTGAACCATCGCTAGCAAAGTCGGTTGTACAACTGGGGCGAGTGCTAGGAAGGCTCTCTAGACCTGCCGTGTGGCGGCGCTCGGTCTGCAATCACTGATAATGGCGACACGCGGGTCCGACATATACTAACGGACCGCGGCCGATTTAAAGGCTACCACCTAGCAAGTGTGGTGTCTGGCGGTGACACCACAGTATATAGATCAAACCGACACATCAATGCCTTTCGGTACAACACACCACACAAATCTGCAATAGCCTTCCATATAAAAGATACAGGCTGTCCATTGGACAGTCTAGATAACAACCTTGAAGTACTACGTATATTGAACAAAGGACACAGCATGTCTCTATATGAAGAACTAGAAATCCATATACACAGAAAGGAACGTGGGGAACGTCTACTCAACGACAATACCGAAACAGACTCAACCAACTTTTTCAAACGCTTTGACAAAATACTTAAAGCATTCTCACAATTTACGGTTTCAATACACAACAATTGATGTAACCACTCAAGTTCACCCTCAGTAAGTTCAAACTACCATATATATGAATGACCTGCTATAATCTTCTGATATATGGAAAAATTAATAAAATAATTGAAGTGTGCACATATTTATACTCAAGTGCAGCCCATCGACATTTTTTTTAAAACAAAAGGAAAACATATTTATGTACGTTACCGTTTAATCATTATTTTTGTACCCAACACTGCAGCACATTCATATTTAGAAAAAAGGTGTATATATAACTACCTAATATAATAACTGAGTCCTGCACATGTCAATATTGTCGTGCAGCCCATTCATATTTTTAAAAAAGAAAAACATATTTATGTAGAAACCATTTAATCTTTTATCGCTGTATCCAATGTAAACAAACATATCTGTAACACGTACATCTTTGAAAAGACAATGTAAATGTAATGTGCGCTGAAGAGGACATACATAAGGCAACAGTATGCAGTCTTTTTACAATTCTAGCGTTCCTGTAAGTTCAGTTCATTGTGAGAAATTGATGTTTATTAACCTCTAAAGTGCCTTTTCTAAATAAACAACTTATTATTAGAAAAGGCGCAAAATAGCCTAGACAGACCTTGGTCTGCAACTGTGAAAAGACGTCTGTACTCTTCACCAACACTAGTCATGTAAATAAACAGTTCTCCACCTGAAGATGATGGTGTGAATAATGGAAACGCGTAGCGGCAAAATAAACGAGTGACTGTTTTATTTGTAAATTTTACTATGTTTAATAATGAATCAATGAAAAGATTTAAGATTTAGACCAGTACTAAGAAGTCTCAGTTATAAATTTGTTGAAATTTGGAGCTAATATGAACTAAAAAAATAGCTGCTACATGTTAAACTGTCGGATAAGAAGATGTATGCTAGGCCGTCTGGATCATTCGCTTATTAGTACATTGCTCCGGAGGTTCTAACTCAAGATGGCCAATAGAGTAAGGCTTGTTGCTCGTCTAGAATAATGCCTTAACGTGTATGCTGAACGTACTTTTTCTTCTGAACAGTTTTCGATGACAGACAATACATAGCCCTGGATATGGAAGACATCTCCACGGCACAGTATGCCTTTCTGTTAGACCCGGCCGCGTCATTTCCCAGGAAAGTATCCAAGTGTTTCACTTAAACGATCTGGAAAAACTAAGGAAAATCTAAACCTGAAATGTGGATTGGGATATCGTCCCCGGTTTTCCTGGATGCGACTCCAATACTGTAGTACAGCGCCACGTTGCTCACCTGTGCACCAGAACATATGCGAACGTCATGAGTGAAATTCTAGAATTTTCTCAATGTGGCGAGGAATGAGGGTGAGTGTTAGAGCAGACCTTTATCCTTCCACATGATCTGGATGTTAAGGTTGGTGGTCCCTTAGGTACTATTCGATAGTCATACGTGACACTCCCAGACCGATCGCTGATTTCGCGCTCTCACTTTTATCCCATAGCCAACCATGACAACAGAAGCACAACACAGTTCTGTACAAGTGGTCATCACCGTTATGCACATGATAACACCGGAACTTCATATTAGTTCAGAGAGAGTCAACGGCACCTTACCCAACTCTATAGTTTTAATTCCCGCATTGTTCACAACACTCGTCTAGGTACAGGAATGTTCAAGACCTGTAACAGAAAATTCAGAATCCTACAATAGCACAAAGCATGTCTCGCCAAATACAGAGGGAGTTCAAATTAAAGAATAGAGAGGAGCGATCCCACTGGGAGATTCGGTTTCCATGTGCCGACATCATCGCTTCTAAGGGGCGTTGTGCCACATCTGATGAGCATGGAAGTAGCAGACCAACACCAACGCCGGTCGGGGATGTTTCGTTGTCGGCTGAAAACAAAACGCTGTCCCAGTGGGTGTGCTCTCCTCTTACAAGTTATTCCAACCACTGACTTCGTACAGTACGGTCTCGTGCTCTTAATGGTTTTCGCGCCATGGGCAATATAGACTATTTATTCTAAACAAAGAAGACTGCCGACAGTCTAGGTTAATATTCTGCAGAATGTAAGGCCTACTGCTCCCGTTGCTTGAGAGCGAATTCACGGTCATAAAAAGCACCCTTTAGAACGCTCCAGTGGTATTTGGTGCTCTGCGCTTTGAACGACCAGATTCTATCCAACTTGTGCCAAAGATTCCCGTAAATAGCTTTTATGAGACTTGGTACGACTTTTACTCGTCGTGCATTGGCCATTCATGAAACTTTAATAACTGAGAAAAGTCCCAGTTTTTATCAATGTGGTTAACTGAGCACAATGTATCTGTCCTCTTCATGTAGTATTACTCGGAGTGATACTCCAGGTGGTCAAAAACGAAACATTCTTCGTACGGTCTACTAGAATACTTTAACTAATATCTCAGATGTTCTGGTCAGTACAGTAGAAACAGTAATCGTAATGTAAGCAAAATTACAGGATCTAAAAATTTATATTTTAGATATGTAAATTATCAATGGCCTCTGACACCGGTTCCTGTCAGATCACTGAAGTTAAGCGCTGTTGGGCTTGGCTAGCAGTTGGATGGGTGACCGTCGGGATCTGCCGAGCGCTGTTTCCAAGCGGGGTGCACTCTGCCCTTCTGAGGCCAATTGAGGAGCTACTAGATTGAAAAGTAGCGGCTCTTGTCTTAAAAGCTGATAACGGCTGGGAGAGCGGTTTGCTGATCATATGCCCCTCCGTATTCTCATCCAGTGACGCCTGTCGGCTGAGGGTGACACGGCGGTCAGTCGGAAAAGTTAGGCCTTTCGAGGTCTGTTCGGGCGGAGGTTTTTAGATACGTAAATTAATAGCAATGAGCTACAACATACGTAGGAACCTCCTGACACTGAAGAAAGCTAGCGATTTTTTTCCAATTGGCTACGCAGCTGTTAATGGAAAATAATATTTTCGTACTTGCAAAGTTGGAATAGAAATCGATAAGCGGAACGCAGTCGTCCACTCCCATGCTATTATTTTATTTTTTACTAGAATGGTTAGATATCATGCAGTACAGCAGCTACTGTAATGGAGATTGAAGCTATTGGGACTAGCTACACGCTTGAATGCATTTGTAATTTCCCGTTGATTTAACTCGAACGAACGGAACGATGCAGAGGGAGAATTGTTCTGTTTCCAGAACCGCGCTAGCGGAAATAGTAATTAAACGCTTTTTTCTTGTTTTAAGGAATGTTTTCCCTTCATTTTCAGTTGACATCGTACGTACTGCCGTTCAGCTCGACCCGGGCGTAATAATACACACACGCCCATCCTCACGCTCGAACAAACACACACACACACACACACACACACACACACACACACACACCATACACTGACAGATATTTCTGTAATTGTAAGCGTGAGTTAAAGCAGGTAGTCTGATTATTTCTGATCGATACCACGCGGTAAAGGAATGCTGCTGTTAGTTAATCGGCTACAGCTGGTAATCAGTGTTTGGATGGTTACGTTCAGTTTGTAAAAATCAACCAAATCGACTTTCTTTTGTAAATGAGTGACTGTTTGTGAATGAAATTGTTCTTTATTTATTTATTAAGACCTAAACATACGAGAACATACATAACATACTTTGGTATTTTCGTTGACCCGGTTAAAGGCGCATCAGTCTGGAACCGCGTGACCGCTACGGTCGCAGGTTCGAATCCTGCCTCGGGCATGGATGTGTGTGATGTCCTTAGGTTAGTTAGGTTTAATTAGTTCTAAGTTCTAGGCGACTGATGACCTCAGAAGTTGAGTCGCATAGTGCTCAGAGCCATTTGAACCATTTTTTTCGTTGACCACATCAAATACCAACACAGATACCAGCTTCTGCGGGGAATCTGTCAGTACCGCCAATAGTTGCCACTAGAGGGATATACAGGACACTATATAGGCGAAGGTCGTGCAGCTAATCTACGAGGGCGTGCTGAAAACTAGTGACTCCGGATTTTTAATGTGAAAACTCTTAAAGCCTTTTAACTACAACAAACTTAAGTAAAATTTTGCATATTTATTCTTCATGTCTACATGTTCATTTCCCAACACAATCAATCTGGTAACGAACACATTTCTCCCAACAAGAGAGCCGTTTGTTAATAATAATCACTGTAGAATGCTTGACTTTGTCGACGGAGCAACACTCTCACCTCTGCTTGCACCGCTTCGTTACTATCAAAGTGAAGTCCTCAAAGATATTCGTAAACTTTTCGAAACAGTGGAAAATCTCTCGGAGTCAAATCGGGACTGTATGTACGACGATCGATGACAGTGAACCAAAGAAGTCGGATTGCTGCAGATGTCGCAGCACTCATGTGTGTGGTCTGGCATTGTCAAATTGAAGTGAGTGGAGGGGGAATCATCTGCGAACGAACGTTTTCTGCCGTTGAAAACTTGATTATAGCACGCTGTTTCTCATGCACCGGCAAAGTTACGATACACATCATCGCCGGCCGGGATGGCCGAGCAGTTCTAGGCGCTACAATCTGGAACCGCGCGATCGCTACGGTCGCAGGTTCGAATCCTGTCTCGGGCATGGATGTGTGTGGTGTCCTTAGGTTAGTTAGGTTTAAGTAGTTCTAAGTTCTGTGGCATTGATGACCACAGAAGTTAAGTCCCATAGTGCTCAGAGCCATTTGAGCCAATGGTGTCTCTCCTGCTCCAAGTCGTCCCGTTTGACGTCCTACCCCCCTTAAGGTAATGTCACTTTCCTACCTCAATTCTACCTTGTGCTCCATCACTAACGAGCTCGTCGGCGACGAGACGCTAAACCCTAATCTTCCTACCCTTTGTTTCTATCAAAGATATGACTGCCTTACCAGGAGGAACTATGTAACGTGTGCGTGGGACACACAATACTCATTAAAGCCTGTACTATGGTAAGTGAGTAGGGTTTACCTTACGAGACAGGATTTTTGTATAGATATTGACCGCGTGTACCTGAATGGTGGCAAATGAGACACCCATTCTGTAATAACAATGATACGTCAAGCAAGTCCGAAATGCAACTACACGTCAGGACGGACAAAAAGCAACACAGAAGATGCTACCAATTTGTTAATAATACGGTCGCCAGCCTAATTAGGCATTAACTGAGTTTCTTCCCTGTACAAGTTGGCAGATATTCGTGCAAAGCAACAAGTAGTAACACAGCATAATATAGTAGAATTTTAGAACCAGAAAATCTATTGAACTGATAGTTTCACGTTCTGTTCTGATATGGAAAAACCATAAATACATAACACTACACTATAATGTATACTACAAAACTTCGTACTGTCTATTGATCTGATTAAAATCGGGCATAGGTTACCCTAGAAATAGCACTTTGGGGACACACACAAAATGTCAGTTTTGATAAAGATAAAACACTGATAACTTTTGGCATATATATTGACTTTAACTTTTGCTAGTCAAACCAATTTAGAACACTTCAGAATTCAAATGAAAAAAAAGGGGGGGATTGACCCTGAAACTGTTATGATCACTGTATAAAAAAATTAATTACTGACACCGTTATGCGCTCAAGATTTCCAATATATGGGTTACTACTCTCTTTATCTTATTTCCTACTCATTTAAATACCTTTATATCTGTCTCGAAATAATTAAACTTCATTACTAAATCAATATTAAAGTTATCTTCCAACTTTATCAGACCTTCGTTATTCATTTACTGGTTCATTAACAAAACAGTTCTTTAAACACCATTCTAACATAGTTAGGTCTGCAAGTAATTATTATTAACACAAAATTTAATTTTTCATTTCGGGACACTCGGATTGCACAACATTTGGAAAGGACCCTATCTAGGTTAGTTGTGAGGATAATTAAATGATAGGAAAGTTCTGGTAAAATTTAAGTTGTTATTGAACAGTAAGGAACAAAAGTAACACTGGTCAATACGAATACAGTACTAAAAGTTTCAACCTGTTTGTATCGATGCGGCGGTTGGCAGGCGGCGAGATGGCGAGGCACAAAGCACACATACAACCACAGCTATGGCTCTTGACGTATCGGCACTTTATTTCTTCATAGCGTCGCAATACTTTTCCATTTAGTGCCTATGGAATTTTGCCATGCTGTATGGGCGTTGGAACGGCATACCCGAGGCTCAATGAAACTACGTCTTCCAGGAGAGCCTCCTCGCCCCAGGAGGTGTTGCTCAGACCAATGCCAAACTCCAACTACAACTGCTGAGACCCGTTGTGCCGTGCAGCGCCCGTGCGCATTTTCCCGCGCTCGCCTGCCATCCACCTTTTACCGCTCCCTTACAGACAGGGTATTCACCCGAGGTTTTGCATTCTATATATTCTAACACATTGCCTACGTATGGACCAGACGCACAATTACAATTTTAACATCTTACAACAGTCTCAACATTTGTTACACTTCAATTCTATTACAATATTGCTTGACATTTGACATAAACATTAATATTCACATTGAAATTCGTTTACAGTTTTCTTAACACAATGACATGAAACGAAAAAGAAATGAAATCAGAACATCGATTACACTAATTTATCGAAAAATCAGATGGAAAAAAAATTTACTTACATGTACAATAGTACAGCGTTGTTGTTGTTACAACTAGAGTCCCATTTCTACTTCCATCTACTCACGAAGGTTGGAAGGAAAAAAATTTCAAATCCTCATTTTGTAGATATTTTTCCGTTGCCTGTACAGCTTAATCAATAATATTCACAGAGAGGTGACTAAATCATTACCTATAACAGAAAAACTCCCGTGTACAACAACGATGGAAGCACATAGACAGAAACAATTTTAAACTTCAGCCATTGCGGTCAGTATTCTGGCAGAAGCTTTTAAAGAAATTTAAGAGTTTTTTGAACAGAGGCACATGCATGGTTTGTGTAGCTGAGAAGCAGCGTCTGCGTGCGTCGATTATAGCCGAAAGCACCACTCTGAAAGATCCCAGGTGGGTATCATATTACGATCCCGCCAGGTCAATACTGTGGAGCTGTTGCTTCACGTTACGTTCCCCTTTACCCTACAAAGTTCGTTTTGGCAGAAGGAAGATTACACCCTTTAACATGACTTAAAGACTCTCGCGATTCGCTTTTCAAATAGGTGTCTGATTTGTAGCCCGATTTTTATACCGATCATATCTGTCGATTCCTATGTAGGACAGGTTTGTTACGTTACTTTGTTTATGAGAGCTGTAGGTCACCCAGCCCACTTGGGTAAGCTCTTAAAGAGGACTGAGACTGTTACATGACTTCGATGTGCAAACAGAACATATTGCATGATGTAGTGCTTTAATTTAGTGCTAGCACAAAAGCTGATAAGTTTTTAATGGAGAAGTGCCCACCGGGAAAGAATTAAAGAAGCAGAACTTAAGAAGGAAAAACTACTTGGTAGAAATTGGCTGTCTGTCTGAAATCAAAATGCTTACAACAGTTGACTTACGAAAAGGTTCTGTAGACTATTAATAATGAAGGCGTTACCTGCACGTTACAAGAGAACTCTTCGTACCAGAATTGTTTTGCAGTCCTAGAAAATTCTTAAAACCTGCTCTGGAAAGTGTTAACTACGTAAACTATATATGGCTCAGCTAAGTTTAAAGAATGGAGTCACGTATGTATAATATTGTGATAATAGAAATCCGCTTCAGAAGAAACATCAGTTTTGGAAAGCTGAACTTTTTGTGAAAAATCTTGCTCACATCTACTGTTTACAGACTTCATGTGACGGAAAGAGAGGGAGACGGGCTGTAAGGGACAAAATTATTTTGATCAGCTCGCCACAGTAGCTCCTTTAGTGTAGTGCGAGTTCCAGCAGCCCCTTTGAATGCTTCAAGCATGAGAAAGTCACCACTTGTCTAATATGTTGGTAGAGACGCTCTGGAACGAAGATCCGTATTATTGCGGGAAACAAATCAATATTATCTAATAACGATAGACAGTTGCTCTACTTACTGCGACAGCGGTCTGCTTGTTTGTGTGGGATACGAGTGAGGGAAGCTTCCCTGCTGTAGACTATGATCGAAGCAGAAAACTTGCTTAACCAGCCAAATAAAATCTGTCTAGAGGTCCATAATAGGTGGAAAATACCTAGGAACACTCTTAAAAGTCGTGGTTCACAAATTGAGAAAGCGTTTGTAAGCGAATGCTTCATGGAGACAAACTACCTGCATCGAAATTCTAATAACTGTCACGTTGTGCCCAATACGTTAAATGTAGACTGCCTTCAGCGTAACATTTTTTAAAGTCATTACTCTGCAAAAGTTATGTAGTATCTGATTTTTATTCCTTTCAGTAACTGGTCGTTATGAGATGTCAATAGCCAACAGTCTCTTCTGGAGAGCTTTTGAGAACGCGTGACTTCACATTATAAAACTGTCTGTGCATTTCTGAAAAGATTAAAGTAATGAATAATAGCATTTCCAGTGCGATAATTTGAGTGTATCATCTGTTTTAGTTGTGGCTAATCCCTTCGTTTTATTTTTGCGAAGAGTGACTCTACGAATGTTAACACGGAAAACTAATTTCTTCATCGATTAATAAATCATTAGTGATACAGAAACACCAGACTAAATTATCTTTTGTGTCGGACTCAGGCGAGTGGTGAAACTGTAAGTGGATCGATCCATTTACCTGGGGTAGGAAGTAAAATCACATATAAAAGGTCAGAATCGTGGTCTCCAAACTCTGCCTTATGTTACCCTTGCGGAATCGAGAATTTAGACCGTACATGCAGCACGTCTGAGTGAAAACCACAAGGAGCAAGCAGCCAGTCTGATTTGCCGTGTCCACATTTCCCGTCTTCATATGATCAGCTTTACGAATCTATTTTCATTGCCGTTCTTTACGATCCTACTGGGACAGAGCCTCGAGCGATAACCATTTACAAAAGCGTGATTCAGACTTTATTGGGTGCGTGTGGAGGCGTGCTGTCACAGACCATCGGAATTTATTTGCATTTCCATTATTACGAGTACAGTTGACTTATGTTCTAGTGGACAATAAAGGCTGCGGAGGGAAAAGGTTTAGTGGTCCGCCAATTAATGTTTAAAGGTGCGCCCAATTATCTCTTGTCCATAGGGCATGGTGCTTGATGATTGTTTCACAGGATGGCCGGATGTTTATGCAAGCAAACTCTGACTACCCATTTTGAAGGTGCAGAGGTCACGAAGGGCACAATTGCCCTCCACAGTTCCCAATTAATCCGGGCTACACTTAGTATTTACGGCAAGGTGGGCCTTGTTCAGAATTTCATTATTCGAGGAAGTCGTTCTATCCTCGTTCGTGATCGCACAAAGAAAACTCGTTAACATAGAGGGGATTTATTGTCTATCTGATTGTTACCTGCTACGTAGTAGCAACAGAATATGTGACTCCTCTTGTCAAACAAATGCACGTCGATCCACATGTTTCTAAGCTCCCGAGCGTCACAACATGGAATTCCATAAACAATGTTTTCGCTTTCATTTGTGGATACTAAGCCATAAATTAGTATCATTATAATTTTTTTCTTGTGTAGGATTTTCTGTCTGGATATCTCAAATTCGTGCATCTAAAGGGCCAGAAACTTCCGTATTTATGCATAAAAACTGAAACGCATCGTAAATGGAAGTGGAACATTGTCAGTCGCCGGAAGTATGTACCAATAACTTAGATTCTTCACGCTTTGCTATTATTCCAAAGAAACAGGCCTTCCTCCGTTTTTAAACTTTTATATATTGTTTTATTGCTTGCAATCCATACTGACATCGAATGGATGTATAATTGTTAGAGATCAGGGGTTGCAATAAATAAAAACCGTAGATTGATAGTAAAAACGTCAAGTAAAAATGCGAGCCTAGTCGAATAGGAAAAAAAGGAAAAATTGAAAATCTATTAAATTGTAATTTTTTTATATTTTTACATTTAAAATTTTGTCTGGTTACGCTGTCACTTACAGAGGAAACATGCATCTAGCACAAGGACTAGGGGACGCAAGACTGCGATTAGTTTGCCTATATCATTACCTAGTTTTTGTTCTCTGCTTTATTGTGACAACGCAAATCGTGGACGCTTTATGCATTATATTCCGCCAGTAACGTGTGGGAATTGACCACAATATTTTAGTTTTTTTGGTATCTTTGATGCGTAAGTAGAACTGATTAAAATATTAAAGATTTTAAACTTTTAATGTAAACTTTTTCTGTTTTTCCGACTGTAGATTTTGAAGATGGCCAACTTATGGTCACAAAAGGCGAGGACTGTAAAGACATTCTGTGATAATGTCTAAAAGACCTAATATTAACTGTAAGGGTTCTACAGGTACATCTACAGTCCGCAAGCCGCCTTACAATATGTGCGGAGGGTACTTCTTGTACCATTGTCTTTTGCCCCTTCCCTATTTAACTCGCGAATGGAGGGACCCTCCATGGTATACTGTAGATAGAGAGGTGCTGTATAGAACGCGTTTGGCTATCAATAGAGCAATGTGTGAAGCTTTTAATGACTACTTTTGCAGAGCTCCGTTGAATTATCATTCACAAAACCAAAGAAATTCTGGTCGTATGTAAATGTTGTTTAGACCACTAAAGCTAGTGTCCAGTCACTCATGGACAAGATTGGATCTATATGTTTGGATAGCGAAACAAGATCAGAAATGCTTAGCTATTTTACTTCTGAAGATATCACCCGCAGTCGGAGAGGAAACGTTAGGAGAAAATTTTATACATCGACGAGGGCCTAATAGCCCGGGAGTTTTAAGTGATGTCAGTACCAGCCATGAAAATTTAGATTGTATGAATACTTAACTCTGTTTTCAAATGTTCGTTTACAAAGGAAAATCCAGATGTACGGACCCTGTTTAATTCTCGTGCCACTGAAAAGATGAGTGAAATAGATATCAGTATCAGTGGTGTTGAGAAACAGTTGATGTCATTAAAACTGAACAAAGCCGCAGGGCCCGATGGAAACCCTATTACATTCTATAGCCAATTTGCAGCTGAGTTAGTCCCTGTATTAATTACAATTTATCTTATATCCTTCTAACGAGCAAACGTATCCAGCATTTGGATGAAAGCACGTCACACCTGTATACAAGAGGGGTAGTAGAAGTGATCGACTGAACTACCGTCCAATATCCTTGACATCAATTTGTTGCAGAATCTTAGAACACGCTCTGAGCTCAAACATAATGCATGTCGAACAGAATAATCTCCTCCATGCCAACCAGCGCAGATTTCGAAAACATCTTCAAGTAAAATACAACCCGCAATTTTCTCACATGACGTACTGAACGCTATGCGTCAAGGCATGTCAAGTGGATGCAGTATTTCTCGATTTCCGAAAAGCACTTGACTCAGTACCACAGCTACACTTATTATCAAAAATACGATCGTATGCTTATCAGTTGAAATTTGTCAGCGGATTCAATATTTCTTGGTAGTGAGGACGCAGCGAGTTATCTTGGATGGAGAGGCATCGATAAATGTAGACGTAACGTCAGGTGTAACCCAGAGAAGTGCGTTGGGGCCCTCACTATTCGTGATATGTACTAATGACCTTGCGAACAATATTAATGGTAATGACAGACTTATCGCAGATGATGCAGTTACCTATAATGAAGTGCGGTCTGAGAGAAACTACAGAAATATTCAGTCAGAGCTTGATAAGAGTTCAAAGTAGTGCTAAGACTGGTGACTTCTTTTAAATATTCAGAACTGGAAAATTGTGTACTTCACAAAACGAAAAAACATAGTATTCTATGACTGTTATGTCAGTGAGACACAAATGGAATCGGTAAACTCATAGAAATACTTGGGTGTAGCAATTCGTAGGATCATAAAACGGAACGATTGCATATCCCCAGTTGTAGGTAAAGCAGGTAGTAGACGTCGGTATATTGGTAGATTACTACGGAAATGTTATCAGTCTACAAAAGAGATTGCTTACAGATCAGTCGCCCGGCACAATCCAGAAGATTGCTCAAGTATATGATGGGACCCGCACCAGATAGAATTGACAGGGGATATTGAACGTGTACAGAGAAGGGCAGCACGAATGGTCACAGGTTTTTCTGAACCTGTGGGAATGGGTCCCAGAGATACTGAAAGAACTGAACTGGCAGGTTCTTGAAGATAGACAGAAACTATTCCCAGAAAGCCTACTAGCAGAGAATCAGGAATCGCCTATTAATGACGACTCTAGGAATATACTGCAATCCTATACGTAATGCTCCAGTAGCGACCGACAGGACAAGATGATATTCATTACAGCACGCACAGAGGAATTTAAACAATCGTCCTTCCCGTGCTCCCTTCGTGAATGGAACGGGAAAACGTCCCAGTAACTGGTGCATGGGACGTACTCTCTGCCACGCACGTTACAGAGGTATGCAGAGTACGGATGTAGATGTAGATAGTGCGTCTACGTGATTTGCTGAAAACAAAAGGTGTATCGAAATGATTCAGTGAATAGCTTGCTATGTGAATGGTAACTTGAACGAACAATAGCGTGTGTATGCATGGAGAGAGATTCTTAGAAGTATGACGCGAAGTAGAACATCCAAGGCGAAGCATATTGCTCCGCTGCTGACAGTTGAATGTAGTGGAGGTGATGTGCACGGGAAACATCACATTTTGTTACAACCGTGATCGAAGTGACACTGGTGCAAGCATACCAGAAAACGTGTTTGCTTTCGTGACAAAAAGGTAGTTGTTGACGATGCACCATGTTCGAGAAGGGCAAGTATGGCAGATGTTGACGTAAAATCAGTGACTTGGAGGTAAAGAGGAAAGGGTTGGCACCACAGTTCACAAAAAGATGAGTAATCTGAAAATATGTTCCAGATTTCCGCCACACCAACTGTCTGATGAGATGACAACAAAAAAGTATGGGATCTGTTGCAGATTTATTTAATGCGTTTGACAGACGTCCATCTTCCTTGCATAGACTCATCAGAAAGAATGAAGTCTGGTGCTAATATTTCAAGCCAGGCCCATAGGAGAATTCATGAAATTTAATTCTGTATGTTGCCCTGTCCCGTGGAATTCTAAGAGGACGTATTTTTCATACATACCGCATATTCAAAGTCGTGTGACTTTCATGCTTCGATCGATTTCAAAAGAAGGTTCAAATGGCTCTGAGCACTATGGGACTCAACTGCTGAGGTCATTAGTCCCCTAGAACTTAGAACTAGTTAAACCTAAATAACCTAAGGACATCACAAACATCCATGCCCGAGGCAGGATTCGAACCGTCGACCGTAGTGGTCTCGCGGTTCCAGACTGCAGCGCCTTGAACCGCACGGCTACTTCGGCCGGCTCAAAAGAAGGTTTCAGCGATAGTTTACATCAGCGTTATAAACATTGTCACCATCGAAAGTTAGTTAGAACGTGAATAAACGTGATAGCATTTACCGAACAGCAACACGTCTGTAAGTGATAACATGTGGTAATTTAATTTGTGGTAAGGTCTTATGAGACCAAAGTCTACACGCTACTTAATCTAACTTTAACTTACACTACGGACAACACACACACCCATGCCTGGATAACGTGTCTCGTAAGACACCACGTGAGGTAAATTACTGTGAGTGGAACAAGGATTCTCACAAAAGCGAACAGAGTTAAGAGACTGGAATCTGTGCAAAATATTAACGCGAAGAAAGCCGCCTCCACGCGGCGCAGCCGCTTTCGACTCGGACGGAGTGTCTAATAGAATTACACGTCCCTCGTTTTTGTTCTCGCTGCTCTGCGCCTTTGCCCGAAAACTGCGGAATATCAGAACAGTGTCGGCGGTGGCGGTGGTGGCAGGGATGGCAAGTTCCAAAGTTACGGGCAAGACAGCGCATCTTTCCACACTGGCAACCGTGACGGATTACAGCAACAAGGCGATCCGCCCCGCACGGCTGCGCGCTGCATTCCGGAAGTTGTCCCGACGGAGGATCAGCGAAATGAAATTAATTTGAAAATTATTTTAAGTTCCTCTGCAACTCTTCTTGTGTTTCATTTGTGTGACTTGGCACTGTGAATTTATAATTCTCGCTCGTCTCTCAGGCAGTAAGGGATTGCAGCACAAATGTTATTCTGCAAAACAGTGTATCAAACGATGTGTCTTCCTTCATAATTCTGTACATGCCACTAAACTAGCAACAAAAAAGGATCGTTCTAGAAAACTTTCGTTGCAAATATCTGTAAAATTAAAAATTAAATACGCAAAAGATGCGCCCAAAAGTTCGGAACAAGATACCTCAAAGCAAAGAAAGTAGGAGATTCAAATAAAGTCACACCATTCACATTCAAAATAATCTCCATTGGCTACAATTCATTTTCAGTTAAGCTTGTAAAGCCCCTGAAAACTAAACGAAGGCTTTTTGGAATCGCTGTCACACGTGTTTGGATGTCTGCCGAAACTTGAATCCGGCTTAGGTGTACTGACCTGTTTTGGTTATTTTCCCAACTCTGGATGGACCAATTTATGCCACGCCCATTACGAACAGATCTTGTGCTTACTCGATGTTTTGTGAACGATGGTGTTCGAACTGTCCATGCTAATTTCCAATTCTTCCGGTATCAGTTTTAAAGACACCTGAGACACCTGGTTCATTTTTGTTTCCTTTTTTTTTTGGGCAGCATCTGTCGCACCTAAACTTTCATATACAGGTTAATACGAAGGCCGCGAATTGGAGGCAGTAATTGACAATGGAGCGTGACAGATTGTAGCGTACCTGCCATGTTACTCAGTCTGCGCAGTGAGAAAGAAGTAAAGAAAATTAAGGAGAAATTTAGAGAGAGAATAAAAGTTCAAGGAGAAGAAAGAAAGCGATGGTAGTCAATGAGAACCTCGTAACCCCATGTATCTCTGAAAGCTCAAAATTGCATTAAGAAGTAAAATTTTATTGATTTTGCGTTGTCAGTTGCTTTGCTTGGACTGACTGAAAGGTTGTTTGAGAAGTTGCTTCCACTGCAAACAATGAATCGAAACAGAAGTTAATCTGACTGCGTGATTTCCAAAAAGGTGTACTGAGTCGCCTAATAAAGAAAACCAGATTCTATAGAAGTTCCCTTAAAAAATAGTGATACTCTGTTTCATACCTTTTTGCTTCTCTGACATGAAATCTGACAAAACCTTAATTGATTTCTGATGTTACGAAAGGTTCAAATGGCTCTGAGCACTATGGGAATTAACATCTGAAGTCATCAGTCCCCTACATCTCAGAACTATTTAAATCTAACTAACCTAGGACAGTGCCCGACGCAGGATTCGAACCTGCGACCGTAGCAGTCGCGTGGTTCCAGACTTCGCACCTAGAACCGCTCGACCACCGCGGCCGGCGGTACCAAAGGAAGTTCCCTGAAATCTGAAATGTATTTTTCTTGTTTTTCCCTTTTGGCTTACCTGTGACAGTGAATAACGCTCGGATAGCTGCTCTCTGGAAACTGCTGCTGCTTTTGAAAGCTATGAAGAAGGCACGTTTCATTTACTGGGCAGTAAACTAACTACAGGTGAACTCCGTGTGCAGTGAGTCCAAGTAACGTGTTTGCATTTTAAATTGTAGTTGTGAAACTTTACCTAACACATGACAAAGATTGGGAAATGGATGATGATGATGTAAATTACGTTAGCCCTGATTCCTTTAAAAGTTGTATTGGTGAATTTAGAAAATTCACTTTACAAAAATATTCTTCATTGTGATCGAGAATTACAAAGAAATGAAAAACTCTGAAAATAATTTAAATTCGTTTGTTCAACAGTGTCATGTTGAAAGAGTTATTACAGAATATACACACTGAAGCGCCAAAGGAACTGGTATAAGCATGCGTATTCAGATACAGAGATATGTAAACAGGCAGGAACTAGCGCTGCGGTCGGCGACGATCATATAAGACAATAAGTGTCTGGTGCAGTTGTTAGATCGGTTACGGCTGCTACAATGGCGGCTGAAGATTATCTTTCAGCGTTAGAGATGTGCAACCCTTCATCAAATTGCTGCCAATTTCAATGCTGTCAACGTGTGAACCATTCAACAAAACAAAATCGATATGGGCTTTCGGAGCCGAAGACCCACTCGTGTACCCTTGATGACTGCACGACACAAAGCTTTACGCCTCACCTGGACCCGTCAACATCGACATTGGACTGTTGATGAGTGGAAACATAGTACCTGGTAGGACGAGTCTCATATAAAATTGTATTGAGTAGATGGACGTGTACGCGTATGGAGACAACCCCATAAATCTATGGATCCTGCGTGTCATCAGGGGACTGTTCAAGCTGTAGGAGGCTCTGTAATGGTGTGGGTCGTGTGCAGTTGGAGTGATATAGGACTCCTGATGAGTGTAGATGCAACTCTGACAGGTGACACATACGCAAGCATCGTGTCTGATCACCTTCATCCATTCATTGTGCATTCCGATGGACTTGGGAAATTATAGCACCTCAATGCGGCACCCCACACGTGCAAAATTGCTACAGAGTGGCTCGAGGAACACTCTTGGAGTTTAAACATTTCCGCTGGCCACCAAACCCCTCAGATATCAACATTATTTAGCATATCTGGGATGCCTTGCAACGTGCTGTTCAGAAGAGATCTCCACCTCCTCGTACTCTTACGGATTTATGGACAGCCCTGGAGAATTCATGGTATCATTTCCCTCCACCACTGCTTCAGACATTAGTCGAGTCCATGCCATGTCGAGTTGCGGCACTTCTGCGTGCTCGCGGGTACTAGGCATGTGTACCAGTTTCTCTGGCTCTTCAGTGTATGTTCATCGTACATTACAAAACGTTACATTAATTGAGATTATTTTTCCTGAATTGTCGCTAATGTTATCTAATTAAGAAGAAGGGGAAAGGTCTGTGTTGGATATTAAATTGTTATAATGATGTACAGACAGCAGTCCGCGCCGACCGGTGTGGCCGAGCGGTTCTAGGCGCTACAGTCTGGCACCGAGCGACCGCTACGGTCGCAGGTTCGAATCCTGCCTCGGGCATGGATGTTTGTAATGTCCTTAGGTTAGTTAGGTTTAAGTAGTTCTAAATTATAGGGGACTGATGACCTCGGCAGTTAAGTCCCATAGCGCTTAGAGCCATTTGAACCATTTGAACAGCAATCCACGCGCAGTTAAAGCAAGGAAAACTGATTATTAAGAAGTCTTCAACAAATCAATCAAAAAATCTTTCTGTCTCGCAGTAAAGATATCAAAAACTATTTTATGAAATCAGTTTTCTCAACAAAGATAAATTTTCATCATTCTTGCTCGACCGTGGCTCAATTCTCGATTACAAGATGCGGACTGACTGTCTCTGCGATCAGCATCCGTGAGGAGCAACTGACGTAGAGATGTTATTGCAGACACGGAGTGCCGCAGATGGTACTGCGCGCTGTCTGAGAAAAAAAGTAAGCGTGATTTCCGTCTGTGACCCAAGTTACAAGAGAAGCTAATTCTGAGCAAATATCAACAGGCCTTTCATCCTGCGAGGTAAAGCACTACGCTTCCCAAACCGCCGTCCGACTTCCTGTTATAAAGCTAATACGCCAACTATAATGGATAAAATTAAAAACAATCCAATTTGTATACCGTACACAACCTCTAGAACTTTGATAAATCTCTTACGCACAAATGCTTTAAGCAAATCACCTTCGATTGATCATCCAATGTCTGAAACAATTCCTCGTAATTTTTGCGGTTTTCTCCATTCTGACTACAGCATAATGGTTGTCACATAAATACTTTTTTGATTTTCAATATTGAATAGTTTTAAACTTTTGGCAGTCCTCTTTTCTGCTATTCGAATATGTTGTCACCATTCAACCTGCCCCGTGAAATACCTAACATGATTAGAACAAAATATCGCGTTTACTTTGGCGGCAGCTGCACTCGGATATAGTATAGATAGTAATGCTTTTCGAAGCGAGACGGAAAGCCATTGATCTGCCGTCAGCGCGGCAGTTAGCCGTGTTCACAATCTGGGCCCTGTTTACGGCGGCTGGCGTCGTTTCGGCTGATTTACGAGGCTCTCCTCGACTGTCAGCGCATCTTGTCTCAGTGCTCGCCTACACTGTCTCAGTTTCTCGTGGTTACTGAAGCCATTGGTGTGTTACCTCTTTGTCTCACTTATTTGCATGCTTTAAATTCCAACAGCGAAGATACAAATTCAGCGAAGAGTTGCCAAAATTGTTCAGCCAGAAGAATTCGGCCAGTGGCATTTCCTTAGAATTGCCGTTCAGCGCTAATTAACGACGTATTTAAGTCGTGATTTAGTGTCTTGGTTACAGTACTTTTCATTTTTTTTATTTTGACTGAAATTTTTATCCACTAAACCAGTTCCAACACACGATGTTTGAATCGAAATTGTTCTACAGCCTATGTTCTAATTCATTTAGAGGCTATTTTCCATTGGTGTGTGTTCTAGTGCGTATACACGTGTGGCTAAGAAACCACAGTAAATATTTGTCGTGGCGGATTAGAGCGCAACTCTTTTTGACCTTGATCTGTGTGCTTACATTATGACAAGATTCATCCAAAGCGATCAGCTCGAAGGTGGCTGACGAGCACTTTGCTACAGACATAATAAAAATGGGAATATTATTAAAAATGGAGCTCACACTCAGATTAGACACTGACGGGGAGGAAAATTGTACATATCTTTTGCGAAGGAACAAACCTCATATTCTTATGGTCGGATAGCGATTTGAATCCCCTCTTCGAGCAGTGTCTTACCATTTAAGTCGGCTCTTATGCTCGGCCGAAAGGTAAAAACGGAGAGGAAGAGGTCCAGAAAAAAATATCTGGAGTAGCGAGGAAAAGACTGCAGACGTGTGTGGTCTCTAATAAACTCTACTTTGAAGGCACTCACTAGTAATTGGACATACTAAGAGAAAGAGCGCAGTATTTGGCACGCTAGTTTGCCATTCGAAAGAAGTGTGCTTCAAGTCCTGATCCAACCATCCTGAGCTAGGTAGTTTGCGGTTGCCCTGCACTGAGTAACACGAATGTCAAGGTGGTTCCGCGGAAAAGGCCGTCAACTGTTCGCTTGCACTATCAGACCTTGCAATCCGCCTGTCGTGTCTAGGAATCCTGCATACTCGGTTCGCTAGACAAACAACAAACAACTCGTATTAATGAGTTTTATTACAATAAGACAATTACAGTATTTAACTTTAACAGATATGTCGCAAGCAGAGGGCGAGATACAAAATAATCAGTCTTCTTCAGAATAGATAAACACATATCTGTTCTACGTAGAGATAGCTAACGAAGTCGCTGACGTGAAGCTGCTATCGAAGTGGGTGTCACCAGTCGGGCGCGGCCCTTATGTCCTCTTCAGGGGCCGCTGATGTCACGTTGTCGTCGTGTAGGGAGGTCGGTCAGCGTGCGATTGGCTGATCTCTTCTCATTGCCTTCTCTTCCTTGTCGTTCCCGACTGGCGTGCCGGCGCTGACATTACGCCGTAACACCGTCCGCAATGACCTCGAGACCAATGAGACATTAAATTCTAAACTTCATTTTCCTAACTAAACAAATTTTTGGTTTTTTTAGCTGACCTCGTACACATTTCGCGACGCAGCGCAACATGTGTATAGTGATCGTTCGTCAACTGGCACTCAGTTGATCTATTAAATTTCGTCGAAGTGTGTCACAACGTAAGTTCACAGTTCTAGGTCAAAGAACAGGTGTGTACTGCTGCGCCACGATGTGCACTCTCTTTATAATTCAAGCAATCCCTTCTTTTTGTGTTCAAGTAGACGTTATGTAGAACAAATATGGCGATTGCTCTTTAATGAGTCCCACTGAACTGGGCTTTACGGGTAGTGATGCAACCGTAATATCAAGGAGATCCGTTTTATATTATCTCCTTCAGCTGAGAATGTAGCAGCTTTAGTTGTCGCAAAATGTTACTGTATTGCCACAAGCTTTATTGTCCAACCATTGGAACCGTTATGAAATTAGAAAAGAAAAAAGGTAATTAGTTTAATGTCCCTTCAGTGTGGTTATCATCAGTGACAGCGCTTATTCAGTTGGCTAAGTACGGGGAAGAAACCTCGCGTCAGCTGACTGAAGGAGCTATTCCAGCATTTGACTTACGACATTCTGGAAAACGACTGGAAACCTAAATCTTGTTGCTGAATGGAGATCTGACCCTTGACTCTTCTGGGTGCGAGACCAGTGTTTCACCTATTGTGTCATTTATCTCGGCGGCTGGTGACCAGTTAGGCATTAGTTTCCAACGTCTCGTTGACTTCAAGATAGTTTGTTGCAGAATGTTCGTTCTATGGCTGTGAAAGAACAAAAATTCGTTTTTAAGGTTTATTAATTTCTCCGTGCCTAGGGAGTGATGTTGTTCCGCAACAGAATTAATGAATCGCCGCTCCAGTTGCTAATATGTTTTATGTTTTAGTTCACAACGAATTTCGGATTTTATATTTAAGCCATTTTCTAGCAGATCTAAAATGACTTAAATGCAAGATCTGAACCGGTCGTCGGCGAAAATAAAGAAAACATTAACAACTGGAGCGGCAATTCAGTAAATATTTGTAAAGACTCTGCCGGTATTCGCAAAAATGATTTAGGGAAACAACTAAGCTCACCATGTCGGTGACCGAGCTCTGAGGACGACGCCTTGCTAATCAGGCACTATGTTATCGTCTGCCAACATATCGAGCCAGATGGCGCCGTGGTAGGACTAGACACTGGACTCGCATTCGGGAGGACGCTGGTTCCACCCAAATTCGGCGATTCGGGTTTGGGTTTCCTTAAATTGCTTCAAATTAATGACGGGGTTGTTTCTCTGAAAAGGAAACGGCTGATTTTTATCGCAATACGAGCTTAAGATCCATCTATATGACCTCCTCGTCAATGGAACGATAAATCGTAATCTTCCGTCTTTCATTAGGATGCTGCATATAGCTTGCACAGCTTTCTCACCGTGGAAGCGCTCTTCTCGCCGAGTAGCTACTCAATAGCAGTCTCGGGGTACCCCATTCCAGTCCTTCCACGACAGATAAATCCCTGACAATTCCAGGAATCGAGCCCGGGTCCTCCGTATGAAACTGGACACGGTGAGCGCCCACCTATATCGAAGGTTCAAGGAATTATCGGAAAACCTACATTAAATGACCAGACGGGGACTTGAGACCTGACTACGAACTCGTATCGAGCACGGCTTCAGCTTGTTCACTAAGCAATGCCTCCATTCCCAAGTCGAGTTTAATCTCGACTGTAAATCTTGAGAAAGCAAATCCACTTGTATGTTGTGTAGCATAAAATGACGGTTCTGGAGCAGGGAGGACGGATCTGCAGACGTGCACTGCACTACGGAGCGAAGAGGCATACTTGTTAAGGCACAAGCCTCATCGGATTTTAGATATATCCTCCCCACCGGAGACCAATTGTATACAGGAGGAATGGTCAATATTCAGGGACGATCATTTAAAGCACAAAATTTCATACGGACATATGCCCTAGTCCTAATGGTTTCCGAGATAGAACGCATTTAATGTAAATTGTTATTTATTTTCTGTACTGTACAACGCATTGTCAGATCTATTTTATAGATATGTACAACAATCAACAAACATTACTGCATGCGTTTTACAAAATCTCAATTAGAAAATAGGTATTTTGAACATATTCACTTCTAAGCATTGTCATACACGTCACTTTACAGCTGTTCTACAGTTCACAATAAATGTTGTAACATTCCATCGGCAACCTCAGTTCATTTGTGCACTCTTGGGATAACAAGATGTGTTGTTTGTCTGAGGGCCTCTGCTCATTCCCGAATGAGTGGAACAGCGTCCATGATGCTAGCAAGCAGCTCATTTCGACTATTCACCCTTTGTTTGTACACTTGAGACCTCACCTAACCCCAATTAAAAAATCTAAGCAACGAGGTAGTTTGGGCTGGAATAAAATGTTAAAGAGATTGGCTGGGTAAGACACACACGTACTCATAACTAGCCCAAAAACAGATTTGCATTAAATGTTTTCTGTCTCGGAAATCATTCGGAGTAGAGCATACACCGATCAGCCAGAACACTATGACCACCTTCCTAATAGTCGGTATTTCCACCTTTGGCACGGATAACAAGCGAAGACGGGTCGTGGCATGGAAGCAAGGAGGCCTTCGCAGGTCGCTGGAGGGTGTTGGCACCGCATCTGCACACACAGGTCACTTAATTCCCGCAAATTCTGGGGAGGAGGGCGATAAGCTCTGATTTGAGCTCTGGGGCTACGTTCAATCACATCCCAGATGTGTTCGATCGCGTTCAGAACTGGTGAGTTGGAGAGCCAGCACGTCAATTGGAACTCGCCACTGTGTTCCTCGAACCACTCCATCACACTAATGGCCTTGTGATATGATGCATTATCTTGCTGAAAAATGCCACTGCGTCGGGAAACATGATCGCCATGAGGGGGTGTACATGGTCTGCAGCCAGTCTACGATACTCCTTCTCCATCATGGTGCCTTGCACGATCTCCACTGGACACACTGATTCCCACGTGAATGTTCTTCACAGCATAATGGAACCGCCGCCTGCTTGGCTCCGTCCTGCAGTACAGTTGTCAAGCAGCTGTTCCTCTATAAGATAACGGATTCGCGCTCTCCCATCGGCATGATGAAAAGGTATCGGGATTCATCAGACCACGCAACGATCTGCCACTGCGCCAACGTCCACTGTCTATGGTCACGTGCTGATTTCAGTCGTAGTTGGCGATGTCGTAGTGTTAACATTGGCACATGCATGGGTCGTCGGCTGCGAAGGCCCGTCGTTAGGAGTGTTCGGTGCACTGTGTGTTCAGGGACCCTTGTACTCTGCCTAGCATTAAAGTCTGATTTTAATTCCTCCACAGTTTGCCGACTGTCCTGTTTTAGCAGTATGCCCACCCTACGAAGTCCGACATCTGTAGTGAGGGGTGGCCGCCCAATCCCACGACATATTTACGTGGCTTAATCTTGGTTTCTTTTCGTGTTGAAGAGCCTCAGCACAGGACTCCTCGAACACCCGACAATCGTGGAATTTCAGTAGTCTTCGTGCCGAATCCCCGGGCTATAACAATCAGCCCTCAGTCAAACTCAGATGGATCGTGCGCCTTCCACATTTTACACACAGGACGGGCAGCACGCTCACTAAGTACTACATGCACTGTGTGTCTATCTGACCAGCAATCATTCCTCACCAGGCGACGTTGCTATCACCTGGACACTGATTGTTGACCATTCCTTGTTAGGCATCCTGTATAACCTTTCGTTCCCTGCTGCCTTCATAATATCTAAGAGTATATTCCTGTCAATACTATCAAAAGTTTCATACAGAAGAGCTGCATGCACTCGTGAAACATAACGGTTTTTCCATGCTTTCAGCCATTCGCAGTATACGCACAGCAAGGCCATGTTGAGCAACTTTACAGGAACAGATCCGTCAATCACCCAGACTGTTGTCTCTGTAATTACTGAAAAGGTTGGCGCCCCTCTTTAGAAACCACGTGTTTGTCTGGTCTCTCCACAGATAACTTTCGTTTGTGGTTATACGTAGCCGGCCGGGGTGGCCGAGCGGTTCTAAGCGCTACAGTCTGGAACCGCGCGACCGCTACGGTCTTAGGTTTGAATCCTGCCTCGGGCATGGGTGCGTGTGATGTCCTTAGGTTAGTTAGGTTTATGTAGTTCTAAGTTCTAGGGGACTGATGACCTCAGAAGTTACGTCCCATAGTGCTCAGAGCCATTTGAACCATCTTTTGTTGTACATACGGTAAGACTATCTGTCTCGTTGAGACAGTCAAGTCATCCAACTTCGGCTAGTACATGGTTCGGGGGGTGGGGGGAATTAGAAGCACGCTTTCCAAAAATACAGCATGTACGACAGATACATCAGACCACGATGTAGCTTCTCAAATGAAACTGTAAAAACTGGAAGATTTAACTTGCCCCTCCAAAATATATATCTTCCATTGCTTGTTTTTGCCAAGTATAACCAAAGGCTTGAGTCAAACGTATATGAATTATGTCATTTCTGACAAGTCATTTCTTCCATGTATTTCCGTTCTTCTATCTTTTAATTATATTACAGATCGGACCTCATGTTAGACGTTGTTGTAGTGAAACGAAATTTTGAGTGAGAAGAAGATAAAATTAAATTCCTCGAGACGATTATGCACTAGATCTCCAGAGCGGTAGTCGAGATTACCAATAGATATTTCGCGGAATCTGCGGCATTATGAGCGATTTCGCTGTCTTAAACCCAAATCCAAGTTTTTATCTATTGCGTTTGTTTTCTTGTTTGTGTTTAAGCTTTGGAGCATGCGATTTGGAATTATTTACGTTAGCTTCCAGCTTTGAGCTCGCGGCCTTCCTTGTCTGTACTCATATTCATTCTGACGTTCAACGTGTTCCGTCTATTACTTACCATGTTGACGAACTTTCTGAAGTCATGATACACCAAATCACACTCTAAAGAAATACTAGGACCTAACACTATTAGATTATAAGCCGTAATATAAATACTGTTCATGATTTACCCAGTAGGTCGAAGAAAATCAACAGCAATAATATGAGAACGAAACTTCTCGAAAAGATGTGTTTTGACTGTGAAAAGTACTTGTTTCTAACATTTGGAGCTCTGAGATGCTTTATTTTTACTGATCTTCCCGTGCTCCCCATGATGCACACTCCACACCTTAATGGCCTTTTACATTCTTTACCGTATTTCCAAAAGCGCCAGCCTCCTCCCCGTCATAGTTTCTGCGTTAGACTTTACCAGTGTGCCGAATTTGCATTTGTTTCCTAGTGGACTTTGCCCATGATTATTCTCCTGTCAAAGATCTCCAGCTTCTCCTGCTTGTAGTGCAGACACAGTTACATCCCGGCGTACTGGCATTCTATTCTAATCACAGTGCGCAATTGTATCTCTTTGGAGTTTTTAGGAGATGAAATCTCATCGTAGACGTTTTTCTTAATTTCCATAATCTCCATTTTTTTTTATTCAATGTTTCTCTCTGGAAGTGAATTCTCTCCTGTGTGTTCACTGACTCACCTGAAATTTGTGACTTCGGTCATTACATCTTTTCGTCCAAAACAGATCACATTTATCCCGTCCACCAACCGATTCGAAAGCTTTTTGGAGCATTGGAACGACACAACGATTTTCTTGTCGGTGTGCAGCATGTGCCAGAATGATTATTTCACGTTCAAGATTTACGACCTCCCTGCAATTTATTTAAGCAGTTTAGTTGTTTAAGGGAAGCAAAGGGCAAACCAGCGTGTCCCCACGCAGTAATTAGGGACCGGCGCCGGATGTTGTCGGTGCACAGCGACACTCTAATGAGCAACTCCGGCCTATAATGGCTGGATACATCTCCATTACGCGCTCTGCCGGTCGGCGAAGAGGCGACTGCCCAGTTCGGACTTTCACAACGTCACATACAATGCTGGCTATCGGCCCCTACGCACGAGGTGCATGTTGGCCAGTGTGAAGTTATCTCACACCAACTACAGAACATTCACTGAACTTACAACGGTCCCCTGAAAGACGGAAAAAATCGCTAAAACAGCACGTCGAGATTTATGAAACTTAGACAAAATCAGAAACCTAAGACGGAGCATAAATAAAAATAAAGATACGTCCAAAACGGGTGCGTCAGTTTGGCGGCCAGAAGTAACGCCGCTGCGCCGTGTGATTACCCTTAGTAGCGATACAACGCAAACAGTAATTCGTGGTGACGTTAATGATACTGTCTATCTGTATTCTCCAAAAAACTAAGGGAGAAGACCTTGGGAGAAACATAGTCACTCCTCCCGGAAGCATCACAAAAACACATTGTGGAACACAATTTGGGAGATTCAGTTGACCATTGGCATTCTTAGAATGAAATTTTCACTCTAAAGCGGAGTGTGCACTGATATGAAACTTCCTGGCAGATTAAAACTGTGTGCCGGACCGAGACTCGAACTCGGGACCTTTGCCTTCCGCGAGCAAGTGCTCCACCAACTGAGCTACCCAAGCACGACTCACGCCCCGTCCTCACAGCTTTACTTCTGCCAGTACCTCGTCTCCTACCTTCCAAACTACAGAAACTCTCCTGCGTAGTTTCATTGGCATTCTTAGTTGTTGAATACCGTTCACAAGATGAATCTCGGGCAGTCTAGAGTTGTCGACCAATAGGGCGAAAGGACAACCTATTGGACCACTACATGTGACTACCTATGCGTCATTGATATCAACAGTATAGATATTCCCACTCACCGTTCCATATTTTGAAGACAGAGAACCGTGCTTCCACCTATGGATATAACATCCGCCACACAGAAAACACCTTGTCTGACGACATAGCTTTCGCTGATGTTTGATAGTCAATAAATATAACTGAAACTATACTGGTATTCATATGTGAAGAAAATGATTCTCCACTCCGCTTGATTCCAGTGTGCGAGTGGCGTACCCTCACAAATTTTGACCTACTATATATCTCCCATGCTTGTATGAGGGTTTGTGTACACAGTGATAAAGATTAGAACAAGTGACTGCTCTTTGGAAAGGCTGTAATTAGGATGTAGGCGTTGTCCTGTTCCTCTGAGTGCATTACTCAAACATCAATCATCAGTGCAGTGCACATTTACACAAGGCCGTTTTTGTCGAAAGATCCTAAATGTTCAAACTGCGGCTATAAAATATTGCCTTCAATGGGATAACTGCTCACCATCACAGTTCGTTCCGAAAAAGATGCCCAACGTCAGCTGACCAGTTTGGATATACTTGCTGTCTTCTTCTATTACTACAGCAGCAAATGTCGTTCTTCTTGGCCATTCTACGTACAAATGGTGCAGACGGATTACCAGGTCTCGGCGTTTCTCCTGTAGACTTGCTGCAGCACAGCTGTGATAACCACACAGTCAGCTTTTGTCTCAAGCTACTTATATTTTCCAAAGTAATTGCTGTTTTTGCGATTTCCCCGTAAATTATGGATTTGAGTTTTGGTTTCTTTAAAGTGCTAATTTAGTTTGGGATAGCCAGCGGCCTTGCCGCAGTGTTAACAGCGGTCCCGCCAGATGACCGAAGTTAAGCGCTGTCGCAAGCACTTGAATGAGAAGCTGCTTGATAAAGAAATGGCGGCTCCGGTCTCGAAAACCGACAACGTTCGGGAGAGCGGTGTGAAGACCACGTGCCCCTCCATATCTACATCCAGTGATGCCTATTGGCTGAGGATGACATGGCGGTCTGTCGGTACCGGTGAGTCTCCCGAAGCCAGTTATGACGGAGCTTAGTTTTTTTCTTTGGTATAAGCTTTCAGGTTTGCTAACATCATGTTATCAGCGATGATGAGTAAACTGCCAGAGGTGGTTAGTTTTACCTATTTAAACAGTGTCCTTCACCGGTTTTGTTTCCTCCTGTGGTTGTTTTCTCATTCAGCTTGCCGCGAGGTCTAGGGCACCTTGCCACGGTTCGTGCGGGTCCCCCTCCCCCCCCCCCCTTGGAGATTCGAGTCCTCCCCCGGGAATGGGTGTGGGTGTTGTCCTTAGCGTAAGTTAGTTTAAGTTAGATTAAGTAGTGTGTAAGCATAGGGACCGATGACCTCAGCAGTTTGGTTCCATAGGAGCTTACTGCAACCAACCTCATTTAGCTTCCTCGTCTATTACATATCTGCTGAGTGTGTTGTAGGATTTCATAAACCATTAATAGTACATGATTTCCGTTTGTTAAGTGAATGTTAAATTGCGTATACGTCCCGTGATAAGTGCATTAGTGGTCCCGGAAAATTACACCGTGTAAATAGAAATCACAATACATGGTTTTTTGAACGTGTTCTGCTGTGATAATGAATCCATTTCTATGTATAAAATAGGTGTTGGACATAAGTATGGAAACAACAAAAACACAACACATTACCATTCCCAATACGGTGTAGTAATTGGCATTCAAAGCAGGTTCCAGTCATTTCGAAATGGGTAAACACAGGTCCTGTATGGTTTTCAAGGGAATCTTATTCCATTCTTCTGGCAAAATAGTGCCAAGTTCAAATAACTATCATGCATCCTTCTCTCGAAAGTAGACCTCAAGGGCTCAATAATATTGAGATCTGGTGACTGGGTGTCTAGCGGAGGTGCTACAATTCATCCTTGTGCACACGAAACCAGTCCTGGACGATTCGAACTGTGTGAAAAAGGGCGCTGTCGTCTTGGAGTACAGAATCACCATGGCGGGGACAAACATTGTCCCATGCGTTAGACATGAGCAGCGAAAATGGTCATACAATTTTTGGCAGTTACGCGACCTTGCAGAGTAACCATTGGGGCTCTTGGAGTATCACGCTGTGGCTTCCCAAATCCTTTACCGAATCAGTGACACCTTTCACTCTTCGGAAGCTGGTAACAAAAAAATCATTCGATCAAATGAATTTCTTCTATTGCTCCAGACTCCAGGTTTTATGCCTTCGGCACCATGTTTTCATGTTACGGCCATTTGTATCACTGACGAGTGGTACTGATATTCCATCTCGCCATGCAATTATCTGCTTCTGGAGCTCTTTCCGTGTTGTTTTGGTGCTGACAGTGTTCGCGAGTGCCACATTCATTTCTGCAGTGACTTTTTCAGATGTCGTCCTTTCATTTTTCGTCACAGTCCTCTTCGATGACCGTTCGTCAGTACCATTCAATACACACTTTCGTCTGCGTTGTGACTTAGCGGATGATGTTTTTTTGCTTTCCTTGTATGCGGTTTGTATCCTCAATACGTTGTCTCATGAAACACCAAACACTTCAGCTCCTTTGATTACAGAAGCACCCACCATACGAGCGCCAACAATTTGCCCACGTTCGAGTTCACTTAGTTTCGACATAATGCACTCACAAATGTACAGAACACTGTTCCGACACGACCGATACTTGCAACGTATAGGGGGCGTTGCACAGGGGCCGTTCGTGGTCAAACACAACAGTGCAAGTTGCAGGTTTGGCTACATCTGCATTTGTATTCAAGCCTGCATTTCTCTCGGTGTTCCCATATTTTTGTGCAACCACTTTATTTGGACGACTGTTATGGAAGTCAACGGTTCAAATATCTGTCCGGGAAACCAGGTTTTGTTTTTTTCCGGTTTTCCAAAGTAAAAGCAAATGCCGGGATTATTTCTTTGAAAGATAACGGTCGATTTCCTTTCCTACCCTTCCCTAATCCCAGCTTGTTCTTTAATTTGGTGTAGTTGGTGTCGACGGAACGTTAAACAATAGTATTCGTAATATTCCTTCTGTTTTTAGAAAAAAAATTATAAACCACAGGATAAACTATGTCGTGTTAGACGACTTTTCCGCTTAAATTTTTTTTTTTTTCAATAAAGGGCTGTGCTCAACTGAAAGTTTAGTTTGAACAACGCAGTGCTTAATTACTCGCGGTCCTTCCTTCCTCAGCCAGTTACAAGAGAAACTACTGTTTGACGCTGACTAACAAGCACAGTGGGATTTGAAATTTTTCACATTAACCAATTATTTCCAGAAGGAAAGTAGCGATAAGTGGTAGGAATCTTAAGTCCAGAGATCTATGTGCACCACATTCATACTTGTGTCATGTGTCTGTTAATGCTGTAATATGTTTTCGTGTGTATGCGACCCGAGCAAGAAAGCAGTGGTACTACTTGCAGCACTTTTGGGACAAGATGAGACCACAGAACGTTCGAGTTTTCTTTAAACAGCAGGGGCTGTTCGCAAATCTTCGTACCGTTCTGCAGTTATTGTCACGCTTCGGTAACTGGAGATAAAGTAGTTGTCGAACATGTTAGCTCAGGAGCACTTCACAGGATGATGAGCGCTTAAACAGATTGTGGCTTTCTTCTTCGGACCATGCTAGTGGAACAAGAAAGAATAAAAGACTAGCGATTAATGTCCCGACGACGACCAGGTCATTAGAGACGGCACACAAGCCTACAATGGGGAAGGCTGGCAAAGGAAATCGGCCGTGCCCTTTTCAAAGGAGTCATTCCAACATTTGCCTGAAGTGATTTAGGGAAAGCACAGAAAATGTAAATATTGATGACAGTAGCGGGTATGAAGTGCGGCCCTGTGGCATGTGAGTGCCGTGTCTCACGTGCGGGCCTCCTCGCTCGGTCACTTCAGTGGCCCAACATCCGCCTCACCTCTTTCGGTCATGGATTGGAATACAGTGATGACGAATTCAGTTTTCATTTGACTATATTCCAAAGAATTTACCACACTGTAACTCCCTCTTGCACAATGCCCGCACTGACATATCAAGATTTACGGTATACGTCATGTCACTTATTTAGTCTCATTTCTTCCCGCACGTTTTACATTACGATTAACATCAATTTATTTCAAGGAATTATAGTAATAACTGTAGGTTTACAGAGAATCTGATATTTTTAAAGATAAGTGATTTGAAAGCTGTGCAGCGGTCTTTAGAGACCTCCGATAAGTAACAGAGGAGGTGCATATCTTTTTCTAGAGAGGTAGTAACTAGTCCGAAAATCCTAAGTAATCCAGTTTCTTGTTCCGATGAAATTTTGTTCGTGACTTATTTTAGAACATTGTGGTACGAGCGGAGACGTGAATGATTTTAGCGATATTCTCTGTCAGATATTTAATCCTATTGAGTACATACGTCAAGACCATAATTGTCGAGCCCTCGCAGTTGACTACAATGAGACTCATACGGATCGACGCGGTGCGGGCAGAAGGACCCTGCGAGTCTTACGTTTCCCTTGTTGCCCCTTATTCACTAACATGCACGTTGTCAAGGTCACAGCCGATTTATTTTCCAAACTTTGTCTGTTCTGACTGACGTCGACGGGGCGTTAAGAGCAAATCTTTCATCCGTTGACTGCGCTGTTGACGAAAGCTACCACAAAGTTACACAATTGTTGTTGTTGTGGTCTTCAGTCCTGAGACTGGTTTGATGCAGCTCTCCATGCTACTCTATCCTGTGCAAGCTTTTTCATCTCCCAGTACCTACTGCAACCTACATCCTTCTGAATCTGCTTAGTGTATTCATCTCTTGCTCTCCCTCTACGATTTTTACCCTCCACGCTGCCCTCCAATACTAAATTGGTGATCCCTTGATGCCTCAGAACATGTCCTACCAACCGATCCCTTCTTCTGGTCAAGTTGTGCCACAAACTTCTCTTCTCCCCAATCCTATTCAATACTTCCTCATTAGTTATGTGATCTACCCATCTAATCTTCAGCATTCTTCTGTAGCACCACATTTCGAAAGCTTCTATTCTCTTCTTGTCCAAACGATTTATCGTCCATGTTTCACTTCCATACATGGCTACACTCCATACGAATACTTTCAGAAATGACTTCCTGACACTTAAATCTATACTCGATGTTAACAAATTTCTCTTCTTCAGAAACGCTTTCCTTGCCATTGCCAGCCTACATTTTATATCCTCTCTACTTCGACCATCATCAGTTATTTTGCTCCCCAAATAGCAAAACTCCTTTACTACTTTAAGTGCCTCATTTCCTAATCTAATTCCCTCAGCATCACCCGACTTAATTAGACTACATTCCATTATCCTTGTTTTGCTTTTGTTGATGTTCATCTTATATCCTCCTTTCAAGACACTGTCCATTCCATTCAACTGCTCTTCCAAGTCCTTTGCTGTCTCTGACAGAATTACAATGTCATCGGCGAACCTCAAAGTTTTTATTTCTTCTCCATGAATTTTAATACCTACTCCGAATTTTTCTTTTGTTTCCTTTACTGCTTGCTCAATATACAGATTGAACAACATCGGGGAGAGGCTACAACCCTGTCTTACTCCTTTCCCAACCACTGCTTCCCTTTCATGTACCTCGACTCTTATAACTGCCATCTGGTTTCTGTACAAATTGTAAATAGCCTTTCGCTCCCTGTATTTTACCCCTGCCACCTTTAGAATTTGAAAGAGAGTATTCCAGTCAACATTGTCAAAAGCTTTCTCTAAGTCTACAAATGCTAGAAACGTAGGTTTGCCTTTCCTTAATCTTTCTTCTAAGATAAGTCGTAAGGTCAGTATTGCCTCACGTGTTCCAGTGTTTCTACGGAATCCAAACTGATCTTCCCCGAGGTTGGCTTCTACTAGTTTTTCCATTCGTCTGTAAAGAATTCGTGTTAGTATTTTGCAGCTGTGACTTATTAAGCTGATAGTTCGGTAATTTTCACATCTGTCAACACCTGCTTTCTTTGGGATTGGAATTATTATATTCTTCTTGAAGTCTGAGGGTATTTCGCCTGTTTCATACATCTTGCTCACCAGATGGTAGAGTTTTGTCAGGACTGGCTCTCCCACGGCCGTCAGTAGTTCCAATGGAATATTGTCTACTCCGGGGGCCTTGTTTCGACTCAGGTCTTTCAGTGCTCTGTCAAACTCTTCACGCAGTATCATATCTCCCATTTCATCTTCATCTACATCCTCTTCCGTTTCCATAATATTGTCCTCAAGTACATCGCCCTTGTATAGACCCTCTATATACTCCTTCCACCTTTCTGCTTTCCCTTCTTTGTTTAGAACTGGGTTTCCATCTGAGCTCTTGATATTCATACAAGTTGTTCTCTTATCTCCAAAGGTCTCTTTAATTTTCCTGTAGGCGGTATCTATCTTACCCCTAGTGAGATAGGCTTCTACATCCTTACATTTGTCCTCTAGCCATCCCTGCTTAGCCATTTTGCACTTCCTGTCGATCTCATTTTTGAGACGTTTGTATTCCTTTTTGCCTGTTTCACTTACTGCATTTTTATATTTTCTCCTTTCATCAATTAAATTCAATATTTCTTCTGTTACCCAAGGATTTCTACTAGCCCTCGTCTTTTTACCTACTTGATCCTCTGCTGCCTTCACTACTTCATCCCTCAAAGCTACCCATTCTTCTTCTACTGTATTTATTTCCCCCATTCCTGTCAATTGCTCCCTTATGCTCTCCCTAAATCTCTGTACAATCTCTGGTTCTTTTAGTTTATCCAGGTCCCATCTCCTTAAATTCCCACCTTTTTGCAGTTTCTTCAGTTTTAATCTACAGGTCATAACCAATAGATTGTGGTCAGAGTCCACATCTGCCCCTGGAAATGTCTTACAATTTAAAACCTGGTTCCTAAATCTCTGTCTTACCATTATATAATCTATCTGATACCTTTTAGTATCTCCAGGGTTCTTCCATGTATACAACCTTCTTTCATGATTCTTAAACCAAGTGTTAGTTATGATTATGTTGTGCTCTGTGCAAAATTCTACCAGGCGGCTTCCTCTTTCATTTCTGTCCCCCAATCCATATTCACCTACTATGTTTCCTTCTGTCCCTTTTCCTACACTCGAATTCCAGTCACCCATGACTATTAAATTTTCGTCTCCCTTCACAATCTGAATAATTTCTTTTATTTCATCATACATTTCTTCAATTTCTTCGTCATCTGCAGAGCTAGTTGGCATATAAACTTGTACTACTGTAGTAGGCGTGGGCTTCGTATCTATCTTGGCCACAATAATGCGTTCACTATGCTGTTTGTAGTAGCTTACCCGCATTCCTATTTTCCTATTCATTATTAAACCTACTCCTGCATTACCCCTATTTGATTTTGTGTTTATAACCCTGTAGTCACCTGACCAGAAGTCTTGTTCCTCCTGCCACCGAACTTCACTAATTCCCACTATATCTAACTTCAACCTATCCATTTCCCTTTTTAAATTTTCTAACCTACCTGCCCGATTAAGGGATCTGACATTCCACGCTCCGATCCGTAGAACGCCAGTTTTCTTTCTCCTGATAACGACATCCTCTTGAGTAGTCCCCGCCCGGAGATCCGAATGGGGGACTATTTTACCTCCGGAATATTTTACCCAAGAGGACGCCATCATCATGTAATCATACAGTAAAGCTGCATGCCCTCGGGAAAAATTACGGCTGTAGTTTCCCCTTGCTTTCAGCCGTTCGCAGTACCAGCACAGCAAGGCCGTTTTGGTTATTGTTACAAGGCCAGATCAGTCAATCATCCAGACTGTTGCCCTTGCAACTACTGAAAAGGCTGCTGCCCCTCTTCAGGAACCACACGTTTGTCTGGCCTCTCAACAGATACCCCTCCGTTGTGGTTGCACCTACGGTACGGCTATCTGTATCGCTGAGGCACGCAAGCCTCCCCACCAACGGCAAGGTCCATGGTTCATTGGGGGGGGGGCAGTTACACAATATCAAACTAAAATGGGGAGTTATACTGTATGTGTCTGCAGCATTCTTCTTCACTTACTAGCTTAATTCGGTTTACTTTCCAGATAAGAATAATTATTATTCGTCCGTTACACCAGAAGTTTATTCCACCAGACGTATTTCACCTGATTGTTTTAGGCCTCTTCAGTGGTTTACAAGGGAAATGATTACTACAGTAATTACTTGATTAATTTTAAATATTTGGAAGTACTGAATGGAAGCGTAGGATTGGGTTTCGTCTGATGACGGTTTGATTGATAATCTGTCTTTTCGCTAGCACGTGTGGCTGGCATTCTCGAAAAATTATTCCTCGCTGTCCGTGGCGGACTGTAGCCGAGCTCACGATTGGAGTTATACGATGTACTGGTAGCACCGTTGTCGAAGGGCTTTCCCATGGTCATTACCGGCTTTTCTTTCCACTTGCCATTGATCGTCGTTCTTTGACAAATGCTAGCCACTACCTCTGCTGAAATGTCAGATTATCAATCAGACAGCCGTTGGCCGAAGAACCCGCTGCAGACCAGGCAATACGTGAAGAAGTCGTGGTGGTAATATAAATAATTTTAGCTGCATGGATATGTGGTGTTTCACAGCAACATTTTTAGGTTAATTCATTATTTAGATTATTTGTAAGTGAAGGATATGCACCTACTTTTACGTCCGCTTTGTTTCATGGGTGTCCACTGGCTCCTCCAATCCCTTTCAAAAATAACAGAAAAAGGCATGTTTATTCTTCAGAAAGAAGATTTCACTCAGAACACTATGAAAAAAAGAAAAAACGCTCAGCGATCAAAAATCACCAGCAGAAGAGGAATATTCTCCCACCCACGTATATTATTTATTCATGTATACATATACGAATATAATAAGAACGGCGCCCTTACCACAACACGTCGACACAAGCCAGAATTCCAACTCCAATGCAATTCTTTGGAGTCCACAACTTCCGGGGATCCCTCAGTTAACCTAGCAACAAGACTGAGTGAATAGCAGGGTTCTAAAATTTTGTACACTGAAAACTTACGCACAAAGAAGGTTAAGTCCAATAGAGAAGTCAATGGAAATTCATAAAACATGAAAGTAAGTGCGAAATCTACAAACTTTTCTTATAACTTACGTCAGTAATGAGTTAATCTGAAAGAACAGTTGTGGAGCAATATACACTCCTGGAAATGGAAAAAAGAACACATTGACACCGGGGTGTCAGAAACACCATACTTGCTCCGGACACTGCGAGAGGGCTGTACAAGCAATGATCACACGCACGGCACAGCGGACACACCAGGAACCGCGGTGTTGGCCGTCGAATGGCGCTAGCTGCGCAGCATTTGTGCACCGCCGCCGTCAGTGTCAGCCAGTTTGCCGTGGCATACGGAGCTCCATCGCAGTCTTTAACACTGGTAGCATGCCGCGACAGCGTGGACGTGAACCGTATGTGCAGTTGACGGACTTTGAGCGAGGGCGTATAGTGGGCATGCGGGAGGCCGGGTGGACGTACCGCTGAATTGTTCAACACGTGGGGCGTGAGGTCTCCACAGTACATCGATGTTGTCGCCAGTGGTCGGCGGAAGGTGCACGTGCCCGTCGACCTGGGACCGGACCGCAGCGACGCACGGATGCACGCCAAGACCGTAGGATCCTACGCAGTGCCGTAGGGGACCGCACCGCCACTTCCCAGCAAATTAGGGACACTGTTGCTCCTGGGGTATCGGCGAGGACCATTCGCAACCGTCTCCATGAAGCTGGGCTACGGTCCCGCACACCGTTAGGCCGTCTTCCGCTCACGCCCCAACATCGTGCAGCCCGCCTCCAGTGGTGTCGCGACAGGCGTGAATGGAGGGACGAATGGAGACGTGTCGTCTTCAGCGATGAGAGTCGCTTCTGCCTTGGTGCCAATGATGGTCGTATGCGTGTTTGGCGCCGTGCAGGTGAGCGCCACAATCAGGACTGCATACGACCGAGGCACACAGGGCCAACACCCGGCATCATGGTGTGGGGAGCGATCTCCTACATGGCCGTACACCACTGGTGATCGTCGGGGGGACACTGAATAGTGCACGGTACATCCAAACCGTCATCGAACCCATCGTTCTACCATTCCTAGACCGGCAAGGGAACTTGCTGTTCCAACAGGACAATGCACGTCCGCATGTATCCCGTGCCACCCAACGTGCTCTAGAAGGTGTAAGTCAACTACCCTGGCCAGCAAGATCTCCGGATCTGTCCCCCATTGAGCATGTTTGGGACTGGATGAAGCGTCGTCTCACGCGGTCTGCACGTCCAGCACGAACGCTGGTCCAACTGAGGCGCCAGGTGCAAATGGCATGGCAAGCCGTTCCACAGGACTACATCCAGCATCTCTACGATCGTCTCCATGGGAGAATAGCAGCCTGCATTGCTGCGAAAGGTGGATATACACTGTACTAGTGCCGACATTGTGCATGCTCTGTTGCCTGTGTCTATGTGCCTGTGGTTCTGTCAGTGTGATCATGTGATGTATCTGACCCCAGGAATGTGTCAATAAAGTTTCCCCTTCTTGGGACAATGAATTCACGGTGTTCTTATTTCAATTTCCAGGAGTGTGTGTATATATATATATATATATATATATATACAAACAACTAAAAAGAATGTATGATTTCGCAACGATGAAAATTTAGTTCTGATGGACATTTGGAGTTCAGTAGTACGAACAGATAGCAAAGGAAATATATTAAGAGAATCTGGAATCGTGGAAAACTATGAATGGGGAAGCCGTCTGGTAGAATTTGGAAAGAGCACAATTTAATCAATGCTTATACTTGGTTTAAGACTCATGAAGGATGTTTGTATACGGGGAGAAGATCTTCAGACGTTGGAAAGTTTCAGATTATATAATGGCAAGATTTCGAAACCAGATTGTAAACTCAAGAACATTTCCAGGGACTGATGTGGACATCGACCATAATGGATTGGTTATGAACTGCAGATTAAAACTGAGGAAACTGCAGAAACATAGGTCATTAAGAAGAAGGGATCTGCATAAATTGAAAGAACCAGATGTTGTTGAGGGTTCCAAAATTAGCGTTAGGCAGTTATTGACGGAAACAGGGGAAAAAAGTACAATAGAAGACGAATAGCTAGCTTTGAGAGATGAAATAGTGTTGAAAGCAGATGAGAGATGCAAATCTGTGCAAGTATGCCCATTGCCTTTACTATCGGCAAATAGTCACGTTAACCTCCAAACAGGCGGGAAAATCGTGAAAGTCATCTGCTTGTGACCCGTCTACGTTTTTTTTTCTTTTTTTTTTGGCGAATCTTGCTATTGTATGGTATGTCTTCGACACAGCCCTTCATTTATCTAGATGGAGCTGGGAAACGCACTTCAGGAACAGTCGTTTATCCGGCTACGTAAAACTGTGTGTGAAGAGGTGAATGCTTTCAAACTGCGGGTAGTTCATGCACTTCAAAGAAATGCGATTTCAGCACTAACATATTGCATTCAAAATGGCTTTAATCGTTCTTATCAAGGTGTTTTTCCTGACTTATTGTTCGTTCATAAGAATTACGGTATTCTTCGTAAATGATTAGACAAAAGGTGTGAAAGGAAAGAGAAGGGCTGGCCGTCGCCATACGTTTTTGCTTATCGAAGAAAGCCTGAGAGTGGTACGCCCGCCATTTTCGTGTGGGAAAAGAGGTTGTTTATTTGTTTGCGTGAACGTATGCATGTTGTCACTCACGCAGCCTGGGAGATGGTAAATTGCAGATTGCGGCGGCCCGCCTATGACGTCCTTCTTTTTTGAGACTTTTTACTTTTGTTGAGAGATGAAATAGTGTTGAAAGCAGAAGAGAGATGCAAATCTGTGCAAGTATGCCCATTGCCTTTACTGTCGGCAAATAGTCACGTTAACCTCCAAACAGGCGGGAAAATCGTGAAAGTCATCTACTTGTGACCCGTCTACGTTTTTTTTTCTTTTTTTTTGGCGAATCTTGCTATTGTACGGTATGTCTTCGACACAGCCCTTCATTTATCTAGACGGATCTGGGAAACGCACTTCAGGAACAGTCGTTTATCCGGCTACGTAAAACTGTGTGTGAAGAGGTGAATGCTTTCAAACTGCGGGTAGTTCATGCACTTCAAAGAAATGCGATTTCAGCACTAACATATTGCATTCAAAATGGCTTTAATCGTTCTTCGTAAATGATTAGACAAAAGGTGTGAAAGGAAAGAGAAGGGCTGGCCGTCGCCATACGTTTTTGCTTATCGAAGAAAGCCTGAGAGTGGTACGCCCGCCATTTTCGTGTGGGAAAAGAGGTTGTTTATTTGTTCGCGTGAACGTATGCATGTTGTCACTCACGCAGCCTGGGAGATGGTAAATTGCAGATTGCGGCGGCCCGCCTATGGCGTCCTTCTTTTGTGAGACTTTTTACTTTTGTTGTGGCACAGGAACCAACCAGTGCCGGAACTGTGTAGTTAGGCCCTACGTCACTTCCTCCCAAGTTCCCGCCCTCGGCGCACGGCACTCAGGGGTAACACGCCATTAATTCCTTCACAGCAACGTTTTCCACTCGTCCAGTTCTTGGTGTGCTTTTCGTGCCACAGGCATGCACCTTATTCTGAATACTCAGAATACGTGTCGTGTGATACACAATTCTTTTTAAAGAAATTGTGACTGAGAGGAAAAAGTAGCTATACAAAGGGAATACAGATAAGGTTGATTTTGTGGACGTGTACACGTTATTATATGTCAGCTTTACCGAGGAAACGTACGCCGTCACCATAAATTGGCGCTGTAAGGTAGATTAGATTTGATCGTCTCATTGAGATCAAGGTTGTTGGAGATAAATCTCAGCATTCACCTGAAGACGTTTAGTGAAAGTAACATCATAATGGCAGGAAGGAAATCGAATTCCACTCTTCCTCGACATGACAGTGATGTCACATAACCATTACACCACTTTGTGTGACTGCTTACAGACTATTATTCCATAGCTTCTCGTATGTTGGGTGTTCCACAACTTGTATTTGCTTGATAGAAGAGATCTTGTTGTACATCGTGAACTGCATTTCAAAAGTGCGTATTTTCCACGACGGTATTTCGGCTTACATATACTAAGCACGTCTACATCAAATGTCTTGGTCTCTCAAGTATAAAACCTTTCTGATGATTAAACATTCAAATGGTTCAAATGGCTCTGAGCACTATGCGACTCAACTGCTGAGGTCATGAGCCGCCTAGAACTTAGAACTAAGTAAACCTAAGGACATCACACACATCCATGCCCGAGGCAGGATTAGAACCTGCGACCGTAGCGGTCGCTCGGCTCCAGACTGTAGCGCCTAGAACCGCATGGCCACTCCGGCCGGCGGTTAAACATTATCTGGATCTCTGCGGCACACAGATCGTCGTGCGTACATGTTATAACTGTGAAATGCCCAACGTCCACACCTTATGGTCGTATCTTATATGCGCTGATTTTTATACAGTATTCCAGTGAGACAATACTAGAGGATTTTTGAAAATATTTAAGATGATGGCGGCTGATGAGTTGTAGATTTTTTTGTAAAGTCCCTACACCATGGGTATATCCGAACTGTACAGCCTTTGCAGTAAATTTAGTGTAGTGCTAAAAGAAATTTTATCGTATCTGTAGTGTACCAAACGAATAGTCAGTGTTTCCCCTAGAAAAAAAGTTGACTTCTACTGTGAGGAAATAGTTTTGAAGCAATTTCAAACATAAAATATAAAGTCGTTATACTGTACCAACAAGAACATGAGGCTTCTACATTTTCATTGAAGCTGCAGAGATCGATTCTTCAAATTATGACAATAATGCAAATACGAGAGCTTAACCTTGGCACTGTTTGTCAGCTTTCATATTAAAAGACTATTGACCGACAAATATCAACTGAAAATAAACAAATTATTGTAATCGTATTCATTTAATGGCTAATAAAAAGAAAAAGTTTCAGCATAATTTCGCTTTATGTACTACACTGAAACCTCTACGAGACAAAAATAAAACTCTGTTTATCATAACTGCGTGAAGAACGTCAAAAAAATTTGTCAAACGACCACATTCGCGGGGTGTGCGGTTTGCGTTGTGGCGTGATCTTGTTGAAGAGTAAGCCGCCAGACTGGAAACTGGTGCACTGGTGACACGAGAGTAGAAGCGCGACCGTCAGCTTGGAAATAATTTACAAGTGGGCGGTCTCCCAGTCCTGCTCGTAGCTCCTCGCCGTAGGGAGCTCCACAACCCACACTCGTGTCCCTGCCACCAAGCCGCACGCCTGTTGACTTTTTACAGCAAATTTGCGGAATCCACGCGGGAAGTAGACGATGCGAAATGTGGAGCTTCTCATGCGAATAAGAGTTTCTAAGAGAACTTGAATCATTTTTCGTTTATTCTGCATTTTTCAGACTTAATTTTGCGTATTACTAAATAAATGTTGTCCGTTAACGTATCTCCTACTTTCATGACAGTAAGAGGCTAATTCTATTTTTATACCTGCTTCGTGTCGATTTTTATGATATAATGTTGATGTTTATATAGTATCACTAGGAATTATATATGTAATGGACATTTTTTCTGACGCTCGTTTCTTTATACTGAACCAACAATACGACTACAGTTCTACCTCTGTTTTCGCACTGCACGCTGGTCTCTTATTTGGAAAACAGAGTTTCTCACTTTATGATGCCATTTGTATTGTAGATGAAATTTCATGTTACTCTACATTTGAATAAAAATTATTTTTATTTATAATGAAAAAATGTCTCAACTAATTATTTTAAGCATTTTGGGGGTCAACAAAGAAAATGATAATTATTTGCGATTTATTGTTGCTGTAGATATCTTCAGTCCGAGGACTGTATTGGTACAGATCTCCACGCTAATTTATTCTGTACAAGCCTTTTGATGTCTGGTTCCTTTCTACGATTCTTGTCCCCCTCCTCACTCCTCGACCCCGACCCCTCCCTCAACAAATACGTTGCTCAGTTACCAAACAGCCTCAGCATATGCCCTATCAAGGGAACACTTATTTCGCTTGAATTGTGCCGTATATTCCTTTTTCCCCCCAGTTCGATTAATTGTTTCCTTATTAGTTATTCAATGTACCCAAAAAATCTTCAGCATTCTTCTGTAGCATCACATTTGAGAAGTTTACATTATTTTCTTTTCTGAACTGTCTATTGTCCACTTTCCACTGCAGTATAAAGCTACACTTCAGAAAAATAAATTCAGAGAAAGACTTCCTAACACTTAAATATATATTCGGTATTAACAAATTTTTCTTTTTCAGAAATTCTTCTTTTGCTGTTGCTGGTTTGTATTTTGTAGCCTCTCTACCTCGGCCATCGTCAATATTTTCCTGTCCAAATAGCAAAAGTCCTCTACTACTTTCCTGATTTATCTGTCTCAGCCTTATTTAATTCGACTGCATTCCATTACCTTTCTCTTATTTTGAGAGCGCTATCCATTATGTTCAACTACTCCTCTAAGTCGTTTTCTGTTTCTGACAAAATTGCATACCTTCGGCAAACCTCGAAGTTTTAACTTTTTCTTCCTCAACAGTAATTTGCTCTCCAAATTTCCCCTTGGTTATCTTTGCTCCTTGTTCACTGTACTGATTTAATAACAGCAGGTAGAAGTCTGTCTCACTCCCTTCTCAACTAATGTTTCCCTTTCATGTCCTGCTTTTCGTGTCTTGTCTTTCCTTAACCTATCTTCTACGAGAAGTCGTAGGGTCAGTATTGCCTGACGTATTCCAGTGACTAGCATAACCACTCTCTGTTCTTGTTCCGATTGGGCGCGAAAATCGGCCACTGGTCCAACAGTAGACGCATCCCACGCTGTCTCAGAAGTATTATCAACACGGTAGCACATCTTACCCATCTCTAAGGCGTAAGGAGCCAGCTGCGCGGCCCGTTCCCTCTTTAGGCTTCCGCCCAGTGACATGCAAATCCACCATTTTCTGTCACACATTCTCGAGAGAAGAAGAAGTGGCCAGATACTGGGTATCAGAAGACAGCGACAATCTGGTCACCAGAGGACCCTAATGACACGAAGGGTCTCGCAGGTCTCATCGCCGACGCCCTGGTGTCGCCGCAGCTACAAGCAGTAGCCACAAGCCTGGCGACCACGGCCAACACATCCTCCAGTTTTTATGGACAGCAACCAGTTCTCCTTGTATCCACTCACAACAAGCACAGTCCCTATTCATATCGTACTGTGTAAAATAACTGTTTAAAACCTCAAAAATACAAACAAAACTGTAAGGTGTAGTCGAGGATGTACGAACAGCCCCCCTCTCCCAAGGAGAAATTTTCCTGACTGTGGTACTACCGAGGTTGGAATGTACGCAAAGCAAACAAGGAGAATAAACAAACACTAAAATCTGCTGTACAGCTCACAAGATCCGTTATCTCTCAAAAAAGAAATACATTTATCTATTGAAAATGGATGTATCGATCGTTACTTTTAAACAGAAACTCTGCTTGCGCGGAAGCTACTGCAGGAAATAGGTACACTAACTAGAAAGCACTGATCTAAAGTATACACTGCGCACTAGCACGAAATTTAAACGGAGTCACATGACGTGGCCCTACAGGCGGTAGTTAACACTAGTCTACACAGTAAAGTGGTCAGAATTCAATTCCTCGCGGAAATTCGTGAAAAACAGGAAGTAGGCTAAAATACTGTGTATCAGACAAGCTCGTATACAGCTACAGGCGTCCTCTTTGCTCCGTGGCAGTTGGAATATCTAAATCTGGAAGGTCGGGTGGAGATTTGAGCCTAGATCATCCCGAAAAAGCGATGGGTGAATTAATCATTTGGAAACATCTCTCAGTTGTTCTTTAAAAATGTCAGTGAGATATCCTCTTTCATCCTTGTCTCTACTGGCCTAGATGTCGATGGGACGCTGAATTTTACCTCTAATCCTCGTAATATGTATCGACCGAGGTGGTATAGACGTTAGGGCATTGCACTTGTTTTTGAGTACAGGCAGGTTCTAATCTTGGGCCAATCATCTAGAATTAGGTCTTCAAAGTGTTCTTTAAACTGACTGAGGTGAGTGCTGGACTGGCGTCTTTGAGACGTGCACGACCGATTCCCTTCCTCGTACTTGTCTTACCCGAGAGAGTGCGCCATCTCTAATGATCTCATCGTCAACGGGACGTTTTAGTTTAATCTTTCCTTTTTCCCCTTTGTGTATGCATTTTACTTCAAAATCCGCCACTAAATGTTTCATTGGCCTTGCGAGAATGTTCGAACTCCTTATAAGAAATCCGGTGGATTATTCAGTTTGACTGGTATTTCACCATATTTGTTATTTCACTTATACGTGCATAACTATCTGTCTAGTAACCTAACTACTTTAATCTAAAAATAAATCTTTTGTATTGATAAGAAAGTATTAACATTCTGAAAGTTTACTACAATATTGACGTAAAACACTCTATCCTTACTTCCAGTTTCTGTAAATATGGCTTGTATATCGTATGTCAGTATAGCGGTCTGAAGTATCAGTGTAAAACGGGCGGTAGTAACGTTTCCTGCGGTGACAGAAGCACAGTACTGTAGCGACAGAATGGGTTTTTGTTCATATGGCATCCTTGTGCCACCTTACCGGTGAACGGTTCTGGAAGTTTATTAAACTCAAAACCTCCCACAAATCGTGAACCGCTTCCAGCAGCCCATAAAATGTGTAGCAGACGTAAATGCGCTGCGAACAGGGTGCGCGCTTTGCATGTAAATGATCTGTCGACTTAGCAGTACGAATTTTTATGGTGAGGCGGGATGTTTGATAGAAGGGCTTTCAGAGATAAGCCGGCACGCGAAGACGGTCGCACAGTGTGGGCAGTTTACGGCCATGTAAATTACGCATGTCTGGGCTTAAGGGAGCTTAGAGATCCTCGTCGCCGGAATAGCAAGCCATTCATCGGCCTCTGCCCTGAAATTTTCAGGGTGGAGGTCCGTGTCTTTGCGAGGAGGCCGCTTACAGCAACTGATAGCTTGTTCGTTCGACGACAACGGTTATTTTAACTATAGTTTTATTCTGCGACGACAGCGGGAGTTTTTATCTCGGAATTTATCGTTTTTCTATAATGTAAATTTATGTTATTATTAAGTCCCCTGCGGAGATGGAGTGAGTTACGTTGCCTGACCCGGGGCTGTGAAGTGCAGCATAACAGGCCGGGGTACATAATGATTATCATTGACAAAGTTACAGGTTTGAGTGCGAGCCTGGTGCTGCAGCCTGTTATACAGCTTCATTTGTCGTGCATAGAAAGCGACAGGAGAACATCTGTCAGGCGTTCAAGACCAGAAACTGCCCAAATATCGCACAGTATTTTTCATATGCCCTTACTCTCCAAATAACTTAGTAAATAAACAATGACGTGAAGCTTTGCTAGAAACTAAGTCAAAACAAATAGCAGATTGTGTTTTCCCGCCTCACTGACGCAGTTGCTGCAGTCGTTAATGTACTTGCTTTCAGAAGGATCCATTTACCTTTTGGTTTTCAGTGATTTGTTTGAGGCCACTGCCAGCCTAGGACAGGCCCACTTGCTTGTGCTCGTCATCGACAAGATGTTAAATCCCGATCTTCCTCCTTCATTAGTTATTTAGCTTGTTAGTTACATGCTCCGTAGCTTTCTTAACGATTCTTTTATCGAAATGGCGTGGAACGAGTCAGTTTACTGGATATCTATACATGATTAGAATTAACATTAAAGGACACATTATTACTTTTATTTCTACACTTTTTATCAGTTTTTAAGTTGAAATTCGTCACTGGAATCGAAGGAGTTGTCCAGCAAAAATTATTTTAAACTAAATTTAAAATCTGCATCGCTACCTGTCAGACATTTTATGTTATTGGGAAAATGATCAAAAATTTTTGTTGCTGCGTATTGAACTCCTTTCTGAACCACTGACAGCTTCAACAATTGATCATAAACGCCATTTTTCCCTGTAGTATTGTTCTTTTCAAATTTTGATCGATTACTTAAGACGAATATCATTAGTGAACGTACTTGTTGTGATGGCGCGGTTAAAATGCCTATCTCGTTGAACAGGTACCTACATGATATTCATAGGTGAACACCACATGTTCTTGTTACAGCCCACATTTGTGCAGTCAACACTTCCTTTCTATGTGACGGGGTACCCCAGAATATTATTCCGTAAGACATTATTGAGTGGAAATATGCAAAAAACGGCAGGAGGCTGGTACGTTTGTTTCCACGATTAGCAATTATACGAATAACAAAAGCAGCTGAACTTAAGTGCTGAGAAGCTCAGTAATGGGCATCTTCCAGTTAAAGTTTTCATCAGTACTTACACCCAAACATTTGGATCATTCTGCCCTACTTACTGACTCCTGCTCACGTGATACATCGATAGCTGATATGTCTCTGTTTGTTGTACAGGCCTGAATGTAGCGTGTTTTCTCAAATTTTAGGGACAGTCCATTTTCAGAGAACCACTTCATAACTCTTTGTAAAATATCATTTACCAACTCCTCTGTAGTTTCCTCTCTAATTGAATTTATTATAACACTAGCATCGTCTGCAAAAAGTACTAATTTTGCTTGTTGAATGTTAAACTGGTCATGCACATATATAAGTAGTAGGAGTGGACCCAAAGTTGAACCCTGTGCGACTCCTTCTGTGACTTTTTTCCTCAGTCACCTGAATGTTCTGCCTTTCCGACATTATCTTAATTACTCAGCCCAACCTTTTGCATTCTGTTTTTAAGCGTGATTCAAAATCAGCAAGCCATCAGTTCCATAAAACCTGAGTTGTTCTAAGAAAGTAATATGACCTTCACAATCGTTTTCGACAATTTTCCCGGGATCTCACTGTGTTAACGCATATCTCAACGACCACAATCAATTCAATTGTGGATGTTAGTCAGTCCGAGCAAGCCGATCTTATATCTCGCGACGTATGTGGTAGAGAAATTAATTTACGAGTGTGCGGCCAAATCTCAGTTTCCAAAGACATCATACTTTGGCAAACTACCTTGTTGACATCACTAACTGACTCCCTATGGACGATCGCCTGACTAACAATAGTATAATATCAGGATAAATCACACGAAATTTAAGGCTGTCGACTCATCTAAAATACCCAAGAATTACAATTGTGAAGAGCTTAAAATTGGAGCCATCATATAGAAAATATGGACGATCGTGAGCCGAAGACTGCGTTTCATTGCCAGAACACATCGGCGATGCAAGTCTAATAAACAGACTGCCTGCACTACGCTTGTCCATCCCCCTCTGGCATGTTCCTGAGTGGTATGCGTTCCATACCAGATAGATTTGATGGAGGAGTTGCACAAATTTCAAAGAAGGGCAGCTCGTACTCTGCTAACACGAAACAGGAACCACGGTTATGTGTTCTGGCAATGAAACGCAGTCTTCGGCTCACGATCGTCCATATTTTCTATATGATGGCTCCAATTTTAAGCTCTTCACAATTGTAATTCTTGGGTATTTTAGATGAGTCGACAGCCTTAAATTTCGTGTGATTTATCCTTATTTTATACTATTGTTAGTCAGGCGATCGTCCATAGGGAGTCAGTTAGTGATGATAAATGAGTCTAAAAAAGGCATTTTTCATTGGGGCGAGATCGTGTCATGAAATTTCAGTCACCAACCTTTTCCTCTGAATGACAAAAACAATATGTGGACTTACATCTTCATAGGAAGAAATGATCATCAAAATAAAAGAAATCAGGGCTCGCAAGAAAAAATTAATGTGTTCGTTTTTCTCACATGCCATTAGAGAACTGAACGGTCGATAAGTAGTCTGAAAGTATTTCTTTGAACCCTCCGGCAGGCATTTAAGTGATTTAATCATGTAGATATAATTAAAAAAATAACAGTCCCCTCGAAAACTGCTTGTGAAGCCGCCTAACTTAAGCTAATGACCAACCTTCAAAAGCCTATAAGGCCAACAAAGTACAATGTCACAAAAACATTAAAAATGATAAATGTGAAACTGAAAGAGATATTGATATTGATGGCAGACAAAGGAAATTCTATAGTAGCAATGCACGAACAGAAATACTTTAGTAAAACTCGAAAATTCTTCAGCAGTAATAACATGATTGTAGTCAAAAAATATTCCTCGTCTAGGCTTCAATCAAAACTTAAGAAAATGTTCAATCACTGTCAACTTATTATGACCTCCTATGGTATTAGAGACCGTGCAGTAATGAACTCATTAGCATTAAAACTGCACTCTCAATATAAGATTCACAAAAAATTATAAGTTCGCTTAAGATCCTATACGACCTATAGTTATCTCCATAATCAGTCCATTATAATTCACACCCTAAGCAAAATAATTCAACCGAACACTCAGAAAAGTCTACATCTCTGAAAAGAATTATTATTTACATAGTAGTCAAGAACTTTTTCAGTATATGATAGACATTCATCTAACATAACTGAAACGTCCCCTTAGAAAAAATGTACATGACTGTGCTTAAACTGACACACAATATTTTTTTAGCGCAACGCAATCTGACTTTCAGTAATCCCTACAACAGAATGGCCCTGACTAAATTAACCTATACGTTTCACAAATCACTTACCTCACAAAAATCTTCGTTACTCGAACTACTGCAATACAGCGAGCGCCACTACTGCCAGCTAAATAAAAGATTCAAACTACGGAAGGCACTAACTACTGATAGGCATAGTTAGCAAATGAAAGATTTTAATAGAGAACAAACAACGTATTTACCTTAATAGTCATAATATATATAACAGTTCATGACATCCGTTCTTACAAATGTACTGTTTCTGATGGACACACCTCCAGATTATCCATTCTCAAAACTCGGCCATCTCACTTCCCCACATCCACCACTGCTGGCGGCTCGCCTCCAATTGCCCAACGCTACGCGCTGTTAACATCCAGCTGCCCAACACTACAATGGCAGACAACAATGCAAACTAGCCACAGACTGCACACAGCACAGCCAGTGATTTTCATACAGAGCGCTACGTGGCGTTACCAATAAGAAAACCTAAACAGCCTACTTACATAACAAACTAAATTTGCACCATTTGGCACAGTGAATCTCTAAACTAACGGAAACAACTGCTGTAATGAGGAACAATGCATGGAAGTATAGAAGCTGTTTCTTCCTGAAATGTTCTTGGAAGATACGTGTTCTTATGCTATAACCTCTCACGTTTGTGATGCCATAAGTTCATATTATGGTAGTCACACTTAAAAAAATAGAAGAAAATGCGAATTTCAAGAGCATTTATTATACCTACTGCTTGCATTATGGAAGACTTTAAAAGTACTCGTTGTATAGATGTTTGTGGAAACGTCTGAAACTAGTTACGAAGAATAAAGCACCAGAATGAAATTTTCACTCTGCAGCGGAGTGTAAACTTCCTGGTAGATTAAAACTGTTTGCATGACCGAGACTCGAACTCCGGACCTTTGCGTTTCGGGAACGAGTGATCTACCAACTTTTCTTTTTTAATAATCTTTATTGAACAAACTAAAAGTACATATATATATTCACTATGTAAGAAAGAGTTCTTCAAGGTACGATTTTAACATATACAAATGACTTAGTTAAAAAAAAATTTAAAACATTAAATACAACAAAATATAACATATTCTGTCTTCTTCCTTTTTTATTTGTTTTTTGGTCGATGCATGAGAACGTGGATAAGGGTGGTGTATCATGTGACAGGTAGGCATGGCACACCCCAACCTTTAGGGGGGTCAAGGAAGACGCTGCGGAGATATCCGGCAAAAGTTTGTCGGTAAGATGGGTTTCGGGTGAGGGTGCTATGCGCGGTCACAACTTTGTACCAGAAATCAAGGACTGTATGCGGAACCACACTGAAAGAGGTATTCTAAAGCCTGTCCTCGAAACCAGATTAGGGTATGGTGCTTAGCAAGAGCGTAGTGAAATGTCTGTGGCAACAACAGGAAATCCGGGGTTACCGTCGTTGTGGCGGGGCACGGAGGTAAAAGCCCACGATTCGTTGGATGAGGACCCATACGTTTCGTTTTAGGTGGCACGTAAGACGGTGCTCGTCGGTGTCTTCGAGCTGACAGTCAGGGCAGAGTGGGGAGGCGGCCAGTCCCATGCGATAAAGTCGACTATTAGTCGGGAATTTTCCATAGACTAAAACGTACCAGTGTGCAGACACAGACGACGGTAAAAAGGGTGCATGCACACCCCTAAACCGTTCGCCAGTTAATGTCAGGATGCTGTAGCACCATGGGGTCGCAAGGGTTGGACAGCATAAACAAACGATAATAATCTTTAGTACGGGGAGGACGGGTGACTGGAAGATCAGCCCGAACGTGGCTGAGTTCTATGAAACAATTGGCGACGTGGTACAATAATGGAGAAATAGGTGCCACATTGATCGGTGGATCGAGAGAAGCTGGTCGGAGGATATCTAAGAGACTGCAAAAATATCAAATTTCTCTCGTTGGCGTCTTCGCACTGGGACAGTGTTATTAAAGAAGCGGTGGAAATTCGCAGCTCGACAGATCTGCTGAACAGAGATACAGGATACCAACTTATCACAGCACTGGATCCAGTGCCGGCCATGTTAAAATCACAGCGACCACAAAGGGGACTATTGATTGCACAAGCGATGACGCTTCGGTGGCGACACAGATATTCAGATGACAACGACGAGGATGGGCACACGCCAGCCTTGATGTATATATCGGCAGACGGCTCCAGGCAGAGGACGCCGGTGAGGTCGACGGATCCGCATATTATGATTGACAGCCTTGGCGCGTGAGCGGAAGTTTTGATTCTTCGTTTGACAGGTGTTGTACAGTCATGCTCATAAATTAAGGATAATCGCAGGATGAGGTGCCACACAACGTGGCACTACACAAAACTGGCAAGTCCACGGTATTGGTGATAAGTTGAGAAAACCGTCATGAAACACATGTGCTACGAAACACCACTGTTTCCTGCGCATGTACCCCGACATCAATATGGGATATGATCACCATGCACACGTACGCAGGCCGCACAACGGGTTGACATACTCTGGATCAGGTGGTCGAGCAGCTGCTGGGGTATAGCCTCCCATTCTTGCACCAGTGCCTGTCGGAGCTCCTGAAGGTCCTAGGGGTTCGAAGACGTGCAGCGATACGTCGACCGAGAGCATCCCAGACGTGCTCGATGGGGTTTAGGTCTGGAGAACAGGCAGGCCACTCTATTCGCCTGATATCTTCTGTTTCAAGGTACTCCTCCACGATGGCATCTCAGTAGGGCCGTGCGTTATCATCCATCACGAGGAAGGTGGGACCCACTGCACCCCTGAAAAGGCGGACATACTGGTGCAAAATGCCGTCCCGATACACCTGACCTGTTACAGTTCCTCTGTCAAAGACATGCAGGTGTGTATGTGCACCAATCATAATCCCACCCCATACCATCAAAGCACGACCTCCATATAGGTCACTTTCAAGGACATTAAGGGGTTGGTTCACACCAGATGAAAACTCGGCGAGAATCACTGTTCAGACTATACATAGACTCGTCCGTGAACATAACCTGGGACCACTGTTCCAATGACCATGTACTGTGTTCTTCACACCAGGCTTTACGGGCTCTCCTATCGCCAGGGGTCAGTGGAATACACCTTACAGGTGTCTGTTCAGTCGTCTGTAGACTGTGTGTCTGGAGACAACTGTTCCAGTGGCTGCGGTAAGGTTCTGAACAAGGCTTCCTGCAGTATTTCGTGGCCGTATGCGGGCACTGGTGGTGAAATATCGGTCTTTCTGTGGTGTTGTACACTATGGACGTCCCTTACTGTAGCGCCTGGATACGTTTCCTGTCTGTTGGAATCGTTGCCATAATCTTGAGATCACACTTCGTGGCACACTGATGGCCTGGGCTACGACCTACTGTGTTTGACTAGCCTCCAGTCGCCCTAATATTCTACCCCTCATAACGTCATCCATATGTGTTCTTTGAGCCATTTTCAACACACAGTCGCCATTAGCTTGTCGGAAAATGTCTGCACACTTACTCGCTGCACCATACTCCGACATGCACCAACACACCTCTGCGTGTGGACTGCTGCCAGCGCCACCGTGCCACTACCGCAGGTCAAATGCACCGCATGGCCATACCCCGAGGTGATTTAAACCCGCAAACCACCCACCAGAGCGTTGTTTCACCATGTATCAGTATTATCCTTAATTTATGAGCATGAGTGCATAATTATTAACAGGGCATAGTTGTCAAAGTTATTAGCTAATTCTAGGTGTATGTTTATAAGTTTCCTGTTGAGCAGGTCTTTATTTTTGTGAAGAAGCTTGATTTCAGATTCCAGCCAGTATTTTTCACTTTTTTGTTTTGATTTTCGGCCTGATGTAGAGGCGCTGTTGCCAGTATTAATCATGATGTATCTGGGAGTGATGTTTAGTTGTTTGCATTCCTTGTTGAAGCGTAAGTTAGCTGTAGTTTTGAGGAGCTTCATTTTCATGTTTTTGTGACTGTATATAAATTGTGGTCGGAGTCCACATCTGCCCCTCAAAATGTCTTACAATTTAAAATATGGTTCCAGAATATCTGTCTTAACCACTATATAATCAATCTACAGAGACAACCTTCCTACATGATTCTTAAACCAAGTGTTAGCGATGCTTAATTTACTCTCTATGCAAAATTCTACCAGGCAGCCATTTATCTCAGCGTTGTTTCCAGGCAGCGCTTGGTGCAGCGGAAAAGGTACAGAAGGGTAATTTGAAGGTTGTGGGATCGAGTTCCTTTGCGGGTACTACTTTTTCAATTTTTAAGATGCTTACACTTTAGATAAACCGAGGTAATGCTCAGTATATTGTATTTGATGTGATAAAACAGAGAACAAATTTCTTCTGTTAATTGACTCTTGGGGAGGACAAACGAAATCACAGTTATAAGACGAGATTTTTCAAGATGAAGAAGGACTGCCATTGTGCAGTATGAAAGTGTTTCTCACCCAAGTACATTCCCTTTGTGCAACCCTGCGACGTCCAAGAATTTGATCAAGAAGCTTCAAAAGTTCTCTTATCTCCTCGAGAGAAAAAAAATAAGAAATCGCATCCCTTGAAGACAGTATCAAGATATATTTCATTGTATATCACCAGATGTTCTCGCCAATGTTAGCTGAAGTGATACTTAACGTGTGGTCTGCTGCCAAACTGTGAGATGAGGGAGAACGTTTCATGAATGTAAACCAGATTTTTTTCTATGGTAACGTTAAAACAACCATGTAACTCTAAAAACGCGTCTGTTTTAATGTGTACAAGATGTGGTGAGAACTACTGCTTTCCCAGTTTTTACGATGAATATTACCGCATTACTGTAAACCATCAACTGTAAAATAATGAAAGTATCTCATTTTATGTAATAAGTTCTCCTTTCAGGTTCACAATCCCTTTCTGGAAATTTATTTGGAAATCCCAGATTTACCTTTGCTTCACCTTTTATGAAAATAGTAAAAAATAAAATATATTGAGCATTATTTCGGTTTGCAGTGGAAGTAATGCATTAACTGCCAATAAAAAGTTTCCCCATAAGGACTCGAACACAAGAACCTCGGATCACCGTTCTACACTCTTTTCATCGCACCAACAGCTGCCAGGAAATGACACACATAAAGGGCTCATGTCCCACCCGACCTGCGCAAAGAACTATTTTTTTTCCTAAACGCTTGGCCATCTGTAGCTCCCACTTCTGTCATTTTCATTTGTGACCAACCTCTGCTATAAATTTGGACGAAATAGGTGATGAGGAGTAGGCGCGGTCCTATTCGCTGCACTTGATGATGTCGGTCAGTAGCGTAGATGAAATATAATGTAAATTTCACAACGACAGCTGACGTCTCTCCCATACTTTATGAATGGCTTATTAACAATGGGGTAGATTCTGATGACGAATGTCAATAGTGATACCCAACTGTGGCTAACGAAGTCACATTAAGTGATGTATACCACCTGCTATCCTTCAAAATTTAATTAAAGCTTACGGTAGTTAAATAATTATAAGCAATGTGCATTAATCGTGAAGATTTCCTACGTAAACAGTTTCGAAATTGCACGAAAAAAACAAGCTTCTTCTGTATGAATTAATATTTTTGAAATTTCATTTATACCTTTCTGATAGTGTCTGACTTCGGCCGTTTCATCGGAACCCGTTATGAAATGGCCGCACAGGTTGATGAATACATAATTTCGCTATTTAACTATCAGAATAATTATGGTTTATTGTTTTGAGCATTTCAAAGAATATTTTTGGAGGAGAAAGCCTAGCTGTTCGTGGACTGCGATATTACATTCAGCATAATCACGTTATTCAGAATAGCTTCATATGTTCTCACGTAACATAATACATATGTTGTCTTAATCTCTGTACAACCACTGTAACATAAATCCAGAACTTGCTTACTATTATTAAACGTTTACAGTTTCCTCCCCTCGCCACCACTGCTCCCTCCCTCACCTAATAGCCGATTCCTTTATGTCTCAGGATGTGTTCTTCGAACAGAGCCCTTCTAACGTGTCCTGAAAACTACTTCTCTACTTATTTCAGTACAGTACCGATCTAACCATCTGATACTCAAATTCTTCTGCAGCACCACATTTCAAAAGGTGCTATTCCCGTCTTGTCTGAACTGTTTATAGTCCATATTTCATTTTCTTACGGGGCTACACTCTAGACAAATATAGTCAGAAAAGTCTTGTTAACACTTAAAAAATTTTCGATACTAACAATTTTTTCAGAAACTCTTTTCTTACTATTACCAGTCTGCACTTTAATACTTCTTTATTTATGCCTTCAACAGTCATTTTACTTTCAAAACAGGAAAAATCATCTACTGAGTTTAGTTTCCCATTTCCTAAGCTAATTCGACCACATCCCATGACTGTTTACTTATTTTTGTTGGTGGTCATCTTATAATCTCTTTTCAAGACACTATCCATTCCGTTCAACTTCTTTTCCAAGACTCTATGTCATCAGCAAACCTCACTGCTTGCTTAGTGTACATGCATATTCAGATTAGTTACCCACATCGTGAGATACAGTTAACATAGTAGAATCATATGCAGTAGAGCTGCACACTCGTCTTGCTATAGAAGAGCAGTTAACAAGTCTTAATAGTGACCCACCGATAAACACAGAAACATATGGTACAACTGTGTCTATACAATGTTTAACTACCACCAGTTTATGATTGAACAACTGGAACTAACTCTTGGTATTGCTTTTCTATGTTGCAGGCTATCCTGATGCGCTGTGTTTACAACCCAGAGAGCCAGATGCCAGCTGTCTTCTCTGAGCAGCTCTTCACACATAGCTTTATGACAGAGGACAGAAACAGCACTGCATAACGGCTCGTTGACAGTTATTTGATTTTTTTTGAGTGTATATAGTGCTACACGAATCGTCAATAATCATGTATCAGTGGAACAATGAAACTAAAAGATTACGTAATCGTCTGACTGTGAAAACAATAGGTTTGTTTATAAATAACTAATCTGTTACCAGTCACGATTTTTCTTTAGTTTATTTTTCGCACGACGCGTTTCGGGAAATGATTCCCATTTTCAAGTGCGTTTTTTGTGTTTGTTATGTCATTCCTATGTGATGTTGCCAGTGTGTCAGATTCTGCTTCATTTCTTGACTTTACTGCAATGTATAAGAAAATACACGATGTTTAGTTGGTTGTCGATCTTTTTGTGAAGTTAGTGGCGAAATTTAGAAGATTTTGTACTTACAGTTTCCTTATGGTACATTTGTGGAGAGTCTCACACACACTAAACATCACACACAACTTGTTGTACACTTTTAAACATAGAAAACATTTTACATAAACAACAGATGTTTCTACATGTAGGAACATCTGTGTAACTGCTTTGTTTATGTAAAACGTTTTAGATGTTTAAAAGTATACAACAAGTTGTGTGTGAAATTTAGTGTGTGTGAGACTCTGCACAGATGGACCATAAGGAGACTGTAAGTACAGATTCTTCTAAATTTCGCCACTAACTTCACAAAAGATCGACAACCAACTAAAAATCGCGTGATTTCTTATATATTGTAGTAAAGTCAACGAAATGAAGCAGAATCTCACATACTGGCAACACATAGGAATGACATAACAAACACAAAAAACGCACCTGAAAAAGGTAATCATTTCCCGAAATGCGTCGTGCGAAAAATAAAATAAAGAAAATTCGTGACTGGTGGCAGATGAGTTATTTATAAACAAACCTATTATTACGTAACCTACATTATTGTACATATTCCCCTCAAATTAAAAGAACATTCTACGTATATTGAAGATAACCTCGTTTTACACAAGTCCTGTGTGAGTGCGTTGTGTGAAACGTTGGATGAGTGCAGTAATTCTAAGAAAAAAATGAAGAAAGTGAGGTCTTAATAGACAGCACTGACAAGGTTCAGCATGAATGTTTCAATGGAACAATGAAACGAAAAGATGACATAATAGACACATTGTTGTACATATTCTTCTCAATTGAGAACATCATTCTACGTTTCCCATAGGTAACTGTATGTGGTGTAAGTTGTGTAGGAGTGCATTATGTAAAATGTCGTATGAGTGTAGCAATTCTACGAAAATAATGAAGACCGTGAGCTCTCAATACACGGTATGAACAAGTGTCAGTATGAAAGGGTCACTGGAAAAATGAAACAAAGAGATTGCGTTATCGACACATTATTGTAAATATTCCCCTCAAATGAAAAGAACATTCTACGTATATCGAAGATAACCTCGTTTTACACAAGTCCTGTGTGAGTGCGTTGTGTGAAACGTCGGATGAGCGTAGTAATTCTAAGAAAAAAAATGAAGAACGTGAGGTCTTAATAGACTGTACTGAGAAGTTTCAGCATGAATGTTTCTGTGGAACAATGAAACGAAAAGATGACATAATCGACACATTATTGTACAAATTCCCTCAAATCGAAACAACGTTCTACGTTTCCCACAGATAACTGCGTGTGGTGTAAGATGTGTAGGAGTGCATTGTGTAAAATGTCGTATGAATGTAGCAATTCTACGAAAATAATGAAGACCGTGAGCTCTCAATACACGGTATGAACAAGTGTCAGTATGAATGAGTCACTGGAAAAATGAAACAAAGAGATTGCGTTATCGACACATTATTGTAAATATTCCTCTCAAATGAAAAGAACATTCTACGTATATCGAAGATAACCTCGTTTTACACAAATCCTGTGTGAGTGCGTTGTGTGAAACGTCGGATGATTGTGGTAATTCTAAGAAAAAAATGAAGAACTTGAGGTCTTAATAGACTGTACTGACAAGTTTCAGCATGAATGTTTCAATGGAACAATGAAACGAAAAGATGAAATAATCGACACATTATTGTACATATTACTCTCAAATGAAAACAACCTTCTACGTTTCCCATAGGTAACTGCATGTGGTGAAAGTTGTGTAGGAGTGCATTGTGTAAAATGTCGTATGAGTATAGCAATTCTAAGAAAATATGAAACCGTGAGGTCTGAATAGACTGAAACGAGACGTGTCAGTATTAATGTGCCAGTTGAACAAGGAAACAAAAGACTGCGCATTCGACATATTGTAGTACATACATCCCTCGAATGAAAAGAACATTCTACATATCGCAGAGGTATATGTGCTCAACGGAAGTTGTGTATGAGTGTGTTTTGTGAAATGTCGTAAAATGTAGTAATTCTAAGAAAAAAATTAAGACCATGAGCTCTTAGCGGACTGTAGTGAGAAGTGTCATTATGAATGTGTCTGTGGAACGATGACGAAAGAAGACTACATAAGTGACACGTTATTGTACATATTATCCTCAAATGAAAAGAATGTTATATGTATCCCAAAGATAACGCTATTGGTGTAAGTTCTGTATGAGTCTGTTGTATGTACTGTATGAGTGAGTGTCATAATTATAAGAAAGAAATGAAGACCATAAGGTCATAATAGATTACAACTAGAAGTTTCGGTATTAATGTGTCAGTGGAACAGTGAAATAAAAAGACTGTGCAGTCGATACGTTATTGTACATATTCCGCTCTCAAAAACATCTCCACTTGGCGGAAGTCCTGTATGAGTGCGTTGTGTGAAATGCTGTAAGAGTGTAGGAATTCTAAAAAAAATGATGACGGTGAGGTCTTGATATATTACAACGAGAAGTGTCGATATTAATATGATGGTGGAACAGTGGAACAAAAAGTCTGCGTAAACGACACGTTCTTTTACATATTCCCCTCAGATGAAAAGAATATCCTATATATATCAAAGATACCTACATTCAGCGGAAGTTCTGTATGAGTGTGTCACGTGAAATTTCACTGAGATAGTAATTCTAAGAAAAAGAATAAATCACGAACGGAAAAGTTTTTAAATTGATGTTTCAGGAAACGGGGGGAATGTGTGAGAACGAGATTTGCCACCACTTCTCTCAGTGAGGTGAGATATTCGAAGCAATGTGTCTAAATTAAAACGAAATTTTAATGAAGCATGCAAGCGCTAATACATCTGTTTTTTTTTTCATCATATGTATTAATGTATATTCATACATACACATATATCTATATAAATCGTTCAAAATTGTTGTTGATAGGCATGATTTTCGCTTTATAACAAACAAGACCATAGAGGCAATTTAGTAATAGAAACCCTAGTCATAGATTCCCCTCAATGTATTATATCCCAGAATTGTTAATGTGATTCCTCATTTTCCATTCACACAAGCTGTTTTGTTCTGGAGATAGCACAGATATGTACCTCTGTCACAAATTTAATACCTAAACCTGTCTGTATGTTTTTCGTTCGTGACTTTTTACAGAAAGATATAGAATTATATATAAAAAGGCAAAATAACAATTACGAAGCAAGAAAGATTTTGCTATGAAATAACATGTACTATCGCAAGTCTGTACAGACTGCACAGTATTGTACATATGGAACAATTTATTTGATAAACATTCTTTTTGCCCTTTGTATCAGCTTTTGTCTTATTTTGAAAAGTAATGCTTTTTTTGTACATTAGCTTCAGGAGCCTTAAAAATATATTACACAATTTTTGTCTGTATGTGTACATCTCACGGGATGAGTTTTTAGTTAGTAACAGATTATTATTTATGACACTGATGTAAAATTATGCTTATTAGATAAAGAATAGCAATTAAGTTCCATAAGATTTCACTGACTTTTTTTAGATAAAGAATGTTTCTGAAGTACTCTGCACTGGGTGGATAGGTCTGTCAAATCCTGAACTCCAGTTATGAGACACATTGGCCACATCCAGTATTGGCTGTGAACAAATTCATTCAGATAGGAGTTGTGAAGAATTTGTTCCTTCACTGAGTAAAAATCAGACACGGTCAAAATGAGACTAAGCCATCAGTTGCAGATCATTAAACATATACTTATTTATTTGTGTGATGTGCAATTACTTAGAGTTTAACATTTTTTTGCCAATTTATTTAGTTATTATGGATGAACTATGTTAATATGTAAAATGACAAAAGTAATATGTTGTCACACAGTTTATTCAGTGTAAGTAATCAGTATTGATTATCTTTGTAAGTCATACTGTCAAACAGTGAACATGTATGTGTATTCTTGCTTGAGAAATTTATGTTCCTTTTCTCTCTGTTAAAGTAGAAATATTTACTATGCATAACACATTTTCATTACACATAGTGCTGCTAATTACTAGTGGAATTAACTTGCTGTTGTCTTATTTATTAGATAGCTATGAAGATAAGTGTAATAATAATAAGTGGTGCATTGCATAATATCAAATTTCGGTGTAAAATGGCTTTGATTGCTCAACTGTAGTGTCATATGAAAGACAAATTGTTTGTCAGATGCTTAATTTGTTTGATGTAGTTATGTCTGTTCTCCTAGGAGTCCAGATATCATAGTAATGTCTGTTTTTCTGAAGCTGTGTTTGTGATTTCATCTAACTTGATGTTATAGTATTGTGTGTTATTAAAAAAGAAAAGAAATCCTGATCAAAAAGGATCTGTTTTCATGGCTTGTGAATAGTAAATGACCACATTATGATTGATAGAATACAGTTGAAAGTGTATGCAAATCCAAAGAGTAATGGATTTTCTCAAAGGAGTCATGTGTACAAATATTACAGATTGAAATACGTATATTTGAGTGTCTGTTATAAGTTGATCTTCCCATAAATGCTTTAAGAAAATGTAATCATGCTGTGATGTGTAAAATTCCTAATATAATTTTATTTTTTACCTTGTCATAATTCATCATAATTATATTGTTCATGTAATTGTGTATATAAATGTATGTAAATAGAAATATGTAATTTTGAAATATACAAATCCGAATTATTGTGCTCTAGAATGGCATGAAAAACATTATATCACAATGAACAGCTGTCTTAATCCTTGTTGGAACCACTTTCTTTCATGTACAACATTATACTATAAATGCACATTCCAGAAATGTCCAATTCAGACTGTTAGAGAAGCAAAGATGATGACAAGACTGGTTATTTGTTGGAGAGAAAACTGATATATTTTGCTGACTCTAGGTTTAGTTCCATACTGCTGTAAATAACCCTGTAAAGATCGAAACAATATACTTATGAAATGATTTTAACTTCTTAAATCTACTTGTGATTTCCTTGGATTGTGAAGAGCGACATCATATCTTACTATACCATCACTTGTTGTCATTCAGTTCTCAAGAAAGCACAAATATAACTCTCTGTAGTCACATATCGATGAAGTTAACACTCACCAGTACTTACAAGAATATTTTTAGGCATTTCAAATGTTTACATCATAATATAACAGTGTTGAGCGTTCATGATAACCCATGTATAAGTGTTAAAATGTGTGTACTAATATGATATACATTAAAATGTGGACTTATTATATAAAAAATAACATAATATTCTATTATAGCTAACATAATGAGGAGCTGAGAGTAGACATAGTACAAGTGACATTTCACAACAACAAAAAATGAGCTAAAGACTCATTTGTTAAGTAACACTGAGAGGTCCCCAAGCAGTGGGATCGACTTTTTTAACAGATTTTTACGATGGTGTAGGTTATGGTTCGAGATATCACACTGACTAGTCATTCACCCTGGTGGGTCCTTCTTTGTGAGAAATTGACAAAAAGTATTGTGGAATTTCACATGATGCACTACAGCTTTAAAAAAGTAGGTTTACAGAGATGAGTTGTGTGGTATGATAGTGAATGTCCAATCCTCACAAGGAAAAGGTTGTGGGTTCAAATCTAGTCTAGTGCTTTGAAATATTTATTTTTAAATGTTTATTAAAATGACTTTGGTTGATGTTATTATTCAATTAATTGGTTCAAATGTAACTTTTCTGTTTATATTCCTACATCAGATCATTTTAATCACTGTATTAACTTTATCAGTTGTTTTAATTTTTATTTCTATCGTTCTCTTTCCAATTGGCATCTTTTTTATGTGATTTTAATTACTTTTCTGTATTATCTTAGATTTAATTTCTTCTATTTTGTCATTCTGTATTTTTGTCTATGTTATAGCATTCATTTATTTTCCTTATTTGTTCCAGTTTCGTTTTACTTGTAGTCCCTTCTTTCATTCAAATTTTCATCTGTGCTATTTTGTCCATATCGCTACTAGAATTCTTTTTAAATGTTTGTATGGAGATTGTCATCTAAATAAATATACATCTCGTAGCAAACAATTCATTTTTTACACTATTGAGCTGTCAGTATACATATATTATTCCTTTTTTCTTAACCATCAGATAATCATTTGAAAATATTTAAATATTATGATACATAAATAAAAATAATAAATTCATATGCACAAAGACTGCATCTGGAAAAGAATGAAAGGAAGAAAAACTGGAACAATTGACAAAGCTAATACAGCGATTAAAATAATGTGACAGAGAAATATTAATAAAAAGTTACATTTAAACTAATTAACTTAAAAAAATAATGATAAACTAATTTTGATAAAGATTTAAAAATAAATAATTTCAAAACACTGGACAATATTCGAACCCACAACCTTTTGGAGGTTAGGAACTCACCTTAACTGTTACATTATGCAACTAGTCTATAAAACATTATCTGCCTAAAGTTGTAAAGCATCACGCAAATTTCTGAAATTTTCTTTCATCAACTACTCGCAAACCAGGCCTGTCAGGGTGAATGAGTGCACAATGTAATATCTGGAACATTACTCTCCATCACTGTACAGATGATTGCAAAAAGTCGATTACACTGCTGCGGACCTCTCCTTGAAAGTAAAAGAAGTTCAATGACTGTTAGGGAAAAAAAAAACGGATGTTTCGATAATAACCAACATAACTTATAAACATCCATTTAATTTTCGATATCAGTTTGCTTCAGCAAGTACTTGTATCACTTACACTCTCAGTCTCTCGAATATGTGTATTAAACTGTTATGTCGTTGATGTTTGAATCGATGTTGTATAAGGAATGCGCTTCAATTTGATGTTTAGATGTTGCAACTACTCAAAAATTACTTATCTCTATAATGATTTTTCCTTTTTCTTGGAAACAAACTTTCGCTTTTATTTTAGTTACATCCTTATATAGTATAAGTTAAATTTGAAAAGACTTGGACACCATTCCTATTTTCCTTAAGGTTTTGTGATGTACATTTCAAAATACTTCATTTTGTTTTGCATAAGTATGATTTTTTGAAGATTTGTCTATGAATTAATTATAACAGTGCTGTACTAGTCAATATATGTTCTTGATGTTGCAGTAAAATAAAGAACTCGTTCTAATTTTGCATTTCTTTGATTACAGTATCCTGGCTATTAAGCTCCATACCCTCTGCATTTAATATACATTGCCCAGAAAAATTGTTGATCCCAGTTATTTGAAACCATGTCTGAATTACAGATTTCGATTTGAAACTCAACAGCCAGAGCCAATATTTTCATTACAAGTGACAGAGAGTGATCCTTCCTACAACAACTTAGTAATGGACCCTGTCATGAAACAACTCTATAATTTTAAGCAGCAGGAAAGTTCACTCAATATTTATCTTTAAGGACACAAACTTTTTACTTTCAGGATACAAAGTAGTCTCGATAGTCTGAAGCAGCTGCTTAAAATTTAATACGCAACATACAAAGATAACTAAAACAAAACTGTACTGTGTGAATAGTTCTCAAACAATAAATAATCCTGCAAAATAAAGTAACTACACTTAACTATTTTCGGTCATGGTGACAAAATGATGCCTGAAAAAAAAAGAGGTTCATGTTTTACCTAGGTGTCTTAGGCAAATTACTCACCAGGCCACCTGTTAAAATTAGAGATACTGCATGGAGTTTGAAGCCGCCGATAATGTTCTCATTAACACTGGTGGTATATCCTCTACTTTCGGTGTTATTTAAGGCAACTAATAGTTAACGATCGCCTATGATTTAGGACAGTTTTTGAACAGTAGATGTCTGGAGTGCAAAACTGTTGACGGAAAATACTCTAGAAAAAACAAAACCCATGTTGAGCTTTTCAGTAAGAAATAATAAACAGCACTGCCAGGGGAAGAGAACCCGTAGTCCCATCTTAAGATTAGGCCTGAAAGTTAACCTGCAGAATTAGTCATCAGTTCGTTAGCTATTTGCCAAATACTGATGCATTGTTTGGTATGACGATAGTCTGCGAGCAACTGGTTTCCAGTAGCCGCTCATGGATAAAACTGACAGCTATACGGTTAAAATGATCACAACTTCAAGAGTAACCAACATATTCAATTCTTACGTGTATGGAGAGATTGTTTTCATATTAAGAACGAAAAACATCAGCGCAAAGTAAGCTCGTTTACTGATAGGTGATAGCGTTCGTCATTGATTCTAAGTACATAATTAATGGATAAGCTCGTTTTGAAGGAAAAGTTTCTTTACATCAAATAAGAGAAATTGTAGAAAGCCTTTACACACGAATTTCTTGGTTTCGATTGTCTGTGCCTTATGCCTGTAGTTTCCTCTTTTACTTGTTTAACGGATATTATAGTGAGGTAGTCCTTTGCCTTTCTATTTATTCCACAGCCCAGAGTCGTCCTATTTTCTTCTTTTCCTCTTTCTTCCCCTCCTGAACTCCTTCCTTTTTTTTTTTAAATCTCAGGAATTATTGAGAAATATACTGCAATTCGCATTACTGTACTGCGCATTTTGTCCCCTGTACATTAAGGTATTTACAAAACTAGGAAGTAAAACGTTGTTAAGGTAGTGTGGTCCATAGTAATAGTTATAATATCTATGAAACACGACCTGAAGTAGTTTCTAGGTCATATGCAAAGCAGCGAGTAATAAAAGAGTCTGGAAACTCCAACACAGTAGCACGTTGTTCCATACTGGACCATATGTTAGATGACAAAGAGCTTTTCAATTTCTATGTTATTCTTCATTAATTTGCATCGCCCCATTACGACTATAATAACTCATATCAGTAATAAGGTCGCCAAACTGAAACAGATATTAATTAACTAACAGTACCAGAAAGATAGCAGCTTTAGAATTTATCCTCGTTGGCGATGTCATTAGAGGTGGAACGAAGGAATGCTTGGAAAAAAGAGAAAAAGAAACCGACGACACTTCTTTCCATGCCGGTAGTTAATGTAGCGCTACATTGGGAATGTATGAAGAATTCGTTCTCGGATATTTTGAGGGATTAAGATACTATATACTGTAGGAACTATAACTACACTGCAAAATTGTGATAGAAAACCAAAAACGTCTTACTAACACTCTTATTACCCGAGATAGGAAAAAAAAAGTTTGCCTAGAATCAGCTCACAGCCTTGTGCAACGAAGACATTGTTTCAAGTCTTTCACGATGGATTGATTTTAAAGAGGAAGAATGAAGAGAGGAGAAATTAAATTTACTGGAAAAATAGTTTGGCGTTATTTTTTTCTGTTCTCTTATACTTTTCATTAAAAATAATCATTTTCTAGCAGTCCTGGTTTATATGTAGTTCGCCTCCTCCGAAGTATTCATTTGTCCATAAGAAAGTACTGCTTCCAGGCACTTGCGTAATAGAGGCAAAGTAAAGCCGCATTTCAGAAGAGCGCAATGAGTCTCCAGTCTTGAACGGAACAATGTTGCTTGTGTACGCTGCTGTGTCCATCAACGTGTCTCTAAAGATCATTTCAAGCTTGCACCATGGACATATTCTCACTTTACGGCTAAAAGGATTGTCAGCGTGCAACGCAATGTCGTCATTCGAACACTCAACCGCTATTATAAGACACAAAACAACGAAGATCTGTCTCAGTGCTCGCTGGCGGACATCAGTATCAGCTCATGACCGTTACCTAGAAATTATGGATCGTAGGAAGGAAAGAAGGATAGTGATTAATGTCCCATCGGCAACGCGGTCGTTAGAGAAGGAACACAAGCTCGGATTTGGGAAGGACAGTGAAGGAAATTAGCCGTGCCCTTTCAAAGGAATGATCCCGGCGTTTGCCTTAAGCTGTTTAGAAAAATAACCGAAAACCTTTGTCTGGATGGCCGCACCGGGATTTGAAGTGTCGTTCTTCCGAATGTGAGTTCAGTATGCTAATCACTGCGCCACGTCGCTCGGTACGTGAATCGTAGGTACCGCTAGCGGATATCAACAGAACTGCCTGCTGCCGCATCATAGGAAAGTCGACTCAGACAGTATGAAACCTTCTCAATATGATCAAATTGACGTCTAGAAGTCCGTGGTAAGTGAAGAAGGTGGGCAGAGGAACACGTGTAATGGAATTCCTGATCAAAGACACTGGTTTCTCTAAGCAGACGAATGGAGGATCTCTCTGACTCCTGATGAGCGTCTTAGAAGCGTATAGAGATGGTCGGTCAATAACAATTCATACCCAGGTATGCATTTTCACGGATTCAGTAGTGAGGTATGTCAACAATGATTTGGCCAGTCTCATGCGCAGATGAGCGGAAGATTATCTTTGCTACTGAGGATCATTTTTGACTGTACAGTACGGACGCAGATTCCTCCTACTTGTTGTCCAGCTCTTCAGTCAGCACACCAAGGAATCAGAGACATTAGCTGTCAGTGGGCATTGATTTATATCAATGGGGCAGGTTGAAAATTTGTGCCAGACAGGGATACGAACCCATGTCTCGTGCTTACTAGGCTGATGTGCTGACCACTGCGCCATCTGGACACAGTGGTCATCACAACTGCACCACCATTGGCCTGCCCAAAGCTACCCAGGGTGGACTACCCTAGCACGTGCCCAGTCAGACCCAAAGTCTCAAATTACACCACACAGTATTGATGTAGGCCCCTGCTACAGTTAACATTGGGTTGAGCTTTCAAGACGGTAGTGCACGAGAATTTCGCACCCACCCTATGAATATCTTCCTCCATGACGTAAGAATCATATGAATAGGATGGCCTTGGGGTCTGCTGACATGAACTTGTTTGAGCCTTCTTGGGACATAATGAAACTTACAGTGGGTCATCAACAGAATCCTTCTCACACACTCGATTAGTACAGAAGGTCGAACAGTGGGACGGGTTTGTGAAGCAACGTCTCGAACAATCTATGGACAGCGTACCAATGGGGATCCAAACGTGTTACACTGCATAGGTGGAGCAGCACTGCACTGAATGTTAACTAGCAACAATTTTCATTTCTCATATGTGCGCCGTCGAACAGACTAGTTTTTTAAGGATATTGTCACGGTTTTTAATTGACAGTAAAGTGTCTTTTCTAACCAGAGAGTTTATTTATTCATATATTTACTCTCTATGTCCAGGACACCATACATTAAAGTATAGTACAAGTCAACTGTAATAAACTTTAAAGTTTAAATATATTTTGCCCAATAATCAGCTACACAGATGGCCTTATCATTAGCTAGCTATAACTGTAAATCAACATCAACAAAAGCAAGACAAGGATAATGGGATGTAGTCGAATTAAATCAGGTCATACTGAGGGAATTAGATTAGCAAATGAGACACTTAAAGCAGTAGATGAGTTTTGCTATTTCTGCAGCAAAATTACTGAGGAAGTTCGAAGTAGAGAGGATATAAAATGTAGACTGGTGATGGCAAGCAAAGCATTTATGAAGAAATCTGCTAACATCGAGAATAGATTTAAGTGTCAGGAAGTCTTTTCTGAAAGTATTTGTATGGAGTGTAGCCATGTATGGATGTGAAAGATGGACGATAAACAGTTTAGACGAGAAGAGAATAGACGCTTTTGAAATGTGGTGCTACAGAAGATTGCTGAAGATTAAATGGGTAGATCACGTGACTAATGGGGAGGTACTGAAGAGAATTGGGTAGAAGAGGAATTTGTGCCACAACTTGACTAGAAGAACGGATCGGTTGATACCACACGTTCTGAGACATCAAGGGATCACCAAGTTAGTACTGGAGGGGAGCGTAAATATCGTAGAGGAAGACCAAGAGATTAATACAATAAGCAGATTCAGAAGAATGTAGGTTGCAGTAGTTACTCGGAGATGAAGAGGCTTGCACAGGATAGAGTAGCATGGAGAGCTCTATCAAACCAGTCTTTGGACTGAAGACCACAACAACAACAACAACAACAACAACAACTGTAAATCCAGCTGGGTACAACTTGTGCAGAGTTTTAGACATGTCAGTAGGTGGTTGTCCATTTGGACATTCCCACAGTCACATACTGGTTCTCGATCGAAGTAACCCCACTGGGCAAGGTTGTACTTGCAATTTTCGACCCTAGTCTTCAGCTTACTCAGAGCCTTCTAGGTTGTGAAGGATTTGTAGCCTCAAGTGCCCCCTTCAGCTCCAATACAGGAACTGGTGCTGCCTCCTACCATAGCTGAAGTCTCCTGTCTTGGACAATGACTCTGATTGGCTTTGAAGTCCGGAGGAAGGTCTTTCTTGAGCAAAGCCACCTGGGCTGTTGTTGGTGCTTACGTAGAAGGTGAAGTTTATCTGTCATCTGGGCACAGAATGAACCACCCAGAAGATCGAATAAAGACCGGGCATCCCTGGAAACGGCACACAGCCAGCTAATCCTTCTAAAACCAGTACAAGAAGGAGAAATATGAATATGAACAAAAGATCCTTTACAGAAACCGCAAAAAAGAAGAAAATAGGAATATGGTACTGAATGATTTTAAGACGAAGTGTGCGTAAGGCATTGCAGTACTTACATGACTGCAATGACAGTGTCACGTTGCAATAAAGTTCCAGATGATATTATCCAACCTCAGGTGTACTATACCAAGAAAAAAAATGGAAGTGAGGTGACCATATTGCTTTATTATGGCTTAATTGGCTAGGAGACCCCATCTGCGAATGTCTAGTCATCAGGTGCAAGTCTTTGTATTAGAATCCGTTTTGGCGACTTGCACATCTGGTGAAGATGGTGTGAATGACGAGGACAATACAAACATCCAGTCCTGGGCAAAAATAATACTCAACCTAATAATTTTTTCATAATGCGGGGCCACAGTCATAATATATTTCTTTAAAGTCAGTACCGCCATTAGACTTGTTTATTTACAGTGTTACATTTACACTTACACAATCATGATTTCGGCTTCATTATCTAGTGTTTTAAGTGTTATACATTGCCTAAGATCGTATACTGTCGTATTAAAATACACTATTAGTGTGGGACACTGCTATCCACCCGAGTGCGCAACATAGGGACAAGGAGTACGCGCAGGAGTGACTAACGGACTCAAATCCGGAGGGCCTGGGCGATGCCACTCGCCTCCGCGGGCTGGCGAACCATGCGGCGACGCAGCAGCCATCGCCGCGACGCAGGACAATGGACCTCACCGGCGTCATCGGGCGTTTGCATGCACACTGTGCGGACTGAGGTGGGCTGGAATGCTGTATAAGGCTGTTTTAATAAACACATGTCAATACTACAACTGTTTAACTTCATTCCCCGACATTAATCTGGTCTCTCCCTCACAATTTTTCTCGCCCGGAATGGGAAGGGTCGTTACACAACTAAATTCTACCCTACACAACACACAATTTTTTTCAGAAAAAACGCAACACACAAGAGACGAGCCTTATAGTACACACACAACAAACAAAATATTAGCAAAATCATAAAATATAATACTTAGCAATTACTTTATCGGCCTTAACGCTTACTGAGAATGAAATAGCCGAGGTTCCTCTTACCGTCGTTTATTCTTCTGCTTCCTGTTCTTTTCATCTTTCTTCGAATTTATTCCAATTTCCCGTGCTATTGCTAACATAAATGTTTTAATGTAACATAATCTTTGGCCTGAATGGCTACTTGTGACCATAACTCTGAACGCTGAAACAAGACGACCCATACACCATACTCAAAACCAAAATTCACTGCCTGTTCCAAATGGCGTAAACCAACACACATATTCTACCATGCTCAGAACAGTCCCTGAGTTCACTTTACTCCAACTGTACATACAATTACAGCTAAACATCTGAAAAAAAACTCAATGATCTGTCAATGAACCTTGCAGCCAAACAAAATCACAAAAAAACACTACACTCACCATACTGTATATTGACTAAATTGCATCCCTGTAATAGTCAGCCATCTTCTTCAGGGATGGCGGCCAGCAAGCTTCTTCTGTCACCCAAATGTGAAGGTGACAGACTATTCTAACAGCAGTTATAGACGCCAGGGGTATGATCTCTAATGTGGTAGGTTAGCAGTGGATGGTGATGATGATGATGATGATGTCGGTCGCTGTGGCAGAGTGGTTCTAGGCGCTTCCGCCCGGAACCCCTCTGCTGCTACGGTCGCAGGTTCGAATCCTGCCTGGGTGTGTGTGATGTCCTTAGGCTAGTTAGGTTTAAGTAGTTCAAAGTCTAGGGGACTGAGACCTCAGATGTTAAGTCCCATAGTGGTTAGAGCCATTTGAACCATTTTTTGATGATGATGCTGATGTTTGGTTTGTGGAACGCTCAACTGCGCGGTTATTAGCGCCACTACAAATTCCCAACCTTTGCTCATTCCAATCTCACCACTTTTATGAATGATGATGAAATGATGAGGACAACACAAACACCGAGTCATCTCGAGGCAGGTGAAAATCCCTGACCCCGGAGGGAATCGAACCCGGGACCCCGTTCTCGGGAAGCGAGAACGCGACCGCGAGACCACGAGCTGCGGACGGTAGCAGTGGAGTAGTGAATGGAGGCCCGATAGTGATCTCCCATATGGTTATGAAAACTTCAATGTTAAAACATTCATTTATTGCACAGCAGACTACATCAGTTGTCACGACGCTCAGAGGAGCCAACGGTGCCAGGACGTAAGCTGTCGGCGGTCTGCAGAGACATGCAGCCGTCAGCAGCTTCACGCTGCCGGCGGAGTGATGATGTCGTCGACTCGAGAAGGTCGCTGACCACAGCAGGAGCTGCGGTCCACAGTGCAAACTAGAGGCATCCTAACTGCACAGGACGGGGTGCGCCAAGGTGCGCATAATTACGCCTTTGACCCAGCGTGGATGATACACCTCACAGCAGCAGAAGCATCTGCCCACACGAGCAGAGGTAGGCAGCAAAGACTTTTTTCTACACGAGCGATGGTGGCTGCATGGCCGTGAGCTCGAACCGTGGACCACAGGGGAAGGAGGCTGGCAGCGGCTGAAGTAGGCCTTCTGCTGGAGGGAGCTTAGTAGGCAGCATTCGAATCAGTGCGAACAGCAGGACCACAGCTGGCAGTGGAAGAGTCCGGAGGTGATGATTTGTTGACCTATGTGGACTCGTTGTCTCGCAGACGATCGCAGGTCCCCCCTCAAAGCTGGTGGCTGGCAGGCTGTAGAGCCTGTCTCTAGAAATGAGAAGTATTTATGTAGGCCTGGACCGTCCATGTTGTGCTAAAGGATCGTTTCCTAACCCGTAAGTCGCAACAGAGCTATGGCTCAGACCACCCACGCTATAGTGCCTCTGCCTTTCTGCTGTGTGACTGCTATTATGCCTCTGGTCTCTCATGGCGTAGCATGTGGTAACCTCCTTGATGCCTGGGAGACAGTACTCGCCGAATCAGCAGGTAACTCGTGATCTAAGTTTGACTGGGCAACCTGAATTGACCTTATTCTGCTGCCACTTACATTCATCGTGGCAGTATCTCAATTCTACACAGCTGTGTCAAATAAACTATTGAGGCGCAACACTGTTATTAGTTCTGATGTAACAAATTTACTCTAGACACAAAACCTCGTGTTAAGAAAAGAAAGAAAAAAAGAAAGAAACAGCTCAAATATAGAAAGTAGGGTAAATCGAAGAGAGTTGGTTCACCTTTTTCCTTGAGCATAAAATCTGTTTGTTTTTAACTCTTTTTGAATTCTGGCAGCATGTTTGTACAGAGTGTCACATAACTTATGTACAGTATATTATTGAGGTTCCACCACTTGAAATACAAGAGATACGATAAAATGAAAATATACACGAGTGGATCATCTCACCCATAGGTATATCAGTTTATTAAAAATCTTGATTCAGCATTGGCTTGTTGGTTTTGATCAAGCGTTAGTCTGTCTTTCTGTCATCACAGCAATTACACTTACTACCAAATGCTGAACAACATTCATGTCACCATTATGAACGGGACACACACTGAATCCAGTTGTCATTTTTATTTATTTCCTAATAGATTTCACAACACCCAACACATTTATCTTCATCACATTCATCAAAGTTATTTTCATAATCTACTACAATGTCTGTATCTGATGAACACGGTAAGCTATTTGCTATATTTTTCTTTTTAGCTTCTTCAGTCTGTTTGTCTCTTCACTGGTACTTCCATTTGGTGATATTTTAGTTCCTCTTTTCTGGTTCCTTCCTTTTCTTATCCCACTTTTTCTTTAGAGTTTCAATATTTTAACCCAAGTTTAGCCCTTTGGATACAGTTCCTGTCTTCTTATTAAAATTTATGATTTTATCAACAAAAGGAATAGGTGACATTTTTTCAAAACGTTTTGTCTGTGTTGTCCCAGGAGTAGTTAGGTTTAGTGGGAGTGGAGACTGAAGTTGGGTCAGTGAAGGAATTTCATTTGTGCAGTTAACTCTGTTCCTTTGATGTGACTGGGAACACAAGCTCTTTTGATGAGCTTTGAAGCGCTTCGTTGGTCCATGTGTTAGATTCTGCTCTTCCATTTGTTGTCACAGATCTATTGTCCGACAAATAAGCATAGTGTGGGAGTGAATTGATGTTACTGTACATATTTTTTCCTGCAGACGGGGTAAAAACATCGTGAACTATAAGGCGCAGTAATAGTTTGCTAAATATTGTAGATATTTGTTCCTGGAGATTAGGTTTGATGCCGTGAAACGCACTGTACTTCTATTTGATTTCAGTATACGGTTCGATTTTGTTCCGTATCGGAAGCTGAGCTATTAAGTCCATGCCGCGAGGTGAAGGAAGGTCAGGAGGCGTCAGCTGGTGAGTGGGTGGGGAGTGTGCGAAGTCTGATGGCGGAGAGCGGACGGTGGAGGGCTGCGGGAATGACCAGGCCCGGGGGCAACGGCCGGGCCAGCCATCAAGCGCACGCCGCCACCTTCCTCAGCACGTTCACTTGCAACAAAAGACGGTGGTGATAGTAAACTGAAATTTGCTCTGTGTTAAGTGTCCATCATTATACTAAAAGGGAAAACTCAGAACGATTTCGTTATTTTTTCAAGAACTTGGAAAGCCTTGTCCACGGGTGGCACAATGCGCACTATCATCACAGCGCCGGCATCCCTTTGACATCTTATGCCTGATGAAAGCCCCCTTAAGACTTTTCCACGTTGCAGTTCTCAGCTTGATGTCATTTACGTATCTTCCATTAGATATTCTTTTAGATTTTCCCATATGTTTTGGGATTCAGTAAAGACCTTGCTTGCTCTATTTACTATCCAGTCGCTTGGCTACATGTCCGGACAGTTTCATTTTCATAATATCGTCTTTCTTTAGTATCCATCCAGTCATTGTCTACTTATCAACTGGTTCTACGTTAATTGGTACTAATTCGTTTCACTGTTTTGGTTAAGAATTATCTTAATATAATGCACTTTCAAAGCTGCTTTCAAGCTTACTCTGTTAAGTTCCTTCATTCGTTGTTAAAGTTTATATGAAATGGAGACAAGTGATACGAGTGAGATATTGCGTCAATAGACTGGAACATAACAGCCAGTTCACTCACCATCCATAATAATTTTTCTTCCTTAGTATTTTTCTTCCGATACATTTTTTTGAATGTCATGACAGAATTTTAGATCTACATCTACATACAGAATTCTATATCTACATCTACATACAGCCACTATTCGGTGCGTGGCGGAGGGTACCCTGTACCACTACCTGTCATTTGCTTTCCTGTCCCACTCACAAACATAGCGAGGGAAAAACGACTATCTATATGCCTCTGTATGAGCCCTAATTTCTCCTTTCTTATCTTCGTGGTTCTTACGCGAAATGTATATTGGCAGCAGTATGGTCGTTCTGCAGTCAGCTTCAGATGCTGGTTCTCTAAATTTTCTCCATAGTGTTCCCCGAAAAGAATGTCGCCTTCCCTCCAGTCATTCCCATTTTAGTTCCTGAAGCATCTCCGTAACACTTGCGTGCTGTTCAAACCTACCACTATGAAATCTACCAGCCTGCCTCTGAATTACTTCGATTCCTTCCTTTAATCTGATCTGTTGCTGATCCCAAACATTAGAGCAGAACTGAAGAATAGGTCGCACTAGATTCCTACATGTGGTCTCCTTTACAGACGAACCACACTTTTCTAAAATTCTCCCAATAAACCGTAGTCGACCATTTGCCTTCCCTATCACGATGCTCACATGCTCATTTCATTTCATATCACTTTGCTACGTTACGCCCAGATATTTAAACGACGTGACTGTGTCTTGCAGGACACTACTAGTACTGCATTCGAACATTAAGAGTTTGTTTCTCCCACTCGTCCGCATTAACTTACATTTTTCTACAGTTAGAGCCAACTGCCACTGATCACAAAAAATAGAAATTTTGTGTAAGGCATCTTGTATCCTCATGAAGTTACTCAACTTCGACGTCTTGTCGTACACTTCAGCACCATCAGCAAACAATCACAGATTGCTGCTCTCCCTGTCCACCAGATCATTTATGTATAAAGTAATAGCCTTCCTATCATACTTCCCTGGGGCACTCATGAGGATATCCTTTCTCTGATGAACACTTGCCGTCGAGGACAACATACTGGGTTCTATTAATTAAGAAGTTTTCGAGCCACTCATTTACTCGGAACCTATGCCATATGCTAGTACCTTCGGTAACATTCTACAGTGTCAGATACTTTTGGGAATCTAGGAATATGGAATCTGCCTGTTGCCTTTATCTATAGTTAGCAGTATATCGTGTGAGATAAGGGCAAGCTGAGTTTCAGTCGCGCTGGTTTGTGGACATAAGCTTTTCGGTCTCTAGGAAATTTGAAATAAATGGTTGTAGCTCCATCATTAAGTTGCGTTAAGGAGTAGCTTTTTTATTTCTTGATGAAGACTAGTTTCGTACACCTGTGTCCATTTTTGAGCCATCCAAACCGTAAGCGTGACAATACACGCGAAAGCCTATGTACAAAAACTGACCCGGTTATGACAACTGCCGACCTAATCTCGCCTGCAGCATGCTGCAAGTTCGTTTCGAGGAAATTTATTATCTAGCGAGATGCTAGCAACTGATTAATTGTTTTTTTCTAAAGAAAAAAACACTTTCCCAACCTTCTTGACTTATTTATTACCTTAAGTAACAATAGTCGCTATGATAACATCATACTGACGTCATCGATGAGGTCCACCCTGGTTTATCGCTGCAAGGTCTAAGATATTTTCATTGCGCGTGGTCTGCCGAACTAACTGCTCAATACAGTTTTCGGGAAACGTGTTCAATTGCACTTCACGATACTGTCTGTCTGCACCCCTGTAATGAAGCCATAGACGTCAGACCCTATTCCGTATTACTCGGTAGGTTAAAGTCGCCTTAAACTAGTATTGTGTGATCCGTGTATCTACGCGCTATCGACCGTAGACTTTCTTTGAATGACGGTCACAGCGGAATCAGGTGGCCGGTAAAGACATCCAACAATTAAGTTGGTTTCACCTAGTCTGTTATACACTACCAGATAACTTCACAGTCACACTTAATTTCAGTCTCAATAGAGACAGTATTTACGTCAACTGCAGTGAACACTCCTCCTGCTATGGCGTCTAATCTGTCCTTCCTATAAACGTTCCATTACTCGATAAATACTCGGGAACTTTGTAACGAATACTTCGACAATTTACGTGTAAAATTTTGACAGTCGTAGTGCGTTTACCCTGAACGCGATCCGATGTCCATATCTGAGTGTTCATCAGAGTACCTCAAACTACCGCCTAGCCTAAAAAAAGCCACTTGCACTCCACAAGTATTCTGCTATCCGACTAGCCACTTCCTTTGTGTAGTTACCCCTGACCTATCAAGGCGGGTCTTGCAATTCCCCACCCGATAAAGCAGGCCTTAAATTTGCCCCACGACTGTCACATAGTCGACGAATCGTGTTGCAGAATAAATTTTATTCGACTCTTGCTCTTTCCTGCATTAGCCTTCCGCACGTGGTTCCAGCCGAGTTAAAAAAAATATTCCAAGTAAACATTTTTATTTCAGTATTATAATGCAAGCCATACACTAACATGAGATGTGTACAGCTTGTCCAGCCTGATGAGTGTAATGTTAGCGGAGCAAAAATTATGTATATAATAATTTCGGTATGAAATTAGTCAGTTATAAAGACAGCAGTTAAGGCATAAGGGAGGCACGGTTCTCTCATTTATTTGCATCGCCTTTATGTAAAAAAGTAAATCCGAATTCCTATTTTAGAATACTCAATGTAACGCACTAAATCATTTCTTCTTGTTTCAAGAGTGGCTCACTCGTTTACGTCACTAACTTTGTATTAAAAAGTGGGGGCAGTGTATTTGTGCAAACCATTCTGGACGATTTAACATAATACACTAAATCACGACATTATTCATTTTCATTTTGTTTCACTTCCATCATCTAAGAGGAATCGTAGATTTTGCGAAGTTTCATGTTTTGTTTCCAGCGATGACGTGGAAGTGACGTCCACATGGTGATTTTGCGGAGAACTGATACTGGTTACAAGTACACTAGTCTGGCAAGCCAAAATCTGTCAGTTAAATACTTACAGGCAGCGACATTACAACTACAGCAAATCTTTCAAGTCAGCTGCTCTCAGCCCTGTGGTCACCTTGACAAGCACGGATACTTACGCTATATCAGAGTCATTAATCCCACGTCTTTCCTCGTAATACCAAAAGATTCTACGTTAACTGCAGATTAAAGGTATCAATGTTTGTAAGTTCTTGCTACTGAAAAATATCCTACTGATAAGTTAGCTGATAGTTTGTGTACCGGAAAAGTCAGTTTATTTTTTATTGCTTACATTTGCAAACATTGAGATTTTAGTCCACCGTTAACATCGTTTCATTTCGAACTATCCTCATCGTGATTTCTGGTTTACATTAACGCTCCACTCAGCTCTCTCGTGTGAAAAGTTGGAAGTCTTCTACTCTATTCGCAACTTCCACTGCTGAAATTATTTCGCATGTTACTATCTCCCAGATTCACTATAAAAATGCGAGTTTGTACCTACCTGTCGATAAATGTCTTTCGGACGTCGGTAAGCATTGTGGGAAGCACTCTCTGAGTTAAGGTTGCACGAGCCACAGAGATTCGAGCGCGCCTTGTTCTGTGGGCAGGGTGGTTCACACACAGCGCCAGGAGGAGTCGTATGGAGATGCCTGATCTGTTCGGCATGCTGGCACGTTTGTCTGTATGAAGCACTGCAGTTCGGTAAGATGTTGTCTGATGGTGTATGCGATGAGCATATTTCGAATACGAGCCCGTGAATCATTTACAGATATCGTGTGGTTTTCGCCAATTTATTTTCTTGTTTGTACTGCGAGGCTACAAGAGGGGAACTGCAACGAAATTTTCATGTTCGTAACGCGTGTCTCTCTCTTTGAGATGCTGTTTTAGCCTTTCCGTGAAGGACGTAGACTTCGATGCATAGTACAGAATTTGTCTGCTATTAATCCATCCGAATGCTACAGAGTTTACAGTCATCACACTACGGGCTAATGAGCGTTATTCAATGTTTCTAGTTGTTTACAGGGTGAACATTAATAAAACCGACAAACTGCAGGAACGGGTTCCTTACTGGAAATGGTGGAAAAAAGGTATTATGAACATGTGTCCGGAAATGGACGGTGTGCATGCAGCGATAAGAAATCATGCCGGAATACATTACAGAGCTGCGTCGCGTCCACGCGTCACAGCAGATGTTCAAAGTAGCCTCCCTGAGAAGAAATGTCATGCAGGAGACACATAATCGTACTTTGGCTTACAAAATGTTGGCATGCCACGTGCCTGGAGCTTGTACTAGTGTTCGCGCCAATATCCCGCAGAACCCGGTCCTCCAAATCTGCTGTACGCACAGATCGCTGTCTTTCTGTACGTTCGTCTGTCTGAAAGGACCCCTGATCACACAAACGCCCAAAAAGGGGTTGAAATGTTGTGTGATGTGGTTGGCGTCTGTGTGGGTACTTGTTTTGGTATAGCTGTGCTGCCTCTCGACGGTTTCCATCTGCTTGTCCGTACACCGACACCATCTCGGCTTGTTCCCGACATGAAAACCAGACCGGTCTGCTGCTTACAGTACGCTGCGTCAGTCACACAGACTACAGTACACAAGGAGCACGCGGCACGTAGTCAGAGGAACTGTATTCGTCAGCGCCATCTACCGTGGCAACGTTGCATTTCCGGACACATGTTCATAGGGCCATTTCTCCTCTATTTCCAGTCAGCAATCCGCCCTAGCAGTCTGCAGTCTGTCGGTCTTATTAATGTTCTTCCTGTATACATTTCCCTTTGTTTCAAGCTGTAAATAAAAAAACATAACGGGGCAGTAGATATCTGTATAATTCACCGGTTATGGTCGATGGAAGACATATAAGAGGCACTATTTCGTTCTGTTCACACATTATCCACGCGTAAATACCTCTGCCACTTGGCTGTACGGTGCTGTTTTGATCCAGGAAGCATCGCCTCACATGATTATCGATCTACTCGCACCTGTTATCAGCTGGTACAGACAAGTCTGTGTCTCCTGATTCCACGGTTATTCAGTGCGCCGAACATCCGGTGACGGTGTCATAGCGACCTTGCTAACTTTCTTGCCATATGACGTAGGTTGAGCAGAGGTACAAGAATGGGGCGAAGGCATTTGTACCATATTTTTTATGCTATGGCTATCAAAATACGCAATACTCAGTGGTGGCAGCTATCATCAACATGTTGTTGCCCCCACCAGCTGAATTTGGCAGTAGCAGTGTTTACCAAATCGAGTTTCGAACGCTGCATCCTTGACTCCTTGATGCGGTGGCATGTGGACCTCAGTGCATCAATCTTCTCAGAGATTAAGTGTCCCAGCGAAAAGGTGCACTCGTTCTTCTTGCCCTCAGCTGTCACCTACCGTCGAGATTTCAGTCACGTGATATGTCGCACTATTCCATTCCACTTGAGAAGAGGAGCGCTGTCTCTCAATAACGCAACCATCTGTAATTCAGTTTCTCATGGTTTTAATACTATTTTCTTACACTGACTCGGAGCTCTTAACAACAGGTGACTTTTGAAAATGTCGCCTCGACAGCACCACTACATGAGGAAATAACAACCATTAACTTTCACTTTGCTTCCATTCGTGCGATTGACTTATCACTTACCTCGCGTTATCCCGTTGACTCAGCAGATGAGTTAAAATACCTGTTGTGAGACTACAGTTGAGATTTAAGCATACCGCTGTAACGCTAATAATAATTGAAACTGATGACCTTTGCAGTGAACAGATAGTTCCCTACAAGATCATGTGAATAATTAAACAAAAGTTGCACAACAGATAATAACATGAGACATCTGAATTTAAACAGGGGTGGCTCATTTATACACCAAATATGGATGTCGTGCCTCACATAGATGTAATGTCTGGTGTTTCATCTAACTATGGAATGTACGTCAGAATGAAGTCCTGTTTATAGGTAAAATATATGGACATGACATCAAACATCGAATCGATAACACGAGTAGTTATTAATTTCACAGTGGTTCAAATGGATTATTAAACATAGATGGCGATACCTTGACATAAGTGGGTGGAACTGCGATACCTTGACACAGGTGGGTGAAACTGAAAAAGTAATTATAATAAAGATGTACAATTAGCTGTGTCCACGTAAACAACCAGTGATTGCTGGATTCGCTAACATATTAAAGATATAAACCAGAAAATTACATATGAGCACTAGTTCCCTTGCCTAATCACATGCTGAGTTCACTAGCTGAGCATCTGTATTAATTCAGAAAAGCGTAAGTCCAACTCGAAACAAATGACTTTACATCCGCTTCATCACATCAAGAGCAAATGCTTAACATACTTATCGTTGTTCTACAACTCAAACGCAGAGAATGACTGCGGTGGTAGCTGTAAGCTACATGTTTGGCGTTGTCCTCTGTGCTCGGCTCTGGCGCAGAGTCTCAATGCGATCCATCAGCTAAAATTTTGTTTGCTGGAAGTGCAGACGAATGCGAAGTCCTCCCTCTCTGGAGCTCTAAGATGCAGTCCTCATATACTCGGCTTCCAAAAATCTTGCTGGCCGGAGTGGCCGAGCGGTTCTAGGCGCTACAGTCTGGAACCGCGCGACCGCTACGGTCGCAGGTTCGAATCCTGCCTCGGGCATGGGTGTGTGTGATGTCCTTAGGTTAGTTAGGTTTAAGTAGTTCTAAGTTCTAGGGGACTGATGACCTCAGATGTTAAGTCCCATAGTGCTCAGAGCCATTTGAATCATTACACGAGGTCAGTACTGAGGTGAGTATCCTGTTACTAAGGCCACAACCTTTTTAATTCACAGTCATACTTAAAAACATAAGCCCCCACAAAACTATTCTCATTTTCTGGTGTCAGGCTAAGCTGTTATTTGAATAGCTGTAAGAGAAGGAGCACCTACTCACGAAATTCCATTTACACTTCCCTCGTTATTTTATAGTTACTGAAAACGGCATTGCCTTCAAAGTCTCAGCCACGTGTGGACAGCTTATTATTCAGAAGTAAGTCATACTCATCAACGAATAAATAGGTGTTGAATAAACACTCGCTCTTACTATATTACAATGACTAATAATTCACATTTTTACTCATAATAAAAAAAGTTAAGGACAGAAAGCACTTAAATACATCGACGTCTCATTGAAAATGCCATACATCAAAACAAAATTTCACATGAATACGTAGCATCAACACTTGAAATATGATTACATTCGTAAATATCTAGTTTTGTCACTACATGTTAACATTATGTACAGATTGGTACATCTTTTGCAGGTGTTGTCGGGCCTAAACTAACGTACAACATAAAATACAAAGGTTGTCGAGTAAAAATTACATGTGATAAGAGAGAAAACACTAACAGTTTACGAAAGGAAACACCTCTGGTGGCGTCCTTAAAAATTTCGGCGTTAGATAGGCAGCCCGCTTGAGAATAGTTAAATTGTTTATTAAAATTGACCAGCAGGCCAGTCCCAGAAAATAGTGTTGACAAAACACACTTATTACATTTAAAAAAAATATATTGTTCCTGAAAATGCGATGTTGAGAAAACACGCTTACTACATTGAAAAAATACGAGGGTTGAAACTTTAATAGAGGCAACTATTTTTTACAGCTCGTACAAAATCGATACGTGTTTCAAACTTTTACTGATCTTCAAAGTAGTCACCAGCATTGTGTACAACCCGTTACCAGCGATGTGGAAGTCGTAGGATACTCTTAGTAGTGCCAGTTGTGTTGACAGTTCGAGCGGCGCGGTCTATTGCTCGACGAATTTGTAGCAGTTCTGAAGCGGATGCCGTGGACTGTTTTCTTCAGTTTAGAAATCGAGTTGAACTCACGAGGGCTTAAGTCAGGGGAGTGCAGTAGGTGTTATAGCACTTAGCAGCCCCATCAGTCAAACAAATCAGTAACATGTGAAACTTCCTGGGAGATTAAAACTGTGTGCCGCACCAATACTCGAACTCGGGATCTTCGCCTTTCGCGGGAAAGTGCTCTACCATCTGAGCTACCCAAGCACGACTCACGACTCGTCCTCACAGCTTTAATTCCACCAATCGCTCGTCTCCCACCTTCCAAACTTCACAGAAGCTTTCCTGCGAACCTTGCAGAACAAGCACTCCCGGAAGGCAAATGTCCCGAGTTCGAGTCTCGGTCCGGCACACAGTTTTAATCTGCCAGGAAGTTTTACATCAGCGCACACTCCGCTGCAGAGTGAAAATTTCATTCTGAAATCAGTAACAGCTTGCACTGTACGTGCTTGAGCATTGTCCTGCAAAATGATGGTCACGTCCTGCAGAAAGTGTCATCACTTCTGTCTCTATGCTGTTCATTTTTGGAACACAACCTACGACCAGCTTAGAGACAGAAGTGATGACACTTTCTGCAGGACCGGACCATCATTTTGCAGGACAATGCTCAAGCACGTACAGTGCAAGATGTTACTGATTTGTTTGACTGATGGGGCTGCTAAGTGCTATACCACCCACTGTACTCCCCTGACTTAAGCCCTCGCGATTTCAACTCGATTTCTAAACTGAAGGAAACAGTTCACGGCATTCGCTTCAGAACTGCTACAAGTTCGTCGGGTAATAGACCGCATTTTTTTTTCTCAGCCGAAAACAAACTTGCGAATGCCAAACGTCACGTATGTATTATTTAAAGTCTCCTAAGAGTGTGCGCCAAGTTTCCGTCACTTCCGACAGATAGTGTAGCTACCGGACAGTTTTAAAATGGCTTCTGTAGGTGATGTATGTTACAAGCAACGTGCCGTCATTGAATTTTTCACTGCAGAGAAAGTACGTGTGGGGAATATTCACAAAGGCCTGTGCAAAGTGTATGGAGCATCTGCTGTCGACAGATGTACAGTTAGTCGCTGGGCACGGAGGGTGAGCTCATCAGAGCTCCTGGATTTGCAGTGGTCGGGGAGATCATCCACGGCTGTCGCATCCGACATGTTGCAGCGAGCTGATGTTGTCACTCGCGAGGACAGATGCATTCGTGGAAGACATTTTGAGCGCGATGAGGAGGTGATTCACAAAGTGAAGCACAGGCCCCGCCGTAAGGACAAGGACTGGTACCGACTGGGCACACACGCCCTTATTTCACGCTGGAGGAAGGCCATAGAAGGGGATGGAGATTACGTGGAGAAATAGGGTGCGTAGATAAAATCCCATTCTTTCGTGTGCGCAATTCTCATTCTGTTCAATAAATAATTGTTGAAGAAAAACAATGCAGTGCATTACTGTCTGAGAAACCCTCGTAAAATTACCATTCTTCTCAATGTACGGTACAGTATTGTTCTTGTTGATAATAGTAATATCAGGTTCATATGGCAATGCACAGAAATGTCTTTCATTAATTAGTCATATGACGTTAGTGTGAGATACATATGAATGTTCATCCTGACGTAGTAACAAATGCAGCTGAAACTGTAATGTTTATCAGTTTGGATATAATCACACTTGTATTACATGCCGGCCGGAGTGGCCGTGCGGTTCTGGGCGCTACAGTCCGGAGCCGAGCGACCGCTACGGTCGCAGGTTCGAATCCTGCCTCGGACATGGATGTGTGTGATGTCCTTAGGTTAGTTAGGTTTAACTAGTTCTAAGTTCTAGGCGACTGATGACCTCAGACGTTAAGTCGCATAGTGCTCAGAGCCATTTGAACCATTTTTGTATTACATGTAGACTGCCTCTGTATGTTATGTATGCACAAACATTAGAGTTCCGGAATGCTTGGTACACATTTTACACTCATGATTTATTGCTTTACGTTGATTTACACAGCCAGCCTGTTAGTGAAGTCTCTTATATTCGCGTACAGACCCCACACAAACCAACCAACTGATGTTGTACAGCAACTGATAGTCTGCCTGGTTCTTCTACTAGAACTTGAGGAGATCTCACTTGAGGTGTAGCCTTTTGACGTTGCTGTAGGACATCGGTTAATATGCTTCAACAGAGGATTAGGCAGTGGACAGACGGTTGACTACCGGTTTGTGGTGTATGCCGCTTGTACTCAGCTGCGCCGTAATGGATTACGACAGTGGCACGAGCCAGTGTGCCCTCCCGATATGACATGCCTGGGGTGTACTCGACCAGCAGCTCAGCTGCAGGCAGACAAGAACGGACCCAGCTAGGCCCGGCAGGACCTTGTGATCGCTTGCCCCTGCGGTGAGCCCAAAGTCGCCCATGCCCTCATGACAGCAGTCTCCGTCAACTGGCTTTTCTCCATTGTCGCATTTTGAGTCACCATGTGCTACGGTCGCCCTTGCAAAGCCTACTGTAAACTGCAGACAGGTCCGGCATTCAAGTCGGGAAAAACCCGAAATGGTGTTCGTGTACGGCCAAGCAGATGGAAACGGTCAGAGGCAGCACGGTTGTACCAAACCAAGTACCCTCACAGACACCAGCCGCATCACACAACATTTCAAGAGCTTTTTGGACATATATTTGATCATGGGTACTTTCAGACAGACGAACGTGCTGGGAGGTGGTGGACTGTATGTACACCAGATTTGGAGGACTGGTTTACACGGGATTTTGAGACGAACCCTGGTACAAGCTCGGAGAGAGGCCGGAACGTGCGAAAGAGAGCGGCAGTTAATCATGCCCATGGAAGCTACTTTGAACATCTGTTGTGATGAGCACACGATGCAGCTCTGTACTGTGTTCCGGGCAAATTTATTGTCTTTGCACGACCACCATCCATTTCCGGACACAAGTTCAATCTTTTTACCTCCAGTTTCAGCCAGGAATCGGACCTTACAGTTTGAGGTTTTATTAACGTTCACCACGTTTAGAGGCTGTCAAATGCCAAGCAAGCCAGAGTTCGGCGACGTTCGAGAGACCCGCACGACAACAGTCTCGGATGGACGAGCCTACAGCTGATGCTATATAAGAGAGCAGCAGACTCAGTCAGCTTTGTGCACCAAGAAGGACTTGCAAAATCTTGCCTATACGTACCTCTTAGCTGCGTTTATTGATTTCAGTCGTTAACTTATCTACGTCTACCTACACTATATGATTAAAAGTATCCTGACACCCTCAAAGACATACTTTTTCATATTAGGTGCATTGTGATGGCACCTGGTGCCAAGTTCTCCATATCAGCGATCTCAGTAGTCATTAGACATCGTGAGAGAGCAGAATGGGGTGCTCCGCGGAACTCACGAACTTCGAACGTGGTCAGCTGATTAGGTGTCACTTGTGTCATACGTCTGTACGCGAGACTTCCACACTCCTGAACATCCGTAGATCCAATGTTTTCGATGTGACAGTGAAGTGGAAACGTGAAGGGACGCGTGCAGCACAAAAGCGTACAGGCCGACCTCGTCTGTTGACTGACAGAGACCGCCGACAATTGAAGAGGGTCGTAATGTGTAACAGGCATACATCTATCCAGACCATCAAACAGGAATTCCAAACTGCATCAGGTTCCACTGCAAATACTATGACAGTTACGCGGGAGGTGAGAAAACTTGGATTTCGTGGTCGAGCGGCTGCTCATAAGCCACACATCAGGCTGGTAAACGCCAAACGACTCCTCGCTTGGTGTAAGGAGCGTAAACATTGCACGATTGAACAGTGGGAAAACATTGTGTGGAGTGACGAATCACGGTACACAAGCTCCTTCTTGTTTACCACTGTTGAAGAACAAATCGAGGATAGCGATTGCGTCTTTCTACACGATCGAGCACCTGTTCATAATGCACGGCCTGTGGCGGAGTAGTTACTCGACAATAACATCCCTGTAACAGACTGGCCTGCACAGAGTCATGACCTGAAACCTATAGAACACCTTTGGGGTGTTTTGGAACGTCGACTTCGTGCCAGGCCTCGCCGACCGACATCGATACCTCTCCTCAGTGCAGCACTCCGTGAAGGATGGACTGCTATTCCCCAAGAAACCTTAAAGCACGTGATTGAACGTATGCCTGCGAGAGTGGAAACTGTCATCAAGGCTAAGGGTAGGCCCACACCATACTGAATTCCAGCAGTACTGATGGAGGGCGCCAAGAACTTGCAAGTCATTTTCAGCCAGGTATCCGGATACTTTTGATCACAAAGTTTAGGTCAGTGTGTCACGTTGTGACGAGTACTTGAACCTAAGAGCCCAATTAGAACAACATAATCTGGCACGTCTATGGGATGTAGTCTGTAGTACCACACATTAATCTATGTACTAGAATCTTAATCAAGTTATAGGTTAAGCCTCAGCAATATTTCATGCTTATTGACGTTATAAACTAGTGTCTGTGCACTTCTGCATGTTCATTGCTATCACGTGAAGAAGCAGTAAAAAGCAGACAAGTAATCCAGCCCAGAGTCTCATTTTCCCTACCATAACCATATCTACCTACTACCTTAGCCTACCATTTGAGTCAATCTGTACTGTCTCTAACCATAGAGGCCCGAAAAATGTCAACTTCGCTCCTGTGCGCAGACACTTTCGTACCAAGAAACGAATTACCAAAAATCTGCTCCACCTCTGATCAGAGTGTGAGTTTGCTAAAATAAGTATGTCGCGACCTACGTCGTATTACGACATATCAAACAGGTGTCAGATGTGGGATATAGATATACTTGATTATATATTTGATGATATCTTTGATGATATATTTGATACATACAATACTCGTACAACACGCATTATACTGTTACAATTTTACATGTTTTTAAACTAACAACAGTGCCAAGTTATCTGTCATTTGCATAATACTCGCGGGGCTGAGTACTTCTCACTGAAAACAACACATTATTTCCCCTGGAACATACAACAGAAACACATATATAATTATTTATCAAAAGCAAAGCATCACACGTAAGACTGACAATTAATTCCTTGTTAACCCATTTTCGCACCTGGTGAGTCTTACTCACACATATACCATTATCTCACCGTGTTCTATATTTCTGATTCGTTTCTTCCTTGTACTGGTACTATTAATATCCATTTCATTTGATTAATTGTCTTATTGTATCGACTTCTTTCGGACATCAGCTATACTTCCTGCGAATAGCACAGTAAATACAAAAAAATCTTGCATCTTTCATTAATCAGACTCAAGCATATGTATGAAAAGTGGTGCGTCTGTATATTTGCTCTTACTGTCAATGGCTCATTGCATACCACTACTGGCTCTTTCAATAATAATAAAAAAAATCTAAGGAATCGGAGCCTCCCTGCTACCAGCAAATCATTGCATTGCTCCTGATAAAACTCCAAAATGCAACCCGGCAAATTCATCCAACGGTTCATCTAATGATTTCTTCCTTGTCATCTTCCACGTGGTTACAGTGATTCCAACTTCCGTGGGAAGGCATCCATATATTAATTTACCATTAATTCAATTCCTAATTAAAGATAGATCACATTGCTTTTCCTTCTCTTTAAATGTACCTCCTTTCACAAGTATGAGATGTGCTGTGTCAAACTCTCTTTATTCTGTAAATCGATTAAGATGGAAAATGTGTTTCCGGACCTTCGCTTTGCGGCTCCTCATGGTTTTGATTTCTATAACATTGTTGTGGATAATTCTCCTCGTGTGATACAATCCACAGGAGATGTAGGAAAACTTGTGGACTTGTGGCATATGAACTTGCTTTTATGTGACCCTTTCCTTGCTGTCAACACATCTCATATTGTGAGCTTTATCTGCTTTATTCTATCTTTCCTTATTGTGATGAATTACAAAAACATTCATTTAATTCATGCGTACATCCTCATGGATATTCAGATCATATTTATGCTAAGTAAGCTACTAACTAGTCAGTCATAGCACATACAATCCCATACTTCGGGTATTTACCGTTTTTACCCATATACGCGTTGCATAAGTTGCCCCACGGGTCATCCTTGTTGTCACTGTTCAGAGTTCCATTTTTTTCCATATCTGCTATTAGAACAGCTGGACTTACTATGTTTGTAACACACTTGTCTTCCCAGAGTTTTACTATGTGTTCGCCATTTACTGGTACCCATTTCTATTCATCACTGCACGAATTATCCTTTTCAGGCATGTTTAACATCGCATCTACCCAATATCTTCAATGAAGGAGAATGTCGAACGCTCTAATTTGGTAGCCGACTCCTCTTCTTCTATTGTTTCTGTTGTCGGAACTTGAGTCAAGTCAATCTGATTCAGCTTTTCTTGGCTATGTCCATTGACTGTACTTGTCTGCTTTCTGATGGCACTTTTCCTTCACCAGTGAGCATGATCTCTAACATATCAAGGCCCCCATCAGACAAACTGCCTAAATTATCCCTGAATTTTAATTTAATTTCGATGCTGTTCAGGTGCACCAATGCAAGTGTTTCTTTGACGGGCAATACTACTCTGGAGAACTTCACAAAGTCGAGACACAGAATATTCTGCACAGTCAGTTTCCATATAACCTAAAGGTTCGCACCGAATACGTTCGATTGAGGTTCCATATCGACCTTGATCTGCTCTTCGACTTCTCCACGCCTCGCACTCTCGGGACGTTAACTCGGCCATAAGCAGGAAAAAGTCTGAAACAAGACTCATCCGACCAAATGGCTTTCTTCCATTGCTACATAGTCCAGAATTTGTGGCTTCGGTATCATCTTTTCTAGTTACAGGCATTTGCATTCATTGATGAGTGGTTTTAGGATTCCAGCTGGCCCTGCGGTTCCCTGCTCATGGGGCACCCTTCATGTTGTTTTGGTGCTGACAGTGTTCACGAGTGCGACATTCATTTCTGCAGTCACTTTTGCAGCTAACCCCTTATGTTTCGTCACAATTCTCTTAAATGACCGTCCGCCACGATCACTCAACACATATTTTCGTCCCCACTGTGGCTTAGCGGGTAATGGTCTTCCACTTTCCTTGTCTGCGGTATAAATCTTCGATACGGTGCCTCTTGAAACACCAAACACTTCGGCTCACTTGGTTACGGAAGCACCCACCATACAAGCAACAAGTTTTCCCGTGTTAGAATTCATTTATCTCCCCATAATGCACTACAAATACGCAAAACCTGTTCTGACCACGAGAGACACTTGCAACATATTGAGGTCACTGCACAGGTGCAGCCATCTACATTTATATTCATGCACATAATTCTCGCCGTGTTTCCATATTTTTGTCCAGCCTCTGTACAGGATGCCTACAGGTTGCTGTGACGATCAAATGGATACACATAGTGGAACACTGAGTCCCTGTACTGTTAACTGGTGAGAGACAATTACAGTCGTATCTAGGTGCTTTGAACAGTGACACTCGTGTACGCCATGGTTGTTGTTACCCATCATTGAACTGAACTGTTTGTTACGTGTGGCCCGTTTACTCGTTATTGTAATCGGCGATTATCGACGTCGACCCGCATCATTAACACATGGTATTTAATTGTGGCGACGGAGTTCTTTACTAATTAAAGTACTCACGAAACAGTGTTGACACCATTGTATGTGGAAAGCCCATTATCTGAATTACTTCGGAGACAGAGACACACGTCGAGCGAGCGCGATGAAATGGCTTTCCCATTCTATGCTCGGTAAAAAAATATGATGACATCCTAGTCACATGATACGCCGAGCTATTCCATTTCCTGTCAGTGCTGACTCCAGCACAGCAGCTACCTCTCATGAAGTTTCCGTACGTCACAGATATGCTGCAGAGTGTAAGATTTATTTTGGAAGGATTATCAGCAATATCCTTTGTATAGAAGATATAGAGAAGAGACTGAAAAATAGGAGAGAGGAACGGTGAAACCCGATTGGCATTTCATTGCAGCCGCCGACCTGGCATGGACGCGGGGGATCGCTGTGGTGAACTAATATGTGCTTATGCGAACGCCGAAAGTCTACAGACTGGAAGGAGGACTGCAAATTTCATGACAGAAAAGTGCATGTGAAAGAATATAATAGGATTCAGACTCCCCGTTGACTATGAGTCATCTAGAATTTCAGATATTGATAATTGATTAACCGACAAGATAGGCGTTAAGTGGTCTGATTGTAGTGTGACTTTATCCTCAATTAAGTCTATTTTACGCTACTCCTGATGAAATTTGCTTACATGTAGTAACCGAATTCAGTAGGATATCAGACTTCGTGACCACGACATATGAAATTTGTAAAGCGTCAATTACCCATTTTGGCATTCGATTACATTTAATAAAATCTCACAAAGTACCTGTAGAGGTGTTAATGGTAAAATAACTTACCCATTAGCACCGTAAGGAAAATTTTTCCAAATAAAACAAGAGGAATATTAGAGCAAGAGACAGTTTAACGTGGATGATGGTTAAAAATGGTTCAAATGGCTCGGAGCACTATGGGACTTAATAGCTATGGTCATCAGTCCCTTAGAACTTAGAACTACTTAAACCTAACTAACCTAAGGACAGCACACAACACCCAGTCATCACGAGGCAGAGAAAAGATGATGGTTAACACCATCCGTCCGTAGAGAAATGAAGAAACACATTTTTACGTATATTTCGAGTCAACAAACCATGTTTCATTCTCAGTCAAAGGCTTGAACCGTTAAACGCTAGCAGTGAAACTCACTCTAATAAATAACGACTACACAAATTTGCATTTACTGACAACGAGACAAGTTCAATAAACACTGTGACTGGGAACTCTTTACAAAAAAAGATAAACAAAGGGGAGTCAGAAATAAATGACTTAGCCGCGGACAATATCCATATTACTCACAGTCCAGGCTAATGGGAAGTCCAAAATACAGCAGGTACACCAATGGACCCATTCCAAGTCACAGCTTATGAACCCCATTCGGCTTGGTCTGAAAATAAGGAATAGCTATTTATTTATTTCTACAGTTAATGGCTCGGACATACACGACAGATACGCTTAATCTACTTAGATCATTATTTGACGTAAAAATTCTAAGATTAAAACGGTATACGCTTCAGAAAATGTGAATCCCTAAACTCATCGATATTAATGGTTATGCAGGTAACATCAGCGTAGGCCTGGGAGCCAGTACGACTGTCCTATGTAAGGAATCATTTACATGCCTCAGTCCACCTTCCCGTCGCTCCTCGACAACAGAGTGTCAACATAGGGATTGTTGCTCACAAATAGGTATTCCAGTGACAAAGCCACGACAAAGGACTTACGGAAGCTATATAACTACTCTCCTCAATATTCCGCTAGCTTCTATTATATATGATGAGATTTTAACAGTGTGTTGCAACATCTTGATCACCAGATTCGGAGGATTAATTTCAGCGCAGAGCTTCAAATTTTTACGCGGGAATTACAACTCGTACATTCGTGGAAACATGTACCATCTATCGTAATTGCTTGCACTCATGGGACGGCAACGTTAATGAGCAGACTGAATAAGCTAAATATTTCCGTAATATGATGTTTCGTCCAGTTTAGTCCTTTGCTAACAACGGCCAGTCAGGTTGTCAGACCACGCGGTGCAACACATATCCTTTAATTACAAATCTCAACGGATCTCCAAAGTACGGAGGCTGCGGAACATGACTGTCATCTACTTGAAGAAACGGACCTCGAATATTGTTTAACATTTGACTGACTAAACCTCCTCACACAACAGTCACAGCTTCCACCTTTACTTTTTTGTGGTCTAAATATGTCAAAGTTAAAAATAGCTCTGGTCAAATCGAGTGCAAGGAATCAAATATCTTGGGGACACAAGAGGGAGTACTATTTCCTCGCACCTCCACAAATCTATTGCTTTCAAAAAATTCAAATGGTTCTAGGCACTATGGGACTTAACATCTGAGGTCATCAGTCCCCTAGACTTAGAACTACTTAAACCTAACTAACCTAAGGACGTCACACACATCAATGCCTGAGGCAGGATTCGAACCTGCGAACGTAGCAGCCACATGGTTCCGGACTGAAGCGCCAAGAACCGCTCGACCACAGCGGCCGGCTATTGTTTTCCCACCACCTTTCAAATGGCTCTGAGCACTATGGGACTTAAGAGCTGAGGTCATCAGTCCCCTAGGACTTAGAAGTACTTAAACCTAACTAACCTAAGGACATCACACACATCCATGCCCGAGGCTGGATTCGAACCTACGACCGTAGCGGTCGCACGGTTCCAGACTGAAGCGCCTAGAACCGCTCGGCCACCACGGCTGGCCCTCCACCTTTAGAGCACTATATATTTTGAAGGTATATTTTTCTAGGTTGTTAGGCTGCGTCATATTTCTCTTAATCGATCGACATTTCGATCCCTGAGCAGGGATCTTCTTCAGTATTTTGTAGTGTTCAGGGTTAGCTGGTAACTGTCAAAGACCTGTGTCGCTTTTACTTATAAATGACAATTTTCTCTCGTTCATTTTGAAGACATGGGACTATTGGCTAAAATTTTTCTGGCTAATGTATCTTTTATTTACAGACAATCCTAGACATAAGACGTTCAATCCTTGGTAACAGAATCGATGTTTGGTATTTCTCATACATAATTCAAGAGTTCTTTTGAAATTAATCCTACTAGAAAATTGTATTTCCTTGCATTTCTGCTTGATTTCTTTAATGAAATCAATATCACTATCTCTTCAAAGAGTAGAAAAATTCCGAAGGAAAAATCAAAAACTCCAAAAGAAAAGCTCCGAGAGAAGACTCTGGAACACCATAATCGTTATTATTTATAGTTATGTTATATAATTTCTTTGTCTTTACTTAATGTGACATCTGCATAACCATCCTCCTTCATGTAACATCTATATAAATGTTATATTCATTATTTATGTCAATTTATATAATTGCAATTAACCTATGAATGCAATTTTAAAATTAATAATTTACAAAAAATGTGAAATATTACAATTTTGCGTGTAATACGAATTTATGCATGAGCTGATTAGGTTTGTAATGATGTAAAACTTGGAGAGAGGCTCCTTCGCAACGAAACTAACTTGGCTGTAATAGGAATGGTGTGTATGTCAGTCGATCTGGGAGACAGGAAGAGTCGCTGGCAGACGTCACTCTTATTGAAATGGTAATACACCATTTAAATTATTAGCACACAACTGTGATCAATCAAAGTAGTACTGACTAGTAAACTTGAAGGGCCAGGATGAAGAGTAATCATCGTACAGGTTTGTATGTAATAGTTTACATCTATAATGATCATTAGCTTTCTGCTTTGGATACAGATAAAAAGTGTCACTGAAAGGCAGTTTGTTTCAAGAAAGGTTGACATTCCATCTGCGTTGTCCATGCTACACTTCTGTTACATTGTTTGATAAATTGCGCTACTGTTTGGTACCTTATTTGCAATATAAAGTAAAGTCAGTCCCAGCAGCTAATTTTCTTTTGTGAACAGTCATAGTACTTACAATTAAACGTACCCGAGGAACATACTTCGATTTTAATAGGATTTGAATATGCTGTAGTGTAGAGAAAAATAAGAGACATATGTTTTTATATGTGCCCATAGTGTTTCTGAATGAATACCATGGAAAAAAACCTCAAACAAAAGTACTATGATTTTTAATGCACGTTACAAAGGAGCACCTGTATTTGTAGAAAACGTCATTTTTTTCGAAACTTCCTTCCCCACACCATTTTGCTTCTCGTTTCGACATCTGAAAAACTGGAATTGCATTAACCTACTCATTTCACTAGATATAGTTGTAATTTTCTGAACAGTTCATGTTTAATAAGTGACAGCGATTTGGAAAATTAACGTTTGCAAGATGGTTACATTATGCGTTACTTACAGTGTCTCTCATCGTTTACTTTGTGGGAAACCAGCTTCTTTCTGCCCGAGCCAGCAATGAGTGAATGCTCACATCCTTGATACCTCATTGGATGTGTTACTGTAACTGCAGCCAAAGATTAAATTCCCGCTGGAAAAGTATATTTCAAGTCAGATGGTCTTGCTCCTTCTCTACCGTCATTGAGAACGAACATAACGTAGTGAAGTATAGGAATCCTACGAAACCCTTCATACTGCGGTGCGGTACAAATGAAAAAATTAGTTTTTCACAATTATCAGATGACAGATGGAGTTTGTCAGATTCTACGAGTTATGACTGCATTATTAATTGTTGGTTCAAAGGCGCTTTTCTGCAGCTTATTGTAACTATTTTTTGAATGTTATAGCTGGAAGAATAGAAACATCAGATTTTCGCGATACGGAATATCCGAATTCACCTTTAGTCTTCACGTTTCGAGCAACGGCAGAATATCCGCCAGAAAAGCTGACAACAAGAAGTCAGGTCATGCCTGTCTTCTGGCAGGTTTTATAATGACAGTGACCTCAATAACAATATTACATAGCGAAGATACGTTGACAACTCAACCACTGGAGAAGCTACAAAATTGTGAATCGCGTGTGATGAATATGCTTTCAAGGTTTCGGTCCGATTAAGACAGTAAAACGCAAATAACTGTCGCAGTTATGAATTTATGACGTTTCGATTGCACTCAATGCATCGACGTATTACAAGCAATTACACTCTATCCCATAAACTTAGTTACAGAAATGTGAATAAGACTCACTGTAATATAATGAGGATATTCCGGCTCTTATCACCCACAACTTGGAGACGAAGCTATAGTCACTTCCGAGGTCACTCACAGAACACATCAACTGGTTCCTTCCTGGTAGTATAACTGAACTTGGCAAAAACGCAGATTACGTTTGGCAACTCTGTGACCGACGAACTGCTTCCTTGATGGCACAGAACTATCCTACTAAATTCACTTGATATCATCGTGTCATTTCAATTGAATAATGTGAGTGATTTTCTCTTGTCATGTGGTATAAGGATATCAGTTAATGCTTTTGAATCCACGAAAGTCGTTCCACAGGGGAAATACAACTACTGTCGTCTCTTATCTTGCTATTTATCTGTCATGGCGACTACAGGGCCAACAAGTAAGACAAATATTCCATAAGTCTTCGCTAACTATGAGATAATGTGCTTGCCTCCCAATTACAAGCTGCTTTCGTCGTTGCTACAGTAATGACGAAGGTTCTCATTCTAAAGGCAGTAACCGTGCACCTTGCACTCATAAATAAACAAACTTTCTGAAAATTGAAACATAGACGTTATGTGAATATAAAGAACCTTGAGGATACATCTCTTCTATTTAGGATAAGAATGCTCGCGTTAAATCAGATTCCTTCTGTAGTGCGAGAAGGCAGTAAGACACGTCAACATACGCAGACGGCGCTTTTTGCTTTATCACGCTGTATTCAAAACTGCCGGCAAATAGACATCCATCTGGACCTTCCATTTTCTTTGCTGGGAAATTTTCGCGTACTCTTGTGTAAGGTCGTATTGAAATTCGACTAGAGATTTGCTCTTCCTTGCCGAGCAGAACTCTATGAACATACCCATGAGCCAATAGGTCCAAAGTCGTTTCTGATTTGGATAAGGCCATCTTGTGGGAGCGAGCATTTCTTCCAGAGCTATATTGTCGTCAGTCGTGCGGTACATGATAGCCAGTTTGCGTCGTGTACATAGGCATACCTCGTTAGCGGCGCCAAGTAAAACGGTGAAGTAGAGTATCAGTCGTCTGACAGCCCCAGCATTGGTCGGTATTTGACAAGCCGGTCTTAAAGAGACGCTTAGTTGTGTTTATGGTGTTGTATGAAGCGCAACACCACGTAGCTCTTACATGTGACGGTAAGGTTGTAACATGAACTTTTTGCCAAACTCGACTCCAAGTGATTGTGGGGAATTTCTTCGCTAATATGCTTATACATTTATCTTCCGTAAGTACTTTATAAATTCCTTGCTTGTGTAGTTCCTTACAATTTATCGGATGTAGCTGTTCTCAATAGTATATGTTTTAATATGCGCAATCTATAATTTGTACGGCCGACCATAACTGGCACCCTGTTGTCTGGAGGAGACACTGCACAAAGCTGTGAGATTTCCATCATCTGCTGCTAGGGCCTTTGCCGTCCGAGATACCAACAGAGCTCTGCATTTGTCTCTAACATTGGTGACCTCTCCTAAACCACCTCTCGTTTCGGGTAGAGTCATGGTTTGATAATCTACCCTAAGGATTCACCCTCTCCATATGACCCAAGCTAGAGCAGATTCAATTCGTTTCCCTATTGTTGAAGGCTAAGGGAAAATACTTGCGAGGTAGTACACCTTAGGTAGTATAGCGAGATTTATCAGCGTGATTTTTTGTATCAAATCTAGAAAACGGGTGGAATTCTCTCGTAATACCGCACGGAGACTGTCGAGCTTCATTTTCCAATTCCAGGCCGCTGTCTTGACAGGACATTTGAAAAACCGTATCCTCAAAAGTTTGACGGTACCCGCTTGTTCAGTCGGTCCTGTTTCAACGAATCCTGTCACTCTGCCTAACTGTAAAAGTCTAGATTTACTTACATTGATTTTTTTAGCTCCTGAACAAGATCTATATATCTAAATAACGTCCTGTATCTTCATAACATCGGTCGGATCATTCAGATACACGGCCAGGTCATCAGGGTAACATCTGCAGACAAATTTGCTGCCTCCAATTTCAATTCCAGGGAGCTTGAAAAGTAATGATCGTAGAAGAGGCTCGATTGATAAAGAGAACAGCTGCATCGAGAGGGGGCGACCTTGTGGTATCGACGCTAGGATGGGAATTCTCGCTGTGTATTGTCCATTGACAAGAATTCTGGAAGTTGCATGAGTGTATAATCTCCTGATGATATCGACGAAAGAAGGTTTAATTCCCATTTTAGACATGACATGTAGCAGGTAGTTGTGACGGACCCTGTCAAAAGCTTTGTCCATGTCTAACGACACGATGGCCACTCTGCAGTTGGACGCCGAGGCAACGGGCGTCGCATCCCGGTATTCCTCCAGCGCTTGCTCTATCGTCCTCCTTGGGACGGCACACGACTGGTATTGAGAGCTTAGGCGACCAGCAATGGTGTTCAATCGACGAAGCAATGCCCTACCAACTATCATGGAGTCAGCGTTTAGGAGCGATATAGGAAGCATGGTTTTCAAATCATTAGTACATCCACTTTTAGGAACCAGCACTATAAACCCTTCTAAAAACTCACAGGAAATAGTGGCAGACGTACGTATTTCATCGAACACTCCAGTCAGCGTACTACCGATTAAATTCCAGTACTTTAGGTAAAACTCTACTGGTAACCCATCGGGTCCAGGAGATTTGTTCCTCGGGCTTCCTTTCAACGCTCCATACAGTTCTGTAGTGATAGAGGTTCCAGTTCTGCGTTTTCTGCATCCGTCACAGTCGGGTCAACGCAGTTTAAAAAGGCCTCACCATTGTCGTTGTCGCCAGGACCCCTTCAGCATACAGTCTCGTGAAATAATCATGGGCAAACTTTTTGATGTCCTGCTGATGAATAAGTTGGATTCCATCATCATTTCGGAGAGGACTTATGTGCAGCCGGCGTCCTCTTTTGAATTTGGCCAGAAAGTGGAAAAGTGCAGTTTTTTCGTTCTAAATGCCACAGTTGTCTCTCGTTCTTATTTTAACTCCCTCTATTTGCTGGCGTTTCTGAACGGTTGTTTTGGCCTTGATCAGTTTTATTCTCATGGTGTAACTTGATACATTGGCGATATCTGCGTATAGTTCCCTTGGGCACTGGAAGTGGAATTCCACTGTGTGCCTTTCCCACTGCTTCTTTTCAAAAGTGTAGCGTTTAAATAAAGTTCGTATTTTAGGTTTTGCCTGTGCTACCCACCATTCCATTTTAGTTCTGTAGCGCCGTATATTCCTTAAGCACATTTCTCAACCTCTCGTTAACTCGTGCTCAATTCCAGTGCCCATCAGGTGTGGGATATTGAATTTCCAGATACCCTTACCCCGAAATGTCCTTTGCCTGGGCATGTTAATCGTAGCCACAACTGCCAAATGGTCAGAAAAACTCAATGGAGAGGTTTCAGCGCTGAGAAGACTATTTTTTAGGTGACGAAAGGCGTAGATGCGATGCATCCTACTCATGGAATGGCTAGTAATATAAGTGAACACTGGGTTCGTTCTTGACTGGCTTTGCCAGTTGTCGGTGAGGTGCAGCCCGTTCACTTAGTCTGCCAGTTCCAGGCATATGTCAGGATTGGGTGTTTGGTCGGCGGCGGAAAGAACACAGTTAAAGTCACCAGCAAAGATGATGTTCTCGTTCGCGCGAGTGATTAACTCAACTGTAAATTTCTGAAAGAAGGTAGATCGATCTAGGGTGGCTTGTGAACCGGACGGAGCGTAATTATTAATAAGCTGAGCTGTGTCTGTTTCGACAGAAATTTCTCTTCCACTTGCTAGCTTTTTAACACCTCTAGGTATAATCCCGTCCTTGAATAACGAGGCAGTGACGCTTTCAGGTCCTCTATTAATGACAGCATTGTATCCTGCGATATGTTCCACTCTGTCCGTACACACTTCTTGCAACATCACTATGTCTATATAGGAAACATATATAAAATCACGTAGGCATTCAATTTTTGTTAAACTAGTTATTCTGTTAATGTTAATTGTAGCTATACTATACGATTGTACATCAGTGCTATTACACATTTATGTCAGGTTCGATTCACAGTTGTGTGTTAATAGAAGTTATCTTCCATGTCTGCATCAGTTCCACCGAGCTTCAACGGCTCGCGTCCACCACTGTGTGTTGACGGCGGATTACACTCCTCCGTGTCTTCATACCAAGGTGAGTTGTCCTGTGGTGTTGCAGACACGTCCATACTGTTAGGAGCGAGTTTGTCAGTACGGCGATCACTATGTTCTATGCCAAAAGTCGCGGATTCTCTGCTTTGTTATTTGTTACGAAACGTTTCTCCAGAGACGGTAGATTCAGCGTCTGCTGGTTGGGATGGGGGGTCTCGTGTTGGACGGAGTCCCTCTCCTCCTATTCTTCATTCCTTGCCTTCAGGTCTTGCTGCCATTGCTTCGTTTTGAGTACAGATTTCCTTATCCTTCTCCCATGCCCCTAGATGGTTGGCAATCCGTGGTTCTTTTTTCCCCTTCGGTGCGTCTGTAGGTTGGTTGTTCGTGTTTGCTGTGCCTTTTTCAATCATTATGGTGTTTGTGGACTCCTCTAATATTCCTGTTCCTCGATATGACAGTACTGATCCTTTATTGTATGATTATATGACAGGGGAACAAACACTGGTAGCAGTTACTTCTGTAAAATATCTGGCAGTATGCGTACGCAACGATTTAACGTGGAATGATCATATAAAAGTAATTGTTGGTAAGGCGGATGCCAGGTTGAGATTCATTGGGAGAGTCCTTAGAAAATGTAGTCCATCAACAAAAGAGGTGGCTTACAAAACACTCGTTCGAACTATACTTGAGTATTGCTCATCAGTGTGGGATCCGTACCAGGTCGGGTTGACAGAGGAGATAGAGAAGATCCAAAGAAGAGCGGCGCGTTTCGTCACAGGGTTATTTGGTAACCGTGATAGCGTTACGGAAATGTTTAACAAACTCAAGTGGCAGACTCTGGAAGAGAGGCGCTCTGCATCGCGGTGTAGCTTGCTGTCCAGGTTTCGAGAGGGTGCGTTTCTGGATGAGGTCTCGAATATATTGCTTCCTCCTACTTATACCTCCAGAGGAGATCACGAATGTAAAATTAGAGAGATTCGAGCGCGCACGGAGGTTTTCCGGCAGTCGTTCTTCCCGCGAACCATACGCGACTGGAACAGGAAAGGAAGGTAATGACAGTGGCACGTAAAGTGCCCTCCGCCACACACCGTTTGGTGGCTTACGGAGTATAAATGTAGATGTAGATGTACTGCTCTTCGTGATTTCTTCGGCATTTGTTGATGTTCTTCCTGGCTGGCCGATGACATGTCATGTCGTACCTGCTGCGCTTTTTCTCTCAAGGTGGGCGCAATTTTTTCAGTTCCTTGATGGACAATCCTGCGTGTTTTGTTTTCGTTTTCGTTGGTGGAGATTGCTGGTGTTTTGTTGTTTGTCATCAGTGCTTCAATTTCATGTGAAGACTGCTTCTCGTTGTTCGGAGCTACGGTCGTGCCAAAGTCTGCCTCGCTGTCTCGTTCAGTGTCAAAGGGATCAGCTGTATCTGTATCTTCTAGAGTTTCTTCTGCAGTGGTCGTTCTCATTCGAGTGTCCTCTTCGATGTGGCCTCTGCCTCTGCCTCTGATGTCAAAGCTGGGGTTCCACGAGCCGCTGCGACATACGTTATCGGTAGCTGTGACATAGTGGGTGGAACAGGTGCCTCCCCCGTCGGTAGTTGTGTCACTCGGCGCTGCAGACACTGAACGCGTAAGTGTCCTGTGGAGCCACAACCAGCGCATGTTCTAGGCTGCCCCTCATAAATAACAATGGCCCTATATCCACAGACGTTAACATAGTAGGGATATGCTTTATCAAGTCAATTTTAACCTGCCGCACCCCATTTACGACCGGGAATTTATGTTCACCGGACCACTTCTCAGCAATGTTACTTAGAATGGTGCCATAAGGCTTCAACACTGCATTAATCTGCTCTGAGGTTATTTCAAATGTTAGTCCGAAAACTCTAACACTTATGATTCCAAGTCCAGCGTGAGTAAGTTTAACGTTACCGACATTGCCTCAGAATGTTTGAACTTTAAGTTGTTCCCATATAATTCTACAATTGGTCACATTTTTCGGGATTCTTTAACTTAAGATAGACGGTACTACTACTGATCGACAGATGAATTCCAATTATATCCTCAACTGTTAACTACTTCTTCCAGAAACTCCTCTACTTCAAACGATTTAGGTCGTGCATAATTATTGTCAAACATAAGCTTCAAAGTATCTTTCCTTACAGGTTCTGCCATTAGAAATTGAATCTGCTCTGCGCGAGTAAGTTAAGAAAGCTCTAAGGCGTTACACTCACCGACAACAGTTCACAGCCGCTAGCTGCGGAGACATAAACACCGCTCACTTCCGCACGCCACGGCCGCCAAGGGCCGACTCTCCACTAGACTACAGGCTCAGATAGCACAACCTCTCGGAAGTAGACAACACTTCCTCCTGACACTTCCGCATCTTACAGTGTTGCCAGATCGTGCAGATAGCCGGACTTCGTGTTGTCAGGGGCGGTCGGTTTTATTGGTCACCTTAAGTGAACGACTCGGACTTAGTCTCCGTGGCGGCCAGCCGGCGATCAGTTTTTATGTCTAACAAGGGGAGGCCGCCAATTGTGAAATTCAGATTCGATTCATACTGCGCATAATAAAAGCTCATGGCGAGAGGTGTAATGTGGCAAAGCACCAAGATGCACTTCTCAGCCGTTGTCGAGAAAATCTACAGTTAAAAGAAACCGTTGCGATGAAATACTCTCGCCGATTAATGATTTTCTACAGCGTCGTGGCGCAGCGGTAAGTGCTCGGTTTCGTATTCCGAAGTTCGCCGGATCGAATCTCGCGCCATGCAATTTTTTTTATTATTAGTTTTTTGTAATTCTTATATATATATATATATATATATATATATATATATATATATATATATATATCTGCGTGTATTAATGAATTGCTTATGCATGTTGGTGAAGGCTGATCGCTCTCCAATTGTACCGCCTCCATTTTTCCGTTTTTTTTAACAGGGTGTACCAAAGTTCTCCCGTCCGCACTGATTTTCGACGATGTTATAAGTTGCGCTAGGGACCGCATCTACCTTCTTTCGAAGTTAGCAGGCAACTACGCTGTTATGCGGCGGCTCATTTCGGCCCATTCAACATCTGTCCTTCAAGTGTAACGAGCGAGTAACGGAGTTTATATTTCATACCTGCCACAGCAAATTTGTGTTCGTGGGGTCTCTATTCTAATTCGAACGTTTGACTTACGCTATACGTATTCGTTTCGGAATATCGTTTCTACGTCTTCCGTTAACTATACGTGGTTAACATTATGAAGACAACTAATAACATTTGTGAAATACAACTTTGTTTGCGGAAAACATAATGATGTTCGAAGTCGCCAGTTTTTCCACGACAAACGACTTTCAACAACTTATTATATGCATAATGGTTGCAACTGATTGCCGGGAATTTTATATATATATATATATATATATATATATATATATATATATATATATATATATATATATATTTGAATCATAAAAAACAAATACTAAAAAAAAAGTTGCGTAGCGCGAGATTCGATCCGGCGACCTTCGGATTACGAACGAGAGTGCTTACCGCTGCGCCACGACGCTGTAGTGGATATTTAGTCGTACAGAGTATTTCACTGCAACGGCTTCTTTTAACTCGATTTTCTCGACAACGGCTGAGAAGTGCATCTTGGTGCTTTGCCACATTACACCTCTGGCCATGAGCTTTTATTATGCGCAGTATGAATCGAATCTGAATTTCGCAATTGGTGGCCTCCCCTTGTAAGACTGTACATTAGAAACCACGAACTTTTAATATATTTATATCTGTTACCGTTTCAGCGGCATTCATTCAGAAATATTAAACTAAATTCTTTTCAAGGGGGTATTTCATCACTTTAACAGCCTTATGGGAACATATAAAAATATGTCTCTCTTATCTTGCTGAACACCGCAACGTACTAAAAGATGATCAGAATCGAAGTGTATCCCTTGGGTAGATTCCCTTATTAGTACAACTTTGCCTAATTAGTTTAGCGACCGTTTACTTTTGAGTAGTTGCAGTTCATTTCATACTAAAAAACCTTGGTTCGAGTCCCATTTGCTTTAATATTACCTCTTTCAACAGAAATCTTCAGAGAAACGAAATAATTCCAATACCTTTCCATTAGGCACCATCATGGTCAAATTAGAATCCTTTCACAGGAGCAACATTATCAATGTATTGCTCATTTAGTTCAAAAAATGGTTCTGAGCATTATGGGACTTAGCTTCTGAGGTCATCAGTCCCCTAGACTTGGAACTACTTAAACCTGACTAACCTAAGGACAACACACACACCCATGCCCGAGGCAAGATTCGAACCTGCGACCGTAGCGGTCGCGCGGTTCCAGACTGTAGAGCCTAGAACCGCTCGGCCACACCGGCCGGCCGCCCATTTAGTAGTAGCCGGTAGTGTTATACTTGGCTTTTCCCGTGACAGGACTAACAGTATTGATAGGGGAAGTGTCATAAGTATCGCCGCGTGATATGACGTTCTTCAGTTTGTTACATACCAAAACGCAGACTACAGTTTATGTACTAACAGCGAAACAAACGTATTAAGAGCGTTGAATGTCCAGCAGCAAGAACTCGCGGTAAATTCAATAAGGCAAACGATCTGAAATATTACAGGACTTTGGAAAGTAAACTGTAAATCATATTCAGCATTAAAATGAATACAGAAACAGAAGTAGACCAAGCGTGCAGAACAAGAGGGTACAGGGCGTTCCAAGAAACAGCATGGAACCTGGTAGCAATAACTGAAATGAATATACAGGTAGCGCGACATAACTACAATTGGCTTATGTTAATGTATACCACTCGTACGCAAACGATCAAATTCATATGATGAGCCCGTCACAAATCAAACAGGAACCAACGGACAGAACAAATGAGGAAGCTTACAAGGTACATAATGATAACGTAAAGGACCAGCTGACATGTTCAGCTCGCCACAAATAGAGAAAGAGCTGATAGAATCACATGATGTAAGACCAGAGTCTGAGGATATGGTAGAACAGGACAGCGAAAATCCTTCGCACATATACGATCTGTTAAAAAATTTATCTACATAAATTCAGGCTCAAGATAGTAGCCTTGATAGCTACTGAAAACGCAGGCAAGTGGTATTAGAAATCTTGACAATCAGCTCAAAACGCAAGCAAGTGGCCTTGAGAATCCAATGAAAATACAAGCAAGTGGTATTCTTAACCTTAACAATCAACTTAAAACGCAATCTGATGTCGTGAAAACACAAGACGTTAAAATCAGTGAACAGTTTGACAAAGTAGACAATAAAGTAGGCGTTTTGGGTACTGCATTAAAGGGCATGAAGATTGAAATAAATACCATAAATACCAATGTGGCCACTATGCAGGGGCTGGTCAATGATTTCAATGAAAGGTTCCATTCAGAAATCATATAGATCCAAGAAACGATACAACCTTTAGTAGTAACGAAGGTGGACAGGAAATTTCTGGTCTATAAACCGAAATGTAGAAATGAAATCTCAAATTTAAGGAAGATAGTATCTGATTCTGAAAAGGCACCGGATAAACAAGTAATAATCTGCGAACAGAAGTGTGATCAAAACGCTTCGCTAGTTCAAGACAAGATTTATGACTTGGAACAGAAAATCTCAGACAAGCGTAGTGGTGTGAATGATAGATTACCTTACAACAAACTGTTAGCGGCAGGGAAAGCTTTGATTTTACCAAAAGACAAACTGATTGGTACCCATTTGATTTCCTGAAAAAGCACGAAACTATTTTTCCCGAATATTTGGCAGATCAGGAGAAGATTAACGTACGTTAGCACATGGTACTAAACGGTGGGACTACTAAATTTGAACGCTGATCAGATGACGTTCAGTAAGTTTAAGAGAGGTTTGCCGAGAAATTTGTACAAAGCAAAAACAAGATTGCTTCTGACCAGAATTTATAATGGCCAGACTATATGATGATAGGGCAGAAACTCCATGAAAGGTTTCTGAGAATTCTGGTACTGAAAGCTGACGCAGTTAAGAAGTAGACTACCCGAATCCGAGATTATTTGTGAGCTATGGGATTCGAAGACATAATGGGAAGCAATCATAAAAGCTATTCTTCGTTACTGTAAAAAGTCAAGAATAAAGCTCACAGGAGAGAAAATCGTGAGTACTGTCAAAGTAACAACGATAACAGAACTAATCACAGTTACAGAGAACAGAATCACTGTGATAGGTATCGCGTTAATATGTTTCAACGACGTAGAGGCAAAGGTTAAAGTATTTCAGCCGCTCGCGGTAGAGGATTTTCACCACGACATTACCACGACAGCAACTGAAATCGACGTACGCTGCTGGCCAAACTAAAGCGGACATATTTTCATGGCCCAAACGTGAGAAACAATACCGACGTAGACGTAACATACGAGAGAGTGATTTCCAAACACCGCAGACCGCTGTAAGCGAAGCGACGTGTGTGTTCAGGAATGGGTCACGGCTGGCGGGCGATAAAACTAATACTAGCTGGCGGACAGACCGCCCGCCAGTAACAAAGAAATCAGATCAATCAACTGTCCGTATGGAAGCAGTAGTTACGGCAGCAGAACAGAATGAGGGCGTCACAATAGGATGCAATGAACCAGCTATGGTAGATAACGAAACCTGGACAAGAGAAAATGTGGTTCATAGGCGAGGAAGAAAGCGCCGACGACAGTTTAAATAACAATAAAGTTGGAGAAAATGAGTTTTCAGGGATTGTAAGTTGGTGTGAACAGATGGATGATTTTTTCCAAGGGCTAAAGCAGTGCAAGTGGGAGTGTTTCAAAAACCGCGCAGGGTACACGCGCGGTCTGGGTAGCCTTGCCATCGTTAGCATGGCTTCCTCCGTCGGAGGTTCGAGTCCTCTCTTGCTCATGGGTGTATGTGTTGTTCTTAGCGTAAGTTAGTTTAAGTTAGATTACGTAGTGTATAAGCCTAGGGACCGATGACCTCAGCAGTTTGGTCCCATAAGAACTTACTACAAAATTTTTCAAAAGTAATTATGCGATCGGAAAATTAGGTGGCAATGAAAGAAGGAAAAGGGACGTTGAGGATAGGATGCGGCCCGACAGTAAGGAGGAAATCGACGTACTTTAGCGCCGCGAAAAGTTCGCGAGCAGCAGTTTGTAAATAGATGGTAGACAGTGAGGAAAAGGGCGTCGTGAAAAGTACGCCAGTTGACAATAGTAGTGAGATTAATAGTAGAAAAAGAAATGCGGTCGCAATAAGGAAAAGGAGAATAGAAGAGGATGAAATCTTTACCGTTGCAGACGAAGCACTCATGACTAACGAAATGCCAGTAAAATGAACTGTTGTCAGTATACAGCAAGACGTAGATTCGGGCAATTGCTTAAGAATTATTGCTAGTTCACGATGACTACACAAAATAAGAAGTAAAAGTAGACGTCATTAGAACCGATGAAGATGACAGCCAGACGAAGAAGCTGCTGTGACAGAAAAAGAAAACCGTGATCCTGAATACTTAAGATCTGACAAAATGTCAGAGGAGGAACTTAACATATCTCTAAGAAAAGTATTTCTGTTAGCACCGAACAGTGACCAAGAATGGTGAGATATAGAAGATAGTTCGTATGAAGAACACGTTTAAGTAAGAGAAATCAAGGAATGCGTGACGAAATGTTGTTTTGTACCACAAGATGAAGCAATTTTAAAACAAGAACCAGAGATAAACATGGAACCAAGAAAGAAAGAACGTCCAGATGATACGATACCTGGTCAACAATGGATTTAAGTCATAAAAAACTTTGAAATCCGAAAACCGAAAAACCTCCAGACATACGTGACCTGCACTTGAACAGAACAACATGTCTTCCAATGATCTTACGTTCTACCGAGATTTGGTGTGGGAAGAACAAAATAACTCCGAAAACGGAACAAACAAACAAACCATAATTCCTGTCGATATTTGTTATATTAGATCATAAATCCTTTTAGACACTGGATCGCACATCAGCGTCATATTACAGCCATTTTCTGAATACTTCTCAGACAAACCCGGATTATTGGTGATGTCTGTAAATGATCAAAGTAGTACTGATTAATAAACTTGAAAGACCGGCATAAAGAGTAATTATAGTACAGGTTTGGAAGTAACAGTGTTTACAATTTCATGTGTGTGTGTAGTTAAAAGTGCTTCTAATTTCGTGTATTGACTAAAATGTTCAGCCTAGATCAGAGTCAACTTATAGATTAGTTTGTGGGGTCCCGATTCTAACTGCTGAAACAGATTTAAATTTCATATTACATCTACAGCATTAATGAAGTGCACTTTCCAATTCTGTAACATTTGTGTGATATGATAAGCAAACTGGTACAACTATTCAAATTATACTGCAACCAGGTACCCCATGTCTCATGTGAGTTATATAGTACAAGGAAATGAATGTTCGTTGAGAATAGTAACAATAATCAGGAGAAACGATTTTCTAAAACCCATTTCAACGGCAGTATTTTACCAATAATTAAACTAATAAAAGATCGTCATGTCCAAGTTAGTAGTGGTTGTAATGGTACTTGAATTACGTAACCATTACGGAACCTCACCTCAACCTCTCGATACCAGCAATATTCTACTGTGTTTCTGTAAAATAGTTAACATATTTCTGTGCCAACATTCAGATCTGATTTCATTAATGTAGAGGTACTTTGATACATCGATATGTTTATATTGCAATGATATTATTCTCATGTGTATTCTTTCTTTCGTCACTATGATCTTTGACGTACTTGTAACTCTGAATTTTGGGCGCGTAAGCGGTTATTAGAGAGTCAAGTCTTGAAAAGACACAAATTGTATTCAGTTTATGAAATGTGAACTTTAACAGTGAGACAGATATTTTCAAGTATGTTTTATATTGTGAAGTGATGTTGTAACAAAAGTAATAAAAAAGAAGTGTAACTTAAATTCGGAGTGCTGATTACCTTTTTTACATCACCATTGTTCTAACTTGCAAAAGTTTAATCTTCAAGAATGGTTCATGAAACACATCTATAAAACTTTTGAATATCGCAGAATATCACCTAGGCCTCTTTGCATCCGAGCTTGGAATCATCACTACCTAGATTTTCGACGATTGAGCGATGAGTTCACAACGAGACCAGCGTGGGAGACACGAAAAGATGAGTGCCTAGTTTATCCACTATTTCATGAAATGACTTTATTAACTGTGCTCTAATGACACTGCCACATAATATAACTTTGTGTTGCCCGAAAATGCAATATTTAGCAGCGTGAGCAACACTACAACCATAATTAATTTTTGACCTTTGTTGTGGCAGGGTTGTTAGATGGTCCACTACTAATAATCATTAACAAATAACGATTATTAGTTTTCTGTTTTAATATGCAGATAATAAGTGTTAATGAAAACCAGTTGTTGCAAAAACTATGTTTTTCATGCGAAACTACTGTCACATTGCTTGATAAATTGCGCTACAGCTTGGTATCGTTTTTGCAAAACAGAGTTTCAGTATCAAGTATATCCAACTCCAGTATTTAACTTTCTTTTATGAACGGTGCTAGTGCTTGGTACAACTTCATCTAATGACGGTGGCGACCTTCTCCTATTGTGTAACTACTGTTTACATTATTGCGAATAAAATCTTGGTTCGATACAATTTTTTCTGCTATTACTTCTTTCAACAGATATCTTGAGAGAGCGAAAACAGCCAGATATCTTTCCATTACGGACGATCATGGTCAAATTAGAATCCTTTCGCACGAGTAACATTGTCCGTGTGTTGCTAATTAATTAGTAGTCATGGGCGTACCCAGCGAGGGGAGGGGGGGCCGCTGCCCCCCCCCCCCCAGAAGATATTCGCAGTTTTTTACTAGTTTACTGTTTTATTTAATAAGAAATGCTGCATGTTTTCTCGGATTGTACAAGTGCCTTCTTGTATTTAAAATGTTTATTAAAAGCAGTTTTTCACTGGTTTACTGTTTTATTTAATAAGAAGTGCTGAATGTTGTCTCGAGTCCTTGTTTCCTGAGACTAGTATGACCCTCCCCCACTTCCCAGTTCAGATCCCGGCTACGCCCTTGTTAGTAGCCGGTAGTGTTAGAACTCGACGTAAATTGCATAATGGTGTCAAGGAAGGCGAGAATGGTGAGCCCTAGGCAGGTCTATAAAGCAACGTTCTAAGTTCGAGTAACGGTCGAGTACAAAATTTTAGTTTACCAAGAACTTTCGCAACAGCGTACATGTTATGCAGAGAAGAAGATTCATCCTCAGATACTAATGCTGCGTTCGTAATAAATTGCGAATTGTAGCAAAACGAATCTAGTAAAAAAAGTTGTCTATTTGTAGTATGCTTGCAACGGATAAACATTAGTATAATGAATTAGTTTCAGTGATTATCCTGTCGAGTCGGACATGCACACATTCTTAATTCGGAACATATCATTCAGTTCTTATTGGCGGCATAGGTTTTGTGTTGTGTACCTTACAACGAAATAGGTAGGGTAAATGACCGGTGTTTACAGAAAATTTTCTCGAGCGGTTCATACTAGCCTACTTTTTTTATGAGTCTAAGCGCCACTTCCGTTTTTCATCCGTCAACAGCCTCGGCCCAACGCCGAAGGTTAAACTGGCATTCAGCGTCATCCGTCAAGCGCTTCTCCGGAAATTGTTGCAATATTATGAAATCGCTTGTGCTTTCTACCGACTTTCTGCGAGCTTTGTTGTTTTCGTATTCATTCCCACCTCACGGTGATGCAACTAACACATCTTCGTGGAAATGAGCCTCAGAAAATGTGCGTGAGGAATTTTTGTCTTTTTTCCATCCCTTTCCTTTGTCGTCGAGCAACTCATGTAATAGATGTGTTTCATTTCTGTTTGCATTCGTTGTTCTACGGGGAAACGAGTCACAAACTATATATCAACATTCGTTTACGTCGTCTTTACCCGTTCCGTTTCGTTCAGAAGCTATTAATTGTACTAAAGCCGGATGAAATGGCCCGAAATTTCACCTTTTTTCAAGTTCACTGCGCCGTAGATTGTCCTGTCACAGTATTTTCTGGTTCTACGTTGTGTGACCGAAAATGATCTAACGACAATGGATGTAATTATAACAGCGAGTCGCTCCTCTACGAGCACTCAGAACTGCAGTAACTTGTCGACGCATAGACTCTTAAGAGGTAGTGGAATCATTCCGATGAAACCAGATCCATAGATCTTGCAGTGCTACCTACAATTATTATTTTGTAGCTGGTTCTGGTTTCATTGATCACTGAGCGTAAGCGGATATCGACACCATCTAAAACTGGATTAAGGTAGAGTGATCTTGCCTTTGGTCCCTGCAATCTGACAATGCGGCTTGACTGCGACCAGGCGAACACAGTCCAAATCATAACTGGGCCACTTCCTGCCTGGTCTCTATCTTGTCGATACTCGGGATCCATAGGTTCATGGCGCGTACGCCACTCTCTCAAGCGCCCATCAGCTCGACACAACTGATACTAGGATTCATTGGAGCATGTTGCACGCCGCCACTGTTCCATTGTCCAGTGACAATGCCAGTTGTTGGCTCTGTGCCGAGGTGTCAGCAAAAGGAAACTGGTCGGTCATCAGCCGCTGAAGCCTATGCGGTGCATTTGGCTCTGGATAGTCCTGCTAGAAATGACTCCCTACAATCTAATAGGTGCTGACCTGATTCACTGTAGACCGTTGATCGCCGCATATGCTTCTGTTTACGTCAAGTGACATCCGCTTGTCGAACTCAGTTATGCGGTACGGTGGTTAACGCGTGTGAAAACATTGAAGATGTAATGGTCCTATGTATAACTGGTAGCACTATCATTTCCCTGTCGGCTTGTGATTGTTGCGTGAGAAGGACGGCTGTTGAGAAGGCTCCGTTCTAGCTCTAATTTCTCAGATTTTCTCGTCGAGTGCGAGACGGTTTACAAGCCTCTCTTATAGCATAAGCCACTGGTGTTTGTTGAGCATATCTGTAACGCTCTCGCGCTTCCTGTTGATGCCGTGACGAAACAGGTCTCTCTTCGTTGGATTTTCTCTATCTCCTCTATTAATCCAGCCTGGGAGGGTCCCAAGCGGAGAAGAAAGATTCAAGAATCTGTCGAGTAAGCGTTCAGACACCGTAACATCCGGTGCTCAGGCAATTGTGGTTGACATATTTCACCGCTACCAGCATCAGCATTCCTAGAATTCTTTCCTCCCTCTCCCTCTCAGTCCGCCCCCTGCGACCCAACAGCCCGCCACTCTTCACAAGAGCGCTTGTCGACGTCATCGTGCTGTCTGCCAACGGAATATAAGATTCCGCCCAACACCCTTCATGCAATTTTCATTTTTATAATTGGGTTGTTTGTGTGCTATCATTTGCTGGCTGTACTTCGAGGATGAAGAGGCTCCCACTGCTTTCGAGTAATATGCTCTCCACTTTAATTCAGTGCTCGGGCGCTTGTTGTAACCAATATTTTTTTGCTCAAAAGTATCCGAACGATCTGACGGTGTTGCACTGATGTATACGCAGTGTAATTACGTCGTGATGGCGTAACGTAGGTGAGACACTGGTGTTATGCCAGCGTAACACCAGCGTTATGCCAGCGTCATGTCGACGTCGCATTACTTAAGCGTCATGACGGGCTGCTGAGACCCATAATTAATTTAGTTCTCAAAAGTCCCTGTATTATTGGCGCAGTTGTTAGCACACTGGACTCGCATTCAGGAGGACGACGGTTCAATCCCGTCTCCGGCCATCCTGATTTAGGTTTTCCGTGATTTCCCTAAATCGCTTCAGGAAAATGCCAGGATGGTTCCTTTGAAAGAGCACGGCCGATTTCCTTCCCCATCCTTCCCTTACCCGAGCTTGCGCTCCGTCTCTAATGACCTCGTTGTCGACGGGACGTTAAACACTAATTTCCTCCTCCTCCTCCCTGTATCATTTATCAGTCATGCGCTGTTGCTCTCCACTCGAGGCCTCTGCTATGTAGTGTAGGGATCATGTGCTGTAATGAGAAGTGGAATTAAAAATTGGTGAAATAAGATACTTCGACAGCATAAGATAATGACGTCATAGCGCAGTTTGCAAAATGTTAGTCGAGTGGCACCAAATCCGGAAATTGGTAATACTGGCGTACAATAGGCAAAGTGGTAGGACATGATAGTGTAAAAACTTTGTACGTCCTGTCTCGAGTCGAGGGCAAGGCTTCTTCCAGTAGGCAGATGATAGTGACACAAGTGGTAGGAGAGTTCGCGTACCTCTCTTGTTTAATTCTTAAATCGACTTCCTTTTCTTCTTCTCCTCCTCCTCTCTCTGTCTCTTTTTTTCTGCCCCCCTCCGCCAGCGCGTTTGGCGGGGACCTATCTCGCTATACTGCCATGACCTGAGGCAGTTAGGCCGGCCGGGGTGGCCGAGCGGTTCTAGCCTCTACAGTCTGGAAAAGCGCGACCGCTATGGTCGCAGGTTCCAATCCTGCCTCGGGCATGGATGTGTGTGATGTCCTTATGTTAGTTAGGTTTAAGTAGTTCTAAGTTCTAGGGGATTGATGACCTCAGCAGTTAAGTCCCATAGTGCTCAGAGCCATTTGAATCATTTGAATCTTAGGCAGTTAGGCAGTCTATCCTATGATACCAGTGGCCTCACATATAGAGTCGCCGTTGTGTAACTGTTACTCAACTGCCCTAAGGTGATTTATATACCTTCCGAAGCCTTTTTTTTTGGTCATCGGTCTACTGACTGGTTTGATGCGGCCCGCCACGAATTCCTTTCCTGTGCTAACCTCTTCATCTCAGAGTAGCACTTGCAACCTACGTCCTCAATTATTTTCTTGACGTATTCCAATCTCTGTCTTCCTCTACAGTTTTTGCCCTCTACAGCTCCCTCTAGTGCCATGGAAGTCATTCCCTCATGTCTTAGCAGATGTCCTATCATCCTGTCCCTTCTCCTTATCAGTGTTTTCCACATATTCCTTTCCTCTCCGATTCTGCGTAGAACCTCCTCATTCCTTACCTTATCAGTCCACCTAATTTTCAACATTCGTCTATAGCACTACATCTCAAATGCTTCGATTCTCTTCTGTTCCGGTTTTCCCACCATAAGAACATACTCGGGGCGAACTGAAAAAATCAAGCACATAAACTCGAAAGAGCAAGTTTAGAACATATTTAGGACGAATTGCTGGAACACTCTGGCAACAACAGCTGGAAATGCGCACAAAATATGTCCCATAAGTTGAAGGGGTGGTGAAACATAAGGGCATAATCACATGATGATCAGTTTCATCCTCACATGATGCTTTGTTTTTATTCTTTGCATCTTCGCTGAGTCAATGAAAATTTTGAATAAAACGCGATTATGATTCATAAAATTTCGATGAATTTTATGAAACGTGCCCGTCAGTTCGTCATAATTTATTTCCTTAGTGTACTGAGCTCTCTAACCAACCACGTAGACTTTTGTTTCCTTTTTTACTGCAGATGCAATCGCAGTAAGTTCTGCAAACACAAAGAAGCTATTTATGGAGTTATCAATCAGCCTCTTTTCCATTTTGCTTGGAGGCCGCAGCGTGGATGGCAGAACACAAATACTAGCAGTGCTCAGGCTCTGTAAGAGAAATAGGAATAAGCAACGGCCAACTCCGCGTCGTATCAAGTGTTTTTACCTTATTTACTTTTTTCGGTGTTTCTTTTCTTTCCGTTTGCGCAGGCGTGATTGCTTACCTATCATCCACAGGCCGACAGAGAGAAAAGTAATCAGTTAGCACAATGCTCGCAAGTAGTTAGATCGCTGACAGAGCGAAGTTGCAAGATTAAAAAATGTTCCTGTACATTGTCCTTGGCACAGTCCGAAAGGATCTATTTTAATGAGATATTGTTGTCTGAGTGAAATGTCACTCGCAGTCGTTCCTCGTTAGCTACCACCAATGACTCAATAAAGTTTACAGATGTAAACGTAAAATGAGATCGTCTGTTGCAACGTATTTACTAAGCAGCAAATACCGACGTATAGTATTCGGATGTGGTCGCATCTACAACGACGTAATACCAATATTAATATTTCTCGGTAATTTCTGACTCTCCGATTTTGTGTGTACCACATAACGTCTGTGTCAGTTTCGTGTCCATGCTGCACTGCCGAAAGACGTGGAAAACAGTAAGTCAACTGCTACGAAAATAAAGGAAGTATTATCTACAAGAACTGCTCCCTTTTAACATGGACGTTATTAGAATTTCGTAGAAATGTTCTTTGATTTCTTCAATATTGTTACTCTGCAAATAAGGAAAACAGCACTAGCTTCTACGCTCCGCTGGTGGGTTACTCTCCGAAGTCCGTTTTCCACTTCGTGCGCTGCACCTGAAAGGATTCTCTGCGATCCTTTGTAGATTTTAATACGTGCTGAGGACTGATTGCTACTGGCGCTTTCCGTGTTTGCTGACAGGAGACACGTTTGTGGAATGTCTGGGAGTAAACAGCTGAAGCACTGTTCTGCACACTCATGAGGGTCGAGGTGGAAGTACGGTGACGACAATCAACTTGACTGACTTCGTGGCTTTCGCGCCACTGAATAAGCTATGAGCTTTTGGAAGACAGGAGGATGATGCTACGTAAAGAGTATGCTCTGAAAATGAAGCATTGTCATTTCATTCGTTACAATCTACCCTTTTGTTACCAGGGTTTACTCTTCTTGTTGAGGGGACCTATAGATAACTGTCTTTAAAAGAGTAGTTTCACTAAATTCAATTGCTCCTGCACAACATTCAATGACCTGTTCGTTGTGCAGACGTGATATGTCAATACATTAGAATGGAATACCATTTTCTATGTGCTCGTAAACTGATAATTAGTTCTCCGTTCAAATTATCTCTTATAGGGAGATGTCACTATTACAAATCTGTGTGAGGCGATTCAGTAAGCCCGGGTTCCCGGGTTCGATTCCCGGCGGGGTCAGGGATTTTCTCTGCCTCGTGATGGCTGGGTGTTGTGTGCTGTCCTTAGGTTAGTTAGGTTTAAGTAGTTCTAAGTTCTAGGGGACTGATGACCATAGATGTTAAGTCCCATAGTGCTCAGAGCCATTTGAACCATTTCGATTCAGTAAAACAACTGGTCCAGACAAGTGATCCATCCCACTGCTCCGCAGGGTAAAGAGCAAGAATTTTAAAAATATTTACGCCATGTGGTTTTCAGTCAGGCTATCATAAAGGGTGATAATTATTGAACTACATGAAAAAAACGTAAATTAGTTACGAATAACGACGTGCACGAACTTCATTCAACATGTAAACATAACTACAGATATTCGGATTTAGGTTATCACATGTTCGACATTCCTGCAATCATTGGCGATGGTGTGGCGCAGACGAATAGCGAAATTCTGTATGATCCGCTGAAGTGTCGGAATATCGGTGCTATCGATGATCTCCTGAATGGCTGTTTTCAGCTCAGCAATGGTTTTCGGGGCTATTGCTGTACGCCTTGCCTTTAATATAGCCTCACGAAAAGGAGCTACATATATTCAGATCCGGAGAATATAGTGGGCAATCGAGGCCCACGCCAGTGGCCTCTGGGTATCCGAGAGCCAGAATGCGGTTCCCACAGTGGTCCCCCAGGATATCAAACGCTCTCCAGCTTCGATGAGGTCGAGCTCCGTCTTGCATGAATCGCATCTTGTCGAAATCAGGTAACTTTGGATAACGGGGCGAAATAATCTTCCAAAACCTTCACGTACCTTTCGGTGGTCATCATGCCATCAAGGAATATCGCACCGATTATTCCGACACTGGACATTGCACACCACACAGTCACCCACTGAGGATGAAGAGACTTCTCGATAGCGAAATGCGGCTTCATCCAAATGAAAGTGGGCTTCGTCGCTTAACCAACCCAAAAAAAATGGTTCAAATGGCTCTGAGCACTATGCGACTTAACTTCTGAGGTCATCAGTTGCCTAGAACTTAGAACTAATTTAACCTAACTAACCTAAGGACATCACACACATCCGTGCCCGAGGCAGGATTCGAACCTGTGACCGTAGCGGTCGCTCGGCTCCTGACTGTAGCGCCTAGAACCGCACGGCCACTCCGGCCGGCTAACCAATCCATGCATGCGCACGCTAATTCCCGTCATGCCCCGCGGCCAGCCCTACAGTTTGAACGTCCTAACGCAAACCGTTCAGAAGTTATGACGATTTTATGTCATATAGTTCAATAATTGTCACCATGTATGATTTCATCATGTCCACACCGTATAAGCGACAGTAAATCGCATCAGTGAAATAAACTGGCGATTACTGAGTACCATCGGAATTCTCTATAAATTTCCTATTGCCTTTGCAGCAACGTTCAGTTTCAGTGGAACTGCACACCCAGCCAAAAGAAGATCGACGTTGACACAACAAATTTTTTTACCGATGGTATGTTCCTATCACCGCCTACTGTAACGAACGCTACTTGTTTTTGTGTTCAGATTACGAGTACTGATTGTTCATAATGAAAATCCTTTTCTTATGTAATTTGCAGATTCCATGTAATATACTTTCACTTGTGGCTTCCAGTTTCCTTTCAAAATACATCTACATCTACATCTACATTTATACTCCGCAAGCCACCCAACGGTGTGTGGCGGAGGGCACTTTACATGCCACTGTCATTACCTCCCTTTCCTGTTCCAGTCGCGTATGGTTCGCGGGAAGAACGACTGCCTGAAAGCCTCCGTGCGCACTCTAATCTCTCTAATTTTACATTCATGATCTCCTCGGGAGGTATAAGTAGGGGGAAGCAATATATTCGATACCTCATCCAGAAACGCACCCTCTCGAAACCTGGACAACAAGCTACACCGCGATGCAGAGCGCCTCTCTTGCAGAGTCTGCCACTTGAGTTTGTTAAACATCTCCGTAACGCTATCACGGTTACCAAATAACCCTGTGACGAAACGCGCCGCTCTTCTTTGGATCTTCTCTATCTCCTCTGTCAACCCGATCTGGTACGGATCCCACACTGATGAGCAATACTCAAGTATAGGTCGAACGAGTGTTTTGTAAGCCACCTCCTTTGTTGATGGACTACATTTTCTAAGGACTCTCCCAATGAATCTCAACCTGGTACCCGCCTTACCAACAATTAATTTTATATGATCATTCCACTTCAAATCTTTCCGCACGCATACTCCCAGATATTTTACAGAAGTAACTGCTACCAGTGTTTGTTCCGCTATCATATAATCATACAATAAAGGATCCTTCTTTCTATGCATTCGCAATACATTACATTTGTCTATGTTAAGGGTCAGTTGCCACTCCCTGCACCAAGTGCCTATCCGCTGCAGATCTTCCTGCATTTCGCTACAATATTCTAATGCTGCAACTTCTCTGTATAGTTACGGATCGTTCCTCTGGCGTATTTTTCAACCTGCTAGCAACAACAGCGCCCCATACAATCATAATCTATATAGAAACTGGCCAGAGGACAACAAAATCAGGCGAATTATTTAATTTCGTCTGTGAACTGAAAGGCAGGTCTTTCATTTACTTAGATATGTGCGCTCCTCCTCTTGCTAATACTCCTTAAACACTCTATTTTTTTTCTCTTTTAAAACTTTCACAACACGTTATCTATTCTCTCTGATGACCTATATCAAAAATTATGTGGTAGGTCCTAACTTCATAGCTATCTGATGTTGTGGCACTTTTAGTTTCCGAGCACAATCTTCTTTTTTTTTCATTCAGTTGACGGGATCCAAATCCATTGTGCATCATCACGTCCTTTGTGTTATTAATAACGTATGTGAATCTACTTCATGCCCTACAGCACTTTGTGATCATCGCTGAACAGTCTTATTTATCTGTACACTCACATTTAGGATCCCGAAGTGCTTTATCAAAACTTTTTCCTTACCTTAATCACTTAATCCATCTAACATATTTTCATTAAAGAATTCTAGTTCCTTTTGAAAAATCACTATATTCACTGCCAATAAAAGGAAATGATAAATCCATTTGCACCTACTGCAAACTGTAAGCCAGCGACGGTAGCAATGTAAACCAAAGTTTTTAAGTAACTGGCCAGGGAATGACATATTCAGGCGGGTTGTTCAGTTGAGCATGGGACTCGAAAGGTATGTCTGCTAACAGTACGTCGTGCGATTGAATAAATAACGCTTTTCAGTCAGGCTAACAGCAGACATGGACGCTCTGGGTAGTTCGGGGGCATTGTCGCGCGTCCGGATTTGTTACACATCCGCCGAGAATCCAGAGACAGGTCTCAAATTATTTTAAGAACTAACACACCTGTGCTGTCTGGGACCTCTGGTGAGAGTAAGCTGCTTTATAAAAGATGGGAAAGTGAGGTCAAACCGCGATACTTAACTTTTTTCATAGGACTATACATTATGTCAGTGATCAATACGTTTGCAAATTAAAGTTATTCAAATGTCTTAGGCTATATATTTAAGAGCGCCATACTAATCCGGTTTCAGCTTAAAAGAAACCATATCATCACAAAAAAGAAACCTTGGTAGGTGCAAAATACCCGGTTTGCCCCGCCTGTGGGTTAAAATGGGGTATCATTTCAAGTTGCAGGAAGGTACACTTGAAAAAAGGGAAAATCGTTTTATTATACGGCAAAAAATTTGTTAAAACTTACAGAAACCCTTAAAATTACTACCAAGGGATACCATAAATCCTTCTGGGAACCAAAACTGAGTTTTAGCAAAGAACTTAAAATTTTCAAATATATTGCACTAATTCTCAATAATTGGTTTTAATATAAAAGAAACGTTATTAAGAGCAGAAATCGCAGATGAAGTTCTTGTCTTCTTCCCCAGCATTGGAATATTGTTCATGAGCCCAACCATGACAAGACAGATATCCCTTCTTTGAGTCTCAATATAGCCAATTGTAAACTGTATATGCTTCGTATGGGTCCTCTTTGCCTGATTAAGTCGAAGAATTATTTTTTAGCCTTTCTATTCTTTCCAACTGTCGTTTCCAGCTTCTTCGCCATCTTTACAGCTTAGTCCGTTTGCTTCTTCCTCAAAAAAGTTTTCGTTTTGAGTTTTTATTTTCTTCTTTCTCTTCCCTGGCTTTTTCTTCAGGTTCCAAATCATTTTTGTGTGGAGAGGAGATCTGCATTAATGTTTTCCCCTTCTTCCTATCACTGATTTTCTTTTAACTTGCTATCCGGTCGACTTTTGGAGGAGGCATTACAAGCTTTAGTGACACAGAGAATGACGATGGCGTACCAGAAGTTTCAGTAACCGCAACCAAACCGTTCGATGTTATTTTAAAAGTGCCAAGTAAAGCTGCCCATTCGTCTTGTGGTTCTGGTAATTTTCCGGTTGTAGAATATTGAGAATCTTTGTTCTGGAGTACATTGACTTGATGGGCGTTGTCTTGAAATGTCACAGCTTCTGACACAACCTGTCGTGGTGCTTCGCCGTGTGGTCCTCTTTTTCTCTTGAAAGTGTGGGGAAAAACGGTGTAGGCCCGGTTTTGCCCGACAAGGTGTACCCGGTTTTGCCCTACAGCGCAAAATTGTACAAAACATGGCGTTGGAAAGTTAGCATTTAGATTATTTGCGCCATACAAACATTGAAATGCATTGAAAAAGATGCTTAATCGAAATAATTACTTACCTATTTCTTATCAGTAACGTTTGTCTTCAAAGCACTGGACCGAGAAGTACTAAGATCGGAGAAATTTCAGCAAAAACATTAAAACAGTTCTAGAAAGAAAAGGAACAGCAGTGAGCTACTGAAAATTATCTAAAAGTCCCTTAAATGGTAGTTGCTTCCCAGCATTATTAAACGAATGGAAGGACTAGTCATAGAGATCTGGAAACACTCGGTTTGACCTCCAACCCGGTTTTCCCCCATTCTCCTCTAAGTGGAGCGTTTGCACGCAGTATGGACTCGGGAGGCGTGGCGCGTGATTTTATTCAACTGCTGATCATAGCGGTTAGTTTGTGTTTACTGCGGGAACATAATACTGTTGTTGAGACAGCTTATTTTTCGCTTTAGAGCTTAAGAATTAATGAGAACATAATCGGAAGGAATTTTTTACGCGAAGCCCTTACCATGGAATGAGTACAGCCTATGTGCTGTAGGAAGGGTTCGAAGTGGGTTAATCACTCGCATCACATTGCGAAAGTCATCAGTCAGGTGATCTCGTCAAAAATCAGTTCGGAGTTAAAAAATAAAAATAACAGGAAATTCACTTCGTGCTATATTTTAGAAGTACCCTCATTGCTGAGCAATTCCAAGTAAGTTGGAATTCAAAAGGAAAAAAAAAATTCACTTTATTGGTTCGCCGACTTCTATTCAAGTCTTAATTTGCAAAATTCCACATACCGTAAGTCCAAAGAAGTAGATGAAGTTTCGGAACTGCAGCCTGATATTTAGGCTACAAAACGTCCATCCATCTTCTGAGCGAGCCCTCCTGCCTGCGGCCACTGGAATACGTAGCTGAAAAAATTACAGGTCCATGCGCAGCATACAAGACATCTAAGTTAATTCGACGGGGGCGCAGTACCGTTATTTATGAAATTTGACCACCGAAAGCGCTGGATTCTATACTCTGTTCAAATCGAAGCTACCATTGCTACTGAGAAAGTAGTCCGCCAGGCGGATTTCAGGAACTTCCATACTGGGATACAGATTAGCTTGCAATTTTTCAAGAAGCTCTTTGCGGAATGGGTGCGTGCCATTCATTTGAAAAACGGTATTCCAATTTGACTTTATTGACGTGTCAAAGCAATATAACAAACAAGACAATGAATGTTGTGCAGGAGCAGTTGAATTTAGAGAAACTACGCTGTTAACGACAATTATCTATAGATAACTTTACTCTGATTTCAGGAAATTCTGTTGAAACTATTGAGAGAGTTCTGCGTTAAGTTTACAGCAAGTAACAACAATTAATTGTATAGGGTGACTCTGATATTAATTTTATATCTCATCTCCTAAATTCATATCATCTGATGTAGACTGTATTCTTTCTAGCCAGAAAGCAGGGGAACACTAGAATAATTTTACACAACAATTTTGATCAACGGATAAAACCTTCTCGATTTTCAAGCCGCGTCAATTCCAATAAAATTCTCGAGCTTTCGATGGCTAGTTTTACTCCTGACGAAGATGCGGAGCTAGCCGTCGAAAGCTCGAAAATTTTATTGGAATTGACGCGACGTCAAAACCGAAAAGATTTATCCAGTCATGCTGCCGCGAAGTAGTCCGAGGACACAATTTTATTCATCATTCAGTACTAGAAAGTCATTCCGTTTGTGAAAGGTGAATGGCCATTCAAATCATGACCCACAAATTTGGACACCAAAAGGAATATGTGCTCACTCGCGTGTTAAATACAGTTACAAACTATCTTTCTTGTCTTTGGCTGTGATTTGGAGTTCTCTTATGTCATTCTCCGTTTCCTTAAATCATTTTTTGTTTTTGCTGCAGAGGTAGTAAAAATTTTTTGAGTGATCTATTTGGGTTTGTTTGAGGATGTGTCCATAAAAATCAGTTATTATTTTCTTTATTATATATAAGAGTTTTTCTGTAATTTGATAAAGAATTTTATTCCTGATGTGGATGAGTTTGTTGTTGTGGAAACTGTGGGCAAGGATTTTTGTTAGTATCTTCCTTACTTTGGTCTCCTACCTTAAAACTGGGCCATGGTTTGTGATGGACTCTGTCTCGGCTGCACACAAAGGCCTCTGGTTTGATAGCTGTGTTATAATGTGTTATTTTTGCATTCCGTGAGAGGAACTCCTTGTTATATGCGTTTTTGGCTGGTTGGAAGGTCAGTTCAGCTTGCCTTTTTGTTCAAATGTTCAAATGTGTGTGAAATCTTATGGGACTTAACTGCTAAGGTCATCAGTCCCTCAGCTTAGACACTACTTAACCTAAATTATCGTAAGGACAAACACACACACCCATGCCCGACGGAGGACTCGAATCTCCACCGGGACCAGCCGCACAGTCCGTGACTGCAGCTTGCCTTTTTCTCGAGGATATTCCAGCTGATGCTTTCTCCAAGATATTTGAATACTTTGACGATCACTATGTTTTCCTCCCACTTTAAAATATTGTCATAGGTCCTTTATGTTTTTCATTATCTTGGTGTTTCCGAAGGAGATTTTGAGACTTCTTTCCCTGAGTATTGTAGTTCGAGGGTCTGTTCTTATGCTTCTATCCACATCTCGATTGGTAGGGCCGTATCATCTGCAAAGGCTAGACAATTGAATTCGATGCCCTTGTTGTTTGTTCTTAGTTGGATACCACTATGGATCTTCGTGTTCCACTCTCTCACTACTTTTTTTAGGGAGTAGGGAGAGTAGATCTTGATGTACACCAGTTTTTATCTCAAAAGAGTCAGAGAGTTCTGCCATGAATTTGACTGTAGACTACGTTTTGGGAAGGACTGACCAATTAGGAGTGTGTTGTTTCTTTTGTTATGTAGGTTTAATTCTTTTAGTGTAGAGATGAGGGATTCTCGGTCTGGTGATTCGTTTTTGAAAATCAATGAAAGTGACAACATATTATTTTGCTCTTGGTTTTTGGTAGTCCTCGGCTTTTATACGGTACGATCTATAGATAACTTTATATTTCATATCGTAAGACGTTCCTCACAGATCAAATGGAGGCAGAAAACTAGCGTTACTTAAAATTGTGGCTAACAATAAACACCTGTCTCATAATCCTGACTTAATCCTTAATGATCAAGTACAGTTCCATTATTTACACTTGCTAAACAAGCAGCTAATTAACACTGTTTTCACCCTAAGTTGATGACTAGCTGTAAATTAGGTGACAGTTCCTCCATCCCATATTACACCGTATCCTTACTACCCTCTGCCCTGCCCCCATCCCACTCTTCCACCAGTTCATCACATCCACCAGCTTCTGAATTTTTGCCTATAACCATAGGTGTCTGTGCCACTACTCACTTGGTGTACAGTATTATCCTCTATATTCACATACTTTTAATCTATGTGTACAAAGCAATATAAGGTTTATTGGTCCATAGCTTCATTGTGTATATTTCAATATATGTTAGATCTTTTAGTTAATACCTGTATAACTGGCGTCGTTCGATATGTTTAGGTCATTCGATTACGAATGTATACTCGTATATTTAGAGTCTAAAGTATTCAGTACCTCGTTAAACAATGTCTCTTGTTTGGTACCCATGTGCAACTAAATCATTTCAATTTCGTGTTTTCTTTATAGATGTAAAATTTTTAATGACATATATGTTTCGAAATAACTGTCTTTGTGGAGCAAGAAGTTCTCTCTGATATTTTGTGGACTGTCTGTTCAGTCTTAAGTTTGTCTGACGATGGCCTAGAACGTCAAAAGCCGGTGCACAGTAAAATATGAAATAAATATTATTGTCGAATATTAGTATTGCATATTTCTGTTATTAAAATGAAAAACACGTTGAGGTGACTGCATGTTAAAAGAAGGCTGTAATCTCTTTATCAAGGCGTTTCTCGATAAAAAAAAACCACTGTGCAAGCAGAGCTTTTGTAAACAGCGATGCTACATAAAAACTGACGAATTAGTCCGAACTGTTTAACTTTAGAGGTTTCATCTGGTTGATGATACCTTTAACTCAGCTGTGGATATGATGACCCACTTCCCTACAAGTGGTCTCAAAACTGAATACAAATTTTCCCAATGTAATGCGTCGGACGTAGCGTTACATCGTTCTTGTGAACATCTGGTTGTCCATATACTCGTAGTCTTGACAAAACCACGGCTCTTCAATTTTTCGCAACCTCCTGAGGGCATAAAGTATGCAGGAGCCCAGCATTCTTCCGAATCACCTGGTTACACGGATGGTGGGGTCCTTGTCCAGCTTTACTGAGGACTCTCACAGCAGACTCTATATTTTTGTGCTGAAACCTCACTTGACAAGAAAACAGACGCATTATCTTTATCAACCGTCAGGATGACGGTGTTAAACACCCTTACGAATTTTACTTAGTACGGTCCTCTCTGCAGAGAAAATTAAGCTTTCTTACGGGCGAGTTTTCACAACAGTTAGACAGGTTTCCCACAGTTTTTCGTCTGCTGAGTCCAGAGAAGTGGTCGAACGGCTTGTTCTACGCCATGGTGAATGCTGGAATATGGAAATGGCGTGGTGTGGATACGAAGTTTAATCCTTTATCTAATCTGAGAGGGATTTTGACGACGCAACGTTTACAGTCGTAGGCATCAACTCCGGCGCTTTGAGTAGTCAAATCTCGTAGACAAAGGTCACAGTGTCACCAGAGCGCCTCACAGGGATCCGCTATAGAGGGCGCGTAGGGAGCGGCTAGAACGAGTCGTCTTATGAGCTGATTAGTTGTAAGACTGACAGCGCCAGTTTCTATGGTGCAGAAATTTCATAAATTGGCACTTCATTTAGTATACTAAACGACTGGAAGACAAATTTAAGACAACAGGCAATGATACGTGGAGGACATCGGCTCGAATATCCGTCCGACCATCCAGGTTTAGGTTTTCCGTGATTGCCCTAAGCCACTCATGGGAAACGCCGGGTTGGTTCCTCATCCTTACCTAATCTGGATTTGTGCTCCGTCACTTATGACCTAGTCGTCGACGAGAGCTCATACAATTATCTTCCTTTCTCCCTCAGTTGAACCCCAAACGTGTGAAGAAATGGGCCCTCGCTGCACACAGGAAGTACTGGAGAAGTGTCTGTAACAACAGAGGTAGAAAAAGTCCACGTTCAGTGTGAATGCAGTATTCTTTACTTGGACACTATTGTTGTCAATACTCTTTGACTTAATTTTATTCAAGGGAGTGAGTAATAAGATCCACTGAATAAGTATTTAAATGAAACTGTGCCAGTAGTGTCATTCGTAACGCATGTCACTGCAAAAGGTGTTGCACAGGTTTGTGGTCCTCGGGAAGAAAGAACTTATGTGGCGAGGAAAATGAAATGGAAATTACGTCAGAAGTAACAGAAGCTTAGACAAAAGTTGTGTAACTGGTAATATTGAAAATGAACTGGAAGAGCAGTTCGATATTTTTCCTCAGGTTAGATAGAGAATGCATTAAAATGCATGTGCGCTATAAAAACATCCAAAAGTTAATGACCTAGCAAAACTATTTCTTCTCCCTTGTCATTTTTATTATAATATTAAATACTTCTTTCTTTAGTTGAGTATGTTATTTGTGACATAAATCGAAAGAAATCTGTATTAAATAACAGTATCACCGTTTGATGCTTTAGTGAGCCTGAGGCTGAAAATTAAACACGTATCAAGTTTGACCGGCAGACTAGAAAGATGTATACCTGTATTTACTGAAGTATAACACCATTTCCTAAATAGAATGATTTTAAGTTAATATTATGAAATGTGTACAACAATGGGAGATTCCATCTTCAAATTTTAGACGTTGTTCTAGTTTGACACAACTGCATAATGTTTTGGACAGAATATTCTTTGAGTATTATTTGTTTTTATCTTTATTTTTATCGACAATTCCGTCCAGGTAGGTTATTTACTAAATCCACAATAAATGAAGCAAGAGTTTGTAATGGTTAATGTCTAATTCCTAAAAAAATAGTATAATTTTCTAGAAGGAAGGTCAAAACTGTTCATGACATGGGAGAAGCATATTGTTCACCGCATAAATTTACATCAGTGATAAACATGTCACATCCGTTTAAAATGGCAATGTTCTATGATTTCTGTGAATAGTAATCATGTAGCCTTTGGTGTTGGTGGATGTAACTGTTGCAGATCGGCGATGAACTACGAACTAACATTGTTCACTCGCAGAGCACCTACCTGCGGATCTTCGTTTCTTACAGTAGATGTTTCATTGCCTAGATAGGAACTTATTTACAAAAGGGGCAGCAGGGAAGCTACAGACAATGAAAGACGGAATACTCTGGAGAAACTTGTATTCAAAAATAAACACATAAATGAGAGGTAACCTGTCACAAGTTTCCATAAATTGTCATTCACGGACTGTGGCTGCTGGGCGAGCAATAGACTTACTGTGGGACAAATTGAAAGCATAGAAGTTCACATAACTAAACCGTTTTCAGAATAAAGAACAGTCCATATGGAGGCACAGAAATATAATAACGGGTATGACTGTAACAGAAGAAATTAAACAAGGTGATGCTTACGATAACAGTAACTGAACTGGGATCAGCCAAAACAGCTTAGCACGCTACACGTCGATCTGCAGTGCCAGTATCTTGTGGTGCAGAGGTAGCGGTGGTACAGTCGCAACCACGGTAATTACTATGTGCTTAGTATCTCTAAACATCACGAGTGGTTCGCTTATGACTAACCTAGGCTGTTCTCAAGCTAATGTGTATGTGAATGTCTAGGTGATGTTGGAGATAGAAAAAACAAAGTAATGTGCCTTTAAAATGTGTGCTCAGGATGCCACGACATATAAATCGGATGAAAATGAGATTTATTGTACGAACGCAGAAGAAATGGTCGATATACTTCTTGAACTGAAATTGAAAATGTTTGGTGATTGAAAACACTGCTGTTACCGATTGCAGTGTGCAAAGCATTGGGTAAGTGGAGGATCTATCCTCATTTTTGTTGTTTCCAACCTGGAATTTACATTATTCAATCACTGAAGAATCCGGGATTGTCAGTGAATTCAGACAGTTAAGCTTTTTGTTTCAAGCAAGTTTTCATGAGTAACATTCATTCACCTATGATGCCATATGCTGACGGACCAGGAAACAATTATTCACAGTTTGCAGCATAATTTATCACTTCAGTTTCTGTTTACTTGATAAGCCCCTTAGCAAATCAAATAATTAGATTTTGTAGGGAGCACATTGTGCTCATCTGGGAGCGATCTATGTGCTTGTAAAACAATAAACTGGTAGCCAAGATCGCAGGAACTCTTTTGATTCCATGATTACCGGTTTCGGCGAAACTAAGGCCGCCATCATAGGATCTTAGGACACATACATGTTACAACATCAAGGAAAACAATGGTGATATTAACAGTAGCCTATAACACGCAGGCCTTACAAAATTGTCGTGAATATCACATAGGCGTCCAAGAGAGATGACATAATTGTTAAGTGTCTCCATCACATACAAGCGCAAGCTAGGTACCTACAACAGCAAGCTAGGTGATGGAGACACTTAACATTTATAATGTCATCTCTCTTGTACCCCTATGTGCTACTCACGACAGTTTTGTAACGCCTGCGTGTTATAGGCAACTATTAATATCACCATTGTTTGACTTGATGTTGTAGCCTGTATGTGTCCTAAGATCCGATGATGGTGGTTTTAGTTTCGCCGAAACCGGTAATCATGGAATAAAAAGAATTCCTGCGATCGTGGCTACCAGTTTATTGTTTTACAAATAATTAGATTGTCACTGCTGTCTCTGCAGTCAGAGCCATCGGAACCCAAATTTTCATGGAGCATCTTTAATGTTTATTAGATACATGTAACTCTAAAAATAGAGATGCTTAGAGACTCAAACAACCATTATGATTGCAATATCTGAGTTAGTAGGAATAATTTCTTCGTGGGCCAATTAGTTTCGTCATTCAGTAAGTACTGATGATGTTTGTACACTAGTTGATCACTTTGTGCGTGTGTGTTTTTGTGTGTGTGAGGATGTGTGTGCGTGTGTGTAAGACGTACGAAGTCCGTGCAAGATAAGGATATCATTCGTACCAGCTCCCACACAAACGCAAAAATTTTTGCTCAAATTTAATGTTGCTCATTGACGGTCTGGAGAGAAGGTTTGCCAGCCATAACTTGACTTTACGACATAGGGGCAGTGAGGTAAAGCATATTAAGGTGTGGATACAAATTGTAATCCTTTTTTTAATCTGAGAGAGGTTTTGACGACGCAACGTGGACAGTCATAGGTATAAACTCAGTCAAATCTCATAGAATGCGACACAGACCCCTCGTCTGTTTGGCCTAATGCTTATGGCTGCGTAAATCACCTGGAATGGACGTAGGCATAGCATATCTCTTCAGCAGCCACTCCCAGCGTTAAATTTCTCCCTTCCTTTACTGCCTGTGCCCGACTGTGCGTCAGCACATTCCGCGCACGCTCAAAAATAGCTGGACGTTTCGCAGCCGGAATATCAGAAATGGAGATGAACTGGTTACTACTGTAAGCCAGGAACTTCATGGATCATGAAAATACGCCTTGGACATATACGTTAAAAGTAGTAAATGGCGGTACTGCAGTTAATTTATTCATAGTTTGGTATGGGATACTCTTCCAATTCCTTCCCACACGGATCATCTAGTATGTATACGTATTAGACGGTTTCGTTTCTTCAGTACAAGCGCCATATTCATTCATGCTGAAGGATGTTCTCCTACGCACTACTGCTTAAAAACTGAATCCCGATCATTCAAACGTGCTGCAGCTGCCATGAATTCAAGGTATCAGTTTGCTACAGTATCAGTTTTTAAAAATACACTATTTAATGATAAATATGTGTTTTAATATTATTGATTTTTGGACTGTGAGGCAACGGTTGTTATACTTCATCAGTAATAATTATTTGCATTCATACAGGTTAATAGTACTCGATACAGTTCAGCTCCGCCTTTCGAGAGACAATGTTCTCATCATCAGGTTGTTGACACTTAGTTCCTGGTGTTCACTGCATAAAATAAAATTAGCAACACATGTGACTATGGATCCTCATCTTACATAACATCATTCACTTCACATTCCAAGACTGCGCAGCAGCAGACCGTGGGTCTTCAGCTGTGGCTACCAAGAGTGTCCAGTTGACTTGTCCACAGGCAGTTTCGGGCTGCTGTGCACGAGGCATCAATGCGCGTGTACAGTCTGTGTTTATATTTCCAAAAGATGCTATTAGCCAACTTCTACCTATTGATTCCAGGGAATACTAAATACTTATAGCTATTCATTTTCATTAAAATAAATCGAAAATACTGTTAAAAATATCCTCAAGGAAAAGAAAGATGAAAACTCGACTTGCTGCAAAATTTATGAATAGTTATTTGCGAGACCAAATTCAACGATGTTCGTAATGTGCAAATGAATGGAAACAGAACGAAATATTTAAGAGCTTTTTTGATTTGTTCTGATACAGATGAATAGCTATATGTATTTAGTGTTCCAAGAAGTAGTAGCCAGAGTTTGGCCAAATCACATTTTTGGAAATATGCGAGTGGCGTTCAATAGGTACTGCAACACATTTTTTTCTCGACAATTTCGGTTAAAAAATGCGAAATTTGTTGTAGGACATTGTAGAATATTCCTGCTTCAGCCCCTATAGTTTCATGAAGTTCCGGTATGTGGCGGCGCTACACGTAACCTTCAAAATAGCGTCTGTAACGGAGGTGCGTTACAAGCAGAGAGCTGTCATTGAGTTTATTTTGGGGGGAAACCAGAGTATCGTAGATATCCATAGGCGCTTGCAGGGTGTCTATGGAGACTTAGTAGTGAACAAAAGCACGGCGGCTCGTTGGGCGAGGTGTCTGTCGTCATTGCTACAAGATCGCGCAAACCTGACCGATCTCCCGCGTGCCGGCTGGCCGCACACAGCTGCGACCCCTGCAAGGTTGGAACGTGCGGACACTCACATTCCAGGTGATCGACGGATCGCATTCAAACACCTCGCTGCACAGCTGGACGTCTCTGTGGGTAATGGTGACACACTCGTTCACCATTTGGGGTACTCAAAGGTGTGTGCCCGCTGGGATCAACTCTGCCTAACAGAAGACCATAACGAGCAGCGAAGGACTATCTGCGCGGAATTGTTTGGTCGTCAAGAGGCTGATCGTGACAATTTTTTGTCGAACATTGTCACAGGCGATGAAACATGATTTCCTCACTTCGAACCGGAAACAAAACATCAATCCATGTAGTGGTGCCACAACATTTCTCCTCCGAAAAAAAAGTTCAAGGCCACACCCTCAGCCAGTAAAGTCATGGTTGCGGTCTTGTGGGACTCTGAAGGAGTTATTTTATTTGGTGTCCTCCCTCACTGGCGCAATGATCAACTCTGATATGTATTGAGCTAGCATCAGGAAATTGACGAAACGAATTCAGCTTGTTTGTCGTCGCAAAAAAATGCATACAAACGTCTCGAACTACACGACAACGCAAAGCGTCACACGAGTCTGCGCACTAAAGAAGAACTCACGAAACTTCATTGGACTGCTCTTCCTCATCCTCACTACAGCACAAATCTCGCACCTTCCGACATCAATCTGTTTCACCCAATGAAGGATGCACTTCGCGAGAAGCAGTACGTGGATGGTGGGGAGGTTATTAATGCAGAAGACGTTGGCTCTGACTGCATGATACTTGCTTTCCGCACCCTCGGCAGGCCTCCTCAATTTTATAAATGGCACCTGTACTATAGAAGACGCCGGCGGCCATTTGCAGCAACAAGCATCAATACTCAAACTAAAGTTTTATTCGGTGATTTGATCAAGTTAGAATTAGAATATCATTATAATGAAGTTTTAGTACCACCTTACAGAGTTTATTAAACGAAATATGCCCATGAGTGGGACATAGACAGGTGATTAACTGAAATACGCATACCAAATATTCTGTGAAATGATAAGGGAATATGGTGTGGCTGGGAGAGGTCACTGTAACATATTTATATAATAACACAATCACATTTATTCAATAAACATTAACATCTCAAATATTCCCTCTCACTTATCACGGAATGCTGGCGTGATACAAATAGTATCATATCTAAGTAAACTTAGTTAAACATCTGGGTAACATGTGCCGTGAATCGACAATGACTACCGCCTGCACGTTTCTATCATCATTTAGCCACACACACACACACACACACACACTAACATTCACTCTATTCATTTTATCTAACACATAAAAGAGGAAGGTTTCCATACACCAAGTGGGACAACATTGGGAGAGAGCACATGGTTCCAACTGTAACTTTAATTCGGGCAAGTCCCGTCTTCACGTTTAACTAACTCCGCGAGTTTTACTGGATATTATGAAGGAACAATTAAATCACACGCGTGAATTTACGTAGAAGATCCAGCTCGATCACGAAATGTGATTACGTCGAGCTGAAGCTTCTCACCAAGAAATGCACGGGGTCTGCGGACCACGTTTTACCAATCTCTCCACAATCAGGAGTCAATAAACACATTTAAATAAAATACACTTTGCATATATACTTCACACTCACACTGAAATGCAAATTGAGCAATTCTGAGTATTACTCGGCAATGAGCGCCTGTTCACTCCCAAGTGCAGTGAACACAATTCCCATGAAATTACTTGGCAAAAGAAATCATCTCCCTATCTCTCCTAACCGAGATGATTCTAGGAAATACCATAGTGGCTTTCCTCAGCAGGGAAGCTGCTTCCAAGTTAAAAGTGAACATGGAATTCTAAATCTTCGCTAACTATCGGAGCGATAAGAGCAGAGCGTGCTTACTCACCCAGGTCTTCCCAGCAACAACCCCGATACGGTCTCCCTCGTCCGGGTCCACCCATCGTGGCCGCAGGGACTCAGATATACCGCACATGGTTATTTGCCAACCTAACGAGCGCTAATGACGCGCGTGGAGCTTATGCCTCTCTGGGCCAGTGCAGTCGCGCTCTACTAGATTCGAGGTTGGCTACACTTCCACTATGCCTATAGCACACCCACAGCCGATATCTCACGCATACCTCATCATACGTTCGCATTCACACCTTGCAGACAATTACCATATCTAATATTAAAATGATCGTCTTTATTTGAATAACCCTATCTTACTAATTATCATCAGACTCTTCCCTGAGTGTCGGAAGGGCACTCAGGTGTCTTTAGTTGTGGGGTCGAGCCATGTAGCGGCTTACATGGAGCCGTTACATGACATTGACCATTATAGTGGTACCATGCGGGCATACATGCCCTCCAAGTAAGGTGGTCTAAGGCTGTCGCATTGACGGAGATTATGTCGAAAAATAGGGTTTTATAGCCAAAAGAGCAGGGAATAATGTGGTGTGTTGGAATCCCGAATAACAACAACCTGCATTCAGAAAAAAAGTGTTGGATTAGTTACTGAATGCCCCTCATAAACACAAGCTGCACATAATCGTACACATTGGTACCTCTAGCAGAAGCGTGAAGTATGTATTCTTGGTAGCCACAGCAGAAGAAAAGGTGTTTGCTTGCGGTTTGTGACACGGACGTTTTAAGTATAGGGAGGACCCGATTCTTTGCATTTTTTATTTTATTTTATGACTAAAACAAACAGTGTGTCCATACGACGATGATGAGAGTATTGTCTCTTTAAAAGCTAAGTTTAATTCTATAAAGTAATATTAAAGTGGTTAATCGCAAATAATTGTGGCTGATAAGTAAGCACGGGGCCAGTTTAAGGTTCAAGCGGCAAAAGCCACCGCTGAGAGGGACGCCGGAGGCGCCATAACTGTAAGATTTATATATAGGACGTGTCACAATTAGTAGAATCCACTTGGGGCGCGAAGGTTAAAGGGGCGCCTCAGTGTAAGATTTGTATACAGTGCGTATCACAATTACTAGCGAAAACTGACACGGGTGAAAATGTACGTGGGATAAGGACGCGTGGAGGTGCATCAAATAATAAGGCGCTTGTGAGGAAAAATGTTCTCGAACCGGTCGTGAATATGTTTTCTCTCTTCTATTGATGTCGACCACGCGATGACTGTATGTGGACTGATGCAGTGTTTGAGAACGGGCACAACCACAACATGTGATGTTATACAGTCATACCGAATTCATTCTTAGCCAAATTTGTCTTCAGTTTCTGGATATAGGTCTTTTCCAGTCTTCGCAGTACATTACCTTATTAAGCTTTTCCCATCCAACTTGTTCTACTGGTATCCTTATGTCGTCAGACAATCTTCCCTTGGGACATTCCCTAAGTCTTTTATTATCTTGAGGATTTCAGCACAACAGTTACCAGAACTTACCTAGTACACGCATCCGTCAACTGGTCCTGTACATTCGTCGTTAATCTTTACTACGCAGCTGGCCATTCATATCGCAACACTATGAACGTGACATGAAACAAAGTCCAAATTGGCATGAATGGTACTTACTCCATGTTTTGAAAAGTAAATCAATATCATTTCAACACAACCACACGAAGTAGGTATGAGTGATGCCATCTACATTGTGTATGCAAGGAAAGATTACGAAGTGGGATCTTAATTCAGAAATAGTATTTTAATGTTGCCTGTTTGTTAAGGACCATTTTATGTCTGGTACAAGAACGAGTAATATCTACTGTCAAAACGTGTCGAAACTCAACAGCGGCTGGATGGCAGACTATCGAGACTTTGGTTTCTCGTTACACGACATTGCTGCACATATCCGCTTGCACGTGTAAAGGCTCCTAGAAGAGCGAACGTTGCGAGTTTGTTTACGTCGTCATATGGGGACAGTATCTGATGAAATGCCGTAGGATTCCACTGGGTATACAACAGTATCATGTGTAATTCACGCAGCCGGTAATTTGGACACCAGGCTTTACATTCCTGACATGTTACGGTCAATGGCTGTGCCCATCTTCAAGGATTCTGTGACTATACTTCAACGAGACAACGTATGATAGCATGTTGTCCGTAATGTGCTGATCTACCTCGAAACAGAGGTTGATCAATATCTACATAAATGCTCCACAAACCATCGTAATGTAGCGCTGGCCAGCAAATTCTCTGGATCTTTCAACTGAAAGCATCTGGCCAGAGGCTGCCAAGAGACTTGCATGCCAACACTCGCCAGCCAGGTGCGATAAGTCGAAATCAGGCACAGATTAGAAGGTGCACAGACTGACGTACTGCTTTCTGTCACCTAAGTTCATTTGAACTCGATGCCCAGTTCAGTAAGAGACATGGCTCTTACCAGGGGGTGGCAGCGGAGTGTACCAAATTTCGCAGCCTGTGTAACCCAAATCACCTACAAACCGGTACCTAAAATGTTCCAAAACGTCGCGCATAAAAACAGAATTCTTCCGGGGCTCATACCTTAGGTTCTGTTGGTGACAGAAAGTCAGGGTCAAGTGTTTTGGACAGCCCTTGTGCTAGGCACCATTTGTATAACAAATAGAAGAATCGTCTTAGTGTCACTATCCTACAGCACATGCTCAAAGTATTAATATTACACACTTCCTCCTGATTTGGCAAATGGAGGAAATCGTTCGGTTCTTGTTGCATTTGATGGGGTTTATGATGGGCCTCAAGGGTCTAATGGAGGTACCATTAGTTCACGGGCGGTTCCTTTGTGAACACGCCACCCCTCCAAAAACAAAAATTCTTTTAATCATTTTTTCGTACCAAACCAGAACCATGGATTCCAAGACGGCTACGCACAGCAAATGGCTGAAATGATTAAAATATATTCCTAAGATCCCGATCTCGAACAGGTTTGAAAATGTGACTGATTTCTTTATCTGTTTCCAAGATACAGACGCCAAAGTTGCCTTACGTGTAGCGTAAAATACGCACTTAAAATCCGGTGTGAGGCGAAAACTTAGTTTATAAAGTGACGTAGCATGGAGAAATATCCTATAAGTTGTCTCTGTTATCAGAAGAAGGGATCTGGGAACCCATTGTTGTAGTGCTGAAGCACACGGTCTGAGATGTAAAATTAGTTTTGCTTTATTTCAATTTCACCTAAATAAACTATCAAAATTTTTATGACCCACAAAGATTTTTTCATGTGAGTGAAGGGAACCAATGGAGCAAAAAAAAAAAAAAAAGGGGCGGATATGCTCCTGTTCAAAAGACTCTGATTGAAAAGTGGTGTACCAGCTGCCCAATTCTACCTTTCTCAGCATCTTTAAAAATGAATGTGATAGTAGCAGAAAGAGAGAGCAAGGGGGAGACATTGACAGTGAGGGGAGACAGTAGCAGCAGGAGAGAAAGAAGGAGACTGTGTCTGTGAGACGAAAGACAGAGACAGTTAGTGAGACACAAAGAGGTAATGTGTGGGGCTGAATGAGTGAGTGAGAATGGGCAAGTGGGAGTGAGTGGGTATGAGCGACTTACAGCGATGGACTAGCGGGTGTGGGCGAGTTACTGTTGGGGGAGTTTGTGGAAATGAGAGGTGAGTTCCACGTTAAAATGAGCGCAAATATTTTCGCATGTCAATACTTTTGGGAACATTTTTAAAGGTGCTGAAGGAGGTACAATTAGGTAGCAGGTCAGTGTCTTTTAAACAGAATATTATTCGCTTTTTTGTGCTCCGATACGAGAATTTTCCGCTGGTTTAATAATTTAGTCCTTCTATCATTATGTATACACATAAGAAAAAAATTTTCGATATACACTGCCGGAAAAAAAAATCGCAACACCAAGAAGGAGTCGTGCGACATAAACGAAATGTGGTAGTCGTGTTTCTACGTCTGAAAGATAATGTCAGCTTAAATTCCACACCAATCACAAAGGATCTGCGCTAGTAGCGCCACTATGAGGTTGCAAATCGTGTTTGCTTTAAATACACGCTGTAACGTTCGTGAGCGTTAGTTACCTTTGAGATTGGACATGGTGAGTTGATGTTAGTCAAGAATTCCCTTAAGGCGACAAAGACGCCATTATCAACACCTCACTGAGATTAAACGAGGTCATGTAACAGGGCTACGAGAATTTATATGTTTCTTCTGCGATATTACAGAAAGACTTGGCAGGAATGAGCCACTGTACATGGCTACTGGCATCGGCGGTCACAGGTATGTACGGGCACGAGATGACCGGGCTCCGGACGGGTACGTGGCACTACCGAGAGGGAAGACGGTCGCGTTTGGCTTATGGCTCTTGCGCATGGTACTGCATCTGCAACAGCAGTCTGAGCAATTGTTAACACCATAACGACACAAAGAACTGTTACTAATCGCCTACTTCAAAGACAGCTCCGAGCCAGATGCCCTGTAGCGTGCATTCCACTGACTCCAAACCACCGCCATTTGCGGCTTTAGTGGTGTCAAGTGAGAGCTCACTGGAGGGCAGGATGGAGGTCTGTTGTGTTTTCTGGTGAACGCTGGTTCTGCATTGGTGCCAGTGTTGGCCAAGTGGTGATTAGGAGGAGGCCATTTAAGATCCTGTAACCAACCTCTCTGCATGTTACTCGACATGTTGTGCTGCCATTCATGAGCAGCATTCCTTTATTCCAACAGGATAAAGGTCGCTCACATACCGCTGTTGTAACCGAACATGCTGTACAGTGAGATCAGATGTTGGCTTGGCCGGATCAGTCACCAGATCTGTCTCAGCCGAGCACATATGCGTCATCATCGGACGACAACACCAGCGTACAAGAAACAATAATCGTCCCTGTTACAGATCGACCAAGTGCTATAGGCATGGAACTCCATAGCACAAACTGACATCCGGCACCTGTACAACACAATGCGTGCACTTTTGCATGTTTGCATTCAACATTCTGGCAGTCAAAACAGTTATTGATGGGCAAGCATCTCAGTTTTGCAATGGCTTATTTCGTGCGTACATTAACCTGTGATCTTGCAATGTTAATCACTTAAATATGTTACCCAGACGAATGTAGTCCCATAATTTCATTACTCTACATTAATTATTTTTGGTGTTGCAATTTTCTTGTCATTAGTGTATGTAGTCGAAAGCTGTAACAGCTAAGATGAAGGCAGCTGAGGAGAGATTGTACTCTCAAAGAAACTTTTAAGCCCATCACCGAAAAACTCCAGAACCACCATTAGCACTATTCATAAATAAGGATGACAAAGTATAATAAGAAGAAGAAAAATGAAAATTAGGTTTTAACTTCAAGTTCACGATGAAATAATTTGAAGCAGAGCAAGAAAATTGACACAATATACGGAGTGTGCAAAGAAATAAATGGATTTTTTGTACTCAGTAAAATGCCTGCATGTTAAGAAATTCCACGATGGAGTAAAAGGAGGACATTTTCATTCTTGAAACTCCCTAAATACGAAAAAAAGTAGATTTTTTTGAACATAGTTTAATGGGTTAACTTCGCTCGTTGCTTTTATAAACACTGGACATATGTGAACACTTGACAGTACAAAAGTGGGTCGTCGACTGAAATTTGAATTGGTTCAAATGGCTCTGAGCACTATGGGACTTAACATCTGTGGTCATCAGTCCCCTAGAAGTTAGAACTACTTAAACCTAACTAACCTAAGGCCATCACACACATACATGCCCGAGGCAGGAAATTTGAACTGCTCGACATTTTACGCAGGAGCTAATGACGTTACAGACTGTGCAGTACTGCTCACAAATGTAAGTTAAAGAAACGAGACTTGTAATTGTGAATCTAACTGAAGGAGTTACGCCTTCTTGACGCTCAATAGGCAGCATGAAACCTCTAAAATCTCTGAAGAAAATCTGCTCCGTGTCATGTCTGTGATTTCAGACATGGTAAAGGCACATGAACTCTGACAGGAGGATTCAAGGATGGAACAACAGTAAAAAATATTTGATGGTCACAGCGCTTAGTTTAGTGACTTCGGAATTCGGTGTGTAGCTGACGAACTGAGAAGCAACTGTACAGAGCTAGGATTGGAATCTATTCCTGCTTTCGAAAATTGTGTTTTGGTTTACTGTGTTAAATTTTTTAATGCTTAGAAAACATGAAATTATGAGAATGAGCAATTCATGGTTTTTCAGATTTTTTAGTACTTTAAAAGAGCACAGCATGTTGTCTCTTTAGCGCTTAGTCCAAAGGATTTTCTCTTCAATAGCCACCTACATCTATCTAGAGAGGAGTCAGTAATGTCGGAAACAATTCTCTCATTTTCTGTCATTTACTTCCAGGCACCTAAGGCGACGGTCCAAAAGGCACCGAGGTTTCTTGGCGCGAGTAGGAAGATACATTTCTAGCATCATCCGTTCGCGCTCTGCCCATACGTTTCCAAAGGGGCGTAGATCTGGTGCAGAAGGAGACAAGTCGAGAAGAAAAACGACTTCCAAATCTGCAAATTATGCACCATAGCTGGCACGTATATTGGAGCCTGATGAAGTTTAATTCCTCAGAATACAGATGTCGTGATGATCAGCAAACGCTAATTGGTAGAATCGACGCCCATGACGAAGATTCCTCTTGACAGCCAGACATTTGCTTTGTACGCCAGACTTCCGATGCTAACGGTCAACCTTGTCAACCGACCCAGGAAACGCAAAAGCATGTTTCAACAAAAGAGCGTTTAAAAGAATTCTTGCTGTGATTTGTTTACATGTTCATTATCCTGGAGTGGTGATGTTACACACCAGCATCTTGTTTCCACACTCGTATTTTGTGGGATACGAGGTCTATTTGGTGCAACAGACACAGGCAAGAGGCGAGCAGTTACTCGCGTGATCACAGTTGTAGTAATATTTTTAATTATTGAAATTACATTCCTTGATGACCTATTATTTTGATTACGGGGCTATGTTCAGAATGCCTAAACACCCCAGAATCCGGAAGTTGTTGCTCTGGTGAACGATGGTTCGAAAGTTATTAGTCTTATACCGAAATTTGATTGCAACTGATATCGACTCCAGATTAAAGCTACAAACATCAAATTTGGTATGAGAGTCTCGGTACATATTACATTCATGATAGTAGTACTGTTTTGTGATCAGAGTAGTAGTTCTTGAGTTATTCATTTATATTTTCATTTTTAATTGTGACTTTGTAGATTATCGAGTATCAGTTGCAGTCGTGGATCAAAATTATTAATGGCGTTGTGTGGGCAGTTCAAATGAGAAATCTGCTCCAAGTTTGAGACTGTTCAGGACGACAATCCAGACCAAGAAAATTTTGAAAAATCTCGTATAAGTCGTAAAAACAATCTTTTGTCAGTTATAAAAATCCTGTGGGAACAGTTTCACAGACAGGACGATAGATATTGCACTGGGCAGTAAGTGAGTTATCTACTTTCAGGAAATTAGCAAATCGCCTGAATTTGGTAACGGGAAGCGATTGAATGCTTCATCACATTAAGGCTTGACTGTAAGAAGGTCTATGCAAGTGTAAAATTCAACAAGCGTTTATGTGCGATCTGCTTCAGTTATATAAATACGGAGTGGGGATTTTAGTACAAGGTTAGTAGACAATGAAGGCACGCCAAGTGCTGGTCGCTCAATTCTCTGATCCGCGGAAGGTGACAAAGTTACGGACTTGAAACGTTTTTTGCCAAGTAGCGACGTAAAGGTATTTTAAAAAATTAACGGCGAGTTTCGGGGTTAAGTTTCTGTAGAGCGGCACCGAGTTGACACTTCAGAGTAATTCTGTGGTGCGAACTTTGTTGACTATCTTTAACTCACACGATGGTACTGGACAACGGTTCTCAACAGTTATGTCGACTCGGAACAATAAATAATTTTGATCAGACACGTTCAAATGTGGCACTCTGAACATTTCCATGTGCATTCCATTCTATGATATAAAAATCACTTGGCATCATAAACGCCTTTCGGACATTTGAAAGCGTTCGTGTTTTAAGGCGAACAAACATTTTATTAACGTCCACTATTTTTCATTTTTTAAGAGATGTAAAGTTAGGATTTTGAAAGATTTTGTATTGCGTTGTTCTGAGTAACAACTGATGCATATTCTAGAAAAATATACAGTGTGTTCGGAAACTATTCGTTCATATCAATGCAGGTGTAGTGAACATCGAAACATATATATATATTTAGATAACTAACGTATGGTCTCTGAAGTCAAATTGCAATTTTTGGGAAAATTTTGTTAGTGCTACTAATGCAAGCTGTTGTGTCGGTGTCGCTGACTGGGAATGTGAACTGACATTCAAATGTCACAGGCGAATCCACGACGTGCTCGACCTCGTGCTCATCAACAGCAGTTCTGTGTTAATGTGTGGGCCGACATCTTTAGTGCATTCGACCATACATTCTTCCATTCCACCTCAACGGACGGAGACATGGCATCTTTGTGGAACACGTGTAGCCAGTATTGCTGGCGGATGTACCTCTGAACCCTAGACAGAGGATGTGCTTCCAGCACGATGCGGCACCAGCCAATTTCAGCATTGTTGTGAGGAGTCATCTGAGAACCACATCGAGAATCGATGGATCGACTGAGACAGCGCTGTCGCCTGGCCGCCAAGGTCACTTGACCTCATGCGCCTGGCTTTCTTCCTCTGGGGCCTGTGAAGCAGCTGGTATGTGAAACCGATGTGGGAAAAAAAATAAAAATAAAAAAAAAAATAAAAATGAAAAACAAATAAAACTCGTCGCTAGAATTGCGAGCGCTACTGGTCCCATTGCCGACGTTCAGGAATCTCCGAACGGACACTACGGTCAATGCTCGGATGATTTACTGCGTGCATTAGCCTGTTAGCTGCTGATTGTTTTTTACTGAGTAGTGTTTTGTGTAGGTGTATGTCTTAGGTACAATCTGGTTAAGTTTGTTTGTAATTTTGTAATCTGGGCTGTTTCTTGAGTTCACAGTTGGGTGAACTGGACAGCCTTCTTCACGTATCTTTGGTTGTGACCTTAGCTTCGGTGCCTGAGGATTCATGATAGTGCTATATTTCTTTTCACTGTGTGTTTTTAAGAACTGATTTGAGTTTTGTCTGGAATGCTTTTGTTGGGTCTTCTTGTATTTCAGTGATGCCATGTTCAGTAAAGAAATCTAATGTTTTTCTTATGTATTCTGCTTCTTTCAATATACATAACGTATTACCTTTGTCTGCCTTAGTTATTATAGCGTTATGGTTACTTAGCTTTCTGTTTATATCTTTGAGTGTTTTTCTGTCCTCTTGGTGAGCTTCATAACTTGTTTCTTGTTTGTTTAGTTCATTGTTTATGGCTTTCATAGCCTTTTGAGCTATAATTGTCTTTTCGTCATTGTTTAACTTTGCTATATCTGTGGCATTTTTAGTTGCAACAATAATATCTTTTATGATTTTGGGGTTTAGTTCAGGTTGTACATTATATTTGAGCCCTCTGTTTAGCAAGTTGTTTTCTCTGTCTGTTAATATTATCTCTGTCTGATTGATAACTCTATCGTAAAAATGATGTGTTTGAATTGCGTTATAACTTTTGTTGTGCCTGTGTAACTGCTCATTTTTTAATTTTTAGATTTTTTGGAAATGTTTACGAGTGATCTTCATATATTCATTAGTTACAGTAATGATGGTTTCATCTATAATTATTAACAGGGTGTAGTTGTTTAAGTAATTAGCTAATTCTAGGTGTATGTTCATAAGTTTCCTGTTGAGCAGGTCTTTATTTCTGTGAAGTCGCTTGATTTCAGATTCCAGCCAGTGTTTTTCAGCGTTTGGTTTTGATTTTCGACCTGTTGTGGAGGTGCTGTTGCCAATATTAATCTTGATGTATCTGGGAGTAATGTTTAGTTGTTTGCATTCCTTGTTGAAACGTAAGTTAGCTGTAGTTTTGAGGAGCTTCATTTTCATGTTTTTGTAACTGTATATAAACTGTGGTCCACATCTGCCCCTCAAAAAGTCTTACAGTTTAAAATATGGTTCCAGTATATCTGTCTTAACCGTTATACAGGGTGGTCCATTGATAGTGACCGGGCCAAATATCTCACGAAATAAGCATAAAACGAAAAAACTACAAAGAACGAAACTTGTCTAGCTTGAAGGGGGAGACCAGATGGCGCTATGGTTGGCACGCTAGATGGCGCTGCCATAGGTCAAACGGATATCAACTGTGTTTTTTTAAATAGGAACCCCCATTTTTTATTACATATTCATGTAGTACGTAAAGAAATATGAATGTTTTAGTTGGACCACTTTTTTCCTTTGTGATAAATGGCGCTGTAGTCGCAAACATATGGCTCACAATTTTAGACGAACAGTTGGTAACAGGTAGGTTTTTTAAATTAAAATACAGAATTTAGGTACGTTTGAACATTTTATTTCGGTTGTTCCAATGTGATACATGTACCTCTGTGAACTTCTCATTTCTGAGACTGGGTGTAGTGTGGTGTCCTTAGGTTAGTTAGGTTTGAGTAGTTCTAAGTTCTAGGGGACTGATGACCATAGATGTTGAGTCCCATACTGCTCAGAGCCATTTGAACCATTTCTCATTTCTGAGAACGCATGCGGTAACAGCTTGATTACCTGTAAATACCACATTAATGCAATAAATGATCAAAATGATGTCCTTCAACCTCAATCCATTTGGCAATACTTGTAACGACATTCCTCTCAACAGCGAGTAGTTCGCCTTCCGTATGTTCGCACATGCATTGACAATGCGCTGACGCATGTTGCCAGGCGTTGTCGGCGGATCACGATAGCAAATATCCTTCAACTTTTCCCACAGAAAGAAATCCGGTCACGATCAATGGACCACCCTGTATAATCAATCTGAAACTTTCCAGCGTCTCCACAGAGGCAACCTTCCTACATGATTCTTAAACCAAGTTTTAGCGATGCTTAATTTACTTTCTGTGCAAAATTCTACCAGGCTGTTTCCTCTTTCATTCCTTTCCCCCAGCCCATATTCATCGACTATTTTCGTTCTCTTTCTTTTCCTACTATCGAATTTCACTCCCCGACCACAATTAAATTTTCGTCTCCCTTAACTACCTGAATAATTTCCTCAACCTCAACATACATTTCTCCACTCTCTTCATCATTTTCAGTGCAACTTGGCCTATATCCTTTTATTACTACGGTGGATCTGTCTTGGCTATGATAATGCGTTCACTATATTGTTTATAGTAGCTTACGTACATTCGTATTTTCTTAGTAGCTGAGTGGTCAGCGCGACGGAATGTCAGTCCTAAGGGCGCAGGTTCGATTTCGGACTGGGTCGGAGATTTTCTCCGCTCAGGGACTGGGTGTTGTGTTGTCCTAATCATCATCATTTAATCCCCATCAATCTTCAGGTTTTGGCGGCGCAAAGACTGTTCCATTAAGTTTCGGGTGTGCAGCCGCAAGAATTCTCCTTCTTCTAATATTTCAGCTGTATAACGTCCAGCCATCTTCAGAGTGAGCCGAAAGACTGCCGCGCTGGCTGGCAGCAGCTTAGTACGCTGCTCTACAGCCTTCAGACTTTTTTTAAAAACGGAAGAAGAAAGAAACAAGAAAAACAGGCGATAAAACGGTGACTTAAAGTGTAAAATGGCGGAAAAATGCGGAAAGTTAAAACAGAAAGCAAAAGGGGTTGGCAATGTTAATAAAATACACAGGAATCAGACAAGTAACATAGTAGACACACAATTAAAATACATGGCGACAGTCTGGTTTCTGTTCACAAGAGATAAAAAAAATCACACCCAGCGACAGTACGATGGCCGTTCGCAACACTTCTCAAAAGACACAACACGGAACACGTAACTGTAAAAACACTCTCTGTAAAACACTGCACGAAAATGGCGGCACAAAGATGACACTTCCAAGGCAAAGGCAGATGGTGGGGAGGACCTGGAGGAGGAGGAAAAACAAGGGGGGAGGAGAGGAAAAAACGAAAAGGGGGGGAACCAAGGAGGGAGAGGACGCATAAGGGGGGAGAGGGGCAGGGCAGACGCGAGAGGGAATGAGAAGAGGCAGAGGAGGGAAATGCAAAAGGACTCGGGGGGAGAAGGGGGCAGAGAAGGGGAGGTGGGGAAAAAAGAGGATGGAAGGGGGGAGAGAGAGCCCAGGAAAAGGAGAGAGGAAAGGAGGGGGAGTGAGGATCAGAGTTGATAGGAGGGATAAATGGAGGGAGAGAGGGCATCATCCGGGAGGGGGAGTTGATGGAAGCCACCTTGGGAAAGGAGATGAAGGGTGTAGAGATGGAGGGTAGGGGGGGCACAACAGTGAAGACATGGCAGGGTGCGGGGATGGAAGAGGAGAGGAGCAACCAGTGGGTGAGGGGAATCAAGGCGGTGGGAGGCGTAGAGGATGCGGATATGTTCGAGGAATAGGAGCAGATGGGAGAAAGGAATGACGACATAGAGGATCCGTGTGGGGGACGGGAGGCATATACAGAAGGCGAGGCAGAGTACATGACGCTCAAGGATCTGGAGGGACTTATAGAACTTGGGGGGGGGGGGGGGCAGATATCCAGGAGGGACTGGCATAACAGAGGATGGGACGGATTAAGGATTTGTAGGTGTGGAGGATGGTAGAGGGGTGTAACCCCCATGTCTGGCCAGAGAGGAGTTTGAGGAGTTGGAGGCGGTTATGGGCTTTGGATTGGATGGAGCGGAGATGAGGGATCCAGGTGAGGTGACGGTCAATGGTGAGGCCAAGGTAGGTGAGGGTGGGGGTGAGGCGGACAGGACGGGCGCAGACGGTAAGCGAGAAGCCGCTCCAGTGCTCGCTTCGTCCCTTTATAGTCGTGTACCGCGCAACTGCGCATGCGGTCACAGATGCAAATGCACCAGAGACGTTGGTCGGCGGCAGAGACGTGCACAATGCGCTAGTTATTGCTATTTGCACTGGTTCGGCGCAGAGAGGATGTCACTTTGGGACATGAAGTGTATCAGAAGCCGAAGCACACGGATTTGTATTCACTTGCAAATAGCTGCCACCATCATGCCCAGACGATGAGTGTTCTCTGAACTTTGACCCATAGAGCGCATATCATTTCTGACGAAAGCAGTCTGCAAGATGAACTTTCCCACTTACAAAGAGTGTTTGAAGGCAGTTGGTACTCCCCACAGCAAATACAGAAGGCACTGAAAATGAAACTAAAAGAGGGCACAAAGAAAGCAGAAGAAGACGAAGAAACCTTTAAATCGATTGCTTTCCTGCCATATGTGGGTAGCCCCTCATCAAAAATAGGACGGATTCTCAGCATACACAAAGTAAAAGTGATTTTTCGTCCTCCACCCAAGACAGCTGCACTCGTGGACTCCGTCAAAGATGATTTGCTGCTCCGAAAATATGGAGTTTACAAAATTTCATGTGAATGTGGCCTTTCTTACATTGGATAAACAACTCATACTATCCAAGAAAGATGTACAGAACACCGGAGGTACACTCGACTTTTACAACCTAACAAGTCGGCAGTGGCAGAGCACTGTATTGACGCTGGTCACAATATGTTGTATGACAACGTCGAAATTTTGGCAACTACATCATCTTTTTGGGACTCGATAGTGAAGGAGGCAACTGAGATTCGCTTGACGACAAATTTAATTAATAGAGATAGTGGTTTCAACCTTGATAAATCATGGAATCCGGCACTTGGTGTAATAAACTTACAAAGACGTCGTCACAGTGCAGCTCACAATGATATATCGACATGCCAACACAGATCGGCAGCGGAGTCATAGATTTAACTCGCGCACTGTGCACGTCTCTGCCGCCGATCAACGTCTCTGGCGCATTTGCATCTGTGGCCGATTGCGCAGTTGCGAGGTACACGAGTATAAAGGGACGAAGCGAGCACTGGAGCGGCAGAGGCCCACGTCCCTTCTGTCGCCATCTACCCCCACCGTCCTGCCTTACCCACACAGGCCGTCCTCCTCCTCAGTGAATCCCGCCATCTCTACCGTGCCTTCCTCCGCACGCGTGACCGGACACACTACGACGCCACCGGCAGCTCCAGAGACACATCCGTAACTTGCTCGCTGCTAAGAAACGCCGGGACTGGCGACAGACATGTACCCGTTTAAACGCTACCCTTCCTATCAACTCGTCAAGTACTGGTCAGCCTTCCGCCGCCTTACCGGATTTAACCCCCCCCCCCCCGCCCCCTACTATCCTCTCCTTCATGACAACCAACCCTTCCCTGACGCCGTTAGTAAGGCCAATCACTTTGCCTCCTACCCCTCCGATGTCTTTACCATCCCTGACGATCCCCAGTTCGATTACTCCCTCTTCCCAGGTGTCTACAATCGAACTGACACCTCTGTTCCTCCCCTCGCACCTGGTTTCCAGTACTTGGACAACATTGCACACACAGAACTCAATGCCCCTATCACTACACAGGATCTCATCGCTACACTCCGCACAAAACGCAACACCGCTCCTGGTCACGATCGTGTCACCTATCGCCACCTCTGCGAAGCTCCTGCCTCTTTCCTCTCCACCGTGTTCAGGCTCTACAATGTAGTCTTGTCCACCGGGTACTACCCCGACCTGTGGAAAACCTCCCATATCCTGATGTTCCTCAAACCTGGTAAACCGCCATCCGCTGTCTCCTCCTACCATCCCATCAGCCTTACCTTGGTCTTCAGCAAGGTCCTGGAATACATCCTCACACGACGCATCCACCAACATCTCTGCCAGCACTGCCTCCTTCCCGTTACCCAGTGTGGCTTTCGGCCATCCTTCTCTTCCGATGACCTTCTCCTTCACCTCACTCATCTCCTCTCCGAACAGCTTAAATCCCGTCGTTCCGCCATCTTCCTCTCCCTTGACCTTGAACGAGCCTATGACTGAGTGTGGCATTCCGGTCTCCTCTTCAAGCTCCAAACCTTCGCCCTTCCTATTAACTATGTCCGTCTGATCGGCTCCTTTCTTTCCCAACGTCCTTCCTACGTCACCATCCACAACACGGATTCCTACACCGTTTTCCCCCTCCGCCGGTGTGCCCCAGGGCTCTGTCCTCTCACCTCTTCTGTCCTCTTGTATACGGCTGACATGCCTCCGCCTTCACCCCCCAACCACCTTCTCCAGTACGCCGATGACATCGCCTTCCTTGCCCTTGCCCCCACCTTGCAGCGCTCCCAACACCTTCTCCAATCCCATCTTGACTGGTTCACTTCTTGGTGCAACCAGTGGTTGCTTAAGGTCAATCCTTCCAAGACCCAGGAGATCATTGTAGGTAAAACCACCCCTTCCTTCCACCTCCTCGATTTCTACATCACCATCTATGGCCGTCCTATCGCCCTCACCCCCTCACCCCTACCCTTAAGTACCTTGGTGTCACCCTCGACCGTCGCCTCTCCTGGACCCCCCACCTCCAGACGATCCAAGCCAAGGCACGCTCCCGACTCTGTCTCCTCAAGCTCCTTTCTGGCCGTACTTGGGGTCTGGACCCCTCAACCATCCTCCATACATATAAATCCCTCATTCACCCTATGCTTTGCTACGCCCACCCTGCCTGGATCTCTGCTCCCCCTACCTTTTACAAATCCCTTCAGATCCTAGAACGCCATGCTCTTCGCCTCGCCTATCGCATCCGTCTTCCCTCCCCCACGTGGATCCTGTATGACCTTATTCCCTTCCCCCACCTCCGCCGGGATCAGCCGCACAGTCCATGACTGCAGCGCCTTACACGGCTCGGCTAATCCCGCGCGGCCCTGGCGTTGTGTAAGGGGCGTTTGAGCCTCTTTTGCGTCACAGCTTTCCGCGATCAGTCATGCCTGTCCTTGAGGGCTCGAATGCTTGCTTCGGTGTTCGCGTCCGATGCCTCCGCCCACTCACTCAAATCTGGAGATCGATCAGTAGATGCATGTTTGTTTTCCATCACAAATTGCTAAACTCAAATTTTTGGTTGATCGAGTCCGCCATTATCCCTGCTTGAAAGCTTGGGGTAACCCATGTTCATTCAAACAGCCTTTCTGCGGTATTCGCGACGGGAGGTTGACGGGACTTGACAACGAGCGATTGTGGCGTAAACCCACCAATCTTTCCATATAGGTGGGAGTTAGCGAAAAAAATATTCAAATGTGTGTGAATTCCTAAGAGACCAAACTACTGAGGCCATCGGTCCCTAGACTTACGTAATACTTAAACTAAGAACAACACACACGCCCATGCCCGAGGGAGGACTCGAACCTCCGGCAGGAGAGGCCGCGCAATCCGTTACATGGCGCTTCAAGCCGTGCGGCTAGGAGTTAGCGAGTGCATATCATATCCTGCATCGCGCCCTGTTGCATTGGCTACATTTGCGATAATGGGACGTTGACACGGAAGTGGTCGACAGCCATGTACGTCTTTTTCAGCTGTTAATGACCAACGCGCGAAATCGTCGGGTGTATGTATATGATGGTATTCAGTACCTCAGGTCTATTTTCAACGACGGACGCCACTGTCAATGTTAAAGAGCTTTAAACGTTACCACTGTTGTTCAGGCACAGTATCTACAGTTCCGAATCATTTCAAAGCACGTGTCAGCATTGAACATTCCAACGTCTAACGCATTATCAACGAAATTTTACTGCAATCCTTCCCCCTCGTTACTCCGTAAGCTTATCTGATCGTAAAGCGTCACCTCTACGTCTAGGCTTCGAGGTATGTCGAATCCATAAGGACAACCGAATCTAATGGTGTGTCACCTGATGTTTACCTACACGTTGTCTTATCAGCGTACTTACATTCGCAGCAACTTGATTGTGGGGACGGCTCACGTGAGCTGTAGCTGCCGCAAGCGACTTTCCACTGCACTGGAATGCACTACAATATCACTGCAGTGGAATGCACTACAGTAACGTCCAGGAAATTAATTCCTGTTAAGGTGCTGTGTAGTATCGCTACTGCTACTAACAGCGTTGTTTTATATGCAGCAAAGCGGTTATGTCTTCTTAGAGTAGATCTAGATTACAGAAAAAACGATTTTTGAGTGATATTTCAATTTGCAATTCCCCTTCCGCATACTCTCCACTCAATCTAATAAAACAGAATGTTACATTACGTCCCCATCAACACTGTACCGGACTTCGACAGTGCCTGCAGTTTTCTGCAACCAATTTTTGTGCTGCGAAGTGTACATCAGTATCAAGTAAACCGTTTGAGCGAACAACTGATGATCTCATAGTTTGCATATACACTATGTGATCAAAAGTGTCCGGACACCTGGCTGAAAATGACTTACAAGTTCTTGGCGCCCTCCATCGGTAATGCTGGAATTCAGTATGGTGTTGGCTCACCCTTAGCCTTGATGACAACTTCCAGTCTGGCAGGTATACGTTCAGTCACATGCTGGAAGGTTTCTTGAGGAATGAAACCCATTTTTCACAGAGTGCGGCACTGAGGAGAGGTATCGATATCGGTCGGTGAGGCCTGTCACGAAGTTGGCGTTCTAGAACATCCCCTCTATGAAAAACTCGACCACACCATAATACCACCGCCTCCCAATTTTGCTGTTGGCAGGACAAACGGTTGCAGATGTCGTTCACTGGGCATTCGGCATACCCACACCATGCTATCGGATCGCCACATTGTGTACCGTGATTCGTCACTTCACACAACGTTTTTCCACTTTTCAATCGACCAATGTTTACGCTCCATACACCAAGCAAGGCGCCGTTTGGCATTTACCGGCGTGATGTGTGGCTTATGAGCAGCCGCTCGACCATGAAATCCAAGTTTTCTCACCTCCCGCCTAACTGTCATAGCACTTCCAGTGGATCATGATGGAGTTTGTAGTTCCTGTGTGATGGTCTGGATAGATATATGCCTATTACACATTACGAGCCTCTTCAATTGTCAGCGGTCTCTGTCAGTCAACAGACGAGGTCGACCTGTACGCTTTTGTGCTGTACGTGTCCCTTCACGTTTCCACTTCACTATCACATCGGGAACACTGAACGTAGGGATGTTTAGAAGTGTGGAAATCTCGCGTACAGACGTATGACACAAGTGACACCCAATCACCTGACCACGTTCTAAGTCCATGAGTTCAGCGGAGAGCCCCATTTTGCTCTCTCACGATGTCTAATAACTACAGAGATCGCTGATATGGAGTACCTGGCAGCAGGCGGCAGCACAATGCACCTAATATGAAAAACGTATGTTTTGGGGGTGTTCGGATACTTTTGATCACGTAGTCTATATGCAGGGTGTTAGCGGTATACGTGCAGATACTGTGATCATTATTACCGTAATACGTACCGAATTCAATGTGTTAGTTTTTTTCTCTGTTTCTAACAGTCTTCCTGCAAACACGTCACACAATTTACTACCTGACGTTTTCTGAACGGTCGTAACAACACCACTAGTGCGCTAACCGTTATGTGTCCACATGTCTACCCTTCAACAACAGACTTGCTGCCCATGGGAAAATAAGCATAAAGGTTTGCTCTTCTTACATGTACATGGAGGTACTAACCGAACCTAAAAATGTATTACTCTCATTAGCTATAATTATTAGTTTTCATATTAAATAAGTACTGACGTAATGTTCTTCCGTACACCATGATCACGTGTCATGGTGACAGCTTGATTTTATCGCGGTGCTAATGAAAAGTTTAATGCTACCACTCATACACCCTGACAGTTGTAAGCTTTCCATTTAAGCCATGTCGAAGGCAGGACTCTGAAATATTTGTTTCCCTCACAGAAAGGAAACACTCCAGGCTACTTTTACCCTTCCATTAATGCCTTTGGCTGTCCATCCATCTGTTGTCTTTAACTGCCCTAAATTTAGAAACCCGGAAACTGATTCTAAGACTTCATTATAATTTTTTTTCAATCCTACGTGCTTATTAATCATTATTTTACCTTTATCGTTGATTTTGAACAAATTCACAAACTTGACATATTGATATACAGTGTGAAGCGCCTAACTTTTTCTTCCCAAATTACTTTTGACTCATTAAAGACATCTGTAATCTTCTTTTACCTAGAAGAACAGTGACCATCAGCTCATGAAAGAAACAGCAATGCATTCTTGTAACTTCAATAATAACTAACACACATGCTTCAGTTTTTTATTGAACTGTGCTACATTTGCAGCCAGAGAAGCAGATCTCTGTGACACAAATTTAGTGATATAACTCTTCTGTAGAACTAACAGAAAATCGCGGTGTAAAATTGTTTTGGAAATAGGGATAAATTTTGTGCCATTGTCGTGGCCGTTGAATGGGCCACCGCAAGCTCGTTTACTCCACTCTCCAGGAAAACTTGGACCACCGTGTTGAAACGTAAAGTCGTGTCAGTCCTTTAGAATTTACAAAGGTTTCAACATGTTTCGTATAAGCAAAACGTTATATTGATGAAAAGTCGTTCAGCCGGTAGTAAGATGAGATAAACATTTTTTACCTCCCAAAATTTTTAACAAATGGTCAGATATCCATGAGAATGTCTGATATTTGTTAGTGATAACGTTATTAGAATTTGCAGAATAACATTTATAAGATTTATTATTTTAAATGAAAATCAAATTAGTTCTTCCATTTGTTTTACATATGTGGCATCATTCACATGACAGTAAAATATCATACATGAATCAAAGGACATCAAAGACTGTGAAAAAACAGCGAATACTATCAATTTTCTGGTGGTGAGATTTTTAAAAGTATATGTTCAAAGTGAGAATCATATCTGTGTGTTTTTCCCAAGGATAAAAAAAAAAAAATGGGTCAAATGGCTCTGAGCACTATGGGACTTAACATCTGTGGTCATCAGTCCCCTAGAACTTAGAACTACTTAAACGTAACTAACCTAAGGACATCACACACATCCATGCCCGAGGCAGGATTCGAACCTGCGACCGTAGCAGTCGCGCGGTTCCGGACTGAGCGCCTGAACCGCTAGACCACCGCGGCCGGCCACCCAAGTATCAAATACCGAAAATTCAAACTGAGTGCAGATATCTTTGTTGGTGGCAACGGATTTACCGCGTTCGTGACACCGAAGTTAAGCAATGTTGGGCCTAGCTAGTAGCTGGATGGGTGACCTTTCGGTTTCAAGACCACGCAAGTCGCCGAAATGGCGTCCATTTGAAAGACTTGCACCATATTGTGGTGCTTTACGAGGGTGGAAACGGTCGAGAGGCAGCACGGCTATCCAAAATAAGTATCCTCACAGACACTAACAACATCATGCAACATTTCAGGCTCTTTTTTGGCGTTTGTATGATTATGGATCCTTTCAGACAGGCCAACATGCAGGGAGGCGGTTGACTCTGCGTACACCAGATTTGGGGCGTCTACTAGAGCTCGTCTCACTATTCTGTGGAACCCAGTCCTCCAAATCTGGCGTACGCACAGTCCACAGCCTCCTTGCACGTTCGTCTGTTTGAAAGGACCCATGATCACACAAACACACAAAAGGGCGTCGAGTGTTGTGTGATGTGGTTGGCGTCTGTGAGGGTACTTATTCTGTTATAGCCGTGCTGCCTCTCGACCGTTTTCTTCCGCTTAACCGTACAAAAACGCCATCTCGGGGTGTTCCCGACGTGAACACCGGGCCATTCTGCTGCTTACCGTACGCTGCGTTAATCACACAGTCTGCAACACACAAAGAATACACGGCACATAGTCAGACGACCTGTCATTCGACAGCGCCAGCAACAGTGACAACGATACATTTTCGGACATATATTCGTAGGATCTTTTTTCCTCCATTTCATTTCTCTGCCTCGTGATGACTGGGTGTTGTGTGCTATCCTTAGGTTAGTTAGGTTTAAGTAGTTCTAAGTTCTAGGGGACTGATGACCATATATGTTAAGTCCCATAGTGCTCAGAACCATTTGAACCTCCATTTCAAGTCAGGAATCCGTCCCTGCAGTTTGTCGGTCTTATTAATGTACACCCTGTACATTCACCCTTCCTTGCGACACATTTTTGCCAGTGATGAATGACTGGGTAGAAGGCTTGGCTGTACAAATCGGTATTTTGGCTGTTGAGGAAACTTTCCACCTCTTCAGTGGGGCAAAAGGAAGAAGTCACTGGGTACCATTGTAAGTAATGGAGTTTCCCAGACCGATTAACACTCACACTAGCGAGGGCTGGGAAATCATTACATCTAGCCCACATAAAGAAAGAGCATTTAATAAATCCAGTCAAATTCATATCACGGAGTCTAACAACGGATGAAATTACAAATCGAATGACTGCAATCGCGGGTCAATTACAAGTAACTTATATTAAGAAACGATATAAACTTAATATGCAAATATTTCCCACTAAATTAATTATGTGTGCGAGGATTAGACTTTTGGACGGTGATGTCAGAATAACTAAGTGATTACCACAAATCACTTTTATTAAAGATCCTAATCTGACAGTGGCTATTAGGAAAAACCGTGTCCCGTGCAGTTGCAGAGGTAGATGTTTACTTCCGTTTCTACTAGTTGTTGTCACGTAAAGAGGGCTGGCGTTGAGCTAAAGAAGACCTCGTCTCCACCATAAAGACGTAACCGGAGTAGGTCAGTGCAGCTTCCCTGTAAAGCTGGCAAAACGGATTATGTTCCTGGCCGTGGAAGCACACTACTCAGGTTATAAACAGCTTGCAACACCGCAATCCACCTCGCTCACTCATTTCTCTCATCCGTTTCGTCTCATTCGTCGTATTCCTTTCTCGTTCACTTTCGGAGGCTTATTCGTTCTTTGTCAGCGAGTAAATGGTCACAGCATCCGCCGGCGTACTAGGAACAGCATGCTCCGATCGCCAGTACCTTGGAGTCAGAGTCCAGGCTTGTTATTAATTCCATCTCGTTACGACATTATGACATAGAGAGAACCCAAGTTAGAGACCACACACTCGTGGGATCGACGCTACAACTTGCTACCCACCTGCGAGCTATCGATGCATTGGTAAGCGATATAGTCTATGCTGCGCCTTGAAACGTATCTTTAGAACTATCATGGCTGGTTAACAACGAATATTCTCTCTCTCTGCATAGTTCTTCCCCATTGTATTTGAAATTCGAAACATTTTATTTGTTTTGCATCCAAGCAAGATAATTAATCCATCCAACAGTCCACTGGTGTACTGCCGGTTCATAGTGTCCAACGAGCACAATATTCCTTCGATTAAACATATTGCTATCGTCAGGTGCGGTGACGAACTGAGCTCCTGGTGGCGTGCCGCCAGTTTATATCGCTTCGCCCCCCCCCCCCCCCCACACACACACAAAGCCGTTATCTACACGGTCCACGTGTGAGGGCGCCGTGGGCGGCCGAGGAGGCGATGGCGTCGGCGTCTGTGGTAGCGTAGGTGTAGTTACTCCGTCCGGCCTGACTGAAAGATCGTTGTGATAGCTGAGTATCTTCTTAATTAGATTCAGTGCTGGACCCTGAGCGTTGCTGAGGTTATAGCCATAGTCCGGTTGCTGAGACTCCCTGGTGTGAATTTCGATGGCTGTTACACTGAATGTGTCCCAATACTTCGAAATCTGTGCTAAAATCCTGGTACGTTCATATTACATCACATGATTCTCGGATAATCAACTGAAATACTGAAAGTATCAGGGCTAAAATACAGGGAGCGGAAGACTGCATACAACTTATACAGAAACAAAACGGCAGTTGTGAGAGTCGAGGGACATAAAAGAGAATCAGTGGTTGAGAAGCGAGTGAGATAGGGTTGCAGCCTATCCCCGATGCACACTGAGCAAACAGTAAAGGAAACCAAAGAAAAAATTGTAGCACAAATTAAAGTTCAGGGAGAAGAAATAAAGACGCGGAAGTTTGCCAAGGATACTGTAATTCAGTCATTGACAGCAAAGGACTTGGAAGAGGAACTGAACGGAACGGACAGTGTCTTGAAAGAAGGATATAAGATGAACATCAACAAAAGCAATAAAAGGAAAATGGAATGTAGTCAAATTAAATAAGACGACGCTGAGGGAATTAGATTAGGAAACGAGACACTAAAAGTAGGAGATGAGGTTTACTATATGGACTGCAAAACATGTGATGATGGCTGAAGTAGAGAGGGTGTAAAATGTAGACTAGCAATGGCCAGAAAAACGTTTCTGAAGGAGATAAACTTGTTAACATCGAATATAGTCTTTTCTGAAAGCATTTCTATGGAGTGGAGCCATGTATGGAAGAGCAACTTGGACGATATACAGTTTAGAAAAGAAGAGAATAGAAGCTTCTGAAATGTGGTGCTACAAAAGAATGCTGAAGACTACATGTTAATGAGAAGGCACTGAACAAAATTGGGGAGAAAAGAAATTTTGTTGCAACCTAACTAGAAGAAAGGATCAGTTGTCAGGCACCAGGGGATCACCAATTTAGTATTGGTGGTAAATGTGTGTATGTGTGTGTTCGTGGAGGGAGGGAGGGGGGGATCGTATAGGGAAAACAAAAGATGAATATAGTGAGCAGATTCAGAAGCACGCAAGTTGCATTAGTTATTCACAGATGAAGAGACTTGCTCAGGGAGGAGTAGCATGGAGAGTTGCATCAAACCAGTCTTCGGACTGAAGACCATAACAACAAGAAGAAATTACTTATCTGCGAGACAGAAAAGTAGAGGCAATTAGTGAAAGACAACAGCCAAGCTTTATCTCCGGGGAGTGAGACAAAATTTGATAGCCCGAAGAAGCAGCATGTTTGACTGTCCTGGCAGAATGATAAGGGACGTCGTCGAGGATCAAATACACGTACTTGTATAGCATCCCGTGCGCTTCGTCTTAACAGACTCTCATAACCTCGTCAAGGGATTTCGGCAGCATGTTCTTGTGACGGTTTCCCCATATGAGCATGATCTGTTAGCACCACATATTGGCAGTCCAAAAAAACACCCAGTATCACCTTGTCCGATACCTTTTCGGCGATGGTGAATCCATATGTTTCCTCTGCTTGCTTTGCTTTTTTGTCCGATCCTACTGATACAGCTGACACTCGTCCGTGAGATTAAGCGGCTAAATATGTCAGCTGAACCGGCCTAACACAGCTGCTGCATTTCTGTTGCTGCCTCGATTCGGCGAGCTTTTTTAATGATTGTGGACAGTCGTGGAGCCGAGGGGGCGGCAACTTTTGTTAGGTTCAAAATGTAGAGCAAGTTGTTGAAAACTAATTCATGATTGATTTTCACTTTTCTCACGGTCACCTCGATTGTGATACTCTGGTCTCTTCTCTCACGACTTCCGGTTCTTCACAGACAGATCGTCTGCCATTTCGTTTTCGTCATTCATACCAATCTGGCCACACTGGAAGCGTCTGAGCCACCTAATTTGTTGCCGTACACATCCACCGACTCAACATGGATTGTTACAGCGTTGTTGCTCTTCAAATGAGAAAAATGAATTACCGAATGACACTACAGTTAACAGTGGACTGCGCAATTTAGTTTTGGCTCCCGCAGTGGAGTGCTGCGGTATTGTGGGATTTCGAAGTCTGCCATGACTACAGATACGTACCAGGAAACAAACTAAAAATTAACTGCATATCTTTATTCGTCCGTGGTTATAATTATATCTTAATGAGTACCCCTTCCCCCAACGCCCCCCATGTATTAGCAGTTTTTACTTATGACACCGTGACGTAGACTTTTAATGTGAAAAAATGTTCAAATGTGTGTAAATTCCTAAGGGACCAAACTGCTTAGGTCATCGGTCACTAGACTTGCACACTACTTAAACTAACTTATGCTAAGAACAACACACACACCTATGCCCGAGGGAGGACTCGAACCTCCGGCGGGAGGGGCCATAACGTCAAAACCAATCAAAAATTGAAAGTTATTCAGTGGCTAGAGGGTGGATGCATAAAGGGAGCTCCTAGGAGAGGTATAGGCCAGGAAACAAACTGAACTTGGAGAAATAATTATAACAGTAGCGAAAATGAAATCGTTGTGGGCGGGGCTCGTAAACGAGCAAACGAGTGGCCGATGGATGAAGACCGTAATGCATGGAGTTGGTACTATGGAGGAGTAGATGCAAAATGGTCGCAGATGATTCACGCCTACCGAAAACATGAAAACAAGAACTCTTCGCCAAAAGAGACGCACTGTAAACACAGCCACAATTCTATCGCCACATCAAAAAGAATGGACAGCAGCAGATAGACAAAATGGGACTATGAGTTTTTCGATACCAAATCCTGAACGGTGATGAGCACCAAAGAAGATCTCAAGTCACTGTAAATCAGATCTGTAGACGCCTTTGACAAAGATAGTTTTCACAAACAGTTCTTAACAAACTGGGCAAACTAAGACCAACAACTACGAGCGTTCAGTAAGAAAGGCAACACACATTTTTTCTCGGCCAGCTTCGGTTGAAAAATTGCTGAATTTGTTGTGGGACATCATGGAATATTCCCACTTCAGCCCCTGTAGTCTCATGAAGTTCCGACAGGTCACGGCTTTATACGTAGTCTTCAAAATGGCGTCTATAACGGAGGTGTGTTCCAAGCAGCGAGCTGTCACTAGCTATCTTTTGGCGGAAAACTAGAGCATCACAGATATTCATAGGTACACAGAATTTCGATGAAGACCAGGTAGTGAATGAAAGGATGGTGAGTCGTTCGGCGAAGCGTTTGCTATCGTCCCAGCAAGGTCGTGCTAACCTGTCGGATTTCCCACGTGCTGATTGGCCGCACACAGTTGTGATTTCTGCAATGTTGGAACGTGCGTACGCTGTCATTCGGGGTGCCACAAAAATGCAAGCGATCTTCTCCTTCTCACAACGCAACGCCCCAAAATTTCACTGGACTGTTCATCCTCATCCACCATACGGTCCGATCTCTCACTTTCCGCCTTCCATCTGTTTGGTCCAATGAAGAATGCACTCCGCGGGAAACAGTACGTGGATGTTGGGGAGGTTATTGATAGCCGGCCGGAGTGGCCGAGCGTTTCTAGGCGCTTCAGTCCGGAACCACGCTGCTGCTACGGTCGCAGGTTCGAATCCTACCTCGGGCGTGGATGTGTGTGATGTTCTTAGGTTAATTAGGTTTAAGTAGTTCTAAGTTCTATGGCACTGATGACCTCAGTTGTTGAGTCTCATAGTGCTCAGAGCCATTTGAGGTTATTGATGCAACAACCGGCGACGACCAGTACAGTGGTACAATGCGGGCATACATGCCCTCCCAGTAACGTAGCGTAAGGCCGTTGCATTGAACGGAGATTATATTGAAAAACAGGGTTTTGTAGCCAAAAGAGTGCGAAATAATATGTGTATTTGAATCCTGAATAAAACCAATCCGATTTTAGAAAACGTTTGTTGCATCACTTACTGAACGCCCCTCGTAAAAGAAATCGAAATGTCGTTTGGTCTAAGACACCCAAGCAGACCTACCCTCAAAGAAAGCAAAGTTTACTGTCAGATACAATGAGGAACAGCGCATTTTTAGTTGGTCTCTATGAACGTACACAACATTATTTTAAAAAAAATAGTCTACCTCAGGCAGTCACCCACACTGAATTACGTAATAGAGGTAAGTCTGTTTCCTTCTGCAAATTTTGTTCATTTTATGTAAAAGGGACCGTGAGAAATGTCGTTCAGAAGTTTTGAACATACTGGCAGACACTTGCGACTGCAGGGCATAACCTCATATATGCTCTCGATAAACACTTCTACACTTCTGAGAAATATAGCTTTCAAATTCCAAAGATGACTCACTTGGGAAATGATAAAGATATTCGTCACCAAGGGATGCAAATGTCTATTAACAGTTCCAGGTCACAACTTGGAAAAGACGGAGTACATTATATTAACAAAAAAAAAAAATTAGTCGTACAGCCCATTATTTTTTATAGAGGTACCTACGAGGGTAAGTCAGTTATTATCCGCAAAGTAGTTACAAAATTTTATTGTAATCAAATAGGAAACTTAGGAGAACATCATTTTTCGACATATTCTTCTTGGGTTTCAACTCACTTGGTCCATCGTTGTACAAGCTTCCTGATGCCCTCATAAAAGAAGGTTCTCTGTTGAGCTGCGAGCCAAGAATGCACCGTTTCTTTCACTGCTTCGTTCGAGGCAAATCGACGGCCCTTTAATGCCTGTTTGAGTGGACCAAACAAGTGATAGAAGGGGCAAGATCGGGACTACATGGAGGATGATCCAGTACTTCAAATTTGAGTTTCTGGAGCGTTTCAGCAGTGTGGGCAGCAGTATGCGGACGGGCATTGTCGTGCAACAACACGACACCTTTTGACAGCAATCCTTGGCGTTTGATTCGAATTGCAGGCTTTAGCCTGGCACTAAGCATCTCACTTAAAGTACACTGTTTCTTGTTGTGCCCCTTTCCCCATAATGTTCCAGTACTGGACCTTATGCGGCCCAAAAAACCGTAAGCATCAGTTTTCCTGAGGACGGTTGGGTCTTGGACTTTTTCTTGCACGGCGAATTTGGGTGTTTCCATTCCATATTTGCCGTTTACTCTCCGGCTCGTAATGATGGATCCATGTTTCATCACCAGTAATTATCCTGTCTAAGAAGCTGTCCCCTTCGTTACCACAGCGATATAAATGATTTTGCAGATGTCAAGTGCGTTTGTTTATGCAACTGTGTGAGTTGTTTTGGGGCCCATCTTGCACAAACTTTATGAAACCCAAGTTTGTTGTGGATGATTTCGTAGGCGGAACCGTGACTAATTTGCAGACTATGTGCCACTTCGTTAATAGTTAATCTTCCGTTTAAGAGAATCATTTCACATGAACGCTCAATGGTTTCTTCATTTGTGGCGGTAAACGGTCGTCCGGCTCCTTCATCGTGCGTAACACTTGTGCGATCATTTCGGAATTTTTCAATCCATTCGTAGACGCTCCGTTGTGGAAGAACACTGTTCCCGTACTGTACCTAAAGTCTTCGATGAATTTCGGCCCCTGATACGCCTTCCGACCACAAAAAACGGATCACTGAACGTTTCTCTTCTTTGGTGCAAGTAGATAGCGGAGCAGCTTGCGATAACGAAACTAACATAGCAGCTTGAAAATTGCAAAGATATAACGGCAAATATCAAAGCATTCGTCATCAGTATAAACGAAATTACTACCAAAATAAACAAAAATATAACTAAATTGCGCCGGCTGGTGTGGCCGAGCGGTTCTAGGCGCTTCAGTCGGACCGCTACGGTCGCAGGTTCGAATCCTGCTTAGGGCATGGATGTGTGTGATGTCCTTAGGTTAGTTAGGTTTAAGTAGTTCTAAGTTCTAGGGGACTGATGACCTCAGATGTTAAGTCCCATAGTGCTCAGAGCCATTTGAACCATTTTTTTAAACTACATTGCTGATAATAATTGACTTACCCTCGTAGCTAGTAGAAAGCATTTTTAGCTTTACGGAGCATTAGTAACTGCCGAATATTGCTACAACTAAGTAGGTAGGATATTTGGAGACACATAAAGAACAATTTTCATAGAAAATAAATTAGTAATTACAATATCATTTTTTGGTGCAGACACGACCATCTCGAAACTGAAATATTGCTAGGTTCTAAATATCTCACAAATGTAACTGAGTCAGCTGTTCTTGCCACTCAATGGGAAGTTTCCGTAAGCCATGCGAGACAGTAGACTACACGTAATTCAGGACAGTCATTTACTGACACTAGGTGAAGGAAACTCTGTCATTTGTAAAGATCTACAACAGCGCGAGGAACGATTCTTCTCGTCAATGTACTGCCATTATCGTGTTCCTTCCATCATTCTTGCATAATTTGTACACTGCAGTTTTCCTTTCCCATGTCTCTTGGTGAATCCTCTCTTACGTACGGGAAAACCAAGGACTCTCCGCTGATGCTAATGTCTGAACTCAGTTTTGTATCCTCTGACGGCATCTTGGATTCCAATGGGAGTATAAACCTCCCAGGAGCTTCACTATCTCTGGGCGCACACTGCTAAGCCTGCTCTGAAGACGTGCCCCTCTCAGGGAGTGATATAGTCTTTCTTCGCTACTTCCTGCCACTTCTTATGCCTTTCGTGTTAACTTCTTCCGCGTCTCCTTGACATCTTACTATAGATGGTACTTACTTCTAAGAAACCCTTTCATTATTTTGATTCTGACGCGTTAAGCAGGATTCATTTTCTTGCGGAGCATTTAGAATTGATAGTAAAAAGTGCTGTGTTCTCTAAATTAGTGCACTAGCAAAGAAGGCCATTTTTTCAAAGTACAAATACGAGAGAGCGCTGTGCAAAGGAATTTAAACTCTCGATAGGCGGGGCTACGCCGACCAACATCCGTACATAATACGGCATACGCAAAGAGACAATTCACACCGTAAACAACTAGCGCCTCCACACAAGGCAAAGATAACCAACTTCAAAATCTTCGATAGTGAAACTTAATTGCCAACGGATGAGCAAATAACTTAAAGTTCAGTAAAAAGTCTGACTGTTGTGTTCCTCGTAAATAGGTCGAGTGTCGAGAAAAATATGAGTGATATTTAGCAAGAAGTGCAGTGTTCTGCTCCGGGTGTTACAGCTGTGTAGGCGGTGTAGGTGGATTACACTTTTGCTGGCTAAGAAAGATGCACAAATGGGAAATAATTTTAGCCGATGTTAGGCACCTCAAACAAGAGTTAAATGAATTTATCACGATTTCTGTCTTGTGTTAAGCTTTTGAGGGCCGAAAAAGCACGAAAATTTTGGACTTTTTTCACTTTTTCGCTTCTAGCTCCAAAACGAAACATTCTACAGAAAATTACTAAAACACCAGAATGAAAAAGCATAAAATTTCATGTAGAATTATCTAATTAAAATTTAAAATTGGTTCAGTCTTTTAGTCTCCGTTGATTGTCAAATATCGGCAATTTTTGACAATTTAGCGGTAAAGTGACATATGCTCATGCTCGTACCTGTAACTCAAACACAGCTACTCCAAATGAAAGAGTGTTAGGCATGAAAGTTGTATAGTATCAGATTTGCGTAATAAGAGCTCCTGAATATTAAAATTCGCTCATTCCTTTGGAGATATAAGAGTAAAAACGCGAAAGTATTCATAGCGCTAAATTCCTACTAAGATTTATTTATGAAAATTACTTTTGATCGCCAAATCTTCCACATTCGTCCAAACATTCAGATATCAGGACAATTTAATTAGGTACCTACCTACCAAGGCAGCTAGCTCCTATGTATTAATATTAATTAATTACCATGCCAATCCAAGATGATAATAAGTGGGTTTAAAATGAGAGAAACAATATCAAATGAAAGGGTTTATTAATGGAAAAATACTTCAAGTACAATAGAGCAAACTCCTTCTCAGTTTCCGCTGTCCGCCTCTGGAACAAACTGCCCCTTACTTTGCGCAAAATTCAATCCCCTGCAGCTTTTAAGAAGAAGCCGAAGCATTTCCTACTATCATCCTCATAACATTTTCCCCTCTGTCAAATAGCAAAGCCAGTGTCTCCTATTTGCTCCTTTCTCTTCTTCCTCCTCATCTATCTCTATTAGCCACGCAACTTCTTTTCCTTTATATTTCATTAATTATGTTTCATCATGTCCCTTTCTTCTCCTCCCTTCACCACCAGTCTCCTTCATGCCCCCTGCTGCTAGCACTCCTATCTAAAATCTGTGTCTATCATAACGTCTAATTGTAGCAGCACTTATTATCTGCGAATATAAACCGTGTGCGTATATATTTTTCCAAGGGTGCCTTTTTAATTGTTTATTTCACCTTTTGTACTAGATGTAGTTTAACATGCCACTAGAACATATGAAAGTAAAATAAGTAGAATGCCTGGTTAGATGCAAGAGAGGGCCTGATGACTCTAATCTTGCCAGATTAAATAAATCAATAAATAAACAAATGAGAGATAATTTTTTTTACAAATATTCCATGAGTAATTATTTCTCTGTATTTACATTCATTTGAAATTTATTCTTTTGGTGTTTCTCTGTGTTTCGAAGAAGATGGTCCCAGGGTGGAAACGTCGTTGTCCAAGTCTTCATCTTCTTTTAGCATGGGATCTAAAGCGATTTCCTCGTCGACGATGTCAGTCTCATCGTCCATATGCGTCAAACCAAGGAATATGTACTTCGCTGTTAGAGAGTTAAGGCGTGAAAGCCTCTTCCAATTGCTGCATATAGCCGAGCACTTTATTGACGCATTCCTGTAGGAACAAGCTGCTTGGTATCTATTGTTGCACGTGCAGTATATTGTGTTGAGCGGTTCCAGGGGATCTCCTGGCTGTGTGGTAGAAATGGTGATAAGACGGTGTTCTGTGGTCTTCCGCACCATTTCAGTGGATGTAGCTGATTGTTCTTCCAGAACCTGCAAGAAGACACTGAGGGGGTGCTAGCGAGCGGCAGCTTCGGCGAGAGGCAAACATGCCAAACTGAAGTTATTATTTTTTGATAAGGCTCTCTGGAACAATTCCAGTCGAATTTTATTCAATGGTTTTGATCTTTCACTCGTGTTCAAACACACAATGAGCATCACTCCTGCCTCAGTGACCTTATCAGGAGTGGCGTTGGGTTCCATGAAGACTGAGGCGACGTGTTTGAGCTTCGCGTTATTTTGAAATATCTTTATAAATTTGATTCTGCCCCGTCGAAAAAATGTAGAGGTTGTTTCACAGCCACAGAAAGCGTAAAGAATTAACATATTTTTTTGGTTTCTTCAGAGAGCTTAGAATTGTTGAGGGTGTAAGTGAATGGTTGTCTTTTTCAGGTTTCATAACGAAGATGTTGGTGACAACTTCTTCTTGCTCACTACCATCTGCTATGTGGTCAACATTGTGATAAGACGTTTCTTATTCAGTTCGTTTTGTAAGAAGCGTTGTTTTGGCATAATTGGCGGCATTCAAATGGTTCAAATGGGTCTGAGCACCATGGGACTTAACATCTGTGGTCATCAGTCCCCTAGAACTTAGAACTACTTAAACCTAACTAACCTAAGGACATCACACACATCCATGCCCGAGGCAGGATTCGAACCTGCGACCGTAGCAGTCCCGCGGTTCCGGACTGAGCGCCTAGAACCGCTAGACCACCGCGGCCGGCTTGGCGGCATTGTCTCAACGAATAAAACAGAAGCGGATGACATAGCGTGGACTGTTCGAGCAGATTTTATGCTTTTGTGAGCTCCCTCCTCACGGTATCCATCAATCACTATGGTACAATTGGACCCAAAGTGTTTCTGACGTAGTTCACGTACTTTTCAAGGATGGAGGAAAACACTTCATAGGTATTCCACACAACTCGGTGTAAGAGAAACCCACAGTCAAGGACGAAGTCTGCATTGCTTGGGATCTTAACATTGTCTGGGTTGAACAGTTTAAAGGGGTGTGATTATCTTGTCTTGTGCATTATTTCATTATCATCAAAAAGAGTTAATGGATATGGAGCTAAATCAAAGGCGAAGAATGACTCGAGGTCTTGTGGTGACTTCATACGGAAAGGGATTCGATAAAAAATTGTATCAGGACTGGCAGGGACTGGTTCACCATTTATCTTGACTGTATACTTCATGGCCAGTAGGGGCACTACTCGGTTCTTTCTCAGGGACTGCACTTCCTTAAATTTTTTCCTTGAACATTTTTCATGTTTGTCCCCCTTCGTTATATACTCCTTGCATGATTACCATAAACACAAGTATTTAACACAAAACACTATAAATTACCCAGTTGATTAATTAAATTCATAAATAGAGCTAACTAACTAGGTGGGTAGGCACCTAACGAACTCGCCCTTAAATCTGAATATCTGAACTAATGTGGATGATTTGAGTTTAAAAAGTAATTTGCCTTCACAAAAAAGTCTTACAGGTAATTAGCGCTACGAATACTTTCACATTTTTATTTGTATCTCTGCAAAGGAGTCAGTTAATATTAAAATTTAAGACCTCGTTTTACGTAGTATTTAATAGTCTACAACTTTCATGCATGACTTTTTCATTTGTAATAGCCGTTTTCGAGTTACAGGCATGAGCATGAGCATCTGTCACGTTTCTGCCAAACAGGCAAAAGATTGCCAATTTTTTACGATCGATTGTGGTTTAAACGACTAAACAAATTCTAGCTTTCAAGCAGGTATTTCTATGCGAAGTTTTATGTGCTTTAATTCTGGTATATTTAAAATTTTCTGCAGGCTGTATCTTTTCCGAGTCATATGCGAAAACCTGAAAATGTAAAATAAATTCATGGTTTTTCGGCGCAAGTCACAAACCGTCGAAGACCCATTTAAATGTTATTTGGGATGTCTAATGTCGGTTACAATTATTTCCAGTATATGCATTTTTTTGGCCGCCGTGGCATTTTTTCGGGCTAATTTTCTTAGACTATAAAGGTAGTGAATTAAAAAAAAAAAGAAATATGCGGTGACAAAAAGAAATTACAACTTTACGTACCGTGCTGGAGTAGTCTTGGTAATTTATTTCCATTCTCTTCCGAATCTCTGATTCCAATCACACTTAAAATATCACTGCCGTCAGTTAACACTGACCTGCGCAAAATGACAGGCGGTAGTGGCGTGATATCTTATTCGCCACTTATGAGAAGTGGAGGTAGCTTAGAGTTTTATGTCCTGTCGGTTTTGAGGTCATTATTGGTGAACAGCAATGGCCTGTTTAGGAGATCATCTAGGAATTTGTCAGAAGTGATTGGGGGGCACTGTGCGAAACCTAAATAAAAGCAGCTGAAAGGGGATCTGATTCTGCCGCCTCTGTAACTGCTCCATCGAAGAGGTACTTAAGAACGTATATATTTTTGTTTTAAAACAATATGTATTAAAATAAATTCACACCGAATTAGATGTAGCTGGCTTAACGCGTGGCAGAAGCTCTGGTTGGGAGAGGACTGCGGAGGTTATCTATCATGACATTTTCAAAGGAACCATCTCGGTATACTTAAAGAAGTCATTGCTAACAGAAATATGGGCGATCGAGTGTGCAATTTGAACTGCTATCCAGCCGAATGCGAGTTCACTGATTACACCACCTAACTTTGTAAAGCACACGCAAGTCAGAAAATATGCTTCTGCAAACTGCCTCTGAGAGATCAATGGCCTACCAACCTTACCATGTCCTTAAGAGGATGTGGAGCATCATCATTTTCCATCGGCTGCACTACAGCTATGGAGTAGTCACTTAGATACACAGACTAGTGAATCGATGTGTATTGGTCGTAGATTTACAACTCATCCTTCTTTCTGAATATTATATGTAGCCGGAACAACACCAACAACCTTAATATATTACCAGTCTGATTTTACTGTGTAACATGGGATGATCCAGATATGGTATGCTCATTGCTTAGATAGTAACAGCGCTGAAATGCAAATCTTCACGGAGCGTATACCAGATTATCCAGAATACTCTTTTGTTCGTCCCTACAGAAATTATGCTCCACAGGGTGATTTTTTCCACCGTGTACAAACTCTAGGGATTGATCGATGAGAGGATACGGAAGAAAATCGATCTAATGACCTTATGTCCGAAAATGCGTGGATTACATGCCAGAGACCATTTATTCAATCATACATTGTTACAGCGACTGCAGTCCAATACACGCTGTACCATGCAGCCACAGTTACAGAATGCATGGTACTGTTCCTCATACGCCATGCCCTAGCGCCCTCTCCTGCCATAGTAATTCGTAATGTTGTGTCCGATTCACTTCTCTTGCTGACTCACCTGGTGGTGCATATGTATAGCGTTGTAAGCAATGATTCAATATTCGAATCAGCCGGCCGGTGTGGCCGTGCGGTTCTAGGCGCTTCAGTTTGGAACCGCGTGACCGCTACGGTCGCAGGTTCGAATCCTGCCTCGGGCATGGATGTGTGTGATGTCCTTAGGTTAGTTAGGTTTAAGTAGTTCTAAGTTCTAGGGGCTGATGACCACAGGTGTTAAGTCCCATAGTGCTCAGAGCCATTTGAACCATTTTTGAATATTCGAATCGAGAGCTCGCCGACATGGTGTTTACTTACGGAACGACAATTGGCAACGGGCGCCAGGCAGCAAGATTGTATCAGGAGACTTATCCCCACCGACAACTACTACAGCATTCAATGTTTGCAACAGTGTTTCGCCGTTTGACAGAGAAGGTCGTTTCAGGAAGCAGGAAATCATGAAGGACGTACCGAAATGTTCGGACACCAGACTTGGAGAAAAATATGACTAACACTGTGGGAGGCGACCGCCATGTCAGTACCAGGCAGTTGGCCCTCCAGTACATGGTAAGCCAGACGGCCGTGTGGAACATTCTCCATGACAATTGTTACCGCCCTTGTCACTTACTGAGTGTGCAGGGCTTACTAGCGACAGGCTTCCCACATCGGGAGCAGTTTTGTCACTGGTTTCTTCACGAGGCAATCATGGTTCCAGGATTTGTGTCAACCATCCTATTCACAGATGAGGCCATCCTTACGCGGAGTGGTATCTTCAACTTTCATAACAATCATCTGTGCGATAGTATGAAGAACCCCTGCGGTTTGATGACAGCGAATCATCAGCATCCTTGCAGCTGGAAGGTGTGGGCCAGGATAATTGGCGACCGTATTTTGGGATCAGTCTTCCTTCCACGTCGCCTAACAGGCCGTTTCTAAAGACGTTTCTTGTGGGTGGCTTTGCCTCCGCTTCTGGAAGAAGTGGCATTGATGATTCGAAGGGTTATGTGGCTGCTACATGATGGTGCTCCAGCCCACTTCACCGTTAACGTTCGGACGCATCTCCATTGTGTCTTCCCCGGTCGGTCGATCGGACAAGGTGGTCCAGAATTTATGGTTATGAGGCCATCTCAAAACTATCGTGTATCCAGAGCCCATTCCGGATGTGGAGACACTGGAGCTGCGTATTCATGCTGCCTTTGACACTGGTCGGATTCAGTCTGGCTGATGTCAACGTGTGAGACAGAACATGCAACGGCGGGTACACGCATGCGTGGTGGCACATGGAAACCATTTTCAAGACATATCGTAACTGTGGCTGCATGGTGCAGCGTGTATTAGACTGCAGTCTTTCTAACCATGTGTTATTGAATAAATGGTCCCCAGGACGGAACCATGCGTTTCCGGACGTAAGTTCATTAGACCCTTTTTTGTTCCATATCCTTTCATTGTTCAATCCTAGAGTTTGTACACAGTGGAAAAAACCGTGTGAGTTGTTTCATGACTATAAATTTCAGTGATAAGTGAAACTATTGTCTACAGTGACTTTTCCCTTTTCCTCTGTTGATATTATTGTAATTAATTCCTTAACTTGGTATTCCACTCAACACTTCAGCTGAGAACCCGTGCTAAGATTCTATCTGAAAATCATCAGCTGTTCCTTCTTGTAACTTCGGGTGTCACATAAACAACTATCTAACTAGTAGCAGTAAATTCGATATCATTTTAGCAAACAATTGCACAAGACAGATACAAAAGATAGTAAGCTGTCTTCGTACATTCGATGAGATTAGCAACTTATCCACCTGGATTATTGGTTTCAAGGTAGCTGCGGCATACGATGGAGTAGTTAATTCATTTATTAACTTTACAGAGTGACCCCCCGCCTTCGTAACGATGGTAGGCCTTTGCTACTAAAAACTAATAAGAAAGCTGCAGACATTGTCTCTTAGTCTTTTTGTGCAGCTTCTCACAGTCTGTTATTTCTCCTCTCTTTATTTACTTAATTGCTTGCTGATCAGAAAAAAAATACGACACATAAAATAAACTTTAGAAAAGGAAAATAAGTTTTAGCATATTACTAAGCAGAAAAACAGATGATGGGAAAGATGTAGATAGAAAGAAAGGTCCCTTTAGCTGGCTACCTCAAGTGGGAGGGCTTCGGTAAACACTTTTTTAGCTTGTCTTAACCTGAATTAGCATATTCTATTCTACTATGGTTACTACTATTTAAATGCAGTTTATGAGATTAGCTCTACGTGGTTTGTCTAAGAGATATGGTAGTACTATTTAGTACTGCAGTTACTTCCTCCCTTTGCCCTCTTAATAAGCTGGAGGGGAGCCTCGGAAGGGTACCTCTAGCCTCATCTCCCCGTGGAGGACTTCTTATCTATGTTGTGCTTTATTGTTTATGCAATTAAGTCTCATTATATTGTATATGTATTTTTATGTACTATGTTATAAATATTACATATTTTACAGTTTGCATCTGATACAGTTTACATTTTACGCAACTACATGTTTGAAAACAATAATCCGAATTACTAAGCAATTACATGTTTTACTTTGTACAAATAAGATAATTCGTTCTTTTATTACATATTACTATGTTGTTTCTAATTCCATGTATGTGTTACCTGCTCTGGATTGTGTGATCTGTTAATACGCCGTATGTGTGTGTCTATCTGGTAGTACTGGTGTGTTCACGTCATTTTCTGTGCCTGTGTGTACATATTTCCATATAAACGTTTGAATCTGTGTTGTGTCATGTACCGTGTTGTGGCATGGTGTGTGTGTGTGTGTGTGTGTGTGTGTGTGTGTGTGTGTGTGTGTGTGTCTGGTCGTGATCTTGTATATGGGCGTTCCTACATATAAGTCTTGTGTAGCGCTCTTGATATTTTATTAATGATGCGGTTAAGTATGCGCCATTTATCTGGGACTCTTAAAGCTAGCCCTGTGTCTTCGATTTGGGTCATCGGACGTACGTGTGTGAGTGTGCCGCATTGTACTGTTATGTATTCGGGGGACCCATATTCCCTACATGCACATGTTTCATTTTGGTGTGTAGGTGAGGGTCCGTCAGTAAGTTTACCATACCGCGGCTTGTGTCAACGTGTCTCAGCCTCAACCGTTCCCAGATGTCCGCGAAAGAGAAGACCCGAAGACTCTTGTCAGATGTTTCCCATTCTTTCTGCCCAGTCTCTGTCTTACAAAGATTTAACTCTGGCTTCTCTGTAACATGCTCCCCTGTTATCCCACATAACTTGTCCAGTCTTCCCCCCGAGCACGGAGTCCCGGGTTCGATTCCCGGCGGGATCAGGGATTTTCACCTCCCTCGAGATGACTGGGTGTTTGTGTTGTCCTCCTCATTTCATCAACATTCATGAAAGTGGCGAGATTGGGATGAGCAAAGGTTGAGAATTTGTACGGGCGCTGATAACGGTGCAGTTGAGCGCCCCACAAACCAATCATCATCATCATCATCATCATCATCATCATCCATTCTTCCCCTTTTGAGCCAGTGTGCTGCTACTCTGTGCCTGGTAGTTGTATCAACGGGGTATGTGGCAAGTACGGACGTGGTGCCAAATGCCGCTGACATCCTGAGCAACGCACTTTTTTGTCCCAGCCTCACAATGATTTTGTGGGTCGTGAGAGACTGTCATATGGCCAGGTACTTGCTGCGAAGCGCGTAATAGACTGAAAAAGGGCTGTATGATAGATTCGTAGTGTCTGTAGGGGTACCCTGTAGTGAGTTAAGTTTAACGTAGCAAGTTTGTGCGTTAGCCTTGTTACTTTTTGAAATGTAAGTCTTATATGCTCGTTGAATGTGAATAATTCTAAGCGACCTATTTCACCGCTCTGATAACTGTCTACAGTGCTTGTTCTTATAATGTCCCAGAAAGCGATTAAGCCGCTGGCAGTTGAATTCGGGTGAGGTTAACTCCATTTTGCATGTAGCTACTGAGGTGAAAGGCATAAACAGGTTCTCTGTATGATATAAAGTGGTTAATTGGTTATTTCGTTCGTCGAATTCATTACATCAATGCTTTTTACAATGCAAAGTCAAAGGAAAAATCTTTTCTGACGAAATCGTTAGGAGCTAAAAACTAATCAGTGGCCGGCCGGTGTGGCCGTGCGGTTAAAGGCGCTTCAGTCTGGAACCGCGTGACCGCTACGGTCGCAGGTTCGAATCCTGCTTCGGGCATGGATGTGTGTGATGTCCTTAGGTTAGTTAGGTTTAAGTAGTTCTAAGTTCTAGGGGACTGATGACCACAGAAGTTAAGTCCCATAGTGCTCAGAGCCATTTGAACCATTTTTTTGAACTAATCAGTGAAGGAAAACATGCGAGGAGGATATAATGTGATTTCCTGTTAATTTAGCTACTTGCAGTTTATTTTAGAGAATATTGTAGGGAAACTCGCATTATAAATCAGCTGTATCTCGTATACTCAAGTCCATTTCATAACGGTATGTGCAGAAGTGCATATGTATTTCATTTCGTTCGAACTCGAATATTCAAAGCCAGTCTGCTGAATGTTGTTCCAGAATTACTATCCCTCTATTAATGAGCTTGAAGCCCATCCATGATGGGATACTCAGGGTTTGCAAACTGAATTTTCTTTAACTTTTCGGTCGGATCCCCTCCCTGACGCCACTTCGTCAGTTACCTGAGGGAGGCGAGGCGTGTGCGCTACCAGTCTATGAACTGTGTAAGCTTTGCTCTGTGTCTGAGCGTATTGCAATTTTCTGCCAACCATTATAAATGGATTCCCAAGTTTTTCCTTCCGAAATATTCAGGAAGTGTTCCTGAAGTCTTCCTTAATAACATATCTTTGCTTTAAGCTCGTACGGACTGAGAAAATTACAGTCGTTAATGGCTCAATGAATTTAAACTTGGAAAAACTACGCTCTGCTCCGAATTCCACTCGAACGCTCGTAGCAATTTACTCCAGTGCTTTGTCGTTTCCCCGTTGGTATTTCCTAGCCCGCTGTTGGCGTCGGCATTCCGTCTCTCAAAGGATTCCAGGTCATCGCATGACGCATTTTAATCTAACAATGGAGCGCTTATAGATCGATGTGCCTTATTTACTCCTTCAGTTAAGGAAACCGAAGGTCGATGGCTATTACTGGTACAAACGGTGGCACTATGAGTTATTCAACAGATTCTAACTTTGTGACCAGAAGGAGAGCGTGACATTCCAAAAGCAGCCGCCACCGTCATGTCTGCTAGGCGAGCCGTCTGAATAATGAAAACAGCACCAGCTACATGTTTCATCGACACACGGCAACGAGCCCTGTCCAATAAATGGAACAGCCGACAGCCTGCTCAGTTGTGTTTGCAGGCTAGAGATGCCGATTTCGTTACACAGCAGTTTGACATTCCGGTATCTTTTAGTTCTGAAGGTAGTTATGTGTCCATGTCTGGCTAATGAAGTAAATGTGATTTTCCATTCGAGTACGTAAAACCTACGTTTCGTCAATTTAGGAGATTCATTCTTCTTTCTACACTGCCAAAATTTAGAAAATTTTGATGGCTGTCCTGAAAGTGTAAGTCTTGGCTGTAAGATCTTTAATAGTCTTGAAAACGAGCATCTGTTCCACTACCTCTGTAGGTCGTCTGAGGTACACGGGGAAAGCGTTGCTCCAAGACGAATACTTAGTAATCTTGCCATACGTAACAGTTGGCAAACTGTCTTAAGCGCATTCTCTAATACGTGAGAAACTGTGCACGCCAAAACACATCAACAAACTGCAGCTACGAGATACGGATCTTATGGACAGTTTCTATGTAGCTTCCTTATTTACAAGAATTATACAGTCCGAATCATTTGAGCTAATTGGTAAGCAATAAATTAGCGAATATTTTAACAAGATACCCCGAACACGTTCTTACTGCAATTCATGATATATTTGATGACATATACTATTATCAAACTGTGGGATTGTGATAATGCACTGCCGGCCGGAGTGGCCGAGCGGTTCTAGGCGCTACACTCTGGAACCGCGCGACCGCTGCGGTCGCAGGTTCGAATCCTGCCTCAGGCATGGATGTGTATAATGTACTTAGGTTAGTTAGGTTTAAGTAGTTCTAAGTTCTAGGGGACTGATGACCTCAGAAGTTAAGTCCCATAGTGCTCAGAGCCATTTGAACCATTTGATAATGCACTATTAACACATGGTGTAACGAAGAGATATATGGAAAATTTTGAGGGAAAGACACTATAACCGTCCTGCACATAGGGGAAGACACGTTGTAATATGCCGACATGAGACGGAAAATTCGAAAATGTAATCGTCGGTCAGGCTCCACACCATAAAAAATACCTTCTAGTGTTCCGTCAGTTTCCATATTATCAATTATATATGTACTTTTTACGTTATACTCAGAGAAGATAAGCGCACAAACAACTAATCAGAGAAGGTTGTTGTTGCCACAGCGAACGGAATTGTTAGGCATGTCCCGTGATTGGTATATTACACCAGGAAAATTATCGAAAATGGGGGAAATAACTCATACAGTTTTGAAAGTTTGGGGACACACTCATAGGGGATGTAGTATTAATAATAAAAACAGAAAAGTTCCCTCACCTAGCTGGTGAGCTTTATGTGCCCCACCCCAAACTTATTCTTTTACTTTTTCAATTTTTACAAAAAAAGTTCTTTTTTCCAACGCATCTATCGTGACAAAAAATATTTCTATTAAAATTATGCTCAGGAAGGCAGTATGCATGTTTTAAGCAAGATAAACAGTTTTCGCGGCAATCTATCTGGAAGGTTGGGCACCTAATCCTCATTTCAAAAATACTGAACACACAAGCAATTTCATCAAGTTGAAAATGAAGTATTTCCATGTACTTAACTATTCTTTTCATTTACATAAAACAAAACAACAAAAACTGCAAAAATTATTCATTAACATCATCCTATTCCAACTCTTATATCTCTAGAACTACTCGTATGACTTAAAATATGCACAAGACCCTCTTATGTGGAATATTACATAAAATATTTTTGTAACTGCAGTTCTCTTTCAAAAATGAATCATGTTGTGCAAAAATTTAAAAAAAATTCAGAAATAGACTTTTGCCTTCTTATGGGGAAAACTTTTCTGTTTCTTACCTTTACACCCCATTTGATTATTTTCCAGTAGTTTCAAAGCTTTATAAATTATTTACCTCTTTTTTTTACTTAATTTGCCTGGAATATGTGGTCATATTGGTGGTAGACGTAGCAGCCTTCGGTTGCATGCCCTGCGAATTTGACGTGGCGCAGCATCAAGCGATTGCGGGAAAGCCGTCACCATCAGTCTCAACTAGTACAGGCGATAAACTATTGGCACATACCGCTGTCGACTACTGGTCTAGAATTCTCGAGGTAAACTTACCGTCTGGAATCTGAAAACAAATCATTAAAGTAATGGAAATCCTTGCTGGTCGTACAGTTCGTACTGCATGAGAACTGGTTATCGTCGAATTAATGACTGAGCCGAAGGCACAAGATAATTTTTCTTACTATTCCTACGCAAGGGTTAGCGTAAGGTCTCATGGTTACTCATTGCCACCATCATGAAGGATATATTTCGTTTAGTTAAACTGATGAAAAGTACGAAATGTAAGTAAAGATATGAGAGTTTCATTTGACTTGTCATTATTAACTCCCAATGAATACAAATGATTTTAAATAGACCAGTAACATTAACATTTAATGAATCACATGGTACAAAGGCCACTATCATATGAAGACCTACTCTTCCGAATAATCATGAAAAATACAGAGTCCAAAACCTTTTGTTGAATGAAATATTGGCCTAGTAAACTCAATTACGAACAAACCCAGCATGTGAAAGGAAAAAAAAATTGCCCCACATTAATTATAACTAGGACCATCTCTCTGCTATTCTTTCGGCTTCAGTAAACGTGATATATTACTTTTTGTATATGGCTCACCAAGTCGTAAATAAAGAAACACATAAACTTGTATTCCGGTGTATACGAATGGAGAAATATTGCGTACAGTTCTTAGTATCACATCATGAATACAAACCATAAGCTGATTTGAGATATTGCTCTCTATTTTTCTCAGTATAATTCAAAGCAGCCACGTTAAAAAGCACACAATATCACTCACAAGCAAAAGTACACCTTCCTTCCAGAACAAAAAAAAAAAAAAGAAATGGTTCCAATGGTTCTGAGCACTATGGGACTTAACTGCTGCGGTCATCAGTCCCCTAGAACTTAGAACTACTTAAACCTAACTAACCTAAGGACATCACACACATCCATGCCCGAGGCAGGATTCGAACCTGTGACCGTAGCGGGCACGTGGCTCCAGACTGTAGTGCCTAGAACCGCACGGCCACTCCGGCCGGCTTGCCTTCCAGAACAGCTAACACGGAATAGAATGAAGAAAAATCTTTATTCTTCTTGAAACTTTCAAGCTATGTGGACCGTGTAGCGTCCTCAATTCTCATTGGCCGAGGACGTTCTCACCTCAGAAATTTTTGGCAGGATAAACTAGCATAACAGACGCAGCAAAGAGTTCATCGAAAGTCGATATTACAGCAAAGATTGGTCGAGAGAAGCAGACCTGCAAGAACATATTGTATGGATGTTGGCAAGTCAGCCGCTAAGACCGAGCGGTTCTAAGCGCTTCAGTCCGGAACCGCGCTGCTGCTACGGTCGCAGGTTCGAATCCTGCCTCGGGTATGGATGTGTGTGATGCCCTTAGGTTTAAATAGTTTTAAGTCTAGGGGGACTGATGACCTCAGATGTTAAGCCCCATAGTGCCACTTGAACCATTTGATGTTGGCAGATTATAACAAACACCTTTAAACTGGAGATAGTCACAACTGTTAAATTTCAGAGGGTATGCATCTGGAGAGATTTGCTTGAGAGTGACCAGATAAACGTCGTTTCAGGAAAGACAGATGCCGTACTGAGATTAATTTAAAGGGTCTCCAGTATTTGTATTTCGCCCGGGAAGGAGGTAGCTTTGAAGATTCTGTTTCAACCGGTTCTTGAGAATTGCTCGTCATTCTGTGATACATAACTGGTAGGGTAGATACAGAAAATAAAGAAAACACAATGTAATTCTGCTCAGTGAGAGTGAGAGTTTCAAGGAACTTCACATTCTGCTCCAGTGCTACTGGAGGCGTTACGTATCCACTAGTCACTTGCAGTAAAAATTCGGAAGGAGTACGTTCCAAGAAAACGAAAGCCACCGCTTATATCAAGGAATGAACATAACAGTAATATCAGACGAACTGGAGCTCGTAAGAAGACATTAATTCTTCCCACGTACCGTTAGCCAATTGCGAAGGAAATGGAAGAATTGGTAGTTACCAGCAGCACCTTTCGTTATACACGAAAAAGTGGCTTGCGGAACATACACTGACAGGAAGAAAAAACACCAAGAAGGAGTTATGTGACATAAACGAAAGATGATGGGTATGTTTCTACATCTGAAAGATGATGTCTATTCAATTTTTGTCAGTCGCAGGAGAATGGCGATACTAGCGCCACTTTGAGAATGAAAATCAGGTTTGCTTTAAATACACTTTGTAACTGTTGTGAGCGTTAGTTACCTTTGAGATGCGACGTGGTGAGTTGATATTAGTGAAGGATACCGTTAAGGCGATAAAGAGAGGCCATTATCAACACCTCACTGAGTTTGAACGAGGTCGTGTAATAGGGATACCAGAAGCTAGATGTTACTTCTGAGATCCTGCAGAAAGACTTGCAGGAATGTAGCCATTGCACATGAGTGCTGGCAGCGGTGGTCAGGTGAATGTACGGTCGCAAGAAGACCGGGCTCCGGACGGCCATGTGGCACTACCGAGAAGGAGGACCACTGTGTTCGGCGTACGGCTCTGGCGCATCGTACTCCACGTGCAACAGCAGTCTGAGCAGCAGTTGCCACCACAGTGACACACTGAACTGTTAGAAGTTTATTGCATCAAGGACAGCTCCGAGTAAACACGTCCTTTATAGCGTGCAGTCCACTGACCCCAAACCATCGCCGTTTACGTCTTCAGTGTAGTCAAGTTAGAGTTCATTAGAGGGCAGGTAAGAGGTTTTTTGTGTTTTCTGATGAAAGCCGGTTCTGCCCCGGTGCCAGTGATGGACGTGTGGTGTTTAGAAGCAGGCCAGTTGAGGGCCTGCAACCAACCTGTCTGCGTGGTAGGCACACTGGACATACACCTGGAATTATGGTCAGGGGTGCGATTTCGTATGACAATAGGAGCACTCTCGTGGTTATCCCATACACCCTGATTGCAGTTTGTAAATCAGTCTAGTGATTCGACCTGTTGTGCTGACATTCATGAACTACATTCCAGGGAGCATTTTCCAAGAGGATAGTGCTAGCCCAAATACCGCTGTTGCAACCCAACATACTCTGCTGATTGTTGACATGTCGCCTTGGCTTGCTCGATCACCAGATCTGTCTCCAATTGAGCACATATGGTACATCATCAGACGATAACGCCAGCATCATCCACAAACAGCAATAACCTCCCTGTATTGACCGACAAAGTACAACAGGCATGGAACTCCATCCCACAAACTGACCCATAAACTGACATCCGACACCTGTACAACAGATGTAGAATTTTAGAACATGTTTCTTACTTGCGTATCATATCATTTCTGGAAACCCAGAATCTACTCTGTAGGAATCAACATGGATTCCGGAAACAGCGATCGTGTGAGACCCAACTCGCTTTATTCGTTCATGAGACCCAGAAAATATTAGATACAGGCTCCCACGTAGATGCCATTTTCCTTGACTTCCGGAAGGCGTTCGATACAGTTCCACACGGTCACCTGATAAACAAAGTAAGAGCCTACGGAATATCAGACCAGTTTTGTGGCTGGATTGAAGAGTTTTTAGCAAACAGAACACAGCATGTTGTTCTCAATGGAGATACGTCTACAGACGTTAAAGTAACCTCTGGCGTACCACAGGGGAGTGTTATGGGACCATCGCCTTTCACAATACATATAAATGACCTAGTAGATAGTGTCGGTAGTTCCATGAAGCTTTTCGCGGATGATACTGTAGCATACAGAGAAGTTGCAGCATTAGAAAATTGCAGCGAAATGCAGGAAGATTTGCAGCGGATAGGCACTTGGTGCACGGAGTGGCAACTGACCCTTAACATAGAGAAATGTAATGTATTGCGAATACATAGAAATAAGGATCCTTTATTGTATGATTATATGATAGCGGAACAAACACTGGTAGCAGTTACTTCTGTAAAATATCTGGGAGTATGTGTATGGAACGATTTGAAGTGGAATGATCATATGAAATTAGTTGTTGGTAAGGCGGGTGCCAGGTTGAGATTCATTGGGAGAGTCCTTAGAAAATGTAGTCCATCAACCAAGTACACTCCTGGAAATTGAAATAAGAACACCGTGAATTCATTGTCCCAGGAAGGGGAAACTTTATTGACACATTCCTGGGGTCAGATATATCACATGATCACACTGACAGAACCACAGGCACATAGACACAGGCAACAGAGCATGCACAATGTCGGCACTAGTACAGTGTATATCCACCTTTCGCAGCAATGCAGGCTGCTGTTCTCCCATGGAGACGATCGTAGAGATGCTGGATGTAGTCCTGTGGAACGGCTTGCCATGCCATTTCCACCTGGCGCCTCAGTTGGACCAGCGTTCGTGCTGGACGTGCAGACCGCGTGAGACGACGCTTCATCCAGTCCCAAACATGCTCAATGGGGGACAGATCCGGAGATCTTGCTGGCCAGGGTAGTTGACTTACACCTTCTAGAGCACGTTGCGTGGCACGGGATACATGCGGACGTGCATTGTCCTGTTGGAACAGCAAGTTCCCTTGCCGGTCTAGGAATGGTAGAACGATGGGTTCGATGACGGTTTGGATGTGCCGTGCACTATTCAGTGTCCCCTCGACGATCACCAGTGGTGTACGGCCAGTGTAGGAGATCGCTCCCCACACCATGATGCCGGGTGTTGGCCCTGTGTGCCTCGGTCGTATGCAGTCCTGATTGTGGCGATCACCTGCACGGCGCCAAACACGCATACGACCATCATTGGCACCAAGGCAGAAGCGACTCTCATTGCTGAAAACGACACGTCTCCATTCGTCCCTCCATTCACGCCTGTCGCGACACCACTGGAGGCGGGCTGCACGATGTTGGGGCGTGAGCGGAAGACGGCCTAACGGTGTGCGGGACCGTAGCCCAGCCTCATGGAGACGGTTGCGAATGGTCCTCGCCGATACCCCAGGAGCAACAGTGTCCCTAATTTGCTGGGAAGTGGCGGTGCGGTCCCCTACGGCACTGCGTAGGATCCTACGGTCTTGGCGTAGATCCGTGCGTCGCTGCGGTCCGGTCCCAGGTCGACGGGCACGTGCAACTTCCGCCGACCACTGGCGACAACATCGATGTACTGTGGAGACCTCACACCCCACGTGTTGAGCAACTCGGCGGTACGTCCACCCGGCCTCCCACATGCCCACTATACGCCCTCGCTCAAAGTCCGTCAACTGCACATACGGTTCACGTCCACGCTGTCGCGGCATGCTACCAGTGTTAAAGACTGCGATGGAGCTCCGTATGCCACGGCAAACTGGCTGACACTGACGGCGGCGGTGCACAAATGCTGCGCAGCTAGCGCCATTTGACGGCCAACACCGCGGTTCCTGGTGTGTCCGTTGTGCCGTGCGTGTGATCATTGCTTGTACAGCCCTCTCGCAGTGTCCGGAGCAAGTATGGTGGGTCTGACACACCGGTGTCAATGTGTTCTTTTTTCCATTTCCAGGAGTGTAGGTGGCTTACAAAACACTCGTTCGGCCTATACTTGAGTATTGCTCATCAGTGTGGGATCCGTACCAGGTCGAACTGACAGGGGAGATAGAGAAGATCCAAAGAAGAGCGGCGTGTTTCGTCACAGGGTTATCTGGTAAGCGTGATTGCGTTACGGAGATGTATAGCAAACTCAAGTGGCAGACTCTTCAAGAGAGGCGCTCTGCATCGCGGTGTAGCTTGCTGTCCAGGATTCGAAAGGCTGCGTTTCTGGATGAGGTATCGAATATATTGCTTCCCCCTACTTATACCTCCCGAGGAGATCACGAATGTAAAATTAGAGAGATTCGAGCGCGCATGGAGGCTTTCCGGCAGTCGTTCTTCCCGCGAACCATACGCGGGTGGAACAGGAAAGGGAGGTAATGACAGTGGCACGTAAAGTGCCCTCCGCCACACACCGTTGGGTGGCTTGCGGAGTATAAATATAGATGTAGATGTAGATGTTCAACACAATGCAAGCACGCTTGCGTGTTTGCATTCAACATTGTTATGGTAACACCAGTTGTTAGTGTTCCAGCATTTGACATTTGCAATGGCTTATCTCGCGTTTACATTAACCTGTGATCTTGCAATGTTAATCGTTTGAATACGTTACCCAGCGAAATTTTTTTCCGAAATTTCATTACTCTGCATTAATTACTTTTTGGTGTTGCAATCTTTTTTTGCTTCAGAGTAGATGTAGATGTATGGACATTATCCAAATGAGCAATTTTTTAAGTAAAACTGCCGGCACCGGTACTTTTTACAGTCGAAATCTAACTGCATGAACATCTTAATTGTATCGTTGGAGCCTCCTACTGACCGATTATATCTCACACAGTGAATTATTCCATCGCTGTCAAATATGTGCAACATCCCGTGCTACTGTGGCTCCCAGGTAACTTAATTTCGATCCCAGATGTGCAGTAGAACGAGATGCAACTAGCTTCAACAGTCTGGGAACTTCAACAAATTTCGGCGCCTGTCAGGTGATAATTGATGAGAGTGGCACACCGATGTCTCGTAGAATTCCTTCGAAGACTAGTTGTCGCTGTCTTTATGCGGAAAGAAGGTGCTCCCCTATTTATCCACGAGTACAATTTTATGTGTGGTCGTCAAGTTTGTTTTCTCACTTTGAGATATTTCAGTTGTTATGAAACTTCTTTTTAACAAGTTTCTGCTGCAGTTCCACTCAGGAAGCACAAACGTATGTTACATTTGCGTATTACATAATTGGCGCTATGAGAATAAATTCTTCCTCGCTGTTCAAGTGAAATCATTAAGGGCTGCTAATGAAGCGAACTCTTCCAGATAATGCAATATTTCAATAATTAGAAGAATATTTACGCCTCATTTCTCCGAAAAGTTTCCGGGACCCAATGTTGGTTTTTCTGCTAACCGTTACTAGTGCTCACTGTCCGCAGAACCCTTACGATTTGCTTGAAACTCGTGCGCAGGAGACGATGATCCACATTGATTATTTTAGTTATTTTGCTCGACATGATGTCTGACACGACTTTATGCCACAGTTTTTTTTGTTTCCCATCATATCACCGGAGTTAAGCACCGTCGGACGTGGCCAGACCTTGAATGGGTGACCGTCGAGATACGCCGCGCGCAGTCAACATTTTTCACTTTGCGTTTTCGGTAGAGTGGACAGGAGGAATGACGGCGTGGAGTCCCTGGCCACCAATGTTTACGCCAAATGTCCTGGATCAAATTCCGGACCTCTCCGTGGTGGCTCATGAAGTGAGGACATGCGACACTGTTGATGGTGATCCGTCCGTCGGATGCGGACGTTAAGGTCGGCGGCCGCCCTAGAGCTCTTCGGGAGGAGTAGGCTATGTGCCAGCACCGGATTTCACTCTCTCCCTTCTCTCATCATAAAACTACGCTACACGCACACCCATCACAGTCACCTACACTTAACAGATACAGTTAAGTATACAGCTCTAATATTTCGCGAAGAAATGATGCCTACGAGCGAGAAGGACAGGAAAAGCCTTTTCTATGAGGCGGCGGAACCTGCCCTTTTGGGTCTTCATGCCATGCGACGATACTTTAGTTTGAACCTCAATGTCACAAGGCGACTACAGCCGTTATGAAATACAAGAAATGAATTCGCAGTTGCAAATATGGAACCTTGCATCGTAATTTGGAATACTTGACACTGCAATATTGTTTTTACCCGCCGAAACGGGGCAAGCGACTTTCAAGTAAAATGTGTCCCGTATACAGGAATATACATAATGGATGTACGAGTACACGTTGTAGACTCATGGTTGACAACATATGGAAAGCCAAAAGATAAGGCGACCGCTCGCGATAAGCGGGCAATCCGAGTTCAAGTTCCGGTCCAGCACAAATTTTCACTGTCGTCATTCCATTATACAGCTGATGATAGTCCATATTGGCAACTGCGAATATACACTCCTGGAAATTGAAATAAGAACACCGTGAATTCATTGTCCCAGGAAGGGGAAACTTTATTGACACATTCCTGGGGTCAGATACATCACATGATCACACTGAAAGAACCACAGGCACATAGACACAGGCAACAGAGCATGCACAATGTCGGCACTAGTACAGTGTATATCCACCTTTCTCAGCAATGCAGGCTGCTATTCTCCCATGGAGACGATCGTAGAGATGCTGGATGTAGTCCTGTGGAACGGCTTGCCATGCCATTTCCACCTGGCGCCTCAGTTGGACCAGCGTTCGTGCTGGACGTGCAGACCGCGTGAGACGACGCTTCATCCAGTCCCAAACATGCTCAATGGGGGACAGATCCGGAGATCTTGCTGGCCAGGGTAGTTGACTTACACCTTCTAGAGCACGTTGCGTGGCACGGGATACATGCGGACGTGCATTGTCCTGTTGGAACAGCAAGTTCCCTTGCCGGTCTAGGAATGGTAGAACGATGGGTTCGATGACGGTTTGGATGTACCGTGCACTATTCAGTGTCCCCTCGACGATCACCAATGGTGTACGGCCAGTGTAGGAGATCGCTCCCCACACCATGATGCCGGGTGTTGGGCCTGTGTGCCTCGGTCGTATGCAGTCCTGATTGTGGCGCTCACCTGCACGGCGCCAAACACGCATACGACCATCATTGGCACCAAGGCAGAAGCGACTCTCATCGCTGAAGACGACACGTCTCCATTCGTCCCTCCATTCACGCCTGTCGCGACACCACTGGAGGCGGGCTGCACGATGTTGGGGCGTGAGCAGAAGACGGCCTAATGGTGTGCGGGACCGTAGCCCAGCTTCATGGAGACGGTTGCGAATGGTCCTCGCCGATACCCCAGGACCAACAGTGTCCCTAATTTGCTGGGAAGTGGCGGTGCGGTCCCCTACGGCACTGCGTAGGATCCTACGGTCTTGGCGTGCATCCGTGCGTCGCTGCGGTCCGGTCCCAGGTCGACGGGCACGTGCACCTTCCGCCGACCACTGGCGACAACATCGATGTACTGTGGAGACCTCACGCCCCACGTGTTGAGCAATTCGGCGGTACGTCCACCCGGCCTCCCGCATGCCCACTATACGCCCTCGCTCAAAGTCCGTCAACTGCACATACGGTTCACGTCCACGCTGTCGCGGCATGCTACCAGTGTTAAAGACTGCGATGGAGCTCCGTATGCCACGGCAAACTGGCTGACACTGACGGCGGCGGTGCACAAATGCTGCGCAGCTAGCGCCATTCGACGGCCAACACCGCAGTTCCTGGTGTGTCCGCTGTGCCGTGCGTGTGATCATTGCTTGTACAGCCCTCTCGCAGTGTCCGGAGCAAGTATGGTGGGTCTGACACACCGGTGTCAATGTGTTCTTTTTTCCATTTCCAGGAGTGTAGTTCTTGTAAATGATTTTCCATTACTCCTCCATTTGTGAACTCCAAGCATCCAGAAACGTTCCCACTTCTGTTGATACGTTCACAATTGTCGTGATTCTCACTGTGTTAATTTCATAATAACAGCTCTGACATAACACTGGTTACAGGACACTGGAAAAAAATTGCAAGAAAAACATGACAACTGCCGGGTTGGCGGCGATTGGAATCATGTCTTCATTGCACGACGACACAGCAGATGTTTCCGTAGGTTTTACGAAACATCATTATTTCGATATCGCAGTAAATGATTGCGCAGGCGGATCACGCAGGGCCTGTCACGAAGAGACTGGAAAAGATGGCGCGAGAGGCGATGGCGTGGGGCACGCTCTACAGAGTCCCTGCTATCTTTACTGCCATACAGTAGTCACATAACAGCGTCGTCCACTAAATATCTCGAGCTTCCGTTTTATAGAACTAATAGTCTCTGTGTTGCTACAGCTTCAACTACAACGCTTCTGCTAACTTATGTTCTTTGTGCACGCTTCGCATAACTATCGTGCAGCAGTCATTCATCTTATACAGTGTAATTTCGTGATGATGTTACAAACTTTCAGACATGATGGAGAATGCTAAATATATCAATCTGAGGCAAGTGACCCTGGTCTGCAAAAGACAGAGTACTAAGTTATAATCGAAAATCGTTCTGATACTTCTGACAGTGGATGTCTTTTATTGCATGTTCTTTGTTTTCCTTATTTGGGAGGAGGTAGTATGGACCAAAACAAGAAAAAATGGTTTAGTAAACACGAGCTCTATAGTGCATACCTTAAGAACTATGAACAGTTGTTGAGCAGAAGAGATGTTTCGGTGTAGCAAAAATAAAGAAGTGTTCATCGCTGTTAAGGTATGCACTTCAGAGCCCATGCTCACTAGACAATTCTCCCGTCCTTTGGGCCGTACTACCTCCCACCAAATATGGAAAGCAAAGAGCTTGCAATAGAAGAGGTCAACTGTTAGAATGATTTTGGCTTACATCGTTCCATTCACTCGTTTCCAGACGAGGGTCCTTTACTTCAAATTGATACATTTACCTTTCTCCATCATTCCTGAAAATTTGTAACATTGTCACAGAATCACCCAGTGTACAGCGTGAGGCAGTTAAAAAATGCCACACCAGATGTATCCGGAATGAATGAATAATTGAGGTGCGGTTTTCGCCAAGTTATAGTGGACAATATGGCGAATTTCTCTATCTTCACAAGCAATTTTTGTTGTTCATACTCGCCGAATAACGACATCGACATAGCTTTTCTCTAATTGGATATATACTTTTTCTGTAGCATTTGAAAGAAACTTCTAAGAGAACTTCAACTACACAACGTGTATGGGACTTGATCAAATAGTATCGAGGTAACAGCGCCGCAAAGTACTGTCCTTCCGTCAGTACAAGAGGTTCCACAAACTTCTGCCCTCTTTTACCAAATGTGAGCAAGCTCGTAACACCGGTATGGTTCGTGTGTTTATTATCACGGCTGTCATACCAAGTGCTCAAAATGCTGCCAATGAGCATTGCTACACGCTGTACACTGAGTTGATGAAAGTCATGGGATACCTCCTAACATCGCGTAGGACCTCTTTTTGTCCGGCATAGTGCAGAAACTCGACGTAATATGTACTCAACGAATCGTTGGAAGTCCCCTGCAGAAATATTGAGCCACGCTGCCTCTACAGCCGTCCATAACTGCTAAAGCGTTGCCGCTGCAGGATGTTGTGCTCGAACTGAGCTCTCAATTATGTCCCACAAATGTTCGTTGGGATGCATGTTAGTCGATCTGGATGGTCAAATCCTTCGCCTGAACTGTTCAGAATGTTCTTCACATCAATCGGTGACATGACATCGTTATTAGGGAACATGAATTCGATGATTGGCTGCAAATGGACTCCAGGTAGTCGAACATAATCATTCAAGTCAATCATCAGTTCAGATGGACCAGATCACCGAGTCAATTCCCAGTTAACACAATCCACACCGGTATTGAGCTACTATCATCTTACACAGTGCCTTACAGGCAACTTGGATCCATGGCATCGTGGGGTTTGCGCCACACTCTTAGCAACTGAAATCGGGACTTATTTGACCAGGCCGCGGTTTTACAGTCGTCTAGGGTACAACTGATAAGTACGCGAGCCCAGGAGGGGTGCTGCAGGCGACGTCGTGCACGTACTAGAGGCACTCGGGTCGGTCATCTGCTGCCACAGCCAATTAACGCCAAATTTCGCCGCACTGTCGTAACAGATACGTTCGACGTATGTACCACATAGATTTCTGCTGTTATTTCACTCACTGTTGCTTGTCTGTTAGCACTGACAACTCTACGTAAACGCTGTTCTCGGTCGTTGTCCGTGGTGAGAGGTAATGCGTGAAATGTGGCATTCTCGACACTCCCCTCACACTGTGAATCTGGAATATTGAATTCCCTAACGACTGACAGCGGTACAATCAACCCGCTCTTCAGCGACTAGACATTACTCACTAAACTTAGAAGCTAAATATAAAACAAGGAAAGATATTTACCATGAATTCAAGTTCTTTATGAGGTTATATTAATGGGATAATAAGAAATGATACTGTCTGCACGAATAGTTTAAAAACGGTGATAATATATGGACAGATTCAAATGGCTCTGATCACTTCAGTCCCCTAGAACTTAGAACTACTTAAGCCTAACTAACCTAAAGACATCACACACATCCACGCCCGAGGCAGGATTCGAACCTGCGACCGTAGCGGCCGCGCGGTTCCAGACTGCAGCGCCTAGAACCGCTCGCCCACTGCGGCCGGCAAAATATTGACAGACAGCACAGTTAAAAACACTTGACGAACAATAAAGACACTTGAAAAACACTGATCGTAAAAGAAGAGACACAGGCCATTAAGAACGAAGCACTGTACACTTTCACCTAAAACTGGAAGGGACCTTCCCTGGGATGGCAGATTGTTGATGAAAAGAGAGATGGTTATAAAGGGAGATAGGAGAGTAATGGTGATGAGGACTGAGTACTGGTATGAGATAGCGATCTGATCTGCAACTACATCTACGTAGATACTCCCCAAGCCACCGTACGGTGCGTGTACTACAACGAGTCATTTCCTTTCTTGTTCGACTCGCAAACGGAGCGAGAGAAAAACGACTGCCTATATGCCTCCGTATGAGCCCTGATTTATCGAATGTTATCTTCGTGAAGTGGAAATGTGGAAGGACACGTACAGCACAAAAGCATACAGGCCGACCTCGTCTGTTGACTGACAGAGACCGCTGGCAATTGAAGAGGGTCGCAATGTGTAATAGGCAGACATCTATCCAGACCATCACACAGGAATTCTAAACTGCATCAGGATCCACTGCAAGTACTATGACAGTTAGGCAGGAGGTGTGAAAATTTGGATTTCATGGTCGAGTGGCTGCTCATAAGCCACACATCACGCCGGTAAATGCCAAACGACGCCTTGTTTGGTGTAAGGAGCGTAAACACTGGACGATTGAACAGTGGAAAAAAGTTGTGTGGAGTAACGAATCACAGTACACAACGTGGCGATCCGATGGCAGGGTGTGGGTGTGGTGAATGCCCGGTGAATGTCATCTGCCAGCATGGGTAGTGCCAACAGTAAAATTAGGAGGCGGTGGTGCTATATTGTGGTCGTGTTTTTCATGAAGGAAGCTTACACCCATTGTTTTACGTCTAACTATCTCAGCACAGGCCTACATTGATGTTTTAAGCACCTTCTTGCTTCCCACTGTTGAAGAGCAATTCAGGGATGTCGATTGCATATTTCAGCATGATCGAGCACTTGTTCATAATGCACGGCCTGTGGCGGAGTGGTTACACGACAATAACATCCTTGTAATGGACTGGCCAGCACAGAGTCCTGACCTGAATCCCATAGAACACTTTTGGGATGTTTTGCAATGCCGACTTCGTGACAGGCCTCACCGACCGACATCGATACCTCCCCACAATGCAGCACTCTCTGAAGAATGGTCTACCACTCCCCAAGAAACTTCCCAGCACCTGACTGAATGCATGTCTGCGAGAGTGGAAGCTGTCATCAAGGCTGGGGTTGGACAACACTATATTGGATTCCAGCATTACCGACGAAGGGCGCCTCGAACTTGTAAGTCATTTTCAGCCAGGTGTCCAGATATTTGCAATCACCGAGTGTAAATGAAATTCTGTACCACGCTATGTTTGCCTTTTGGTGCTGCTATTGCATCTTTCTTGTTAATTTTCATAACTTTGCTAGCTTACGGCAACAAGGAAGTTTCGCCCGTATGCTGTCCGAAGTTGGTATTGCATCAGTTTGAGAGATTGCAGGGCACTGTCACTTTTGATATGGTGTCATGCAGCTTAATGTTCATAGGGAAGGTGATCTTTATTACTTGGTTGCTATATTTGATACGATCTGACTTCATTCATATGATGAAGTGGTTGGCAGTAGTTAATGCTCTTGCTTGTGTGCTCTAGTGAAGGCATATCAGTAGGTTTTACCTGTGTTCAAAGGAGGAGTGTGCTGAGTTAATTGACTGCAGTAAAAGCGTGTGGTGGCTGAGATCCGAGGGGAGCTTTTCTCTGCGAAAACTGGGTGAAAACGTTTGCCGACAGTCAAGTCCCCCAGTCTCATTGTGTAGACACATGCGGTGGCGCCAGTCGGTCGGCGGCCGCGCCCATGTACGCTGACTAGCGCCGAGGAGTCGCTGCAGCTATGAGTGGGGCATTGTAAGATCTGAGGGTTGGCAATAAAGCAAAGTATGGGCCCTTGTTAGGTAGAAAGTGGATGAGACGGCTGAGAGTTTCTGCGAATTCCGTGGGACTGGGCAGTGGCGTCCAGGTGTCCAGACTCTGCTACAAAATATATTTGTGAAGGCACGAGGCTTGTAGCGAGTTAATGGTCGTTCTTTGGAAAGTTCGAAATGGACGCAATTCGCGAGACAACGATCTTTTTATGGAGATCTGTGGTTCCATCCAAGTCATACTTTTCGCAAAGACACGGCATAAGCACGTGGGAAAGAGGGTGCAAAGCTGAATCTTTTTTCATTTTCTCCTAATCACTTTTTAAAATCGCTGGTTGGTCAAATCTGTGAATGCAGAGCAGGGGGGCGGTCTCCCAGCTTCGAGTGCCGAGCTCCAGCTCATGATTGGCTTGTGCTAAAGTGGGTGTAGTCTAATCATGCTAATGTGCTGTGCTATCGAGCTGTGGAGGAAAGCCGTAGAGAAAGCGATGATGATGATGATGAGGCCCATACTCCAGGGAGTGTAGGGAATGATGCGGAAGACCCACACCGCCGACTAGGCAATGTCGTAGCGGAGGTGGTTTGCCATTGCCTTCCTCCGACCGTGATGGGGATGAATGATGATGATGAAGACAACACAACAATTCCTAGTGATGTCGAGACAGGGAAAATCCCTGACCCCGCCGGGAATCGAACCCAGGACTCCGTGCATGGGAAGCGAGAACGCTACCGCAAGACCACTAGCTGTGGACAGAGAAAGCGAAGAACATTCTTACACTGGCACTTCGCTAGTAAAGAACGCCAGGTCTTTACCTGGACGGTGAGACTTGTGTTCTTTGCTAGTATGCCACTTGCAGAATGTGCCAGTCACCATCTGAACCATCACAGGTACAACTTCTTGCATCACGCACACAACGAGTTACGCGTTCGTGTACTTATTTGTTTTTGAGTCAATCATCTAAACTTCCTTCCTTAATCCGGTGGAACCGATGACTTCGCTGTTTGGTCTCCTCCCCTGAATCAACGAACCAACCAACAAATCTTTCCAGTTCTGTCCAACTGGCTATTGATCTCAAGGCCCTGTCATTCACCACTATATTATATATGTTATTTATGTGCCCCGCCCTTCCGTGATACGGGGACGGTTGACTTTCATTGTTTAGTATGTACAGATTTGATTCGTTTAAAACATCATTTATTATTCGTCTCCTTTCGCCTGTTGTATGCCACAGCGTCGAGCGTGCGTCTATATCTGCGCAGATAATTAACCTTCGTAACCTGCTATACCTCGTACTCGTATTAGTTGAGCGTAAGGATCTATTTCATGACTGTAATGGGCGTAAAGTGTTGCTACCACACATGTCTCGATTCATTCACCGATTTCTACTGTCACATCATGACTAGTAGCCAGCTGTTCAATTTTTTCACATTTATTTCTGTACTTACCACATCGACAGCTGCCGTGGCTCGATGACCTCCAGAGGTCACTCTGACCTGTAGGGGAAAAGATGTTAGTTCCCCCTACCTTGTGTAATGTTCTTGGAGACACACCAGGTCCACACGAATCTCCACCACCACTCTGCCTAGTTCGCTGTTTAGATGGATGCTCCTCATTGAATTAAGTCGTAATATCCTAATTATAGGCATTTAGTGAAAACTTAACACTGTGGTGTAATCTTACTGTGGTCAAAGTTTGTGCTGCCGTATGTCTTATTAAGTCTTCAGAAATTTGCTCAGGGTTCAGTGTCTCAGACCTCCTCACCCACACTTTAGTTAGAACGTTACATAGTTCTCTCGCGTAAGTCGTTATGTTTTCTGATCTTAACATCGTACACTCATTTAGTTGCATCGCTGGGTAACATATATTATTCCCTATGGGTAGAATAGTCATGTAACTAGTCGTTGTACTGTTCGAAACAGATCTTTGTTTTCAAGTCTAATTAGTACGATGTCTTCTTGTGTGGTTTCATAATTTAGATGGTGCCAGATAGGTGGTGTTTCTGTGGTGGTCGACGTTGATGATGGGGTTGAGTTCGCCGTGATGTCTGTGCCTTCAGAGTTGTTGGAGGTTCCGTGGCAGCTCACTGGTGGTGGCAGTCTCTCAAGACCATACGTCAGTGATGCACAGGCTGACAAGCAACATCCAGTAGCGAGCCGGTGTTTCTCCCCTTGCAGTTATTCTTCATTGAAGGCTCGGATGTTCAGGGGGTTGTGTTAGGCGTTATGGAGGGGTCATTACACATATATCACTTAGATTTGTAGTATTCACTTTTGTATTCACATTTGTAAATCCACCTGAGACGGAGCTTACTGGCTTTATGTAACAGTGACACTTGGCAGTGTCTATGGGTTTTGACTTTGATTCGCCTTCGCATCCACAACTACAGCTGGTTCTGGTACTTAGTAATTTCTGTCTGCGTAAGCATTTTGTGTGTCATTATTAACGAGTCATCATCTTGCAGTTGTCCATCTGGTTCTTTACTTCTGTAGTTTCCACACATGAGTATTTCCAGCTTGATGTGATGTATATTTGTTGTATATCTTTTTCTGTTGGGATATTTGTTGCAGTCCACAGAGTCTATTTGTGGTGTATAATTGTTTCTGTTTATGGGTTTGCTATGATGCACTTACCCTGTGTCTGTATTTAATATCTCTTCTTCTAGCTCTTCAGTCCATAGCAGTAAACTTCTCTGAAACGTGTCCTATTGGAAAAGCTCCCGTTTCAGTTGCGTTGCCACCCCATAGTTAATTCAGGTTGCCATCGACCTATTCTGTATTGTCTATGTAGCTCAGCTGGACTGCCTGTGGACTGAGAATGTTTGTGTTATGTTGATTCTCATTAAGTAAATCTACTAGCCTCCGCAACGAGACAAATCTGCGCCAGGCACGTGCCCCCAGTGCGAGTGATTTGTACCTGTACTGTGTCTACAGTTTCCTGTACCCTCCGTGTGTTCCAATTCACTGTTATAAGTGGAGTCGCGTAATGCTTGTCCACCTCTCGGGTTGCTATTATACACTGAAAAGCCAAAGAAACTGGTACACCTGCCTAATATCGTGTAGCACGCAGAAGTGCCGCAACACGACATGGCATGGAATCGACTAATGTCTGAAGTACTGCTCGAGGGAATTGACACCATGAATCCTGCAGGGTTGTCCATAAATCCGTAAGAGTACGGAGAGGTGGAGATCTCTTCTGAAGAGAATGTTTCAAGGCATTCCAAATATACGCAATAATATTCAAGTCTGGGGAGTTTGGTGGCCAGCGAAAGTGCTTAAACTCAGAAGAGTGTTCCTGGAGTCACTCTGTAGCAATTCTGGGCGTGTGGGGTGTCGCATTTTCCTGCTGGAATTACCCAAATCCGTCGGAATGCACAATGGACATGAATGGCTGCAGGTTATTAGACAGGATGCTCACGTACGTGTCAGAGTCGTATCTAGACGTATTAGGGATCCCATGTCACTCCAACTGCACACACCATTCGAGAGTCTCCACCAACTTGAACAGTCCCCTGCTGACATGCAGGGTCCATGGATTCATGAAGTTGTCTCCATACTCATACATGTCCATCCGATCGATACAATTTGAAACGACACTCGTCCGACCAGGCAACATGTGCATTCGTCAAGGGTACATTAGTGGACTTTTGATCCCAAAAGCACATATCAATGATGTTTCGTTAAATGGTTCGCACGCTGACACTTGTTGATGGCCCAGCACTGAAATCTGCAGCAATTTGCGGTAGGGCTGCACATCTATCACGTTGAACAATTATCTTCAGTCGTCGTTGGCCCCGTTCTTGCAGGATCTTTTCCCGGCCCCAGCGATGTTGGAGATTTGATGTTTTACCGGATTCCTGATACTCGCGGCACACTCGTGAAATGGTCGTACAGGAAAATCCCCATTAAATGGCTAACTCGGAGATGCTGTGTCCCATCGCTCTTGCGCCAACACCACGTTCATACTTACTTAAATCTTGTTAACCTGCCATAGTAGCATCAGTAACCGATCTAACAACTGCGCCAGGCACTTGTTGTCTTGTACAGGCGTTGCCGACCGCAGCGCCGTATGCTGCCTGTTTACATATCTCTGTATTTGAATACGCATGCCTATACTAGTTTCTTTGGCACTTCAGTGTATTTGTCCATTTTCAAATTTAGCCGAACTCAGTCCTTTCCAGCAACCTACCCAAAAATTATTCATAGGTTAGACAGCCTGGTTAGCCACCTGTATTACAACCTTACCTATTTATTTTCTTGCAGGGGATGCAGTCTACTCCTACTTCCTTATTTTGGTAATCTCCTTTTTTGTGTCTGTGACGTGCACACTTATCACGCTATATCTTTCTCGTAGCAGGCCTTGGTAGGTTGGTTAACGTCACAGTACTTATAACACTTTGTTGCAGAAAAATAGTTCTTAACCTATAACGAGAGATATTTAAGGAAGACATGGTCTTTTTGAAGTAAGTATCTTGTTACGCGTGTCTGACTTCAATCGCATGCTTCCCCGTTGATCGTCGCTTTGGTCCGGTTTTGATGCGGAGTTCCACCTCTGATTCAAACTCTGAAGGGGCCAACTGCTCTCACAGGCGGAGATCATACATGTTTCTGTAGCGTGGGTATCGAGCGGCTCTTACGAGGAACAGTGCCGGACGTAACCGCTGTCGGCGCTACCTGCGTCATCAGTTCCAGTTGTTATGTCGATAGCAGAGAGAACAGCTGGTGACCGCTGCTGCTGACATCGACGGCGCGGCGCGTAGCAGCTGGTGGCAGCTGCCGATGCGGAGGATTCGGCTGCGGCTGGCGAAACCGACACGCGCTTGTCTAGCGGGTGGGCGACGGCTTTCAGCTCACGCGGCGAAACAGTGCTAGAGTATAAAACGCTTCTTCAAGTACTTTAATCACTCTCTCTGTTTAATTCACAAAACCTACTGAATAATCGAGGATGCACTGTGTCAGGGAACACCCTCGGTAACCGTGAAAGTAAGCAGGCTACTACTGTCCACAATCAACAAAATTTTAAACCTAGGAAAACTGCGTCCGAATGCGGAGCCACATCACTCTGCGACCGACTCGGCCGCTGTCTTTATCTTAAGAGTCAATATTGCTGTGTTTTCAGCACGTGAGTAATTTTTGTTTATTGTAAGTTGGATTTTTCAGTGCTATGCTGTGTAACATCGTGAAACTCTGCCACAGCCCAGAGCTGCAACAAGGCCCCTGTCGCCACCAGCAACCACAAAAAATGGCTCTGAGCACTATGGGACTCAACTTCCGAGGTCATTAGTCCCCTAGAACTTAGAACTAGTTAAACCTAACTAACCTAAGGACATCACACACATCCATGCCCGAGGCAGGATTCGAACCCGCGACCGTAGCGGTCTCGCGGTTCCAAACTGCAGCGCCTAGAACCGCACGATCACTTCGGCCGGCCCAGGAACCAGAGATGAAGCCCTTTCGAAGCAGCAACTCTTAACTGTTGAGACACCTGCGCAACACCCTCCTTCCGATTGGCGACACCTTCATCTAGAACAGTGGCCCCGTTCGAGACTTTTCGAGGCGATACAGCAATATGACTCCTTCTGCAGAGGTCAGCATCGGACAGCAGTATTTAAACCCCCCAAGAGCCAGTGTGCCATCAGTCGATACAGCTGGGTCATGTTTAGTAAACAAAAGGAAAAATTTCAAATATTTTGGAAAAAAATATTTATCACTAAGGCATTAAAGCGTGTCCCAGGTTTGACTTCGAATGATCAGATTGAATTGAGACGCTACAACATTCTATCGAATTTTGATCATCTGAATTCTCACCGGTAGCTACCAGAATGGTTTTCACTTTAATTTAGCAAGTGTATAATGTTCAAATATTACTACTTTGGCAATTTTAGAATATTGAGGTACTGATGTAAAGCAGATTATGTTTTTTGTGTTTCATTTAATATCAACCTAAACTACTGATTGTTTAATGTTATGTAATGCAGTTACCAGGCTTCGATTTTTTTTCTTGGTTATGATTTCCTTCTTACAGCTCTTCGTGTATTTATTTTGTTTACCTCTTTTGCAAAAAAAAGGTTCAAATGTGTGTGAATGTTTCAGGGACCAAATTGCTGAGGTCATCGGTCCCTAAACTTCCACACTACGTAAGCTAACTTAAACTAACTTATGCTAAGAACAACACACACGCCCATGCCCGAGGGAGGACTCGAATCCCCGGCGGAAGGGGCCGCGCAATTCCTGTCATGGGGCCTCAAACCACACGGCCCCTCTTTTGCACCGTGGTCTTCCTCCTTCCAGTGTGCTGGTGGCCTCCATGGGCTGCTTACACCACATTAGCAATACGGCGGAACTACGCACATCACAAAGAATGTTAAGTTTTACTTACATCGCTTTTATACATCTTGTGTCTACCAGATCCTGTATTATATCCTACGGGATATTATGCAGTAAGCTATTTTTCAGGTTTCTTCCATTCTCAAAGTTTCGGTTCCATAGCATAGTATAATTTTTTGGATAATATTTTCCATTACTTCTAGTACTTTTCGCAAACGTTAGTTAACTTTTAGGCATTTTATCCCCGGTCACGTTAGTGTCCCATTCGCTATTTGTTTTTCCCTGCGTTTTTCTAGGCCTGCCTCATTCAGTAGTCACGCTCTGTACACTTTGACAAGCATCTTTTGAGTGCGTTAAATTTTTATTATGACAGCGCACCAGTGTGGTTTGACCCTTAACATGGATAAATTCGCTAATGCTGGGACTCCATAACTGTCCAGCTAGATTGTGAAAATGTAACCACTGTGAGTACTTGTCATTGTTTTTTGCTGAATGCCAACACTATCTATGGTTCCGTATTTCTATCATTTTACAAAATTTCTCACAGTGATTTGTATTCTTGGCAGATAAACCAGAAGATGCGTCTATGCCGACGTGAAACCGGTGGTTCTGAACAAAGCACCTTCATACAACATGCGGCTTTTGAAAACGCTTACTCATTCTTTACTTTTTTAATTTTTATGATAATTTGAACGGTTATTCGTTACTTAAATGACTCTCTAGACCCAACCTTCTCGCTTCCATGGGTCAGATGATAGCCGCACCAAATGGTTACACGACGGTGGAACACCTGCTCGATCATGTGAAAAAATATCAGACCAAACATTGCCACTGACTCATTGCCATAGGAAGTTTCAGATAAGCTGCGTGTGTAATTCTGATAAGAAAAAGTATTGTGTATTGCCACCTCTGATGTAGAGTTGTCCAAATCCCAGACCATTATGGGCTACCTGTTACACGCTTGATGGCTTCAACTGCGAGACACAGCCAACCTAATGCAAACCAGAGCCGTGGATTTCCATAAATGCCTACTGGGACATCGCAGATGAGGAGAAGACTGGTATGTTGCCAGCCCTCCTCCTACTCATTCGTCGATGATCTGCAAGCTGTCATCCACACACTGTCGTGAATCAGTTTGCACAACTGATTCATCAACGTCTTTTGCAGTCTTGGTCAACTCATGGTGGATGATAAGGGCCTAGCCTTCACGACAACCAGCATCCTCGCCTAAGCACACCACGGGCTGTCTACGAGAGCGCTGAGGTGTAGGGCAGCACTCTACCACAGAAATCTGGAGTGGGCAACGCCTGCCCATCTAGTGTGTCCGCCTGCATGACAAAACACTGGCTGCAGCACACTGACTTGTCGCTGCAATGTCACATCTCACTGACGAGGCGCATCAGCGCTTCTTCACAGTGTACGCTATGGCCCGGTGACTATGTGATGCACAGAGGCAGCTTTGTTATTCTTAGTCTTCACGAATAAATGTTACCACAAATACAACTGTGTTTCCAAAATCCCTGGAAATTTCTCTGGACCACTCTCCCACACTCCGTTCTCGGGCCTCTGAATACAAAGTGGTCACAGCTCCCGGAACGCAACACTGATGTCAGAATTCTCCATCACATCAGGACTTTGGTGACAGTGGAACAACGTCAGCAAAATCGATCATCGTCTACCAATACCGGCACGACATGTTGTGGTGAGTGAACATTTTCTTTGTTGTGTGCGTGTATCTTGTTGGACAATGTAGAGTCGCAGGGACATCAATAGCATTTTGGAAGAGTCGTTGTTAAGCAGCAGGAGCCTGTGGACTTGTCGTTAATTTGATGAAATATCAGGGAAACGTATTTGACGTCAGTGTGGTGTAGATTCTGCAACCTGTCATGACATGAATTGTCATGAACCAAGGCTGTGCCAATCACATGTAGTACTTGTAGACAATTTGGACATTTGGCACAAGATTGTTCTGAGCCCCAGTGGGCAACGACATTTTGAAAGGATTTGTGCGTATTTATTGATTTGAAATGTTATTTTCTCTCCTTGATGTACTCTTTTATATTGGTTTTATTTTGAAATGAGAAGTTCTGGGGTTCTGCAGCGTTTGTGCAATCTGTGTGCCACCCTCACAAACGCAGCTAATGAGATCTCCGGACGTTGAATAATGATTCATACAGAATATAATACTCAAATCTTTCCAGTAAAAGGTCCTCAAATTGATCTCAGTGGGAGTACGTGTATACAAGGGATTGCAAGCACAGCACAGATTAAAATAAACGAATGTCGCTCGACGTATTTATAAATTTTTCAGCAAATAAGGGTCGCCTCTTGAAAGTCACGAAGTGAGCGAAATGAGTTAAATGGGTCATTTAATTAAGTCTAGTATATTTCGTTGATGTAGAATACACAATATAATCTGAGGTCAATGATACTCATAGGAAAAAATAGACTTCGTTGTGAGAATGGAATAATAGGAACAATCTAGCATGAAACTAAAAATATGGTTCAAATGACTCTGAGCACTATGGGACTTAACATGTAAGGTCATCAGTCCCCTAGAACTTAGAACTACTTAAACCGGCCGGCCTGAAACTAAAAATCTTGGAGTCTTATCTATGCACGAAATACTCAAAGAGTCATAAACTTTCGTGTGCAACACCGTTAAACTAATTATTAACAAAGATTCTACACGAAGAAGATCAGTTTATTAAACCAGGCAGTTAATGATGATTACCTGAACAACATACAAACTGCTATGAATTAAACCCCAAATATTTATGAGAAATTCAAAGTAATAACGAGTAAGATTGCTAGCGGGTGTGCAGATGGCGATCGAATAGGTCTGAGCAGCACACAAATGCAATTAAAGGAAACTGTTGAAAACTAAACCCAACTCTGAATTAATACAAATGTAACACAAGTTGCGATTTAAAGGACACACAAGTTTCGAGATGGTCAGAGTTAAAACGACTGAGCTTCTGCGAAACTGCAACACTTACCCGAACAGTAAAACCGTAAAAGTTTGTAACCAGCGTCTCAGCGATAGAAAATCGGCCGTCACGGACCTAGTACCAACAGGCCGCTCCCCGCCCTCTCTACAACCACGCACTCCGGCTCTAGAACACTACGTTTTCTAGGGAGGAGTCTATCACGGTTACTAGCCTGCCAACTGAAGATTTCTCTTTCCAGCACAAATCGCAGAGGAGAACCTGCAAATTATTGAATAGTATCCACAGTGTATTCCTGAGTTGTCTGAAGGTTGGCACGCCGATTGCTATGTCGCCGATCATTGAGTAAGCCAAAAATAGAGGTGGGATGCTGCTGGAGCTCCCAGAACACGGAAAGTTCTCACGCTGTGTAAACCCAAAATGGTGGAGTCATATACTTCAGCGCCCTGCAGTAAGAGCTAATTCGCCATACTGGCAAACACTCCCGGGACTCAACAGAACTTCGTGACATCAACGGACAAGAATTGTCACAGGCACCATGTTATTTCTCAGAATTTCGCTATCCTTGAGAAGTTTAGGAAAGGAGCATTGTGTTCCAAAATGACCAGCCATCCCAGGTACGACATTGACTCACTTGAGCGTCTCAGACAAGAGAAAATACTATAACTTGCCTCCAACAGCGACTACATCTGTCTGTTCTCGCACAGTTAAGAAAACACAGATGTTTTCACACAAAATTAAGATCGCGTAATGACGTGTAACAGACCAGTTGTATCACAATACCCATCTGCCTCCCCCCCTTTTTTTTTAACAGAGCTCCCTTGATAGTCATCCTCGATTGTCAAAGCAGAGATATACTAAAGAAAATAAAACACGAAAATTAAAGTAGCCCTAACAGTCTTCTTTAGGCAACACCAAAATTGGTGGGAAACTTTGTTCCTGAATTAATAACAAAGACTTATTTATTGATGTGCCTGGGTATGACATTGCAGGCTTACTTCTAATCAAAAACCAGCATCATATTAATATTTAGAAAGTGTTTATAAAATTGATTTAAAATACTTATTGACACAAAAATGTCTATGACGACTTAGTGCAGATAGCAAAAATATGTAAGAATTTTTGGCAATAGTTATTGAGAAACATAGAGAACGGTGGCTACCTCATCTGACTAACCACAGAATGAAAAATTACAAAATTTTATATATTAAGTTTATGGTGTTTGCACATCGAGTGTTGTATGAGTCATGGCTTTGAGTACATGTGCACCAGTGTTTACTAAGTTGGTAGTAAGGCTTCTCGCTGTCCTAAAACAGATCCAAATATCGACCCTGTTCGTCACAAGTGTGGACAACCGCTGTTGCCTTTGAGCAAAACGGCTGACGGCGCCGACAAACCAAGCTCGGATTACAGGCCGTAATCGTGGTCTGTCGGTGGGAGTATCTCGAAACATCGGCTACCTGCTTGTCGCTGTACAGGCGGCTGCCGTCCCACCACCATTCTAACTGCAAGCTGGCGCAGGCGACACTTCAACCCGAAAGTGCATCTAAAAAGCCCAGTCTCCAACCCTCTCTTCTTCACAAATACCTACGCCTGAATTTATTGTTAGTCTCTTTTGTTGATAATTTAGGAATTGAATTCGTAGAAGGAAATGTCAGAATCTTTTCTAAAAATTATTTCATTTCAAAATTGAAAATTATTCATGGTATCCACGATAAATCATAGAAATTTAATAGAAATGTAGGACAAAACAATGATAAGATAACAGCTGGAATGATAATTTCAGGAACAATACAATGCTTTTGAATTCGCCAAAAACAAACAAATTAAAAGCACATTTGATGTCACCCATGTTTTCCTTTTAAAATCAACCCATGTGATTGGCATTTATGAGAAGGAAATTCTGTACACTTAGTTGGGGGTATCGAGCCTCAGTTGTGCACCTCACGCAATAAAAACACAAACATTGGTGGTACTTACTGTATTCCCTGTCTCCACCCCCCCCCCCCACACAAAAAAAAGAAAGAAACGAATACCGTCTGGCTAGCTGAGTGCATCAATGGCTTAAACTGGCTGCTGACGTAAAAAACAACAAAACACTCTATGCAGGAAATACAAACGGCAATTTACCAGTAGAGCTCGAAGTCTCTCCCGGTGGGACCTTTACGATCATCACCATAATCGCCTGAATACCGAAACACTGTCCCTTCAAGAATCGTTTGCGGCTCTTATCTTTCTGAAAGCAAAAAGATCGGTAGAGACCAAATTGCCTTCTACTAATGAAACGGTCTACACTTCTCAAAGAAAATAAAACGCAAATCCACAAACAGATTTGATAACGCGATGCATGAATGAAGCACCAAATTAAAGATATCAAAGAGAATAACAGTATAAGGAGATGATACACGACATTTTTACCTCAGTCTCGACGTTGAAGTTCCTCAGCTGAAACAGCACCCGTTTCTGAACTTCACTGCGCCGTAGGCTGATCTAAGACAGACGACAATAACATGTTAAATAACGCAGGCAAAACTGTCATCCACAGGGCCACGAAGTGAAAAGGAGCCTATAGCAAAATAGAAACCGCGTGTCCATTGGTATACAACATTCAACGATATTCAAACCGTGCTGCTAACAAAAGTGGAAATCATATTGGTACACATGCTCTAAACATATTCGCAAAATTCAGCCTGTACATCAAGACTCACTAAATGCGAAACTGATTTGACACACATAAAACGCAAAGAAATAATGGATTAAAAAAACTGCACCTATACAAAAAAGGTAAATGCATCTATATCTAACTTAAACTGTGACTTATAGGAAAGAAGCATTCTCTAACATATCTAAAAACTATGGGCTATGACAAACTTAACGTTAAAAACTGAAATCTACTTTGACCGGCCGGGTGGCCTGAAGTCTTTCTTTGGTCGTTCCAGGCGGAGTCGTACAACTTAAGAAGAAAACACTGAATATTGTCTTTACCAGCTCACCCCTTGGGAAGGACGAAGCCACTCTATTTATTCCTATTCGTGCGTGACTATCATGAGAAACAACACATATCTTGACCTGATAAATACCATCTCCTCTACTAGTACATTTTGGACACACTATGAAATGTTCAAAAATACAGAAAACAAAAGCATGTAAGGTTCAGAAGGGAGCAGGGAGGCTATGTGAAACTCCACGCCGACGGGCAGAGGGGTAAGAGGTGAAGAAACCTGATGGTCGGTGAAATGAGTCGCCCGTGTCACGTCTCCGTTATAACCGTTTAAGGCCTTCCATCTACATACGGGGCGGGCACAGAAGACATCTGAAGGCAGATTTCACTTCTAAAGGGAGAGAAACTGCTTCGGCTCTCGTTTGCCGTCAGTTAAGTGTGTAAGTGGATGCACTCCAACCAGGGCTGCCTTTCCTACGTTTGTGTTTTTTTGATGACGGATGAAATTAGCTATATCTGCATGGCAGCAGGTAATAAAGAGGGCTTATTCCTTTTTGTAGCCCCGGTGACATGAGCTCTCTTTTCAGGCCCCGGTGATATGAGCTCTCATTTCAGGAACCTTTGAACCAATATTTGACAGCCCACAACACACTGTGATGGTCTCCTTAACATCTAAGAGTACATTCCGCAAGCCGCTGTATGGTGTGTGTGTGTGTGTGTGTGTGTGTGTGTGTGTGTGTGTGTGTGTACCACCACTACTTCTCATCCTTCCTCTTCCAGTCGCGAATTGTGCGCCGTGAGAACCATTGTGTGAGCTCTAATCTCCATAATCTCTTACTTTCGTGGTCGTTTCGCGAGAATTATGCAGAAGGAAGCAATATATTCTACAAACGTATGGTCTCGGAATAGTGGCAGAAAACCACAGAATGATGAACAACGTCTCTCGTCTAGCATCTTCCATTGGAGATGTATGAGCATCTCCATGACGATTTGCCGCTTACTAGATGAACCTGTAACGAAACATTCTGCCCTTCTTTGAATCGTCTATACTTCCTCCATCAATCCTATCCGGTACTGATCCGAGGCTGATGAAGAAAGTTAAGTATCGGTCGAACGAGGGTTTTGCAAGTTGACTCCTTCGTAAGTGGACTTCCTAAGGATTCTTCCGACAAGTCTCTCGGTCTGGCATTGGCCTTTGCTGCGATTAGCTTTAAGTGATAGTTGCACTTTAAGTAAATCCGTACCCAGACTCCCAGACATTTAATGGCTGTTGCTGTTTCCAGTAATTGTTCGACAATTGCGTGATCATACAGCGGGTCTTTCTGTAAATCCACACGTAGTATGTCACATTTGTTTAAGCTGAGGTTGTCTCTATCACTCTCGGTCTAGTGATTAGTGTCGTTGCCTGTAGACCAGGTGGTCTCGGGCTCGATTCCCTCCGGGTCAGAGACATTCTTCGCTGTGGAACTGGGTGCTTGCGTGGTCCTAATCTTTCCACCTCAGCTTTATCGAGATATAAGTTGCAGAAGTTGAATAGAAATACTTGTACCAGGCTGCTGAACAACCTCAGACGGATCTCCCAGCCAGTAATACCATACGATTATTTCATTTAACCTTGAGGGTCAATTGCCAAACCCTGCACCGGGCGCTGATCCCCTGCCGGTCTTCCTGCCTTTCGCTAGAGTCTTCTAACGTTGTGACTTCTCTGTATACAACTGCGTTAACGGCGAGTAGCCTCATTGACTTTCCAGTGTTATCGACTATGTCTTTTATATGCAGTGTATGTATTGTGAACAGTGATGGTCGTGTAGCACTCCGCTGGGTTCGTGTGACTAGGGCCTCCCGACGGGTAGACCGTTCACCTAGTGCAAGTCTCTCGATTTGACGCCACTTCGGTGACTTGCGAGTTTCTGGGGATGAAATGATGATCATTAGGACAACACAACACGCAGTCCCTGAGCGGAGAAAACCTCCGACCCAGCCGGGAATCGAACCCGGACCCTTAGGGTTGACATTCTGTTGCGCTGATCACTCAGCTACGGGGGGTGGGCTCCGTTGGGGTACTCCCATAGCTACATATACGTCTGACGATTTCTCTCCGTTAAAAATGACGTGTTATGTTCTCTTTGCTAGGAACCCTTGAATCTAATCACAGCCGGCCGCGGTGATCTAGCGGTTCTAGGCGCGCAGTCCGGAACCGCGCGACTGCTACGGTCGCAGGTTCGAATCCTGCCTCGGGCATGGATGTGTGTGATGTCCTTGGGTTAGTTAGGTTTAAGTAGTTCTAAGTTCTAGGGTACTGATAACCACAGATGTTAAGTCCCATAGTGCTCAGAGCCATTTGAACCATTTTTGAACCTAATCACAAAGCTTGTCTGATACTGAATTCGCTTGTATTTTGTTCATTAGGCGACAGTGTGGGACTGTACTGAACTCCTCCTGGAAGCCTCCTCGGTCCCGTGATCGAATGGGTCGACCTATATTTCACATGATCACTGTTTGCGGAATACATGCCGATTCCTTCAGAGACGAGACTTTCGGTCTCAAGGCAGAACCTAACATGCGAGTGCAAAACGCATTGTACAGATATACAACAGTCTAATGTCAGCGATTTAAATCTATGGTTATGTGTATCTGCACGATTTCTGTCAACGGAAACGGGAGTGACGTGACAGAGCAACATGGTTGAGTACACGTTTGCAGAATACTCAGACATGATCCTTCTCTATGGCAAAGCTAACGGTAATGGAAGAGCTGCTCGTCGCCTTTATAAAGGTCGTTATCCAGAACGTCCGATTCCATCGCATCCGCTTTTCGCCACTATTATGCAACGGTGAGGGATATGAGAGATCTGTAGAGGTAGAAGCAGATCTGGTGGCACGAGCTGTCGTCGGTGCAAGACAGATTTCAGAGACACCAGGTGTGATACAGCGTGTGTACCGCACACATCATTCGTAGGTGTAATGTGTTAACCGAATTTGGTGATCGCAACATAGAACCTTACTTGTAGTGGATCAGAATGCTAGTCCTTCTTTGAAAACGACAAAAATAGTTTAACTGTGACTAACAGTGTTCGTGAAACTGATTAAGTTTATTTTTTATTTCTTTGATTAATAATGAGTGAAATAGTAAAAAAAAGTTATGTACTGGGCTGCGCCTAATAAAATACTTGTAAAAGTGGTCGTGTTACCAACATTTTTTCAAATAGTTGTAGCACAGAAACCGTATGTTTCCGGACATGGGTTCGAATTCAAAGTACTATATACTCAGTCCCTTCTGCTTGTCCTTGGAGTTTGTCGGGGAAATTTGAGAGCATCCTGTATATTAATATGTACAAAGACAAGTACTGGTTTAACGTTGTTACCAAACCCCAGGAAAAGTTCTTGACCAATTTACTTAAAATTTTTACAAGATACTCTAATAAGCGTTCGGACAGACATAGGCTAGATAATCTTAATTATACAGGGTGTTACAAAAAGGTATGGCCAAACTTTCAGGAAATATTCCTCACAGACAAATAAAGAAAAGATGTTATGTGCACATGTGTCCGGAAACGCTTAATTTCCATGTTAGAGCTCATTTTAGTTTCGTCAGTATGTAGTGTACTTCCCCGATTCACCGCCAGTTGGCCCAGTTGAAGGAAGGTAATGTTGACTTCGGTGCTTGTGTTGACATGCGACTCATTGCTCTACAGTACTAGCATCAAGCTCCTGCATATTTCAATCGAAGTGTTCGTACGCTTGCTTCTCAACAACAGATTTGGTGACCGATGGATTGGTAGAGGCGGACCAATTCCATGGCCTCCACGCTCTCCTGACCTCAACCCTCTTGACTTTCATTTATGGGGGCATTTGAAAGCTCTTGTCTACGCAACCCCGGTACCAAATGTAGAGACTCTTCGTGCTCGTATTGTGGACGGCTGTGATACAATACGTCATTCTCCAGGGCTGCATCAGCGCATCAGGGATTCCATGCGATGGAGGGTGGATGCATGTATCCTCGCTAACGGAGGACATCTTGAACATTTCCTGTAACAAAGTGTTTGAAGTCACGCTGGAACGTTCTGTTGCTGTGTGTTTCCATTCCATGATTAATGTGATTTGAAGAGAAGTAATAAAATGAGCTCTAACATGGAAAGTAAGCGTTTCCGGACACATGTCCACATAACATATTTTCTTTCTTTGTGTATGAGGAATGTTTCCTGAAAGTTTGGCCGTACCTTTTTGTAACACCCTGTATACACTTCCAAATGAAGGCAAGTTTATGTTTAATGTTGTTACGAAAAATCTCCAAAAGTTCTTTACCGATTTACTTCAAATTTTTATATGATAATCTAAAAAATATTTGGACGGACGCAGGTTACACACTTTTTTTAAAATATACAGGGTGTTTCAGAAGCGATGGTCAATATTCAGGGATATGATAGGAATGATTATTCGAAACGAAAATGTTAAGTAAACATGAAAATGCATACCTTAACAGCTATGGACAATTCTTGATCTTCGATACTATGAAACAAATCTCTTCTACTGCAAGCTCTTTGAGTTCCATATTTTTGGAAGTGGTATTAGGGACCAAAAGAAGAACAAAATGTCCACTAAACACGTGCTCTAAAATGTATACCTTAAAAGTTATGAGCACTTGTTCATTACAAATGTGTTAAAGTAGCATACTACATACATACAAAACAGCATACATGCAAAATAGCATACATACATACATCACACATATATACATGTATGTATAAAGGTGGAATAGGCTGTTAGCAAAAATCTTGTAAAGTTTTTCGCCGATTTATTTCACATTTTTACACTATACTTTAATAAACGTACAGACGGACATATGCTACCTATTTGTTTAATATGTATGGTACATAAATACATTTACGGAAAAATCACAATACCAAAATAATTAGTGTAGAGTAATGAAATTGCGGGAATACATTTGTCTAGGTAATATACAGTATTTAAGTGATTGACATTACAAGATCACAAGTTAAAGTAAGTGCGAGGTAAGCCGTTGCAAATATGAAATGTTGCTACGTTAGTAATCGGTATAACATTAAGAACGTTGAGTGAAAACATGTAAACGTACGTACATTGTGTTGGAAAAGTGCCGGAAATCAGTTTTTGAGATGGAGTTCCATGCCTGTTGCTCTTGGTCGGTCAATACAGGGACGGTTATTGCTGCTTCTGGATGACGCTGGAGTTGTTGTTCGATGATGTCCCACGTGTACTCGATTGGAGACGTATCTGGTGATTGACATATTTACAATCTGTAGAGCATGTTGGGTTACATCAACGATATGTAGGTAAGCGTTATCCTGTTGGAAAACACCCCCTGGAATGCAGTTCATGAGTGGCAGAACAACAGGTCGGATCTGCAGGTTGACGTACATATTTACAGTCAGGGTGCATGGGATAACCACGAGAATGCTCCTGCTGTCATAAGAAATCGCACCCCAGACCATAACTCCAGGTGTAGGTCCGTTGTATCTAGCATGCAGACAGGCTGGTTGCAGATCCTCAGTGGCCTCCTACTTACCAACACAGCGCCATAACTGTGACCGAGGCAGAACAGCTTTTTTCAGAAAACACAACAAACCTCTACCCTGCCCTCCGATGGGCTCTCGCTTGACACCACTGTAGTCGCAAATGACGGTGGTTTGTGTCACTGTGGTGCCAACTGCTGATCAAATAGCTGCTGCAGACGCAGTACGATGCGCCACATCCATACGCCAAACACTATGGTCTTCCCTTTCGGTAGTGCCACGTAGCCATCCGAAGCCCGGTCTACTTGCAATTGCACATTTTCGTGACCATTATTGTCAGCAATCATTCCTTCCAATTCAGTCTGCAATATCGCACAAGGAACAGCCAGCTTCTCGTAGTCGTATTACATAACTTCGTTCAACCTCACTGAGGTGTTGATAATGGCGTCTTTGTCACCTTAAAGACATTCTTGGCTAACATCAATCCAATACGTCCAATCTCAAAGGTAACTTATGCACATGACCGTTACTGCATGTATTTAAAGCAACCTTATTTGCATCCTCATAGTGACACTACTAAGCCACTCTTACGCGTCTGGCGTGATATTTGAATAGATTCTACATCTGAAACACGCCTACCAACTTTTGTTTGTGTCATACGGCTCCTTCTTGGTGTTGTGATCCTTTTCCGTCAGTGTATTTATTTACTATATAAGAAGGAAAGGTTGTTGGCGAAAATCTCTGAAGTTTATGATAGATTCTCCTCAAAATTTTACACAGTGCTCTAACCTTTTTCAAAATATTCAAAAATGTACGGAAAGACTTGAATGACACGTGCTTCACACATAGACGAACAAATTATGTTCTATTAACACGGGTCTGGAACCACTTTGTTTCCACGTTACAACTCAGTTTCCCCAACTCATTAATCAAGGAAAATACACAAAACACACAAAAACAGAACGTTGGAATCATGTGGGACATGCACTCTTGGTGACATCTGGTTACGTTGTGCACCGCCAGTGTTTCGTTTTACATGTCCCTGTTGCTATGCAACGTACGTGATTGCTTGTTTACTGATAATAACAACCGTTCAAGCGGTCGGGAGGAGCGTTGAAAACACACACCTGACTACGTAGAGTTAGTCACAGACTTGGCTCGTGCAATGGCAGTGTACGCAAATGGAGAGATGGTAGATGCCCATTTCATGCATGGATTAGCTGACGGCAATGGCACTCGCCCTCAACATTTTTACCGGGAAAGATTTCCAGAAAGAAGGTGCCCGACAGGAAAACTTCTGAAGACACTGATTGTCGACTTAGGGAACATGGGGAATTTAAGCCTGATACTCACGGCCGTGGGAGGCCTAGAAGGACAAGGACACCGCAACGGGAGGCTGCAGTTCTTCATGCAGTTGACGACGACCCTAGTGTCAGTACAAGACATGTAGCTGCCACACTGAACGTTGACCACATGACTGTCTAGCGAGTGTTACACGAGTAGCAACTGCATCCACACCATTTTCAGCGTGTGCAGGCACTATCACCAACTGACTTTTTTGCACCGGTACTCTTCTGCGAATGGTTTATCAACAAAGTGCCGACTCTAATTTTAGTGCAACGGTGCTGTTCACAGATGAGGCTTCGTTCCAACCAGATCAGATTGTAAATTTTCACAATCGACATGTGTGGCCGGACGTCACCCTACCGAGCGAGGTGGCGCAGTGGTCAGCACACTGGACTCCCATTTGGGAGGACGACGGCTCAATCCCGCGTCCGGCCATCCTGATTTAGGTTTTCTGTGATTTCCCTATATCGCTACAGGCAAATGCCTGGATGGTTCCTTTCAAAGGGCACGGCCGATTTCCTTTCCCGTCCTTCCCTAATCCGATGAGACCGATGACCTCTCTGATTCCCCAAACAACCCAACCCAACCCCACGTCAATTTTCACGCAGATGTTGAAACAAGTCATCAACAAATATTTTATGTCAGTGTTTGGGCCAGCATTGTTGGTGACTGTTTGCTAGGGCCTCAGTTTCTTCCACCTATGCTCAACGGACAAAGTTGTCATAATTTCGTAGAGAATCTTCTACCTGATCTGTTAGCAGATGTGCCTTTAGCTGTGCGAAAAATCATTTTTCATGCACGCTAGAGCACCTCCTGATTTTAGTATTAATGTCCGTCGGCTTCTAAATAACAGATTCGGTGACAGGTGGGTAGGCAGAGACGGATCGATTGCCTGGTTGCAACGCTCTCCCACCTAAACCCACTGGACTCTTATTAGTGGGGGTACTTGAAAGATTTTTTTACGGAACCCCAGTACAAGATGTTCAGAGTCTCCGTGCCCGTATCATGGATGGCTGCGAAACCATACGCAATACTGTAGGGATACATCAGCTCATCCGAGATTCACTATGACGGCGGTTTGATGCATGTATCACGTCACAGTCAATTTTAACTGTGATGTCATGGCACTTAAAGCATTAGACAAATTCTTTCTGCTATATACAGGGTGGTCCATTGATAGTGACCGGGCCAAATATCTCACGAAATAAGCATCAAACGATAAAACTCCAAAGAACGAAACTCGTCTAGCTTGAAGGGAGAAACCAATGGCGCTATGGTTGGCCCGCTAGATGGCGTTTTTTTAAATAGGTACCCCCATTTTTATTACATATTCATGTAGTACGTAAAGAAATATGAATGTTTTAGTTGGACCACTTTTTTCGCTTTGTGACAGATGGCGCTGTAATAGTCACAAACGTATAAGTACGTGGTATCACGTAACATTCCGTCAGTGCGGACGGTATTTGCTTCGTGATACATTACCCGTGTTAAAATGGACCGTTTACCAATTGCGGAAAAGGTCGATATCGTGTTGATGTATGGCTATTGTGATCAAAATGCCCAACGGACATGTGCTATGTATGCTGCTCGGTATCCTGGACGACATCATCCAAGTGTCCGGACCGTTCGCCGGATGGTTACGTTATATAAGGAAACAGGAAGTTTTCAGCCACATGCGAAACGTCAACCACGATCTGCAACAAATGATGATGCCCAAGTAGGTGTTTTAGCTGCTGTCACGGCTAATCCGCACATCAGTAGCAGACAAATTGAGCGAGGATCGGGAATCTGAAAAAGGTCGGTGTTGAGAATGCTACATCAACATCGATGCACCCGTACCATATTTCTATGCACCAGGAATTGCATGGCGACGACTTTGAACGTCGTGTACAGTTCTGCCACTGGGCGCAAGAGAAATTACGAGATGATGACAGATTTTTTGCACGCGTTCTATTTAGTGACGAAGCATCATTCACCAACAGCGGTAACGTAAACCGGCATAATATGCACTCTTGGGCAACGGAAAATCCACGATGGCTGCGACAAGTGGAACATCAGCGACCTTGGCGGGTTAATGTGTAGTGCGGCATTATGGGAGGAATGATAAGTGGCCCCCATTTTATCGATGGCAATCTGAATGGTGCAACGTATGCTGATTTCCTACGTAATGTTCCACCGATGTTACTACAAGATGTTTCACTGCATGACAGAATGACGATGTACTTCCAACATGATGGATGTCCGGCACATAGTTCGCGTGCGGCTGGAGCGGTATTTAATAGCATATTTCATGACAGGTGGATTGGTCGTCGAAGCACTATACCATGGCCCACACGTTCACCGCATGTGACGTCCCTGGATTTCTTTCTGTGGAGAAAGTTGAAGGATATTTACTATCGTGATCCACCAACAACGCCTGACAACATGCGTCAGCGCATTTTCAGTGCATGTGCGAACATTATGAAAGGCGCACTACTCGCTGTTGAGAGGAATGTAGTTACACGTATTGCCAAATGCATTGAGGTTGACGAACATCATTTTGAGAATTTATTGCATTAATGTGGTATTTACAGGTAATCACGCTGTAACAGCATGCGTTCTCAGAAATTATAAGTTCACAAAGGTACATGTTATCACAGTGGAACAACCGAAATAAAATGTTCAAACGTACCTACGTTCTGTATTTTAATTTAAAAAACATAACTGTTACTAACTGTTCGTCTAAAATTGTGAGCCATATGTTTGTGACTATTACAGCGCCATCTATCACAAAGCGAAAAAAGTGGTCCAACTAAAACATTCATATTTCTTTACGTACTACACGAATATGTAATAAAAATGGAGGTTCCTATTTTAAAAAACGCAGTTGATATCCGTTTGATCTATGGCAGCGTCATCTAGCGGGCCAACCATAGCGCCATCTGGTTTCCCCCTTCAAGCTAGACAAGTTTCGTTCTTTGTAGTTTTTTCGTTTGACGCTTATTCCGTGAGATATTTGGCCCGGTCACGATCAATGGACCACCATGTATATATTCTGTAATGTTGTTGCATTAATTTGTTATGAAAGCGGTGCTGATAGACAATAAAAGCGGTTTAAAAGCTGTGAGCTGTCTGGGGAAGTTAACCTTGCATTACTGCGCAACTGTTTCACCAGGTATCCAGTCTAGCTTACCAAATTCCCAACCAGACTAACATTAATTATAATCTTTTAGTACTCGTCTTACGATAACCGGTGATTATATATATATAAAGACAATTTAAATAAAAAGAAATAAATCAGTTTATATTTCGACATTTATTTTAACATTGATCATTGTTCCGTTAAAATTTCAGCATATCAAACTTGACTCATAACTAAACTGGTGCCTTATTTAGGATTGTGTAAATGTGAGTTTGTAATCTTACGAAACACATCAAATAGGGAGCCAAGATTGGGAGACTACATACAACACTGCATTCATAAAATAACACACGAAGAACGTTGAAACATATGCAAGAGGAAAATAACCACAACCAACCGATTCAAGTTTCACCCAAAGAAGTTACGTTCGTAGCGCAATCCTGTCCCTCATGAAATTACCACACACTGGTATACTAAATTCATACTAACTCTCTGTGAAATCTTCCCGAAAATAATAGCTGAGGGCTACTTTGATGCTTACACCATATGCTTCACGTGGTCAACTTGGTTTACACAAAGAGTGTAGCTCCACAATAATTTTGATAATTAAAATAAATTACATCGAAACGCAATTTGCAAAAGAAAAACCTCGAACTGGTTACTATCGTCTTACTATTAACCTGATGGGTCAAACAATTGTATAAGCACGTGGTACTGGTCTCACAAAGTACACCCCACATGGGTTGAACATAAAGAAAAGTTGCTATATTGAAAAATATTGTCAAGACGAGACGTTATAATCTCACGCACATTCGCATTTAAGATTGATGATCTTAGTTAGAGTTACTGATCAACACGTGGTTCCACTTTACTCACAAAGTAGTGACAAAGCAACTACCGGAAGATATTCTGAACTTCACACTCGAATTACACTGGGTTGCAATTTAAGATAACATTAGATATTTTAGAGTTAAACCTGAAATAAATGTGATTAAATTTTCAGTTGGGCTGAACTTAAGAAGTCCATTGTCCTACGGACTTAGAGACGTGATTAGCCGGAGACCTTACCACTTCAGACGCTCGCCACGGACAGACTGCTGTGGGTCCCTCCTGAGGGGTGCCTCACAAATACAAACGGAAGTGATCAGAGAGGCAGCTTCCTATACCAACATGACAAGGGATGGACAGGACCATACTAAGAATAGAAACCTCTTTGCTTCTAGAAAGCGTAGCTACCTGTTCCGACGTTGGTCCTACTGTTCTCTAGCAGACAGGCTTGTCTGCTACCATCAAGCGTGCAACTAGAAATACATTTGCTCATTCATCCTCTCACACAGAAGGGAAGGGGAATGACAGTATCTTATCACATACAGTATATAAAAGAAAGTGGATGTAGGTTCTGTATGAGACTGTGTGACATGAATTACATATAAACTGTGTTTTAAAGTGTAGTAGAGTGACAGAACGTTCTTGTTTATGTGTAAAAGTAACACGTTCCACTGCTCAGTCTCCTCCCAGATAGTCAGAAACACCAAGGTAAATTTAGAAGAGGAATTTATGCCGTAAATGACAACAGATTTAAGAAATTAACATGAAAGGAATCCAACTGAGACCTTTCAATTCTTCCTCCTTATTTGTCATTTTAAGCAAAATTTTCATACGGTACAAAGTGATGTTTTGTTTTATTCCTCGCAGGCTTTTTTAACGGAAAACGTGAAAGCTGTATTTATTGTTTGTCGGGTGATGATTAGAACAGTACTCTGGAATCTGAACTGTCCAAACTTTGTAATCCTACTCGTTTGCAGGTTAAAAGCATGTGTAATACTGCCGCTGAAGCTACTATACTCACAGACCCAGCAGCTGGAGAGGTCTCTCTCATATCCCGTATAGCAATGATCGCAAACGATTACCCGTTAATTTTAAGCCACTTCAGTTTCCAATCAAAGTTTCCTTTACAACTCCAATAAATAAGGTTCAGGGTAAGAGATATGTGGGGGAGGGAGGAGAGGAGGTACACAGAGAGAGGGAGAAGTAGCAGAATGACAGAATTGTAGGAGGAGGTGATGGACGGAGAAAAAGCTGCAGGAGTAGGAGATGGATAATGAGAGGGGGCAGGAGGAGTTGGACAGAGAGAGGGGGCGATGAAGATTAGGACGTTCATCCAGTTACTGTACATAATTAGTAATTGCGAATCATTGAAGGTTTCGCTAATATAGTACATAAATTGCGACAAAAGTTCTCCTCTCTATGAATCATCTCCTTTGGATAGTTTTCATTAATGGGAGACGTGACCGCCGCCACCACCAACCACCGGTGCCTCGTAAGTCCAGAAGAGTAAGGCGAAATTAGCGTTGATATGCAGTAGAGAACATGTTTCATTTCTTCCAGCAACTGACAGACGCGGCAACAGTCTTACGGTTACCCAGAGGTCAGTAAGCGAGCGAACACGTCGCGAACGGTCTGTCGCAGTAATCATGTGCAAACTGCTTTCACGATTTCCCATCGGAATGGAAAGTATTCTTTACAACTCTTACCACAAAGGTGTAGATAATTATTAACTTTCTTAAAAGGGCACTCTTTTATGCAGGATGTGGCAGCTTGGCGCTAATAATCGGGCTGTTCAGAATCCCAACATGTAAACAACAGTAAAGTCCACCTCCAGTAGCTGAATGGTCAGAGCGACAGAATGTCAGTCCTAAGGGTCCGGGTTCGATTCCCGGCTGGGTCGGAGATTTTCTCCGCTCAGGGACTGGGTGTTATGTTGTTCTAATCACCATCATTTCATCCCCATCGACGCGTAAGTCGCCGAAGTGGAGTCAAATCGAAAGGCTTGCACCCGGCGAACGGTCTACCCGATGGAGGCTCTAGTCACTCGACATTGTTGTAACAACAGTAAAGGCCATCTAGGAACTAGAAATTGTGTTTGCCTTATTACCTGTCACCCTAAAGATACGCATATATTCCGGTAGGTCACAGATAAGGGTGTTACAAATGTCGCTAACACAGGCTATACACTCAGCGGTTGCCGGTTCGAATCCAGGTAGAAAAAGAAACTGTCTACCGAGTGCAGGGGTGCTTGGTTAAGACACTATGCTCGCACTGGGAAGGAGTGAGCTTCAGATTCCCGTCCTGCCATACAACTTTACATTTTACATGTTTGCCATAAATTATGTTGCAAAACTTCCTCATGTGTATAAGTGAACATAACTGAATATGAGATATTCATGAATCAGGCACACCCTTGAGATTCAGTGTTGAATTTAATGTACGCAACGGATTCAATAACGCTAAAATTTCCTTACGTCCTATCAGTGAATCTGAAGAAGGGCAGTTGACATAATATTCAACATCGAAAAGGATTGAATGTGATAATACACGCAAATCCTTATAGGCACTGAAACCTGGCTAAAGCCGGAGATAAGTTTAGCCTAAATTTTTTAGAAGAACCTAACGGTTTAGCCTATCCGAAAGGATAGGCTAAACACAATTGGCGGTGGCGTGTCTGTTGCTCCTAGAAGTAGTTTATCTTCTAGCGAAATTGAAGCACATAGTTCCTGTCAGTTAGTATGGGCAGAGGTCGTTCATGGAAACTGCAATAAGATAATAATTGTATCCTTTTACCATCTCCCAATTCAGATGATACAATTGCTGAATCAAAGAAAATTTGAGTTTAATTTCAAACACTCATACAATTATATTTGGTGGTGACTTTAATTTACCCTCGATATGTTGGCGAAAATACATTTGTAAATCCGGTAGTACGCACAAAACATCATCCGAAATTGTGCTAAACGCATTCTCTGAAAAATTTCTCGAACAGTTCGTTCATTGAACCATGCGAATAATTAGCGGTTTTGAAAACACACTTTGCCTCTTAGCAACAGACAATCCTCCGGTAATAACGAGCACCTAAATGGATACAGGGATTAGAGAATATATTCTCGTAGCGAGAATAAATACTGTAACCGCCAAATCCACCAAAAATAAGCGAAACATATACCCATTCAAAAAAAGCAGACAAAAATTCACTTGACGCCTGCCTGAGAGACAATCTCCACTCCTTCCAAATTAACAACTTAAGAGTAGACCAGATGTGGCTTTAATTCAAAAAAATATTATTGACAGCGTATTTATACCAAATATGAGACAGTGAAAACTTTCACAGATTTGAACTATTATCATTCGCAAGTTCTAGTATGCCGGACCTGTAAGCGACGCTTACCATATCTTCTACGTACGAGTGGAATGCTGAAAAGTGATGCCTCCGAATTTTTAAGTAAAAATTCATTAAGTTTTGTAAATGAAACAATGATTGTTAACATTCTACACCTTTATTCTTCATGTCTATATATTTGCAACCCTCTGTCGCTAGAGAGGGGCAAATCGTAGCGTGTAACCTGGCAGCGTGTAACGTAACTACTTCAGTGCGTGAGAAACAGCGTGCTGTAATCCAGTTTCATATTCGAAGAATTCGTCCACACACGGAGCACCCTCTCCTTCGACATGACAATGCCACGCAAAAGCGCTGTAACATCGGCAACAAGCCGACGCCTTGTGTTCACTGTCATAAATCATCCTCCATACAGTCCTTCATGGCCCTATCATATTTTCATCTGTTTTCCAAAACATGAAGAAAGCCTCCGAGGACTTCACTTTGATAGTGATGAAGCCGAGCAAGCAGGGGTGAGATTTTGGTTCTGTCAACAAAATCGGTCATTTTAAAGTGGCGGTATCAGTAAACGGGTCTCTCGTTGGGAGAAATGCGTTCGTCGCCAGGGTGGCAATATTGAGGAAAAAGTATGAAGACATGAAGAATGTAGAACGTTAATAATGTTTGCTTTATTCAAAAAACTTTAAGAGTTTCCGCAAAAAAAAAAAAAAAAAAATCGGAGGCATTACTGTTCCGAAAGCTCTCGAAATACGTGAATACTGGGGACACTGCGCCTTTCTAGTATGAAGTGCAGCACTACGATCGCGCATTTGAGGACTCACACATGGGACCGAAGACGACTCCATCAGTTGAGAGCGCAGCTTGCAGAGCGCCGATCTGTTCACCTCTGAAGCCCCTTTTACACGATCGATTTTCTTGTCTCAACTGACTACTCGAGGCAAGTGAGTCTATTGCAGAGCCCTGGCTTTTTATTTCTTCACTGAGTCTCTTCTGTTTCCAGTGGTCATCTTCCTTTACACGTCAACGCAAAATTGGGTGTGTTGTAAGAGCTGTCTGCTGTGCAGTTTGGCATCCGAACGGTGAAAGTAAGGTTATGGGGGACTACGCTCTTTAAGAAAAAAAAAGAAATACAGTACAAAATATAGGAACAAACAATGATAATAGAGTTTATTAATGATCCAAGCAGAATTCATAGTGGAGGTTCTTGTCAATGGTCATCTGATAAATTCATTAACTCCCGGGAATTGAAAGAATACGAAAACTGTCATCCAAAAGTTTCAGAACATAAACATATATTTATTCGAGAAAATATACATTTGAAAACACATCAAACAATATCTAGAACGAAATCAATAGCTCTTTTTTTACTTTATTCTTTGTATCCAGTTTTCTTGCGAAGCGCCAAATAACTTCGAAAATTAGTTTTCTCGTTAAATAATGCTCAGTTTTTTGCTGTTGAAATAATTTTAATTAAAACACTTTATCTATTTACGTTCTTATTTATGAATAGTGTAGACCTTTCCTCTATAAAACGAAGGTGCCTTTTTGCTTTCAGATATTTCGTCTCTCTTGTAGTAGAACACTAGCACGAAAACCTATCAGGACGGTGTGTAACTTTTCAGTGTATGACGGAAACAAAGCAGATAACACAATAAAGATCAGTAATGCAAAAAAAAAAATAATTTCTGTGAGCTCGGCCAGAATAGATTAGCAGACGCGCCCACTGTCCCCTGCATATGCGTACGTGTAATGTTCAGCGTACTTAGAAATTTACAACTCCACACTCGGCACAACCCATAGATCGTTGGTGCCATAGACACATTGCTGGCGTTGTTGGTTGCTGATTTACACGCGCACTTTCGAGTAGTAAATTTTGACCAGAAATTCGCTCGTGTGAAACGGGCTAGTCTACGCGACTTCTACACCGTGACTTGTGCTCGCCGCCTGTCGTGAGTCGTGACTCATATTTTCAAGTCTCCAAAAAGAGCTTACTACTTCCTTCTCAGTAACAACATGCGTGCACTAATCCTCTCAAAAGTCACTACAGACTGCCAATGGCGTAATGTTTCGTTGACAAATATCCTGCCAAGAAAAGGCGAAAAGTCAACAGTCAATGAATTAGATTTGCTCCCTCTTTGCTAAAAACCTTCCCGCTAAGTGTTACAATCTACTGAAGTCACTTCTATCACACCAGATTCTGCTCATTCAGCCAACAGTTGCCTTACATTACAGATACTGTGAAATGTTAAAAAACTGTACAAGAGGTTGATCATCGATTCTTCTGCAACTTCTGAATCTTAAGTAGGACAGAGCTGTTTTCTAAAGCTTTTAGGAAAGTCAGGAGATGTTTACTGATCAAGTCTTTCGTTTAACATGCTCCTAGCTCCTACCACCCACTGACAGATTTCCGTCATGTAAAATGAAAGCTTTTATCTCGGGCCAAAGAGCTAGCCGCCTTTCAGCTTATGGTGAAACTGTCGGTGATTGCATTGAACAGGACACAGGCGAATTCATTCCTCATACTCCACTCTGAGATTGTGCTCCGTCCCTGATAACGTCGCAGTCGACGAGTTGTCCAGCAATAATCCTCCTTCCTTTTAGCAGAACAGTTGTCGAGTTAAAGAACAGAGTTCCTTATGTCGATGTTCTATCTCTCCAAAGACAGTAATGACTGATAAAACATCCGATCTAACAAAAAAGAAGAGAGACATGTCGCATTTGTACATAATTTTTGTCGTGGCGTTTTAGAGCAAAACTGTTTCTCAAATTGGAACTATGTTTTAGGCAGTGACAAACTTCATAATAATCGATCAACTCAGTGGTAATATTTATTTTCAACATCTATGTTCTTTCATTTCACCCAATTATGACGCATAGGGAGCACACGACAAAAGATAAAAGACTGATGCTGCAAGCTAGTTTACTGGTTCATACATATTCAACCAGTTGGACCAATTTGCGTGCACACACGTTTCACACTGCTCTAAATATTTCCACATGTACCTTTGCGCCGTTTATGCCTTGCGCTGGCGTACAAGAAATTATTGCTTCTATACCACATTTTTCAGCGGGGAACAAGAAAAGTCAGTAGTAAAATGCTCGTACACCGTTGCTGATTTGATAGACTTTGATGAAAACTGTCACAGCGTAAGGACACAATTAAAGTTCGAAAGACAGCCTAACAATAAATAACAAGTAACAACCTCGTAAAGCGAGCAGTCTCTTTCTTTTTTTGTCGTTTTCCTTGTGTTAAGTGTGGTACGGGGCACTATAGTAACAGTATGAGAACTTCGATAGAATTAGTGAGGTTTACTTTGCAGTTTCTCATCGATGTACCGACTGGTCACCTGTCTGAGCTGCGTAAGTCAACATTCCGTTGTGGATTCTACCGGCCTCTCTGTGGTGCACAGACGTGGGGCTTTTACCGCCCGCAAACAGCGCATGTTTGCTCAATATCACAACTCTCGCCCACCAGGTGGCGTACCGCTTCGCGTCCTGTAATGCAGAACAGCATGTTAAACGATTTTGCTAACGCGACGACCGCTTCCGCTAGAGTTCACTGCTTCTAGTCCTGTTCGTCACACTTCATACGTCTCCTTACAGCGGGGTTTACTTCCGTATCCATCGGTAAAATGATATCATAATTCATGAACTGTCATTTTTGTGGGGCCATATTTCATATTTTCGGAGTGTCTTCTTCAAAATGAATTACGTATCTACAGCGCCATGAAACCTACCTTCATTTCAATTTGGAACATAATGTTATATGCTCTGTCTCATTAAACAAAATACAAAACATTGCAGAATACATTGTTTTCAGTTATGCACTTTCTTTTAAATTGTGGCGGTACTGAGAAAGACTTAACACATAAAAGGGATCAAGATATGTTGGCGATTTAACTGTTCTGTCATTCGACTGCTGATAGGGTAAAGTAAGATGCTGTGTAGTTTAAAAATTACGCACCGAGCGAGGTGGCGCAGTGGCTAGCACACTGCTCTCGCATTCGGGAGGACGACATTTCAAACCTGCGTCTGACCATTCTGATGGGAATTTTTCTAAATCGCTTCAGGCAAATGCCGGGAGGGTTCCTTTGAAAGGGCAGGGTCAATTTCCTTCAGCATCCTTCCCTAATCCGATGGGACCGATGACTTCGCTTTTTGGTCCATTCGCCCAAATCAATCACCCAACCACACTTGTTAATTACAAAAGTCGCACCAGGATACAAATTGGAAACGGCATCCAACGAACTGCACAAGGAAATTATCCCCACTAGCAAATTACCCTTATATTCTTCTTAGGTGTCGGCTTACGAAAGTGTAAACTCGTTCCGAATATTTCAGATTTCGGAGTTAACGAGGTTACTTGGAGAGAAATATCACTGATTTATCAGCACAAGAAGAGAATAAAATTCAAAATACTTACTCAAACATCGTTAGGCTACTAAACATTTTAAGAATAACAGTTTACTCGATACTTTTGGGCAGTGGACAAAATACGAGCTTGCGGAATTTTTCTAGAGGGAACCTCTTCGTGAAAAGGCATAGTTTGGACCCAGTGGGCTCTCAGAGATTGTGAGCGGTGGCGTCAAAGATTCTTCAGACCTAATTTGGTATCTTAATTATTTCCTGGACGAATTAGCCATTACCGGAAGGTGGTTGCAGGTTCGAATCCTGCCTCGGGCATGGACGTGTGTGATGTCCTTAGGTTAGTTAAGTTTAATTAGTTCTAAGTTCTAGGGGGCTGATTACCTCAGATGTTAAGTCCCATAGTGATCAGAGCCATTTTTTGAAGGTGGTTGCGCGGATGGTGCCTGCGAATACTTAGCGAGTTGGGTAGGATGGTGAAGTGTCATTTTTTTCAAGAGAGAATTCATATCAGGAAATCCAGGCGGTGAGGAGCTCCAAAGTTTCAGTATGGTTTGGAAATAGCGAGGGACGTCAAAAAACTCAATGTCAGTACGAGACGGTGCAGTAAATTACAAAAGGGGTCAAAATTTTGTCCTCCAACTTGATTGCAGAGTGTAAATCGGAGCAGTAAAGACTGGCGTGCATGGTGAAATAAATCCAGCTACTCAAACATGCCACGCCCGTTGGCACCCAGGCTCGACTCGTTGCCACAATGTTCAAAACGAAAACAATGTCACATGGGGCGTAGGTGTGTGTAATTCAACTGCTCAGCTTCGCGCATACTGCCGGGAAACATCGATTTAGGATCATGAATGGGGTTAGGCAGAGTTAGTATAAATGGAACCAGGCAGTCAGAAATTATATTGACCTTTTGGCCAGCTTTCTGTCGCCTTTTACAGCGAGCAGAATTCCTGAAGGATCCCATCAAGGCCCATAGTGCGCCCGTCGTGTCCAGCAGCCGGCGTATCCCAACACGATCATTTGCCTTATCTGACAGTATATATAAATGACTGAACGGGGACGCCATTTCAACTGATCGTCTGTACAGTCGCCATATTTATGTGCCCATTAGTGTAGTGACTGACTTGCATCTTGTATATTAGCTTACTCAAATAAATTCGTCCTTACAATGAGAACAGCCCACGAAAATCTGATTAGTTTCTTCCGTTCTACGATCTTCTTTCTCAGAAAGGGAGAGGTCAAAATTTACCCACTGTCAGAGTAGCTTAAATCAGTAGCATTTCAAATTTTCTGTACTTAGAGTTGACAGTGCAATTTCCTATAAGCCCGTTATCAATCTTTCGCATAGAATAATGAGTCCTCTAAATGATCAAGCCATGTTCTCTCCCTTGTCAGAAACATCGCCATGATATTCATTCTCACCCCTGTGTGTACAATGTTGGCCACTGAAATTACAACAACAGAAAATATAACAAGTAACTTTGGAGTGTAGTAGGAAGAATACATGATCAATTTTGTGTGTGATTTAGAGGTATACAATGTGTGGCGTTTAACACATAGAGTTGCCACCTGTGACAGGAACAATGGTCCTAACCGCATGGGGATTCAATCGAATAGAGTCTGGATGACAGATTGTCTCATTCTGTTCTGGTCTAGAGTTCATCGATCGATCACCAGAGTGGTGGGGTAGTCTCTTTACAACCCGTAAACACATGTTTTCAGTGGGCGAGAAATCTGGAGAAAGTACTGCGTGGGGCAACAGTTGAACACGCTGTGTTTGCACTGACTACATGCGGTCTTGCGTTACCTTGTTGAAATGTAACGTCATGGACACGTCGAAGATAGGGTACAGTCATCAACTTTAACACATCAGAAACGTAATGCCTGCTATCCAATTTACCTGCTATGTGAACCAAAGGTGTTAGTATTCTACACCCAAAGGTGCCCTGTCCCATCAAGCCAGGTGCTGAGCCCATACTACAATGAAGAGTGCAGTATGACAACTTTCGGTTTCATCGGAACCTCCACACACGCATGTGTCCATTGTACGCTGTACATAGAACCAATTGTCTGAAAAAACTGTGCTGTGCCTCTCCTGTGTACAGTGTTGTTGGGCACATCCTCGCTAGCAAGCCACATCAAGGGATGCTACAATACTTGTCGCGATGCTGACAGTCTGTGGTGTTTCAGACTTGGTCGCACTATCCGTGAGGCTACTTGCCTTATTACAAACATGCCATTTCCTGTCTCAAGGTATGGACGCAGCTGTACGATACTGCACGGAAGAGTGATTAGTATGTCCGTTAGTTGCATAGGGCCTCTCAAATGCTGCACGGTGTTGAGCAAGATAAAATAACTCTCCCCAGTGAGAAGTCTGCTCTAGGATTTTCTGCCCATACTGTGATATTCACCAATGCAGACCAGCAGAGTAAAAACCTCACTCAATAATCTGACTTAAAACAGGTTAATCATAATGCCCTACAAAAGGATTTTCCGGTATTCCATGGCAGGAAACAAACAATGTGCCCAGATTACAAGGTAAAATCTGGGCATTAAGCCGTGACATATAGCACTGTATGACAAACAAGCTCCTAAACCTTCTGTCAAAGTGAAGAGAGACTGTGGAAAAAACTGCTCAGCTTCGACGTAGGAAAGGCTAAATATGATATTGTTTTTCAAACCTCTGCAGACAAATTAAACGAGTTGTATCAACAACAGACAGTTCTCAAGTTGCTATAAATTTTCAACCACAAGATGGCATCTTCTGGACAGGTCTGTTTTTATTAAAACATGTTTCAACGCACGCGTGTCGAAAAAAGCATTCACGACAATTTCTTATGAGGTAATGATACATTGTCGGTGTTACATTCAATTTCTATTATGGGCGCAAAAGATGGATCTTAAACTAAACCCTAAGAAGTCACGGATCATACTCACATCTCAAGGTAAGTTGATCAGCGGACATTAGGTATTCACTGGACATTTTCGTGAAACAGTTCTTCCAGTACATCTCAACGGTACCCATTTAGCGTTTCCAGAAAACATTAAAAGATCTTGACATCATCTTCGATGCTACGGTCGCAGGTTCGAATCCTGCCTCGGGCATGGATGTGTGTGATGTCCTTAGGTTAGTTAGGTTTAAGTAGTTCTAAGTTCTAGGGGACTGATGACCACAGATGTTAAGTCCCATAGTGCTCAGAGCCATTTGAACCATAATCTTGGATGAACATCTGAATTGAGAAGAACAAACTGATGTAGCCTGCAAAATATCACTCTTCTGACTACATGCAGTCCAAAAATTTAGAAAAATATGTCCACCTCAAATTAAATAAAAATTAGCTGGTTGGTAGGTTGATTTGGGGCAGGGGACCAAACAGCGAGGTCATCGGTCCCATCGGATTAGGGAAGGAAGTCGGCCGTGTCCTTTCAAAGTAACCATACTGGCACTTATCTAAAGCGATTTAGGGAAATCACGGAAAACCTAAATCAGGAGGGTCGGACGCGGGTTTGAACCGTCGCCCTTCCGAATGCAGTCCACTGTGCTAACCACTGCGCCACCTCGCTCGGTCAGATATTAGTCCAGCCTTTAGTCGTGTGAAGTCGTTCCTACAGTGCTGTAGCTCAACTCTACACAAACAGTGAGTACGCCAGACGATCGGAGCTGCGATGAACGCTTGCGTAAGTTATTTGTGCAACATTCGGTTTTTTCATCATATCAGTCCTTCCTTTACTCAGCTAGGTTGGATGCGAGCCGACAGGTGGCGAAATTTGCCCCCGCTCTGTTTACTTCATCCGTTTCTTACTCACTGCCTCTCGCCACATGTCGCATATCTACGATCATTCCACAACTGCAATACCAGATCGGATACTCTCAACGCCTTGGCTGCAGCTATGCATAACACTAAGTTTTTTTACATCTCTTTCCTCACACTTCTTGACGGTTACTCCTAGATGTATTATGGGTGACTTATCAGAAACAGTGTAATGCATCAGGAATGAGTCTTCCCTCCTAACTATACACAATACTCTACATTTATTTATACCGAGAGTCAAGTGCGAGTCCCTGCGCCAAGCGTCGGTCCTCTGCAGATGTTACTGGATTTCGCTACAATTATCTTTCTTTGCAGTTGCCTCTACCGTTATGCAATATTGTAGTCCGCAAACCGTCTCACCGACCTTCCGATATTTTCCAGTAGATCACTAATATACAGGGTGGTTATAATTAGACTTTCGCTACTTGAGAGGGCCCTCATGAAAAACGAGTGACTGTAGGACAATGAAACTTTTGTAAACATTTGTAAGGACATACGGAAGAGAAATGACGAATATCACGTAGAATTAAACATATTTTAATTTCCACAAGGGAGGGTAACAGTTGTTAATTGTGTACCACATTTACGTTCCAGTTTATAAGAGCTTGTGCTCCGTCTCTAATGACCTCGTTCTCGACGGGACGATAAACACTAATCTCCTTCCCCCCTCCTTCTCCGGGTTACAAACGTTGGTCAGTGTGACTACCATCTGCATCCACAACAACCTGGAACGCATTCGAGATATCATTTCACAATAGCTCGTAGCACCTTTCGAACGGCGGACCACGGAATGTTTAGCTGTCGTGACACAGCTCGTGGATTGCTTGAAGATCGAACGTCGTCTCCAGCATTCTCAGCCATGGCAAAAGCAACTTCTTCAACAATTTGTGGCGCAGTTGGCCCAATGCCTCTCCCAGGAGCAATTCCCATATCGCCAGTTAATTCGAACTTCCGAATCATGTTCTTCAACCGGAGTGCAGAAAAAGGACATCTCCGTATTCCTTCAACGTGTTGACACTCGCGAATAACAACAGCACTGTTGCTGTATTTTTGATAAAACAGCTTTACGAGTAAAACCCTGATCACGTTGTCCAGACTGTCAGCAGCTGTAATGCACACTGATGCTTGTGTTTTCAGCCCTGTGTCGCCGTACAATACCGGCGGCTAAGGGCAAGTCATGACACTAACACTACTATCAACCCAAATACTGCAGCGCACTGTCTGAACACCATTCCTATAAAGTTGCCTACCCATACGATAAATTGTTTCAAGTTTAATTGTAACTACCGTATATATTGTGGACCGTAACGGCTCCGTAACATTCTGTTTGGGTACTTCCAAAGTTACTTTTAAATCAGATGAGAATGTGACGTTAAGAACTGTTGGGAAGCCCTGAATCCAGTCACAGACCTGTCCAGATCGTATTTTTTCCTCCAACCGACAGTGCACACTCTATCGAATGCCTTTCGGAAGTTAAGAAGTACGGCTTTAACCTAGGCGCATTCGAGTACGACACAACGTTCTCAAAATGTACCTAATTAAATTTCTGAAAGCTGTGCAGCACATATACAGGATACGTGTAGCACCGTTTTCCAGTCTGATTGTGGGCCTAAACATCTGGAATCGTAGACGAGAACACATGCGGACGGAGAACCTCAGCGAGTGACGTATAAATAGTGGGGCCGCGTCCAGACATCGGGACAGCCGTCTTCCGCGCCCACGTGTTCAAGTTCATCCCCCGCCGACACCATCAACGGCCATTGTTACTCCGGCGCTAAACCGAGGACTACATTCTCGACGAGGTGCTCTTGTGTTCTGGACAGCTGCCTGCTCCTGTCACAAGGTTGAGAGATTTTCTGGAACCTCTTACAAGAGCTTGTGAGCCCTTCCAGAGGGGATGTGATAAATAATAGCCAGTTGCAGGTGAAAAACAATGCGTCCCTGTCGTGGACGTTTGCATGGTTTTTCAATGCAGTCAATTAACACTAATCAACACTTATTAACGAAAATAAAACATCATTATAAAGGAGAATTTGCTATAAATCCTAAGAGAGTTTGTACACAACCAGTTGTTTAGTGTGTCTACCAAGCGATGTTACGCTGTTATAACGACACTGTGCCAATATTTTTACCGAAGTACAAGAGACAACGAAAACAAATAGCAAGGTTAACGTGTCTAGTAAACAAGATAAACAAGCAGTATTGTTATATCTCAACAAGGAATTCAAAACTTTCAGCTTTGGGCAGAAGCATGTAGAAGTACTTTAGGTCAGATACAGAAGAACATTTGACGAAGTAGTGGATTTATAAGAACCCAATAGAGCAGTTTGTAATGGGAGGAACCCTCCGTGGTATACAATCTCTGCAAATAAACTTCTGAAAAATCAGCGTTTACAACACAAGAGGTGCACAACAAAGCTAGGAGTGTATATAGCGTGTCCCTGTTAACAGTCATCAGGCGAATTTTCTCTGGTGTTTCGTCAGATATTTACAATTTCGTGCTTGGGGTATGTAGCTGGAATCAGCTCAGACAAATACTGCTCATCACGTCTTTCACGCGACGCCCTGTGTAGACGGAAAAATCCGGTTTGTTTCCAGTTACATACAAGACGACTTTTAAAAACGGTTTTTTTGCGTGCCTATTCGACAGAGCGGTCCCAGCTTAGTCTAGTACGTTATTCGTTCTATTGATATGTATCTATAAGGACAGCAAAATACGAGGAACAGCCAGCACTCCAGCAACAACTGAGCAGCATCTTGGCTTGCTACGGCTATGCAGCGGCGCTGCTCAGTTTCAGCTGGAGTATCGGTTATTCTTGGTGTTTTGCAGTCCCTGTTGATAAATGAAGCTAAAACAAATATCGCACTAGACTAATTTTCGTCCGCTCTATCGAATGTGCACGTAAAATTCCGCTTTGAAAATAAGTTTGTCGTTAAAGCGAAGCAAGTCGACATTTACCGCCGCCACTCGGTGTCGCATGAAAGAAGTGATGAGCAGTAGTTGTTTAGGCTGACTCCAGCTACACATCGCAAAAACGAAATGGCAAGTATCTGTCGAAACACCAGAGAACATGCTTCTGACGACTCTTAGGAGGTACGGGACAACCTGTATAGAGAGCTGCCAAATGAGAGATGTTTGTCGCTAGGGCAATGGGTGAAGCCTTTAACGACTACCACTGCATATTCTTATCTAAAGTATTCTTATAAAACCTAAAGAAATTCTGGTTATATGTAAAGGGAGTCTGTCGCATCAAAGTTAGTATACAGACAATTAGATTAAGAGTTAGTTACTGACAGGATCTGTTTGGTCTAAAGCCTGCTTGGTATTCGCCAATTTTAGGTTCTAACTGTTCTTGCTCTTGATCAAGTAAATATTGTGAGAAAATTTTGTATGTGATTGCGAGAAAAGAAGTTCCTCGGTAATCATAAACATCGATTCTATCCTCTTTTTTATGTAATACATGAATTAAGACAGTTTTCCAGGTCTCAGTTATTTTCCCAGACCGCCAGATATGCCTTATTAGTTGAGTGATCTCTTTTTTTGTGCTAGGGCCGGCTGATTTTAGTAGTCTAGAAATTATAGCGTCTTCTCCGGACGCTTTGTTTTTAAGTCTCTTAATTTATTTAGGTATTTCTATTTCATCAGGTTCTTTAGAGTCAGGGTTTGTGTTATTAGTTTGCTGTGGTTGGAATTTATTCGCTGGTTCTGGACAATTTAATAGTGTTTCAAAACAATTAACAAGTACCTTACAAATTTCGTGGTTGTTAAGAGCCGAACTGCCATTTTCATTTTTGGAACAAAGACTAAGTTGGTAACCGGTTAGTTTTTTTTTTTTTGAATGTTTTATAACAGTTTCTTGTATTGTTCTTCTGGAACTCTTTTTCGATTTCTAAAAGTTGGGTATTTTGGTACTTTCTTTTAGTCTGTCGGATTAATTTAGATACTTCTTTGCTTACAGTTAGAAAGGTGTTGTACGTATTATCAGTTTTGCTACTGTTTCAATTTTTGAATGCCTCATGCCTAGACTTAACTGCTGTTTCACAATCGGCGTTCCACGACGGCTGTTTTTGTTTCTTTCGAAGTGGGATTAAATTTTGTGCTGTTTTGATGAACTTTTCTTTTAGGCTTTGCCAATTGTTGGATTGTTTTTTGTCAAGTTCACTTGGTAGAGTTGGGGTTATTTTAGCAGTGTCCAATTTTGGGATAACAGTTTTTTGTTTTGAAGAGTTTTTGAGGTTGAAGTTTTACTTTTATTCGCGTTATATAATTTAATGAAACTAATAATTTATCACATTGACAGATTTTTAAAAAATTTCATGTCGTATTATATAGGGCTTACGGTTGAAATGAGCGGAACAGCGCCCCTACCCTCAGCATACCGCAATCGGCTTTGGACTGAAACTTGCAATTCCATTGCCGACTGTGATACGCTAGTAGGAGTGGTATCGATATGTGATGCCACAGCTTCTACTTTCAAGAATAGTGTCACGTAATTTTCTGAATTTTCATTATTTCATGTAAATTTCATGAAGTATACCGAAGACAGCAGGTGGGGTCAATAGGCCCACAGCTTAACTCCCTTTCAGAATATTGCTGTTCTAGTAATTAAATAGTTTATCAGAATTACAAAGGCAATTTCACTGCATTTTAATTTGATCGACAGCTATTGTCTGGAATGCTGATAGGGGCTGTGTCGGAAAGGTTTCCACGACTGGCATCGTAATGCAACATTTCAGTCGCATTTGTTGTTGTAACTCTCTTAATCGGTTAGATACTTTTTATTCTGGTATGTGACACAAGTTTTAAATTCCGTCGCATCAGTGTGGTCTTACCAATGGAGAGACTTTGAGCGTTCTGCAGAAATCATTCATCGAATCAGAAAGTGACTTACTGCATTCATAAGGTGATCATCTGCCAGAGTAGCGGGTCTTGGAGGAGTTATCGATAGTAGATGTCTCCCCTCTCGGATGATTCCACCACAATCTCAGAAGCCAAATGGCACAAATATGAAGACGGCAGCTACATGTGAAACGGGATGGAAGGTGGTTAAGAAGGGCTGTGTGGAACGTCCAGAAGGAGGACTGCCACGGAGCGGATGACGCCGTTATCAGTGCTTTCCTACTTCTTTTTGATGAACCGATCCTGCGTATTACTAAACAGAAAACACACAGAATAAAGTGCTCGGAACGATATAAGAAACACCACTGTCACCGTATCGTTGGAGGAATTGGAGACGGCCGTGGCCATGCGGTTCTAGGCGCTACAGTCTGGAACCGCGCGACCGCTACGGTCGCAGGTTCGAATCCTGCCTCGGGCATGGATGTGTGTGATGTCCTTAGGTTAGTTAGGTTTAAGTAGTTCTATGTTCTAGGGGAATGATGACCTTAGAAGTTAAGTCCCATAGCGCTCAGAGCCATTTGAACCATTTGAGGAATTCGAGACAATTATTTGTATCATTTACGCCCGAGATGCTTTTTGCGCTAAAGGTGTTTTGTTTTATGACCTTTGGTTGCATTCTTGGTGAATTACTTTCAAAAGGGATAAAATGACAAGAACGATACAGTCATTTTTGAATAGGTCTTATTCCAAACTTGGATAAAATGAGTTAAGAACGGCACCAGGATCTATAAACATACGTACAAGCATGAAAAGGGAGTTATCCCTTGTGTGTGTTTGAAACTCCATTACAGCGATGTTACTTTTGAAGCGGCTTTACTACAGAAATAACGACATTTCAATAATGAACATCGTCAAATGATTCAAATGGCTCTGAGCACTATGGGACTTAATATCTGAGGTCATCAGTCCCCTACAACTTAGAACCACTTAAACCTAACTAACCGAAGGACATCACACACATCCATGCCCGAGACAGGAATCGAACCTGTGACCGTAACGGTCGCACGGTTCCAGACTGAAGCGCCTAGAACCGCTCGGCCACTTCGGCCAGCGATGAGCATCTTCGCATTCCATCTACCGAATACCTAATGCATTATGCGTCACGTTCCGCTTGCCGTACTTCAGCTGTTATTTCTGCACATGTGTTGTGAGTTATAAAATGGCATCAAATATTGAGCTGGAACGTACTGAAAGTACGAAGAAACGAAATGAAGGAGAATGCAATGTTGGAAATTACATACAAAATGGTGGAAAAACAGTAAACGTGAAAAGTCATGAGTATACTACTCGGGAAAGGAGAACATGTTGCAGAAAGAAGTACCGGTGATCCATGCAGGTCAGTACAGTGTTTTCATAGCTGCATAAAAAAATATTATTACATTTTTTGGTGCATATTGCGTCTGCAATTAGGATGACGAAGTAATGGTCTATTCGTTTTGCTTCTTTCTAGCTGCAGTGACACAAAACTAGTCGGTTGTAGAAGGAAGGCCACGGGGGATGAGTCTACAAGGAAATGGTCACCGACATCTTCCTACGACTTTTCTGTGCCAGTAAACACTGTACAACGGAAATGGTACCGTACGGCTTCGTTTCTCTCTTTGGTGTAACAGAGAAAAGAGTAACGATACTTCAGTCATTCTTTTTTCAAAAGACGAGTTCACGAGATATGAGGGGAACTGATAGAAAGAATCATGCTATGGCACCTGCTCCTGTGAAACTCATTCATGATCACATAGACTCATTTCCTGTACAAGAGTCACAGTACTCTTCACATGAATTTAGGCTCACAGTTCAGACTATGTATGACTTGTTTCAAACAAAACATCGCAATTCTGGCATTACATACAAGTACTGTGCCGAATATTTTAGGAAACATTTCATTCTGTCATTCGATCCACCACCAGTTGACACATGCATGAAATGCGAAGAACTTAAATTAAAAATGAAAAGTCCTATGTTGAACGATACGGCTAAAAGATAAGTTGCTCCGGGGCTTGTTGTAGATAAACGCCGAGCTGAAAAGTTCTCCAAGATCATGAAAATTTCTGAGGAAGAGTGCAAACATAGTGATTGACTTCTTGGAATTTGTTTTGACTTCATGAAAAACCTGCCACTGTCATAACTACCTATACGGCATGTATTTTATCTTCGGAAGCTATGTGTACAAATATTTTGCATCCATAAAATGAGGAGTAATGAATCTGTAATGCCTGTGTGCCATGGAGTCACTACGAAGAAAGGAGCAAATGAAGTGTGCTCCTTCCTATTTGATTGCACAAAAGAATATGTACCAGAAAATATTCCGACGGTTGTGTTGGGTAAAATAAGAATGTCTGTATGATTAGAATATGTGCATCTTTGGCGGAGGCTAAACGCTTTGATACATTGGAACGTTTTTTTCCGATTCGTGGACATTCGTATAATGTATGTGACAGGAAATTTTCCATGGAGAAACGTGTAACCGGAAGAGCTGATAGAGAGCATACGGTGAAAGAATATTGTGAAATGATTGCCAGTGCTTCCCGAAATCCTAAGTTCACCCTGAAGCTAATATAAAGTGAAGATATCTACAAGTTGTCTAATTGGTGGCCATCATACTTCAGGAAAGGGGGTTTGTCGAACGAATCACGAGGTAGACATACTCCAAAAAGCCGGGAAGTCATGGTTCAACCACGTTCCTTCATGAATTTTAAACATTGTAAGTTACAGTCAGGTGTTGTGGCTTCTGAATACAGAAGAGGATTACGGAAGAGTACATTCGATATTTTATTTCCGGGAGTGTCTCTTGCTTTTAATTTCTAGAAGGCTTACATCGGACCTGTGACTATTGGCAAGAACAAAATGCACGCCATTCAAAGTTTACTTGATCATATTCCGTCTTAATATAGATATTTCTGCCATGATTTGATCAAATGGCCATCACATAACACTGCTGCTGATGAAGATCAATGATGCCACGTTGTGTGTACTTTGATTGGTGCCGCAATCAATACTGTGACAATGTATGAGTAAAGAATTGCACAGCTTCAAATACTAACGAAGTCATAATTTTGACCATGCGTGTGAATTACTTCCTCAAGAAAAGGGCCGAAGGACCTTATTCCAAAATTTTGGACTTATTTTTTTCAAAGAGATTGCAAAACTTAGGAAATGCAGTAATGCCATGATATCCATTTCATGATATTCTTTAAACATTGGAAAGACCATCTTGATACATTCCGTATATTCACACACGTAATGTTTTTCTTCGTTCCTGAAAACTTAAGGTTTTGCAGTATGGCCCTTTAAAAAATGACTGTATCAATTGTATTCCGTGAAAGCGTATTCCTTCGCTTCTATGAGAAGTCACCCGGAGCTCAGTACATTCCTCCAGACTCTTCACTCTTGCTTATGAGAAATGGAACAAATTCGGGCAAAACTGCTTTGCTGTTATCGCTCTAGTGAAAATATTGGAAATTATGAGCCATTTCTTGCAAGTAGACCAAGAAACAGATTTACCCAGTTTATTCGAAGGAAACCTGACTTCTGGATAGCTACAGACGTGGCGTCCAGGTACATTTGCAATACCCTCATGTACAGGGTGACAGTTATTGAACTACATGAAAAGAAAGTAAATAAGTTACAAACTAAGGCGTGCACACACTTTATTCGATATGTAAACATCACTATAGGTATTCGAATTTAGATTATGACATGTTTGATATGCTTGCCATCATTGACGAAGATGTGGCGCAGAGAATAGCGAAATTTTGCACGACCCGCTGAAGTTCCGGAACATCGATGCTCTCGATAACCTCCTGAATGGCTGTTTTCTGGTCAGCAATGTTTTTGGGGTTATCACTGTAGACCTTGTCTTTAATATAGCCTCACAAAAAGGAGTCGCATGTGTGCAGATCCGGAGAATATGGAGGCCAATCGAGGCCCATGCCAGCGGCCTCTGGGTGCCCGAAGTGCTCATCCAGGACATCAAATACTCTCCTGCTTTGATGGGGTCGAGCTCCGTCTTTCATGAGCCACATCTTGTCGAATCATCGTCACTTTGGATAATGGGAACGAAATCAACTTCCAAAAACTTCACGTACCGTTCGGTAGTCACTGTGCCATCAAGCAACATTGCACCGATTATTCCGTGACTGGACATTGTACAACACACAATCACTCGTTGAGGGTGAAGAGACTTCTCGATCGCGAAATGGAGACTCTCAGTCTCCCAAATGCACCAATTTTGCTTATTGACGAACCCATCCAAATGAAAGTGGGCTTCGTCGCTGATGACCCTCGTCCAGCCGTGCGGTTTGAACATCCTAACGTAAACATATCAGAAGTTGCGATGATTTTATTTAATTTAGTTCAATAATTGTCACCCTATCGCTAGGTAAAAAGGAAAGCTTACGTGACAATCAGCTATTGAGAGAGCTCGTCATTCTTCGTTTCATTGAGCCATTTGTAAACAGAGTAAGGAAAGTGGCAATAGACAACTTCATCGCATCCCTTCAGCTAGCCAAGAAACTCAAACAGAGGGAAACCTCGTTAGTAGGAACCGTGAACAAGATCCGTGGATCAATCGCCACCTTTGGAAAGAAGAAAAATCCTGACTTACACTTCTGCATCATTTTGAAGAAGACTGATAAGGATTGCATCCTGACGGTGTACCAGGAAAGAAGAATAAGAACGTCATTATCCTCAGTAGACAACATCCTAAAGTAGCAGTGGGTAATGGAGGAAAGAAGAAACCAGAAACTATTACCTTCTATAACACCACGAGGTGTGGTGTGGGCGTCGTCAGTCAAGAAATCGTGAATATTCAACGAAGGTTGCTTGCGTGACATGACCGATGCGTGTCTTTTACAGCAACCCCGACATGGCAGCAATAAATGCACGAAACATTTACAGTTAAATAACCAAAAATAATCACTAGAGGAAAGTGTTCATTCTAGCACTGGTAAATGAAATGACGAACGGGAAACAAGAAATAGCGGGACAGGTGCAACAAAGCCGACTGAACGAAGAATCGGCTGTCAGACTGGACAAAGAGAAAAAACGAAAGAAGTGTAAGACTGGACCAGTATCTCTAAGATATGTAAAAAACCGAGAACATGAAACGTGCAAAAGTACCAATAACTTCCTCAAAGTTCGATCCGAATGTTTAGAAATAAACAAGTGAAATACATGAAGAAAAGTTAGGAACTTTAGGGATTGGTCACATTTGTGGGCAGAAATGCAGAGTTTTGTACCCAAAACAGTAATTTAAAAGTGCTAGAACTTGGAGTTAATGGTTCGACTGATATGTGTACATGACATATGTCCTGCGATACCTCGTAATATCGTATCGGACCTAATACCACCACCCGACGCAGTGCAGCAACCGACGTGGCATGGACTCAACGAGTCGCTGGAAGTCCCCTGCACAAATATTGAGCCATGCTGACTCTATAGCCGCCCATAATTGCGTAAGTGTTGCCGGTGCAGGATTTTGTTCACTAACTGACCTCACAATTATGTCCCATAAACGTTCGGTGGAATTCATGTCAGGCGATATGGGTGGGCAAATCATTCCCTCGAACTATCCAGAATGTTCTTCGAACCAACCTCGAACAATTGTGGTGGAATGGCGCATTGTCATTCATAAAAAAACATCGTTGTTTGGGAACATAAAGTCCATGAATGGTTTGTAAATGGTCTGCAAGTAGCCAAACAATCATTTTCAGTCAGTAACCGGTTCAATTAGATCTGAGGATCCAGTGCATTCCATGTAATCACAACCCACATCATTGTGGAGTCACCATCAGCAGTGCCTTGTTGACCACCCTGGGACCATAGCTTCGTGGGATCTACATCACACTCGAACCCTACTATCAGCTCTTACCAACTGAAGTCGGGACTCGTCTGATTAGGTGACTGTTTTCCAGGCAAGAGCCCAGGAGAGGCGCTGCAGGCGATGTCGTGCTGTTAGCAAAGGCACTTGCGTCGGACGTGTACTGCCATAGCCCATTAACGCCAAATGTGGCCACACTGCCCTAATGGATAGGTTCGTAGTGCGTCCCACATTGATTTCTGCGGTTATTTCATTCTGTGCTGTTCGTCGGACAGCATCGAATATCCTACGCAACTGTAGTTGCTCTCGGTTGTTAAGTGAAGGCTGTCGGCCACTGCTTTGTGCGTGGTGAGAGGTAATATCTGAAATTTGGCACTCTTGGCACACAGCGGATTTCGGAATACTGAATTCCCTAACGACCTAATGATTTCCGAAATGGAATTCCAGACACCACACTTGCTAGGTGGTAGCCTTTAAATCGGCCGCGGTTCGTTAGTATACGTCAGACCTGCGTGTCGCCACTATCAGTGATTGCAGACCGAGGGCCGCCACACGGCAGGTCTAGTCTAGAGAGACTCCCTAGCATTCGCCCCAGTTGTACAGCCGACTTTGCTAGACTTCACTGTCTACATGCGCTCTCATTTGCAGAGCCGACAGTTTAGCATAGCCTTCAGCTACGTCATTTGCTACGACCTAGCAAGGCGCCATATTCAGTTACTATAATTACTATCTTCAAGAATGTATTCTGAACAGATAATATTGTGAATCATGTACCGTCAAGAGCGACGTTCATCATTAATGGATTAAAGTTAAGTATCAAACTAATTACGTCCGCTTTCTGAATTCTAATTCCTTGTCATGTTCCAGACCTCACGTTAGTATAGTTCTTCCCTCCTCACGCCAGCCTGCGTGAGATAAAACGCGTGCATTTCGGCCTCTTCTGCTAACACAAAAGAATTTCCCATGCGTCTAGCTCCAACTACCACTCCTCGTTCAAAGTCTGCTAATTCCCGCCATGCGGCCATTATCACGTTGGAAATCTTTTCATACGAATCGCATGAATGCAAATGACAGCCCCGCCAATGCACTGTCCTCTTATACGTTGTATACGCGATACTACCTCCATGTGTCTGTAAGCATATCGCTATTCCATAGCTTTTGTCAACTCAGTGCACAAGTGAACGGAAAAAATAGAAGTCTTACTTTAATCATATTCTAGATTTTTAATAAAAATCCCAGTACAGGTCAAATGACCCTTTCCCGATGTTCTAGGTGGTGTCATATTTTTCTTTGTTCTAATATTAAAATCCCTGCATGGCCATCTAAATTTAATTATTACGAGATTCTCTAAATTTGTTCGTAAGCAGGGATGGTTCTTTGAAGAGGCCACAGTCGATATCCTGCATAATCTTTGTCCAGTCGTATATTCTAATTCATTCCTCACCTATGACAACGTCGTCGATGGGACGTTACGGTAAAACTCCCTTTCGGAATGGGTGTGAGTCAGCAGCTGCTACGCTAGACTCAACTGCGCACGTGTGTGTGTGTGTGTGTGTGTGTGTGTGTGTGTGTGTGTAGCTCTTTAACTTAACGGGAAGATCAATTCCCTTCAAAGTCATCAATTGAAGGAACGTAAGAATGAAGATACGAAGGAAGGAAAACACATATTTTAAGTTCCTTCGGTATTAGAGGCAGAGCATGCTATCGAAAACCCACCTCCGGAGCCGAGGTCGCTACCGCACACTTGTGCGTTGGTGCGCCATTCAGAGATAGCCTGTTCCTGTCCTACTGGTAGAAGATACTTTCGTGTTGTTGTTGTGGTCTTCAGTCCTGAGACTGGTTTGATGCAGCTCTCCATGCTACTCTATCCTGTGCAAGCTTTTTCATCTCCCAGTACCTACTGCAACCTACATCCTTCTGAATCTGCTTAGTGTATTCATCTCTTGGTCTCCCTCTACGATTTTTACCCTCCACGCTGCCCTCCAATACTAAATTGGTCATCCCTTGATGCCTCAGAACATGTCCTACCAACCGATCCCTTCTTCTGGTCAAGTTGTGCCACAAACTTCTCTTCTCCCCAATTCTATTCAATACTTCCTCATTAGTTATGTGATCTACCCATCTAATCTTCAGCATTCTTCTGTAGCACCACATTTCAAAAGCTTCTATTCTCTTCTTGTGCAAACTATTTATCGTCCATGTTTCACTTCCATACATGGCTACACTCCATACGAATACTTTCAGAAATGACTTCCTGACACTTAAATCTATACTCGATGTTAACAAATTTCTCTTCTTCAGAAACGCTTTCCTTGCCATTGCCAGCCTACATTTTATATCCTCTCTACTTCGACCATCATCAGTTATTTTGCTCCCCAAATAGCAGAACTCCTTTACTACTTTAAGTGCCTCATTTCCTAATCTAATTCCCTCAGCATCACCCGACTTAATTAGACTACATTCCATTATCCTTGTTTTGCTTTTGTTGATGTTCATCTTATATCCTCCTTTCAAGACACTGTCCATTCCATTCAACTGCTCTTCCAAGTCCTTTGCTGTCTCTGACAGAATTACAATGTCATCGGCGAACCTCAAAGTTTTTATTTCTTCTCCATGAATTTTAATACCTACTCCGAATTTTTCTTTTGTTTCCTTTACTGCTTGCTCAATATACAGATTGAACAACATCGGGGAGAGGCTACACCCCTGTCTTACTCCCTTCCCAACCACTGCTTCCCTTTCATGTCCCTCGACTCTTATAACTGCCATCTGGTTTCTGTACAAATTGTAAATAGCCTTTCACTCCCTGTATTTTACCCCTGCCACCTTTAGAATTTGAAAGAGAGTATTCCAGTCAACATTGTCAAAAGCTTTCTCTAAGTCTACAAATGCTAGAAACGTAGGTTTGCCTTTCCTTAATCTTTCTTCTAAGGTAAGTCGTAAGGTCAGTATTGCCTCACGTGTTCCAGTGTTTCTACGGAATCCAAATTGATCTTCCCCGAGGTTGGCTTCTACTTGTTTTTCCATTCGTCTGTAAAGAATTCGTGTTAGTATTTTGCAGCTGTGACTTATTAAGCTGATAGTTCGGTAATTTTCACATCTGTCAACACCTGCTTTCTTTGGGATTGGAATTATTATATTCTTCTTGAAGTCTGAGGGTATTTCGCCTGTTTCATACATCTTGCTCACCAGATGGTAGAGTTTTGTCAGGACTGGCTCTCCCACGGCCGTCAGTAGTTCCAATGGAATATTGTCTACTCCGGGGGCCTTGTTTCGACTCAGGTCTTTCAGTGCTCTGTCAAACTCTTCACGCAGTATCATATCTCCCATTTCATCTTCATCTACATCTACATCCTCTTCCATTTCCATAATATTGTCCTCAAGTACATCGCCCTTGTGTAGACCCTCAATATACTCCTTCCACCTTTCTGCTTTTCCTTCTTTGCTTAGAACTGGGTTTCCATCTGAGCTCTTGATATTCATACAAGTCGTTCTCTTATCTCCAAAGGCCTCTTTAATTTTCCTGTAGGCGGTATCTATCTTACCCCTAGTGAGATAGGCCTCTACATCCTTACATTTGTCTTCTAGCCATCCCTGCTTAGCCATTTTGCACTTCCTGTCGATCTCATTTTTGAGACGTTTGTATTCCTTTTTGCCTGTTTCACTTACTGCATTTTTATATTTTCTCCTTTCATCAATTAAATTCAGTATTTCTTCCGTTACCCAAGGATTTCTACTAGCCCTCGTCTTTTTACCTACTTGATCCTCTGCTGCCTTCACTACTTCATCCCTCAAAGCTACCCATTCTTCTTCTACTGTATTTATTTCCCCCATTCCTGTCAATTGCTCCCTTATGCTCTCCCTGAATCTCTGTACAACCTCTGGTTCTTTTAGTTTATCCAGGTCCCATCTCCTTAAATTCCCACCTTTTTGCAGTTTCTTCAGTTTTAATCTACAGGTCATAACCAATAGATTGTGGTCAGAGTCCACATCTGCCCCTGGAAATGTCTTACAATTTAAAACCTGGTTCCTGGCCAGTATTTGGCGAACAACAAGGGGAGTCTTGGTGGCATACAGCTGCTGCCTGCAGGCCATTGCGTCAGTGTCCTGGGTTGAAATTCCAACTTCTCCGTAGTGTCTCCTGGTGTGGGAGCATATTAATGATGGTCTGTACGTTGGATGTGGGTATCATCTCGGTAGTCCTTTCCGTGCCATTCGAGAGGCTCTCCTATCCCCCAATCGCACTGTCTCCCCCCCCCCCCCCTCTCTCTCGTCATCTACAGTTCAAATATGACATCTAATTGTAAACGCACTCATAGTCATCTATACTCAGCAAATATAAGTAAGGCACAGTACCCAAGGCACGCGGAAGAAATGTGCCATCGTGCGAGAGGAAAGAAAACCTTTCCAATTAGGTGTCTCTATTACCACTCGGGCATCTTTTAGCCAACAGTACCATACGACCTTACTTTCCATTTCGTTATTCAGCTTAAATAATTTACTGAAATCACGGAAAATTTAAATGAAGATCACAGAATGAGGATCTGACCTCCGCTCCTAAGCCAAGTCAATTTCATTGACAATTGCGCCTTCGCGGTCGTTGAGGTTATAACTGAAACGCGGTGCGGATTTCTCATCTGCTGATGAAATCTATACTCAAAATTTTAAGGTAGATGAAAGCGATGATTATAACATCGTGCAGTATCACGACAGAAAGCACAGTGGCTGATTTAGTTTATTGACAGGACAATAAAGTTCCACATCGCTACATTTTTACACAGCGTAATATCAAAACAAAATTTTATAAGGCTTGGCGTGATCAAGAATGTCATAAAGCAATCTTAATATTCAAATTATTCTTTATTTATCTAGATTACGAGTTTATGTAATAATACGACCGGTCTGTAGGACAAACATCGCTACCTAGAAAAATAAAGGATATTTTGAAAACATTTTCTTTTTTTTATGTTTGATTTGCTCTCAGGTAAATAAGCACACCGGACGAAATTTAGTCAACCTAGAAGAAATCACTCTAAAACTGTGCATCACGACCTCTAGACCTGATAGTGGCCGCAATTCGACGACGAAGAGAGTTTCTTCTTGTATGCGATATCCAGCTGAAGCCACCCGTTAACGATTAGATCCAGCAGAGCTGCAACATTTGCGGTGACCTCGTGCGCTACGTTTCACGTGCGGGTCCAAATAATCCCAGACATTTTCTATAGGGTTAAGATCGGGTAATTTAGCGCGTCTGTGGAGACGAAAGTTTAATAGTGACGGGGGCTTGGAGTTATATAGCAGGAGACGAAAAAGAAGGGAAGGTGGTAGGAGAACTAATGTAAGGGGCAGACGCTCGATAGAATTTTGCATAGAAAGCAACTTGCAACATTTTGTTTAACAATCATGAAAGACAGTTGAAGATATGCAGATGATCCGGAGACAACAGGCTTTGAAACCAGATTTTAAACCGAAAAACATTTTCAGGGCCAGTCGAGGACTGTGACTTTAAACTATCGGTTACGCATTGCAGATTACAAGTATTTCCTGAAGTTAAGATATTAAGGAGATTGGACACGGATAAGTCTGAAGAAACAAAGTTTACTAAGAGTTCCAAAAGGAACATTTGCCAACCAATGACTGACACGGGCAAAAGGAAAGCATTCAAAGACTAATGGGTTGCTTTGAGAGATGAAATACTGACGGCAGAGGAGGATCACATAGCCAAACCCACAAGGCCGAGTAGATATCCTTGGGTAACACATGAGATAATGAATTTAAATGTCGAAAGGAGGAAATACTAAAAACTAATCAACCCTTAATATGCGGTCATCTGGAAAAACTGAAAAGTCGAAGGAATATATAGAAGGACTATACAGGGAAAATGAACAGTTTTATAGAAGGGGAAGAAGAAATAAATCAAGACCAAATGGGAGATATGATACTGCGAAAGGAATCTTGCAAAGTACCGAAAGATCTAAGTTGAGGAATGGCACCCGGAGTAGATCTCTTTTCCTGTGTATTATTGAGGTTGTTGGAGGAACATGCCACGTCGGAACTACTTCATATGGTACGCATAGCATATGGAACAGACGGAACACACTGAGACTTCAAGAAGAACGTAATAATCCCAATGCCGAAGAAGGTAGGTTCAGACAGGCCTAAATACTACCGAACCATCTTTTTAATAAATCATATTTATTTACAGAAGAATGGAAAGACTGATAGAAGCTGACCTCGGGGAAGATCAGTTTGGTTTTCGGAGTAATTTAGGTTCACACGAAGTAATTCTGTACCTACGACTTGCCTTAGGAGATAGATTTAAGAAAATCTTTCTTACGTTTACTTAATCTGTAAATTTAGAGAAAGCTTTTGACAATATAATTAAATTCCCCCGAGACACTTAAGTCTCACCTTTATCCACGACAATGACGGAAGCCGAAGAAATGTATTAAAATATGTAGTACGGCCGGGAATCCTAGCTTATAAGGCAGTATTGCTAACCATTACCCCACTGCAACACTATGAACAACATTCCTGCGCGAACTACCCAAGTGAAACGCCCTCCCCAACACAAACTGAAGATATGAAGTTCGTTCTGCGGAAGGCATTTAACTTGAGTATTTCGTCCAGGTCGGTTTAGGTTAGTGCTGCAGTAGTGTAATGGTTAGCATTTGTTGCTGATAAAGAAGACGACCCCTGTTCGAATCCCACCAATGGCACAAAATTTAAACCATTTTTTAGTTTCCATCATTTTCGTAGCATTTGACAATGTTGACTGGAATACATTCTTTGAAATTCTGAAGGTAGTGGAAAGTAAATTCGCATAGTGGAGGGTTAGTCACACCTTACGCAGGGAGAAATGATCATCATAATAAAATAAGAGAAAGCAGAGTTCGAACGGAAAGATTTAGGTGTTCCTTTTTCCCACGCGCCTTTATAGAGTGGAATGGTAGAGAAGTTGTAAGAAAATGGTTCGATGAACCCTCTGCCAGGCACGTAAGTGTGAATTGCACAGCAAGCATGTAGATGTAGTTGTAGAACAAGACTGCAGTTGTAAGAGTCAAAGGACATGAAAGGGAAGCCGAAGTTGAGAAGGAAGAAAGAGCCATAACCTTTCCCTGTTGTCAAACTTTTCACTGAGGAAGCAATAAAGGAAACCAAGAAAAATTTGGTAAATGGAATTTATTAAGTTCATGGAGAATAAATAAACACGTTGATGTTGACCGACGAAATATCAGTTCTCTCAAGCACGGCAAAGGACCCTGAAAATCAGCAGAAATGAATTGATAGCGCCGTGAGAAGATGTTTAATATGTACACCAACAAAAGTAAAACAAGGATAATGGAATGTATTCGGATGTCGGCATGAAACTGCCAGTAGACGTATGCGACCATTATTATTAATATAATTCTCTGAACGTTAGAAAAGCTGAATAGTCGCTGAAAAACAGGTAGTAGTTGTTTTTTGGTGCATTTATTCTAAATGACATTTGGTGTTTTTAAAAAAATGTATAACTAATAACTTGTTATGTTATTTACGCCAGGAAATCTGATGATGAGCAGAGCCCGAAACAAGTCATTTGGAATAAATGCACGAAAAAACAACTATTACCTGTTTTTTGCGACTACTCAGTTTTTCTAAAATCCAGCCAATTATAGGAATGTATTCGAATTATATTAGGCGATACGGAGAGAATAAAATTTGGAGGTGAAACGCGAAGTACTAGATGAGTTATGCTGTTTTGGAAATATGGTAACTGATGATAGCCGAAGTTGGAACATATACAATGCAGACTGGCGATATCAAGAAACACGTTTCTTACGAAGAGAATTTTGTTAACTTGGAATAAAAATGTAAACAGCAGACAGTTTTTTCTGCATATACTCTTCTCGAGTGTAGCATTGTGAGAAAGTGAAATTTGGACGATAAACAACGCAGAGAAGAAGAGAACAAAAGCTTCTGAAATATTGCCCTACATAATAATGTTAAAGATTAGATGGGTAGGTCTAATAATTAATGAGAAGGCACTGAATCAAACTGTGGAGAGAATGTACGGCATAACTTGACTAAAGGAAGGTATTGGTTGATGAACACTTTCTGAGGCATCGAGGAATCGTCAGTCTGGTATAGAAGTAAGTATGATGGAGCCGAGAGTAAGATTGTAGATGGAAACCGAGACTGGATTACAAAAAGCAGGTTTAAAGGGAGGTAGGCTGCAGAAGTACAGAGATGAAGGGTCTTGCCCAGCTTGGAGAGCTGTACGACAACAATATCTCGCATGAAGCCCACGACAACAACGACATTAGTTAAAGACTATGTGCATTTAAAACAGTACTTTTAAGAACTGTGAGCTGAATGACTGAATGTGCACGAGATTTTAAGCGTATGTTACAACTTTGTAGAGCAAGAACTTCTATTCTGAAGAATGTTACGCTGGAATATCGTTCCATATGAAATTAGCCAATGAAAATTACAAAAAGTGAAATTATTGATTCCGCTTGTCTGACAAACGTTTAGAGGCACTAAGTGCTGACATTCTTGACACTGATTGTGCAGTAAGTGTCTTCCATTTTAAACGCTTACATATTAGCCTTAAAATTTGGACGATTTTCCTTCACATAAAAACGTCTGACGATTTTCTACGTGTATGATGGCTGTCGGGCCATTTGATCCCGAACAAAATCAATCGGTGACTTAGATGGGCGACGCACTTTAAAACTCATGGCAGATAGTATCTAATCTTTATAGCTTTTTAAGTCACAAAGTGTGTCTTTGTTTCAGAATAAAGTGTGCGTGATACCGGAAATGTTACTTAAACTCATTAGTCTTGCAGCTTGAAACTTCAGGATATTTTAACCGAACTCGAATACGGCACAGTAATTAAAGAAATTACATTTGAGTAATCTAATGCCGTTAATTAAAGACTCAGTTCTGGTGAGAAACGTTAACAGCTCTTGCATTCTGGAGGATTCCAGATATTTCTTAACAAGTGTGTTCTCAGAAGGCAGTCAGTAACCTTCCGCTTGGTCTGACGGCCAGGCGCTCAGCGGATGACGCGCCTGGTCCGCCGCTGATAGGGCACGAGCCTCTGAATCACGCCCTCGCAACACGTGCGGCGGCGCACTGAGTACCGGCTTCGTCGTCTGTTTTTATATTTGGTCGCCTTCAACGTAAGTACACTATTAAACAATCAAAAATTGCAAAAAATATATTTCGTAATATAGAAGTGAAAATATTAATTTAAAGTAATTTAACAATATTTCTTCACTGTTAGATGAAAAAGAATAGCTTAATTTCTGAAGACAGAAGTAATAATTACATTTTTCTCTACAAATATTGACTACAAAAATATTGTTAAGTCACTACTCTTTGAGATACAAATTATTTTATAAGTAATATTAAAACTGGGGATTAGAACTTCTCTGTAGGTCTGTTTCCAGATTTTAAAATTTCTAACAAAGCTAAATCGTAGACATCTGAGATCTGCTTTATCATTCTATATTAGAAGATCACTAATGCTTGTAGGAACGATAATCCAAGTTTTCTCTATTCTAAGAGAAATTGTTTTCTCTGATTCTGCAACCCTCGTTCGTTTCCGTCGACACTAAGGCACACGAACACACAATCAAAATTAATTTTATCAACTGACCCGCACACCCCGGTACTCCGAAGATGATTTGTCACTAAAAATCGAACTCACAAAGGAAGACGGGACTGCTCGTTGTAGAAACCAAACTGACAGGATAATAAAGACAGATGGTTTAGATTTCCGTCGCTCGCCCGTTATTAACTTCAACAATTGAACCGCTACGTGCAACACGGAGCTCAGGACGCACGAGGAAGTGAATGGATTCCAGTTCCCATTCTTCATTGGTGGCTTCTCTTAGTCGCTATAGGCGAATACCACAGTAATTTTTGAGAACATTTCTCACGGAGAACAACTTTTTTTTAATATTTTAAAATGAACACTGACGTTCATGGACTTCGTATAGACTACTCCGTTCGCCTCCACCGCCTACCATCATGGGGGCTTCGAAAGTGGCTTTGAGCACTATGGGACCTAACTTCTGAGGTCATCAGTCCCCTAGAACTCAGAACTACTTAAACCTAACTAACCTAAGGACATCACACACATCCATACCCGAGGCAGGATTCGAACCTGCGACCGTAGTGGTCGCGCGGTTCCGGACTGTAGCGCCTACCGTCATGGTATGAGGTCTGAAGATCGTCAGAAAGTGACCGAAACCGGTAATCACAAACATGAAGGTTTCCTTCGGTTGAGACTTCATGTACATTTTAAAAAACCACAGTGTTATTATCATTATCGCCATATTGATTTCTCCTCAAATTGTGGTTTGATATGGACAACTCGAAAATTGGGTGGGACAGGGTTTTGGTCTGTCCTCAGCGTTATTTCATCTGTACATTGAGCAAACTGCGAAAGAAAACAATAAGTAGTTTGGAAATGGAATTAAAGTTACGAGAGAAGAAGTCAGTCCTTAGAGATTTACTGATGACGTTGTAATTCTGACATACACAGCAAAGGACTTGGAAGTGCACTTGGATAGAATGGAGAGCATCTTGAAAGGAGGATATATGATGAACATTAACAAAAGAAACTCCAGGGTAATGGAATGTAGTCGAATTAAATCAAGCGATGCTGAGGAAATTAGATTAGAAAATGAGACTCTAAAATTAGTCGGTGAGTTTTGCTCGTAGGGCAGTAAAATAACTGTTGATGACCAAAGTGGAGAGGATATAAAATGGAGACTGGCAACGGCAAGGAAAGCGTTTCTGAAGAAGAAAAATTTGTTAGCATCGAATATAAATTTAAGAGTTAGGAACTCTTTTCTGAAGACAGATGTCTGAAGTGCAGCCTTTTACGGAAGTGAAACGTGGACGATAAGCAGTTCAGAATAGAGCTTTTGAAATTTGAAGAAAGCTGAAGATTAGATGGGTACATCACATAAATAATGAGAAGGACTGAATAGAATTGGGGAGAAAAAAGAAATTTGTGGTATAACCTGACTAAAAGAAGGAACTGGTTGATACAGCACATTCTCATACGTCAGAGAATCGTCAGTTTAGTACTAGAGGGTAAAAGCTGCAGAGGTAGACTAAGGGACGAGTACGGTTAGCAGGTTAAAATGGATGCTGGTTGCAGTAGTTATTCGGGGATGAAGAGGCATGCATAGTTAAGAGTAGCATGGAGAGCTTCATCAAACCAGTCTTCGGACTGAAGACCACAAAAACAACAATATACAACCTTTTTGTCGTAGTTAATGTTGCCGATGGAACTGTAAATTCCAATGTAAGGAAGGAAATAAAATTCGCTAACATACTGCAATTAGTTTCACCGTAACAGTAGCGAATTAGCTATAGTCATGAAACACTCTTCGCATAGTTTCCTTTGTATTCTCGCTTTCTCGTTGGAAAATGTCGAACTTCTAGTAAATTGTATGCGATACAGAGTAAAGGCAATACATTTGTGTGTACGAAATACACCAGTAACGCTCGTGGTACCAAATCAGTTAGAATGATAGAACAGGATAGGACCGATTGGTTTTCACTTCCCTTTATATTATTGCTTAGGAGACCAACGTGATATACTTCATACCTTCAGAGCATTGGAAGCACTTTTGACCACTCAGACTCCTTATTACGAAGGCGTGCTCAAAAGTAGCGCCTCCGAATTTTTATATGGAAACTCTAAAAGCTTTCTAAATAAAGCAGACGTTATTTATATTCTACATCTTTATTCTTCGTGTCTACATATTTATTTCTTAACATAGTCACCCTGGCTACGAACACATTTCGCCCAGCCAGAGACTAGGTTGTTGATATAGTCAAAATGGCTCTGAGCACTATGGGACTTAACATCTATGGTCATCAGTCTCCTAGAACTTAGAACTACTTAAACCTAACTAACCTAAGGACATCACACAACACCCAGTCATCACGAGGCAGAGAAAATCCCTGACCCCGCCGGGAATCGAACCCGGGAACTCGGGCCCGGGATGCGAGATCGCTACCGCACGTGATATAGTCAATGTGAAAGGTTTGAATTCGTTGCTGTAGCCACAATCTCACCTCTACTGGTACCGCTTCATCGCTTTCAAAGCAAAGTTCTCGAAGGTGTTTAAGTTTAGGCAACAGATGAACGTCGAGTGGGACAAAGTCGCGACTGTATGGAGGATGATCGATGACCGTGAAACCAAGGCGTCGGACTGTTGCACATTTCGCAGCGCTCGTATGTGATCTGGCATTGTCTGCTGAAAGAGAGGATGCTCCACGTGTGGAAAAACTCTTCTGCAATTAGAACCTGGATTACAGCACGCTGTATCTTAGTCTCTGCCATAGTTACGTTACACACTATCACGTTACACGCTCCCGTTCGGAACTCTCTCTCGCTAGAGGGCTACAAATATGTAGACACGAAGAATAAAGTTGTAGGAAGTTAATAGCGTCTGTTTTATTTAAAAATCATAAACGGTTTTCACATAAAAAACTCTGAAGCATTACTTTTCAGCATGCCCTTGTATAAATCATTTCCATCTGCAAGAAACATTCTGTAATCAGTGGTCGTTAATAATTATATTTGTATACGGAAAAGAAATTCTGCAACACAGGTATTACATGTGTATTTTGCGAACCTGTTTAAATGAACTTTAGCTTCACTTTCAGTGTAATAAATTTATGGTTGATAGTACAAGAAGGACACACCTATCAAATCAGAACACTATCCCATCAACAAGTGTGAAAACAATAAAAACTTCTTCGAAAAAATACATACATCAGTTCGACTTACACGTGAGAGTGAGTGTGGCGAAACAAGCGCTGTATCATTGTTAGAGATACAGAGGCGAGTGAGTGTCCCGGTACTTACCTCAATTCACTACTGCCAGCATCACGTAATCATAACGCGTCTGTTCTCAGCACCATAAACGAGTGACCAAAAAAATTAAAATAGCTTTTCCAAACTTTGTCAGCGTGTGTTACAGCATATTAATGTTAACATTGTGAAGGCTCAGAATAATTTAATGAATATGTTTCTCTAAATATATTATTTTAAGAAAAAAGTATGTGGCCCTAAATAATGAAGCTAGAAAGCTAAAAGTTGTTCATAATCTGCAAATGTATGTCACAATCAAAGCTTATAAGTCTCAACTTAATTGAAGCAATATTTTGGTCAAAATCGGCATTTTTGCAATAAAATGAAGGCCCTAAATATTAGACTCAGAAAGATGAAAATTCTTATGTAGGCTCAGTTTGATATAAAAACAGTAACTATGTGACTACAGTAAGTTAGCTTTATTAATTTTCAAGTTATCTGCTAAAAACCAAATTGGAAACGAGAACATCCTTACTCATACTAGATTAAGTATCATTTGCATTTGTGATAGAAAGTTATAATTACAGTACTCGATTACATTGATGAACTAATGCAGCTTTACTAAGCTTCAAGACTTTGATATAAATAACAATCATTAAAAGGAATCTTAAAGAGGCAGTTCAGAGGTCAGGTTCTGCTGTCGGTTCCATTCTAAAAAATTTAGCCGGCCAAGTTTAAAATCAGTTGAGCTAAAACTTTTTCAATAGCTAATGCAAACTTAACTTTAAATATGTAAAAATTAGTTACATTGTCAATTGTTAAACGACCCAGAAGTTAATTAATATGCGTCCAAGAAAGATGCTGCTACCTGTGCCTAGAGCGGTATGCTGGAGATGTTCCGCTTGGCGGTCCGCTGTGCACATATCTAAATACAGTCGGAGAGGTAGTTGGAGGAGACACTTCGGACCGATATATCAATCTGTCCTCGTCTGTCAAACGCATGCGTACGTTGGCCCTCGGATGACGTCAAGCCGGATAGCGACCAAAAGCGTTTTCGGTAAAAGTAGGAAGTGAGCTCGCGAGGACTGTACATCGTTCTCAATCGCTTAGATTCCATGGAACTAACTGTTTGTGCGCCGCCCGTAATTTTGACAAAACCACGTGGCAAGTGACGATATTATTTTCCATTTTTAAGGCGAGCAATTATCTTTGATGATCAGAACTCAGGGTGATAAACCATTTTACTTGGAACTCCATAGAGGTTACCTCTGAACTGTTAATAGTGCTGTTTCCGATAGGTACATTATTATCATTATCAGGAATATTATTGTATTTTGTGCATGTGAACTGAATACATTAATCAGTTACAAGTCGAAACTTATTTATAGTCATAGTTTCTGATCCCACTCAGTAAATATCAAGTAGGAACATTTTCTTCCACTGAATACGAGGAGTAATGTGGCCGGCCGGAGGGTCCGAACGGTTCTAGGCGCTCCAGTCTGGAACCGCGCGACTGCTACGGTAGCAGGTTCGAATCCTCCCTCGGGCATACATGTGTGTGATGTCCTTAGGTTAGTTAGGTTTAAGTAGTTCTAAGTTCTAGGGGACTGATGACCTCAGATGTTAAGTCCCATAGTGCTCAGAGCCATTTGAACCATTTTTGAAGAGTAATGTGGACTTGCAGACTGGAAATTATGGTCAGTATGTGCTTCATCGCTTTCTGGTTGACCGCAAAAATATTTTTCATGAACGGTGAAGATGATTTGCCCGCCACCCCACATATGGTGCATCGGTCGGGAAGCTGAACAGCGATAGTGGTCGGTACAAAACTGGGAACTCGGTAGGCACTAATAGGAAACCGAAGTGAAATGTGCAGAACCTAGTACGAGAACCGTGTTAAGATTTGCTCACGAGTGTGGGAGCTGAAATGTAAATGTTAGCAACAATAACGTTGAACGTGTCGAAAGGAGGTAAGAGGACGACAATAGATAGGTGCTGCATCACGTACCATTGTATCTGAATAAGAAAGACCACAGTCACAGTCAAAAGCACAGTCCCTAGTAAGTCCTTGCAATGTTGCTACCCACTCCCTATTAGTTTGACCGGCCGTACGTTTTGTACGAAAAAACGTATACCGTTTTGCAACCACATTCACTGTTTCTTTGAAATAGGCATCTAAAGCAGACAAAATTTCCTCGTAGGACAGAGTTGCTACGTCGCGTCGGGGAAACAATTTCACTATCACACGGTATGTGGACACACCGACACAAGAAAGCAAAAACGGCTGCCGCTCATTACCTTGAATTCTGTAGGCGGCGAGGTGGAAGGCAAACTGGCGGGACCATTCCTGCCAAGTCTCGTGGTTCGGGTCGTAGTGCCTAAAAGGCGGTGCAACTGCGAGTTGTGGCTGTGGTAGCGGTGAAGCGGCGGCGGCCGCATCGGTTCGAATGGCACGTTGACCCTGGACGAGCTGTCCAAGGGCATCCAATAACGCCTGCGTCTGCTGATTCTGCAAGCGATAAAATTCGGACAGTACATCTGGAGAATGTGGCGAAGCCATGACACAAATAAATTAGGGCAAAGTAAAACACAAGATCCTTTGTAGACTCGGCGCCATGTGATGTGTCGGCAGCTGGGCCAACACCTTGTAGTTCGAGATGGCTGAAAATGCACGCTAGACTAACGCAGACGGGCGTGAAGTACTGGAACAGGCTACGTAATTAATGCTATGAAGAAAAGTACATAGCTGGATTAATACTTATCTTTAATCAATCATTGTGGTACATCGCTCTTGACGATACACAGGAGACTTTAATTACAATCATTGTAAGGCTAATGGCGCCTTGCTAGTTGGTAGCCATTAACTCAGCTGAAGGCTATTCTGTCTCTCGGCTAATGAGAGAGAAAGGCTTCGTACATCTAGTCGCTAGCTGGGTCGTCCATACAACTGGGGCGAGTGCTTGTTCGTATCACGAGACCTGCCTTGTGGTGGCGCTAGGTCTGCGATCACAGTGGCGACACGCGGGTCCGACATGTACTAAATGGACCGCGGCCGATTTAATCTACCACCTAGCAAGTGTGGTGTCTGGCGGTGACACCACAGGTGCTACCACCGACGCTGAAGTTAGAAGAAGACGGTGCATCATAACGGAGCTGCGTGGACCTGTAACCTACCTATAACGTACCGAGCGCACTCACCTGACTGCCCACCCGGCCGTGCGAAGTGGCGCAGTGGTTAGCAAGATGGACTCGTGTTCGGGAGGACGATTCACACCAGCAACTAGCCATCCTGATTTATGTTTTTCGTGATTGCTTCACACAAATGACGGGATGATTCCTTTGAAACTTCACGGTCGGCTTCTTTCCGCATTCTTTCCTAATCCGATGGGACCGATGACCTCGCCGTTTTATACCCTCCTCCTAATTAACCAATCCACGACCTAATTATCTTGGTCAAGGCCGTGGTAGAGGAAGATGAGGTAGACAGTCACCGCGCTTCCGCAATCATTACTAGGAGGAAGGCAGAAATATAAGTAATGTACTGTTGAGACAAGACGGAGACGCGAATACTAAACAGGCTACGTGTGGGAAACTAAATCCCCTCTATTATCAGATTAGCTCTCAACAGGTGGAAACAGTGACACAGAAAGGAACCAAACACAAACCTCAGTCAGTGAGCACACGCAAACCGATCACAGGGATGATGAAATAGGAACAGAGAGTATCAGTAATGTTCACTCTCACTGTCTAGTCGACAGCATTTTGGTCACATTAGAAAAATGGCTCAAGAAAGAGAAAGAAAACGCCACAAATAACAGGGAAGAACAAGTTAACTGATTTAAAGATGAAGTAAATAATCTTCGACAATAATGGCAGTCTGAAGGCTAAAGTTTCGGTAGAAGAAGCAGAGTCAGTGTTGTAAGGCTTTAAAGAGGAGAAATTGTTAGATGCAGCGGGTAGAAATAATAATGAGGACAGGGTACCTATTAGCTGTATTGACTTGTCGCAAACCGTTAAAGCCAACGACAGTATTATAGATAGCAATGTTGCGCAGGGACGCAGCTGCTCAGAAGTAGACAACAGTTTAGCTGATGTGCAGCAGACGAAAGTAGAGGAGGTCGTCAAGTGCTTTGATTTAAAATTGGTGGACGGTTTGCAAGAGGCGGCTGCGAATGTAGATGTTGATGACCCTGTGAATCTAAATGGAAATGTGCTTGAGACTGAACAAAATTACTTTAGTTGGAAACAGACTTAAAAAGGATTTATTAGAAGACTTTTATGAGGAATCTGTTCAAACTAGAATAACACACTCTATTATAAAAATTAACATTAGGAATAACGGGTATTATTGGAAAAGTTTCTAGACCGGTACAGCACGAAGCTTTGATATCACTTGTTATATGTAACAAGTATCATCCTTGTTTAATCGTTCTAAGTTTAAGTGTCGAAATATTAATTGATACAGATCTTTTAACGAAAGGTCAAAGACAGATTGACTTTGATCAGAGCACTTAGTATTAACTATACCTGAGTCTCTAGTGATTACAGAGCCTTTCATTGGAAATTATGGGGGCAGTAATAATGAAGCATGGGTACTGCCTACCAGAGTAATAAGGAATAAGGGATACTTGCAGGTAGTACTGAATTTGGGAAGATGTGCAAAATGCTAATGTGGAAAAGAACTATACCCTAGAATAGAGAGAGGCTAAGGTACAGTCAAAAAATCAGATTTCTGATAAAAGAACTTTGTATAGAAAAAGAAGGCATGACGCAAAATCTTTCCCAACTTGTTTTAACATTGGTGAATTACTGTTAGTCAAAACTAAAGAAAAATGTAAGAAATTTTCAGCGGAAACAAAGACGTTTATGCATGTTCATCAAGGACCACTAAAGATAATAGCTAAGCGTCATGCAAACGCATACCGCTTGAAATACCGGAAAAGTAAGAAAGAACTAGGTCTACGAAACACTAGATATGAAGCTTTTCAAAACTGACGGTAATTAAGTTGCAGGGAATCTGCCACTCTTCGGCGGATAAACAGTTTGGGGTACTATGCGATCCATTCTGGATGAAACTTTCTTTCTCTTTAAAGTTTCATTCTCTCCTGTCCTATCTATAGTGAGTAATGAATATATGCCTTCATCTTGTAGGTTTGCTACTAGTTTGCAGTATCTTAATAATAAGTAAGAATGGTTCACAAAAATGATTATACCTGAATGATTACTTAGAAGAGAAGATGAGAGGTAGTTCGCAGTAGTAAATTCTAACTGTTAAAATAACAGTGCGTAACTTATGAACACCTATGACAGAAAAATAATGGATAAAGTTAATAAATATCAAATGATATCCACAGAAAGGATTAGTAACAACAAAGAACAGTCAGATACTTTGTATTAAGAGAAGTGATTGAAGCCGGAAATTCCTAAAATCTGAGAGAATAAACTCTGCATAAATCAATAATTTTCATGTAGGAAGTAAGGTTGTCTCTAGTTAAGAGAGAATAATAATGTGGTGCCAACAGAGGCAAGCCATAGCATTTTTATCTTATTTAAAAGGAGATGTGTGGAAGTGGTGTGAGGATCTCACCAAAAATAAATGTAAATAATAAGGTCAGCAGACTGACGAAGAAAAGAGGGAGAAACAAATGTCGAAATGTGCAGGAAAGAGAAATGTATGGATAAACGAAAATAGGGAGGAATAGGTATAATGAAGTCAGTAGCTTTTATATGAGGTAAAATTGAGGAAAATTTGTGTGTCTAAGTCCCTTCGTCTTGGAAAAACGATCAGAAACGAGTAATCTTGCTTAAGGCAGGTGGTCAATTAACAGGTAAATATTGACAAGCACAGACGACAACATAGATAAACGAAGGTCTTAAAAATGCAGATTGTAATGTATTGTAACGTTATAATAAACACTGCTTTTTGATTATGTGTGCGACAAAGCAAAGTAACTGCGGACAAACAAACAACTTCTTTAATATACTGATCTGTACGATAACTGAGCCACATGAAGATAGAGTTTACAAAGGTTACTCAGTTTTATAAATACAGCAACATCTAAGGTAATGGAGTAAATCGCAAACTAGCCCAAAATGTGACTATTTAAAAAAAATACTATGTTGACTTTCAGAGCCTAAAAGCTATGGTTTATACATAAAAAAAGCATTTGCAAAACTTGTGAGTAACGGTGTAACTAGTAAAAGTGAGATAGAGTAACGTCACGATTTTATGAAGCGGCGATTGCCAATAATCATTTTGAAAACGTTAATAAGAGTTTTTCAAACACTAAATTTAAAAAAAAAAGAAAAATTATTTCTTATAACTCGTTAACTGTTTATTTAAATTAAAGAAGGAAAATAGAATATAGAAAGTGTATTGTCCTCCCTCAGATGTAAGTTGAGAACAGAAGCTTAGGCTTTGTTATCCATTTCTCAGGGACACGGAGGCTTCATGAATGGTAGCCTTCAAGCTCACTTAGAAACAAGCGGTGACATCTACCACCGCGGTTCCACTGTTTCCCTTTTAATAATAGAGTATCGTGAAGAGAGCCATGTATAGTGACTTCCCACCCTCTACATTAAACGTTTTAGTGATAGTGTTTCGTAAGGGCACACACAACAGAGCCTATGGTTGTGATTAAATGAGTGAGTACTGAAATGCGAAATATGTTTGTGAAGACTGAAAAATTCTAAATTACAAAACTAGTTTTGCAATAAGGGAAAACTTTTTTCAAGTTTCTATGTTACTTCATGTACATAATTTTTAAAAATCCACTATATATATGGTTAATTATGTGGTTCTAGTATTAAGAAAAATCAGTTTCATTTAAAAGAGATAAGCTGCGGTTACATAACTTTTTACTAATATTTATTGTAGTATTTTGTTCAAAAATAAAATTTTCACAAAAATAAATAAGGATTGATGAGGGGAAACAAGCATTGAATCCTTGTGAGAGATACAGAGGCGAGTGAGTGTGCTGGGACTTACTCCACTACACTAGTACCAGCACCACACCATCATAACTTGCTTTTACTAAGCATACAAAGGATTGCACCAATATCTAAAAGTGAAATGCCAAACTTTGTCAGTATATGTTTCAGTATATTAATGTTATGTGAAGTCTCAGAACGACATAATGAATATGTTTCTCTAAATATATTATTTTAAGAAAAAAGTAAATGGAGCTAAATAATGAAGATAGAAAGCTAAAAATTGTTTGGAATTTGCTATTGTATGTCACAATCGAAGGTTATAAGTCTCAACTTGATTGGAGCAATATTTTGGACAAAATCGGCATTTTAGCGAAAAAATGAAGGCCCTAAATATTAGACTCAGAAAGATGAAAATTATTATGTAGGCTCATTTTGATATAAAAACAATATCTACGTGACTACAGCAAGTTAGTCTAATAGTTTTCAAGTTATTTCCTAAAAACCAAGTTGGGAATGAGAACAGCCTTACTCATAATAGATTAAATATCATTTGCATTTGTGATAGAAAGTTATAATTACAGTAACCGATTACATTGATGAAATAATACAGCTTTACCAAATTTCAAGATTTTATTATAAATAACGATCATTACAAGGAATATTAAAGAGGGAGTTCAGAGGTCATTTTCTGCTGTCGGTTCCATTCTAAAAATTTTAGCCGGCAGAGTTTAAATGAAGCTGAGCTAAGACTCTTTCAGTAACTAAAGCAAACTTCACTTTACTTATATAAAATAAGTAAGATTGTAAATCATTAAACGATTGAGAAGTTAAGAAGTGTCCAAGATAGGGACCATTTAGATGCTACTGCCTGTGCCTAAAACGGTTTGCAGCAGACGTTTCGTTTGGCGGTCCTCTGTGCACATATCCAATCACAGTCGGAGAGCAGCTGGAGGAGACACTTCGGACCAATATATCAACCTGTCCTCGTCAGTCCAACAAGTGCGGAACCTGTGTCTCGGATGACGTCACAGCCGGATAGCTACCAAAAGCGTTTTCCGTAAAAGTAGGAAGTGAGATCGCGAGGACGGTACACCGTTCTCAGTCGGTTAGATTTCATGGAACTAACTGTTTGTGTGCCGCCCGAAATGGTGACAAAACCACGTGGCAAATGACGATATTATTTTCCACTTTTAAGGCGAGCAATTAACTTTGATGATTAGAAGTTAGGGTTTTTTTTTTTTTTTGGTCATCAGTCTACTGACTGGTTTGATGCGGCCCGCCACGAATTCCTTTCCTATGCTAACCTCTTCATCTCAGAGTAGTACTTGCAACCTACGTCCTCAATTATTTGCTTGACGCATTCCAATCTCTGTCTTCCTCTACAGTTTTTGCCCTCTACAGCTCCCTCTAGTACCATGGAAGTCATTCCCTCATGTCTTAGCAGATGTCCTATCATTCTGTCCCTTCTCCTTATCAGTGTTTTCCACATATTCCTTTACTCTCCGATTCTGCGTAGAACCTCCTCATTCCTTACCTTATCAGTCCACCTAATTTTCAACATCCGTCTATAGCACCACATCTCAAATGCTTCGATTCTCTTCTGTTACGGTTTTCCCACAGTCCATGTTTCACTACCATACAATGCTGTACTCCAGACGTACATCCTCAGAAATTTATTCCTCAAATTAAGGCCGGTATTTGATATTAGTAGACTTCTCTTGGCCAGAAATGCCTTTTTTGCCATAGCGAGTCTACTTTTGATGTCCTCCTTGCTCCGTCCGTCATTGGTTATTTTACTGCCTAGGTAGCAGAATTCCTTAACTTCATTGACTTCGTGACCATCAATCCTGATGTTAAGTTTCTCGCTGTTCTCATTTCTACTACTTCTCATTACCTTCGTCTTTCTCCGATTTACTCTCAAACCATACTGTGTACTCATTAGACTGTTCATTCCGTTCAGCAGATCATTTAATTCTTCTTCACTTTCACTCAGGATAGCAATGTCATCAGCGAATCGTATCATTGATATCCTTTCACCTTGTATTTTAATTCCACTCCTGAACCTTTCTTTTATTTACATCATTACTTCCTCGATGTACAGATTGAAGAGTAGGGGCGAAAGGCTACAGCCTTGTCTTACACCCTTCTTAATACGACTACGTCGTTCTTGATTGTCCACTCTTATTATTCCCTCTTGGTTGTTGTACATACTGTATATGACCCGTCTCCCCCTATTGCTTACCCCTACTTTTTTCAGAATCTCGAACAGCTTGCACCATTTTATATTGTCGAACGCTTTTTCCAGGTCGACAAATCCTATGAAAGTGTATTGATTTTTCTTTAGCCTTGCTTCCATTATTAGCTGTAACGTCAGAATTGCCTCTCTCGTCCCTTTAATTTTCCTAAAGCCAAACTGATCGTCACCTAGCGCATTCTCAATTTTCTTTTCCATTCTTCTGTATATTATTCTTGTAAGCAGCTTCGATGCATGAGCTGTTAAGCTGATTGTGCGATAATTCTCGCACTTGTCAGCTCTTGCCGTCTTCGGAATTGTATGGATGATGCTTTTCTGAAAGTCAGATGGTATATCGCCAGACTCATATATTCTACACACCAACGTGAATAGTCGTTTTGTTGCCACTTCCCCCACTGATTTTAGAAATTCTGATGGAATGTTATCTATCCCTTCTGTCTTATTTGACCGTAAGTCCTCCAAAGTTTTTTTAAATTCCGATTCTAATACTGGATCCCCTATCTCTTCTAAATCGACTCCTGTTTCTTCTTCTATCACATCAGACAAATCTTCACCCTCATAGAGGCTTTCAATGTATTCTTTCCACCTATCTGCTCTCTCCTCTGCATTCAACAGTGGAATTCCCGTTACACTCTTAATGTTACCACCGTTGCTTTTAATGTCACCAAAGGTTGTTTTGACTTTCCTGTGTGCTGAGTCTGTCCTTCCGACAATCATATCTTTTTCGATGTCTTCACATTTTTCCTGCAGCCATTTCGTCTTAGCTTCCCTGCACTTCCTATTTATTTCATTCCTCAGCGACTTGTATTTCTGTATTCCTGATTTTCCCGGAACATGTTTGTACTTCCTCCTTTCATCAATCAACTGAAGTATTTCTTCTGTTACCCATGGTTTCTTCGCAGCTACCTTCTTTGTACCTATGTTTTCCTTCCCAACTTCTGTGATGGCCCTTTTTAGAGATGTCCATTCCTCTTCAACTGTACTGCCTACTGCGCTATTCCTTATTGCTGTATCTATAGCGTTAGAGAACTTCAAACGTATCTCGTCATTCCTTAGTACTTCCGTATCCCACTTCTTTGCGTATCGATTCTTCCTGACTAATGTCTTGAACTTCAGCCTACTCTTCATCACTACTATATTGTGATCTGAGTCTATATCTGCTCCTGGATACGCCTTACAATCCAGTATCTGATTTCGGAATCTCTGTCTGACCATGATGTAATCTAATTGAAATCTTCCCGTATCTCCCGGCCTTTTCCAAGTGTACCTCCTCCACTTGTGATTCTTGAACAGGGTATTCGCTATTACTAGCTGAAACTTGTTACAGAACTCAATTAGTCTTTCTCCTCTTTCACTCCTTGTCCTAAGCCCATATTCTCCTGTAACCTTTTCTTCTACTCCTTCCCCTACAACTGCATTCCAGTCGCCCATGACTATTAGATTTTCGTCCCCCTTTACATACTGCATTACCCTTTCAATATCCTCATACACTTTCTCTATCTGTTCATCTTCAGGTTGCGACGTCGGCATGTATACCTGAACTATCGTTGTCGGTGTTGGTCTGCTGTCATTTCTGATTAGAACAACCTGGTCACTGAACTGTTCACAGTAACACACCCTCTGCCCTACCTTCCTATTCATAACGAATCCTACACCTGTTATACCATTTTCTGCTGCTGTTGATATTACCCGATACTCATCTGACCAGAAATCCTTGTCTTCCTTCCTCTTCACTTCACTGACCCCTACTATATCTAGATTGAGCCTTTGCATTTCCCTTTTCAGATTTTTTAGTTTCCCTACCACGTTCAAGCTTCTGACATTCCACGCCCAGACTCGTAGAACGTTATCCTTTCGTTGATTATTCAATCTTTTTCCCATGGTAACCTCCCCCTTGGCAGTCCCCTCCCTGAGATCCGAATGGGGGACTATTCCGGAATCTTTTGCCAATGGAGAGATCATCATGACACTTCTTCAATTACAGGCCACATGTCCTTGGATACACATTACGTGTCTTTAATGCAGTGGTTTCCATTGCCTTCTGCATCCTCATGTCATTGATCTCCTCCGCCCTTTTTGACAAGGCCGTTGGCAGAATGAGGCTGACTGCTTATGCCGGAAGTCTTCGGCCACCAATGTAGATTATTTATCAAAATTTAGGCAGTAGCGGGGGTTGAACCCGGGACCGAAGACGCTCTAATTATGTATCAAAGACGTTACCCCTAGACCACGGTTAGGGGTGATAAACCATTTTACTTGGAACTCCGTAGGGCTACCTCTGAACTGTTAATAGTCCTATTTCCAATAGGAACATTATTATTATTAGTACGAATGTTATTGTATTTTGTGCATGTGAACTTTTACTGAACGTATTTACTGAATAAGTCAAAACTTTTATTTATGGTCATAGTATCTGATTCCACTGAGGTAATAGCAAGTAGGAACATATCTTTCAATGGGTACGAAGAGTAATGTGGACTTGCAGACTGGAAAATATGGTCAGTATGAACTTCATCGTTTTCTGGCTGACTGTAAAAATATTTTTCAGGCTCTTGTAAACGGCGAAGGTAATTTAATAGCCTCCCAACATGAGGACGTATTGTTTGCTCCTTTCTTTATGTCACTGCTTAGGAGAGGACGTGGTTTACTCCATTACAGTCACTGTAAAAAAATACTGTGTAACATACGTTCAGTAATGTGAGTCGAAGGCATTTTTTATGCTTTCGTAGGTTGGCATTAATTATCTGTAGTGTGGGATCTATTGGCACAGACGTATAAAGGTTTTGTATGTCAAATGAGGAAACTGTGGCTCCATCAGAAACTTCTATGTTTTTGACATATTGTGTAAATTGTGCTATGATTTTAAGTGGTCTCTCATTATTGAATGTGTATGCTTCTTTGAGAATTTTGAAGAGCATTTTATTGAGTTTGAAATTTGGGCTGTTCCTTCAGTTCACTGTAGGCCTATAGGAGGCCCTTTTTTGTGAATCTTTGGTTGTGATCTAAGGCAAAGTGCTTGTGGTCTCATAATTATAATGTTTCTTGCTTCTTGGATAATGAGTAGGAAGTTAATGTTATTTGAAGTGTGTTTAATCTCTTTCGGTATTCTGGCTGTTGAGTCCTTATGTATTTCTATTTCTTGTTGGTTTGGAAGACGTCTAAAGTTTTTTCCTAGGTCTATAGCTCTGTTCATTACAACCTTGCCAGCTATTACAATATTGCATTACTCATGTTTAATTTAGTCTTAATAGTGCGTGTAAGGGCTTCTTCTCTTTTCTCTTATGCTGGGAATGGTTTTGCAGTTTCCTTCTCAATGATTTCGTTGATTTTGTGGCAGGCTGCTATTCTGTCATTTTGCTTCTTACAAGCGATGGTTGAAATCTGTATGACGCTAGTGATGAGCTTTTCTTGGTTCTTTTGGTGTGGTGGAACATGAAAGTTGTGTTTTAAACCTTTGCAGAGTATTGCCTCTTCTTCTGCAGTGAATATTATATTGGAGTTGTTGAGGAAAAGTGTGTTGAATGTGTGTTTCCTTCTGCTGTTTTGGTTCAGTTTGGGAGGTAACTGATGTTTTATGACATCGACTAGTTTGTTCATCCGTGTGGCTTTTGTGTTCTGTATGATGAAATCGGTGTAATTTCTGACTTTTTCGGTTATGGAATCATATTCTAGTCTATGAAGCAACTTTCCCAACTGTAATTCTGCATTATAAAGCTGTGTAATGAACTTTTTTTTTAAAATATAAAGTTCTTTCAGTTCGTTTTTCACTCAGGGTTTTCGCGCTTTTTCCGATGTTTTCTTTGCAGTTCTTGTGTTTGTTTTAAAGTCAATCTTGACATAATTTCGAATAACGTTATTTTTGAGACAATTTCTATTGAAGTGAATATGCTGTGACGTCACTGCGAGCTTTTCTGAGGTGTTTTTGTACTCGAAAGTAGCCTTGACTGCCTGACTTGGCAAATTAACTTTAAATGGGAACATTTTAGGTTAGGCTTTGCCGTTATTGTTATTGTCATTAAATGCAACACCAAGCTCACTGTTACCAGTCACTGTTTAATTATCCCCACCACGCGTTTCAAAGACTTAAACCTCCATCATTGGGTGGATTGTTTCTGTGACATGTGTGTGTGTGTGTGTGTGTGTGTGTGTGTGTGTGTGTGTGTGTATGTGTATGTGTGTTGTGTTACGATCTTCGAAGGATCTTATGGCACTGTCTAGTGAATAAACAAAACACTATTTCAGAACATGGTTTCGGACTTTTTTTCACAAAAAACTAAACGTATATCTTACGGTAAAAAAAAGTAAAATAAAGTACCTCCAGTGGTCACTGCTTTCTTTCACTGTCGTAAACAGCTTGTAAGCCCTATCAGCTTGACGCTATATATACATCAACTAATGGCACAAACTGTACATCTGCCTGCATAGTTTACAGAATTAACCAATGCATTACGCCAATCTTTAGGCAGTTATCACACGTAACAGATATAATCTTAAGAACCCCCTGCTTTGGAAAGTTTTCTCTCATCCAATCTCTCCTTCCACCCTCTCTCTCCCACTCACTTTCTCTTTCTCTTCCTCTCCCTCTGCCTCCAGCCTTTCATTTCTGTCTGTGAACCACAACCAAAATTGTTATTTGTGTATAATTGTACCACTGTAGCCAACATAATTATGTAATTAAAGTTTACAACATGTCATCCGATTATATAAACGAATGTGAAATGTAGGCTATATTAACTTGACAAAATCGGGTTTATATACCATCTGAAATAGTTACAGTTTCAACACACCTCAAAGCAAAGATCCCCAAAATCCTTTAAAACTAATTTTGTTACGATGTACATTCTTTGTATTTTGTGATAATATTTCTTTTCTGCTATATGATCCTTGCACCTAGTAGTTTCCAGACGCCATATTTGTGTACAAAACATGACAGTATACATGTGATGTGGTACAATAGTGAATGGAACCTGTGACCACCTGATGTACTCTAATTTACTTATTTTATTTTTACCGTTTGATATATGTTTAGTTTTTTATCAAAAGGAATCCGAAACCATGGTCTGAAATAGTGTTTTGCTTCTCCACTAGACAGTGCCATAAGTTCCTCCAAAAATCGTAACACAACACAGACACACACACACACACACACACGCATGCCACAGTAACAAATGTAAATTCAGCTGATGATGGAGGTTTAAACCTTTGAAACTCGCCGTGGAAATAAATAAACAGCGACTGGTAACATGGAAGTTTCTGATTGAGCCACACTTGCCTCATTTGACATACACAACCTTTATACGTCTGTGCCAATAGATCCCACACTACAGATAATTAATGCCAACCTACGAAAGCATAAAAAATGCCTTCAACTCACATTACTGAATTAATGGACCTGCTCGAATACAAACTTTCACACTGCTATTTTAAATTTAACAATAAAATCTACAAACAGATGGCAATGGGCTCAAACCGTTCTAGGTTGTTAGCGAAGGTATTTATAAGCAATTTAGAAGACAAAATCCTGAGTTCCAATCACCACCTCCTCGAAAATATCATCTACTACTACAGATATGTAGATAATACCATCATTTTAATCAATGATACAAAAGATGACAGGAATAAGTTGAACCAATTATTCAACAACTCCCATGAAAACATAAAATTCACAACAGAACAACAAGTAGGTAGCATTATAAATTTTTTAGATCTTGCCATTAGAATAAAGAGTAACAGACATCAGCCTGAAATTTATCGGAATCCTACCACAACATATACTACAATCCAAAGCTCTTTTTGTCATCCCACAGCCCACAAAATGGCAGCATCCCGGCTCATGATCAATAGAGCTATCCAATTACCGCTCTCCGAAGACAAATGTGAAGAAGAAATTGAAATAATAAAACAAACAGCTACTGCAAATGGTTATAACAGCTCCATAGTAGACATCCTAAAACACTCAATAGTGGCAAAGCGATCACGTCACAGAAAAAACCACAATATCTTCCATATAATCCCCTTTCTAGGTAATATTTCATATCAGATTGCCAAACGAAAAGGCATAAACATATCCTTTACCACAAACAACAAGATTGGACAGACGTCACCTCATAACATCAACACACGAAACCCACTTAATGACACAGGTGTGTACAAAATTGAATGCTTGGACTAGGACTGTTTCTACATAGGCCAGACAGGCAGATCATTTGAGATTAGATTCAAAGAACACATGGCAGCACTAAAAAACAAAAAATACGGCACATCAGCAATCGCCACCCACCTATATGAAACAAAACACCATTTTAACCGCACAAATATCAGCATACTACACATCCAACCTAAAGGCAAAAAACTAGGCATCCTCGAAACACTCCAGATATACAAATGGCAAACAAAATAACCTGAATCCATCTTAAATGATAATATTTACAATAGTATCATTTCTGTTTCCAGTATCCCCAAATGTAAAAGGGGGTGACCTCATTTACAAATGTACCATCACACCAACAGCTTGTATCCCCTGTCAACTTGAAACTATATGTACATCAACTAATGGCACAAACTGTAGTTGTACCACTGTAGCGAACAAAATGATCTAATTTAAGTTTACAACATGTCACTCAATTATATAAACGAATGTGAAGTTAAGGTTATATTAACTTGACAAAATCGGATTTATACCGCGAGAAGAATATGCCAGAACACTAAAGGCTCTAAGTCGTAACACAATTTTTGAGATCCTTGGGAGAGCCAGCCATGAACAAACAGTTCCATCTGATGTGCAAGATATAAGACAGGTGAAATACCCTCGGACTTCAAGAGTGGAGTAACTCAAATTCCAGAGAAGACAGGTACTGTCAGGTATGAGTATTACCAAACTATCAGTTTAATAAATCATGTTTGCGAAGTACTAATATGAATTACTTACAGAAAAATGGAAAGACTGGTAGAAGAAGATATCGTGCAAGATCGTTCTGGGTGCCAGAAAAACGCAGAAGACGTTACGAGGTATTGATCCTACGACTTACCTTATAAGATAGGTTAAAGAGGGTCAAACCTACTGTTATAGCAATTGTAAACTTAGAAAAAGCTTCTGACAAAGTTGACTGCACTACACTCAAAATCCTGAAGGTACCAGGAGCGCGTATTGACACTGCAGGGCCATTCAGTACCGACCGGCCATCTAGATATCCCATGCAAATGGCGTCTTTTGGATACAGTATGGAGGAACATTGTGTCAAAACTCTGCTCTCTCCGCAGTTTCCCCGACCTAAAGTAGCTCCTCAGTAGACTACACGATGCTGCGTGCATCGTGTTCCAGTCATTCAGCGAAAAACACTTGGCAGTATCGGAAATTGAGCAAAAGTCCTCTGCATAGCAGTCAGACATGCTGAACACTTAGCTACAGAGGTAGACAGCTTTTATGGCAGCAGGAATAAAACAGAGGGAGTGAAAGATCATCCTTAGCTCGTACAAAATCCAAAATGCACTTACAGAGTCGAGGGACATAAAAGGGAAGCATTAGCTGAAAAGGAGTGTGACATGGTTGCATCCACTCCCCAGTGATATTCAATCTGCACACTGAGTAGGATGTAAAAGAAACAAAGGAGGCCAAAGTTCGAATACAGTTTGTAGGTTCAAATGGATATAATCTGCTGTAGTTATGTAGAGATACACTAGCTGATCAAAAGTATCCGGACAGCGATTACTGCACAGTAATACGTGGTGTGTCCACCCTTCATCTTATGCCGGCTTTAAATTTTCTGCAGACACTTTCAGTGAGAAGTATGAATGTCTGTGGAGGTATGGCTTTCCATTCTTCCTCGAGAGCCGAAAACACAGAAGGTAATGACGTTGGATGCTAGAGTCTGGAGCGAATTCGAAGTTCTAACTCATCGGAATTGTGTTCCATTGAGTTTAGCTAGGGACCCTGGCCAGGCCAGTCCGTTTCAGGAATGTTATTGTCCATAAACCATTGGCTCACATACGTTACTTTGTTGGGGTGCTGCTTCGTTGGGGTGCTTTGTTAGGCTAACACAAACAATCATCGCCTCCGAACAGTTCTAATGTACGCAGTACACTGTGCTGCAATATGTGTTTCTGTCCTTCCGCATTTAGTGTCTGTATAAGTACAATCACCGGACCACATCCCAACCGTTCACTGTTGGCACTATACATGGTGGTAGTTAACGTTATTCAGGCCTTCGCCAAACCAAAATCCTTCTATCGGATTGCCACAGGGTGCGGCGTGATTAGTCATTCCAAATCACTTGTTCCCAGTTATCCACTGTCCAGTAGCATGGCTCTTTACATCACTTCAAGCGCTTAACGCTGACTACAGAAATGTGTGGCTTATCTGGAGCTGCTCGACCATTGCACTCAATTCTTTTTAACTACCTACACACAGACATTGTCCTAACTGGACTGAAGGCAAATTGGAACTAACGACTAATTCCTTCTACTGTTATCATGAGATTTTTTACAACCACGCTCTGCAGTGCTCGATGGTTACTGTCCGTCAGTGCATGAGGTCTGCCAGTTCTTTGTTCAGCCGTGGTTGTTCCTTCGAGTTTCCTCTTCATAATCACATCACCAACAGTCAACATGGACAGCTTTAGAAGGCTTGAAATGTGCCTGATTGGTTTGTTGATGAAGTGACATGCAGTGAATAGTCTATATTCGAAATGTCTGAGCTCTCCTGACCGATCCATTCTGCTGTTACTGCCTCTCTGCTGAAAACACAATACTTCCCGCCTCCTTTTACTCTGGCTGGCCCTTTTTTGAGACATCTAGTGGTCAATTCCGCATTACATATTGGTGGTGTCCGGGTACTTTTAATCAGATAGCGAGACGTTTAGAGGATAGAGTAGCGTGGAGAGATGCAGTTAACCAGTCTTCAGATTGAGTACGATAACAACAATAATACTCAGCGCAAAGTAGCACCTCTGTAGTCCTGCTCTGCAGTTGGTATAGTGTCTATGGAGAAATTTTCCTCGGAGGCTGCAATGAAAAGGCTGTGCCATATCTATTCCAGGTAAATTTATCGTAAGTCGAATGGGAGGTGATGTAATTGCGAAATTAGGAGCGGCAGTGGGGAGGCAAGAAATATTGATGTTATGTAATTTTGTCAAATAAAGACATGGTTGGAGACAGTGGCCAATATGTGAAATGAATTGTTAATGGTGTACAGCGACCAACCACAAATTGATTTTAGGTTACCTTATTCAAAAAGTACCGTTACCAGTTTCGAATTCTTCTCAGTTGATCATCAGAGGTTTTTTCCATGCTTTCATTAAATCAAATTATACCTTTTGTTTCCTGTGAGTTGCCGTGAAATGTCCATCTGGTGCATTTGTTTTTTCAGTGTTCCTGCAATGAAATAATTCTCAAGGATGTTTATATCTTCACAGTCACAAACGTTGCAATGTGTTGTAAACCATTTTCAATGTGCACCACATATTTTGATTTACAACATATGTATTTCGTACACCATCAACAATTTATGTTGCTATTAGGTTAAAAAAATAATTCAGCAAAGAATTTGGTTTATTCGCAGGTATATTTCAAGAAAGTTAGGATAATGGTGATCGAATTTAAATCATTTTAACGCACGCGGTTAATAGCTAAATGTTCATAAACAAGAACCCAGACATGTGTTACTTAAGCGAGAAACGACCAACAAAATGAAGCGAATATTCACTCACAAACTACTGCAAAACCGTGATAATTGATATGAAACAATTTAAAACATCTTGTTAAAGATAGAAAGTTGGATGTCAGCATGGGTCATTATACAATTTATACAACCGATCAATCATTATCTGATTTAATTTTGAGTAAATAGAAAGGGGTTGCTATATAGCCACAGAAATACAATGGTAATTTGATGAAACTGTAAATTTAGTTTCTCCTAATAATTAGCAAAACAGAGCGGCGTACATACGAGGAGAAGTGGCATCACGAAACAAAACATACATTTTTTGTCTAACATACCTGCTCACCGAGAAGCGACGTGCACAGAAAATCTGTGGTTACACGATAACATGAAAATTAATCCAGGTATATATATCCTCGTTTGATCTAACGAGAAATAGTCTAAAAACCTAGCAACGAATCGCATAATGAGACAATTTTCCCAGATTCCTGATCATGCGTTAGAGTTAGCAGCATGCCAGCCCATCTGACCAGACAGTCATCCTTTCTCAAAGACGCTGCGCTAGGTGTGGCTTACACAGATCTTAAATCTGCCTTGTTCTGAGCGTAAGGTATTTTGTCGTCACATCAAGTGACCACTCTCATACACGAAAGCGAAACAGGTCTTCCTCATAAAACTCTGAAATTTCACCTTTGACCCGAGCTACAAAGACATTCCTGCATCGAAAAGACGGATAGTGGAAGAAGCAAACATCTGCCTCTATGTGCTAATTGATGTGCTAAAGAACAATGAGTCCACACACCTGCAATCTATCTTTTACGGCAGGGCAAGCATTAGAATGAGAGAATGATGTGAACGAGGTCACCTTTCAGCATACCGTAGGAACCACTTTTTCATTTTATCGTAAATTTTGTATACTCCTCAGCCACCGTGCGGTGCGTAGCGGAGGGTACCCTGTACCACTACTAGTCATTTGCTTTTCTGTTCCGCTCGCACACAGAGCGTGGAAAAACTATTATCTATATGCTTCCGTAGGAGCCATAATTTCTCGTATCTTATCTTGGTGGTCCTTACGTGACAGGTATATTGGTGGCGGTAGAATGACTATGCAGTCGGCTTTAAACTCCGGTTCTCTAAATTTTCTATATTGCGTTTCTCGAAAAGAATGTTGCCTTTCCTCAAGGGATTCTCATTTGAGTTCCTAAAGCATCTGCACAATACTTGTGTGTTTTTCGTATTAACCCTACCTGGTACGGATCCCAAACACTTGAACAGTACTCAAGAATCGGTAGCAGCCGCGTCCTAAATACGTTCTCCATTACAGATGAATCATACTTTCCGAAAATTCTCCCAAAACTCGAAGTCGACCGTTTGCCTTCCCAACCACAATCCTAACGTGCTCATTCCATTTCATATTTCACTGCAAAGTTACACCTATGTATTTGAACGACAAGCAGGACACTACTAACGAAGTATCCGAACATTACCTGATTGTTTTTCCTACTCATCAACATTAACTTACATTTTTATACATTTAGACCCAGCTGTCATTCGTCACATCAGCTATAAATTTGTCTAAGTTATATTGTATCCTTCTACAGTCACTCAACTTTGACACCTTCCCGTACATCACACCATCATCAGCAAGCAACCGCAGATTGCTGCCCACCCTATCCACCAGGTCGTTTATGTGTACAGGAAACAACAGTGGTCCTATCCCACATTCCTGGGGTGCTCTGACGATATACACTCACTGTTGTGGACTGGCAAGACAGCCAATCCACAGTGACGGGTAGCCGAAAGGCACGCGTTTAAGCTCACGCAGGCTGGCGTGAGGTCTGGAACAGTTAAGGGAATTTATAGTAGCAAAGAACGTAAGTAACTACTGGAATACTTAACTTTAATTCATAATTGGTGAACATCCGTCTGACGGTACATGCATCACAAGATAAATAGCAAATGATAATGGCGTCTTGCTAGGTCGTAGCAAATGACGTAGCTGAAGGGTATGCTAACTATCGTCTCGGCAAATGAGAGCGTAATTTGTCAGTGAATCATCGCTAGCAAAGTCGGCTGTACAACTGGGGCGAGTGCTAGGAAGTCTCTCTAGACCTGCCGTGTGGCGGCGCTCGGTCTGCAATCACTGATAGTGGCGACACGCGGGTCCGACGTATACTACCGGACCGCGGCCGATTTAAAGGCTACCACCTAGCAAGTGTGGTGTCTGGCGGTGACACCACACTCACAGTCGAGGACAACATACTGGATTCTACTACTTAAGACGTCTTCGAGCCATTCACGTATCTGGGGGCTTATTCCATATGCTCGCACCTTCGTTGACAATCTGCAATGGGGCACAGTGTCAATGCTTTCCGGAAATCTAGAAATATGGACTCTGCCTGTTGCCTTTCATCCATTTTTCGCAGTATATCATTAGTGAAAAAGACAAGCTCAGTTTCGTACGAGCGATGCTCTCTAAAACTGTGCCGATTCGAGGACATAAGATTCTCGGTCTCAAGGGCATTTATTATCTACGAACTGGGAATATCTTCAGGAATTATGCAGAAAACTGATATTAAGGATATTGGTCTGTAATTTAGCGGATCTGTTCTTTTACTCTTCTTATACAAAGAAGTCACCTTCGCTTTTCTCCAGTCGCATGTGACTTTGCTCTAGAGGAGAGATCCGCGATAAATGCAATGTGTGCCGTAGAGCTCTCTCTATAAAACCGTAATGTGATTCTACCTGGACCTGGTAACTTATTTGTTCCCAATTTCTTCAGTTGTTTCTCTACGCCGTTGATGTCCATTACTATGTCATCCATACGGGGGGAGTCCGTTCGATGGTCAGACGACGGTATGTTTGTATGATCCCTCTGCGTGAGCGTTTCCTTAAAAGCAAATTTTAAATCTTCTGCTTTCGTTTTGTTATCTTCAAATACCACACCAGATTCGTCAAAGACTGTCTGAATGGAAGCCTTAGACCCGCCTAGCAATTTTTCCATAGGATGAGAATTTTTTCGGGTTCTCAGCCAGATATTTTGTTGAGGTATGACAGTGATAGTTGCATGCTTTCCGCACTGGTCTTTAAATAGGCGTACGAATCTCTACTATGCTTTTACTGTCGACATTTGCGCGTTTTCTTTCGAACAGAGAGTGCAGTCTATTATTTTCATACTCAGAGTATGTTCAAGAATCCTGCAGCAAGGCAAGACTTTGCTTACTCAGAATTTTACGAATTTCGTTGTTGAACCACAATTGATCTTTTCCGTCCTTAACCCACTTACTCGGCACATACTTCTCCCGACTATGATTTACAATCTTTTCAAACTTTGTCCACAATTCACCTACGTCCATCATAATCGAATTCAGTGATGTCAGTTCACTGTATAACTGAGATGCTAACTACTGCTTACCCGCTCTTTCTAACAGAAACTCTTCCCTAGCCTTGTTCACTGATGTATTAACTTTCGTAAAGATATGGGTTATGATGAAATCATGATCGCTATCCGCGTTTCTATACTGACGCCGTAGATACCGTCCGGCTTATTCGTAACTACCAGATCTAAGACATTTCCATTGCGTGTGGACTGCAAAGCTAGCTGTTCAAGAGAGTTTTCGGAAAACGCGCTCAAAAGCACTTCACAAGGCTGTCTGTCTGTGCCCCTGCAATGAATGCGTAGACGTCCCAGTCAATGCTTAATAGGTTAAAGTCGCCTCCAACCAGTATTGTATGATTTGGGTATTTACGCGCTACTGACTGTAGATCTTCTTTGAATGGCTCTGGAACTGTCACAGCAGAACCAGGTGGTCGGTAAAAACATCCAACAATCAACTTTGTTTCACCTAAACCTGTTATAAGCGACCAGATAGCTGCACTGTTACACTCAACGTTGACGTCAATAGGGAGAATATTTTTGTCAACTACAATGAACAAATGCGCCTATGGTGTCTAATTTGTCTTTTCGATATACGTTCCATGACTCGCTAAATATCCCAGAGCTTTCGACTTCGGATTTTAGCCAGTTCTCGGTCTCAAAAATAACTTGAGAGCTGGATCTCTCCTGGAGGGAAGTAAATTCAGAAACTTTGTCACGAATACTTCGACAATTTGCTGTTAAAAGTTTTGAAGTCGAAGTATCTTTGTACCTTTACGCTGAACGCTGTGTGATTTCGCTGTCTGAGTATCGACTGGTGAATGTTCATCAGAGCGCAACAAACCACCGCATTTTAAAAAAAACGGAAAAGAAGGAAAACCATGTGCACTCCACAAGAACTCTGCTACTCGAGTAGCTGCTTCCTTTGAGTAGTGCACCGCTGACCTATCAAGAGGAGTCTTACAATTCCCCACCCGATAACGCGGGTCCAGAAATGTGAAGCCAAGACCACCACAGTCGACAGAGCCTTTGATTGATATCCTGCACTCGACTCCAAACCAAAGGACCCTAATCAATTCTGGGAACAATGCTGCAAATTGCGAGCTCTGCTTTCACATCGTATGCGAGGTCAGCAGCCTGAACACCTGCGCCAGTCGCCTGTATGAACGGAGGATGGCCAAGGAACTCGTGACAGACGTCGTTGGTGCCAACGTCAGCTACAACTTGCAGACGACTGCACCCTGGACTCTCGATAGCTGCAGGCAAGGTCGCCTCCACATCTCGGATGAAGTCCCCCGGCAGACATACCAGGTGCACGTAGGCCTGCTTTCCAGCCCCGGATACTATCTTGTTAAGGTGCTCCACAACGTGCCTCGCGTTGGCGCTCCTGGTAATTAACGAAGTCCCCCTCACATGTGCCTTCTCGGACCCTGCTGAAGGAATGGTGATCTCTTCACTCACAGGACGAACAGGCAAGGCCAGACACCCAGTCTCCACGTTGATCCTTCACCTTGAGTGACGAGAACGCGCCACCACCCGCCGCTCGCCCTGTGATCCACCGCGTCGGGTACATTAAGAGGTGACAGCAGCAGGGCCCGTGAGCGAATCAAGTGACAGCGAAGGCGTCCCATGCAACGTGCCAGATTCTCCGTCATCGCCACACCCCGAGGCAGCACCTGAAGGCGGCTGACCGTAGCCAAAGCGCATTCAGTTGTTCGCGAACTGCAACCAGCTCCTCCTACGTCCGCACACAACATGTAGATACACATCCTACCCTCCTAGAGAGACTAATTGAAGAAGTGAACTATAAAAGCAGACAGAAACCTAGATACGCAACTTGCTACCCTCCTGATGGGTCACCAATGGACGCTGATGCATTAATAAGCTGTGTAGTTGGCTGTTAAGAAGAAATGGCAACTGCGCTACAGACTGCCCGAATTTACGCTTACTATTATAAACTCGATATCAAACCTGTTAAATAAAAAACCATGCACGAAATTTGGGAAATATACTACGAGGAAAACACCGGCAAAGATAAACATGTAACTTGTCGCTCTGTAGATGTATGTTAGCCGACATCGTGGGCTTATTGAGCTTGCCTTCACTTGTCTTCGAAACAAAACAAATGAGCAGCTATTGCACTATAGACTGAATGAATTTATACTTACAAAAATGTCAGATCAAACCTCTTAAACAGAAAAACACATACAAAATTTATATGTATTGTACCCTTCTCTTCCTCCACAGATTGCATAAAATATAAACATAGCAGTTATTTTGGAAAATATAATTGTATGTTACGATTTTATTTGATGTCACTGCTCCGATAAGGATTCTAAATTTATTACCCAGGGTATATACAGCCAGCCATGGTATTTTAGACATACACCTCCGTAGCTGCGTAATCGGCTTGGCTGACTACCCTGCCGAGTAGCCAGGTTCAAGTACAAATACTGAGAGTGATATACTCTTTGGAGTGAGAAATAGAGTGCGGTTACTCAGTCTTATGATGCGAACGGAGGAGCTTTGAGAACGAGAAGCACCTGTTACAAGGTCTTCAAAGCCAACAACGGCTCTGAGAGCGCTGTGCTGACGCCACTCCCCTCCAGTCCGCACCCTAATGACGCCACTGGCTGTGGATGATACTACGGTCGGTCTGTCCCTATTGGTCTGTCTGAGGGCAGGACAGCTGACGGTAAGCATTTAGGCAATAGACCACAAAGCTATCGCATTAATAAATAAATGAAACATAAGTTCGTCAAATCTTCATTGGAACAGTGAAAATCATCATTAGGAAAGCAAAGGGAAAGAAAAATTAAGGTTTACTATCCCATATTTGACGGAGTCATTTGAGGCTGTAGTAATTTCAACTCCATGAAAGATCGTGCCAAAATGAGACTCCACATCGAAGCACTTCCACGGAGAACAGAAAGTAATTTACAGTAGCTGTGAGTTTACGGTATCCTAACAGATGAAGAATGGAGTTACTTCAGTTTTATGTCTGAACTATCAAAGTGGCAAAAACTGGTTTAAGTAAACGAATACGCCATCGTATATCATCTCTTGTGCCGAGGACTGTTACTGAAGGTGGTATGAAGTATTTGAAAAAGCTATTGTGGTGATATTTATAAAAAATGCAGCTGACTTGAATATTTAATAATGTATCTGGTTGGTCATTGATTCTCCAACATTTTTCCCTCTAGTTCACAGATGCATCTTATGGGTACAGAACTGATACACACCTGTTTTCATCTCCACTTACGAGTAACGACTCTGTTGGATAACTAGGATTTAACTGGGGTTCCCGATTGAATCTCGTCGTTTGGGATATGGTAATTAAAGCCCTAGTAGTATTAGTGAACGACACCAACGTCCAGTGTCAGCGTTTCATGTATTATGCGAAAGTATGGTACACACTGATCAACAATCTACCTACTTGCTTTGCGAGCTAACATCCCAAAAATTTTCGGGCTCACACGCGATTCCCCTTCATCGAAATGTCAAACTCACAAAATGTTCAAACTCGTCTAGGGGTTGAACCGCACGTGTCGCGTTACACGCCCTAAATTAGACAATTGTGACCCTTTGGTTAAATTGTCTGGCTGATGGCAAGTTTGCGAAATAGAAAGTTAATATAACATATAATAACAGTCATGATAATATAGGGAACTAAATTAACGACCCATAAATGATGTAGGCCACACAGTTGCGATAGGTTAGAATAATGTTTATTCAGAAAACAAACTAAGTGTGAAAGTAGCCGTATTTAGAGTTACTGTTACACTCGGGCGCATATCCATTTGACACAGTTCGGTCATTCACAATCTCATCGCGAAATACAAGTCATCTACGCGAAACGTAAGTGTTCACACCAGGCGCGCGGCTGCTCACCGCTCAGAGACTAAGTCCCGCGATACCATACAACGCCTAAGACCGACTGTACCCTTTGGTGTCTAGACCAGAACTGTCCCTCTGTCCGTCTCCGGCCGCTTTTCCCGAGCGCCGAACATCGTCGCTCAACTGTCTAGGGCAGTTCCCTTTCCTGAAGCCGTCCATCTAATTGTCTACAGCTTACTCTACATTATTTTACATTTTAAAATATTCAAATAATCAAAGCTTGACCACTTTTACTTTCTAAATAAAGTAACAATAACATCCATTACATAATAAATTTTAAATTCTTGTACATAAAACCAATACAATTTCGTTCTTAGCTTTGAATGACACGGCTAGTAGCCTTGCACCAATGTGCTTTCTGATGAATAAATAAAGAACGAGAGTAACTATTATGCACTAAATTTTACAACAAATATTTTGTTACCTAATGATTCAATAAGGTGTCATGCTGTCATCAAATGGTTCAAATGGCTCTGAGCACTATGGCACTTAACTGCTGAGGTCATCAGTCCCCTAGAACTTAGAACTACTTAAACCTAACTAACCTAAGGACATCACACACGTCCATGCCCGAGAGAGGATTCGAACCTACGACCGCAGCGGTCACGCGGTTCCAGACTGTAGTGCCTAGAACCGCTCGGCCACTCCGGCCGGCCATGCTGTCATCGTTCAGTGAGTTTTGTGTGGAGGAAATGATGATCTGATGGTTAACTGAAAATACTGATAATTTAAAGTTACTATATATTTTTAGCAAATAAAGTTACAGAGTTGATATTTACACCGTTTGTCACTCTAATGATGCCCTTTTATATGAAATGACGATCGTTAAGATCGACCAAAGCGTTCAGATTTTAGCATTCAAGTCTTCGTTACAAAACTTGTTAATTTCACTTCAACAGTAAATCCTAAACTATTATAGATATGATCAGTATTTAGATTTTATTTGGATCACCATGAAAATTTGTGGAGGATAGCAGATTAGGATTACTGTGGCTTCATTCCCTGCACTACTACAGAATTGAATAATTTTCAAAAATGCTTCCCTTTATGGCCGATCTCAAGTCCACCATATTTAACACTGCTTTGTCTCCTTCGCCACAAATGCCTTCTATTAGGTTTCCCTATAACGTAGGTTTCCCGACTGTCTCACACGCACACTACAACGCTTAGGCCTTAATAGACAATAGACGCCTGTGAATTTCCCCATCTCGTGGTGAATTTGCGCCCTTTGTGGCACGCGGTCCTGGACGACAGGGTTCGCTTCACAATTCCTGTAGGCTGACTCTTTCGGCCATATATTTAAATGAGAGCGCAATGCTGGTTAACTCACAGCGAGTAACGTTCCATTTCGCGTGACCGTAAGACAGTGGACGTATTAAAGAATTTTGACCTTTCAGCACAGCTCATGCAGGGCGCCAGGGCGCACACACCCCTCTTGATAGCATTACAGGCATGCTCGACAGTACTGAGGGAAGATAATCTCCGAAGCCAGAAAACTACCGCATTTGCTGTGAATTGTTTACCGCATTACAATGACACTATTCGAACACTAGCGTGATATATTGTATTGCTGAACGTGCAAGTCATCAATTGACTTCTGTAGGTGAGAAAATGCATGTACATGTTCTCTTGCAGGTATCGTTTCGTTTCCTTCTAAGGGACAGTGACTAATGTAGAGAAATTTGTACTAGAGGCTTGATCTGACCATTGACTTGGACTAACCCACGCTCTCTCATCGCCTGTACTGAAATGTATGGTGTTTTACTGTGGTTCGGACGTCTAATAGTAGTATTCGTCCTCTGGTCTGTAGATGGTGTCACGCACCTGGCAGAGGTAAGGTGACGCACGTACCCTACAGAGAAAAGATGGGATTCAGTGAGAAGGCTGCATACATGTTATCATCTTCCAGCACGGAATGAGATGAATTAGAGAGAATCTCTATATGCACTGTTGCAGCTCTGCCTAGCCGACAGTATCCGTTCTACATATTCATCTATAGTTATCCTCCAAAATATATGTTACTTTGGCAAAATACATACTTTGTTCTTAGAGAATAGGATCTATTTAGCATGTTTCAGAGAGTGACCAAAAGTACCCAGTGAATTGTGGAGGGAATTGGCGGTAAAGTGACCCCAAATTCTGATGTATGACTTAACAAAACAACAGCCTTGATGGGCAAATTGGTTCATGTATTCTACTAAATGGTAGTATGACGCAGAGGCAACTCCACTCATTTTTAGCTTTTTAAAGTATACATCAGTTTTAGATACAGTGTGGTGACACGAGAGATCAATCTGCAAACAAGATAGATCTGATACGCAAAGGTTCCAGAGATGTTTTCAAGTCTAAATGAAATGAGCGTACGGCATTGTGAGCCGAGAGTCCCCCTATCGGGGAAGTTCGGCGGCCGAGGGCAAGTAATTATAATATGTATTATGTACATCTGCAGTCTAAAACGACCACTGAAAATACGTTACAAGACCGGGATGGAAACCGGGTCTCCAGTTCGTTAGGCAGATGCACTAATCACTACACCACACTGGCAAAGTGGCTTTGCACAATTTCGGGGACTACACCAGCACGCCTCCCTCCTCAGTCCAAATTCCCATCCACGCCTCAGCCCACTTGGTATTCTCCATTAATTCTAACAGCGTTGCAGAGTCTCTTCGGCTGTACTGGAATAGTACCTCAGCCTCGAACGAAACTGGGGATGCCACCTGAAACCTAGGAGTAGGTGCTTTAATAAAATGAAACTATAAGATTCAAGAGACTTATTAAAGTCTCAGATATCTATGATGCTACGATGTATATATGCAAACTGAAGCGACTAATGAAAAGCACCTATGGTTGCCTTTCAGGCAGGATTCTCCGTTTTGTTCGATGATGAGGTGCTATTCCAAGACAGTTGGGGAGCCTCTGCAACGCTTTTCGATTTTATGGGCATACCAAGTGCGCTGAGGCGTTGATGTGAATTTTGATGGACGAGGGAGGCGTGCTACGTTAGTCCGTGGAGTTGTGCAAAGCTGCTGCGTCAGGGCGGCGCACTAGTTTCACGTCTGCCTAGTGAGCAGGAGACCCAGATTCGAAACCCGACCTTGGCACAAATTTTCATTCTTCGCTTTACTCTGCACACATACATCACAGACCTTATACTTTTGGGAATTGAAGGGTGCCGCAGGATATGCATATCCGTAATAAATCATCTGACAGGTACATTAATCTTGCTTATTGAGGCTACTGGACGCCGACATATGTTTCACTCTACATCTACACACTTCGGCTTGTGAAAGCGTCTTTACAAATAGAGTGCCACACACGTGGATCACTCGATCTCATGCGCTGATATGATGCCTCTTGCAAGTTCTGTACTCGACCGCCAGGATGAAGTCTGACGACATCCCAGTCCCGTGACCAAGCGATTCAAATCCTTCTCGGATCGTCTGGATGTAGATTTTCCTTTGGTCACCTAAATAGGTAAAGGCTTGTGCTGGGATTGTTCCATTGAACATATCACGGCCGATATCCCCAATCCGAAGTTGTCAGGCCGTTAAACCCCAGTATTTTTATCTCTTCCACATTTCTTCATTCTACTCTCTCATTCCCTTAGCCTTGCCTTCTAAACTGCGTTATCTGTTGCTCCTGATTTTCTCAGGTTTTAGCTCCCACTTTTACGTCTCTTTTGACCCAGGGACCTGGGTAAATTTCCTCCAACCATCTCCTACCTATTGATTATAATATCTTCAGTCTATTGTTCGTTGCAAGAAATACTTTTTCACATATTGTTCTGTAAACGCTATCCGGTTGCACAAAACTAAACATAAACAAGTAAATTTCTAACAAATTGCCAAGAGTTCAACATCGGTTATGACGTATGCTCACAGGTTGTACTTTTTCGTTTTCTGTGAAAAGTTATAAATAATATCGGTCTTTACGAACAGTATAGTGTGAAAATGATGTATTGTTAAAGAAAATATTCACTAGATTGAAAGGCTGACTTTTAGAGTAATGAATTTGCGAAATACGAAATACTCCACAAACAAACGAAATCTGTAATAAAAGGTCATTACAATTTCGAAGGTGGCTGAAGGTGAAGAAATCATGTGAGAGATCCATGGAACACTACTGCACTCCATATGTTCTGTCTCTGGCGTGAATGAAAATTACGCAGAAGTCAACTTCTCTGCACAAACTGCGAAACAAAGCCTTCCATAACCACAAGCGGCGGTGCTTATTACAAGGCAGACCGAGAGCAGCTGTATTTCTGTAGAATTTTGTTAGAAACTTCTCAAGAGCAACATGAAGTGTTTGAACCATATTTCCGAGAGAGTGCGGTTGCTTGACTTCCTATCGGAGAAAGCAAAATGTTATGCAGTAGCTCATCGTCCCCAGCAGGACAGATCTCGAGGAAATGTAAAAACGTATTTTCGCTGGTACAGAGGAAAAAAGTTAAGATGAATACACTGAGGTGACAAAAGTCTTGGGATATCTCCTAATATCACGTCGGACCTGCTTTTTCCGGCGTAGTGCAGCAACTCGACGTAGCATGTACTTAAAAAGTCGCTGGAAGTCCCCTGCAAAAGTAATGGGCCACGCTGCCTCTATAGTCCTCCATAAATGTGAAAGTTTTGCCGGTGCAGAACGTTGTGCACAAACTGTCCTCTCGATTACGTCTCATAAATGTCCGATGGGATTCGTGCCGGGCGATCTGGGTGGCCAGATCATGCTCTCGAATGTCCCAAAATGTCCTTCAAACCAATCGCGAACAGCTGTTGCCCACAGACATAGCGCATCGTCGTTTAGGAACATTAAGTCCATGAATGGCTGCAGATGGTCTGAAAGTAGCCGAACATATCGATTTCTAGTCAATTATCGGTTCAGTTGGACCAGAGGATCCAGTGCATTCCATATAAACACAGCCCACAGCATAATGGAGCCACCACCAGCTTCCGCAGTGCCTTGTTGACAAATTGGGGCCATGGCTTCGTGGGGTTGCACCACACTCGAACCCTACCATCAGCTCTTACCGATTGAATTCGTGACTCATCTCACCAGGCCACGGTTAACAGTCGTCTGGGGTCAAACCGATATGGTAACAAGCCCAGGAGAGGCGCTGCAGACGATGTCGTGTTGTTAGCGAAGGCATTAACGTCGGTGGTCTACTGCCGTAGCCCATTAACGCCAAACTTCGCCGCACTGTCATAGCGGATAAGTTCGTCGTACGTCTCACATACGTTTCTGCGGTTATTTCACGCAGTGTTGCTTGTCTGTTTGCACTGTCAACATTACACAAACGCTGCTGCTCTCGGTCGTTAAGTGAAGGCGACGGCCACTACGTTGTCCGTGGTGAGAGGTAATACCTGAAATTTGGTATTCTCGGCACACTCTTGACACTGTGGATCTTGGAATATTGAATTTCCTAATGATTTTCAAAATGGAATTTCGCACATGTCTAGCTCCAACTACCTTTCCGTGTTAAAAGCCTGATAATTCACGTCGTACGACCAAAATCACGTTGAAAACCTTTTCACGCGAATCTTCATACTACTCACATCGTACGACCATAATCATGTTGGAAACCTTTTCACACGAATCTTCATACTACTCCTCTTTTGAGATCGTTTATCGTCCACCACCACGAAAATTCCCGGGTCCTTGGTCCTCACTAACTGTTTCCTTCGGCCATTCCATTTTTCACTTCTAATTGACACGCCACCTTGCAACATGAAAATACAGAAATTGTGAGATTCTGCAGTAATATACATAAATTCGCAACCAAGTGTTCCAAATCTTTAATAGTAGCTTTTTTGCTGGAAGTTTAAGTACGTGATACCTGTAACACACTAGGGATGGGAAAAATCGACCGGTTAAAAGCGATCCCGATATTTTTGTTCTGAATACATAGTATTTTTTGGTATTTGCTCAGGCCCCGTTGTAACTGGTACTTTTTAGTTTTTTTGCTAATAACTTAGTAAAAAAACTGAAATATCAATTAGCCATAGCAGTAATGCTAAAATTTTTCGTTTTTAAAGAAACCTTTTTTCAAAGCAGTAATTTTTATTCGTAAAATTTCCATTGGCTTGAAATACTGCGTTATTAAAGAAAACGAGAAAAGCGATAATTGCTACTTTAATAATAATGCCGACAGAAACACATGGCATGAGAATTTGTACAGCACTGCTGAGACAATAATGTCATTGTTTGTCGTGTATCATGGCTTAAGGTAAGCGTGTACGTGCAGTGTGCAAGACTCGCCCCACCTGGTCTGTACGGTAGTTTCTCGCGGTCGTCGCCGGACATCCGTTGTGTTGCAGAATGCCAACAACCCAAATATGGAAATATTTTTACGAAGTGGCGTAGCAATGAAGCACAATACTTCATTCGCTTAAAAGTTTAAAGATTTGTCTGCCACTTCTATGAAATAAGAAATAAGGAACGAATTTGTAGCAGTGGTAATACATAAAAAACTTAACAATATCTTCTTAGTATAGTTCCGTATGGACGACATAGTAATAAGCATGCTCGACGTACAGAAACAACTGAAAGATTTCAAAGAAAATAAGTCGCAAGGTCCGGATGGAATCTCAGTTCAGTTTTACAAATAGTACTCTACGGCACTGGACCCTTACCTAGCTTGCATTTATCACTGGTCTCTCGCGCAGCACAAAGTCCCAAGCTACTGGGAAAAAGCTTAGGCACTCCTGTATATAAGAAGGGTAAAAATCCAGACCCGGAAAATTACAGACCAATATCCCTAACGTCGGTTCACTGCAGAATCCTTGAACATATTCTCAGCTAGAGTATAATATATTCTCTTGAGACTGAGAAGTTTATGTGCACGAATCTGCATGGTTTTATCTCACATGATATACTCTACGAGCCATGAATGTAGAGAGGCACGTACACTCCATATTTCTAGATTTCCGGAAAGCGTTTGATTCTGTGTCCCACTGCAGGCTGTTTAAGAAGGTACGAGCATATGGTATAAATTCACAGACGTGAGTCGCTCGAAGACGTCTTAAATAATAAAACCCAGTATGTTGAGCTCGACGGTGAGTGTCCATCAGAGACAAGGGTATCGTCAGGTGTGCCCCAGGGAAGTGTGATAGAACTGCTGCTATTCTGTATATACATAAATGGTTTGGCGGACGGGCTGGGCAACAATCTGCGGTTCTTTGACGACGGTGCTGTGGTATACGGTAAGGTGTCGAAGTTGAGTGACTCTAGGAAGGTACAAGATGACTTAGACAAAATTTCTAGTTGTTGTGATGAATGGCAGTTAGCTCTAAATGTGGGAAAATGATATTTAATGTGGATGAGTAGGAAAAACAAACCTGTAATGTTCGGATACAGCATCAGTAGTGTACTGCTTGATACAGTTACGTCGATGAAATATCTGAGCTTGACGTTGCAAAGGGATATGACATGGAACGAGCACATGAGGACTGTGGTAGGGAAGCCGAATGGTCGACTTCGGTAAATTCTGAGAAGTTTAGGGAAGTGTGGTTCATCTGTAAAGGAGACAGCATATAAGGCCTTGGTGCGACCTATTCTTGAATACTGCTCGAGTGTTTGGGATCCGTACGATGTCGTAATGAAGGAGGACAACGAAGCAGTCCAGAGGCGGGCTGCAAGACTTGTTACAGGTACGTTCCAGTAACAAGTAACTGTTACACAGATGCTTCGGGAACTCAAGTGGGAATCCCTCGAGGGAAGTCGACGTTCTTTTCGAAGAACAGTACTGAGAGAGAACCGACATTTGAAGCTGACTAGCGAATGATTCTTCTGTCGTTAAAGGACCACAAAGATAAGATACGAGAAATTAGGGCTCATACAGAGGCATATATATAGTCCTTTTTCCCACGCTTTATTTGCAAGTGGAACAGGAAAGGAATTGAGTGGTAGTGGCACACGGCACCCTCGGCCACGCACCGTATGGTGGCTTGCGAAGTATCTACGTAGATGTAGATGTAAAAGTAGAAAGTAGCTGATCTGCTGCCTGTGTCTAGATAATATACCTTCACCTGCTTGAAACCTTTCAAAATGGACAAATTAACACGGAAAACGAAGTCTTCAACCTCAGTTTTCACTGAATATTCATAATGCTTAAATAGAGGTCTGATCTCCGATTCAACGTAATTTTTGAGCAGAGTTTCGAAAAATTAGAATCAATTGGAAAATATTGGTAACTTTTGTACTGTTCAACCACTTATCACTTTTCGAGAACAGCAGCGAATCTGGGACGAACTAAGTTTTCTTTTACTTGCTTATTTAGTTTAATATTTTGATTTTTTGTGTCTTGAAACTAAGAGAGTCTAAATTTTTCATTCTTTCAGTTTCTACGTTTATTACAGGAAACAATATGAACAAAAAAACTAAAATCGGTTGTTTCAGAAACCGTGTATTTTGAGCGGTTTTAACACTATAATACACCCCACTTCCGTGGCCGTTCACGTTCATTTTTGCGATGACAGTCGACTCGGACCAGTTCGGCTCTTGATGGTAGAGAAAATTTTAATGCCCGGCATTTGTCTGATAAGGGAATGAGAAGTGACGGCATAATGTTTCTGAGCATCACACATTGTGTAGATGTTGCGAGTCCAATTCCAAACCTTTCTGCAGTTTCATGTGGAACGAGGACAAGTGACTGTTAATGATGATGAGACCGTTTGATGGAGATGTTAAGCTCTGCCTGCCTCTTGGTGCCAGTAGAGAGGAGTAGGCTATGAGCGTGCACACGTTGTAACGTTGTTACTTTAATTTGCTATGAAAGCGGTACTGGTAGTCAATAAAAGCAGGTTAAAGCTGTGAGCCGTCTGGGGAAGTTAACCTTGCATTACTGAGCAACTGTTTCACTAGGCATCCAGTCTAGTTTACCGAATTACCAACCAGACTAACATTAATTATAATCTTTTAATAGTCATACGACAACCGGTGATATATATATAAAAAAAGAGAATTTAAATAAACTAAATAAATCATTTTACATTTGGAAATTTATTTTACCATTGATCATTGAAATTTCAGCATATTAAACTTGATTCCTAACTAAACTGGTGCCTTATTTAGGATTGTGGAAATGTGAGATTGTAATCTTACGGAACACATCAAATATGGAGTCAAGACCGGGAGACTGCATACAACACTGCATTCATAAAACAACACACAAAGAACGTTGAAACATATGCAACAGAAAATTAACCACTATCAACCGATTCAATTTTCACCCAAAGAAGTTACGTTCGTAGCACAATCCTGTCCGTCATGCAATTACCACACACTGGTATACTAAATTCATATTAACTCTTTGTGAAATCTTCCCGAAAAGAATAGCTGAGGGCTACTTTGATGATTACACCACATGCTTCACGTGGTCAACTTGGTTTACACAAAGAGTGTAACTCCACAATAATTTTGATAATTAAAATAAATTAGATCGAAAAGCAATTTACAAAAGAAAAACCTCGTCTTACTATTAAGCTGATGGGTCAGACAATTGTATAAGCACGTGGTACAGGTTTCACAAAGTACACCCCACGTGGGTTGAACATAAAGAAAAGTTGCTATATTGAAAATTATTGTCAAGACGAGACGTTATAATCTCACGCACATTCGCATTTAAGATTGATGAACTTAGTTAGAGTTACTGGTCAACACGTGGTTCCACTTTACTCACAAAGTAGTGACAAAACAACTACCGGAATATATTCTGAACTTTACACGAGAATTACACTGCGCTGCAATTTAAGTTAACATTAGATATTTTAGAGCTAAACCTGAAATAAAGGTGATTAAATTTTCAGTTAGGCTGAACTTAAGAAATCCATTGTCCTACGGACTTAGCAGACACGCGCTTAGCCGGAGATCTTACCACTTCAGACGCTCGCCACGGACAGACTGACCTGGTCCCTTTCTGAGGGGTGCCTCACAAATACAAACGGAAGTGGCCAGAGGGGCAGCTTCCTATACCAACATGACAAGAGACGGACAGGACCATACTAAGGATAGAAACCTCTTTGCTTTTAGAAAGCGTAGCTACCTGTTCCGACGTTGGTCCTACTGTTCTCTAGTAGACAGGCCTGTCTGCTACCCTGAGGCATGCAACTAGATATACATTTGCTCATTCATCCTCTCGCACAGAAGGGAAGGAGGTTGACAGTATCTTATCATATACAGTATATAAAAGAAAGAGGATGTAGGTTCCGTATGAGACTGTGTGACATGAATTACATATAAACTGTGTTTTGAAGTGTAGTAGTGTGACAGATCGTTCTTGTTTATGTGTAAAAGTAACACATTCCACTACTCAGTCTCCTCCCAGAAAGTCAGAAACGCCACAGTAAATTTAGAAGAGGAATTTATGCCGTAAATGACAACAGATTTAAGAAATGAACATGAAAGGAATCCAACAGAGACCTTTCATAACCCCAACGCTCCGGGAAAAGACTGTGCAGGGAATTTTCTGGCCATGCTAGGACATTCCCAAGCAGGCTTCTCACACCCTACTTAAACCAAAAGTGTAAAGAAAAGGCAAAAGGTCACCAGCTACTTGCTGAAACACAATAATTTCAACAAATCTTTAATATCTGCCAATTTCAAACAGAAAAAGAACACAATCTGTGACACCTATTTAAAAGATAGTGTAGACCTAATTCGGTCAGCAAGTAAAAACAATGGTTCCTGTGTCATTAATATGAAAACAATTTCTGGTTGTTACCCTTATGGAGTTCACCAGTATTTGCTCATTGCAAGAGCCAACTGATCACAGGAAAATGTATGACTGTTCATTAACAAGCAAAATTTATGAAAATAGCAAAGGTGCCACAGCAATTAAAAAAGAACATGAAAACAACATCAGTATTATAACGCAGAACATTACAATGCACAATCTGCAAAAGCAAAAAAATGATAAGAGAAAAAACATGTTTTACAAAGTGGTTATCGCAAAAAAATTTTATATCTTATAAAACTAATAATTTGTAGAATTAAAATAACTTTGTGGCACTAATTTAATCACTCTACTATATTTCAGTTAATTAGCAAACAATGATCACTGTGTCGTTATACTGAAACCACAATTAATTACGTGATTGTTACCCTTATGGGGTTCCTCACTATAAATATGCCCCATGCAAAGGCTAATCGATCACAGTCCAATGAGAATGAAAAGCTATCTGACTGATAAACGAAGCAATGCCACAGCAATGAATTTACGAAACAAAATATCACAAATCTAATACATCACACATAAACAAACATTGATAAATAAAACAGCTCTGAAAGTACAATAGTCAACGTCTAAAAAAAACACCAATAAATAAAACACCTGCAAAATACAAGAGTCGAAGTCTAAAAAAAACAATAAATAGAACACCTGCAAAATACAAGAGTCAGTCTAATAAACACGAATAAATCGAACTCCTGCAAAACACACGAGTCAGAGTTTCTCTGACAGAAACACACGTATATGCATTGGACTAAGAACCGTATAATCACTGTTCACTGGCACAGTCAGTAGCTCCACTGTTCCGAGGCACAATATAGGAGGGGGGGGGGGGTTCGTCACCGCAGCTGTCAGTAGGGATTTTTTGTCCATCTGTTGCGTGCAATCCCGCCGTCTCTGCCCTCTCATGAAGTTTCTCTTGGTGGCCCATGTCACGTAGTACATCTCGATTTGGTTCCATGTTTGTGTTGTGAAATTCGTGTGGTATCCTCGTTTGACATGCCAGGTTGATATTCCTGGGCAAGGATGACACTTAATGGCTCTTCTTTGTGCAACCCTTAGCGACCAGAGAACATCGAACCATGATTTACTGTCGCTTGACAGTGGGCATCCGTCAGGGAATGTTGATAGGCGTCGTTGAAGTCTGCCAATTTCTCTGGACAGTACGTGTCAAAAGGCTCCACGCCCCTTGTGTTGTTACATTCTTGAGTTATCCTCAATTGGCTCGCCGGTTTGATATTCCTGGGCGAGGATGACACTTAATGGCACTTCTTTGTACCACCCTTAGCAACCAGAGAACACCGAACCATGACATTGTCGCTTGACAATGGGCTTCCGCCAAGAAATGTTGATAGTTGTCGTTGACGTCTGAAAGTTTCTCTGGACAGTACCTGCCAAAGGGCTCCACGCCCCTTTATCCCCTGTCTTCTGTCGTTTCACCGCGGCCGTCTCGTCATGGTCGCGAGCGTGTGGTGCGTTGCCAGCAGATGGATTTCCGCGCGGTGGACTGCTCGCCCATCTTAGGTCATCGCCCCCACGAAGGGTCCACTGGTGCGGCCAGCCATTAGCTCTCCGGGTGCAAGGAAAAGTGTTTGTCCCTTACCCTTCTTTTGTTGTGACCGCGCTCCCGAAGTGGCCCGGTTGACAGTGCGTCCTGCTGGGACACCCGTTTGTTTACAACTAGTCCTCCTCCTCGCTGCTCCCGCTGTCTCGTAAGAGTTTAGCCGGTTCGCTTTCACGTTCTCAACTGCATTCACAGAAATTGTTCATCATAGTTATGTGATTACAAAATGTCATACATAATACCACTGAGTATCGTCTTTCACAATTTTTAAGAACAAAAGTGAGACTTAATTTTTTTTAAAATAAAAAAGTTAGATGAATCGACAATATAAAAATAAAAGTTAAATGACTCGACAATATAAAAAAAGTGAAATGACTTGACAGTAAAAATAAAAATTAAATGAACTGACAATATAATAACTAAATCCACATCACTAATGTGGTTCACTTGCGTTTTAATAAATCAAATGCTACTTATTAATTCACTAAAATGAATAGGATTATGCCTTGTGCAAGTATAGGTCAATAGGTCAGGGCAGCATAGGGTTCACATGTTATTTACACACACACACACACACACACACACACACACACACACACACACACACGCACACCTGTTGTCTATACTACAAACTAACTACCCATAAACATGCATTACTCAAAATTTTACTTCAATCCACTACTAGTTAATCCAACAAGCTACTTCAATACTACTCCAACACAGTGTTTATACCACTACAACATTGTTCTAATTAGTCCTCTTCCTGACGCTCGCGGCATACGTCTTGTCACATGATAAATATGGAGAAACTTTCCTTAAACATACACAGTAAAAAGAACAATAGTTATTTACACGCAAAATTATTTATACCAGTTCACGCACCTGATAAGAGACTCGCAATTATACATTTATCATACTCATATGTTCATACATAAAACGGTAAGACAATTTCATCTAAGATTACGCTATCACAAGAATTAATCACACAGATGACTCTGAGAAGGATAAAATATTTTCCTACTACAGGTTATATTACATTTTCTTACCCATTTTGTTCCAATTTCGTTCCTTCTTTAAGTTACCTTTCGCTTCCAAATCAGTTATTTCGCCTGTGGTGGTCATTCTGGATTCATTTCTCATGAATGGCAAAATTGTGGTCTCCTCTATTCCGTAAAACAGTTTCATCTTAACATATTGAACTTACAACAGACACAAAAGATCCGAATCCTCCTGTAGTTTAAATGACAAATGTTTTGCTTCATCCTTATTACCTTAAACCAAGCTTTCCTTCGGTCCCATAATCAAAATTATTTAATCATCCTCTACCTTCAAGAGGGAAATTTCCTCAGTACAAATCATATAGGCTGCAGTGCATCCCGCACCAGCGAAAACAGTAAGCTGTAATGCTCACAGCATCAGCAAAACACATAAACGTCGCTTTTCTAGGACAAGTATTAACGCAGAATAATTTTTCAGGCTTTGGCTCAACATCAATCAAGACTACAAAAAGGATCCATATTTCTGTTCCATTCTCCATTTGCTGAAAAACTGCTCGTATTTGACTAACACAATAATATTTCAGGGCCACGTAAATTACACAATCGACAATTCTTCTTTCACCTTGAAGGGAATCAATATACTGACGAAATCCACAGACAGCACTTTACATACTCAGCTATAAAGAACAAAAAAGACATATATCATCAATATTAACATATCATCGCATATTGAGAAGCCAATGGTTAAACAAACGTATTATCGCATCCTATTTTCAAGATTCTAAACTTACTCATTCCTTTCTCAGAGTTCTCCTATCTTAAAATATTCATACAGCACGCATACTATAGTAAGAGATCCTCATTTATACTGACAGATATAGAATAGTGATAGATAGATAGTAGCACTGAAAGCAGAAAGTCGGAAACAAGGCTACTAACAGCTGGGGACCTGGGTTTGCCAGACTCATAATACCCACAGATCGGATATTCCCCTGAGTTTTGCATTAGTTCAACACAGATCTTGCTTCTCTCAGGAGCAACTCTTTACAATTTACACAAAAAAAAACATAAACAACATTTCACTCGTTCACAAAGAAACCTTTTATGTTCACATTTCAACCAGCCTAAATCCTAATTGCACAAGGAAAGAAAAAAATATTAAAAACATCACTTCAATCAATCACATAGAAAACTCTTTATCATTATTTTTACCAACATATTATTCAAAATGCTATTATCACAAATGTAAACCAATCAATTGTTTTTCTTCACCGTCCTCTCTACTCCTCACTGTCCTTTCTACTCAATGTATGGTTTTACGTTTGACACATGGTGTAGCCCTTTTGATTTCTTCGATCGAAGAGTTTCAACTTCTATGGCGTTTTCATGGGGAATCTTCCTTATCCGATACGGGCCGTTAGAGAGATTAAAAAATTTCTTGCAGACACCTGACCGTTTGTTAGAAAGCTTGTGTGACCTGATAAGAACTTTTTGTCCTACGTGAAACACTGTTTTTCTCACGTTTTTCTTATACGCCTTGACTCTAGCTTCTGCTGCACGCTTGATGTTGCGTAAAGCTAAGTCAACAATTGCCTTCCGGCGTAGTCTCGGCTGTAGTGGCCAAGGCACCACCTCTTTGATTTAGCTCGGGGGCTCCTTGTTTTTTAGCACAGTGATTGGCGGAAGCTTTGTTGACGTATTAGGCAACTCATTAATTATGTTCTGAAATCCTTTTAGGTGTATGTCCCACGATCGGTGATCGCGACTGCAGTATAACCTACATAATTTTCCTAATTCACGCATAATACGCCCACTGGGGTTCGAGCTGGGGTGAAATAGAGATATACACTCCTGGAAATGGAAAAAAGAACACATTGACACCGGTGTGTCAGACCCACCATACTTGCTCCGGACACTGCGAGAGGGCTGTACAAGCAATGATCACACGCACGGCACAGCGGACACACCAGGAACCGCGGTGTTGGCCGTCGAATGGCGCTAGCTGCGCAGCATTTGTGCACCGCCGCCGTCAGTGTCAGCCAGTTTGCCGTGGCATACGGAGCTCCATCGCAGTCTTTAACACTGGTAGCATGCCGCGACAGCGTGGACGTGAACCGTATGTGCAGTTGACGGACTTTGAGCGAGGGCGTATAGTGGGCATGCGGGAGACCGGGTGAACGTACCGCCGAATTGCTCAACACGTGGGGCGTGAGGTCTCCACAGTACATCGATGTTGTCGCCAGTGGTCGGCGGAAGGTGCACGTGCCCGTCGACCTGGGACCGGACCGCAGCGACGCACGGATGCACGCCAAGACCGTAGGATCCTACGCAGTGCCGTAGGGGACCGCACCGCCACTTCCCAGCAAATTAGGGACACTGTTGCTCCTGGGGTATCGGCGAGGACCATTCGCAACCGTCTCCATGAAGCTGGGCTACGGTCCCGCAAACCGTTAGGCCGTCTTCCGCTCACGCCCCAACATCGTGCAGCCCGCCTCCAGTGGTGTCGCGACAGGCGTGAATGGAGGGACGAATGGAGTCGTGTCGTCTTCAGCGATGAGAATCGCTTCTGCCTTGGTGCCAATGATGGTCGTATGCATGTTTGGCGCCGTGCAGGTGAGCGCCACACTCAGGACTGCATACGACCGAGGCACACAGGGCCAACACCCGGCATCATGGTGTGGGGAGCGATCTCCTACACTGGCCATACACCACTGGTGATCGTCGAGGGGACACTGAATAGTGCACGGTACATCCAAACCGTCATCGAACCCATCGTTCTACCATTCCTAGACCGGCAAGGGAACTTGCTGTTCCAACAGGACAATGCACGTCCGCATGTATCCCGTGCCACCCAACGTGCTCTAGAAGGTGTAAGTCAACTACCCTGGCCAGCAAGATCTCCGGATCTGTACCCCATTGAGCATGTTTTGGACTGGATGAAGCGTCGTCTCACGCGGTCTGCACGTCCAGCACGAACGCTGGTCCAACTGAGGCGCCAGGTGGAAATGGCATGGCAAGCCGTTCCACAGGACTACATCCAGCATCTCTACGATCGTCTCCATGGGAGAATAGCAGCCTGCATTGCTGCGAAAGGTGGATATACACTGTACTAGTGCCGACATTGTGCATGCTCTGTTGCCTGTGTCTATGTGCCTGTGGTTCTGTCAGTGTGATCATGTGATGTATCTGACCCCAGGAATGTGTCAATAAAGTTTCCCCTTCCTGGGACAATGAATTCACGGTGTTCTTATTTCAGTTTCCAGGAGTGTATATACATAGGTTTAATTCTTCTCCTTCGAAGCATCCGTGCCAGTATTGCGATCTAAATGTGGTCCATTATCCGAGATAACCCTTTTCACGCTCCCAACTTCATGCAGAAACTGCTTTGCAAATGCAGTTGCCACTGCCCTTCCTGTGGCTCGCTTCAACGGAGTCAGACACACAAACTTGGAGGTTAGCTCCACCGCTACGAAAACATATGCAAAACCTGCTTTAGATCGTATTAGTGGCTCAAATAGATCCACGGCCGCGAGGTCACAAAGTTTGCTTGGTATTATCGGGTGCAATGATGCAGCATAAGTCACTGTGGCCGCCTTTGCTCTCTGACAAGGTCCGCACACTCTAAGTACACAACGAATACGCCGTAGCATGTTATTAAAATAGCATGTCTCTTTCAGTTTTTCACAACATTTCTGTGCTCCGAAGTGACCATAACTCAAATGTATGTACCATATAATTTTGTTTACGAGTTCCTCCGGAATCACCAGCACCCATCTGGAGTCGTCCGGGGCTCGTTTCTTGAATAGTATTCTATTGCGCACTAAGTAGTACTGTCGTATTCCTACATTCTCCTTGTCCTCCCACTTCTTCTTTACATCTTTCAATACTGCGTCCTTATCCTGTTCGTCCGCTATACTCCCTAAAAAGGTGGTAACAAAATTCTCGAACGCTACTTCTGTAAGTATAGGATGCTAAAATTATTTTCACCGAGTTCCCCTTCTTCTGTGTGAACCAAACCTATAGGAATGCGCGATAAAGCGTCAGCAATTACATTTTTCTGTCCAGGAATGTATTCTACAGTGAAATTATATTCCTGTAGGTACAGTGCCCAGCGTCCTAGTCTCCCATGCGTGATTTTTGTGCTCATAAGAAATTGGAGTGCACGATGGTCAGTGTACACCCTGGTGGTCCTCCCAAATAAGAAATACCTAAATTTTGAGAATGCCCAAACTATCGCGAGTACTTCGAGTTCCGTCACGGAATAATTTTTTTCACATCGAGAGAGCACCCTGCTCCCAAACGAAATTGTTTTCCAAGTTGTAATATCATCATTTCCTTCCGTTTGAAACAGTACCGCACCTAATCCTAACAAGGAACTGTCCGTCATTAAACAGAATTCTTGTGTCAGGTCGGGATGCACGAGGATGGGAGCCTCTACCAATGCCTTTTTCAATTTATAAAATTCATCCTGTGCCTCTTGATCCCAGACCCAAAAAACGTTCTTCCCTGTTAGTCCACATAGACGGGGTGTACCAAGTACACTAAAATTTATAAATCGCTTATAAAAATTACACAGGCCTAAGAATGCTCGCAACTGTTTTTTATTTGTCGGCATTGCACACTCCGCTATCGCCGCAATTTTCTCCGGGTCAGGTCGTATTCCATTTGCTGAGACAATATGGCCTAAGAATTTTATGTTCTCTCGTCCGAACTGTGACTTATCTAAGTTGACTGTTACACCTGCCTTCTCAAAAACATCCAGTAGTCTGTTCAGAACGTCATTATGGTCCTCCCACGACTTTTCCGCAATTAATATGTCATCCACGTAAATTGTCACTCGCTGTTTCAAATCATCAGGTGAAGTGCTATTTAATCCCCTTATAAAAGCAGCTGATGAGACGTTTAGTCCGAACAGGAGACGCCGGAATTGGAAACAATTTCCGTAACACAGGAACGCTGTATATAATCTGCAAGATGGGTGTAGCACGATTTGCCAAAAACTCGAGTGGAGGTCGACAGATGATAGTACTTTTACCCCGTGGAAACGTTGTAAGAGCTCCTCAAGGCTCTCAGGCCTGTCCGTTTCCGGCATAATAATTGTGTTTATCTGTCTCGAGTCTAGCACCAAACGAACTGAGTTGTCGCGTTTTGGTACGACAAGCAAGGGTGAGTTGTACGAGCTTACTGCCCGCTCAATTATTCCTTGTTCTAACATCTTGTTTATTTCCTTCTCCACCTGGGCTTTATATGCCACGGGAATAGGGTATGGTCTAACAGGAAACTTCTGATGGTCACGTACTCTGAATTGGTAAGTAAAACCCTTAATCGCCCCCGGAGTCTCAGAAAATACCCGTTCATGATTCCTAAGTAGGCAATACAATTTCTCCTTTTCCCTGTCCGTGGTTCTGACACCCGCGATGCTCTTTCTCTGTGCATCAGCAAAAACAACATCTTTCCCCTGCTCACCATACGTAGAGCACGACTCACTTACATAGTTCACGAGTAGCTCCAATCTGGGTTGCGACTCGGTTTGAACTTGAAATTTTAGGCAACTAATTTCTGACTCGGTACGTAATATGCATTCATCAAATACTAAATTAATTGGCTGATCCCCAACTTGAACTGTCATTACGCCTCCACCCATGTCAATTACTGCATGGTGGGCATTCATGAAGTCATTTCCTAAAATCATTGCCACATTCAGCATTGGAAGCACAAAGAAGTTGCACTCAAACTCTCTTCCCTGGCAGGTAAAATTAAGCCGAGTCTGCCTTCGGATTTCTACGCTCTTACCGTAGATTGCGCACTTCACCTTTATTCCTCGCACTTGAAAAACGGGCCAAGTCCGAATCGCTTCGCATTTTTGAAATGCTGCCTCGCTCACTATCGAGAAAGGGCTTCCAGTGTCAATGACACACTTAAAACATATTTCATTTACTGCAACTGTCACGACTGGATTTATGCCGGAAATTTTAGCACTCGTAGTTTCTTGCAACAAATCCTCTCTAATATCTTCCCTCTCTATATACCGTATGCACTCCTTTGCCATGTCGCTCATTTGTTCAGATTGGGCGCCTTCTGCGCTGATCGTTTGTCATTGCCGGTTTTGTTCATTTCCATTTGCTGAATTATGTCTAGGGTTAGCCGGCCGAATTTCAACATCATGAGGTGCTCCGCCTACAGTCCTATTCCCACCGTGTTCACCGTAGTATCGATTCTGGTTGCCGTAACTGTTGCGTTCACGATCCTGTCTACGTCCTCGATCATTTCCGTTGTTCCACCTGTGTTCGCGACTGTTACCCCAGTTTCTATACGGCCTGCCCCGATTATTGTTCCGTTCGCGTCGCGACGACCAGTCACGTCGTTGATTGGTACGACGGCCACGACTGCAATCGCGCTGCTGTGCCCCGTAATAACTTTGTGCCTGATTAGGCGGGCATTCTGCTGTATTATATTCCAATTCTTGGAGAAGTGTCTTAAACGTTTCCACGTCCTCTTTGCATCGTCCCGCAAGAATGACGTGGCGCAAGTGCATCGGTAATTTGGTGATGCATATCCTAATTAGTTCTGCAGGTCCGTATGGATCGTATAGAAATTGATTCGCCTGCAGCATGTGGTCGAATTGGCGTGCTGGGCTGCCGAAACCAGACTGGTTCAAATTTGGCAGCATGCTTGACCCTATATTGTGCTGCTTCCGACCAATAGGCGGACAGAAAGGCTTGTCGAAACTCCCGAGTGGAGTTTGCAGTGACGTGCTGCCGACCTCATGCGAATCGCCGGTTCGCCTTCCAAATAGCCACACATATATTCTATCTTATGTGAATCTGCCCAGTCGGGGGGAAGACAGAACTCAAATTGCTCGAGCCATGTTCGTGGATGTATTCCTTTTTGCGAATTTCGAAATATCTCAAACTTTCTCACCGTAAGGAAATGTTTGAAATCAAATCCCCGCATTTCCTCCCGGCGAGGCCCTTGATTGTATCTATTTTTCTCATGTCTGCCCCTCAAAATACATTCTTCCCTGTCATCAAAATCTCCCTCGTGGCCGGAGTCCCTCTCTGCACTGTCCGTACGGCTATTTATAGTGCTATTGGCGAGTTCGGAATCACACGTCATGAGGTTTTCCAGACGCGCCACGCGTTCTTGTAATTCGCCTGTTACAGCTTTGTGCCGCCTGTTCACTTCGAACTGTCCGTTCTGAAATCCAAGAAGGGAACGCACTTCTTCGGTATCTGCGGCCACTACCGGTGTAGCATTGTTCTCGCTTTCCGTCACCTTCATCGTGCCTACGATGTCCGCTAATGCCGCAATCTTATCATGTATTTGTCTGTTGTCCTCCGCCCCAGTCTGCTTCAATTGTTCTACTTGCTGTTCGAGTGCGTGAATCGCTCGACCGTTGTCCGCTACTGTGTTGTTAATGGACGTGGGACAATGCGTTTCCGCCTCCTGGACCCTGGAAAGTACCTGCTGATGTTCGCTTTGGCATTCTTCTCTCAGCGCTTGGAAATTCCTAAGTAGCTGTTCTTCGCGCTCTTTCGATTCCACATCGCGACTCCGCTTGCCCTGTTCTAAGGCTTGCAGACAATCATCGATTTGTTCAAATGTACGGCCTAATTCTTTCATATTATCACTTTTTATTTCACTTGCCAGATTGTTTATTCTTTGTGAGATATCATCAGACACTCTCTGCATCGACTTGTCGACTTAATTTGTCTGCTGGTTTTTCGTCTATTTGTTCGCCTAGCTCGCGGATCGATTTTTCAGATTTCTGCGTCATTTGTTCGCCTAGCTCTTGGATCGATTTTTCAGATTTCTGCGTCATTTGTTCGCCTAGCTCTCGGATCGATTTTTCGGATGATTCTTTTTGTTCTCGGAACGATTTTCTGATTTCTGCGTCATTTGTTCCCCTAGCTCGCGGATCGATTTTTCAGATTTCTCTGCGTTTTCTTTATTTTGTTGCAATAAGGCTTTCATGAGTTCTGCCAAATCAATTTGGTTAGTTGGAGGCAAATTAATTTCTGGCTCTGCTGTGAGCCCGTTCGTCCTGTTTTGCATTTCGTCTGAAGTATTCCCCATTGCATTTTCGGAACCGTCTGACGCGTTAATATTGGAAATCAAATTATACCCATGGTCCATGTTGCTTACGTTGTTGGACCGCCTACTTTAGCTTGGTTACGTGTCTGCATTAGTTCAATTTATACCCGGTATGCAACACACTAGTCACAATAAATGTATCCCCCAAAAATTTCGACAGTTACACGACAGGTACCCAACCTAGTACGCACTTTTTCACACGCAAAACAAATTTTTATCTTTGATCGAAACAGTGCAATGTACAAGCGAGAAAAAAAAATACACACACACATATAAAACACACAAATATAGAAAACAAAACAACAAGACAAACAACACAACGCCGCTCAACAACGCAGTGAATCTTTTGAAAGTCTCCTCAGCAACAACGCAGAAGTTGTTTGAGCGCTGTAGGGGAAAAAAATTAAGATTATACAACGCTTGCAATCTAACGTTTCAGAGTTTCCAGAGTCTAGCGGGATCACAGAACAGGGTCGCCATGTGTAACGTTGTTACTTTAATTTGCTATGAAAGCGGTACTGATAGTCAATAAAAGCAGGTTAAAGCTGTGAGCCGTCTGGGGAAGTTAACCTTGCATTACTGAGCAACTGTTTCACCAGGCATCCAGTCTAGCTTACCGAATTACCAACCAGACTAACATTAATTATAATCTTTTAATAGTCATACGACAACTGGTGATATATATATATAAAAAGAGAATTTAAATAAAAAGAAATAAATCAGTTTATATTTGGAAATTTATTTCATCATTGATCATTGAAATTTCAGCATATTAAACTTGATTCCTAACTAAACTGGTGCCTTATTTAGGATTGTGGAAATGTGAGATTGTAATCTTACGGAACACATCAAATATGGAGCCAAGACCGGGAGACTGCATACAACACTGCATTCATAAAACAACACACAAAGAACGTTGAAACATATGCAACAGAAAATTAACCACTACCAACCAATTCAATTTTCACCCAAAGAAGTTCCGTTCGTAGCACAATCCTGTCCGTCATGTAATTACCACACGCTGGTATACTAAATTCATACTAACTCTTTGTGAAATCTTCCCGAAAAGAATAGCTGAGGGCTACTTTGATGATTACACCACATTCTTCACGTGGTCAACTTGGTTTACACAAAGAGTGTAACTCCCTAATAATTTTGATAATTAAAATAAATTAGATCGAAAAGCAATTTACAAAAGAAAAACCTCGTCTTACTATTAACCTGATGGGTCAAACAAATGTATAAGCACGTGGTACTGGTTTCACAAAGTACACCCCACGTGGGTTGAACATAAAGAAAAGTTGCTATATTGAAAATTATTGTCAAGACGAGACGTTATAATCTCACGCACATTCGCATTTAAGATTGATGAACTTAGTTAGAGTTACTGATCAACACGTGGTTCCACTTTACTCACAAAGTAGTGACAAAACAACTACCGGAATATATTCTGAACTTTACACGAGAATTACACTGCGCTGCAATTTAAGTTAACATTAGATATTTTAGAGCTAAACCTGAAATAAAGGTGATTAAATTTTCAGTTAGGCTGAACTTAAGAAATCCATTGTCCTACGGACTTAGCAGACACGTGCTTAGCCGGAGATCTTACCACTTCAGACGCTCGCCGCGGACAGACTGACCTGGTCCCTTTCTGAGGGGTGCCTCACAAATACAAACGGAAGTGGCCAGAGGGGCAGCTTCCTATACCAACATGACAAGAGACGGACAGGACCATACTAAGGATAGAAACCTCTTTGCTTTTAGAAAGCGTAGCTACCTGTTCCGACGTTGGTCCTACTGTTCTCTAGTAGACAGGCTTGTCTGCTACCCTGAGGCATGCAACTAGAAATACATTTGCTCATTCATCCTCTCACACAGAAGGGAAGGGGGTTGACAGTATCTTATCATATACAGTATATAAAACAAAGAGGATGTAGGTTCCGTATGAGACTGTGTGACATGAATTACATATAAACTGTGTTTTAAAGTGTAGTAGTGTGACAGATCGTTCTTGTTTATGTGTAAAAGTAACACATTCCACTACTCAGTCTCCTCCCAGAAAGTCAGAAACGCCACAGTAAATTTAGAAGAGGAATTTATGCCGTAAATGACAACAGATTTAAGAAATTAACATGAAAGGAATCCAACAGAGACCTTTCAACGTTTCAATCTCACTCTTCCCTTATTTAATTAATACAGCATGATACCACACTCTACACGTTAATTTTGCCGATATTCATAGGGCAGCTTCTGACGGTGCCCATCACAACCTGTAGGAAATTTTACGAATGTTTTGCAGTTTGGTTCCAATTAAAGTTTGATTTGAATATGCATGCACATATAGTTACTACGTTAGGCAGTGACCACTGACGAGGGCCGAAAAACAAATCTCTTTATGTATTTACTGTATTACTACTATCTCTAATTACATCGAAACTGATATTACATGAAACAATTTTTCGGTGTCACGCCAATCGGAAAAGAGCAAGTGGTACCACAAGGACCCACGAAAATATTATACTGCACTGGAATGTCAATCGGCGTCAAGCAACACTGTGTATCACTTATGTTTCAGATACAAGAATTTAGAGAGCGGCGTGCGATTTCATCTAACTTTTGTCACATGATATGTGGTTTAATCTGCCAGGAAGTTTCATATCAGCGCACACTCCGCTGCAGAGTGAAAATCTCATTCTGGAAACATCCCCCAGGCTGTGGCTAAGCCATGTCTCCGCTATATCCTTTCTTTCAGGAGTGCTAGTTCTGCATGGTTCGCAGGAGAGCTTCTGTAAAGTTTGGAAGGTAGGAGACGAGATACTGGCAGAAGTAAAGCTGTGAGTACCGGGCGTGAGTCGAGCTTCGGTAGCTCAGTTGGTAGAGCACTTGCCCGCGAAAGGCAAAGGTCCCGAGTTCGAGTCTCGGTCGGGCACACAGTTTTAATCCGCCAGGAAGTTTCAACTTAAAAGTTGTATAACGAGCAGCCTATTCCCAACGATGAGGTATTTACACAGTTTTGAATTTTAAGGACACAGTATAGTTGATAGCTCCTCCCGATATCTTATAACGACTGTACCAGTGGCCACGCTGCGAGTAATAGCGACCTACCCAGAAAATCTTACTACAGCCAATGAAAGTGTCTACTACAGGAGATCAGGACAACAAAAATAAGCTCCCTGTGCAACGTGTTCTCCAGAGTAATTCTAAGTTAGCGTCAGTACTACCTACGGGTAAGCGATGGGACATATTCTTGAGCGTACAAGGAGGTAGCTAGCAAGTAACATCCCTGCTTTGCAGCATACCACGAGTTTTGGATTAGACATTAGAATCTTATTTCAGTAAAAAGCGATAAAAGGCGAGTGTTCCTTTGAGACTACTGTGATGGATTAAAAGCAATGGAGGAAGTTAAAAGATAGTATAGGTTACTTGCGAGTGGTGAAAGTGGTACACGAATTACACAACCTTCATTCCGGATGATATGGAAGGAAGACGAACGGGATGTGGTTTCTCGAGGGACCTGAGGAAAGAAGAGGAAGTATTGGAGACGATGGTGAGAACAACGTGGGAGTGCTGCAGCCGAGGGCAGCTGCAGAGATGGAATATCGACTTGGTGTGGCGCAACCAGACGCACCATAAACGATAATTCCGCAGACGCCTGTGATATCTGTTTCTTTTATCAGAGATAAGCAAAGTACCCGGTGTTGCCAGGCTACGTACATTTTCCCCCTCTGTCTGCCCATCTGCTCTGTCCACTTCCTCCACCTGCTCAACTTCTCTTCATGCCTCTCTCTCTGTCCATCTCCTCCCACTCCCCCTTCTGTCAATCTGCTCCTCTTCCTGCCGGTCGCTGTGGCCGAGCGGTTCTAGGCGCTTTAGTGTAGAACCGCGCTGCTGCTACGGTCGCAGGTTAGAATCCTTCCTCGGGCATGGATGTGTGTGATGTCCTTAGGTTAGTTAAGTTTAAGTAGTTGTAAGTCTAGAGGACTGATGACATCAGATGTTAAGTCCCATAGTGCTTAGAGCCATTTGAACCATTTTGTAGCTCTTCCTCTGCCCATCTATCACCTCTTCCCCCTCCTGCAGTTCACCTCCTCCTCCCTCATCTGTCTGTCCATCTCGTCCTCCTCCCTTTCTCTGTCCATCCCCTCCTCTAACGTTTCTCTGTCCATATCTTCCTCTACCAAGACAGCAACGTTTTGCAGAAGTTCGAAATACACTGCGTGCTTCAATGCGAGTTGCTTGTAATAATTGCCACAACGAAACTCTGCCTCGGAATCTGGCAGAAAATCCGAAGAGATTCTGGCCATAAATAAAGCACACCAGCGGCAAGACGCAATCAATACCTTCACTGCGCGATAACAATGGTGAAGTCACTGATGACAGTGCCACTAAAGCAGAGTTATTAAACAAGATTTTCCCAAACTCCTTCACCAAAGAAGACGAAGTAAATATCCTGAATTCCAACCAAGAACAACTGCCAAGACGAGAAACACAGAAGCAGATATCCTCGGTGTAGCAAAGCTGCTTAAAGGAGAGGCCTCCGGTCGAGATTGTATACCGGTCAGGTTCTTTTCAGATTATGTTGATACAATAGCTCCATATTTAGCAGTTATATACAACCGCTATCTCATAGAAAGATCCCTACCAAAAGACTGGAAAATTGCTCAAGTCACACCAATATCCAAAAAGGGAAATAGGAGTAATCCGCTGAATTACAGCCCCATATCACTAACGTCGATTTGCAGTAGGATTTTGGAACATTACCGTGTTCGAACATTATTATGTACCTAGAAGAAAACGATTTATCGACACATAGTCAGCACGGATTCAGAAAATATCGTTCTTGTGAAACACAACTTGTTCTTTATACTCATGAAGCAATGAGTGCTGTCGACAGAGGATGTCAAATTGATTCCATATTTTTTAAATTTTCAGAAGACTTTCGACACCGTTCCTCACATGCGTTTTCTGACTTAGCTGCATGCCTATGGAATATCACCTCAGTTGTGGCACTGGATGCGTGATTTCCTGTCAGAAAGGTCGCAGTTCGTAGTAATAACAGGAAAGTCATCGAGTAAAACAGAAGTAATATCCGACGTTCCCTAAGGAAGTGTTACAGGCCCTCCATTGTTCCTGATCTATATTAACGAAACAGGAGACAAAATGAGTAGCCCTCTTAGATTCTTTGCAGATGATGCTGTCATTTACCGTCTTGTTCAGTCATCAGATGACCAAAACGAATTGCAAAATGATTTAGATGAGTTATTTGTATGGCGCGAAAAGTGGCAGTTGACTCTGAATAAAGAAAAGTGTGAAGTTATTTACGTGAGCACTAAAAGAAATCCGCTAAATTTCGATTACGCGATAAGTCACACAAATCTGAAGGTTGTAAATTCAACTAGACACTTAGGGATTACAATTACGAATAAGCTAAATTGGAACGATCACATAGATAATGTTGTGGGTAGACGAAACCAAACACTGTGATTCATTGGCAGAATACTTAGAAGGCGCAGCAGGTCTGCTAAAGAGACTACTTACACTACGCTTCTCCGTCCTATCCTGGAGTATTGCTGTGCGGTGGGCTATTTGCATCATGTGGGACTGACGGATAACATCTAAAAAGTTCAGAGAAGGGCAGCTCATTTTGTATCATCCAGAAATAGGGGAGATAGTGCGACAGACATGATACGTGAATTGGATTGGCAATCATTAAAACAAAGACGTGTTTCGTTGCGTCGGGATTTTCTCATGAAATTTCAATCACCAGGTTTCTCCTCCGATTGCGAAAATATTCTGTTGGCACCCATCTACATAGGGAGAATTGATCATCACGATGAAATCAGGGCTCGCATAGAAAAATTTAAGAGCTGGTTTTGCTCGCGCGCCGTTCGAGAGTGGAACGGTAGAGAGACAGCATGAAGGTGGTTCATTGAAACCTCTACCAGGCACTTTTTTGTAAATAGCAGAGTAATCACGTAGATGTAGATGTACCCCTTCTCTGTCCATCTCTTCCTCTGCCTCTCTTTGCCCATCTGTTCCTCCTCTGCCCCTGTCTATCGTCTCCTTTCCTGACTATCCCTATCTTCTCCTCTCCTCCCTTTCTGTCCATCTTCTCCTCTTCCCTTTCTTTGTCCATTTTCCCCTCCCTTCTCTCTCTCCATCTCCTTCTCCCCCTGCCTACGTGCACCTCCTTCTTCCCATTTACTGTCTGTCCGTGCCGTCCTCTCCACTTCTCTCTCCAACTTAGCATCCCCACTCCAGTGGTTCTTACCCGACAGGGTTTCTTTCCATATAATAAGTAATACGTGTACCAAATTTGGCTGAAAGCGACCCATGGGTTTAGGAGAAGCTTTTTATCCGTGGTTTTGCACATGTCATATATATGTATATCTCTCACATATACATATTTCACGTGTATCTGTATCGCAATATGCCCTGCAGTTTCGATTTAACGCAGCTCAATAATTATTACGTCATATCACCTGTAATTTTGCAGGTACATCCAGTGATACACGTGGATACTGCTGCTAAATATGTTGCGAATAGAGTTAGTAGCAAAGAAGTAATAAGTTTAAACGTCATGCATGAAGCGGCTGTTTTTCATGTATTCAGTGTTTCTTACGTCATGTCTCCTGAACTATGACTCGAGCAACGGTATGATTTTGCTGGTACATTCAGTGATATATGTGAATGCTGTTTGGAAAACGTTCCGCGCATAGAGCTATTAGGAAAGAACCAATAAATATAAACGTCATGCTTGATGCGGCAGTTTTACTGGATGAACAGCGAAAATATAATAAACGACAAACTTTTTTCCTTCCATCACTTTGTGGGTGTTCTCATCGAGAAAAAAATTTCGTAAGGCTTTGAAATTATGCATAAGATTTGTTGCAAGTGAAAACGTGCTCTCATTCTCAAGCATAGAATGAATATATTCTGGCTATTTGCACGTCGTGAGCTACGCTACTTTTTCATCTTCACCCCCATCCCTTTTAAAGGTAGGTGGTTCTTACGCTTGCAGTGTTTCTTTCCAGTCAGTAAGTAATACGTGTAGCAAGTTTGGTTGAATTCGATTCAATGGTTTATGAGGAGATTTGCATACATATGTACTTCCATTTTTATAATGTGTATGGATATGATTACGATACCCGTTGAAAGCGTGATCACACTATGCTGCAGAGGGTCATCAAGATGGTGGATAGTATCACCGAAGCTGTTTCTAATAAAATGAAAGTAATACACAAAACTGATTTTGTTATTGTTGCTATACACAAATTAAAAGAGCTACTCTCCTAATACCCATTAAAAGATAGCAGTACGTCCTTCCCTCTTTGTTGGCATACTGTCCACTAAGTGACCTACGCATTGAATGTTGAGGCCTGTCCTACAACATCTTTTTCTGAAAGTTGATGATGGTTCTATGCGGAATCCCAGTATACCGTAGGCTTCCCACCCCTTTGGCTACAAAATCATAATTTTCAACATAGTCTTCTTTCAATTCGACGGCCTTACGCCACCTTTCTGAGAGGGCCTGTATGACCGCATGTTACCACTCTACTCGTCAACGTTGGAGCCAACGTTTTGCTGAATCTATAACCCCCCCTCCCCCCCCCCTCATCCTCCACATATTGGAGTGCATCCTTCATTGGGCCAAACAGACGGAAGTCCGAAGGTGCATGATCCGGGCTGTAGGATGAATGAGGAAGAACAGTCTAATGAAGTTCTGTGAGCTCATCTCGGGTGCGCAGACTTGTGTGAGACCCCTTGCGTTGTCATGGGGATGGAGAAGTTCGTTCACATTTTGGTGGCGACGAATAAGCTGAAGGTGTTTCTTCAATTTTCTGAGGTTAGTGCAAAACACTCCTGAGTTGGACGTTGCACCATGAGGGAGGGCACCTAACAGAATAGCCACTTCAGAGCCTCAGACGACCGTCGGAGTGACTTTACCGACTTGGGGTGCATTTTGAACTATTTCTTCGGAGCAGAGGAGGTGTGCCGTCACTCCTTGGATTGACGTTTTTTTCCGGTTCGAAGTGATGAACCCATGTTTCATCGCCTCTGGCGATGCTCGGCAAAAAATTGTCGGTACCAGCCCCGTGACGCGCAATCAATCCCTCACAGATGGTTCTTCGTTGCTCTTAATGGTCTTCGGTTAGCCGGCGAGGAATCCAGCGAACACACATACTTGAGTACTCCAACTGGTGGACGAGTGTCTCAGCACTACCAACAAAGACGTCCAGTTGAGCAGCGAGGTGTTTGATTGTGATCCGTCGATTATCTCGAATGAGAGTGTTCGCACGCACCAACATTGGAGAAGTCACAGCTGTGTGCAGCCGGCCAGCACGCGGGAGATCGGACAGGTTTGCGCGACCTTTTTGTGGCGATGACAGACCCCACGCCCAACCACTCACCGATCTGCGATGCTATGTTTTTCCGCAAAAAAAAAAGAAAAACAACCTCAGTGATAACTCCGTTGCAGATGCCATTTTGAGGGCTACGTATAGTGCCGCCACCTATCAGAACTTCTTGAAACTATAGTAGCGGGAATATTCCATTATTTCCCACAAAAATCGTCGCACCTTTTCAACGAAACTGGCCGAGAAAAAAATTAGCATTATTTATTGAACGCCGCTCGTAATAGCCCGCTTGAGGTCATGTATTATGTGACGGTGGATCCTGCCACACCGCACTGTAAATTTTAACTAGTTCCGAGCGTGTTCTAAAGAGTTCATATTAGCAGGCCATTCCATTCTGTTGATCCCTGCCTCCTGCAAGAAGGTGTGCTCGTGATCTGCTGAACTGCACTCAGATGCAGGTTTACGTTTGCCTCCATGACACAGATGGCTGTACATAACTATTTCCAGTGCTCAAAGGAGTATGGAGAAGCAGATTTCCGATTAAGAAAAACGATAAGCTAACCAAGAGGGAGACTTAAAATGTTTTTGAACAGTATATATGTAAATTGTCAAGTTGTAATGCTATTGTAAATATAATACTGCCATTAATCTGTATATTTTAAAATTTTTTTGTTCTGTAATAATTTTGAAAAATTAAGCAAATACTATAACGAGAGCAAGCTTTTGTTAAGTATAGTTTATCTGTTTAAAATAACCTCTTTGACGTAGGTGGAATAAATGTATTAAAACATATTTTGTAAATAATTATATAATATTTCAAGTACAACTGTAATTAATTGTGTCAATTTTGTATGTATATACTGTCATGCAATAGTAGATGGTTCATACTTAGGGTTTTTGTAAGCAGAAGTGTAAATTGAAAAGGTGTAGAGATCATAGGTAGAACGGAACTCCGTTCTGTGTTGGAATGGAAAAGGTGGTGAGGCGCGCGAGTGAGAATTGGCGCGCAAGTGGCTCAGTCAGTCGGTAGCTGCCCTGCAAGTGGTTAACACGCATTACGTTGGTCAAGCACTAGAGGCCCCGAATTTACTTGCAAGACTAGGTTTTGGCCTCGGTCGTGTTCTACATGATTGGCGCAGTGCGGCAATAAATTAATAGCTCAGAAATTTGCAATTTTAACGTCGCCATCAAGAGGAAGACAGAGCTATGTACATCAAGAGCCGTACCTGCGCAATGTTACTACGCAGCACCGCCTCACGCCACCTTCGACATCAGTAACAAAAATGGTTCAAACGGCTCTGAGCACTATGGGACTTAACTTCTGAGGTCATGAGTCCCCTAGAACTTAGAACTACTTAAGTCTAACTAACCTACGGACATCACACACATCCATGCCCAAGGCAGGATTCGAACCTGCGACCGAAGCGGCCGCGCGGTTCCAGACTGAAGCGCCTAGAACCGCTCGACCACTCCGGCCGGCCATCAGTAATAGGCAAAGTACTTTATTTAGAAGTTTATCACAGTATGAACCATCCATCTTCAATCAGTGGAATATAAGTGTTAAATGTACCTTTCTGTTTAACCGTAATTTTCCTATTTCATTTACTTCAGTAGGGTCCTTACCTAAACGAATTTATTCCCAGTATGCTGATGTTTATTGAACCCTGAATTATAGTAAATTACTGGAAATAGATCTGTTTTGGTGGTAAATTCTGGAAATCATTATTAAATACTAAAGTTTGCATGTATCAGTTTAAGGGCCACCGCTTTGCGTGACCATGAGGATAAGTTTTCAATAGCATTTCTGAAAGTAAAGTAACATAATTGTTTAACTGCAACAATCTTAACAGTAATTGTTCGTGTTGCTTCTCCATGTCAAAGAAAGCCAGACAAATATTGGTGTTAGTAAAACATTACCAAATAACAGTCCTAACGAAATGAAATTTAGTCGTGTTAAATAATAGTTTTGGTCATATGAATGATAGCTATAAGTTTAATTTTTTTTTTTTGTATCCTTGTTGAAACGTATGTGTGTTTTCTTTAAATAATTACTGAAGTGTATTGATAAATTCTATAAGTAACAGAAAATGGAATTAATAGTACTTACTGCTAAGTGACCGTAGTAAATGGAAATTAAGTGGTTGTGTTTAAGTTACGTAGTAAGTGAAAGTACAAAATTGTAAAGGCTTTCGTGGCCACTTGTTGACAAACTGCCTATTGGCTTCTGTCTCGGGTTCTTCGGCCGGCGTTCACCTAATGATTTTTCTGACGATTCGCCAGCACGAGTGGCTAGCATTGTCAAAGCTTCACCCTCCATTGCCGGTGGTGAACTGGAGCCGAGCTCGCGGCCGTAGACTATATGTACCTGGCGCACCAACGTCCGAGGGCTTCTCCGCGGTCATTTCCGGTGCGGTTCTCCTCTTGCTACCTGCGACGGTCGTTCGCTGCAGTACGGGAAGCCAGGATCCGTTTACCTCAAGGCTTTCCTCTTTCTTGTTGAAACTGTTCGCGTGTTTTTGTATTTCTACAGCTTCTCTGAACAAGCGCGTGTGATAGTGCTTCTCTACAGCCAGAACTTCCATGTCGGCGAATTTTATTACGTGGTCGGTCTCATTCAGTGCGTGCTCTGCCACGGCTGATTTCTCCACCTGCCCCAACCTGCAATGTCGCTTATGCTCTTTGATCCTGGTGTTAATTGATCGTCCAGTCATTCCGACATAAACTTTTCCGCATGTGCATGGTATACGGTATATTCCTGACATTGCAAGTGGGTCTCTTTTCTCCTTCCCCGATCTAAGACACTCTTTGATCTTCCTTGTCGGTTTGAAAATCGTCTTTACGCCATGTTTGCGCAATATATGGCCGATTCTGTCCGTCACTCTGGGAATGTATGGCAGAAAGGCCGTACCCGACATTTCTTTTTCTGGTTCCTTACTTCGCCGAGTGTTTGGCTCTGTTACACTTCTAATGTAATTTGTGGAGTACCTATTGCTCCTCAGAACAGTTTCCAGGTGTTGCATTTCTCGTTTGAGGTGTTGCGGCTCACATATTCGTCCTGCTCTCGTTACGAGCGTACTAATCATGCCTCTTTTCTGGCTCGGGTGGTGGTTTGACAGTTTGTGCAGGTATCGGTCCGTGTGTGTCGGTTTTCGATACACGCTGTGTCCCAGGTTTTCGGCTTCCCTTGTGACCAGCACATCTAGAAATGGCAGTTTCTTGTCCTTTTCTACTTCCATGGTAAATGTTATGTTGACGTGGAGGCTGTTCAAGTGTCTTAGGAAGTCACCGAGCTGTTCTTCACGAAATTGCTGGCGAAACGTCAGAAAAATCATTAGATGAACGTCGCCCGAAGAACCCGAGACAGAAGCCAATAGGCAGTTTGTTAAGTGAAAGTAGTTATTTATTCAGTGTCGAAATTTGACTTCATATTTTTGTGTAGACACTGTGCTCGATTTAGGCTGGCGGCCGTTTCATTAAGCGAAACAGTTTATTGTTATAACAGGCTTTGTCTGATAAAAGGTCTCTAAAAGTAATTATTCTCACTGCTTTTCCCACAAACTGTGTGATTCGGAGAAAAATAATTCGATACTTTACCATTAGGTTGAACACGGTTAAAATCTCTCTTCGAGAGTCGATGGTTTGGAGTGTTGTTGTTGTGGTCTTCAGTCCTGAGACTGGTTTGATGCAGCTCTCCATGCTACTCTATCCTGTGCAAGCTTCTTCATGTCCCAGTACTTGCTGCAACCTACGTCCTTCTGAATTTGCTTAGTGTATTCATCTCTTGGTCGCCCTCTATGATTTTTACCCTCCACACTGCCCTCCAATGCTAAATTGGTGATCCCTTGATGCCTCAGAACATGTCCTACCAACCGGTTCCTTCTTCTTGTCAAGTTGCGCCACAAACTCCTCTTCTCCACAATTCTATTCTATACTTCCTCATTAGTTATGTGATCTACTCATCTAATCTTCAGTATTCTTCTGTAGCACCACATTTCGAAAGCTTCTATTCTCTTCTTGTCTAAACTATTTATCGTCCATGTTTCACTTCCATACATGGCTACACTCCATACAAATACTTTCAGAAACGACTTCCTGACACTTAAATCTATACTCGATGTAAACAAATTTCTCTTCTTCAGAAACGCTTTCCTTGCCATTGCCAGTCTACCTTTTATATCCTCTCTAGAATGGGGCAATGCGTGTGAATTACCTCTTGATCCGAGGTGGTGTTCCTGCCGCTACTTACTGCACAGTTCTGACATTCCGAATCGCGGATCTTCCGTCTTTACAGTGGTAGAACTTAAACGTTCTGGTACAGTATTGACGAGAACGCGAGAGTACCGTTGCAAAGTTAATTAATTATAGAATGGGGCAATGCGTGTGAATTACCTCTTGATCCGAGATTCGTAGATTCTGAGAAAGCTCTGGACTGAGATATTACAAAATCTTTATTGACAGTCCTTGAGAAATAAGCCATTAGATCAATGTACGTAGGTATACTAAAGAAAATGTACATGTGTGTATTAAACTTCATTAGGACAGTGAAACACTTATTATCGAAGGAGGAGTCATCTAAGGGGAGTCCATGTCACAACAATTATGTCAACGGCCTTTCCTCGCTGAATATACCAGTTCCCGTCAGATCAAAGAAATTAAGCAACGCCAGACGTGGCGGGCACTTGGATGGGTGATCACCGGCCCAAGTACGCTGCGCTCTGCTGCAAATTTTCCCCTTGCCTTCCCCGAAAAGAAGAGCAGGGATGATGGCATAAAGTTCCTGATCACTGGACTCTGTGCCATTGTTCTGGATTAAATTCGAAACCTCTCCGCAGCGTCTAATGGAATGAGAGCAGTGCGTTATTGATGGTGAAACGTCCGCTGGGTGGGGACGTTAAGCTCGGCGGGGCCCTAGGTGCTGTTCGAGATGACCTGGCTGTGTGCCGGCACCGCGTTTCGTACTCTGTCTTCTCTCATCATCACACAACGCAAACATGACACCACATTACACACACTCCCATTAGTGTCATCTGCACGTAACTGAGACACTTAAGACACAAGTCTCGCGTTTCTCGAAGGGAAGATGCCATTGAAGATAGGAAAAACGTTTCCAATTAAGTGGTTGAACCTCCTCTCGCGGGTCTCCCAGCCAATCATGACACACGACTTCAGTTTTTTTTATTTTTTACCAAACTTGCTCTCAGCAGTCCTACAGGAAGCTGATGTTGCAAGTGTGGAAAAGGTGAAAGAAAATAAAACCTCACTTGGAAAAATGCAGCTGTGGAGGAGAACGCCAAAGATTCAAACAATTGATAATAGTACAATGAGAGAATATAGTGAATTAAACAAAATGTTTAGTAAACGTCATTGAGAGGATGACATAGGATACAATGAAAATTTGGTAAAATAAACGTTTAGAAGCACGAAAAGCCTGAAGAAAATGAAACAAACGCTACCGTTAGCTAGGCACTATACTTTATCTGTTTAGATGGCAAATGGCACAGTAACTTACAACAGGAAGGAAACTGAGCAGCATTCCAACTTATCCTTAAGAGTTTTTTGCAGCTTAAGAGATGAATCAGAAACAAAAATAGATCATAATGAAAATAATGAGACTACGGAAATAACGTTCGAGTTATGAAGAAACGAAAGGCGCGAGGAGATATGGTGTTTCGAGAGGAATGATTATGGCTGGAGGAGGCATTTTACAAAATGAACCTTGAAAGTTATTCACAGATTAATTGTGAAAGAAGACAGTTCTCAGAAACTGAAACAACGCTGTAAGTATTCTCCTTCGCCAGAAAGAAGACAGGAAAAACATATAATATTTGACCTGTCAGCTTTGTCTCTAGAGTAACAAAATATTCAGCGAAATTATCATGAACTGCACAGGAAAACATTAGATTTGAGACAGGTAGAGAAATAAACTAGTTCTAGAACTGGATTTAGCACAACGACAATTAGCAAAGCGTGAAAAATTTGTAGTGCAGCAATGAGTATGAATTATCACTTTGTCTTGTGTTCTTAGATTTTGAGATAACTTTTAACTCGGTTTCACAAACTCTGTACTGGCAGTTCTTGGGAAACAAGGCGATGATTCAACCTATCAGTCTGACAGCTTGATAGTGAGAGGCTGAGAACTGAAAGAGGGGTCAGGCAAAGATGCTCCATATAAAAAAACTATTCACATCCTCAAATAAGTGTTAATGGAACACGTCTGGACCACTGTGACAGTACTATTTTTTTTGTCTAAAGTGCAGATAAACTACAGCAAGAATGGAAGAGCTTAATAGGGCAAATCTGCAAGTAATCTTCGAAAGAAATTACAATAGCTAAAAAATAATGGTTAACTAACATATCGAAAGGAAAACAATATAAATCAGTTGTTGTTGTTGTTGTTGTTGTTGTTGTTGTGGTCTTCAGTCCTGAGACTGGTTTGATGCAGCTCTCCATGCTACTCTATCCTGTGCAAGCTTTTTCATCTCCCAGTACCTACTGCAACCTACATCCTTCTGAATCTGCTTAGTGTATTCATCTCTTGGTCTCCCTCTACGATTTTTACCCTCCACGCTGCCCTCCAATACTAAATTGGTGATCCCTTGATGCCTCAGAACATGTCCTACCAACCGATCCCTTCTTCTGGTCAAGTTGTGCCACAAACTTCTCTTCTCTCCAATCCTATTCAATACTTCCTCATTAGTTATGTGATCTACCCATCTAATCTTCAGCATTCTTCTGTAGCACCACATTTCGAAAGCTTCTATTCTCTTCTTGTCCAAACTATTTATCGTCCATGTTTCACTTCCATACATGGCTACACTCCATACGAATACTTTCAGAAATGACTTCCTGACACTTAAATCTATACTGGATGTTAACAAATTTCTCTTCTTCAGAAACGCTTTCCTTGCCATTGCCAGCCTACATTTTATATCCTCTCTACTTCGACCATCATCAGTTATTTTGCTCCCCAAATAGCAAAACTCCTTTACTACTTTAAGTGCCTCATTTCCTAATCTAATTCCCTCAGCATCACCCGACTTAATTAGACTACATTCCATTATCCTTGTTTTGCTTTTGTTGATGTTCATCTTATATCCTCCTTTCAAGACACTGTCCATTCCATTCAACTGCTCTTCCAAGTCCTTTGCTGTCTCTGACAGAATTACAATGTCATCGGCGAACCTCAAAGTTTTTATTTCTTCTCCATGAATTTTAATACCTACTCCGAATTTTTCTTTTGTTTCCTTTACTGCTTGCTCAATATACAGATTGAACAACATCGGGGAGAGGCTACAACCCTGTCTTACTCCCTTCCCAACCACTGCTTCCCTTTCATGTCCCTCGACTCTTATAACTGCCATCTGGTTTCTGTACAAATTGTAAATAGCCTTTCGCTCCCTGTATTTTACCCCTGCCACCTTTAGAATTTGAAAGAGAGTATTCCAGTCAACATTGTCAAAAGCTTTCTCTAAGTCTACAAATGCTAGAAACGTAGGTTTGCCTTTCCTTAATCTTTCTTCTAAGATAAGTCGTAAGGTCAGTATTGCCTCACGTGTTCCAGTGTTTCTACGGAATCCAAACTGATCTTCCCCGAGGTTGGCTTCTACTAGTTTTTCCATTCGTCTGTAAAGAATTCGTGTTAGTATTTTGCAGCTGTGACTTATTAAGCTGATAGTTCGGTAATTTTCACATCTGTCAACACCTGCTTTCTTTGGGATTGGAATTATTATATTCTTCTTGAAGTCTGTGGGTATTTCGCCTGTTTCATACATCTTGCTCACCAGATGGTAGAGTTTTGTCAGGACTGGCTCTCCCACGGCCGTCAGTAGTTCCAATGGAATATTGTCTACTCCGGGGCCTTGTTTCGACTCAGGTCTTTCAGTGCTCTGTCAAACTCTTCACGCAGTATCATATCTCCCATTTCATCTTCATCTACATCCTCTTCCATTTCCATAATATTGTCCTCAAGTACATCGCCCTTGTATAGACCCTCTATATACTCCTTCCACCTTTCTGCTTTCCCTTCTTTGCTTAGAACTGGGTTTCCATCTGAGGTCTTGATATTCATACAAGTCGTTCTCTTATCTCCAAAGGTCTCTTTAATTTTCCTGTAGGCGGTATCTATCTTACCCCTAGTGAGATAGGCCTCTACATCCTTACATTTGTCCTCTAGCCATCCCTGCTTAGCCATTTTGCACTTCCTGTCGATCTCATTTTTGAGACGTTTGTATTCCTTTTTGCCTGTTTCACTTACTGCATTTTTATATTTTCTCCTTTCATCAATTAAATTCAATATTTCTTCTGTTACCCAAGGATTTCTACTAGCCCTCATCTTTTTACCTACTTGATCCTCTGCTGCCTTCACTACTTCATCCCTCAAAGCTACCCATTCTTCTTCTACTGTATTTATTTCCCCCATTCCTGTCAATTGCTCCCTTATGCTCTCCCTGAATCTCTGTACAACCTCTGGTTCTTTTAGTTTATCCAGGTCCCATCTCCTTAAATTCCCACCTTTTTGCAGTTTCTTCAGTTTTAATCTACAGGTCATAACCAATAGATTGTGGTCAGAGTCCACATCTGCCCCTGGAAATGTCTTACAATTTAAAACCTGGTTCCTAAATCTCTGTCTTACCATTATATAATCTATCTGATACCTTTTAGTATCTCCAGGGTTCTTCCATGTATACAACCTTCTTTCATGATTCTTAAACCAAGTGTTAGTTATGATTATGTTGTGCTCTGTGCAAAATTCGACCAGGCGGCTTCCTCTTTCATTTCTGTCCCCCAATCCATATTCACCTACTATGTTTCCTTCTCTCCCTTTTCCTACACTCGAATTCCAGTCACCCATGACTATTAAATTTTCGTCTCCCTTCACAATCTGAATAATTTCTTTTATTTCATCATACATTTCTTCAATTTCTTCGTCATCTGCCGAGCTAGTTGGCATATAAACTTGTACTACTGTAGTAGGCGTGGGCTTCGTATCTATCTTGGCCACAATAATGCGTTCACTATGCTGTTTGTAGTAGCTTACCCGCATTCCTATTTTCCTATTCATTATTAAACCTACTCCTGCATTACCCCTATTTGATTTTGTGTTTATAACCCTGTAGTCACCTGACCAGAAGTCTTGTTCCTCCTGCCACCGAACTTCACTAATTCCCACTATATCTAACTTCAACCTATCCATTTCCCTTTTTAAATTTTCTAACCTACCTGCCCGATTAAGGGATCTGACATTCCACGCTCCGATCCGTAGAACGCCAGTTTTCTTTCTCCTGATAACGACATCCTCTTGAGTAGTCCCCGCCCGGAGATCCGAATGGGGGACTATTTTACCTCCGGAATATTTTACCCAAGAGGACGCCATCATCATGTAATCATACAGTAAAGCTGCATGCCCTCGGGAAGAATTACGGCTGTAGTTTCCCCTCGCTTTCAGCCGTTCGCAGTACCAGCACAGCAAGGCCGTTTTGGTTATTGTTACAAGGCCAGATCAGTCAATCATCCAGACTGTTGCCCTTGCAACTACTGAAAAGGCTGCTGCCCCTCTTCAGGAACCACACGTTTGTCTGGCCTCTCAGCAGATACCCCTCCGTTGTGGTTGCACCTACGGTACGGCTATCTGTATCGCTGAGGCACGCAAGCCTCCCCACCAACGGCAAGGTCCATGGTTCATGGGGGGGATCAGTAGGAGTGATAAAACCAGTTAATGAGTTCTTATGTTACAGATAATGATTAGTTGGACAACATATGAAATAAACAGAATAACAAAAATGTCCTAGAGTGCTTCTGGTAAGCCAAAATGAATTTTTGTACATTGAGCTTTTTAAGTGTCCGAATGGAAAGTTTAGAATCAATGTATATTATCCGTATTTGACTCACCACTGTGAGGCAGAGATTCTTCATGCGAAAATTCAGAGAAAAATGGAGAGATGCGGCTGGTGAATTACTCAGAGACACATGAAAAGAATCATATAGGTCAAGGAAGAGACTGGAATGTAAGACATACTTATGAGCAAATGAAAGTGAGATGGAGGTCAACGGAACGTGTATCCAGGCGAATGGATGATTAATGGATCAAGGAATTGCCGGTTTGTAAGAATAATGGTTTAATTATTAGTTTTGTTCAAACACCGTTAGCGATTTACGCCATGAGTAAAACTGTCCGTCGTGTAGAAACATTGTTCATCAATAAAAGCGACACAACATAGAAACAAGTTCCGTTTACTAGAGACCTAAGCACGAACTGTTTCAACAACTGGATCACTTAGCGGTTTAGTTAATGAACTTTCATTAAAAAGTAATGTGTCTAATAAACCGATGGAAGGTGCTTAATACCAGACTGCATGGGTATTATGGTTTTTGGACGTTTTAGTTGTTAAATTCACACAAGAATCAGTTTAATATGAGGAACGTGATCTCAGCAGTGAGGCCGTACAGATAACGTTTGGTGCACGTGTTGGTCAGTCACTAAAAGTATCAAGAATAAAAGTGGGGACTCGAATTTTGCGTGATGTCTCGGGTGAAGTGATTTAGAATTGGTGTGTGATTCGGCTGGGGCAGTGCTTCGGAACTGTTTATTAATACAGAAGAGATGGAGCTCAGTTGTCGGTAATGTTATAAATAGACTTCATTGTGTATTGCCTATGGTTAGTGGTATTTAGAAATCTGTCACGTAGTGTGTTCCGAGAGTGGGACTGGACTCGAGTGAGGTCATGACAAAGATTAAGCAGTACATTTCCAGGGTTCTAACTCATCGAAACTCTTACAACCACCATATTGATTCTGGATATTTTCGGATTGTGAGAATATTGCTGTCTTTCACTGAAACAACATGATTTCGCTGAGTAAACTGCACAGTTCACAGTCAGTACACTTCGTTATTTTGAAACTTACCAACAATTACTTCAAACAATTTCAGCGAATGATAACGATGTGCTTGGAATAAAATACACTTTGACAATAACGTATGATCCCATAAAAATATCTAAGCAATTAGGAGGTATTAAGCAACAGCCAATCAGCTGAGGCGCTGATGATAATTCTTCAGTATTGGTGTTTGAATCAAAAGATCTGTCTATGTAATAATTCGTGGAAGCATATACAAAACTGGTGATCAGAAACAGAATTATTGTATGCTGTAACAAAATAGCGGTGTAAAGTCTAACATGTCTTCTAGTCGTCTTCATGCAAAAGCTACTAAATCGCCGTATTGTTCTGAAACTCTATATACAGGAAGCTGTTCTTAATCCCGGTGGTTGATAAATATTACATTCCTGCAGTAACACTACCAGTTGCAGGCTTAATGGGAGCGTAGAGCTCCAGACCGTCAAGTGTAGCCGGTAGCCCTGTTGTGGTTCTTCTGCAGTGAGAATCCAAAAAGGTACCATTGGTGACTCGTCCGTCGTTAGGTGTACGTTTCTTAATATCGCCCCCCTAGTGCTTTTCAGGAGCGCATATACAAGGGCATACAGAAATGTGACATTTCAGATTTTTTATATGAAAGCTCTCAAAGGATTTTAAATAAAAATGTTAGTAAGATTCTGCATCTTTATTCTTCATATCCGCATATTTGCAGCCCTCTGTCGTTAGAGGGCTTAGAATTCTAGCACGTAACATGGCGGTGTGTAATGTAACTATGTTGGTGAGTGAGAAACAACGTGCTGTAATCAAGTTTCGAATTCGAAGAGTTCGTCTACACACGGACCATCGTCTCCTTCAGCATGACAATACCAGGCTACACACGAGTTCTGTAACATCTGTAACAAACCGACGCCTTGGGTTGGCTGTAATGAACCATCCTCCATACAGTCCCGACTTCGCCCCATCCGATTTTCACCTGTTTCCAAAACTTAGCCGGCCGCTGTAGCCGAGAGGTTCTAGGCGCTTCAGTCCGGAACCGCGCAACTGCTACGGTCGCAGGTTCGATTCCTGCCTCGGGCACGGATGTGTGTGATGTCCTTAGGTTAGTTAGGTGTAAGTAGTTCAGGTGTTCTAGGGGACTGATGACCTCAGATGTTAAGTCCCGTAGTGCTCAGAGCCATTTGAACCAAAACTTAAATCCTATCTTCGAGAACTTCACATTGATATTAACGAAGCGGTGCAAGCAGATGTAAGTTCTGGCCCCTTGAACGAAGTCAAACATTCTAATGTGGCGGTATATAGAAAGTATAGTGACTATGTTGAGAAATAAATGTGTGTGTGTTTGTCTGTGTAAGAGTCCACGCTCTCCCTTGCAATCCCCATCCTTGTCCGTAATAACACAAAAAGAACATTATACCGCTTAACTACTCGTGATAGTCATTCTCGCAAGAATGTTACACATTTGGCGTATGTATTTATAAGAAGAATATAGAATAAAATTAAGGGTTTGACGAACTGTCGACGAAGAAGTTAATAGAGATGAAGCAAAAACTTCGACCGATCGAGAAAGTCTGCGGTGTTCTCTTCAAACAAACCATTTCAACATTCACCTAAATCAATTTAGGAAAATCACGGAAACCTATATCTGGATGGCCGGGGGAGTATTTACACATGGCTCCTCCTGAATGATGTCTGTTGTATTGTACCCAGTTCTGTTAATAATGTTACATACACAGTGGCAACAGAAATATTGAATTTTTTGTTGAATAAGTGTGGGTAAAAACTATACGGAATCTGATGCCCATCCTCGCTATTCTAACCTTAGAATCTGCACCAAAATCTTCCGAAGAAAGAAATATTAGACTGTCCGAAAGCTCGTTAATGACAATGGAATGTTTCTTCTAGTCAGTGACTCCTCTTCCTGTCATATACAAGTCTGTAAATATTTTCCTTTGGCGTTCGTGTCTCACTAAGTGCACAGCTAAGTCGTATAATTCCTGCAGAATCGTAAGAATGTGTTTATTGAAGTACGTTTTTCTACGTCAATAGTTTACTCCGCAGTAAAATGGAGACTTAACTAGTGGAATGTCGGTATTTTAGCGCAGCAACAGTAAAATAAAGCAGTACATTATCATTACAAAATACGATGAACTTCTTTCCTATTTACACGTTTATGGCATTACCCTTGAAACTGCTAGGATCTACTTACGGGTTCTGTCTGTAGCAAAGGAAAGTCTGGAAATTATATCCTCTAACAGAGCATCTGGGCAATTGATGAACGGTACAAACTGACAGACTTTGCTTTCTCCACGACGAGTAACTGTGGGACAGCGTCTCCGTACGCAACGAGCGTCAGAACCGAGCCACATTGATTATTTTCTGCCTTGTCCCAGCTTTGATTTCCGTTCCAATAGATGATGAATGCTGTAGGTCAACCTTTCCCTTCCAGCGCAACTGCTGCCAAGAGCTATTTCTGGTGTTTCAGAAATATCGTAAGCCATTCGGTCATATTCATATTGGGAGATATAGAAACGAATTTAATTACACATATGTCAGATGTACTGTATGGACGAGTATAATTACTACTTCTCAAATCGAATTGTTTAAAGTTTATTTATTAAACGAAGTTAGATACTTACTTCTTGTTTTTAAGTTATCATTTACGGAAATTCCATGTAAACTCCTAAGATGAAGTAGATAATTACTAAATTAAGGGATTTTGAGATCAAAACTTCGAGTGTACTCGTATTACTTTGAATATATCAGCTGAATTAATAGATTTATTTTAAATCACATCCAAAATTCGTTCACTACATAGAACTATAAATGAACCACATTACATTATGGACCCTTAGAGTAAAAACGTTAACATGTTGAGGTCGCTCTTAGGAGCAATAGTAGTAATAATAGTTAATTGAATAACTGTAACAGAATGACTATGCGGGAACACTGCGTGAAGAACTGTGGTAGGACAAAAGCAGTAATTTTTTAAAGTACCAATAAACGAATAGCTAGAAAGATATAGGTATATTTCTTGGTATCAGTGCTTTTTAAATGCGTATTATTCTTTGCTATCAAATACTTGTAAAAACTCTCTGTTGAAGACAACTAAATGTCCTTCGTTGTTACATATGAAATGACTATCACATAGAACAGCTGACTAAGCAAAGTGAATATGAAAGCCGCTTCGAAACGTATTTATCTGGTGTCCCGTGTGATTACGATTTCGTATACTGTAATATTTGTGAGTCAAATTTTCAATTGTGATATCAACGCACACTCCGCTGCAGAGTGAAAATCTCATTCTGGAAACATCCCCCAGACTGTGGCTAAGCCATGTCTCCGCAATATCCTTTCTTCATATCGGCGCACGCTCCGCTGCAGAGTGAAAATCTCATTCTGGAAACATCCCCCAGGCTGTGGCTAAGCCATGTCTTCGCAATATCCTTTCTTTCAGGAGTGCTAGTTCTGCATGGTTCGCATGAGAGCTTCTGTAAAGTTTGGAAGGTAGGAGACGAGATACTGGCAGAAGTAAAGCTGTGAGGACCGGGCGTGAGGCGTGCTTCGGTAGCTCAGATGGTAGAGCACTTGCCCGCGAAAGGCAAATGTCCCGAGTTCGAGTCTCGGTCGGGCACACAGTTTTAATCTGCCAGGAAGTTTCAAAAGTCAAACTGTTCGCCCGGATGAAAAATTCGACTTCAATTTGTATTACCTACTGAGCAGTCTATAATGTTGCGACCCAACACTAAAGAGCCAAAACGATTGTTAACTATTCACTCTTTTTCAGACATTCCTCTGATAACCAAATAGCAGCTAATTTATGTTTTATAGCAAAAAATGGCAACAGATTTACGTCCATATGGATAGTGAAATAGAAATGAAAAAATTACAAATAATCTGTTTAATTACATACTGTACCATCCACAAATGAAGCAGTAATTTGAAGTTTCTAGCATTCGTAGACAATGGTCTTCCCTATCGATGGCGGTTTCCTCGTAACATAGCTATGATTTTTTCTTTCCCTAATAATGAATGTCTTAAGGAATCTCCGCTACTGAGAAAAAAGTGTTGTGGGATGATTCAGTTTTAAGCTGTATATTTCTGAAAGGCAGAACAAATTTAAGTCTTTCACGAAAGCAGATTATTTTCTTTAACTGCAGAAATATGGTTTCATCGTTCTGTCTGTGATATCCGTAGTATGAGTGTGCTGTGAAATGTGTACTGTTGTTTTTTTTAACACAATACTTCCTAGTCTCCTTAATTAATTACACATTAGCAATGCTGATGTGACGGTAAGAAGGCCCTCTCTCGTACTCATTCACCAGCAGAGCTCATTATCCACGAGAGAAGCAGAGTCATATTGCAGCTGGCTGCCTTATCCGCGGTGTGGTGTATTGTCGCTCAGGGACCATCTTCAGTTGCTGGGGGAGTGTGGCGGTGCTTTTCGTCGGCGTGTACTTTGACTCGGGTAGTAGTCAACAGAACCGATCATCAAAAGGTTATTTGTCAAAAAGCACAAAATTCGTTACTATAGTACCATTCACCCATCACTCATAGATAGTTTATCGTCGAAAACCAAAAGTAACCGAGGTAAAACGTCCAAAATTGAATCGTCTGGTATTCTTATACAAGGAGTAGCCAGATCGTGCCAAGCTCTCAAGATCTGTCCTTGTAAACATTATAAAAATGTTCTATAAACTGGAAGCATGGAGAATAAAATACGCCAAGGAAACAGAAGAGCAATTAATGAAAGAAATGAAACTGACATTTTAGCAACAGTAACAAACAATGCAAATGTCACGAAGAGACATCTCGGAAGAACTCGAGGGATCAATCAAACGGCTGTTCTGCGAACACTACATTCCATCGCATTTCATCCTCTTCACATTTCGCTGCAGAGTTTCTTGGCAGATCGGTTGCAGTTCTCCGAATGTTATCTACGAAATGTGCAGATGCTATGAAAAACTTTGTTAAAGGAAGAAGGATCGTTTAGAAACCATGAGCAAGTTAATGGTTGCAATATGCACTAATCGTCAGCTGAAAATCCACGCTGACACAAAGAAGTGATTAAAAACTACTTTCCTTGTCTATCCACTTTTGATGAGCTTTTTGCAAGACTCGCGTCATTGTTCCCAGTTTTATTGATGGGACCCTAAATACACTCAGGTATCTCGAGTTCCTGAGATATGCTGCTGCCAGAGTTAATGGCATATGTGCCACAGGGCATACGACAATTAGTGTGGTACCAACATGACGGCTGGCGCTCCTATGCTACACATGTAATGACAGGCCGTTTGAAATGTACATTTGGATAGCATTGGAACGGTCGTTCAGGAATCGCAAAATAGCTTGCCATTCACCAAACGTAACACTTCAATACTTTTCTCTGTGGCGGAAATTAAAACAAGAGGTCTATTAGGAAAATACGACGACCCCCTACGGCACAAAATGCCTTATAACATGGGCCTGCGTTGCTGTTGGCTCCAGATGAAATTTAACGTGCTGTATTGTTTCTCCAGAATCACTTTATAGCGTGTAGCAGTGCCCAAGGTCAACATTTTAACACGAACCTTATATGTGCTACGTGCTTGCTTACATTTGGTATAACAGAGCAGACGTTTGTGAAACCTCCTCTCCCGACGGCGGGACAGTGGTCTGAGGCGCTGTTATCTTTATACTAGTTGATCAAGTTCCATTCATGTTATGTCGTTGAAGTTCTCTTAGGAGCTTCTTTTAAACGTTAGAGAAGAAAATTATATAGTTCCATTACAAGAAAAAACCAAGTCGTTGTCGTAATTCATCGACTATAAACGATAAAAAATTACTTGCGAATGTCAGGAAATTCGCCACATTATCCTCCATTAGTCGGTGAAAATCTTACATCGATAAATTTATTCATTCTGAATTATTTGGGGTGGTCTGTCGTAGTTGCCTCACCTTGTATACGCAAGTTTTTTACCGTTTAGATTGCAACAAATGGTTCAGATGGCTCTGAGCACTCTGAGACTTAACATCTGGGGTCATCAGTCCCCTAGAACTTAGAACTGCTTAAACCTAAATAAACTAAGGACATCACACACATCCATGCCCGAGGCCTGATTCAAACCTGCGACCGTAGCAGTCACGCGGTTCCGGACTGAAGCGCCTAGATTGTAACATTTTTCACCTGAACCTACTGTTATCGTGGAGTCTTGAATTACCAAAATCTAACGAAAGCATAGCTATATTATGCGGTAGCATGCAGATATTGTAGTGTCTACCGTACGCACCTAAGCACAACGACATAGAATGGCTACCGTAGTCATTTCATAAAGATTTTATATATTTCATATGTACATAAATACTCAGTAAGTGCATGGGCAGTGTCTGGATGAGGATACTATATACCAATTTTAGCGATTCTCTGATCTAATACAGTCGCCTATAGAGAGAGAGTTGCAACTGACCTACCTGCCTCCGCGCTGGCCCTAATCTATCTTACTATCCCTATGTGAGATACAGGGTAATAGCAGCATTTGTCGCACAGTCTTCCCCGAAAAACCCGTTCTCTGTATCTACCCGACAGAAGTTTACGAGGACAAGATAGCCTTTCCAGAAAAGGTTGCCATTTTAGTTCTCGTAGCACCTCTGTCACAGTTTCGTATGAGCTGTATCGAACCCAGCAGTCTATCTCCGAATACGTTAAACGTCTGCCGTCATCAGGACTTGATGACGACTCTAAAGCTCCGGAGCAGTACTCTGTACCGCACGCGCTAACGTCTTGCATGCGATTTTTCTCCAGAATAATTCTTCTAATCTTATTCTTCCGCTTGCCTTCCTTACTTACGATGTTGCAAGTTCATTTCCTTCAGTATCGATTCTTAGGATTTGTACTACCCCTGAATATTTAAATGCTAATTGAACGTTTACCTTTAATATCGCAGTTCGATTTATTCTCCCTGTTATGGGCATTATCTTGCTTTCACAAAGAGATCTCATTTATTAAACCGAATGGAAATGTTGTATAAAGCGTTCTGCGTTTCTCTACTATCATCCTACGACGATATTTTCCTGTAGATTATAGCATCGTCAGCTAACAAAATTATAGTAATATTGCCCATATTTGAAAATATATATACCTGTATGTATGTATATGCCAACGGCCTTGCATCCTGCACGGATGGATGCCAGAAGCTGAAGAACTACCACCTGGACACAATGAAAACTGGCAGGTGTGAAATCTTATGGGACTTAACTGCTAACGTTATCAGTCCCTAAGCTTACACTACTTAACCTAAATTATTCTAAGGACAAACACACACACCCATGCCCGAGGGAAGACTCGAACCTCCACCGGGCCAGCCGCACAGTCCATGACTGCCCTGAGACCGCTCGGCTAATTGCTATTTCATGACCTGATTGCGTATGTAATGTAATTTTCGGTCATTGGCCCTTATATCAAAATATTCAGTTTAGGATCCTATACTGTCTGTATAATTTTGCGACATGCTGCACAGGATGAGGTACTTAAGACAGGTCTCCTGAAATATACCCAGAGCGAGGAAATATATCGAGGTGCGGTTGTCACTAAGTTACGGAGGACAATGTGGTAAATTTTTCGATGTTTGCAGGTTATTTTTAATGTTAATAAATGCCGAAGATTGACAAAGACATTGTTTTTCTTTCTGTGCCATTAGAAAGAGACATCGAAGAGGATTTTAGAAACGTAACATGTGTGAAAATGATCACATAGGAACAAGGTAACAGCGCCGCAAACCTCTGTACCGTTGTCAGGAAGAGAGATCCCACAAACGCCAGCCACAATGAACCAAATGTAAACAAACACGTAACTTTGGTACGGTTCGTCTGTATACCCGTGCGCTTGAAACCCCTCGGCCTGCGCACTGTTGTTTTAGCGATCAGACAACTTGCTCGTAAAGCTGTTTACACTTTAATAATGTATACGAGAGTCAGTGAAGTACATGGTGAACACCGCCTAACTTTTAGATCAGTTGTTTCATGCTGAAAGGTATCCACGCGTTCACTCTCTATCTCTGCAAAATCTGCTTAAAAAAAAAAGAATCCAAAAAACAGGAAGCGTGCAGAATAAAATATGCCGCTAAAAAGAACAGAAACTGCTGAGAGAATTGCAACTAACATTTTCGCAGCGGCCGCACATAGTAGACGTGTTGACGTGGCAACTTGACTATGCAAGTGCGAACCGTCAAAAGAGTGTTCTGCAAATACAACACTCCAGCTCATTTCATCTTACCTGCTTTAAGTGATGACATGACAAGATTTCACCAAATTATTGTAAGAGATCCGGAGAACACGCTGACCAGGACAACAGTCGAACGTCATTTCTATCGAAGTAAGTCAGGACATCATGGGTGATGCGCTGTACTTATGCGAAATTTCGTTTGTGGGAGTAGCATCGTTTATAGATAATGGAGAAATCTATCTTCGCACTGTGATCTACGGTCAGCTGATATCTGTACTGCCTGATAGAAATGGATAACCAACGATCTTGGTCTGTCAACGTGTGGTATGGGTTTTTCAGGAATCGCATCGTTGATCTCAGTTTTATTTATGGGACTCTTGTTGTATCCATGTACCTGCTGCTCCTAACAGATATGCGGCACGTTTACTGAAAAATATTTCAGTGAGTGTAAGACAGTTCGTGGGATACCACTGTAACGGTTGCCGTCCCCCTCCCTCCCATTCAGCCGCTTATTAACCGAACATTTAAAAATCATAGAACCAGTCGTTCGGGAAACGCAAAACTCTTATCACTGGCCAGATTTAACAACTATGAACTTTTATCCACAGAGAAAATTAAAACAAGGAGTCTATAAGGAACCACCAATTTTTCCATAAGTCATAAATTTCAAGAACAGTATCGACTGTGTGGAAAGCTTCATAGCGTCTATCACTGGTAGATGTTTGTGGAACCTCTTCTCCCGATAGAGGGACAACGATTTGCTTTGCTGTTGTTTTGTCACTATTTGATCAAGTTCCATCCATGTAACGCCGTTGACGTCTTCTTCGAAGTCTCCATCTAATACCACGATAAAAGTGTATAGTATCGGTTTATAAGAATGTGGATGTCATAATCAGGCAGATATGATCGATAAATCTGATTTGTATACCTCAAACTATCTGCCACATCGTTACCTATAACTTGGCGAAAACTTCACCTCGCTGTATTTACTCGATTATTATATATTTTTGGTTGACTGTCTCAGCTGCTACACCTGTTGTAGTGATGGGCGGCTAGTTAGCAATTTTTTCATACGGAAAAGATTATGTCAGGTCTAGCATAGGCATGCATTCAGAAGGGTGAGATTGTGTAAAATGGCTCTGAGCACTATGGGACTTAACATCTGAGGTCATCAGTCCCCTAGAACTTAGAACTACTTAAACCTAACTAACCTAAGGACGTCACACACATCCATGCCCGAGGCAGGATTCGAACCTGCGACCGTAGCAGTCGCACGGTTCCGGACTGAAGCGCCTAGAACGGCTCGGCCACCGCGGCCGGCTCAGATTGTGTACACAGTTTTCTAAACAGCCTTGTAAGAGTAGCACGGCGTCCAGCAACATCCAGCCGCTAAAAAAAGGGTGATAGCGGGTCGAACCATGTTAATGGACACGTTAAATAATGATGGGTGTGGAAGTTTTGGAATAAAAATTGGCAATGATGAAGGAACGTCGAGTAAATTTGTTTAAAAATTTAGTTTGATTGTAAGGAGCGAAGACTTTCGTTGTGTTGAGGTATGTTAAGTCACGAACATGGCAGAAAGCTACTTGTGGGCACAAACAGCTATGACCTTCACGTATCTGTCTGTCGATTTTGCTAAAAGTGCATAAACATATTTTAGATGTGTAATTCGTTGAGTACGTGTCGGGCTACGAATCTGAATATCCGCACTTCTTCTATTCCATGCAGCCCACCCCCCCCCTTTGGTTTCGGCGACGGGACGTTAAACACTAACCACCACCCCACAATCACCCTTTGGTTTCGGTTCTTTCAGCACTGGCAGCGATCTGATAATCTGAAACACAGCAGTCTGCAACGTGGTTGGCAGTAGATAGTAAAATCTTGATTCCCCTGGAAATGACTGGCTGAGTCGGAGGGGTGCTCATCCAGTAAGGCCGCATCAACACCAACCCCCAGGTTTCCTTTACTTACAGTGCAAGGAATTACAGGTCGTATTACAATTGACAGTGGGATCGGGCACCCGTGGGGAATATAGTACAAGCGAAACAAAAACCATCAAGTAAACCAGCGTCTAAACGAGAGCCATTTCCGAAATAACTGCAAACGTGTGGCTATGATCTGCCATTGATTTCAGTGAAATATTGTCCTGGTTCGTAAAAATGAGCGGGGACGCGGTGAAAAGTAATGCCTCCGAATTTTTTTATGTGAGAACTCTGAAACAAAACAAATGTTGTTAACAATCTTCGTCTTCATTCTTCATGTTTACATATTTATTTCTCAGCTTAGTTACTCTGGCAAAGAACACATTTCTCTCAACGAGATACCAGTTTTTTGATACCACCAGTGCATAATTTTTGACTTTGTTGACCGAGCCACAACTTCACCTCTGCTTGCACCGCTTCATCACGATCAAAGCGAAGTCCTTGAAGGTGTTGTTTAAGTTTTGGAAGCAGATGAATGTCGAGTGGGACCAAGTCGGGACTGTGTAGAGGTTGACTGATGACAGTTAACCTAAGGTGTCGGACTGTTGTAGATGTCGCAGCACTCGTGTGTGGTCTGGCATTGCCATGCAGAAGAAGAGAGTGCTTCGAGTGTAGAAGAACTCTTCGAATTCGAAACTCGGTTATAGCACGCTGTTTCTCACGCTCTAACATAGTTATGTTACGCAAAACCATGTGATAAGCTACAATTTGGCGTCTTCTAGCGGCAGAGGGCTGCAAATCGGCAGACATGGAGAATAAAGATGTTGAATGTTAATACCATTCATTTTATTTAAAAAGCCTTAAGAGTTTCCTCATAAAAAATTCTGAGGTATTACTTCGCACCACGTCCTCGTACAGTATTTGAAGTGTAATTGTTCCCAAATTTCACTCCATGGCCTACCTTAACAAGAAATACAGTACTGCTTCAACACATTGCATTTTAGAAATTACTCTACAGTCATCCGTGTCAAAGCAGGTGTTCCATGTATCGGTCTCACATTTGGATGGAATAGTACACTCGTACCTCCAGTTAGTTATACAGCCTTTCTAACACCATGGATCATTTCGTAAATCTTGACAAGGCAATACAATTCTTCAACCTTACCAACGGGAGAGCCTTATAATTTACTTTAGAGGTAGCTCAAGACAGGATAATTATTTAAATAAAAATAAATTTTTAATGTAACGGGTTTATAAATCAGCCTATAAAGTATAAAATAATTTCTCCCAGCTCATATACACTCCTGGAAATTGAAATAAGAACACCGTGAATTCATTGTCCCAGGAAGGGGAAACTTTATTGACACATTCCTGGGGTCAGATACTTCACATGATCACACTGACAGAACCACAGGCACATAGACACAGGCAACAGAGCATGCACAATGTCGGCACTAGTACAGTGTATATCCACCTTTCGCAGCAATGCAGGCTGCTATTCTCCCACGGAGACGATCGTAGAGATGCTGGATGTAGTCCTGTGGAACGGCTTGCCATGCCATTTCCACCTGGCGCCTCAGTTGGACCAGCGTTCGTGCTGGACGTGCAGACCGCGTGAGACGACGCTTCATCCAGTCCCAAACATGCTCAATGGGGGACAGATCCGGAGATCTTGCTGGCCAGGGTAGTTGACTTACACCTTCTAGAGCACGTTGGGTGGCACGGGATACATGCGGACGTGCATTGTCCTGTTGGAACAGCAAGTTCCCTTGCCGGTCTAGGAATGGTAGAACGATGGGTTCGATGACGGTTTGGATGTACCGTGCACTATTCAGTGTCCCCTCGACGATCACCAGTGGTGGACGCCCAGTGTAGGAGATCGCTCCCCACACCATGATGCCGGGTGTTGGCCCTGTGTGCCTCGGTCGTATGCAGTCCTGATTATGGCGCTCACCTGCACGGCGCCAAACACGCATACGACCATCATTGGCACCAAGGCAGAAGCGACTCTAATCGCTGAAGACGACACGTCTCCATTCGTCCCTCCATTCACGCCTGTCGCGACACCACTGGAGGCGGGCTGCACGATGTTGGGGCGTGAGCGGAAGACGCCCTAACGGTGTGCGGGACCGTAGCCCAGGTTCATGGAGACGGTTGCGAATGGTCCTCGCCGATACCCCAGGAGCAACAGTGTCCCTAATTTGCTGGGAAGTGGCGGTGCGGTCCCCTACGGCACTGCGTAGGATCCTACGGTCTTGGCGTGCATCCGTGCGTCGCTGCGGTCCGGTCCCAGGTCGACGGGCACGTGCACCTTCCGCCGACCACTGGCGACAGCATCGATGTACTGTGGAGACCTCACGCCCCACGTGTTGAGCAATTCGGCGGTACGTCCACCCGGCCTCCCGCATGCCCACTATACGCCCTCGCTCAAAATCCGTCAGCTGCACATACGGTTCACGTCCACGCTGTCGCGGCATGCTACCAGTGTTAAAGACTGCGATGGAGCTCCGTATGCCACGGCAAACTGGCTGACACTGACGGCGGCGGTGCACAAATGCTGCGCAGCTAGCGCCATTCGACGGCCAACACCGCGGTTCCTGGTGTGTCCGCTGTGACGTGCGTGTGATCATTGCTTGTACAGCCCTCTCGCAGTGTCCGGAGCAAGTATGGTGGGTCTGACACACCGGTGTCAATGTGTTCTTTTTTCCATTTCCAGGAGTGTAGATTCCTAATTTTTAATAGCTATAAAAATACTTTAAAATTTATAACGGAAAACGTGGGGTGCATGTTAGGCGTAATTGCATGAACCCCACGTTTTTCGTTATAGACGTTACGAGTATTATCATAGATAATGAAAATTCGGAATCACAAATATTACATCTACCTCGGTAGGGTTAAGTATCTGAATGTGACCCAAAGAAATTATTTGATAATGTAGTATAATTTAAAAACGTATTATATTAAAATTTGTTTTATTTAAATAATTATTTTCTGCTTTGTAGTCTCATTTTACTGTTACAAATCATTGTGGTCCGAATATAACGAGGATAAGGAATGACTCAAAGAAGCAGCAGCAACTGGCAGACCGCCAAAAGGCTGTCAACAGCGGTTAGCCGAATGGGAACAAGAGGATAATAACAAGAGGTAGAGGCAACACAGCAGAATAGCGAAGTTTTGATGAGCAGTCGATGAGCGAAAACCTAAGGCATAGTGAAATCTGAGACCAGACGAGTGGTATGTAATGAGGACGATACGAGAGCATAGAGGATATTTAACTAAAGTAGAGCCGTGGTGCGACTAGCTTAAAAGTGGAGCTGCAAGCGCTAATTGGATGGTGAGGTGTTGCTGAGGAGATAATAGCACTTACAGATGTAACAGTGCCATTTAGCGGCCATCATCGAGTTCCACACATACTGCTTGTACCCCCCCGGGTAGCTGAGTTGTGCGACAGAATGCCAATCCTAAGGGCCCGGGTTCGATTCCTGGCTGGGTCGGCGATTTTCTCCGCTCAGGGACTGGGTGTTGTGTTGCCCTATTCGTCATCATTTCATCCCCATCGACGGGGAAGTTGCCGAAGTGGCGTCAAATCGAAAGAATTGCACCCGGGGAACGGTCTACCCGACGGGAGGCCCTAGTCACACGACGTTTACGACGACACATACTGCCTGGACTGCATTCCTATACCACACAACACACTGGTGCTCTAGCATAGCCGGGATGTCAGGGTTTCACAGTCCTTTTCACTTCCACCCCCACCTCTACCCTTATGGAAGCTTGGTGGATGAGTCAGACAAAAAATGAGTTAGTACTGTCGTTTCACTCAAATACAGGTAAGAAAGCGTCCTAACAGAAACTTGTTAAAAATCCAGATGGCTAAAATTAGATAAGCTAGGACGCAAAGATGTAGGTCCTGACTGACTTACCTTCTTGGACCGTGTCAGTGCATCAGATGTCTTACAACAGCAGAAAGAAGTGCCGGTGCCCCATCATGCCTGTAAACTTTTCTTATTCCTCAGCTATGTTCGGTCCATGGGCAAAATTTGAGCCCAGTGAAATGGGGACGAAAAAAATTACTTTCCAACAAGATTTTTGCTAAGTAGGACAATGTTTCATCCTGAAGTCAGAGGCAGTTTGTTACCACACATTGAAAATTATCTCACAAATGTCTCGTTTATGGACTCATGCTTACTGGAACGTTTGTGCTTTTATTATCATATACTCATGTCAGTTTTCGCTATTGATTATAATACATCCTGTATATTGGCATGTGCAAGGACTGTGGAGGTATATGCGAACGGACAGTGTGAAATGATACTGTAACGAATAACTGAAACTTCGTGTACTTAATTTTCCATTGCCAAATCTGACATTATGAAGCTCTAGCAAAGTGAAACTACGTCTTTAGAGCTTTATATTAATATTGACATGAATCAGCTGTGGAGTACAAGTTGATCAAAATGACAGTCATCAATAAATGTAAAAACACACTGAGCTCGGCGGGATGTGACCAGGAGACGTTAGTAAAGACAGGGAACCAAAACCAAAATAAATGAATAAGAGTAAAAGTACGGAGGACGAAGATAGCTTTGTTGCGCTGTGATAGATTTCCCGTGCGTGCAGTCTGAGTGAGATGGATCACGTCTGCAGGGACGTAGGTCTCACTGTGCGGGCGAGAAACCGCAGCCAGGTAGGCTCGTTTTACGTACACTGTCAACGGAAATCACGCCGTCTGGCGTCTAACTACTTTCCTTAACAATGAAAACTATCCGTTTTTTCTTTTCCTTAAAAGCAGTTACTGAAAACTGTGAAAAGTGTCTGACAAGACTTTATAGAAATATGCAAAGAGAATGGCTACCGAACTGATATCATCAGAATAATTTAGCATTATTTTAGGGTGTAAGTTTTAGCTAGATTCCTTAAGGATTCATTGGTGGCAGTGGGAAGGGGGCACCTCAGAGGGCAGTGAGCTTTGTAGCACGAGCTTCTGTTAACGGAGTGATGCTGTTGCCGGGCTGTTGAAGTGCTCGCCTTAATTAGATTTCCTGAGAAAGATCGACGACTAGCATTCCTTGGTGTCCCGATTGCGAGAGCGCCTGATCCACGCAGTGTACGGTAGGTGAAAACACACAAATGCGAACTTCTAAAATCGCCATCGTAGACAGAAACGAAGTATGATGCCATTGTCATCAGTGTTGCTAAATACATATGAGAATTTGCATAACGTAAAAGCGAAGCTTAACATCTTAAACCACATTCTTAGAACGAGCATGTTTCAGCCAGAGGGGAGTTACGCAGTGGATCTTGGAATCTACTCCGAGTTTACAGAATATAAATATGTAGATCGACAAATCCACGACTTTCATTGATACCATAGTTATCTTTTGCTATATCTTCTCGAAGTCAAAACTACTGGTATAGGTCTGCGGCTGTCCTTGAGGTTCTGAGGTACATTGCTTTGTCATATTGCCAAAGAGTAAATTACATAATCACCTCTTTGTAAAATGCTAATACTGAAACTGTCTGAAAATTCAACGTGTCCTAAATCAGTGTTGTCAACATGAAAACATATAGACAATTTGACAAGTAACAATTGGGGGTACGTGGTGTCTCTGCTAGTAATTCTCAACAATGTCTAGTCAGCTTGGTTCATTCTGTGACCGTTGACATCGTTATTCCACTACCAAGTGAACTGCAGGCCATAATGGGAACGAGATCAGAAAATTATTTCATACTATATGTACTAATTAATTAGCATGAAATCCAATTTTATGTATAATTCAGTCATTTATGATACAAAAGGGACACAGAGAGTAGCGTTTTCGTATGCATGCAAATAATGTTTATAACATATTTATTCACCATCAGATGATAGAGCTGTAGACATATTATTAACAAAATAAAAACTGGATTGGAAATTATCATCATGAACATGTAAAAATAATATTTGATCTAAGGTATTTTAATCTGGAATTACACTGTATGTAGGCAACGTGTATCAGAAATAATCCATGGTATTTTGCCGATACTTACTTTTGTGCATATTAAATGAAACATCGTTTTGCGTATCAGACTACGTGGTAGAATGGAGATATTTTCATCTCATGCTTCGAATGAAGTAGCTCTGGTATTTCTGAAATGTATTTACAACGTTCCCATAGCATAAATTTGATGGAATTAGCTCATCGGAGATGTCTCATGTAACTGGGAGTTAAAGATGTAGCGTTAGGCATAATTTCTGAAACGTAACTTGAATCACGTATTGAAAAGTAATTGAGAAACTATATTTAAAATGAATAGTGTTAAAGGAACAGTAAATTTCAAGCTGTCTTACGTTGTAGTCTAAAGTGCATGTTATATTGCACCAGAGCGAACTTTCAGTTAAGATAGAGAACCAAAGGGATTAAAGTCAGAAGCAAACAGTCAGGTATCAACCGAATGCTTGTTATCGATCTTTAAATATTCAGAGCGGTGGATTCGTAGGAATTATATCACAGACTCCTTCGTAGGATTCACCAAATGAACTAGAGCTGAGTGTGTGTTCCATCGTACATCGCTGCAGAGTTTTCCTCTTTTTCTCTTTTTTTTTTTTTTTTTTTTTTTTTTTTTTTTTTTTTTTTTTTTTTTTTTAAGAAAAAGGCTGAGGTGAACTGTCAGTATTTACACCAATCATTCATCATCAGCAGGTCATCTGAAACTACGAAACAGTTTCCAAATCATCGGATGCATTATACCTTGTTCCCATACTGTCTGCAAGGTGTAGCTCAGTGAACTGAACTCGCATTCAAGAGGAAAGTTGTTCAAATTCTTACCCTGCCATCCAATATCCATGGTTTCTTTGCATAGATTAAGGAGAATTCTGGGATGACTCATCTGCATTTGCAAAGGTTGCTACGGATTTCCTTGCGTATCTTTCTCCAACCTGAGAATATGTTTCATCTCTAAAGACCTCGTCGTCGTCGGGAAGTTAAACTCTCATTTTTCTTCTCTAATTTTTTCGCATTTGAGAAGAGTGGAGTACAAAGTCGCAGCTGATCATTCAAACTATGGTTTCTCATGATTATCTTAAACCAGTTAAGGCAGGAGTGGCCAAGAATTCTTCACATGTGTAGTGCTCTCGCTTGCGAATGGAGTCCTGTCACCTGGCTACACACTTCTCCCATTATCACGCCACGCTATCTGGCAGGCAAGAGGAAGAAACAGTGAATGTGCCGTATTTAGACAGCAATGCAACTGCCCAAGGAACACTGACCGTCTTGCACATGGCTTTGTTTCATATTTCATAACAACACAGTTTAAAAACAAAGAACTTTTCAATATTATTTAATTATTTTTGGGACGATGAACAAATAAAAAATTTATGTCTTGTACAAACATATATAGACAGAAACATTGTGTCACTATCTCATCATGGAGATGTGAAAATTCGCCCGAGGAAAACAGCATACAGTTCCTGGGCAGTTTTATCGTAAAAGAACTTGTCTTTCAAATGGGAACTGCACTGCAGATCGATCGTTTCTATTTGTACAATGTAGATGGCCGCTTTCAACTAAAATGACGAACGATCTCGAAAACAATTCAAAAACAGATGACAGAATGACAGTGTCTTCAAAACGTTCAGAAAAATACTTCTATAATTTTTTCATGCCATAATGAATTCATTAGTCCTCACGTTTATTTTAGTGCCAATGATATCAGGGAAATGGAATCTCTTTTGCTTCTTTTTTTGTCAGAACTTGCCGATTCCGCAACGTGATTTTCTTTTTAAATGCAATCCCAAAAAATCAAAAATAAGTTTTTTCCTCACCGTTTAGTGTCGTACTGAGGGCAGTCTGCAGTCAACTCTGTTTAAAATGAAACGTGTACAATCCATTCCGGGTTTCTAGTTTTCGTTCTTGCTCTCCTTTTTTGTACAGAAATTCAACACTAATGGGTCTTAAAACTAAAACTGTTACCGGGATTTCATTTGACTTAACCAATGTACTTTGCAATTCTTCATTCAAATCCATCAAAACCTGTTGCAATTTACTATATAGTGATGTGTGCGACTTCAGGAAATTGACTATTCGTACCACAAATTTCATCACGTGCTCAATGGCTACTAATTTAGCGCAAAGTACTTCTTGATGTACAGAACAGTGAATCCTTACAAATCGTTCATCGGTGGTTGTAATTTTTTGCTCTTTCAACGCCAACTAAATCTTTAAATTCTTTCTGCATGATGTTGAAATGTCATCCTATAGCAAATCTGTCGCATCCGTCGATTGTGTGACTGCATAATAGATCTTGAGAGTTCTCCTCCTTCCCTCCTGTGATTTCCATTTATTTTTAAACGTTGGGACGATAGATCACTAGACTGCCTCTTTTTGCGCAAACAACCAATGGTTCTATGAGCTTATTTAACAGCACGAACAAACAGCTGAGGGTAAATAGCGCTGGCGCCACGATTTTGCGAAGCTAAAGGAAGTCGTGCCGACCGCAAAATGCCACACCAAATGCCAGAAGAAACACGTGTCGCCACGCACTTCTAAATGAAATGTCGCGCCGTACCGAGTAGGTCCGAGGTGGACAGAGCAAATCCGACACGTGCCAAGACAGATCGAGACAATGACTGCGTGCATGCAACACATCGTGCACACTTCAAATTTGCATGCCATGTTCGACCCTGGATTAAGGCATTTCCAGGATAGTTTGCTTTGAAAGTACAGATGCTAATTCCCTGCCCCCCTCCCCATTCTTACCATGTCGGCGCTCGTGTTCCGTTTGTATTAATGTCGTCGTTGGAGGGGTTTTGAACGCTTCCATTTCTTTTCTGTTTCCACTCTTGCAGAAATGAATGATAATAGAGTACGATTTTTTTTGCATTTCACTACGCCTCTTTGATTGCACCCTCCGCGTTTAATCTCATAGCCGCGCGGGATTAGCCGAGCGGTCTCGGGCTCGGCAGTCATGGACTCTGCGGCTGGTCCCGGCGTAGGTTCGAGTCCTCCCTCTAACATGGGTGTGTGTGTGTGTGTGTTTGTTCTTAGGGTAATTTAGGATAAGTAGTGTGTAAGCTTCGGGACTGATGACCTTATCAGTTAAGTCCCATAAGATTTCACACATCTTTAATCTCATATATGACATCGCCAGACATCATGTGTTTCCTTTGACTACCTGATCCACATGTGCTGCAGATCTATACTCAACACATACTGTTATTTTTAGAACGCTCCAGTCATAAATTATACTGGACTGACTCCTAACTGTTTTTAATTTATTTTTCCCTTGGGTATCATTTCAAACCACTCTGTAGTAGTGGAACATATGGTGGAGAGAGCCTGAAATCGGTGCGAGCGAGTACGGCTAACAGCAACATATAGCTAAAAATACGAAAATAGCTGTAACCCGTCATAAAACAACTTCCAGTCCGTTTATTATGCCTTAGATGAGATACACTCTAGCAACAATGGCAATCTGAGTGCCGGTCGGGGTGGCCTAGCGGTTCTAGGCGCTAGAGTCTGGAACCGCGCGACCGCTACGGTCGCAGGTTCGAATCCTGCCTCGGGCATGGATGTGTGTGATGTCCTTAGTTAGGTTTAAGTAGTTCTAAGTTCTAGGGGACTGATGACCTCATAAGTTAAGTCCCATAGTGCTCAGAGCCATTTTTGAACATGCTGAGTTTTGTATAGACCCTGAATGAAAGAGACTGGCAGTCAGAGCAAATAAAAACTGTAATACAAGAAGAAACATAGAAATGCCCACAGATGAGCAAGTAACTGAAACAAAATATGCTTGGGTAAAAAAAAAAAACACTAATGATGCGGCAGAGTCATACTAATCGAGAATTTCCTATCGGCGCTAACTTATCTTATAAAAAGAACAAGATTGTCCAGTTATTAAGGCACATAATTCGGGTGGTTCCCGATTCACATCCCAATCCAGCTATTCTACGTAGATTTAGAGAATCTATGGTTTCCTTAAATCAGTTAACACAAATTACAGTTCCTTTGAAGAGGGCATGGCCGATTTTCAACCCAGTCATTTCACAGTTGGAACTTGTGTTTTGCCTTTAATGATGTAGTTCAATAGAACCGAAATGATGATTTTTGTTTTTACATTCATACAACCAGAAACTTACGAAGAAGAGTTCTACTGCGGATCAGATTGCTTATGTGGTGAGCACAGCGTCATCCATTTCTATAACAAGCAAAGTGTGGCTAACTTGGAAGCTGATATGTAAACACAACCAAACCTAATACCCCATACCCACTTATATTGTACGGCAGGGATGAACAGATTTGCTTGTAACGCGGGCCTATCAGTGACCGCGTAAGGGTCGCAAGAACAAAAATATCATGCTGTGAGACTAGTTATTACTCCAAATTGCAAATTGGAATTCCCTGCCCATTTCCAGGTATGCAATGTTGAAAAGAATTGAGTTTTACAAGGGCTCGATCTCACTATTTCGGGAGGGAATGAAAGATGGGTAATAAAAATAAAAAAAAATGAAACACAAGAACGAACGCGAGGGGTGGGCCGCCTTCAGACCAATGACGGACCATGGTTTGTGCGTCCCTGGAGTGTGCTCTCCGTCAGCGATTGCGGAGTCAGTCTGAAAACAAAATATATGGAAAATGAGATCTCAGCAGGATTTGTCAAGGTGAACAAGTGTAATGAACATTAGCTATTGCGGCGCAGCTCAGGAATGTCACGTCCAGCCCACTCTGTGAGCCAATTATGATTCCAGACTTCCTCACGTGCCTACCAGCTGATTTCGCTGTCAGGACGTTACAGAGTTTGCGATGTTCGTCTGTCGAGCACTCTGAAGTATGTTAAATTATGCTGACATAATACAGTCTACACGATGAGCAAACAGATAAATGGATAGTCATACGAGGTGTGGCTAGAAAAAAAACCGGACTAGCACTGGTGAAACAATAAAACGAATGCAATAAGGCTGAAAGTCGCGTGGCCTGTCACATGACTCTCGCTCCGCCTACTGCTCGAGTTTCATCTGCCTCCTGCACTCAGTCTGCCCGTGGCGCCTGTTTTAAGTAGTTGACGTTTTGTCTGTGCGTCGGAAAATGTTGAGTGTACAGAAAGAACAGCGTGTTAACATCAAATTTTGTTTCAAACTAGGAAAATCTGCAAGTGAAACGTTTGTAATGTTACAACAAGTGTATGGCGATGATTGTTTATCGCGAACACAAGTGTTTGAGTGGTTTAAACGATTTAAAGATGGCCGCGAAGACACCAGTGATGACACTCGCACTGGCAGACCATTGTCAGCAAAAACTGATGCAAACATTGAAAAAATCGGTAAACTTGTTCGACAAGACAACAAGTCAACTCCTGTTAACTCAGACACTGCTCTGATTGTTAAACGGCGATCTTGTCGAACAAGTTTACCGATTTTTTCAATGTTTGCATCAGTTTTTGCTGACAATGGTCTGCCAGTGCGAGTGTCATCACTGGTGTCTTCGCGGCCATCTTTAAATCGTTTAAACCACTCAAACACTTGTGTTCGCGATAAACAATCATCGCCGTACACTTGTTGTAACATCGCGGCCATCTTTAAATCGTTTAAACCACTCAAACACTTGTGTTCGCGATAAACAATCATCGCCGTACACTTGTTGTAACATTACAAACGTTTCACTTGCAGATTTTCCTAGTTTGAAACAAAATTTGATGTTAACACGCTGTTCTTTCTGTACACTCAACATTTTCCGACGCACAGACAAAACGTCAACTACTTAAAACAGACGCCACGGGCAGACTGAGTGCAGGAGGCAGATGAAACTCGAGCAGTAGGCGGAGCGAGAGTCACGTGACAGGCCACGTGACTTTCAGCCTTATTGCATTCGTTTTATTGTTTCAACAGTACTAGTCCGGTTTTTTTCTAGCCACACCTCGTATGTTGCAGACACATACAATGGCGTCGAAACATTAAACGCAGTCTAGACTTCGCAGCTCGTTGAGAGGCGGACAGGTGAGCTGCCTACAAAGTCCTGCTACCGGGTGCCAGAATACTGGAGAAACAACGAGATACAGGACTGTAGTCTGCAACAGTGGTGGGTTAGATTTCCACATGCCAGGGCACAGTAGTGCACTCCTGTGGTTACCTATGTCACAACGTATCTGCTCAGAGCGACTGCAAATACTCGCCGCTCAGCCCCTAGTAGCGGGTATATTCGTACTACGACTGGTTCCGAGACTTCTGACTACAACTGACACCATCTACACACCAAACAACGGTCGAGCGTGGGGTCAAGCAGCTTCAACACTGCCTGTCAGCGCCATCAGCTAGTCGCTGGTAGACCTGATGGTTTCGGGTATCGAGTCGGTGTTATCAAGGAAAGACCTCCTCTAGGGCGTCTTCGATACACACTCCGCTACCTCCAGGTATTCCAGGTTCAGCATAGGGACCAGGCCTGCTGTTCACGGCCGTTGCGGCGTGTGCCCGCTAGCTGCCTGAGTTGCCTACCTTGCATCAGCACGGCCACCACGTTGTCATGACCTTCTACTGAGGCAGCACCGCTGCCTTACATGCACACACACTGATATGTGCCGAGACACCGTCGGGTATTACCCTGAGGTAGCAACCGCTGCGTAAGTCACCACACACGTCACCCGGAAGCCGTCATCAACTTGTGTATGTGAGACTTGCAGAATAAAGAATATTATTACTTACTGAGCTCCCCTTACTCCGCACTGACTGTGATACTGGTAACCGCAATACACAAGTCCTCCACACGCCATTCTGGGACAGAAGCGTCTATCGTGGTTAAAAATGGTGACTGCATCCCAGACACCATTAAAAACATGATCCTATAAAAACAAAGATAAAAAGAGTAGGCGAACTCTAAATGATTGTTACAGTACTGTGTGTGTTGGAAAGGAATATAACCTAGCTCGAAAAGAAAAATCAATAGATTGGGCTGTGTTCCTCAGTCGTTTGTTTCAGAGGACAGTAGATAGTGCAGCTCAGGTTGATGCTGTTTCATCTAACTGCAAAGTAATTAATTACGAAATGTTCACCAAATGGAAGCTTAAGACCTCACATAAAATAGAGTATAATTTTCGCGAAATGAAAACAAAATCAAATTACTAACAGAATGTCAGTGGTGTAAAAGAAGAAACTAACAGCATATCAATAATACTGTATAAATGGAGAAACATTTACTACTCTAGCTCAGTATTTCTACAAAAGAGAAGAATGCGTTTGGTGTTTAATGTCACATCTAATTACACACAAGCAAGAAAGTGTACCTCAAGAATAAACAAGAAGTCACAATGACGTTTCAGGTGTGATCAACTTTCATGCTTACTAGCTAGAAAGATATAAGAAATAGATAAAAATTTATTTTCAAGTTGGTATTGACAAATAGAAAGATAAATGTGTTGCATGCCGTCAACAAACATTGCAAAATAAATATGAATTGTGATAAGCCTGTTGGAAGAAAACACTACGCTAACGCAAGCGTAATTTGCATCTTTGTTAGCCACAATGAACGTCAGACTACACGCACATGTAGCGACGAATGAGTGGATGTCTGCTACCGAATCAGATTGCTTGGGTTCGAGCGCACACTTTGCACGTAGAGTGGCCACTTTAGCGAGTCATGTCAGGCGGCGTCCTTGCGATAGCTAGTGCTGTTTGGCGGTCAACCACATTGGCGATGATTTTGACGTCCTGGATACCTGAAGAATGGCTGAAAGCTAAAAAAGCAAAGCTAAATGGCCCCCGTGTGCATCAGGCCTGCGTTCTCCCACCAGGGCTGGACGCTCCGAGACGTAACCTTTGCCATGATTTTCGTCGTGATATATTCGCTATTCTTTTGCATCAATTCTGTGTACATGTAAGTAACAGAATGACTCAAGAGTCCATGCAGCAAGACACAAAACAAAGTATGTACAGTGTTTTAACACACCTATAATCTTCATTACTACTCCCGTAAGTGTCGCAATGCCAAATATTAAGGAAAAAAAAAAACGTGCATTGTTATCAAAATCGACATTCCTGCAAGCACCAGATGCTTGCTGTGCAGTGATATGGTGCTGAAACAGTTGGTAATTTCGAACTGGTATAATCAAATATGCTGTCGACTGCTGTTTTTCATTCGAGTTTACGGCGATAGCACATTATTTTTACTGTTTCAGCACATGGACCTGTCACACTATTCTATGTAACGGTTTCTAATTACTACGTTCCAGAGTACACTCTTTTGACTATGTTTCACCAGAAAACACATTCTTTTACGGTAAACCAACTATAATCTCTCTCCCACTATAATTTATTGATTTTTAATTGAAACAGTTTTTTCGCTGCGATCGAACACGCATAACGAATGGATAACAGAGAACTCGCTTCGTACGAGATCTATCTAAAACGGAAACGTGACTCTTTCTTGTACTGGTTCTAAGGTTCTTCAAAATTAGGTGAAAACAGATGCTTTGAAGGGATACCATTTACTCTGATTATTAAATTTGTAAGTAACACTGTTTCTAACAACGATTAGACCCAACCATGATCACACTGGCAGTTAAACTTAGATCTAATTTCAGAATGAAGTTTGCCATTGCTGTATTGCTTTTCCATATTAAACTGTCACACTATAACAGTTCACGGCAGCCTTAATAATTTTTCATGTAATAATACAGGCCGCCAACTGAACCTATAGACAAAGAACGAAAACACTGATTTATCCAGGCGTATTACGCGGAACCTCGGCGAATAAACCGATTAATCACTCGCTGCTGCCCTACCATTCGACGGGAAACTTCCAAACTAGTATTTTGTCAATATCTTCAAATTGTTCATTTACGTTTTGGTGTGTCTCGACAGCATACGACCGTTCCACGCGAAACCTGAGTGCGACTGCCCTCGCTTCGCATAAAGGTACCTGAACGGTAGCGCTTCGTCACTGCTGAACGAAACAACAAGGCAACTCCGGAGAAGGTTTGCTCAGCTCCATATATTCCAGGGAACCGGGTACGCATAAGAGGTGCGATTTATTACGTCATATCATAAGGTGAGATCAAAACGTTTCAGTTCGATGGCTCTAAAATCAATCGGTATGCCAGTCATTCAAAATCGCCGTGAGGATTGAGACAGTCATCCCACCGAAGCACTACGATGAAGATATCTGTTTGGTACAAACACCATGTCCTCCGGCGTGAAATGGTTAAAATGGCTCTGAGCACAATGGAACTTAACATCTGAGGTCATCAGTCCCCTAGAACTTAGAAGTACTTCAACCTAACTAACCTAAAGACAACACACACATCCATGCCCGAGGCAGGATTCGAACCTGCGACCGTAGTAGTCGCGCGGTTCCGGACTGAAGCGCCTAGAACCGCTCGACCACTGCGGCCGGCTCCCGCGTGAAGAAGTCCGTAACTGCCTGCAGCTTATTCTCATCCGACAGGAATCGTCGACCCACAAAGCACTTTCTAAGTGACCGAAGTCGTAATACTCGCGTGGGGAAAGATCAGGACTAGAGCTCGGGTACTCGAGTGTCTCCAACTTGAGTTGGCGTAACTTCCGCGTTACGAAATTTCCGATATAGGAATATGCGTTATCATGAAGCAGCAGCACCATTCCACAACAGTGGTTTTCGAAGGCGTGCTGCCCGATACACATTCTTCATTCTCGGTGGATGTCTACCGGTGTTTGTCCATTGGCAGCCAGGAATAGCAGCACATTGGTACTGTTTGGACGCATTTGTTAATAACGTCACCATAGTTCACGTTTCCACATTTGCCGCGCGCACGTCCGAAAGGCTCGAATGCTATCCCGGATGTTTACCAACAGCCATTCTTTCTACATATCAATCTCGAATGGAACAGGGAAGTGGGGGAAAGATAGTAGTGCTACAAGTACCCTCCGCCATATATCGTTATGTGGCTTTCGAAGTAGAGACGTAGTTGTAGATGTAGAATCTTTTATGGATACTTCAAACACTTCTATATTGCTAATCATATAGTATTATACCTTGGCGTGTGTATACACTCCTGGAAATTGAAATAAGAACACCGTGAATTCATTGTCCCAGGAAGGGGAAACTTTATTGACACATTCCTGGGGTCAGATACATCACATGATCACACTGACAGAACCACAGACACATAGACACAGGCAACAGAGCATGCACAATGTCGGCACTAGTACAGTGTATATCCACCTTTCGCAGCAATGCAGGCTGCTATTCTCCCATGGAGACGATCGTAGAGATGCTGGATGTAGTCCTGTGGAACGGCTTGCCATGCCATTTCCACCTGGCGCCTCAGTTGGACCAGCGTTCGTGCTGGACGTGCAGACCGCGTGAGACGACGCTTAATCCAGTCCCAAACATGCTCAATGGGGGACAGATCCGGAGATCTTGCTGGCCAGGGTAGTTGACTTACACCTTCTAGAGCACGTTGGGTGGCACGGGATACATGCGGACGTGCATTGTCCTGTTGGAACAGCAAGTTCCGTTGCCGGTCTAGGAATGGTAGAACGATGGGTTCGATGACGGTTTGGATGTACCGTGCACTATTCAGTGTCCCCTCGACGATCACCAGTGGTGTACGGCCAGTGTAGGAGATCGCTCCCCACACCATGATGCCGGGTGTTGGCCCTGTGTGCCTCGGTCGTATGCAGTCCAGACTGTGGCGCTCACCTGCACGACGCCAAACACGCATACGACCATCATTGGCACCAAGGCAGAAGCGACTCTCATCGCTGAAGACGACACGTCTCCATTCGTCCCTCCATTCACGCCTGTCGCGACACCACTGGAGGCGGGCTGCACGATGTTGGGGCGTGAGCGGAAGACGGCCTAACGGTGTGCGGGACCGTAGCCCAGCTTCATGGAGACGGTTGCGAATGGTCCTCGCCGATACCCCAGGAGTACAGTGTCCCTAATTTGCTGGGAAGTGGCGGTGCGGTCCCCTACGGCACTGCGTAGGATCCTACGGTCTTGGCGTGCATCCGTGCGTCGCTGCGGTCCGGTCCCAGGTCGACGGGCACGTGCACCTTCCGCCGACCACTGGCGACAACATCGATGTACTGTGGAGACCTCACGCCCCACGTGTCGAGCAATTCGGCGGTACGTCCACCCGGCCTCCCGCATGTCCACTATACGCCCTCGCTCAAAGTCCGTCAACTGCACATACGGTTCACGTCCACGCTGTCGCGGCATGCTACCAGTGTTAAAGACTGCGATGGAGCTCCGTATGCCACGGCAAACTGGCTGACACTGACGGCGGCGGTGCACAAATGCTGCGCAGCTAGCGCCATTCGACGGCCAACACCGCGGTTCCTGGTGTGTCCGCTGTGCCGTGCGTGTGATCATTGCTTGTACAGCTCTCTCGCAGTGTCCGGAGCAAGTATGGTGGGTCTGACACACCGGTGTCAATGTGTTCTTTTTTCCATTTCCAGGAGTGTATTTTTCCTCGTTTTTCAGTTTTGTTATGTTCTGTAGAGTTGATGAAGATACCCAGAAGCCGACAACAATGATGATCCGATAAATCAGTTTACAACTATGCTTGAAAAGAATAATTACTTTTGAATCTTTGTAAATTCTTGCATGAAGTTATTTTGAAAATACAAAAGTAGTTTGCTATATTTCTTTTCAACAAAACTGAAATAATAAAACGATACAAAACATACGAGACCGCACGCATTACTGAGAAATTATTTGCTGTTTCCCATCATTACAGCGAATCTACGTAACTCTTTCGAGACGGGACGAAATGTTCCTTGCTTTCTCGATAGTATAATTATCACACTGATTTAAGAAATATCGAATTATAACTGTTGCCAAAAAGTAAGAAATATGTAACAGTATATAATGTTGCATGTACTAGAACTAGTGATTTGGACCCAAACATGGGCCCGCCGGAGTGGCCGAGTGGTTCTAGGAGCTACAGTCTGGACCCGCGCGACCGCTACGGTCGCAGGTTCGAATCCTGCCTCGGGTATGGATGTGTGTGATGTCCTTAGGTTAGTTAGGTTTAGTAGTTCTAAGTTCTAGAGGACTGATGACCTCAGAAGTTAAGTCCTAAAGTTCTCAGAGCCATTTGAACCAAATTTTTGATCCAAACATGGGAAAACAGCCAGTACCACACCAACACCTTCATCAAATTTGACAATTTCTTAGACGCGCAGTGATAAACACCATTATTCAGGAATCCGTCAGCTTCACACACTCCCATCTCAGTACCACATCATATACCGTGGCTCATAACTTCATGTAAACGTCATGTAATGCTCCATGGACTAATGATTCCGTCGTGTGTATCAATTTAGGTTACGTTGCTCGTACATTACGTCCCAGAATTTGGCAGACCCTGTTGGTTAACTGCTCTGGAGAACAAAAAGGCTGTTTGGGTTTAATGCGTTCCTATCACTTCCATTCCTAAATGACATAATTATCTTCCAAGGTTCCGACAGTAAAGAAATAAACGAACAACATATTATGGAAGCATTTTATTACTAATAAACTTCATGAAAAGCAAAACTTTTGCTCGGCTCTAGAAGACGAATGAAAATTCACTGGCTTGCGTATCCAAATGCATCGATAGAGAGCTCCGTTATTCAGCAACAATTCCTTTCAGTCTGTAATACAGGCAGTGAGCTCTCTTTCTATGTCCACGTGTTATGTTTTACGTCATACCTAGAGCCATTATTCAGTGCACTAGCAAAATGAAAAATTTTATAGTATATTATTGACGATGATATACATTTTGCTTTCAATAAACAAAAACCACACAGAATTTTAATAGCCGCGTAAAGCACACGGCTGCAGCAAGTAAAAGTAAAATAGACACACTTTCTTTGATGTATTCTCTTTAAAAGATGTCGACTCAGGACTAGTCACAGTTCTGTTTACTATTAAAGTATGTATTGAAGTTTCGTGTGTACACAAGGCATCAAGTATGGGAAATATATTATGCAATTTGAAAATGTGTATGACGACCGAATGTTGTGGCGTATGACCTACGTGTGGACATGGTATCTATGCAGCATGTTACAGGTGCGTGTAAAGAAAATATTGAAGAGTGTCGCGTGTTACCGCCGCCCGGAGTGGCCGTGCGGTTCTAGGCGCTACAGTCTGGAACCGCGTGACCGCTATGGTCGCAGGTTCGAATCCAGCCTCGGGCATGGATGTGTGTGTTGTCCTTGGGTTAGTTAAGTTTAAGTAGTTCTAAGTTCTAGGGGACTGATGACCTCAGAAGTTGAGTCCCATAATGCTCAGAGCCATTTTTTGTCGCGTGTTACCCGACTTCGAACGTGAAGTGGCAAACGGGGTAAGCCGCATGGGTTATAGCACATCCGAGATTACACAAGAATTCAGTTTTCTGAGGGCAGCAGTGTCTAGGGTGGATCTTCAATATTGCAGAGACATTGTTTCTACATGAGTAAACTGCCGCGGAGGACTACCACAAGTGTTTAACGAACGGAAGTAACGTCGCCCCTGAAGTACCATCCTACACTATGTGATCAAAAGTATCCGGACACGTGGCTGAAAATGACTCACAAATTCGTGGTGCCCTCCATCGGTAACGCTGGAATTCAATAAGGTGTTGGCCCACCCTTAGCCTTGACGACAAGTTCCACTCTGCCAGGCATGCGTTCAATCATGTGCTGGAAGGTTTGTTGGGGAATGGCAGCCCATTCTTCACGGGGTGCTGCACTGAGGAGAGGTATCGCTGTCGGTCAGTGAGGGCTCACACGAAGTCGGCGTTCCAAAATATCCCAAAATGTGTTCTATAAGATTCAGGCCAGAACTCTGTGCAGGCCAGTCCATTACAGGGATATTATTGTCGTGTAACCACTCTGCCACAGGCCATGCATTATGAACAGGTGCTCGGTCGTGTTGAAAGATGCAATCGCCATCCCCGAATTGCTCTTCTACAGTGGGAAACGAGAAGGTGTTTAAAACATCAATGTAGGCCTGTGCTGTGATAGTGCCACGCAAAACAACAAGGGGTGCAAGCCCCCCTCCATGAAAAACACGACCACACTATAACGCCACCGCCTTCGAATTTTAGTGTTGGCACTATACACGCTGGCAGATGACGTTCACCGGGCATTCACTATATCCAAACTCTGCCATCGGATCACCACATTGTATGCCATGATTCGTTACTCTACACAACGTTTTCCACTGTTCAATCGTTCAATGCTTACGCTCCTTACACCAAGCGAGGCGTTGTTTGGGACTTGCCGGCGTGATGTGTGGCTTATGAGCAGCCGCTCGACCATGAAATCAAGTTGTCTAACCTCCCGCCTAACTGTCGTAGTACTTGCAGTGGATCCTGATGCAGTTTGGAATTCCTGTGCGATGGTCTGGATACATGTCTGCTTATTACACATTACGACCCTCTTCAACTGTCAGCGGTCTCTGTCAGCCAACAGACGAGGTCGGCCTGTACGCTTTTGTGCTGTACGTGTACCTTCAAGTTTCCACTTCACTATTATATCGGAAACATTGGGCCTAAGGATGTTTAGGAGTGTAGAAATTTCGCGTACAGACGTATGACACAAGTGACTCTCAATCACCTGACAACGTTACAAGTCCGTGAGTTCCGCAGAGCCCCCCATTCTGCTCTCTCACTATGTCTAATGACTACTGAGGTCGCTGATACGGAGCACCTGGCAGTAGGTGGCAGTACAACGCATCTAATATGAAAAACTTATGTTTCTGGGAGTGCCTCGATACTTTTGATCACAGTGTATACATGGTAGCACCTAAAACTTGGACCTCAAATGGCTCTGAGCACTATGCGACTTAACTTCTGAGGTCATCAGTCGCCTAGAACTTAGAACTAATTAAACCTAACTAACCTAAGGACATCACATACATCCATGCCCGAGGCAGGATTCGAACCTGCGACCGTAGCGGTCGCTCGGTTCCAGACTGTAGCGCCTAGAACCGCACGGCCACTCTGGCCGGCTTGGACCTCAAATATTACCGAAAGGGAAAGTACTACTGATGTGTGGTTTAGACAAAATGGATTGGCATTCAATCAATAGACTGTAATAATACTTAGGAAGTGTATTTTTGTGCAAACAGACTTTTTAAATGGAATAATGTCTATCGACTTTATCAAACTAAAAGTAGGGTAAATTGGAGGGTCAGTTGTTTTTGTTGCAGAATTCTTGTGCAAGCTGTTTATGAGGTACTGTATTTTGAAAAGTTTCCACATCGACACCTGTGGTAGCACACACTAAAGACTAAACCTAGTGCATGCACTAGTTATGTGGATTCTAACCAGTAACGAGACAACTGACCATCACAGATTGTGTTCAGAGTGACCACCGCCAGAGGCAATACACGCTTCCAGTTTGGTATGGAACGACTGCTGCATACGTGCTAGCATTTCAGCGGAGGTGTTCGAGTAGCCTGCAGTAATATGTCATTGTATATCGTCGGGTGTAGTTGGTATGCCTTTGTAGACAGCGTCTTTTAGCTTTGCCCACAGAAAAATGTCTAGAGGCGTAAAATCCTGGGAACTGGCCGGCCAAAGTACAGATCATCTGTGTCCAACCCACGATTTGGAAACAATTCGTGAGGACTTGCTGTAGTATTCGGTGTACAGTGGGTTGGACAGCCATCATGTTGTTAGCACAGCTTTCTCCTACCCTGCAGAGGAACGTCTTCTAGCATTCGTAGAAGATGGTCTGTTAGGAAACCGTGATACTTGTTCAGTGTTCCGTCTATGAGAAACGTGCCAATGAGCTGAGATGGTTCACTATCACACATCACACGTTTACACTCCATGGATGCTAATGTTCCTCCTGACGAAGTCAATGGGAATTGTCAGCAGACCAGTAGTGCATGTTTCGGTGGTTTACCTGGCCATGATTGGTAAATGTGGCTTCATCACTAAACAAGATACATGGTACATCTGGAGTATCCCGTCGTAATGGCTGTCTATAGAAGTTAACATCATTCTCATCAATCTCATTAACGTTTCCATGCACCTCTCGATGAAGAGAGATGTGATAGGGATGGAACCTATGTATGGAGAATGCGTAGAATACTTGCCTGACTCACCTCTTCCTCGTGCGATTGCGTGGGAGCTAATGTTGATCAACTGCAACAGCAGCAAGCATATAAATATCCCTGTCTTCTGTCGTCACATATATCCTTCTGTTACACTGTCTGGGTGTTACACTACCACTTTCATGTAATTGGCTGAAGAGGTTGATAAATAACTGCCGATGTGGTTGGCGTTTATTGGGATATCTTGCCGCATACGCCATACAAAAACGTACTGCACTCTTCCCACACTCTTCATACACCATGAGCCTGACGGCTTCTTCTGTACTAGTAAATCCCATCGTCCACTCGCGAACAGTTGCTTGGACTGCTACACACTAACAGACTAGCATGTCGCAATGCACTCAAGGAACACACAAGTATACTGTAAGCAATTATTACAGGTACCTAAACGGCCTTGCTGTGCTGGTACTGCGAACGGCTGAAAGCAAGGGGAAACTACAGCCGTAATTCTTCCCGAGGGCATGCAGCTTTACTGTATGATTACATGATGATGGCGTCCTCTTGGGTAAAATATTCCGGAGGTAAAATAGTCCCCCATTCGGATCTCCGGGCGGGGACTACTCAAGAGGATGTCGTTATCAGGAGAAAGAAAACTGGCGTTCTACGGATCGGAGCGTGGAATGTCAGATCCCTTAATCGGGCAGGTAGGTTAGAAAATTTAAAAAGGGAAATGGATAGGTTGAAGTTAGATATAGTGGGAATTAGTGAAGTTCGGTGGCAGGAGGAACAAGACTTCTGGTCAGGTGACTACAGGGTTATAAACACAAAATCAAATAGGGGTAATGCAGGAGTAGGTTTAATAATGAATAGGAAAATAGGAATGCGGGTAAGCTACTACAAACAGCATAGTGAACGCATTATTGTGGCCAAGATAGATACGAAGCCCACACCTACTACAGTAGTACAAGTTTATATGCCAACTAGCTCTGCAGATGACGAAGAAATTGAAGAAATGTATGATGAAATAAAAGAAATTATTCAGATTGTGAAGGGAGACGAAAATTTAATAGTCATGGGTGACTGGAATTCGAGTGTAGGAAAAGGGAGAGAAGGAAACATAGTAGGTGAATATGGATTGGGGGACAGAAATGAAAGAGGAAGCCGCCTGGTCGAATTTTGCACAGAGCACAACATAATCATAACTAACACTTGGTTTAAGAATCATGAAAGAAGGTTGTATACATGGAAGAACCCTGGCGATACTAAAAGGTATCAGATAGATTATATAATGGTAAGACAGAGATTTAGGAACCAGGTTTTAAATTGTAAGACATTTCCAGGGGCAGATGTGGACTCTGACCACAATCTATTGGTTATGACCTGTAGATTAAAACTGAAGAAACTGCAAAAAGGTGGGAATTTAAGGAGATGGGACCTGGATAAACTAAAAGAACCAGAGGTTGTACAGAGATTCAGGGAGAGCATAAGGGAGCAATTGACAGGAATGGGGGAAATAAATACAGTAGAAGAAGAATGGGTAGCTTTGAGGGATGAAGTAGTGAAGGCAGCAGAGGATCAAGTAAGTAAAAAGACGAGGGCTAGTAGAAATCCTTGGGTAACAGAAGAAATATTGAATTTAATTGATGAAAGGAGAAAATATAAAAATGCAGTAAGTGAAACAGGCAAAAAGGAATACAAACGTCTCAAAAATGAGATCGACAGGAAGTGCAAAATGGCTAAGCAGGGATGGCTAGAGGACAAATGTAAAGATGTAGAGGCCTATCTCACTAGGGGTAAGATAGATACCGCCTACAGGAAAATTAAAGAGACCTTTGGAGATAAGAGAACGACTTGTATGAATATCAAGACCTCAGATGGAAACCCAGTTCTAAGCAAAGAAGGGAAAGCAGAAAGGTGGAAGGAGTATATAGAGGGTCTATACAAGGGCGATGTACTTGAGGACAATATTATGGAAATGGAAGAGGATGTAGATGAAGATGAAATGGGAGATATGATACTGCGTGAAGAGTTTGACAGAGCACTGAAAGACCTGAATCGAAACAAGGCCCCCGGAGTAGACAATATTCCATTGGAACTACTGACGGCCGTGGGAGAGCCAGTCCTGACAAAACTCTACCGTCTGGTGAGCAAGATGTATGAAACAGGCGAAATACCCACAGACTTCAAGAAGAATATAATAATTCCAATCCCAAAGAAAGCAGGTGTTGACAGATGTGAAAATTACCGAACTATCAGCTTAATAAGTCACAGCTGCAAAATACTAACACGAATTCTTTACAGACGAATGGAAAAACTAGTAGAAGCCAACCTCGGGGAAGATCAGTTTGGATTCCGTAGAAACACTGGAACACGTGAGGCAATACTGACCTTACGACTTATCTTAGAAGAAAGATTAAGGAAAGGCAAACCTACGTTTCTAGCATTTGTAGACTTAGAGAAAGCTTTTGACAATGTTGACTGGAATACTCTCTTTCAAATTCTAAAGGTGGCAGGGGTAAAATACAGGGAGCGGAAGGCTATTTACAATTTGTACAGAAACCAGATGGCAGTTATAAGAGTCGAGGGACATGAAAGGGAAGCAGTGGTTGGGAAGGGAGTAAGACAGGGTTGTAGCCTCTCCCCGATGTTGTTCAATCTGTATATTGAGCAAGCAGTAAAGGAAACAAAAGAAAAATTCGGAGTAGGTATTAAAATTCATGGAGAAGAAATAAAAACTTTGAGGTTCGCCGATGACATTGTAATTCTGTCAGAGACAGCAAAGGACTTGGAAGAGCAGTTGAATGGAATGGACAGTGTCTTGAAAGGAGGATATAAGATGAACATCAACAAAAGCAAAACAAGGATAATGGAATGTAGTCTAATTAAGTCGGGTGATGCTGAGGGAATTAGATTAGGAAATGAGGCACTTAAAGTAGTAAAGGAGTTTTGCTATTTGGGGAGCAAAATAACTGATGATGGTCGAAGTAGAGAGGATATAAAATGTAGGCTGGCAATGGCAAGGAAAGCGTTTCTGAAGAAGAGAAATTTGTTAACATCCAGTATAGATTTAAGTGTCAGGAAGTCATTTCTGAAAGTATTCGTATGGAGTGTAGCCATGTATGGAAGTGAAACATGGACGATAAATAGTTTGGACAAGAAGAGAATAGAAGCTTTCGAAATGTGGTGCTACAGAAGAATGCTGAAGATTAGATGGGTAGATCACATAACTAATGAGGAAGTATTGAATAGGATTGGAGAGAAGAGAAGTTTGTGGCACAACTTGACCAGAAGAAGGGATCGGTTGGTAGGACATGTTCTGAGGCATCAAGGGATCACCAATTTAGTATTGGAGGGCAGCGTGGAGGGTAAAAATCGTAGAGGGAGACCAAGAGATGAATACACTAAGCAGATTCAGAAGGATGTAGGTTGCAGTAGGTACTGGGAGATGAAAAAGCTTGCACAGGATAGAGTAGCATGGAGAGCTGCATCAAACCAGTCTCAGGACTGAAGACCACAACAACAACAACCTAGCAACTACGCAGGCTGAATGGCACAAGCAAGTGTCGGTGCGAAAACTTTTCAAAATACGAAACTCGTAAGCGATTCGCATTAGAATCCTGAAACAAACACCACTGAAATTCTAATTTACCCTACTATTAGTTTGTTAATGTCAATAGGCATTGTTGCATTTAAAAAAGTGTATGTCTGAACAAACACACTTTATAAGTATTATTACAATCCGTAGATTGGCTAACATTACAAGCCCCTGACAACCAATCTATCTATGAAAACAGCATATCAATAGCACTTTCCATTTTCGCAATATTTGCCGTGCAAATTTTAGGTGATTAACCCTGTATGCTGAAAGTCGCTTCACCGCGTGTTTGATTCTGGTACGTCTATTACAAATTTCTTCCGAGGCTGTAAGGAGGCAACTGCACTGCATAGCCTTCAGCAGTTGACGACTGACTCGTGTCCCTTTGCTGACACCTCGACGCAGAGCTCAACGGCTGTCGTGAATTCGTGAACATTGTCACTAGCCTATGGAACAGTGGCGGCGTGTAGCATGGTCTGATGAATTCCAGTTTCTGTTGCACTGTCCTAATAGTCGCGTGAGAGTGCGGCATATGCCCACGACGCTATGGATTCTTTGTGTTGACATGGTTATGTGCGAGCAGAAGGTGGTTCAGTTATAGTCTGGGATGTGTTCGCGTGGTAGCAGTTAGGTCCCATTTTAACAGCTGCTGTGACTAATGACAGGTGAACGCTACGTGGTCATCCTTGCATAACATCTGTATCTCATTCTGGAATTAGAGTATCCTGACGGTGCCGGCCGGAGTGGCCGAGCGCTTCTAGGCGCTTCAGTCTGGAACCGCGCGACCGCTACGGTCGCAGGTTCGAATCCTGAATCGGGCGTGGACGTGTATGATGTCCTTAAGTTAGTTAGGTTTAAATAGTTCTAAGTTATAGGAGACTCATGACCTCAGAAGTTAAATCTCATAGTGCTCAGAGCCATTTGAACCGTTTTATCCTGATCGTGATACCATATTTCGACATGACATTGTGAACGTCACCCCTCTTTTTTCTCATTCTGGTGGCTTGGCGAACGCTCAGGCGAATCCACGACCACTACATGTATCTTTATGGAGATCTTGACAAGTGGCGTCTCGACTACTGGATTTTTCTACAAAATGCTCATGACGAGATACAACAACGGTCCGAGTATTGGAAAACTTCCCCAACTATCTCAGGGGAGTATTTAACGATCCGCAGCAAAGTTGTGGAGTGCCCGCCTCATATGGAGTGCGCGTATAATTTCCAATATAATGGCGAGCACCTTTTTCTTGTTATCTTTTCCCATTCCTGTGGACACATTTGGGCATGGACTGCGCCGACATCTCGACCCCTTCTGGTTTCATCTACAGATTGGCGTTTAAGGGCCACATTGTTTATTCCCTTCCTCCATTGCCGACGATTGTAATGGTAGTGCCGGGAACGCTGTGGCCAGGCCTCATATGTATGACCTCTGCCCACTCTGTCCCCACATGCTACTGCCATGACGGAGGCGTATCGCTTGCTTTTATCCTCCTATTTGTCTCCTGTTTCTTACCCTTATCTTCATACACCTCGCCTATGGTGATAAGACTTCAAAATGGTTCAAATGGCTCTAAGCACTATGGGACTTAACATCTGAGGTCATCAGTCCCCTAGACTTAGAACTACTTAAACCTAAATAACCTAAGGACATCACACACATCCATGCCCGAGGCAGGATTCGAACCTGCGACCGTAGCAGCAGCGCGCTTCTGTACTGAAGGGCCTAGAACCGCTCGGTCACAGCGGCCGGCTGGTGATGCGACTCCAACGTGCTTTGGACAGTGAGTGTGATCATAAAAATATTAATAAAGTTATATTTTCTTTATGTTGTTCTGGTAAAAAAATAAGAAAGTCGTGGAGTAGCGGATAAAGAAGAATTTTAGAACAGCAAAGTGACAAACAACTCAAAAGGTCGTGGGTTCGGTCCCCAGTCACTTCTAGAATTTTAATTTGTCGCTTGTTACTTCCTTCACCTCTGCAGTGACTGTGGTGTGGCAGCCTTACTTATTTATTTAGGGAAGGAAATCGGCCATTCATATCTCAACATTTGCCCGGAGAAATATAGGGAAAGCACGGAAAATGTTGATCTGGTGGGGATTTGGAACGTCGGACACCCGCATGAGGTTTTGGGTCTAACCATTGCGTCACCTCGGTACCCACAGGAACAACTCCGGACACCATGAATGAGGAAACGAAGCCTACAGTATAGCCATTTATGAGACGCGAGAGAGACGTGCCGTCGCTCCAGCTAGACATTACACTTCTCCCGTTACTCAACACGCTGTCCGAGATATTCGCCAGTTCCACGGGTAGTTCAACAACCTGACTTCTCCCGTTGAACATCTGTGAGACATGGTGTGTTGCCATAAGTAAGGTCTACGTTAGAATCGCTGAACAGTATCGAGCCACCTGCATATGACTGCAAATAGTCTGTGCTTTGCTCAAAGCACATTTGTTCAAAAATGGTTCAAATGGCTCTGAGCACTATGCGACTTAACTTCTGAGGTCATAAGTCGCCTAGAACTTAGAACTAATTAAACCTAACTAACCTAAGGACATAACACACATCCATGCCCGAGGCAGGATTCTAACCTGCGACCGTAGCGGTCGCTCGGCTCCATACTGTAGCGCCTAGAACCGCACGGCCACTCCGGACGAAAGCACATTTGTGATAGATGTTTCACCGAGTCGGGTGGTTGAGGCAAACCGCCAACCAGTCGCATCTCTTTCTCGAGCGCTAGGTTCTCCATGTGTGGCATGCATGGTAGCTACATGTGGACGAATGTTTGGCTACTTCCATCACTCCAATCTGCCAATTACAAAGTTACTTTATAGGTTTTTTCCTTAGGGTCTATTGGACTATATTGTAAATGGACAAACGTTGAAGCTCGCTTCTTATTTGCTGAAAGTGTATGGCTGCTCTGAATAAACGACTAAGACGGTTTATCAATTTGATAAGAATCTACTAGTTGTCATATTTTATTATAGTGCCTGCACCTCCCAGCGTGAGATCAGGCCCGACAGATTTATTCATTTGCCGCGATTTGTAACTTCATTTGTATACTGCGTTACTGAGGGTTGCTGAGGTTGACAAATAATATCAATAAAAACTTTTTCACTGGTGCAAACGTACTACACATCCCTGATATTCTAAGTGTGCAACTGAATGGAAATCATCGTTATATCATATATCCACAATGTGAGATCACTATCACGCACGTAGATTTTGTAAAGACCACATAATCTATAAAAGAGGACTTCTCTATAATAGCGTATGAAATCACTTCCATTACGTATGGCGGCAGCGGCGGGGTGGATCAGTGGTGTAGCGGTTTCTAGAGGTCATGGAGGCCCCTGTGACCTGTTTTTAGGCGGGACTTACAATCGTCAGTTTGACTGGGAAACAGTAACAACGCAACGTGATCGGGAGAAACCTCCGAAAATGCACATTTTTGGTCGTAAATCATTCAGCATATCGCCCACTTTCTGAAGATTTACGTCACTCATACTCTGTCATCCCGCCGATGAGACTAACTGACTAAAATTCTCGGTCATTTTGTTAATATTTAAGAGTCATTAGAGGAAATGAAATAGGAAGTTATCTGAAACAACAACCGGAATCTAAATGGAGGGCTTTGTAATGAAAAATAATGCATAGAATGCTAGTCAAATTGTACCAGGAAACTTCTGATTGAAAGCAACTTTAAAAGACAACAGCAGTGTTTACACCGCGAGCATGTGAGCACAATTGTATGACGAGTAAGAAGATCGCGTGGTTTCCTTATTCCCGTTTGAAGTTGCGTTTACTAAATATATATTGAGTAACTAATTATTTAACATCTTCATTTTATAACAGTCAGACAGAGACACTAACCTTTCTGCATTAAGGGCGAGAATTTTGGCCTGAGACATAACAGAACAAGCACCAGTAGCCAAGTCAGCCTGCAGAGGATGCTGCTAACTGCATACAAACAACTCCATACTGAGACTTGAAGATGTCACTGTCATAACTTTCAATGTGTCATTCCTCCGTCAAGTACCCAAGATCGCATTCATGGTCTTGTGTTTTCATTTCGTGTCTTTACGGCTTACATGTACCGTCTGTCTCTCCTAAGAGTCGTCAGAAGCATTCCCTCTTGTGTTTATCGGATATTTGCAGTTTAGTTTTTCCAACGTTTAGCTCTAGTCAGCCCAAACAGTAACTGCTCATCACGCCTTTCATGCAACGCCCAGTGTCAACGGCAAGCGTCGCTTTGTTTCTTACAAACAAAATTATTTTTAAATCGGAATTTTACTTGTCCAGTCCATAGAGTGGTCCCAAATTAGTCTAATGCGATGTTCATTTTATCGCTCCGCATGGACAGGGACAGTATACCTCGAAGAAGTGCCGCGTGCTTGGCCGTAATAGTCAGCGCGGGTCCAAGGCAGTGCTGTCGCTGCTTGTTTACTGGTTATTCTTCGTGTTTTACTAGCCCTGAATACAATGCGATAAACGAATATCGCGTTAGACTAATCTGGGGCCGCTCTATCGAACGGGCACGCAACGTTCCTCTTTAAAAATCATTTTGTTTGTAACGGGAACAAACTGACGCTTACGGCGACACTGGGCGTCACGTAAAAGACGTGATAAGCAGTATCTGTCTGGGCTGTCTCCGGCTACGCAAAGCCAAACCGGAATTGTAAATATTTTCTGATACACCAGACAAAATTCGCCTGACGTCTCTTAGAGAGGCACTCGGTACATATCATAATGTCTCTTTCTTTGACTCTTGTGATAAACTGGTAGTTAGTAAAGCTGTTCTGTCGCACTGGTCAAATTATGATGTACTGTGAACGGCGCAGAAACTGTTCAAGTGTTGCAAGAAGTCACCAATTCGTTATTTATCAAAATAATTGCAGTGAAGTTGCTAGCATATTAATATCACTCCAGCTTCTTGGTTGGTGCTACAGCGCTGTGGGGTTCACGTTCCTGACGATAACACACAGGGTCTCTTCAGCTTCTCAGATGGTCTCATAAGGCTATGTGGACGATATTCCATATCACAGTCGAACCTTGGACCTTATCATCTGTAGCTAGCAAAGTCAATTACTATGTCACGGATATATTCGCTATTTGTACCGACTCTCCATGTATTAACGACACGAAATAGCTATATACAGTGTAGTTCGATATCCTGTTTTTCAGACTGCTGTGTTAGCTAATTGTTGGGCGGTTGACTTAACAGCTGACTGTAGAAATAGGCATTTCCTGCGAATTAGACTGGCATTGGTCACATACCTAATCGTTATCAATTCCGACCCGGAATAAGCAAACGACATATTTCAGCAAAACTTTTAGCTTAAATTTCGCAAAAAAAGAAAATAAATGGTAGTGATGCAGATACTGACTAGGACGCCATTACGAAAAAGTATCATTCGGTAACTCATTGCTCAGATATAGTGTCTACCGTCGCACTATACGCAGCAACTACACTATCTAATAAGAAGTATCGCGATAGAGCTATGTAATGCGGAATTGGCACTAGACGTGACGAGAAGTGAACCCACCAGTACAAAAGGAGGCGGGAATGTTATGTTAACAGCAGAGAAGAAGTAACAGGAGATGGGTCGCTCAGGATAGCATTGTGACTTCGAACGAGGACTAGTCATTGGGTGTCACCTCGCTAACAAATCTATCAAAGACATTTCAACCTTCATAGCGCTGCCCGAATTGAAATTGTAAAGTGGAACCACGAAGGAACAGCCACAGCGAAACAAAGACCATGAAAACTTCATGAACTGACGGATAGGAACCACCGAGCATTCCGGAGGGTGGGTGTAAAAACTTGCTTGAAATTGGCAGAAGAAATCACTCATGGGTACCAAAGTGTTACCAGTAGTATAGCTAACACAATGACTACGTGTGGGAAGTTAAAACGAATGAAATACAACGGCCAAGCAGCGTCCCAGAAGCCATACATTTGTGTAGTCATTGCTAAGCGACGTTTGAGAGTAACACCACCAGACACTGTGAGACTAGGAACGAGTGATTTGGAGTGATAAATCACGCTATGCCCTGTGCTAATACGTTGGAAGGGTTTGTGTCTGGCAAATGCCTAGACAAAGTTACCTACCATCATTTGCATTGCCATCCGTGTAGAATGAAGGAGATGGTGTTGCGGTGTGATAGTGTTTTTCATTGTAGTGCCCTTACTGTGATTAGTAAAACACCAAAAGCGGAAGAATATGAACACATATTACAGAAATGTGCACTTGTACAATAGAGGAACAGTCCATAGGCGATGTCTATTTGTATCAGTAAGATGGAGCACCCTTTCATGAAACAACATCTGTGAGGCAATGGTTTGTTGGCAATAACAGTCTTGAAGTGTACTAGCCAGAGTCCCGACCTGAACCCATTGGGATATCTTTGTCACGAATTAGAACGTCAGTTTCACACCGTACCCCAGCGTCCAACATCACTACTTGCTATGGTTTCTTATGGAAGAATGGCTGCTATTCCTCGACGGACATTCAAACACCCACTGAAACCGTGAAAGGTCTCTGTTGGATTCCTTCCATGTTAATTTCTTAAATCTGTTGTCATTTACGGCATAAATTCCTCTTCTAAATTTACTGTGGTGTTTCTGCTACCTGGGAGGAGACTGAGCAGTGAAACGTGTTACTTTTACACATAAACAAGAACGATCTGTCACACTACTACATTTTAAAACACAGTTTATATGTAATTCATGTCACACAGTCTCATACCGAACCTACATCCGCTTTCTTTTATATACTGCATATGATAAGATACTGTCATCCCCCTTCCCTTCTGTGTGAGAGGATGAATGAGCAAATGTATTTCTAGTTGCATGCTGGATGGTAGCAGACGAGCCTGTCTGTTAGAGAACAGTAGGACCAATGTCGGAACAGGTAGCTACGCTTTCTAAAAGCAGAGAGGTTTCTATTCTTAGTATGGTCCTGTCTGTCCCTTGTCATGTTGGTATAGGAAGCTGCCTCTCTGGACACTTCCGTTTGTATCTGTTAAGCACGCTCGGTAGGAGCGCAGGTCAGTCTGTCCACGGCGAGCGTCTGAAGTGGTGAGATCTCCGGCTAATCACGTGTCTGCTAAGTCCGTAGGACAATGGATTTCTTAAGTTCAGCCTAACTGAAAATTTAATCACCTTTATTTCAGGTTTAGCTCCAAAATATCTAATGTTATCTTAAATTGCAACACAGTGTAATTTGAGTGTGAAGTTCAGAATATCTTCCGGTAGATGCTTTGTCACTACTTTGTGAGTAAAGTGGAACCACGTGTTGATCAGTAACTCTATCTAAGATCATCAATCTTAAATGCGAATGTGCGTGAGATTATAACGTCTCGTCTTGACAATATTTTTCGATATAGCAACTTTTCTTTATGTTCAACCAACGTGGGGTGTACTTTGTGAGACCAGTACCACGTCCTTATACAATTGTTTGATCCATCAGGTTAATAGTAAGACAATAGTAACCAGTTTGAGGTTTTTCTTTTGTAAATTGCGTTTCGATGTAATTTATTTTAAGTATCAGAATTATTGTGGAGTTACACTCTTTGTGTAAACCAAGTTGACCACGTGAAGCATGTGGTGTCAGCATCAAAATAGCCCTCAGCTATTCTTTTCGGGAAGATTTCATAGTGAGTTAGTATTAATTTAGTATACCAGTGTGTGGTAATTACATGACGGACAGGATTGCGCTACGAACGTAACATCTTTGGGTGAAAATTGAATCGGTTGGTTGTGGTTAATTTCCTCTTGCATATGTTTCAAAGTTCTTCGTGTGTTATTTTATGAATGCAGTGTTGTATGCAGTCTCCCAATCTTGGCTCTATATTTGATGTGTTCTGTAAGATTACAAACTCACATTTTCACAATCCTAAATAAGGCACCAGTTTAGTTACGAATCAAGTTTAATATGGTGAAATTTCAATGATCAATGTTAAAATAAATTTCCAAATATAAACTGATTTATTTCTTTTTATTTAAATTCTCTTTTATATATATATATATATATATATATATATATATATATATATATATATATATATCACCGGTTGTCGTATGACGATTAAAAGATTATAATTAATGTTAGTCTGGTTGGGAATTTGGTAAGCTAGACTAGATACCTGGTGAAACAGTTGGTCAGTAATGCAAGGTTAACTTCCCCAGACAGCTCACAGCTTTTAACCCGCTTTTATTGTCTATCAGCACCGCTTACATAACAAATTTATGCAACAACATTACAACCGTCTACAGTAGAGTTCAAGCCATCATGAAAGTGAAGGGTGGACAAATTCCATACTGAAGTCCAATAATAGGTGTTTGGATAGTTTCGATCAGGTAGTATAGATTTCAGGAGAGCCATTACATTTCACATGCGCTTTCAAGTAGGTGACTTAAGAGTTAGACATGTTAATAATATATTTTACTATATAGTTTCTCATATTACCAGTGCGAAAACCATCAATGAACTCACCCTTTTTTAAATCATTGATACGTGTTTAATATTTTGTTTGTGTGATTTTAATTGCTTGCTGGTTTTCAATTTAGTGGAACAGACAACAGTTCTTAACCGTTTGTCCTTGCGACCGATTTTAAAATACCTGCCTCTTTTCTAAGCTCATTTCCGATTTCAGTGCCATTCATGGGGGGTCTGGACTATAACTTTGGTGCCATGGGTAGCCCCGCCATATAACCAGAGTGTCTTTGGGCTCTAAGAAATGTATTCCGATAAGATTCTGCTACAGTGGTCGTCGGAGGCTTCAACATTTTCCTGCTGACAGCCAAACGTGTCGCAGTTAACATCTCTGTATCAATAGCTCTAAACTTTGTTTGACACCTACTACGCAATACTCACTGTTTCTTTTACAGTTTCGTTTCAGAGACGGTATGCCATAAAGGGTCCCTTGCGCCATCAACTTTTCTACGACGTACGAGGGATTGCTGAAAAGTAATACCTCCGAACTTTTGATGTAAAACACTTAAAACTTTTTAAATAAAACAAACGATATTAATAACCTAATCTTCATTCTTCTATATATTTATTTCTTACCATCGCTACTGTGTCAAAGAACACATTTCTCTCAACGAGAGACCAGTTTGTTGATACCGTCACAGCAGAATTTTTTACCGAGCCACAAACTCACTTCTGCTTCCACTTCTTTATCGTTGTCAAAGTCTCAAAGTGAAGTCCTCGAAGATGTTCTTTAAGTTCCGGGAAAGATGAAAATCAGGTCTGGGCTGTATTGAGAGTGATCGGTGAAAGTGAGTAAGGCGTAGAATTGCTGCAAATGTCGCAGCACTCGTGTGTGGCCTGGCATTTTCATGCTTATGGAGAGGATGCTCCATGTATGCAAGAACTCTTGGAATTCGGAACTCTACTACAGCACGCTGTTTCTCAAGCACCGACATAGTTATGTTACACACGCCATGTTACAAGCCACAATTCTAAGCTCTCTAATGGCAGAGAGCTGCGAATATATAGACGTGAGGAATAAGTATACAGAATGTTAATAACGTTTGTTTTACTTAAAAATCTTTAAGAGTTTTTACTTAAAAATTCGTAGGCAAAAGCACGCCCTCGTACCTATCTATGGCGCTCTTGTTCCCCTACTCTTCCGAATGGCGTTAGAGTTCCTCTGAATGCTTCTGCTTTGAGTACTTCCCTGAAATATAACACGAATGGCTCTTTATCTACATGTGGCTCATAAAGAGTAGTGTACAGTGATTTAGCCCGATATAGTGTTCATATTCTTTGACAATTTTCTGTTGGATCAAATCGTTAGCTCCTGGAGGTGCTACTTGAAGAAACGGATATGTATTCTACTGAAGCGAGAATAAGCTTCAGCATTGGATTTTGGTGCGACTTGCTGACCTTCACATCTTTGAACTGATACTTATTCCGGTTAATTTTTACTTCTCTTACATATATTTCTTGACGCCGTTTGGCGTGTTTTCCAGTCAATCCACTTGCACAATTTAGTGATAGAATCACTGTTATTTGATATGATCCTAGTAATGTATGCGTAAACTGACAAAATGGCCGGGAGAGCGGTGTGCTGACCACATGCCCCTCCGCATCCGCATCCAGTGACACCTGAGGGTTGAGGAGGACACGGTGGCTGATCGTTACCGTTGGGCCTTCAGGGCCGGTTCGGGCGGAGTTTAGTTTAGTTTTAGTAATGTGTGCCAGTAGCGATGACGTTGATTCAATGAAGCTCGTGCAGAGTGTGTGCACGATAATGTGATTTGACTGAAATTCGCTCTCTTAACAGAGGAGCAAGATGAGGACTATGCAATTCCCACTATTCACCAGTAAATTCCCTCTCGATGCCTGCAACAAGTGAAGACTGCCTGGGGGCATAGTCCTTTTGTGAGAAGCGCTAGACTATCTGCAGAAGTTTCAAGAGATGCTAGAAAAGTCTAAAAGTGAGTACACCAAATTTATTACGTATAAATAGGCAATGTTTCTTCTATTGCATCAATTTTAGTAGGAACGTGCTCGAACAAATTGTTGGTAAGAGCTGCTTGTAAACATAGGGCAACAACTGGGAAAGGCTAAAGCCACATTGTAATTCTTTAGAAGTGCGCTCAGATAATACAGGAAGTGGTTCCCAGAAAACTCTCTTCGGCACGCAATGGAACATTGTTGCAGTGTGTGACATACTTCCTAGGTCAAAATGACACACGAGATTTACAGATTTCCAAACAAAACTGCCAATGCAAGGTATGCGACACTGCTTCCGCGAGTGTAAACTGCACTTGGTAATTACAAATACGGTAACAGAAAATGTAGGACACTTTGGAACCGATCATTCCATGTACCGTTCATGGCAGCCTGAAGGCTCTGGTATTTGCAAGCATGATAATTCGCAGAGTATAACTTACTGTTTATGGCACCTGGTTGTAAGGTGCAAATGGTTCAAATGGCTCTGAGCACTATGGGACTTAACATCCATGGTCATCAGTCCCCTAGAACTTAGAACTACTTAAACCTAACTAACATATGGACATCGCACAACGCCCAGTCATCACGAGGCAGAGAAAATCCCTGACCCCGCCGGGAATCGAACCCGGGAACCCGGGCGTGGGAAGCGAGAACGCTACCGCACGAACACGAGCTGCAGACGGTTGTAAGGTGTCAGGAAATCCAACACCATCCATGAAAACCCTGACATGACAAGCAAATCCAGTAGTATGTCACACAGCTCCGAATAAATCGTGACATTAAATTAACCAAAGTAATACGAGTAACGAGTGAGCAAATGGAATACCACAGACTAACCCAAGAATGCATAAATGCACGTCGTACCTTCCCACCGTGAGACAGACGCAGTTGCGAGGGAAGAAACGAGAACAGAAGCCGAGAGCAGAACCGTGTTAAGTTAGAAGGCCCTACTATACGGGACAGACACCCACGTTGCCAGCTAACCGCTGGAACCACCCCAGACGCAAGTTTTAGCGTGAGACTTTTTCGCGTCTCTGTTACGTCAGGACCACCCCCCAGCCCATGTTAAAAGCTAGAGCCTTCCAGAAGAACAGTATAGATCTTACGATAACACAAAAGGGGCTACCCCAGCTCCAAGTTTTAGCGTGAGACTTTTCCGCTTCTCTGTAACGTTGCAAACTTTAAAAGCATTGCCCCACCACGAAAAGTATAATGTTCTCATTGGATAGACAGAATTTTTGTAGGCGGAGCTTAAGGTTAACATTGAGACCCTCAATTATCAGATGAAAACACAGCCGCATAGTTTTTTTAAACCAACTTCGGTAAATTGTAGTAAGGAGAAGTTAGGAGAGAGTTGCTTCCGAGACGGCGAGATGAGCGGGGCTGTGCTGTCCGCCGCCCCCTGACGAACACCGACAAGGTAATGAGCGCACGCGATGCTGCATAACAGCGCATAAGGCTTCACTGAGAACTGCACAGGTCTCATCTGTTACACCCCCTTTTTGCGTAATACTAGTGTCGATCGTCAATTAAAGCTCATGGTGTTCACATTTGCCACTTGAAGTAAAAATCTGAAACACGATGATTTTTCTGTTATATAGTTATTGAGAAGCCACATCAGCCACTGTAATTTACGACAAGTTAGATAAGTAATTAAAGATAATTGAGGGTCACTGTAGACCATTTTGATAGTTTTATCTCTTGTGAAACTTAATTTGAACCTAGATTATACACTCCTGGAAATTGAAATAAGAACACCGTGAATTCATTGTCCCAGGAAGGGGAAACTTTATTGACACATTCCTGGGGTCAGATACTTCACATGATCACACTGACAGAACCACAGGCACATAGACACAGGCAACAGAGCATGCACAATGTCGGCACTAGTACAGTGTATATCCACCTTTCGCAGCAATGCAGGCTGCTGTTCTCCCACGGAGACGATCGTAGAGATGCTGGATGTAGTCCTGTGGAACGGCTTGCCATGCCATTTCCACCTGGCGCCTCAGTTGGACCAGCGTTCGTGCTGGACGTGCAGACCGCGTGAGACGACGCTTCATTCAGTCCCAAACATGCTCAATGGGGGACAGATCCGGAGATCTTGCTGGCCAGGGTAGTTGACCTACACCTTCTAGAGCACGTTGGGTGGCACGGGATACATGCGGACGTGCATTGTCCTGTTGGAACAGCAAGTTCCGTTGCCGGTCTAGGAATGGTAGAACGATGGGTTCGATGACGGTTTGGATGTACCGTGCACTATTCAGTGTCCCCTCGACGATCACCAGTGGTGTACGGCCAGTGTAGGAGATCGCTCCCCACACCATGATGCCGGGTGTTGGCCCTGTGTGCCTCGGTCGTATGCAGTCCTGATTGTGGCGCTCACCTGTACGGCGCCAAACACGCATACGACCATCATTGGCACCAAGGCAGAAGCGACTCTCATCGCTGAAGACGACACGACTCCATTCGTCCCTCCATTCACGCCTGTCGCGACACCACTGGAGGCGGGCTGCACGATGTTGGGGCGTGAGCGGAAGACGGCCTAACGGTGTGCGGGACCGTAGCCCAGCTTCATGGAGACGGTTGCGAATGGTCCTCGCCGATACCCCAGGAGCAACAGTGTCCCTAATTTGCTGGGAAGTGGCGGTGCGGTCCCCTACGGCACTGCGTAGGATCCTACGGTCTTGGCGTGCATCCGTGCGTCGCTGCGGTCCGGTCCCAGGTCGACGGGCACGTGCACCTTCCGCCGACCACTGGCGACAACATCGATGTACTGTGGAGACCTCACGCCCCACGTGTTGAGCAATTCGGCGGTACGTCCACCCGGCCTCCCGCATGCCCACTATACGCCCTCGCTCAAAGTCCGTCAACTGCACATACGGTTCACGTCCACACTGTCGCGGCATGCTACCAGTGTTAAAGACTGCGATGGAGCTCCGTATGCCACGGCAAACTGGCTGACACTGACGGCGGCGGTGCACAAATGCTGCGCAGCTAGCGCCATTCGACGGCCAACACCGCGGTTCCTGGTGTGTCCGCTGTGCCGTGCGTGTGATCATTGCTTGTACAGCCCTCTCGCAGTGTCCGGAGCAAGTATGGTGGGTCTGACACACCGGTGTCAATGTGTTCTTTTTTCCATTTCCAGGAGTGTAGATGTGATATGGCCTAGGTCATCCTTCGATCCATTGTAGAACTTGGAAACCCACTCAGGGAATATTCGTTCACATTTTTGTTGAACGCAGTTGGTTTTTACCATCCTGTATTAAAACATTTCCTTTTATCAATAGTGCAATTTATAAACAATGTTTTGTGAGTAGAATAAAATTTCCAGTGGTAAACTTAACTGCTTTTTCGACGTTATTTTACCAGCTAACTAAAAATAGGAAAGCCTTGAACCCCTTCCACTAAATTTAGTTAGTATTAAGTTTCTTTTACAGGGAGTGCAGTGGAGATGACGCTGAAATCATTAAGTATTTGGTTATATCATCGCTAGTCTCACTGAACTCTTCTGAATTCTACATGTCATGTGTGGTCTGGAGTCTCCTTATCAGCAACAGGTCCCAGGTTCAAACTAGTCAATTCCCTAAAAAACACGCTCAGAGCGTCGTTGCGCGAAAGTTGTAGGGAGACACGATATAGAACAAACAGACACCACGCAGAATGTTAGAAAATGGCGACCCTGCCAGGATGGTAAAATACCATGATTGAAGGTCGACCACATGCCTAACTAGGCCGGAAAAATATCCTGTTGAAAAATTTTCGTAATAAAAAAATTTTTTTTGAACGATATAAATAGTCGAAAACCGTAGCTGCAGCGATAGATAGTAAGAAAGTATTCAATAAAAGTGAGACATTCTAGCAGAATTTGAATTTTAATATTGTTAGAATTAAGTTTTCTCTCCAATGCAAGCGCACAGGTGGCGGATACATCGTTGACAAGTTGGTTCTGACCCAACAAGTAAGTGAATTGATTTTCAAGTCGTGTGAACAAAAAGTTTATGAAACGCGTGAGATCGTATGAGCGCATGTTGACTCGAAATAGGGCGCATGAATTGCTTTCAAATCAGAAAATAAGGGATTCGGAAAGATTATCAATGGCAGATCGAGACCTTGACCGAATTGAGGTAGAGACCCAACATGAAGACGGACAGAGAATAGAGGACAGTACAACAGACGATGCAGTATCGCGAGAAATAGGACATATAACGCACCATAACGAGGATAATGTACGTCAAGGCATAGAAAACATAAGTCAGCATACGACAGAGGAGCAGGAAAGTAGGGAGATAGTCGATGAGGATTCTAACTTGCGTCTTGAATGCGTAGAACCCATAGTACAAGTAATCAGAGCTCCCTCACCACAGAGTACAAGGAATGCGAACAGAAACGTGTCACAGCACAGTTCAATGCAATCGGTTGCGAACCAACACTTGGGCAAAAACACAGAGCGTAGGACGTCGGAAGAAAACGCAATAGGACTCACCAATCTGGCAGAATTATCACAACAAATTACGGAAACCATGACAAGGCAAAATAAAGATATAGCGAACCAAATTCAAATTCAGGATGCAGAAACCACGAGACAAATGCGTGCGATGAAAGAACAAAACAAAAAAAATTCAGTTTCACCTAAGTCATATTGAAGACGAGGCAAAAGAATCTCGAGAAGTGATAGGAAACTTAATAACAGGTCACAATCAATTGAGAACAGACGTTGACAAGGTACAAGCGGACGTACAAACATTTCGTAATGACATTCAGGACGAGATCAAAACATTACGTAACAACACCCAGGGAGAAGTCAAGAGACAAGAGAAACAGATAAACGAAACTACTAGACAAGCAGCAGGTACAGTGCGTGAAATTGTTGAAAACAGTGTGTTACACAAACGTATCACAAAAGCAGCGCTGAAAAGATATGATAACCGCATAGTCAAAATAGAAGCGCAAACGAAGCGACAATTTCAGAAATTGCGAACAGAGTTGTTGCAAACTATTGAAGAGCGTAGTGAACAGGATCGAACAAGCACTGAGTCTGCAACCACATCCGTATCTGTAACAGCACCGGAAAAACAAACAATTAACGAAGATATCATGCATTTGCGATTCCAATCACAGGCGGAAAGTAACATATGTGAAATCAGACAGCCTGCACCGCGGGTAGGCGAAAGTTACAGTGGACAATATCCAATGGATCTACAACAACCGGAAAGAACGACGGGAGAAATGATCAGAAACAAAAGTGGCGAAGATACGCGAATTTCATATGGAACTATGACGAAGTACGACAACGATCATTTCCTCACAGTCAGAAAATTTTAACACTTTCGAGAAGGAAATTCATTACATCCACGAACTTTTATTGATCAATTCCGAGTAGGATTACCAGAACACTGGACGCTAGCACACAAATTAGACTTTATATGTGCACACGTGTCAGGAACAGTCGCAGAAACCATCCAGAATGTTGCAGCGACATGCCGATCGTACGAAGATTTCAGAGAGAAGTTTCTCTCACGATATTGGTCCAGCGAAGCACAAAACATAGTGAAGTACGAATTATTACAGAACCCATATTTTGAAAATTCAGGAGAGAAGAGTCCCGTGAAATTTTTCGAATTAATGGCAAAGAAAAATCAATGCTTAGATGTACCATACAGTGATGGAGAGTTGATTAAATTATGCGCGATGAAGCTACCATTGAAATACCAGCAATCATTAGTAGGTCGCGGAGGCAATGACGTTCAAGCATTTAAAGGTATTGTAAGGGAACTAGAGTTCATATTTTCGGTAGATGACGCAAGAACAACACGAAGCGCACGTGAAAACGAAAGCAAAAAGCAGTAGAATCCACAAGACATAGTACGAAGAAACAATAATTACGAACCATGTGATAACTTCGCACGAAGAAACGACAATAGATTTCAACAAAGAACCGGTTATGGATTTAGAAGAGAATATGGCAATAACTATAATTCACCTAGGAACGGCAACAACTATTACAGAGGGAATAACGACAACCGGAACGGGTACTGGAGAACCAATAGACCGACAAATTATCATCAAAGAAACCACTATCAACAAGCTGAACAAGAAAAGAGAATACAGATAGAAGAGGTGGAGGTAAGACCACCAAACCCCCATAAACGTTCGAATTGACAGCTAAGCGCCCATGCCAAAGAGAATGACGCACCGACCCAGGACAATCGCAGCACCTTGAACAGAGAAGTAAAAATCTTATCACGAGAAGAGAAGAAGGAAGAAATAAATCCACAGGGACCAGATGAAAACGAAGACAAGAGAATAACAATATCGTGTTGGGACGAAATTAACTGAGAGAATACTGACGAGGAAGATGAATTACCAGAGGCATGCACAACGAATTTAGGAGGAAAGGACGAAGTAATGAGTATTGCAGAGCTATTTGAGATGGAAACCAGGCAAAGCGAATTCAATGAGGATAATGCGCAGTCGACAGAAGTTGAAAATAAGTTACAAGAGGGCACACAACCGAATGTATATAATGAAGGAAGTTATGAAGCGATAATCAGAGCATTTAGATGCGATTATGTGGAAGTAGCGACGGAGAAGGAGAAGATAGACGAGGATGAGGAAAAAGTAGGGGATGTTGAAGAAAGCGTAAATGAAGGAAGAAATAGAGAAGAGGAAATAAAAGAGAGAGAAGTAGCAGTCGAAGCTTATCCTACAGAAAGCTCGAATTCACAAGGGAAATTCCTAAAAAGACTCATGTATGATTCAGTGGAGGATTCGTTGATGCAAGAAGAAGAAGAACAGAACCAACTCTTTCAAATTCAACCAATTGTGAAGGCCATGGTAAAGCATATCCCAGTCAATATTGTAATTGATAGCGGAAGTGAACTGACTGCGATCTCAGAAAATTTATTCATGCAGTGTAATGCCAATGAGGAATTGCCAGTTCTGAAAACACATAAGATTAAAGTAAGAGGTCCTATTAGAAACAATGCTGCGGAAGTTATGAGACGAACAAGATTAACTCTTTCATGTCAAGGTCAAAAGATCGAAGCCAACTTCGTGATTATACCTAAACTAACTGTAGATTTGATTATAGGTGCAGATTTTTTAAATGAGAGATGAGCGATAATAGATATGGGGAAAGGTAGCATAACATTTGGGAATGTCACTCTTCTCTTTGAGCAAAAGCTAAAATTAGAAGAAATACCAGTTATAAACAAACAATTAAGAATGACGCGAGATGTAGAGGATGAAGAATTAGAATGGTATGCGCAAAAGGGGGAATCGCCTCAACTCATATTAGAAGTTCATAAAGAAATCGACGAAAAATTGCAAGAAGTTCTAGGTATTTCGGAACACAGTAAAAGAGAATTAGAGGGTATTTTACGATATAAAGCAGAGGTATTTTTACCTAAGACTGGCAGTATTAAACACTTCCAGTACAAGTTTGAAGATTAATTTTATTACTGGTAAATAATCAGCACAATATTTCAAGATTATGCTGCAGATAAGATCGTCAGGAGAAAGAAGAATGAAGAGAGAGGATGGTGGGAAAAAGAAAGTAGTTTCAATAAAAACAAAAACAAAAATAACACCAATAGTATCATAGATTAAGGTGAAGGGATAACGCATAGATAGTCTAACAGCATGAAATACTAAAATGCTATACACCACGACACTACACAAAAAATAAAAAAAAACAAATTTGAGGATTTTTGTAGAAGTTAAGACTCAAAATATCTTAGAATTGTAACATGGAAAGGGTGCTGAAATTTGTAAAGCTTTTTAAGAAGGCGTAAAACAATGTAGGTACTAGAAATATGTTAGATGATTATAAGTAAAACTTTTTGTAAGAACCATTGTAAAATCTCCACCAAGGACGAGATGCAACGACCCACAAGTTGCAACAAGAGAAGTATCAAGAAAGAAAAGGACATAATTAGCAAGACACAATTCCTACAAGGCAGAAGCATCGAGAGAAAGGAAAGGACAGCGAGACCAACAGCAGGCCCTTGTATCGAAAGTGGGCAATAAATCTGCCCCCTAGGCAGAACCCTGCTGGGACGGAACATGGAGCCGCACAGTGGCGGAGCCCTGCAGAGACGCGACGGGACGCCGAACGCCGGAAGGGTCTCCGAGCGCCCCGACCCGGCGAAGCGAGCAAAAAACGGCCCGATGAGAAAACCGCTTGTGCAAGCCACCACTGGCAAAAAAAAAAAAAAGTGTGAAAGTCACACTACTGGTATTAAACAGCACGCTGATGCATGAAACTGAAGAAAACTTCCACAAAGTAAAAATGACATGCCCAAACAATTTATCAAACTGTTACTAAGAGGAGAACTTCAAAGCGACTAGTTATCAATAAATATTTCCATATCCTGCACAGAGAATAATCAAGAAGCAAGTAAGAAGCAGAGAAAAAGCAGGAAGAACAGAAGTTGAAGATTCGCAAGATTGAGACCAAGAAAGAAGATGGGTGAAGAATAGGCGACATACCTTCCCAAATCCCTATCCTATTGTAAACTAGTCGTCTGCGAAGCAATACAACGAAAAACGACCGCTTTCAGCGACACATAACGATGACTTTCACGCATACAAAGCCAGTAAACCACGAGATTCTGCACTCACAGCTCCATTGCATTATGGGACCTCCACAACAACAACACACACTTGCAAAGCCAACAAATAATGACGAACGAAGCTGTACATCAAATACTTGCCCACATCCATCTCGTTCAAGTCCACCACCTTCATGTGAATACATTCGCCAATCTCTTGCTTAAACATTCATAGGATTGTGTGAATGTGTGAAATCGAATTATGTGATGTAGGGATTGTGCAAAAGAAACGTGTGACAAACTAAATAAGTTAAGTACACTAGACAGTTAATAAACTACAAAATAACAGTCATTGACTATGGACTTAAGTAAAAAATAGACTATCGATAAAAATAAGTCATTAGTTCTGAAATGGACAGTACATAAAAAACAAAAGTAAGGCCTAATAAACACTACAACTATATGCCACTTATTTTCTCCTCATAAAAATAAAAGAATAACTATATTTCACTTATTTTATGCTTATAAAAACAAAGAATAAAAAATTATCTTGTTGGATGTTTCCCCATTTTTTTAAAACATTTGTACCATTTGTTACGATTATATCTCAATACTTGTATATTTCATTGTCAAAGTAATTCTTGGAAATAATTCTTATTTGTTAGTGTAACAATGTTGAAATGAGTGTCTAGAAACAAAAACATTTTACTTGTACATGATATTTAGAAAATGTGTTAGGAATAGATTCACTTTCGATAACAAACTTCTTAAAAAACAAACTTCACACTTAAATAAAGAAAGAAAATAATTAAAAATTAATAATAGCATAAAAATATTCTTCTCTTGTCATTTTTGAGAATAATGTGGATGAATATAAAAATATAAATTAGTAATACTGTAAGTAGGCTGTTTAGGTTTTTATATTGGTAACACCTCGTAGCGCTCTGTATGAAAATCACTGGCTGTGCTGTGTGCAGTCTGTGATTGGTTTGCATTGTTGTCTGCCATTGTAGTGTTGGGCAGCTGGATGTGAGCAGCGCATAGCGTTGCGCTGTTGGAGGTGAGCCGCCAGCAGTGGTGGATGTGGGGAGAGAAATGGCGGAGTTTTGAAATTTGTAAGACCGAATGTCATGAACTGCTATATATATTATGACTTTTGATGACTATTAAGGTAAATACAGTGTTTGTTCTCTATTTAAATCTTTCATTTGCTAACTATGCCTATCAGTAGTTAGTGCCTTCCGTAGTTTGAATCTTTTATTTAGCTGGCAGTAGTGGCGCTCGCTGTATTGCAGTAGTTCGAGTAATGAAGATTTTTGTGAGGTAAGTGATTTGTGAAACGTATAGGTTAATGTTAGTCAGGGCCATTCTTTTGTAGGGATTTTTGAAAGTCAGATTGCGTTGCTCTAAAAATATTGTGTGTCAGTTTAAGCACAGTCATGTACAATTTTTCTAAGGGGACTTTTCATATGTCGACCCTTAGCCGAGGATACCTCACTGGAATCTTCTGATTTTGTTCTTGTAGTTTGTGTAATTAGTGCAGCCTTTGTTTATTGCTAGCGCGTAATTGTAGAGAGAGTTTCCTTTGTAGTTGTAGTTTTCATTCTTGTACAGTAAAACAGTTGTGGCATGCATGTAGATTTGCTCCAAGTATTTCGCAGCTGCGCTTGCAATTAACAAGACATTATTTTCAATGCTATGTTAATGTGTTTTCTTATTTTGCTCTTCAAATTGTGCTTTCTGTGTAGTCGTGTGAAATATTGTGACAATAATGGCGTGTGAAAAACGTAATACTAGGCTCCAAAGTAAACTGAGAAATGACAGTGAAGACGAAAGCAGTGTGTTAGGGCCACCGTGTAATGAATTAATTAATGTTCAACATAGTAATTTGGTAATTGTGCATAGGAAAATGGAGCGGGCGGCAAACAATGGTGTAGACAGTGAAACAATTAGTGAACAGGGAAGCATTATCGATCGATCGGTCGGCAACAGCCCGCCTCAGGAATCGGGAATGACACGACACAATCTTGCAAATACTGTAGATTCAGGATTTGCGTCCTCGCCGTTTTCTCAAATAAGTCAAGACACGTTTTCTGCTTTTCAAAATGCGAATATTGCCAGTTCAAATGCATTGCCGAATAGCACTGAGGAACATGTTTCAGACACCAGTGCATTGTAATTACAATTAATGCAACAAATGGGACAAAAGCTTCAAAAGTTAGACACAATGGATCAAAATCTTCAAAAGTTAGACACAATGGAACAAAATCTTCAAAAGTTAGACACAATGGAATAAAATCTTCAAAAGTTAGACACAATGGAACAAAATCTTCAAAAGTTAGACTCAATGGAACAACACCAGAGACAAACACAGCAACAGTTAGACACAATGGAATAAAATCTTCGGAAGTTAGACACCACACTTGAACAAACACGTGAAGATTTAAATACTGAGTTACATAACATTGAATCGAAATGTCAAAAAGTCTGTAATGACGTAAAAACACAAATTTCTGAGCATTTTAAACCTATTTTTTCGCGGCATGAAAATGCATTACAGAATCACGAAGCAGCTATAAAAGAACTGCAAACTATTGTTCATGAAAATCACGACACCTTGCAAGCTAAAATTGACTCAGTTGCATCTACCGATTCGGTTAGGCAACTTGCAAAAACTCAGGAAAACTTAAGGGACACAGTAGATTCGATTTCAACACAAATGGAGACTCTGAAACTTGGTTCAGAGAAACACACTGAGGAAGCGTGTTCACTATCGGAGAAAGTAGCCGAACTTTCGGATAAGTTCACTAACTTATCTGCAAAGGTAGATGATGATCTGAATGGCACAAGACCTGTAGCCATCACTGACACAGAAGAGCATGAACAAATTAAGAAATTCAAACAAAACCAGAATCAAATTAATACGCAATAAAAAAGAGAAATCCGGGAAGTACAAGATCAGTTGGCACAAGTAATACAAAAATTACATATTTCAGAGGACACTCGCGCTTCAACACGGGAAGAGGAACTTAAAAATATGGAAAAACCACAAAATAATAACACAGGGCATTTCGGAAATTATGAAACAAATTGGCAAGGTGCACCGAATTTTGAGATGGAACCGCCGAAACGAAGTAACAATGACCGATATGCTACTCGCCGACACGATGATTTTTACTATAAGCTGTTTATCACTACACGTAAATTCAAAACGTTAAAGAATTCCGGCAACGACATTCATCCACAAGTGTGGCTCCATCAATTCCCTCATTCTTTTCCGCCCAACTGGTCATTAAAGCACAGATTAGAATTTATGTGTGGCTACTTAGAGAATGAACCAGCTGAAAGAATGCGATCGGTCATTCACGATTGTCACAGTGAAGGAGAATTTTATCATGCCTTCCTCTCAGCATATTGGTCTCAAGCTACACAAGACCGAGTAAAACATAGCATCATAATGATGAAACATTTCGAACAATCTGAATTTTCCAGTCTTATGAAATATTTTGAAGACATGTTGCACAAGAATCAGTAGCTGTCAAACCCATACAGCCTCTCAGAACTCATCCGCATTTGCTTAATCAAACTACCTGAACATTTACGACATATTATTTTGGCAGGACGTTGCAAAGATGTCATTGAAGCTTTTCAGGGACTGTTACAAGAACTGGAAATTGACGCTGACAATCGCGGAACGCGAAAACAGGAACACAACAATTACAGGTCACACACGTCACAATTCCGCGATGAAAGATATAATAACTGGACACGACAAGGCTATTCTCACAACACAAATCGTGACCAAAACAGACACCACCCATATGACAACCGTTGGCAGAGTAGTAATAATTACAGGGAAAGATCACCTCTCTGCGGTAGTGACTATCACAGAGACAATCAGAGAAACAGACACTATGGAAATCAAAATAATTATTATCAAGGGAGGTAGAATAACTTCAGACGCAATGGTCCACCGCGCAGTTATGATTCAGGGAGAAATTCTCCACCACGTGACCGACAAGAAAGAAACTACAGGAACTACCGACATGACGACAGACGATATGATCGTAATGACAGATCTGAATTGCATCAGAACTGGCGGAATTCAAACAGGGCGGGGCCCTCTCAACAAGGTGAATTTGTAGAAGTTAGGTCTCCAAATCCCAATAACGACACACGCCAACAAAGAGATAGCAGACAATGACTCGCACCGCAGGCAGCCACGTGCGCCGGCTGGCTCAGAGAAAAATAACATAGACGCTAACCTCAAGAAAAATTGGAGCATTCTTTACCGAAATACCATATATCACATGATAATTCCGATGAAGTTGAAACTCTGTGTACTAGGAAGAGTAAAGGTTTACATCTCATTTCACATGTAAAACCGTTCATTGTGAGATAATCCGCTTTTTAACTTGGTCTTCGCCATAAAATTTTCACTTCACGCTACTAGTACAATTTGTCACACTGAGAAACTGTTAACATGCAACAATGTTTTGAAGTTAACTATCAAGTCTAGAACCTAGGGAACATTTTTAAACAGAAATTATGAATGCATTGTTATTGTGAACAGACGACACAGTGTTATTGTGTGTGTACATTCTTGCTTGTTAGTTGGACGATTACGTAACGACTATAAGGCTTACATACTTAGAACATATACTGGTACTGCTAATGAGATTTTAATGCAACATTTTGGTTTACTTGAAAATACATTCTGGATTTAAAGTACTTTCAGTGAGATACCAGATGACACAGTGGTTAGTTTATGTGACAGCTACACGATTTTATCACGACGCTACTAATGAGTGACAATTTACAATGTTGCTTTTGCAGTGTTTCTGTTTGATATCTGCACAGTTTTTCTGTATTATTCTGGAAAGTAAAACATGTTTTAGTAGTAACTTTTGTGGTAGACCTACAATCAGATAGCCTTTTCCGTAGCACAACAGTACGTTACGTTATAGTACTTTCTTGATCACGGTAAGGTACGTAATAACTACAATATCTATACGCAAAGCATTTCACTTTAGTTTATGATGAGGTAAGTACATTGACTTCAGCAGAACTTTGCTTACAGAGGGCGATAACTACGACACTTCCACAGAATTATCTTACAGCAAGTCGCACATTTAGCGCTACAGGACATGCATTTGAGAGATTAATTTTGTACTTAAGCCATTTTTTTTCAAGATTTTTGAATTACAAAGAAAGTTTTCCATGCTACATTTAATTCCATTGCTGTAATCTGTATCACCTGAGGGTATAATTACATTAATCCTCAGGGGGGTACACGCCTACTTTGTGTACCATGTGTTTGGCAAGCACAAGGAGCCCTAGCTAATGTGGTATTTGCTTATACAACTTTACACATCGGTACCATATTTCTCTAACACACAAATTACACAGCTATCTGATCATTTAACTGAGAGATAAACATTTTTTTACTACATCAGTGACACATGTTTACGCAGTTACACAGTTGATTAACTTCAGACTTATGAAATTGTATTTTGTCTGTACTTTGTGAACTGTTTATATTTTTTTGGAACCATTGTGATACTATGAGAGCTTTGAATGATGCATTTGGTATGGGATCATGATTTTTAAAGTACGTTGGAGGTAGATGACACTGTTGAAATGAGCAGAAGTTTTTTATTTAGGTTTTGACATTATTGCAGAAAGCTACGATGTTTTTGAGATTTGACTGAGGTGTTATGATGTTATTATTATGATGACAATGTGTATTATGCTGCTGAGGTATGTTTATGTCAATAAGATGATGCTACCATGTATGAGGAATGTGATTACGTGTTTATATGTATATGAATAATGAATAGAAGTTAGGGACTCTGGCTTGTGAATAAGGATGTTGGAAACCAAGAATCGTACTTTAAGAGTTATGAAATGTGTGTAAATGCGTGAATGTATCACAATGCCGGCGAAAATTTTTTGGACACTGTTATATTCACAGGATTTTGATTCTACACATTTGCAACGCAAATTCTCGACCTGTGAAATTTTTAATATGAGACTGTCACTGTAGTGCAAACTGGTGTTGTAAATATTTCGGTAAGAAAGTTAAGTGCCCTTCACGTAATGCGTCATAGGCACCCAGCTGGGAGATAGTCGCCTGGGAAAATGTCATTAGTGTGTGCCTTTCAGAGGCAGAGGTGGAGTAAAAAAAAAGGGAGGCCATTATCCTCGCTATTGACATTCCTTTGTAGAAGGCATCGCAAATACGACACGCTCAAACTTGAAAACATATGATTACACTGTGGAGCTCTTAATTTATGATATTTACTGAAATGCCTAATGAAATGACGAGAAATATTTTTATGTCAATGCACCTGATTATGACTATTGTCTTTCTAGTTGAGAGATTTTTTTACTACCTTATGAAATGCCATATGGATAATGAATGATGTTTCATGCCTTCCTTTGCACATATTTGCTCATTTTCTTTAATATCTAGTTTCTAGCTGCACTGCAGCATTAGTTATTATAAAATTTAATAGATGTACTAATATCACTATTTTCTGTCTACAGACCCAGTAAAGAATACGTTTGTGATGTACTTTCTTAGAAAAGAGAGCACAAATAGACATTTCCCTTCACAGGAATTGCATAAATAATATTTTTAATGACTTGGTAACTTTCTTGCAGAGTAAGTTTTTGTGATGCATCACTCTAGTGTTAAGATGTGACATAGGTATTAAAAATGGCCATTTTTACTGTAATATTTTTTCTGCTCGAGCTTTGCCATGTTTAGATATAAGTTATTGCATTTGCTGCTGCCGTTTGCCAGGCATAGTGCTACTAAATGTCACTTTGTATTACTCTGCTAAGCCAGTTTTACTACTGATTTATTTTTCTTGTTGCTGCACATTGGCTCATATTAGTTGTAATGTTGCATTTTATCTGTTAATTTAGATTTACTGCTGCTTGCTTTGCAAATTTGCATTTTTTTGTCCTTGCAGTTTGTGTTAATTTGTTATGTGCTGCTGTATTGCCTCATCCATTGGTATATATATATCTGAGCTCAGTAGATTTAAGTTAGCTTAAGAGGGGGTAGACTATATAAGAAACTAACTATGATGAATTGGAAGAAATGCATTGAGAATCTATAAGAAAATGGTTTGGCCAAAAAAGTAGCGTACAGTGGAGAAAAACTATTTTTGAAAGAGGATGTGAACAGAATACAGAAAGCAGGCTTAGATAGGACTTATTGAGAATAATGATGAACGAAGGGAGATCTCCACGCAAAATACTGCAGTAAAACAAACCCTGTCCTTTCCTTTTGTCTTATCCCTCTATGTGTTTGTGTACCCTTGTGTATTTGTGTTTTTCCTGTCTTTAAGTGTTTAGCTAACAAGATTTATGTTGTAGAATTTTTCAAATACTATGTTATTTACTTTGTAAAGATGTTTAAACATTATTTATTCTGTTTTGTTTTAATGCTCATGTGTGAAGTTGATGTTTCAGAAGCTATTCTGATCTTTTATGTATGCACTTACGTCATAATTCTTGTAACACTGATGTACATGTTTGTTTCTATTCTTTTGTAGAGCCTGTTTTACTACAAATGTTATCTGTATTGTTATGTTCTTTAGTGATGTATTTTGTACCTTTGTTATTGTATTCTTATGTTATAAAATTGTAATTGACACCAGTTCATCAAATTAAGGAACTTGTAAGTTACATTTCACTGCACACATTTCTGTTGGTCGTGTATATGGACAATATTCGAGAAAAAAATGGCTCTGAGCACTATGGGACTCAACTGCTGTGGTCATAAGTCCCCTAGAACTTAGAACTACTTAAACCTAACTAACCTAAGGACAGCACACAACACCCAGCCATCACGAGGCAGAGAAAATCCCTGACCCCGCCGGGAATCGAACCCGGGAACCCGGGCGTCAATATGCGAGAAGTAGGGACTGATAGTGTTTGCACATGTGTTAATAATTCAGCAAGGGACTGGTTAACAGCATTGCTGGTTCTAAGGACAATTCCAAAAACTTTGTGAGTGCACAAGTGGTGGTTTATGGACTTGCTATGTTGTCCACAAGACTCTTCGATGGTGATTGTGCACCTGCACAGTCGCAACAGATGGCTGCTGGCCGTCTCTACAAGGACTACAGTGGGTCTAGACCTTTGATGACTCACCAATACCATTATTTCTACAAGGACTGCAGTGAGTCTGCATCTCTGGTGCCCCACCTATACCGTAATCTCTACCAGGACTACAGTGGGTCTACTCCGTGATGACCTACCTACCAATATTTTTCAACTTCGACTGACTCTGCTGTGGGTTTGCTCTGTTGTGGCCCATTACCTGCCTGTATGTCAAGATTCAGCACTGTCTTTCCGTTAGAAGGACAACACTACTTCTTCAAGACTGTATGGAAATCCACTACTTCTGTGTGCATTTTCTTTTACTGCTCAGACTTTGAGAAAAACACTGCTATTCAAGACTGCATGAAAATCAACTACTTCCGTGTGCATTTTCTTTTACTGCTCAGACTTTGAGAAAAACACTGCTATTTTACTGTGATGAACGATCAGGACTGTCTTTATAGACTGTGAGAAAATTTTGGCTTTTGACCAACATTGTATCAATAAGTGTGCATTTAATATCTTTGTTATTGTAATTTGAAAAATCTTATCAAATCATTATTGGCCACTGCCCAAAACAATTTGTAAAATTTTTTGTGGGGAGCATGAGGGCTATGTAAGTAGGCTGTTTAGGTTTTTATATTGGTAACGCCTCGTAGCGCTATGTATGAAAGTCACTGGCTGTGCTGTGTGCAGTCTGTGGTTGGTTTGCATTGTTGTCTGCCGTTGTAGTGTTGGGCAGCTGGATGTGAGCAGCGCATAGCGTTGCGCAGTTGGAAGTGAGCCGCCAGCAGTGATGGATATGGGGAGAGAAATGGCGGAGTTTTGAAATTTGTAATACTGGATGTCATGAACTGCTATATATATTATGACTTTTGATGACTGTTAAGGTAAATACATTGTTTGTTCTCTATTTAAATCTTTCATTTGCTAACTATGCCTATCAGTAGTTAGTGCCTACCGTAGTTTGAATCTTTTATTTAGCTGGCAGTAGTGGCGCTCGCTGTATTACAGTAGTTCGAGTAACCAAGATTTTTGCGAGGTAAGTGATTTGTGAAACGTATAGGTTAATGTTAGTCAGGGCCATTCTTTTGTAGGGATTTTTGAAAGACAGATTGCGTTGCGCTAAAAATATTGTGTGTCAGTTTAAGCACAGTCATGTACAATTTTTCTAAGGGGACGTTTCAATACAAACTAGCATAGAACCAGAATAACGTGGCTGAACATTAGGCAACAAAATTTAGATAAAGGAATAATTTTTGACTGACTTAGACAACGATTCAATCATTGCCAAAATTCAGTGCAAAAATTAGGTTCGAAGGGTGCTGATATGTAAGGTGTCACGCAAATCCAACACCTTCCATGAAAACCCTGACATGATAAGCAAATCCAGTAGTATGTCACATAGCTCCGAATAAATCGTGACATTAAATTAACCAAAGTAATACGAGTAACGAGTGAGCAAATGGAATACCACAGACTAACCCAAGAATGCATAAATGCACGTCGTACCTTCCCACCGTGAGACAGACGCAGTTCCGAGGGGAGAAATGAGAACAGAAGCCGAGAGCAGAACCGTGTTATGTTAGAAGGTCCTACGATAAGCGACGGACACCCACGTTGCCAGCTAACCGCTAGGACCACCTCAGACGCAAGTTTTAGCGTGAGACTTTTTCGCGTCTCTGTTACGTCAGGACCACCCTCCAGCCCATGTTAACAGCTAGATCCTTCCAGAAGAACAGTATAGATCTTACGATAACACAAAAGGGGCTACCCCAGCTCCAAGTTTTAGCGTGAGACTTTTCCGCGTCTCTGTTACGTTGCAAACTTTAAAAGCATTGCCGCACCACGAAAAGTATAATGTTCTCATTGGATAGACAGAATTTTTGTAGGCGGAGCTTAAGGTTAACATTGAGACCCTGATTGGTCAGATGGAAACACAGCCACATAGTTTTTTTAAACCAACTTCGGTAAATTGTAGTAAGGAGAAGTTAGGAGAGAGTTGCTTCCGAGACGGCGAGGTGAGCGGAGCTGTGCTGCCCGCCGCCCCCTGACGAAGACCGACAAGGTAATGAACGCACGCGATGCCGCGTAACAGCGCATAAAGCTTCACTGAGAACTGCAGAAGTCTCATCTGTTACACCCCCTTTTTGCGTAATACTAGTGTCGATCGTCAATTAAAGCGCATGGTGTTCACATTTGCCACTTGAAGTAAAAATCTGAAACGCGATGATTTTTCTGTTATATAGTTATTGAGAAGCCACATCAGCCACTGTAATTTACGACAAGTTAGATAAGTAATTAAAGATAATTGAGGGTCACTGTAGACCATTTTGATAGTTTTATCTCTTGTGAAACTTAATTTAAACCTAGATTATAGATGTGATATGGCCTAGGTCATCCTTCGATCCATTGTAGAACTTGGAAATCCACTCAGGGAATATTCGTTCACATCTTTGTTGAACGCAGTTGGTTTTTACCATCCTGTATTAAAACATTTCCTTTTATCAATAGTGCAATTTATAAACAATGTTTTGTGAGTAGAATAAAATTTCCAATGGTAAACTTAACTGCTTTTTCGACGTTATTTTACCAGCTAACTAAAAATAGGAAAGCCTTGAACCCCTTCCACTAAATTTAGTTAGTATTAAGATTCTTTTACAGGGAGTGCAGTGGAGATGACGCTGAAATCATTAAGTATTTGGTTATATCATCGCTAGTCTCACTGAACTGTTCTGAATTCTACATGTCTTGTGTGGTCTGGCGTCTCCTTATCAGCAACAGGTCCCAGGTTCAAACTAGTCAATTCCCTAAAAACCACGCTCAGAGCATCGTTGCGCGAAAGTGGTGGGGAGACACGATATAGAACAAACAGACACCACGCAGAGTGTTAGATGGTTACAATTTAAAATGTCTGACTTGTGTCATTGTAGAGATATATATGGATGACCTTATGCCTTCAGATGATTATATTGGCCAGTAGTAACATTTTCGTTTTGAAGCATTCTATTCGAACGAAAAGAAAATCCCTGAAAATGGGAGTGTTAGATCAGATGCATCATTTCTCTTTTTGAGAGCAACTACAGTACTTTCTCAGCGGACAGGACCAAGTAAGCTAAAAACGGAGCATTTAAACGACGTTAAGGAGACGTACTGCATTCATTGCATTAACAACCGTGAGCCCACTGAGGAGCCACAATTGTAACAAGAAGTCTCATTAACAAGCCTGCAGAACTGAAGCACAAGTGTTTATCTAAAGGAAGATTGTCATTTACCAGCTGAGTTGTTCGGAAAGAATTTCTTATTGACTTTAGAGACAGAGGTGCCATTAACAAAATTGTGAGGCGGTTGAAAGCTGTCCTTGTTGGCCTGCGGCATAACTTTCCCAAGCTTTTAGGCCGGAGAGCGGCTGTGTGGCTCTCGGCTGCAGCCCTTAAGACTGTAACCTGTGTCAAAGTGAAGTGGCTGCCGGGGCGGGCCGCGTAACAAAACTTGTTCTGTTCCCAGCGTACGACCGTCCACAAGCTGTCGCTGTTCTCTGGTGTGTTGAGTGAGTGTAGCCACGGTTACACATTTTTATATGGGTTTACCTCCAACAAATCTTCTGAGCATACCATAGGAGTCCACAGAGGAGCAACGACATTTTAACGTACACGTACAATTACAACAAAAAGAATCTTACGCAATCAGTATCTGAAAATTTTGCTTTCTTTCACGAAAGGCAATAAATAGTGCAGGCTCCTTTATTTTGCGGGGCGGAAACGACAGGCGTTGTTAGCGGTTGCTGCAGTAATGTTACGACCGCTTCTTAACAGTAATGTCTACTTTTAGCTACAGTGCGCTTTGTCGCATCGCCGGCCACAAGCCTTTACTAACAGGTAATCTGTTCAATAGTGAATAGTCAGCCCTGTAAACCTGTATCGCTGACAACAGAGTAGGAAAACGGTACAGAGGTTACTATTGTCTTAGTAGAGACTGTTACGTCGTCAGATTATTGGTGTTTCTACATTCAATAACAATATTCACGGCGACGATTACAGACCTGTCCACAGACCTATCTGCAATCAGACACAGGCATTAAAATACAGCTAAAACAATAAGAAAAGGAAAGCACAGCTGACGATGTTTTCGAAATTAGCCTAATCATAATGAAACAAAATAAGTTACTTCTACATGATTTTTCCTATTCTCATTCTAGAGTGTCTTCAATTTTCTGAAGAAAAATAAATATGAAGGATATTGCACTCTCAGAACTACAAGAACCTTCTTCAAACAGCTTCAATATCAGCTGAACGTTACTGACCACTGTATGCCCTCTAGGAAATCGATATTTTATTTCTGTCCATTGACGGTGAACCAAGAATAATCTGGCCGTCATGCTACACGACACTTCTATCGACCAACTACTCCTTTCGGCTCGTTGCGCAACTCTCGCTAGAAGCTGACGTTATCTCTGTAGAGAAATTCCTATTCCTTCGTCAGTGTTCTCAGACATACATTCTTTTTCTTTTTAAAATATAATTTTATACACGGGAATTTAAACAAAACTGTCCTCTGCCCGATGCGCCAAGGTGCTGTACCATGTATGGTCCTACCGGACATTATATTATATTGCTTTCCTCCAATTTACCGAGGGAGTTACAGGGAGACCTACAGTTCAACTTGTGGAAACCGAGCCATAATGATAACTGATATTTTTTCCGTATTACGTCGAGAAGTGAAACCAGCGTTAAGTTAAAGATAAAAATCCTTTAAGAAGTTGCAAATGGTTCAAATGGCTCTAAGCACTATGGGACTTAACATCTGGAGTCATCAATCCCCTAGAACTTAGAACTACTTACACCTAACTAACCTAAGGACATCACACACATCCATGCAAGAGGCAGGATTCGACCCTGGGATCATAGCAGCCGCGTGGTTCCGGACTGAAGCTCCTAGAACCGCTCGACCACAGCGGCCGGCTAAGAAGTTGCAATTTCAACACCTTTGCACCCCAAGAACCAGTGCTGCAGTGTAACCAGTTCCAAAAGTTCTGAGGGAAATGTATGACTTCGCAGTAGATTAAGACCGGCATTTCTTCTCATAAGTTATTAACGTAGTCGATACCGAGTGATAAATTGTGGATATCACCATTTATAAAACTTATTTTGACATGATATGAAATCCATCGCATACATACGGATACTCGTATTTCTCTAAACGTATTTTCTCATTTTTCTTTTTGTTTCTGTGGAAAATAGACAACAGGCGTGTTGCAGCAATAATCGGAGAATACATCATTCTGCGTTCTTTGCTTTTCAAACTGTTTTCTTCACATTTGGGAGTAATTACCGAGATTTGTATCAGAAGGCTTCGCTTTAAATCATCCGCCATATTAATAAAGCATCGACGATGCTACAATAAGCTATGCACCAAGTGTGCTCTCATTTTAAGAAATTCCATGAATATCTACTACGTAACTCCTCAGTAGTCTTGCTTTAATACGTATCTAACGCCCCGTTATTCCACTTTATAAGTTTATCGTCTTTCGTTCCACGCCCTGCATCATAATATGATTCTATACACACAAGAAAGGTCCTGTGGATAGAGTGCAACTGGCAGGCGGGCACTTCGGCCAACGAACAGCTGCGTTAACAATGCGGAAGGACTGCAGAGAAGGTTCGTCTCTAATCACCATGTTGCAACACCCAGTAATATGTAAGCGTAGACAAATGGTTCAAACGGCTCTGAGCACTATGGGACCCAACTGCTGAGGTCATTAGTCCCCTAGAACTTAGAACTAGTTAAACCGAACTAACCTAAGGACATCACAAATATCCATGCCCGAGGCAGGATTCGAACCTGCGACCGTAGCGGTCTTGCGGTTCCAGACTGCAGCGCCTCTAACCGCACGGCCACTTCGGCCGGCCTGTAAGCGTAGCTCGGAGGGGATATGACTAAGTATTTTGAAGTTCGGAGTGTAATCTTCTGTCTAATCTGTCACTTATCGCTTCTTTCACATCGTGCAGTAATTAGTACATACGAAGATGTCTAATTCATACTATAGTTCGGAGTCTATGTTAAGCAAGAGGTGCCTCTACAAATCTAAGTCAGTTCAAAGAATGGAAGAAGAGAATGTCATACCAGTTCCGATAGGGAAATGTCTAGTAAAACACTACAGTGGTCAAGTCGAACTACGTTTTGAGAACAGATTTAATTCAGTACAGGTAATATTCTATCGAGATAGAGGTCGAGAAATAACATCGAACCGGAATTGATTTGCTTATGCTCTTCGACAAAGACAAGTATATGAACAACTAGCTGAGTACCCGGCGATTGTATTTATTTCAGTCTTGTATTAGTCCATTCCCTCTTTCCCCCCTCTCTGTCCATCTCCACCACCCCCTGCTTCTGTCCACCTCTTCCACCCCCACTCTCTGTCCATTTCCTCCTGACCCTAGACCCCATTTCTGTCCATATCCACCTACCCCCCCCCCTCTCTCTGTCAATCTGCTAATATCCCCTGTGTACACCTGATCGTCCCCCTCTAATTCCGCCTCTCTTCTCCCTCTCTCTGTTCATCTCCTCATCCCCCCTCTCCCCCTCCATCTCCTCCTGCTCTCTCACTGTTCATCCCCCACCCTTTCCTTTATGTGTCCATCTACTCCTCTCTCCTCTTGCTGTCTATTTCCCCCTGCGCTGTGTCTGTCCATCTCCTCATCTTACTACCTCTGGATATGTCACCCTTCCCCATCGCTGTCTGCCCATCTACCTTCTATCTCCACTTCATCACATTCATTCCAATAAAAAGCTGGTGGTTCTTACCCTACAGTGTTTCTTTCCAGATCGTAACTAATATGTATACTGAATTCGCCTCAAATCGTTCCAAGCGTTTAGGATGAGCTTCTTATCTGTAGCTTTACCTATACGCTCATGTAGAATACATTTCACACATGTTTAACATATTTAACAGGTAATTCTACACGTCTTTCACCTGTCTGTCTAGCAAATCTCACCCTGCAGTTCCATTTTAATGCAACTCAGTGTTTATGATGTCGTCTCTCCTGAACTATTTGCTCTACAATGATACAATGTTGCAGGTACATTCAGTGATATATGTGCCTACTGTCTGCGGAATGTGTTCCTAAAAGTGTTAGCAGTAAAAAAGTAACAATTTAAAATTCATGCATGATGCGGCAGTTTCTTAGGCATCTCAGTGTTTATGACGTCATATCTCTTGAACTATGCGTAGTACGATGATATATTCTTGTAGGTACAATCAGTGGCGTATGTGGATACTGTCTGCAAAATGTGTGATGAATACAGTTAGCAGTAAAGAAGTAATAAATTAAATCGTCATGCTTCATGTGGCAGTTTTACTACATGAACACCGAAAATTTAATAAGCGATAAACTTTTTTTGTTTCATCATTTTCTGGACGTCGTTAGCGGGAAAAAAGTTTCGTAAGGGTTTGAAATTGCGCGTGAAGTTTGTTGCAAGTCTCTAAGTGCTCTTATTCACAAATAGGGGTGACTAAAGTACGAGTATTCCAGCGCCGTGAGATACACGGCTTGCACCGCCCCCCCCCCCCCCCCCTCCTTCGCTTCCCTTGATGGTTGGGTAAATCTTACCGCCGCCATACTGATTCTTTCCAAGAAAACATGATATCAGAGATTAATTTTCAGTTCTCCGAGCCACAAAATTGCTTTGGAGTCAGCTTGATGTAGGTTTTCCAGAGATCCGGCGAAAGCACGTAAAGGGCAGTCCTCAACGATATGTGAAACCGTCTGCACCTCCCCGCTGCAGTCGGAGCTTGGTGTCTCTCGCCACCCGCAGCTGTGCGGCTGACTGTAGAGGATGAGACAGCCGAAACGTGTCACCTCAAATGTAACCACAACGAGAATATCTATGTGAGATTTCGATAAATTACACCGGACACTGTGGTAAATTCTCTGACATGCACAACATTTTTATGTTTATAGGCGGCGAATGATGACACCGACATTTTTCCTTAATGGTACTACACATTTTATCTTCGACATTGGAAAGAGACTTCGAAAATTACGTGTTCCGTTTAGTCCCGCGAAATCGAGTGTAGATTGCACTGTTACACGCTTGTCCAATGCTGCAGCGTCATTCCAGTCAGAAGTCGGTACGATACGTGCCGTAACAGTTGACGATAAAGGGTGAATCGGACAATGACACATTTTTCAGATATTGTTTGTGTGACCTGTTTAATATATGAAAGCGATCCCGCCTAGTTTCCGGATCAAATAAAATGGGTAGCACCGCAGAAGGTATGTTTATGATATTTTTAAGCGGTGGAATGACGTATATAGATTTAAAATTAAACTAAACTATTACCGATATTATCCGAATCGTTTACTACAAAACTTCCTGTGCGTGGTTCCACTTGCGTAAATAGCTTTCCTACTACCTTACCGGCATATTTAATGAATTAAAATATATTTGCGATTTTTGGTTATTTTAGTTTTTAGCGGTGCCACAAGGTAAAAATGTGTGTCTCATTATCGCAATTATCTCACAAACTATTACCTGTACAAAAATGTCATTAGGGTTTTCTATGGAATTTTTGAGGAACTATTCGGAATTGTGATTTTTTTTCCACACACTGGTAAATAATTTTTTATAAGATTAAAATTTCCCCGAGTAATATTGTTTTTTTTCGCAAAATGCTGCAGAACTATTAAATTTTTGTACAGAGAAGTCAATGACTGAAACATATCTATCAAGAACTACGAAAAAAAAAAAAATTGTGTTTCTCCAAAGTCGGGTGCTAACTTAACCGGACTCACAATATTATTTAATAATGACCCATGCAGACATCAGTCCAGATAGTTTTAAAGCATGAGTATGCCATAATAGAAGCTGCTCCGTTGCCGGTTGGTTGGCTATCCTGCGTTACCGAGAAGAATTTACACGCAAATATTCCCGTTAGATAACTATGCTTGTCATGTTCCATCGGCTTCTGGCACCTTCGAATCCATCCATCTCGAGAGTCCAGAAAATGAAAATTCAAGGAATTAAACAGAAGCCACATGAGGTAAAAGATCTTTCCGAACCATCTCCCAGCGGACCACCCGACATCGACCCATCTGAAAGCAATAATGACACAAGCGAAGAATACGACTATGATTTCGACTTAAAAATGTAAAATATCGAATAAAACATTTCAATACGGCAATTTCGACTTATAACTTGTTAACAGTGACCTCACAATACTTTATACCTGAAGTTTGACTCGAATCCGCTAACTTTATAGTTTTTGATCCACCAAATAGGATCCGCTATTTTGAATTCCGTAACTCCGACATCCGAGTCCTAATTAGAGATCTACAGAACGTGAATGGAAGACAGTTTTGTAGGGTCTCATACCCATTTTTCTATTACATTCAGGTTCTGAAGCGAGTTGACCCTCTGTGAGCCGTCAGGAAAATAGATCTTAGAAGCGTACAACACTCATTAAACACGTAAGCTCAGATATGCTTCGTATGTTGATTATGATGACTGTTACATCAAGTGCTTAAATGTTGACCTAGGCCAATAATACATAGTATTATGCGATTCTGGACAGACAGTAATACTCGTTGAAATTCATCTGGACTGGGAGACGTCAGTGTTTCTTTAAAGACTTATTGTTTTAGTTTTCCCCACAGACAAACGTTCAGAGGTGTTAACTTGGGTCAGTTACAGCATTTTGTATTTCCCGAACGACCTATCCTGCGACCTTCAAATGTTCTGTTAAGAAGGTCTGTAACTATCAACACAGAACGCAGAACGGGCGATACCCCATGGATTGCCTTACTCCCAATGAGATGGCTTCCAATAACTGCGAGAACATATCTCTTAGGAACTGTAGATACAACTACTTACGGCTCTTTAGAGTGCCGTCAATAAGACATAGAGGATGACACAACTGAGGAAGAGCCTGGATCTCTCGCTGACAGACTTCCTTTAGGGTGGATTTACAGTTGCATTGTAATGCAATTGCGAAGACTGATTTGCCCACGGTTTCTTGATGATGTTTCAGTTGTAAATATCTTGCATAGAAATGCCGAGCCATTTCGTAGTTTTCGTACACGCAATTAGGAAAACAGTACCCGATTTTATAAGTTATTGCCATGAAGCTGTTGACGGAGCAAACTGTAAAAGCGATGAAATGAACTGAGATGTAGTATTTGTAGAACACTCCTTTATCGGATTCCACTCGTACATTGAAGCTGCCTTGTAGTGACATATGCTTTGTGTATCTCGCTGCTAAAATGTTATTTGCGTTCTTCTCATCTGTTGCTGATCTTTTTTGTTGGCGTGTTTTATTGTTCACATTTTCAGTTTGTTGAAATTCTTTTATAATTTTTGCAAAAACAGATAGTGAGGGCTTGGCGCCATCTGTATGCCTTTCACCACACAACCGGAGAGATGTTCTAACAGTTTGCCGACATTCGCCATAAACGAAAATCACATCAACTTTTTCGAGTGCAGTACATACTCTGGATGTGAGCGACTTGACGAGCAAGTTTTGTGATAGCTACAGCAGCGGAGCACAGACTTATGAGCTTCAGGAAGATGGATAACCACACTAACAGTACCACGATTACATGCTAGCTTGCGTTTGGCACAACTAGGCTTGCGTTCGTTCGTGTGAATTCTTGACGGTGGGACAGTAGTTTGCACCGCTTTAATCTTGTTGCTATTTATCACGTTCCATACGTGTTAGGTCGCTGAAGTGTTTTTTAAAGTCAATGCCATGCCTCAGAAAGACGTACATAATCCCATTAAAAAAAGATCCGTCTCATAATTCGTTATTTATAAGCGCTGAAAATAACTTCTATTCGTTAGAAAACTTGTCACATTGTACATTTAAACTGCAACTCGATGGGTAAAGTGGTTGTGGATACAAGCCTGCCTTCGGTTCCTCACCCTCTTCCTTGCAGTTATGCTTCTAGGGCAAGTGACAGCAGAGTGAAACCCCTTTATCATGTGTTATGTAGTCTGAACGAGATAGCATAGCTGTTAACATACAGGGTGTTTCAAAATTGACCGGTATATTTGAAACGGCAATAAAAACTAAACGAGCAGCGATAGAAATACAACGTTTGTTGCAATATGCTTGGGACAACAGTACATTTTCAGGTGGACAAACTTTCGAAATTACAGTAGTTACAATTTTCAAAAACAGATGGCGCTGCAAGTGATGTGAAAGATATAGAAGACAACGCAGTCTGTGGGTGCGCCATTCTGTACGTCGTCTTTCTGCTGTAAGCGTGTGCTGTTCACAACGTGCAAGTGTGCTGTAGACAACATGGTTTATGCCTTAGAACAGAGGATTTTTCTGGTGTTGGAATTCCACCGCCTAGAACACAGTGTTGTTGCAACAAGACGAAGTTTTCAACGGAGGTTTAATGTAACCAAAGGACCGAAAATAAAGGATCTGTTTGAAAAATTTCAACGGACTGGGAACGTGACGGATGAACGGGCTGGAAAGGTAGGGCGACCGCGTACGGCAACCACAGAGGGCAACGCGCAGCTAGTGCAGCAGGTGATCCAACAGCGGCCTCGGGTTTCCGTTCGCCGTGTTGCAGCTGCGGTCCAAATGACGTCAACGTCCATGTACCGTCTCATGCGCCGGAGTTTACACCTCTATCCATATAAAATTCAAACGCGGCAACCCCTCAGCGCCGCTACCATTGCTGCACGAGAGACATTCGCTAACGATATAGTGCACAGGATTGATGACGGCGATATGCATGTGGGCAGCATTTGGTTTACTGACGAAGCTTATTTTTACCTGGACGGCTTCGTCAATAAACAGAACTGGCGCATATGGGGAACTGAAAAGCCCCATGTTGCAGTCCCATCGTCCCTGCATCCTCAAAAAGTACTGGTCTGGGCCGCCATTTCTTCCAAAGGAATCATTGGCCCATTTTTCAGATCCGAAACGATTACTGCATCACGCTATCTGGACATTCTTCGTGAATTTGTGGCGGTACAAACTGCCTTAGACGACACTGCGAACACCTCGTGTTTTATGCAAGATGGTGCCCGGCCACATCGCACGGCCGACGTCTTTCATTTCCTGAATGAATATTTCGATGATCGTGTGATTGCTTTGGGCTATCCGAAACATACAGGAGGCGGCGTGGATTGGCCTGCCTATTCGCCAGACATGAACCCCTGTGACTTCTTTCTGTGGGGACACCGCCAGAATCCAGAAACAATTGAACAGCTGAAGCAGTACATCTCATCTGCATGTGAAGCCATTCCGCCAGACACGTTGTCAAAGGTTTCGGGTAATTTCATTCAGAGACTACGCCATATTATTGCTACGCATGGTGGATATGTGGAAAATATCGTACTATAGAGTTTCCCAGACCGCAGCGCCATCTGTTGTTGAAAATTGTAACTACTGTAATTTCGAAAGTTTGTCTGCCTGAAAATGTACTGTTGTCCCAAGCATATTGCAACAAACGGTGTATTTCTATCGCTGCTCGTTTAGTTTTTATTGCCGTTTCAAATATATAGCGGTCATTTTTGAAATACCCTGTATCTTGCATTCAAAAGGAGTGGCTATGAAATCTCTGTCTAGCAATCCCTAATTACACTTTCTAACACCTCGACATGGACGAGATGTTAAACTCTAAATTTCCTTCATTGTTCAATTCCTGTAAATGCGCATTACGGAACTACCGAACAGAGAATTCGTTGGGATCGTCACAGCCAATCAGATAAAGACGAAGATTTGCAAACCAAGAATCGAATAGCATTCCTTCCATTAGGTAAAAGAGACTAGGAGGGTACCCTGCTGCAAGCGGTAGGCCCGTGCCTCATCAAGTCTGTTCCTCGTAATGAAACTGAAAAGGCTATAAAAGGTATTAAACGCTCGTCCTAAAAGTGCATTGCAATAGGAAAGGAGAGTGACGCACTAATGCAAGAAATAGTAATAGATGTTAGAATATGTGTAATTAATGATCGTTAGAAAACGCGTTATGTCTTTGAATATAGGATACTGTCTTAGAACAAATACGAGCTTGTAAAATTCAAAACGACAAGAACGTCGTGATGTTTACGACTCAGACGTTTCCATAATGAAGTAATACAAGGAACTACTGGTGCCTAACAAAGCTGGAAGTCCATGAAGTATCAGCAGAACTTGGAGACTGGATTAGACAATTTTCTCTGGGAGAAGTTAGCATGTTGCGGTGGATGGGAAGGCGTTATCCGAAGTTGCCTTCGGCATCTCGCAAGGGAGTGTGTTGGAGATGCCGCTTTCTTGCCGCACGTAACTGACTTTGGCACTTCCTCCGCAAGCGCCGCAGTTATTTACGCCAGCCTAGCGCCTGTCGCCTGCTGCCTGCTTGTTCTCGCCGGGCCGTAGACTCGTTAATTCACTACCGAAGAGCGTTGCTGCTAAACTATGTCGCTGTCAGATTCTGGGACGATTCCTCTGTTCTTTCCCAGGGTTACGATTTCTTCTTTTTCCTCCGGGTGTGTCAGTATGGTTGCTTTAGAAATATCAGCCATATTGCCAACGTTTTAGCAATTTAGTCAAACTATTCTGCTTCGTACTTGACGTAATCTGAAAGCGTTACTAGGCCAACACACTGAATGCGCAGTGATACCTAAAAACATGTTCGTGATGCCTCTTTCACAAAATTTGTCCTGCAGAAGAATTTAACTTGGAGACGTCCTTGACTGTCGTATACATACAGGACACTGTGACAATTTTATTAGATATAAGAGCTTGGTTTTCCTTAGCCAGCAGGAATCACCGTTTATATTAAAATCTGTTGTCTCAAGTAATACTCACCATAATGTATATCGTAGATCGTTTTTTAACAAGAATTAAATATTGCAGCCGAAGAAGGCGTCCTGCAGCGTTACCACGCAATGGCAAAAATTAAATGACGTCATTATTCTTTCAGGTACATACATGGCCGTTTTAATGGACAAGCGAGACAAGCCGTCGCTTGGAACGCCAAGCTAGACGAGTGCCAGGGGCCCCAAGTGCAAGATTTGTATACAGAGCGTATCATTAGTAGCTAAAATTGGCACGAGTGAAAGTGAATGTCGGAAAACCGGTGGGAGGGGGAGAGCCAAATGATAAGTCGCTTGAGTGGAAAAACGTCCTCGAACAGGCGCTTGATCCAAGACGCTAATATCGTTTCGAAAAATGTTAAAATAGCTTCCTGCGTAATACATCTACATCTGAATCTACATGGATACTCTGCAAATCACATTTAAGTGCCTGGCAGAGGGTTCATTGAACCACCTTCACATTTCTCTATTATTCCAATCTCGTATAGCGCGCGGAAAGAATGAACACCTATATCTTTCCGTACCAGCTCTGATTTCCCTTATTTTACCGTGGTGATCGTTCCGCCCTATGTAGGTCGGTGTCAACAAAATATTTTCGCATTCGGAGGAGAAAGTTGGTGATTGGAATTTCGTGAGAAGATTCCGTCGCAACGAGAAACGCCTTTCTTTTAATGATTTCCAGCCCAAATCCTGTATCATTTCTGTGACACTCTCTCTCATATTTCGCGATAATACAAAACGTGCTGCCTTTCTTTGAACATTTTCGATGTACTCCGGCCGTTCTACCTGGGAAGGATCCTACACGGTGCAGCAGTATTCTAAAAGAGAACGGACAAGCGTAGTGTAGGCAGTCTCCTTAGTAGGTCTGTTACATTTTCTAAGTGTCCTGCCAATGAAACGCAGCCTTTGGTTAGCGTTCCCCACAACATTTTCTATGCGTTCTTTCCAATTTAAGTTGTTCGTAATTGTAACACCTAGGTATTTAGCTGAATTTACGGCTTTTAGATTAGACTGATTTATCGTGTAACCGAAGTTTAACGAGTTCCTTTTCGCACTCATGTGGATGACCTCACACTTTTCGTTATTTAGGGTAAACTCCCAATTTTCGCACCATTCAGATATTTTTTCTAAATCGTTTTGCAGTTTGTTTTGATCTTCTGATGACTTTATTAGTCGATAAACGACAGGGTCATCTGCAAACAACCGAAGACGGCTGCTCAGAGTGTCTCCCAATTCGTTTACATAAATAAGGAACAGCAAAGGACCTATAACACTACCTTGGGGAACGCCTGAAATCACTTCTGTTTTACTCGATGACTTTCCGTCAATTACAACGAACTGTGACCTCTCTGACAGGAAATCGCAAATCCCCTCACATAACTGAGACGATATTCCATAAGCACGCAATTTTACTACGAGCCGCTTGTGTGGTACAGTGTCAAAAGCCTTTCGGAAATCCAGGAATACAGAATCGATATGAAATCCCTTGTCAATAGCACTCAGCACTTCATGTGAATAAAGAGCTAGTTGTGTTTCACAGGAACGATGTTTTCTAAACCCATGTTGACTGTGTGTCAATAGACCGTTCCCTTCGAGGTGATTCATAATGTTCGAACACAATATATGTTCTAAAATCCTGATGCATATCGACGTTAACGATATGGGCCTGTAATTTAGTGGGTTACTCCTACTGCTTTTCTTGAATATTGGTGTGATCTGTGCAACTTTCCAGTCTTTGGGCACGGATCTTTAGTCGATCGAACGGTTGTATATGATTGTTAAGTATGGAGCTAATGCATCAGCATACTCCGAAAGGAACCTAACTGGTGTACAGTATGGACCAGAAGACTTGCTTTTATTGATTTGAGTTGCTTCACTACTCCAAGGATATTTACTTCTACGTTACTCATGTTGGCATCTGTTCCCGATTCGAATGCTGGAATATTTACTTCGTCTTCTTTAGTGAACGCATTTCGGAAGGCTGTATTTAGTAAATCTGCTTTGCCAGCACTGTCTTCGATAGTATCTCCATCTCACTACAACAACCCTGTGTTCACTAATCCCTATATCGGTTTTGATGCTGGTTTTTAACTCAGCATTATTTGTTGCTAAGACGTCAAGTGTGTTTTCACAACTGTATACTATTCGCGTGGGCTCATGAACTAACTGCTCGAAATGATTTTCAGAGAATGCGTTTAGCACAATTTGGGATGATATTTTATGCGTACCTCCGGAATTAAACATGTATTTTCGCCACATATCGAGGGTAAATTAAAGTCACCACCAACTATTATCGTATGAGTCGGGTTCGTGTTTGAAATCAAACTCAAGTTTTCTTTGAACCTTTCAGCAACTGTATCATCTGAACTGGGAAGTCGGTAAAAGGATCCAACTATTATTTTATTCCGGTTGCCAACAATGAAAAAAAAAACCTTCTACGTTAGCGTTAAAATGTGCACAGTGCAACAGATCACCAAAGGTATTGGTAGAATTTGCTTCCTGTGTCACGAATGAAAAAGATTTATTTTCTATGAAACATGTTCATTTCGAGAAAAGAAAGGCGTTTAAAACATTGCTAACATTTAAATCAGCACAAGGCTGCAAAAGTGAATCATATGATTGCTACGCACGCTCTTTGCCTCTGCCGTTAGTTTTATGGTAGTTATTTGTTTGTGTATAGCGTTATACACTGATGAGCGAAAACATTATGACCACTACCCTCCGCGAGAGTGAATACCACCCCTGTTGTTGCGGGCACGTGACTTGGTAAGGAAAATTTATAAGCAGAGCAGCAGCGAATTGGGAATCATTTTAGCGAAGATAAGGACCAAAAATGGGGGAATACTCTGGCATATGTGACTTCTATAAAGGGCAAGTGTTAACAGCCTAGGGCCTGGGAACGAGCGTCTTGGAAACGGTAAAGCTGGTCGGCTGTTCGCTTGATACTGTCGTGTCTATGGAAAGTGAAGGCACGTGTGGGCGACAAGGTGTTGGACTTTCACGCCTCATAGCAGTATAGATCCGTGGTTGTCCGCTCTGTAAAGCATGATAGGCGGTGATCTATGGCAGACTTGACGACAAAGTACATTGCTGGTGCAGATATAAATATTACTGAGAGCACACCGTTCAGCGCACATTGTTGAACATGGAGTTCCGCAGTAGACAACCCCGCATGTTCCCATAGTAATACAATCAATTACAATCGCACTGGGCTACCTACCATCGATACTGGGCTGTGGATCAATGGAAACGTGTCGCCTGGTAGACTAAATTTCATCCCTTGTTACATCAGGTCGATGGTCTTGCGCGGATTCCCTGTTACCCAGGCAAACGGCGCTCGAAAGACCCACCGCGCCACTTACGCATACTAGTGGGTGCAGTACTAAGCTTTGAGGAACAATACCTTGAGCTTCCATGGTTTGTGCTGTGGTAATTGGAGGTACCATGACAGTTTTAGTCTAAATCACCGTTATTGTGGACCACCTGCTGCCCTTCATGCTAGACGTCTTCCCCGACGTCGATGACATATTCCAGCAGGATATCTGACCGTGTCACAAGGCTAGAATCTTGCTACAGTGGTCTGAGAAGAGTGATCCTCGGTTTACGGTGATCTCTTAGTCACCAAAGTCACCTGACCTGAATTCAGTGCAATACATTTGGGACGCTATCGGGCATCAGCTCCGTCCCCATTGGATGTCCGTCCTTAATTTGCGCGAATTGCTTGAGCTAAAATATGGTAGAAATCCGGTACCACACACGCCCGAAAACCTACCCAAGACTTGTCGAAACCATGCCACGCAGTATCGCTGTTGTATTTCGTTCCAAAGGTGAACCAACACGCTATTAATCAGCTGGCCGGCCGCGGTGGTCTCGCGGTTCTAGGCGCGCAGTCCGGAACCGCGCGACTGCTACGGTCGCAGGTTCGAATCCTGCCTCGGGCATGGATGTGTGTGATGTCCTTAGGTTAGTTAGGTTTCAGTAGTTCTAAGTTCTAGGGGACTGATGACCACAGCTGTTAAGTCCCATAGTGCTCAGAGCCATTTTTTTATTAATCAGCTGGTCATAATGTCTGGGCTCATTAGTGTATTTGGTTTCGTCTACGGAACATGAAGTTCTTTTAATCGTTACGTATGTTTCTCTGTACAAAATTAGGCAAGTGATTGAAGGATTTAAACTGCCAACGATATATATAAATGTATTTAACTTTCTGAAACAGTTCACAAGTGAAGCAGTTGATTAAGGAAATCTCTTATTAACAAATTTGAAAAAATCAAGTAGCCTTTAAAATTATCCACGTTTGTAGCAAAGAATGTCATCTGAGTTATTGAAGTTTATTCCGATACACAATGCACTTCCCTATAAACAGTACTTCCCTATAAACATTTTACTATGGCTAGCAGAGTGCAGAGGATGATGTACATATGTACATGTAAACTGTAGATGCCAATGAGGCTTCTGTTTTGAGCGTAGCATGTAGTGGATAAGTGGAGACTGTGATAGAAAACTGTATCTGGTTATGTGATGTACTCTGCTTGTGCTTGTCATTACTCTTTAGTGGTTGAAAAACCACTCACAAATGAGAAGTATCTGTTCACCTTAATGTTGGCTGCCTATATGTTCGTGCAACATACACTATTTATCCGCAGGAAAGATATATTAACCGTCTATTACCGTTGTGACACATGTGTCTAGGTCGGTGGTCTCACTATGAACAACTACACTGCTTCTCAGAACGAAAAAGTAAAGCAACCCTTTTTGAAAGGAGACACAAGTATACCGTATTCTGGTTTGTAATAAAAGCCGAGCATTGGTTTTCTTACTAATTCACGTGACTATAGTATTCTTTCCTGTAATGAAAAATAAAGAAGGGTAAGCCACGTAGCTCTGGCGTGCAGATGCCCACTCCCAAAGAGTCTGTTAGTACTGACTATTCCTGTCCGCTTTTGATAAAGAGAAGAGGTTCCTTTTATATCACTGCAGTTGATACTATAAAATACTTTTTTCAAATCTACGGATGCAATGTATAAATTCTTAGGTTTTCTGTAATTACTCGCAGTGCTTAAATTGCTTCACGGGAATCTCTAGTTTTCCTGGGCCTCTCCTAGTCTACTTTCAGATTTCCTTTCCATATTTCTGTCAGGTAATCTTGTGGGTACCCTCAGCACATGCGATACTAAACTGATTATTTGGAAGTTTTCACTCATATTTGCTCTTGAATTTTTCGGAAGTGTAAATATTGCATTCTTTTAACATTTTCATCAGTTTTATAAATCTCAACATAATGCTTTCAACTAAAATATGTTGCTCCGCTCCTGGCCTGTTGACCACAAGAATTAAGCTGGTATTTCACCAATATCTGCGTTTCGTTCTTTCCGTGTTCCGGCAAAACGTTGTGAAATCCACAGATAAGCTTTCAATGTCGCCTAATATATTCTTGCTTACTCTCACGAGGGCTATAAAGCCTCTCCATGCATAGTTTTCATTTTCTTACATTATTCCCTGCTTCCATTACCCAATTAATTTTGGTCATTTCTAATGACTCTGCTCCCTAAAGTGATTTCTTATTAGTGTGTGTGCAGCATCAAACAAGTTAACGAACTTGTTTGAATTTTTACCGATCTCATGGAATGCTCCGCAGCAATGGCCCCTCTTTAGCACGTATGAATCGTAAATCTCTCAGCGAACAGTCCAAGTGAATGGGAAAAATCGCAAGGTACTACCGTACAAAAGAGGTACAAAACAACGTTCAGCATACTTCACATTTGTCTGCTACAGGATTCTTGTGCATACACTATGTGATCGACTGTATCAGGATACCTGTTAGAGGACGTTGAGATGAGGCGTGTTCACCGTTCGCCTTTATGAAGGCTTGAACTCTGCTTGAGACTCTCTTAATGAAATGCCTGATTTTCTGTGCAGAAATGGCAGCCCATTCTTCCTCAAGACATGAAACCGGAGGACCTAGTGATGTTGGACGGTGGGATCTGGAACGAGGTCAGTCTTCTGACTCATCCTAAGGGTGGTCCATTGTGTTCAGGCCAGTTCCTTTCAGGAATGTTGTTGTTCCACAAACCATTGCGTTACAGATACGGCTTTATGATAGGCTAACATGCTGATACATACAGGCATCGCCCCAGAGTTGTTCCTTTACTATACGCAGCACACAGTGCTGTGAATTTCAGAGTTTAGCATTTTCCTATGAGCGGTAAGGGGACCACACCCTAACCAAAAAAAAGATTCCCATAGCGAACATTGTCTTTTCTGTACTTCACTGTTGGCAGTACGCATGACAACAAGTAACATGCCTCGGGCATGGATTTGTGTGATGTCCTTAGGTTAGTTCGGTTTAAGTAGTTCTAAGTTCTAGGGGACTGATAACCTCAGAAGTTAAGTCCCATTGTGCTCAGAGCCATTTGAACCAACCAACTAACGTCTTCCAAGCATTCGCCAAGCCAAAACCCTTTAGTAGGATTACCACAGAGTATAGCGTGATTCATCATTCCAAATCTCTCGTTCCCAGGTATCCACTGTCCATTGCCCTTTCTCTTAACACCACTTCAAGCGTCGCTTAGCACTGACTGCAGAAATACGTGGCTTATGAGCAACTGCGCTAACATTTTACCGCATTCCTTTTAACTTCATACCCACACTCATTGTACTAACTGGACCGCTAGCAGCGCTTTGGAAGTCATGAGTGCTTCCTTCCGCTGATTTCGCGCGATTTTTACAGCTAACCTCCGCCATGCTCGACGACCCCTGCCCGTCAGTACGTGATGTCGGCCCGGTCATGCTGCAGCTTCGGCTGCTCCTTCATGTTTCCGTTTGACAGTCACATCACCAACCGCCGACTTGGACAGCTTTAGAAAGGTTGAACTGTCCCTGATGAATTTGTTACTCTCATGACATCTCTTGAATAGTCCACGTTCGAAGTCACTAAGCTCTGCTGACCAACCCATCCTCCTGCTACTGACAAGACATTTCTCTTAGCCTCCTTCCATATTGGTCGGTCCACCTCTCGTCACGTCTTGTGGTCAATCAATTCCGCATTACATGTAAGTGTCTGGGTACTTTTGAGAAGATAATGTGTTCTAAGCTCGAATTTCGCATGTTTCTTAGTGAGAAAAAAGCTTCTATCCATGGGGCAGCAAGGTTTAGAAAGCATCGCTCGCGGTAAATGCACTTAGCCACTTTCACACATTGTATCACATGAGCCATGGGTGCATGGGAGGTGTTATATTACTAGATTTTCGGACAGCGTGATGAAGGGCAGCTTGCTTCAAATATGGATAAGTGTACGTTAATTTGTACGGATAATAAAAAAAAGATTCTGTGACATCAAATACAGCATTAATTATGTGCTTCCTGCTGAGTTATGTCGATTAAATATCTATGCGGAATGTTACGAAACTAGATAAAATGGAACGATGAGATATGGTCAGTTATAGGGAAGACGCATAGCCGACTGTGAAAGGTGGCTGTAGTTTTAGTTACGTTTATCGCTACATCATTAGTTATCGTCTGCTAACTCAAACAAATAACCTTGTATTTGAACAAACGCGTGCGTTAGACCTGTTTGGAAATCTGGACTAGGTTGATAATAAATGACGTCAGTGGTCTTCCTGCCAAATTAACGTGTAGAGGTAGAACTTTGGGCGCCACACGGACACATTTTTCCTGGATACCATTTCGAGCAGACTGACCGCACCTGTCGTGCTGTTGCCATACGGCCGTCGGCACACGGACCGTGCTTTCGAACGCTGAGCGTTGAGAGTACCAAGTTTCAGACCTCTTATCGTGGAAAAAGCCGGCTGGGAAGTTTTTCCGAAGGTGCAGAGCAATATCTAGCACGACAAATATTCTGAACGTGCGTTTGAACGTTGACCAGTGAGACAGAAGAACACCATCTAGGACACACGCACGCCATCTCTCTTCAGTACAGAGTCGCAGAACGCTATATTGGTTTTCAGTTGAAACCCATATGTATATGTAGCGTTTCTAAGCATCAGCAAACTGAGAATCTCTCGAAAACCCGTCGTTTATTCTATGATATGTTGTAATAAAATGACGGAGAACGTCGTATTGGTGATTAAAGAACTATTGTCCTTTACGTATTATTAAAGTATGCCGTTTCAAGATGACGCCACACCGAGAATCAATCACAAACGTACAATTTGTTATAATTAAATGTCAGTTTACAACATATCTACGAGTAAAATTTTCAGCTCATAATATACAAAGTATGGAGGAAGAATATGCGTGCTGCGTGTAGCGAAATGAGTAGAGTCATAGAATTGTATGGTGGGGGATGAAGTGTTTCTGGTTCGCGTCTCACTGTATTCGTAACTTCTTTTTCCTAGCCTTCGTATTTTCTAAAAGTTTCTGATACTTTGTTATTAGCTTAATAAAAGTAAATTTTACAATATTCGATGTTATATAAATATAAGTGCGTTCTTTCTGAGGAATGAGTTTATTGGATTGACTTCATCTGCAATATGGCTTGCACTACTTGCAGTAAGATATTCTGCACGTTCCTGTTTTAAGTTTTGTATTTCGCAAGAAAAGATCTTCTGCTGAGTAGGTATAGTGAAGCGGTTCTAGGCGCTCAGTCCGGAGCCGCGCGACTGCTACGGTCGCAGGTTCGAATCCTGCCTCGGGCATGGATGTGTGTGATGTCCTTAGGTTAGTTAGGTTTAAGTAGTTCTAAGTTCGAGGGGACTGATGACCATGGATGTTAAGTCCCATAGTGCTCAGAGCCATTTTTTTGAGGTATAGTGATCAAGTAACGATAACTTTAGGATTTTACTAAAATGTGAGAACGATGAAAAAGTTTTTGCCTTGTGTGGAGAGTCGCAGGTTCGAATCCTGCCTCGGGCATGGATGTGTGTGACGTCCTTAGGTTAGTTAGGTTTAAGTAGTTCTAAGTTCTAGGGGACTGATGACCTCAGCAGTTAAGTCCCATAGTGCTCGGAGCCATTTGAACCAATTTGAACCTTGTGTGGAGAACCTTAATAAATTTGTAACGCGCTGTTTATAATGGAACTTTTTAAGCCGATGTCCTTAATGACTGGACATGGTACTTCCCTTTTTGGCTTATACGCGTTCATGGACATTGAACTTTTTATTGATGTATATTATAGGCAGAGCACCATGACTAGCATTTGGATAATGGTTGCAATGTGCATTTTAATAGAGCTAATGCACCAATTTTCCGTTCGTCCATTTCGCAGTGTGATCTGCCAGCCAGTTAACGGCCCGCAGGAGCCGTTGGAGCACGCTGCGATCGCGTATACCACGTTAAGAGACACGTACCATATGAACAATTCACATCGTTTCTGAGCGTTCAGTAACACGTTGAACGCGCAACGCAGACGTTCGACAGCATGGTTCGTGTGCCGAGGGCTTAAGTGTGCTGAATATGGTAACGTGTATGAGTGCTTTTGCGAGCACTACGATCTCTTACAGTCTGTATTACGATTAGGACAGAATAATAATTCTATTGATGCCAGATTAATGACTGGATAGTCACTGACTTGTTAGATGCTTTGCAGTAGCCATGTTGGCCTTAGGATTGAGTTGTATGAACCCATTCGAGCCTGTAAGTCGATTTTATACGAAGGACCGGCGTGATAATAATTGTTACATGGAGTCAGACTTTCCTTTTAACAGAACTCCGTAGAAATCTGATACGGGGAAATGCGGACAGCAGGTTTTGCCGGAGCTTTGCGGACACTCTTATACCAGGCAGTTTGCGAAGCGACTTATCGTGTCGACGCAGGCCTTCCGCGAGCTGGCAATGTCAGCAGATCTCCGCGTTTGAGACGTCGTCTCTGCATCTTTCCCGACTTTGGTAGTACATCAGGGGCCCCTCATGTTCAGTATTTACTTAGAGTACTGTTCTGTCAGTTAGTCTTTCAATATAATAAAGCCGCCGCCACAACGTCAATAGCTATGTCAGTATTTTAATTTGGCAACGCGATTTCAAGAAGCCAAGATATCGAAGAACGATTAAGCATTTGTTGCTACTTTACTATGATTATACAAAAAAAAAATAATGGCTACATGGACGGTTGAAAAATAGAACGACTTACTCCATATTAATTTTATCACTGAAATTCCACTCATCTTGCGGCCTATGACAAATTATTAACGTTGATATCACGAGATAGAAAAGGAAAGGAAAACACGGTAATTAGAGAGGAAACTGCATTTGAATAATGGTTACGAGCAAATGAAATTTATGGCTTCAGGAAGGTCATTTGAGGATGTTTAGTGTTGTAATCAGCAAACGCCAACAACGGAAATGTCACAAAAACCTTTATATCAGTCATCCAACAATAAATTTAGTTAATTAAAGAAAAGTAAAGAGAAAGGTTTTTGTTTTTGTGAATACTATTTCATATCGCATGAACATCGATTATACTGCAGAGTAGTATGAAAATATTGAGAAACAGAGATGAAAGTCTTAAATATACACATATTTAGATTTTCATGAGCACGTAACTAAGTATAGCTGCAGGTAGCCGCCCAGATTCCTCAATCATTTGTGATAATTTCGTGATACTAGCGTGTATTTAAAGAGCATAAGAAATACGATGTAGGGGAGAGTGTTCTATCTTCGAACACTTTACAGACTCTTGCCTCTAGACAGCCCTGATATAAGTTTAATATTTTTTCTTATTCTGTGTTGAAACGTCGGAATTCGCTTTATGTGTGTTGCAGTCTTTTTCTGAAAACGCGATTTACCTAGGAAAAAATATTCTATTCAAATTTAAAAGTGTTTCAAGGGAGAAAATTTTGTCTATACTATTATTAATAGTTTGTGTGATACATTATTACTCTACACACACTAATAATCGGTAAGTGAAATCAAATTAAGAAGGAGTAGTATCTGCAACCAGTTAACAATTTAAAAATATTTTGAAACAGAAGCTACTGGCAACTACCACAAATTTCCATTTTCAAGACAGAGAAAATTGTTAAGACATTAAAGAAACTTATTTCATTTGCAAATACCAGGTGTTACATGGTGCAGACCTTCCGTTTCAAGGTATAAGGCGGTGCAGTGCTCACAAAGTGTGGCTTAACCAGCCACACGTTATGTAACTAGTTTTACTCACCGTAAAACTCTGCAACTGAAGAATTAACAATATCTTCAATAGCAAATGCACTGACCAGCCAGAACATATGACCACCAGGTGATACAAGCAGCGTCACCTGGCGAGGAATGACTACTAATCAGACACACGCACGGTACATGTAGTGTCAGTGGACGCGCTGTCCGTGTGTGGAATGGGGAACGCGCTATGTGTCTGAGTTTGATCGAGGGTACATTGTAATGGCTCGGAGGTTTGGCAAGAGCATTTCGAAAACTGCACGTCTTGTCGGATGTTCAAGGAGTGCTGTGGTGAGTGTCTTCAACACGTGGCGAAACGAAAGTGAAACCACGTCCAGACGTCGTGGGGTTTGGCGGCCACCCCTCATTACAGATGCCTGACGTCGCATACTGGGCAGACTGGTAAAACAGGACTGTGGTGGAACTGACGTCAGACTTTAATACTGGGCAGAGTACAAGTGTTTCTGAACACACAGTGCACCAGACACTCCTAACGATGGGCCTCCGCTTACGACTTATGCCTGTGCCACGACATCGGCGACTAAGACTGAAATGAGAACGTGACCATCGACACTGGACGTTGACGCAGTAGCAGAGCGTTGCATGGTCTGATGAATCCCGATACCTTCATCATCATGCCTATGGGATGGCCCGAATCCTTCATCTTCCAGGGGAAGAGCTCCTTGACACCTGTACTGCGGGATGGAGACAAGCTGGCGGCGGCTCCATTGTGCTATGGGAACTATTCACGTGGGTGTCCATGGAGTCCAGTGGAGCTCGTGCAAGGCACCATGACGGCCAAGGAGTATCGTACACTGGTTGCAGACCATGTACACCACTTCGTGTTTCGCAATGTCATTGGCATTTTCCCACAAGATAATGCGCCATGTCACAAGGCCAGGAGTGTGATTGAGTGATTCGAGAAACACAGTGGCGAGTTCCAGTTGGTATGTTGGCCCCCAACTCGCCAGATCTGAACCCGATCGAAGACCTCTGGGATGTGATTTAACGTGGCGTCAGAACCCATCACCCTCCTCCTCGGAATTAGGTGGCTTGCGCCTGCAAATGCGGTGCCAACGCCCTCCTGCGATCTACCAAAGCCTCATCTCTTCCATGCCACGACGCGTCGCCACTGTTATCAGTACCAAAGGTTGACATACCGGCTATTAGGTAGGTGGTCATAATGTTCTAACTGATCAGTATATGTATTGTGCAGTTCATAAATATGTGGAACGCATAATATTTACAAACGCAACAGAAAACACAGCCATGTCTCTCACGGCAGCAAAAAATAAAAGTAGAAAATGCCGGAAACTACTTATGGCGGTCTCTAGGGCGTGTTACTTCTTGTGATTCTAAAATTGGTCACTAGACTGAAACACCAGTCGGGAAATATCGTGTATTCCTGGGTACACTATCCTCGAGGTACAGCACTGTCCTCTGCTGCTCGAAATGGAAGCTGTCTTCCGCAGCTGCAATTAGAAATACAGCTGTGATTTAATTCTATAACATTAATCCATGATCTAATATTTCAAATGAAATCAATGTCCCAGAGAATCTTTTATTATACACATCCCGAATTGTTAAATATAGTTATTACTCCATTGACTTGCGCTTCCTAAGAATTTTATATTAAAACGCTGTTCAAGACATTCAGTCTGATGACCTAGATTATAGCATATGAGGGTACGTGTGGATGCATATACTGCTATTTCAGGAGTATTCTGAGGCCAAGGAATTGTTTTTGCTTGTTAATATACTAGAAAACGTGGAATATTATTTGAACAATTAGCATTTTCATGTTGAGCACTTCTGTATCGTTTTTGGTACTAATTTAGAGGTAGATAAGAGTACGTTTTCAGGAAAACTATCCATGTGCAACAAGCACTATTCAGGTTAAACAGATACCAAAAAACAGTACGCCTTCACATAAAAAATTATTATTTACATCGAAAAACATTGAAAAGAAACCTTCAAAAATTCTGAAAAAATAGACCACTTCAAAGATATATTTAAGGTAAATACAACACAAGCACAATTGTTTTAGCTGTATTACATTCATTTTTAAAACTTTTCATTCGTTCGGGGAAATTACTAATATCAGCAAAGAACATTTGTGTTCTTTTTACAGCGTCCCTTTCCTCCCATAGCGATGGGCTATTTCTTTCGCACTCAGTACATTGAAGCATTATTTCTTGCTTTATTTTACAAAGCGATATTCGTAAACTAAAAACACGATCACAGTTCGAAGAATGACAAGAGCAATATGCACACTGAAAACATAGAGCACACGAGTGGCTGATTCATGATACTCTCCAGTGAATGACGAACACGTAGCACGAATTGACAACACTGAAAATGTTTTTGGAGGCATCAGTGCTGCCCGACAATATTTCTTGTATTTCAATACGTCAATACCCGCCATCAGGCAATCAATATATTGATATATTGAGATTATTACTGAAGGTATTAAGGCCACTTTAAGCTCAGAAAGGGATGGCCGAGACGGAGAGTGGAGAAGCTACAAGGTCAAGGAGCAAGTTTTAGAGGGGCTGTGAGACTTAATGGTTCAGTAGAAGCTGGTATCTGCGAACTGAAATTATTTAGCGAAAAGTTAGATGAACTAAATTTAGTAAATATCGGGAGTTTACTGCGACAGTAAAATCATTTGTATCTCATAGAGAGAAAGTATTCAAGCTTATTAACTGCATGTTTGTTATTTAACGGTAGCCAAGCCGTTAATATCAGTACTAGTTATCAAATGCCCCTGGTCAAAGTTGGTCAGAATGAACTATTGTTCATGAACAATTTATCTGTCGTGTTTTCATTATGTAGCTTAGTGCAAGATTTTTTTCCGCTTTTCATTCTCCTCCTTTATGGAGAAGAGTGGGCTGTTTGAACGCATGTATTGCCCTTTCCTCTCATACGTTACGTTACATTAATATTTTCTTTATTAGATTTATTTTCCTTGCATTATTTACAAAGTGCATTAATTTTATTTAATTTAGATTTTACATTTTATAAAATTATTTATGTCTTACAGATATAGAATCTTAAACTCAGAATTATAATTTTTGAATCTTTCTACATTTATTTTCTAGAACAATTTTGGTTCGTTGGAAGCTACGTAAAATTAGTAATAAGCTGGGAGTTTGAGACACAGTGAATAATAAAGAAGTTAAAACATAATTGAGGTTGTAAACCATTTGATATGGTGTAAATCATAGTGAAGAGTGGGAAACATAAAAGAGAAATTACTGCTATAAAACATAAAACATAAGTAGTATTAGAGGGATGGAATATAACAAATAAAATAAATAAACATTTTTAAGGAGAGATTAATTCTGATACATGAGTTGGGGTGTAGCATGAGAGCATATTTAAGGTGAACAACGGTGAGATTATTGTTGTAGGGTGTTTGGTTGGTTGGCATTTGGGTTGATCATTTAGAGTTACAATAAAGTGAGTGTTTAGGATAAAGCAGTCGACCAATCTGCTTGGCTGTGTGTGTGTGCGTGCGTGCGTGTGTGTGTATGTATGTTGCCTTTTGTCTTTTTTCTAGTGTCAAGGTGCGGGTGTAGGGCAACGCTGCTGCTTGTAAGGCTCCATTATGGGTATGGTAGCTGGGTAAATCTTTGTGGTGCAATGAGCTACTGTACACGCTGGTATTATGTATTTGTGTTCGGGTCGTCTTTTGGTTTGTGATCTGCTGGTGATCAGGTATTCATGTCTGGTCTTTTATGTTGTATATATTTGCCATAATGTGCTCTTAGTTTGATCCCTCTTCTCTGTAGTGGTTCCCTGTTCGTTATTTGATAGATGTCGTCACTGGGAGTCAGTGGGTGTAGTTTGCTTGTACTGCGAAGTAGCCTTCTTTCTGTTCGGTAAAGTCTCTCAGCTTTTGATCTTGTTACTCCTCCCACTGGCGCAGAAGTATATTCTGTTGTCGATCTTATGAATGTTTTATACGTATGTATTAAGGTCTTTACGCTGCACCCGTCGAAGAGTTCTTGTACTAGCCTTATTAGGTTTTGTAGATTTCTGGTTTCGTTTAGGAGGTACATCAGGTGTGTCAGCCAGTGCAAGGCTGCGATCTGCGAGCTGTTGTTGTCAAGCGGCTGAGAGGGGTGGGGGGGGGGGGGGGGTGAGGTCAGGGCACCCATATCTTCTGACCAAGTAACTCCTTCTTTAAACCGGTTGTGTCCGCAGACTTCTGGTGTCCGCAAGTCTCCGTGTCCGCATATCTCCGAACGCCCTTCTAATCATCCAGCGATGTGATTTGGTGTTTTCAAATGGTGGTCGTGTGTTGTGGATTTTACGTAATCTGAGTTAATGAACGGCCAGAGACTTCTCGCTACGTATGTGTTTCGGAAGCTGGCGCATCATCCCTTTCTTCTCAGAATTTAAAATATTTCATGTAGAAATCTTTTGACGAATACACGTGATGTTGCATAAGGACAGTATCTGTGTTTCATGGTTGTTGCACGTGGCCATAACCAACACATTTGTCTAAAAGAGGCGAAGACTTGAACTTAAAATGTGAATGGAACTTTTTAACCATGTATTTGCTTTCTTAGTTTTTATAAATGTTACACTGAAACAGAGTTTTGACTGCCATTTCCTCACGACTCCACAGTTCCCGCGTACTATTGAAAAACCACATTGTACAAATGAACACATTCGCATTGCGCAACAGCGTGATTAATTTGAGGTGCAGATTCTTAGGATTATATTGCACCTGATGTTGTAGACTAGAGCGAATCTTCCGTTGCACAGGAAACACTTCTAATTTCAGGGCTATGAGGAGCAGTTCTTTGTGTGTTTTAGGGCGACAGAGCATGTCTCCTGTTCTTCATAAGTTCCAAAGTAGATTCATTCGCATAGTGAATGACAGTTTTAGCATGCAAAGCTTCATCTGTTAAAACCAAGGAATAGTTGCACATTTAACAAATTTCACAGATTATAGTTTCACATGTTAAAAGAAAGGAATAGCAAATATTAATAAAGTTGACGTAACAGGGTGTCACATAATGGGATTCACGTGGTGGGCTTCAAATACATTTTATTGGGAGGATTATGAGAAAATGTAACACACCTGTAAAGGATATCGCATTCTGTCGCACTCTTGTGCCGTCTATTCTTCCGTACTGCTCGTGTATTTGGGATCTGCAACAGATCGGATTAAGGAAAGAGATTGAAGAAATTGAGAGGCTTGGTGCTACATTTGCAGCTGGTCGATTCGATCAGTACGAGAGTGTTATGGAAATGAAAGAGCTTATACGGCATTCCTTGGAGGATAGGGGACGATCTCGCGAAACGCTACTGCCGAAGTTTAGGGAACTAGTATTTGTGACAGACAGCAGAACGATGCTATAGCCTCCAACATTCACCTATTTTAACGATCACAGCGACAAAAGAAGACACAGCAGGGTTAGTACAGTCATGTACAGACAAACATTTTCCCTCTCGCTTCATTTGCGAGTGAACACGAAAGTGACTGACAAAAAACGGTACAAAATATCCTCCGACATACGCAGTACAGTGTCCTGAGGAATATTTATGTAGATGTCACATTAGAAAGATGTTCCTTTATCTTCCACCCATTATATTCCATTGGTGTAGAGGAAAAACGCCATCGTTCGATTGTGTGATGTAATTTCGTGCGGTGGCGTTGTTCAAATGGTTCAAATGGCTCTGAGCACTATGGGACTTAACATCTATGGTCATCAGTCCCCTGTTGTTGTTGTTGTGGTCTTCAGTCCAGAGACTGGTTTGATGCAGCTCTCCATGCTACTCTATCCTGTGCAAGCTTCTTCATCTCCCAGTACCTACTGCAACCTACATCCTTCTGAATCTGCTTAGTGTATTGATCTCTTGGTCTCCCTCTACGATTTTTACCCTCCACGCTGCCCTCCAATGCTAAATTTGTGATCCCTTGATGCCTCAAAACATGTCCTACCAACCGATCCCTTCTTCTAGTCAAGTTGTGCCACAAACTTCTCTTCTCCCCAATCCTATTCAATACCTCCTCATTAGTTACGTGATCTACCCACCTTATCTTCAGCATTCTTCTGTAGCACCACATTTCGAAAGCTTCTATTCTCTTCTTGTCCAAACTGGTTATCGTCCATGTTTCACTTCCATACATGGCTACACTCCATACAAATACTTTCAGAAACGACTTCCTGACACTTAAATCTATACTCGATGTTAACAAATTTCTCTTCTTCAGAAATGATTTCCTTGCCATTGCCAGTCTACATTTTATATCCTCTCTACTTCGACCATCATCATTTATTTTACTCCCTAAATAGCAAAACTCCTTTACTACTTTAAGTGTCTCATTTCCCAATCTAATCCCCTCAGCATCACCCGATTTAATTTGACTACATTCCATTATCCTCGTTTTGCTTTTGTTGATGTTCATCTTATATCCTCCTTTCAAGACACTGTCCATTCCGTTCAACTGCTCTTCCAAGTCCTTTGCTGTCTCTGACAGAATTACAATGTCATCGGCGAACCTCAAAGTTTTTACTTCTTCTCCATGAATTTTAATACCTACTCCGAATTTTTCTTTTGTTTCCTTTACTGCTTGCTCAATATACAGATTGAATAACATCGGGGAGAGGCTACAACCCTGTCTCACTCCTTTCCCAACCACTGCTTCCCTTTCATGCCCCTCGACTCTTATAACTGCCATCTGGTTTCTGTACAAATTGTAAATAGCCTTTCGCTCCCTGTATTTTACCCCTGCCACCTTCAGAATTTGAAAGAGAGTATTCCAGTTAACGTTGTCAAAAGCTTTCTCTAAGTCTACAAATGCTAGAAATGTAGGTTTGCCTTTTCTTAATCTTTCTTCTAAGATAAGTCGTAAGGTTAGTATTGCCTCACGTGTTCCAACATTTCTACGGAATCCAAACTGATCTTCCCCGAGGTCCGCTTCTACCAGTTTTTCCATTCGTCTATAAAGAATTCGCGTTAGTATTTTGCAGCTGTGACTTATTAAACTGATAGTTCGGTAATTTTCACATCTGTCAACACCTGCTTTCTTTGGTATTGGAATTATTATATTCTTCTTGAAGTCTGTGGGTATTTCGCATGTCTCATACATCTTGCTCACCAGATGGTAGAGTTTTGTCATGACTGGCTCTCCCAAGGACATCAGTAGTTCTAATGGAATGTTGTCTACTCCCGGGGCCTTGTTTCGACTCAGGTCTTTCAGTGCTCTGTCAAACTCTTCACGCAGTATCTTATCTCCCATTTCATCTTCATCTACATCCTCTTCCATTTCCATAATATTGTCCTCAAGTACATCGCCCATGTATAAACCCTCTATATACTCCTTCCACCTTTCTGCCTTCCCTTCTTTGCTTAGAACTGGGTTGCCATCTGAGCTCTTGATATTCATACAAGTGGTTCTCTTCTCTCCAAAGGTCTCTTTAATTTTCCTGTAGGCAGTATCTATCTTACCCCTAGTGAGACAAGCCTCTACATCCTTACATTTGTCCTCTAGCCATCCCTGCTTAGCCATTTTGCACTTTCTGTCGATCTCATTTTTGAGACGTTTGTATTCCCTTTTGCCTGCTTCATTTACTGCATTTTTATATTTTCTCCTTTCATCAATTAAATTCAATATTTCTTCTGTTACCCAAGGATTTCTATTAGCCCTCGTCTTTTTACCTACTTGATCCTCTGCTGCCTTCACTACTTCATCCCTCAGAGCTACCCATTCTTCTTCTACTGTATTTCTTTCCCCCATTCCTGTCAATTGTTCCCTTATGCTCTCCCTGAAACTCTCTACAACCTCTGGTTCTTTCAGTTTATCCAGGTCCCATCTCCTTAAATTCCCACCTTTCTGCAGTTTCTTCAGTTTCAATCTGCAGTTCATAACCTATAGATTGTGGTCAGAATCCACATCTGCCCCTGGAAATGTCTTACAATTTAAAACCTGGTTCCTAAATCTCTGTCTTACCATTATATAATCTATCTGATACCTATTAGTATCTCCAGGATTCTTCCAGGTATACAACCTTCTTTTATGATTCTTGAATCAAGTGTTAGCTATGATTAAGTTATGCTCTGTGCAAAATTCTACAAGGCGGTTTCCTCTTTCATTTCTTCCCCCCAATCCATATTCACCTACTATGTTTCCTTCTCTCCCTTTTCCTACTGACGAATTCCAGTCACCCATGACTATTAAATTTTCGTCTCCCTTCACTACCTGAATAATTTCTTTTATCTCGTCATACATTTCATCAATTTCTTCATCATCTGCAGAGCTAGTTGGCATATAAACTTGTACTACTGTAGTAGGCATGGGCTTTGTGTCTATCTTGGCCACAATAATGCGTTCACTATGCTGTTTGTAGTAGCTAACCCGCACTCCTATTTTTTTATTCATTATTAAACCTACTCCTGCATTACCCCTATTTGATTTTGTATTTATAACCCTGTAATCACCTGACCAAAAGTCTTGTTCCTCCTGCCACCGAATTTCACTAATTCCCACTATATCTAACTTTAACCTATCCATTTCCCTTTTTAAATTTTCTAACCGACCTGCCCGATTAAGGGATCTGACATTCCACGCTCCGATCCGTAGAACGCCAGTTTTCTTTCTCCTGATAACGACGTCCTCTTGAGTAGTCCCCGCCCGGAGATCCGAATGGGGGACTATTTTACCTCCGGAATATTTTACCCAAGAGGACGCCATCATCATTTAATCATACAGTAAAGCTGCATGTCCTCGGGAAAAATTACGGCTGTAGTTTCCCCTTGCTTTCAGCCGTTCGCAGTACCAGCACAGCGAGGCCGTTTTGGTTAATGTTACAAGGCCAGATCAGTCAATCATCCAGACTGTTGCCCCTGCAACTATTGAAAAGGCTGCTGCCCCTCTTCAGGAACCACATGTTTGTCTGGCCTCTCAACAGATACCCCTCCGTTGTGGTTGCACCTACGGTACGGCCATCTGTATCGCTGAGGCACGCAAGCGTCCCCACCAACGGCAAGGTCCATGGTTCAGGGGGGAAGCCATGGTTCATGGGGGAAGATTTATGTAGATGTCACATTAGAAAGATGTTCCTTTATCTTCCACCCATTATATTCCATTGGTGTAGAGGAAAAACGCCATCGTTCGATTGTGTGATGTAATTTCGTGCGGTGGCGTTGTTCAAATGGTTCAAATGGCTCTGAGCACTATGGGACTTAACATCTATGGTCATCAGTCCCCTAGAACTTAGAACTACTTAAACCTAACTAACCTAAGGACATCACACAACACCCAGTCATCACGAGGCAGAGAAAATCCCTGACCCCGCCGGGAATCGAACCCGGGAACCCGAGCGTGGTGGCGTTGTGCTGCATCTTAATATGCGTAGTGTAGTGCTATCGTCAGTTATACAAGTAGCTGCGAACTGTTTCCCTACAGAGCTTGCAGACGATGGTCGAAATGGCTGAACGTGGAATGAGAGGAGCGAGCAGGCTGGAGGCTGTTTAGCTTAAGGGGCCATCAGCTGGACGTGGCACGCAGGGCTCCGAGTCGTGCTCTGTCGGCTTTTGGGGTTGGCCGGTTATGCTGAGTCCCGTTAAGCAGTATGTGGGAAGCACGTGCTTAGAATAACAGCGCCACACAAAGGGCCGCCTTCGCCTGCGGCCAGCGCGGAATGCGTCCTACAGCGCCTCCGCACGCCCTCACCTTCCGGCCGCCCAATAGGAACCGGCCCTCGCGAAATACCAAGAAACCGCTCGTCACAAGCGACCATAATAAATTACTTCTCTCGCCGCAAATTTGGGGCTATTGTAGGTGTGTGGACAGCTATTGATGGACCGCACAACGTGGAATATCGGCGCTGTGCGGTGATGAACGTCAAAGGCTCGCTTTTCTAACAACAGAGCTCTAGTCACTGTCTAGCCATTTTTATTTACATATTCTGTGCTTTCCATGAATTACTGCAGGAAAATTATACAGTGGTTCGCTTAATCAGATCGTGGTTGATTTCATCCTTATCCCTGTCCAACTGGGCAAGTACTCTGTATATTCATTTCATCAGGAAGAGATATTCGTGCAAAACTGAATTAACACTTGAACTGAAGAAAAAAAAATAGTGTAACTGTATCCTAGAATGTGTTGAGGGTGCCCAAAAACATTACGGGCAACAATATGCAAATGACAGAGGCTTTTAAAATAAGTTCTTTAAGATAAGAAATTAATTTTATTTTATTGCTGCCATGTAGCAGCAGAAACTGAAGCTCACCGCATCTATTGCGACGACGTATAGTCTTAGTGCGTGCTGTACAAATGAAGCACCACTGTTCTGACCACAGGCGGACCAGTCGGATCCGCCATGCCATCAATCAGCCCATGGGTTGATGTGGATGCGGCGTGGAGAGGTGGGGGAACACTGTGCACTCTCAGTCGTCGTCGTGAGAGCACACCTAGTGCCACGACTACTCATTCAAAGAACTCCTCATTTGGTACCAAATGCTGAGTGCTACAGTCCTCCCACCAAGAAAAAATCCCTGGCAGCCTTGCTGAACACTTAGCTACAGATTCGAACCATGCAGTGTAAGGGTGAATTAAATTTATTGCACACTTTGAAATATACTTGTCGTCTGTCGTGCAATGAGACAGGCAGCTAGGACGCTATGAATCCGTTGCTCTTAAAGTTATAGTGCAATAAACGATATCATGTAATACTTTAGGAAAAAACCGTAAAGAAGTGAGATCCCTCACTGAGGACCCAGAACCAAGCTGTTGGAAAGTATGGGAAGGGAATTGGAAGAAGAAGACGTCTGATACAGAGAGAAAAAGAAATATTTGCTATAGCTGGAGGCTGCCTAAATTTATGATCGAATTTCGTGAACAAGCAGGCGGAAAGTCGTGGAGACCGTATTGTTGTACGTTCGATTTGTGCTGATTGAAGCGCGGCAAAGTACGTGTGTTGAAAATCCATTAGGAAAAGAATGAGTGTCTGGTGTCAAATGTGAAGGCTTCGTAAGAGAGGAGAGAAACAGGAAGTGCCATCTATTTGGAAGCAAAGAAGCACAAGAAAGAAGATCGGACTACATTCAAGCGGTGCTCTTTTTACAGAGCGCGTATATTGTGGTCGACTGCGTTTTCAGAGAACATAATTCGACTCTATATGGGTTCTTTTGCACCTGTATGGAACAAACGGAGAGAAGTGTTGTAGCACATTTTGAGGTCAAAACGAGGATTATTTAGTCCTCTTGCACTCCTAATGACGTTAGTGCAGATCACTTTTGTCGAATCACGCCCTTCGGTAAGTAACCACCATGGCTGTTCTATTAAATATCACATTAACAGCGTAAAGAACGTAAGTATTATGCCGAAGCTATTAGGATGGTGGGAAGATTTTGTGACTAATAAAATTCAGCGCATTGCCCTGAATGACGTGCATTGTATTCGATATAGAAAGAGGTAACACCTCTGGTACCCACAGGAAACATAACGAGATGCTGGTGGTCTCAATCTACGCAACGAGTCTCACGTGACAAGGCCATCCTAAACGTTAATAAACGGGTCAAGAAATAGAATAGTGGCTTTCAACGGATGCTAATACGCTATGAAGCGAGTATTACGCTCCACAGTAAACACACGTAACAATGCATCGTTAACACCTTTGCAACAAAAAATATTGATTGTGTTGTGGAACGATTTGCTTCATTCTGGCGACTTTATTAAATATTGCGAGACTCATGAAAATCAACGAAAATTTTTGTGCACATGACTCCTAAATCTGTTATTTTGATTGCACTCTCGAGAAAATTTTATTGTGCACTCTTAGATACCGACGTTCGCGTAGAGAAACAGATGTAACGTAGGAAGTCGTCATTGGTGTTAAACGTGTCTGCAGATAAACTATTAAAAACTGTGTTATATTCACACAGCTCTATGCTGATGTTCTTTACTGAAATTAAGAGCTTCAGCTATACAACAGAACATTCCCAGATATCTCATGATTATAATCAGTTTTCTGCAATGTTAGCTGGTCCTTTTGTCACCATTTCCTGTTGTTCATCGCTTTGTTCTTAATGGTGCTGCATGTGCTGCCGCCGAGCATATCTTCCAGGACCTGAAATGTCTTGGTCCTCATCCCTTCCACATACCCCACCAAGACTGTTTTTATAAGCCCTCCTACATTCTTAATGTATCCAATTAATTTAAGTTTTCTTTCTTTTTCCACACTGTGTAATTGTCTTTGCTCTACCACTCTTCTCCGTACCTCTTCGCTTTTCGCTCTGTCCATCCAACTTATTCTTTTCATCCTCCACACTGTTCTCATCTCAACAGCCACCAGCCTTGCTCTGCCTTTCTTTCTCATTGTCCACGTGTCAACACCATAGAGGCGCCACTCCATACAAAATATTTTATTCAACTTTTTCTCAGATATTTGTCCATACTGCTGCACAAAACTCTACGTTTCTTACAAAATGCCTCTTTCGCCATTACTATCCTGGTTTCAATTTCTACGCTGTTCTTCCTACTTTCTGCGTATTTAAAGCTTAGCACATATTCCAATATTTCTCAGTTTATGAATGTCATACTCCCTTTATTTCCTCAGAGTGCTATTACTTTTGTTTTCTTTGTATTGATTTTCATTCCGTAACTCTTTCATTTAGCTTCATTTGTGTCCACTATATCCTGAAATTGTTTTTCACCTGTTGCTAGAAGAACGATGTCGTCTACAACCATATAATACCGTATTCTTCTTTCTCCAATTTTTACTCCTTGTCGTTCCAGGTATCTACATATACAGTTAACAAAGACCATAATTTAAAAAAAAAATGTAATTTAATTCCATCAAAGTGTAGTGTGCATCATGCGAAGAACGCACGAAGTTAATTTAGTGAGTGGTATCTTTCGTCAATACAAGAGTTTTAAATAAGGAACTTAATAAGTATTGTGGTAAGAATATATTCTATAGGAAACTCACCAAAGTCAAATAAAAATGATAACAATATGTGTAGCAATGCTATTGTATTAGCCACACAGACTGTTCCCTAGCATCTTGTGGAGTGAATTGTGCAGAATACGTGTCATATCATAAGACAAAATACTTACATGCATGCAATAATAGTATCAGTGCTGCAGACTAAATGTCAAATGCGGAATGAAGTGATCTATTGGCTCAATGGCTCTGAGCACCACGCGACTTAATTTCTGAGGTCATCAGTCCCCTAGAACTTAGAACTACTTAAACCTAACTAACCTAAGGACATCACACACACCCATGCCCGAGGCAGGATTCGAACCTGCGACCGTAGCAGTCGCGCGGTTCAGGACTGAAGCGCCTAGAACCGCTCGGCCACCGCGGCCGGCAGTGATCTATTCGTCATGTGGTGCATCAAAGATGTATTGGTGTACATGAAGAAAAACTAGTCCATGGTAATTGGTTGTTAAATGCAACAAATCACTGTCTGCGACATTTAAGAACGAATGAATTAAGTAATAGAATTAAGGTAAAGAAACACATGGAAAATGGAAACGAGGGTTACCAAATGATAAAAAAATGGACAGCAAATATCCGTTTGTCAGACATATCAACTTAAAACATAAAGCTTCATTGAGTAAAATGTCGAATGACTAGCGAAATCTAACGACTGACAGCATAAGTCAATGTAAGCATATAAAAGTTACAAAATACACTATTCAGAACATTTAACGTAGTCATAATATTCGAATAAAAAATTGGTATACATCTACATGATGTTACATTATGATTTTCGATAAATGTCTTTAAATTGTAAACCATCACATCCTCGAATCATTACTGCGGAAGGGACTTTTAGAATTTTTATTGCGGAATATCGTAGACCTTCTTTTATCCCTGCTTACCAATAAGCTGAATTAGACCTCCTTTTATCCCTGCTTACTAATAAGCTGTTTATCTCTCAATACATTGTCAGTATTTGTGTAGTTACCCAGTTTTACCATGTTTGGTACACTACGGACAGCTGTTGCAGTATACTTGGCAGTATTGCAGAAGAAACTGATTTCATTATTGGAATGAGTAAGGTGGACATGTATTGTCGTGTACAATTCGACCTTTCGTCACGACGTTTTTATTTTTCAGCTCCGTAATGGTGAAGATGACTTGCCCCACGCTAGTCTGGAGCGTAAAGAGACAGGAGCATCGAGATCTCGCAGCACGGTAACACGCAGAGCTGCCGACAATCTGGCACGCCACATTATTGACCAAGTCCAGGATTGATTTCCGTGGTGCTAAGTGTAAACATAGCTGGCCAGCCGTTACCTGACATGACATCCAATTATCCCACAGCCCGATAATCAAAAAGATTACTTGTGGCGTCGCTCAGCGCACGTACGCATTTTATTCGGCTGGCTTTGCGCATCATTAATCAGTGTGTTTAGGCGACTCGGACGCTAGTGAACAAAGAGAAGAGTGGAGAGGGGACCCCCAAGAACTCCACGCGTTCTAAATTATAATCGACAGGTCGAGGTGGCTGCGAGACAGTCCGTAAATTGACTGAGAAGCTGGTAGCGCGCTGTGTGTCGAGGAATGGCCAGAAGTTTCGTGCTGCAACCAGTATGAGCAGCTTAATGACAGATTGTGTAATTACTCTTTTATGGCTGTGCCGCCTGCTCGGACGTGTGTTCCTCACGCAATTAGGAATACTAATGCGTTTACATTCCACCTAATCAATTCTCTGATATTTGTAGTCTAGCGTGCTGTTTGCTTGTGCCGCGGAATGAAGTGGAAACCAAGGACGCAGAATAAATACGGAGATTCATAAATATTAATAGAGTAAAAGCAATTAAATCATTCAAATTAATTTACGATGACCCCTGTATCGAGGTTTTCTTAGTTACCTTAGAGAAATGAGAGAATTTCCACTTTAAATATAATATTACTGAAGACGGCAGTCCTATAGGGCGTATCGTGTGAGTGCATATTCTGTTCTTTTCGTTGTATTTTTATTGTAATTCTCGTTTAGAGCAACGAAAAACGTCGATACTGACTATTTTTAACGTCTATATTAATTACATGTTAAGATTTTCGTGATAAATATTTTTTACTGGCAGAAAATGAGATATCCAGTAAATTACATCCAGCCATTAAGTAACAAATAAACGCTGATAATGAAGGTAGCATCGTCGCATTTACATAATCATTTAAGAGCAAAGAATGAGCCAGTTCCGTCAGAAAAACAACACGTACCTGATGAGTAAAAGCTAAGACATTTTCTCGAACACATGATTAAATATAAAATAATTAACTCATTTTTACAAGTAGCGATACACACAACAAGACGCGTGCATTCTTATTTCCGTTACCCGTGTTCTTTGTTGACCTCTCCACTCGATGGTATGCTTCGTCAAACAAGACTGCAGTCGATACTCTGTCGTGTCTTGGTCTAGCCGAAATTTCAGTCGACGTTGATGGCATTAGAGACGAGGTCGGAGGAGTCTGTTTCAAAACAAGTTCCCCGAATTTGACTTAATCAAATTAGGGAATTAGTCCACTTTATTACCTCTCGAAAAATTCCTTTTCAATATTAAGACACGGAAGAAAATTGTTACAACGCTGTATTCTTCTATCAGATCCATCTCCCACCGACGGAACTACATGGAGTGTAGTGCTTATTTATCCTTAGCTTTCTAGGAGCTTATATAGCTCCTGTGAGCACTTTTATAAGAAAATAATTCATCCTTAGCTTTCTAGAAGCTTATATAGCTCCTGTGAGCTCTTTTATAAGAAAATAATTCATCAATTTGTGTGATATTAACATAGAGTTTAGCTAGCTTATAGTTATTATCGGCGAAATTGTCTTATTTTCGAAGTACAAGCTACGTTTTTATGTTTTGTATTAAATGATAGACATGGTATTAAAACTGACACAGGTGCTTCTGGAAAAGAAAATGAAGATGATATTCCAGCTAAGACACGCAGATACCTCACACGTGTACCGACGATGTTTGTACTTCCGGAACAATTGACAGCTCTCGTATACAGCGTCTGCAACTGTGACTGTATAATGCGTTTTAGCAGAACTGATCTCTTCTTTTTTAGCTAAAAGTAGTTTTAAAAATCTTGTTGTTTTCTCAGATATATTCAATATTAAGGAACCGCTTGCTGTTGCATTATTTAAATACGCACTTCCTAGTAAGTTAGGCGTAGAAAGTATCGTATTTTATTAACTCTCGACCTGAAGAATTAGAGCGGTGAACAAAACTTAAAGACGAAGATAACTTTCACATGATGTGTCACTGAAAAGTAACATGGCTCGATGAAACTTGGACCATACAAGGGAAGAACTCCTACAGTATAGGACAGAAGGGAACTGAAATAAGTACGCAGTGAGACGAACAGAAATGACACGGAAGTCATCGCTATCCGTGGTGGTCCCCATGATATTTCAAAGAGCGGCACGAGGTTCTTAATGTGGTTTGTGATGACCATCGGCGGCAGTGTATGCTCTGCAACGTGCTCCCATTTTGACCACAAGACTGGTAAGGAACCCTTTTGGTAGGCTGTTCCATTCCCCCACAAGCGTCGGTTGACAACTGCTGGATAGTCGTTTTTGCACGTGGACGCGCTACAATATGTCTACCCAACGCGTTCCATACGTGCTCGATGGAATTGAAGTAGAGGAAAATGACAAACCAGTACATTCGCCGAATAACCTCTCGTTCCGAGAACTCCTCCACCTCTTATAATTGAAAGAAAAACAGCCCTCGGTCACTATTTTTAACAAATTAACCAGGACTCCGTTTTGCAACCTGCACCACGCAAGTAACGAGTAGCCCTTAGTGGCTCGCCATCACAGTTTTCTTTATCTTAAATATCTTTGTGACTAATGCCCCTATGGCATATTTATTATTTTATAAATGACATATAAGTACTGCCAGTCTCTCACGATGATTCCGTACTTATACCTATTATACATTTTTAGTCATAATTCTGTGACCATGTTATAGAATATAGACCATTGTTTGATTTAAATTCTAAGGAAGACACTCCTAGCAGTTGAAATCAGGTTAATTTGTTAAAAATAGTGACCAAGGGCTGTTTTTCTTTCAATTGTAACTACTCACGGTCTCTGAACGTGCAGCCACGTAAAAAAAAAAAAAAAAAATTAATCCTCCACCTGTGCTGTTCGATGTGGTTGCACACTATTATTCATAAAAATGGCGTCAGGGCCGAGTGCAAGCCTGGTGCGAGTTGCAGTACGGTAGGTTTCTGCTCGGCTTTCCTACCGGCGATCTGCTGCAGGTTCACAGGTAGGTGCAGGTAAATGGACGGAAGAAACTGCGCCGCAGCCACTCTATGATCACCCAAAAACTGTATAACCCTTCCTCAGATTCGAAATGACTGAGGCGATATTCGCACATCTGCTATTGTCTGCTATGCATTACCGCAGTGCCTGGAAACGCCTGCTTCACTCGGCACATACGTCCATTCTAAGCGAAAGATTCAACTAGTGACCTCTGATTATGCCACATATCTGGACATTGCGTAAAACACGGCTTTTCCCTGGAAATGACTCCATCCTGGACGATAGATGCAATGTGACTGCCGGTTTCATTAAACAAGAAAAAGAGCAGCTCTTTTCCGCTTTTACAGGAATGCCAGACATAGTCTTTGGGAAAGCGAGCTTTCCCCTAAGATACGTATAGTTCAATAAAAATAAAGGCATCTGACGAATTTTATTAATAAAACATACTGCAAGATTTTCTCCCCCATACACCCGATGGTGAATGCTTCCATTTTCCAGCTGGTGGCGATGATTTTCTTTGCTGTGGCACAGTCATCATATTTATTGCACCTAGAGTCTTCCCATCGTGCGATTCGAGTCATAAAGGGCCCTCCAGTCCTAGTGATGGGCGGCAGACTGGTTTTCTCTTTGGGGTGTATTTACGCATTAGTAGAGGAAGAAAACATTAATCAGCGTATCTGGATCGAGTTTCTACATTTCTTGACTTTTGAAGTACACCGCTGGCCACTAAAATTGCAAAACTGGAAAGGATAACATATAAAGAAGCTTTATTTATTGTACATATACGGCACAGAAGGAAGAATATTTTATTAAATTCGTATGCGATTTGGGTGTACACAGGGTGCGAAAGTTACTTCATAGATCAGTCGCATCTGGCAGCGATAACGGCTCTAATACAACTGAGAACCAGATCGATCTGAGCTTGGATGATATATATGGGTACGTCATCCCACGCTGCTTCGGCTCTATGTTAGTATTTGTCAGTACTGGTGGCTTGTGAGTTATGGAACGAAATCACTCTGCAACCCAAGTCAGATGTTTACAGTGGGTGATGCATCTGAAGAACATGCTGCCCAGGTCAGTACTCGAATACCGCTTGTATTAAGCAAGGTAGGTCAGGACGCAACTGGAAATATGTGGACTTGCGCTATATTATTGGTTAGGTAACAGTGCACAGGCACCGGTCTTAATCTGTTAGAAATGTAATGGCTACTGTCCAAATTACCAGCTATGTGGACCTCAAATGAGAGTCAATGGCAGTCCACACCATCACACCAGGCGCTAGGACCTTAGGACGATGGAAAATACAATCTGCGAACGCTTATTCTCTTGAGAGCCTCCACACACTGATACGTCCATTGCAGATCTGTACACAGAAATTGGACTCGTCTAAGAAGAGGACGTTGTGGCACTCCATTGTCCAGTGCTGTGGTTCGGTGCACCGCTATCGGGGTGGCTTTCTCTGCTGTCGCGTCAAGAAAAGCCGCAACAGTTGTAAGGTGGCTATAATTTCGCACCTTACAAGCACTCATCTTCATACTTTGCCGTGATTTGCAACCGGAATTAGGTATCATTTGGTAGGTTTTTCATAGTATATTTGAATATCTAAAGAATACTGACATTGTCTCATACACCTTGTAAATGGTTGTTAACGCTTATTGCATGAAAGGTAATGGACTGATTTTGTTATCAAAACGGTATAATGAATGATTGCCTATACTAGGAGAGGTTGGAACACCAGTGGAAATGAAAATGCAAGCGTAACTCAGGCCCTGGGTGGAAAAGCCCGCACAGGTGTGTAGCTCCTGCTAAAAACAAGAAGTAGTCCAAGACGGACGGCAGGGGCACCTGAACGCTGAAGCACAATAGAGTGGCAACTATCTGGTACCATAGCTAGGCCGCAAGGATAACCGAAAACTCTGATAATCGTGGACGCAGTAGAGAGGAACAAGGAAGCGTTCCTTCGGAAATCAGGAAGGCTGGGTTATTTCCGAGGATTTTTTACTCAGAGAAGCGTGCCATTGTATGAATTCCTAATCAACGGGGATAGGTATTTCCTCGCAAACTTTCCGTGCTGGACAACAAAATACTAAAATATGGTTGGTCGGCATCCGGAAGAATCCGTAGAGAGGGAGAATATTCCATGGTTTCGGGAATATGATTTGCCTTCTGCAATTACGAGGGAGAGGAGCCGAGCTTTGCTGGGAAGCCAGCGGTGGTGAGAAAGAGGTCCTCCGTTCTGAGCGCCCGTGTTTGATGGTCGCTTAGTATCAGCTTTTGTTGGTACAGACGGCCTTGCTGTCTTTGCCGTCAGGAGATTTTATAGTCAGGCGCTGTACTGTTGGGAGCTTATACGATTCTGGACTTCGCCTCTGAGTAGGGAGTCGTCATTGAGTACGCAGCGTTCAATGGGTGAGAGCACTTTCTATGTCTACAATCACATGGAGATGTTATCTGAATTCCGCCCTTGGGCTGGGAGCTCGTGTTTTTTGTCTGTAGAACACACAGAGAAGAAGACAGTATGAGATCATACTAGCCAGAGGACCACCTTCTGCCATCCTAGTATTTGAAAGAGTTTTTTATTTTGTGGCTGGAGTTCTTCGATCGTCGCAGACGTGTACGAGAACCATCACTCCGACGCACCGGACGCAGTGCATATGGTGATATTGCTAATTGCTTCGGCTTATTAGGGCTATAAAGTTAAAGAGCTGTGATCATATAAGTTTTATTTCCGCTGAGGTTGCACACCACTGTAGAGCATTTTTGGAAGTATTGTCTTTGGTATATAGATGATGTCAGTCATCTCACGTTATTTATATTTGATCGCGTAACCATGAAAAGGGGTGGATTTGGGCAACTGATCAGTAATACAAGATAGGAAATTATTTGTGTCTCTTTATGTCCATTGGACGTTGATATATAAACATTTGTAATATATAAAAGGGTTTTAATCTACAATAAATGTATAGGAAGAATCAACATTTATCATTTTGTAGTTCCCTTAATCATTCATTTATGTAATTTATATGTTAAAGAGCACCAAGGAGGAAATAATATCACCATTAAGAGATCCTAAGATCTGCTTCAGAGGGTAGTCAGACAGGGCCAAATCTTCATTTTCGCATTCAGTATTTTCTGTTGTGCACATTCATTTTTACACCTGTCTGGAGTAGCATCTTGGATATGGCGACCCTGCCAGGTTCCTACTTAATGTCTTCTGATAGTAGTCGTACAGTGGTCTGAAACGTCAGAAATTTTCAAAAGAATTTTTTTCCACATTTATAATGTTTAGGTGTTACTGTTAGTGATCACCAGCTAATGTGTATAGTTTGCAGTGGCAAAGTCATGTGATAACATTAAAGATAATATTTGTGTATTCTATTGTATTTCTTTTCAGAAGTACTGCGCTTCAGCCCACTGGCTGCAATTTGTTGATATTTACGTTATGTCATTTGTTGTTGTATTTTGTTTGTATCGTAACGACACTGCTCGTTCACAATGTTACCATTAGATTAACTTGTTTGTTGTAAATATGTTATGCCACATGCCCATTACACAATATATGTGGGTAGAGTAAATTGTATGTACTTTTAAGAGAGAACTGGTATCAGGGGTCACTCCATGATAACTAAGCACGCTTAGCAGCACAACAGAGTACTAGTTATAACAATATAGAAATGGCAGGTACACGGGGTAGTTAAGAAAGCCTACGGGATGAGAAAGAGCTAGCTTTGTCAGCAGCACAAGGTACAGGTGAGGAGAACACCGATCCAAAGGAACTTTTTGAGGATGATAAACACAGTCAAGCCCATGGTGGTCAATGTGATGGCGAAGATGAGGAACAGAGACACACTGAGGCAATCATAAAGATACGGGACTATAATGTAGGGAGTCCAAGTGAACGCGGAACAACTAAGAATCGTGGTAGATCGCCGTTAGTGACATTGTCACGAGGCATCATATCAGGGGTGCGTGGTGATGACTTTTTTGAATACCAAGAAATGCAAAGGGAAAAGGGAAGAATATCACCTAAGATTAGTGGAAGAGAAAGTCGCAATAGGAAAGAAGATTTAGATAACAGAGGTGTGTTGGACATCCTACCATACCTAAGAGCAATGGCAAGTGAAATGGGAAGTAAAATTCAGAAGGTCAGCTCAGAAATGGGAAATATAATTCAAAAGGTCAGCTCTTATTTGGGAAGCCAAATAAAAAGGGGAAATCATGAAGTACGCACTGAATTGGGAGCTCAAATAGAAAAGGGGAATGATGAAGTACGCGCTGAATTGGGGGATAATATAAAAAAGAGAAATGATGAAGTAGAGTCTGAAACGAGAAGTAAAATTCAAAACATTAGTGCTGAAATGGGAAGTAAAGTTCAAAACTTGTGTCAAAATTCAGTCGATAAAACATGAAACGAGGGAAGTGAAAAATGAGGTAGTGACACTCCGAACAAAACTTGAACGAGATATTGCGGAGGTCAGAAGAACGGTGAATGAGGCGCAGTTACTTGCGAGGGGTGCAAAGCGGATTGCTCTTGAAACATTAGACAAAACAGATAATACAAAGATAGCTAGAGGTGCATTAACGAAGTTGCAGAGGCGCTTGGAACAAGTAGAAATAACGCAGCTGCGAAAGACAGAAATTGCACCAAATAACGCATTGACCACGGAGCTCTCATAATTGAAACAAAACATAGAAAGCGAAATTAAGCAATTATCTCAGGCAGTCAGGTCGTAACCTAGTCAAAAATCACATATAAAAGAAATAGTAGGCGATTTGGAAAGAACAGAAATCGAAAGAGCCAGTTCAAACTCAGCACGATCATGTCGAAGCCCAGGCGATACTAGAATGTGCTCGAATGTAAGAGTTGCTCGTCAACTACAGACTGAAAGCGAATCTGCAGAGCAACGAAATATCGCTAGAGATATGGTCCCCGCGGCTACACAGTGCACGACTGGGTCACAAATTGCGAATACGGAGGACAGCAATGAGATAGTTCACATGCATAATTGTTACCCGTTAATGCGTACCATGGGACATTTTTCCAGTGACGAAAAAAAATGGCTCTGAGCACTATGGGACTTAAAATCTATGGTCATCAGTCCCCTAGAACTTAGAACTACTTAAACCTAACTAACCTAAGGACAGCACACAACACCCAGCCATCACGAGGCAGAGAAAATCCCTGACCCCGCCGGAAATCGAACCAGTGACGAAAACATGACAGGGAATAGAAGAGAGGATGTCCAAGGTAACGGTAGACAGGAAACGTTAGCGCCAATTGAGAATGTCGTAGGCCGACTGGGAAGAAAGTCTAATGAAATTTTCGATTTTAAGCATTTTATCTCTATACGAAATTTCCAGCATTACAAAGACGAGGGTAATGTTTTACACCCAAAAACTTTTATTCGACGATTTGATTTATCATTACCTCCTCACTGGTGTCTGATGTACTAACTGGACTTCGTATGTTCACATATCGAGGGAACATTGGCCGAATGCATGCGGAACATGGCGGAAACATGCACATCATACGAAGAGTTTCGTGACGCATTTTTAAACAAGTACTAGTCCAAGGAGACACAGGACAGGATCAAACAGGAAATAATGATGGGCAGAGACTTGGAGAGTTCAGGGTTCCGTAGTCCGGTGAAGTATTTCGAAAACTTGACCAAGAAAACTCAGTATTTGGAAGACCCATGCACACCGGCTGAGATCATAAGATTGTGTTAAATGAAGTTGCCAATTTCCTACCAGCAAACGCTCGTCGGCCGATGTGGAAGTGATGTAGAAGGTTTCAAGGGTATCCTAAGAGAGCTGGAGTTCGCTTTCAACGAGCAGCAGGCGCGAGAACAACGTAGGCAGTGAGACGCGCAAAGTGAAAGACAGGCGAACAACGGAGGGAATAACAGAGGCCATAATTGGCAAAACAATGTAAATCGACCGCCTCACCAAAACATGGATCATAGATATCGTAGTGGAACAATGTACGGTGGAAGAACTATGGCAGAGAATATAGGCAATAAAATGAAAGCAGATGGGAGCCACAAAATAATGGCGCATCATGGGGCGACAATAAACTCGTCAACGGTCTGACCCAGCATGGGGTGGAATGAATAACAACAGGAATCTGGAATAATCAACTGAAATTAGACCACCTTATCCTGGGAGAGTACGCGAAAATGTCGTAGAAAGTGAACAATGACTAGGCCAGACAAGGGGCACTAGTGAAAATGCACCTGCATTATCGAATATGAGGTAATGAGGGAGATATTACTTGATGAAAAGGAAACGGTACCCAAATAGGAAATCTATCCGGTGGTAAAAGTACAGATTGGAGGAATTATGGGTACTGCTGTAATAGATAGTGGAAGTGAACTCTCAGCTGTTCGCTAAATGCAAGGATTCAGTTAATACACCAATGCAAACAGTACAAAAATCAAAGGTACGAGTTGCGTAGGTTGGAAAGATTTTGAATGCCAGGGACACCAGATGACTGCAAATCTGTTCATAATACCGAAACTAACAGCTGTTATAATAAACGTGTAGATTTTCTTTCAGCGCAGAAAGCTATCACTGATATAGGAAGAGGGGAGTTAATGTTAGGGAAAAAGAATAAAATAACAATCAGATTTGATGAGAAGGCAATAGAAGCTCAAATTCCATCGAGCTGTTTAAAACTACAGTTCACGGACCAACATGCAGTTCAGAGGGAAGAGTGTAGAAAAAATAATGATAATAGAGCAGAGTTTAAGTCAGAACGTGAGCAGATTAATGAAATTAACAGTAAGATTGATTCGAAACTCGAGAATCGGGAAAACATAGGTAATATGGACAGGCAAGGGTTGGAGATTGCACTCAAAAATGACGCAGAGATCTTCTTACCTAAAACCGGATACATTAAGGGGTATCAATATAAATTTGAGGTAAAGAAACATAGACCATTTCGGGTAATTCCTTATGCCATCCCGTGGTCATACCGGGAAAGGGTTCTCGGTGAACGACGAAGAATGGAGGACGAAGATGTAATTGAGGCCGCGAGATCTGAGTATAATATTCCACTACCCATAGTAGACAAAAAGGACGGTGGAATTCAACCGGTGTTAGACTCGCGCCAAATAAATAGCATTATTGTGCCAGAGACGGATCGCTCTGAACGGCTTGAGAAGCTCCTTCAAAGATTTCATGGGATTTCGGTGTTTTCCTCACTTGAATTGCGATCAAGCTTTTGGTAGATAGAGCTCGATCCTGACTGCCGAAAATACACGGCCTTTATTGCCTTCGGAAGCTGTTTTCAATTTAAAAGGCTCCCTTTTGGATTGAATATATCTTCAGCTGCATTTATCAGGGGTTTTATCAAAATACTGAATGAAGAGTTAAAAGAGAAGATCACGTGTTATGTAGACGATATACCAATAGCAGAAAATACCTGGGAGAGACATAACAAACTCTTAGAGGAAGTGTTAAGCAATTTGAAAAGGTATGGGGTGACTGCAAATATTGAGAAGTCTTGTTTTGGGAACAGTAGAGTTAGCTTTGTGGGATACGTGATAACAGGAGAAGAGATTAGTCGCGACCAAGAGAAGATGGCAGCAATTGCAAAGTTTGCCACTCCTACAACCATAATACAAGTGAGAGGGTTCCTAGGGATTATAAATTTTTATAAAAAGTTTATATATGTGGAAACATTAGCTAGTCCCCGATTCTGCCAATTGACGGGAAAAAGAACGCCCTGGGTGTGGGATGAGTGTGCACACCGAGAATTCAATAATTTGAAGGCGGCACTCGTCAATGCTCGTATTTTATCACATCCTGACTTATCACAGGATTTTTGTATGGCCACTGACAGCGCGAAGGCTGGTTTGGGTGTTATATTGTTTGAGGAGTTTGAACAAGATGGCATATTAGTACACAGTACAATCGCCTTTGGTAGCAGGGTACAATGCAAAAGTGAAAGAAATTACTTTGTTACCGAACTTGAAGCCCTTGCAAGAGTATGGGGATTTAAAAGTTTAGGTACTTTCTGTTCGGTAGAAAAACAAAAGTCTATACGGACCAAAGGGCCATAGAATTTCTCCTAACAGCCAAACTTCCACATGGAAGACTAGTGAGATGGACAGCTGTGCTTCAAGAATACCAGTTTTCAACAGTCTTTGTGCCTGGTCTGACAAACGTCATTGCTGACGCCATGTCCTGATCACCTACTGGTATAACAGAAGAGACGGCTGACGCATTAGATCAAGAGCACTTTTGGTTGTTATACTTCAAAAGGCTTGCATTTGGAAACTTAGTCACTCTAACAATGCGGAATGAGCAGGACAAGGACCCAGATTTAGTCAAAATAAAGGAAAAATGGAAGGATCGGACGCAGGCCCGCATAAGGCAGCCCTACCTCTTGAGAAAAGGGATTCTGTTTTATAGAGCAAAAGTTAATGATTCGTTGTGGGTGATGTGAATACCAAATGAGTTAATTAGTAAGCTTATATGGTATACGCACCTAAGTTACGCACATTTTGGTCCACGAAAATGTTTTATGAAAATGAGGAGTGTCTGCTATTTTAAAAACATGGAGAAACGTATAAGGAAAGTACTAGCCATCTGTAAAAACTGCCAGAAGGCGAAATCAATTACTGTAGGGACCCAGGCTCCTTTATACCCAATTATTCCTCAGAAATTAAGGCATATGGCAGCGATGGCTTTAATGGGAGCATTACCCAACACACCGAGGGGCCATCAGTATATATTGGTAGTATTGGAGCTGACATCCAAATTTGTGACGTTGACGACTGGCGACTGGCCCAACTGTGAGTAGAGCCTTGTGCAGAGTCTTCATAAACCAAGTGGGAACTGGAGATTGTATTTTCTCAGATAATTGACCTCAATATAAATCTGAGGTATGGAAAAGAACACTAAGGAGGTATAAAATAAGGTCCATATTTATTAGTAGATTTCATCCAAGTTCGAACCCTGCGGGGAGAATGATGAAAGATTTGGGTAATTTATGCAGACTATACTGTGGAAAGAATCATGCTAGCTGGGATGTATTTCTTATAGGTTTTCAGGATGTGATTAACGAGCTTTCCCATAGTACTACATCGATGTCACCTATGATGGTACTGAAGAATAGGGACCCTCCAGATAAAATTCGAGGACTGATCGATTTTCCACAAAGGACGCACCGACAACATAAAGTCATAGTGGAGGAGGCTTTGCACAACATTCGGGTCGTTGGAGAGAAGCGCAGGGTGCACGTGGACCAAAAGGCGCACGTAAGGGAATTTGTAGTTGGGCAAGAAGTCTTAGTTAAGTCTTGTAGGTTGTCCAATAAACAAATGAAGCTATGTCAACAGTTCTTCAAGAGATACAGCGGCATTGTACGTATAAGAAGACTAGCGCACACAAATGCGGTTGAAATTGAGTCTGTGATATTAGGAAAACCTTCGGGACTCCATCATGTTAGCCATCTCAGGCCATTTATAGAATAAGCAGGAAGAATTAAAGTGAGCTTGTATGGCGAAAGTAAAGTATATTGTTTATAGTTAGCAATTAAGATAAGTTATTGCACTGAAGGGATATGTGGATTTATCAATATTTTCTGTGCTATTGTCATGTTAAAAGACGTACGATAGTGCATAAAAAGGGCAGGGTGTCGAGGGTGAGAAAATTAGGGTATGTTTCTTTGTGTAGGCTATAACTATGTGCACAGCAAGCTGAGTGCAGGATTTAAAAGGTGTTTGGAGTTTAAGGTGTGCTATCTGTCCATGAATGAATAAAGTAAAAATGAGAGATGTGTGGTGCTTCAAAAATGTTGTAAAGATGTGTGAATAGCTAAATGTGTTACCCAATTGATGTGAAACGTATTAGCAGAGAGTGTCTGCATTTTGAAAAGATTTTAGACCTACTTCATGAAATGTTTAACAATGGGGTCACGAATGAGTGACTTGCTGGTAGTAGTTTGCGGTGAATGCATGTGTGTTGCCCAAGTATGATTTGTCTCCATTCAGAGAAACGAGAGTTCACTAAGTGGCCTGCTCCAAGTGCCTACGCGAGAGTTCACTGTTATTTGTACATGGAAGTATTGTATTTGTGTCTGTTCAGAGGTGATAATGATGATGTTTGGTTTGTGGGACGCCCGACTGCGCGGGTATTAGCGTCCTTACAAGTTCCCAATCTTTGCTCAGTCCAATCTCGTCACTTGAATGAATGATCATGAAATGATGAGGACAACACAAACACCCAGTCATCTCGAGGCTGGTGAAAACCCCTGACCCCACCGGGAATCGAACCCGGCACCCCGTTCTGCTCAGAGAGACGGAAGAATTGCGTACATGGTGGCCAGTTCTGTGGATCACCATATGAGTGCACCGAAATATTGTTTGAGTGTTACAGACATGAAATGGAAGTAGTACCTTGATACAGACATGTAAAAATCAATAAAGAAAAGTAAGAAATGCTATACACTCAAAGCACATGACATTGTTGGTAATACATAAGGGCATGGCAATCACGTTGACGAGCAGTGATCTTATAAAATGCACTAAAAATCTCTATATTTGTAGGTACCACTAGTAAAATAAAGTGTAACTTTATTAACATAAAAGGAATAGTTAACGACAGATAAAGGTAATAGCAGCAGCTCCGGAAAATGGACAGTGACAGAGAAGGTATTACTGAGTAAAAACATGAAAGATGTGCATGACAGTATGATTAAGGAAAGTACCAGTAATTTTGTACTAAACTTGCTATGTAGTTTATGATTGTCCACAGGAAGCACGCCAAAGCATGAAATGAAGAAGAGGTCTGCCTAATCATTCATTCGTGTATGTTTTGTGGAGATATGCACTTTATTGTTCACAGATGTTCACCACGACATCCACAATGAAACCAAGAGACATGAGATCGGACGATCTTGTGATATCTAACGGTAGTGTAGTACTTTGAATAGGGTTGTAGTTAGACTAGTATAAACATCCTACTGGCCAGTAGCTTAGCAAGTAGTTCAACAAGTAGTATTTGCAATTATTAACATCGGGACCTGGTGATGATCATAATTTTACTGTTATGTGTATTTTTTCATAGATATACAGGCGCCGACAGATATTTAATAACTAAATTACATAGGCTAAGGAATATCTTCTTTTATAATGAACATTAACTTTGTACATGAAATTTTGACCAGAATAATAAGAGTAAATAAGTGACTGTCTTGGCTGATTGTACAACTTGAACAATAATAAATGTAAAGATAAATGACCTCACTGGTGAGTGCATCTTAAAAAAAATATATATCATATTTCATAACAGAACATGTCAATGTTTTGTTTTATGTATTGTATAGTATTTGTGTAAATCGGAATCTAATTGTATGTAATAGTGAATACAGGTTTCACGAAAACAAACTTTTGCGAGACACACTGGAAGCAACAAAGTGATGTGTGGACAGAACGGGAGGCTAACGTGACAGCTCTAGAGAAAAGCGGAAGCAAGGGACGCCGTTAGTAAGCCAAAGCCATGTCGCGGACATGGGCAACAGCAGGCCAATTCAACTGCGGCTACCTGAAGACTTCGGGCGGCAAGCAACGACTGAGCAGGTAGTATGCGGCAATTCGCGTCAGACCTGCTGGGTCGGGTCAAGATGGGTGTTTAAACGGCCACTAATGACTTGTCTCCACTGTTGTACTACCATGATGGAGACGAGATAAACAATTTTGCACACATGATGCAGTCAGTTAACCCTACAGCACAACTGCTAATAGCTGTACAGAACTATGAACTCTATTTTCTTGTCTTTCTGCTGTTCTCTGCCAGACAGAGACTTATAAACATCATAATCTGTAGCAGTCAGTCACCTGGCACTGACTTCTGAGGAATCTTGAGTCACACACAACGACTCAAGTTCCATGTTTAACGTCACCCAACAGATAAACAACCTGTCCACAATTACCGATATCCTTATCCAAAATACAATATTTATGTCAAGAGAAAGAAGTGACATTAATAATAGAAGAGTAGGAACACAAACTTAGTAAAAAGAAGAAACACGAAGAACTGAAGACTAGAAACCATTACACTACTCCTGGCGGACGCAGAAGAATTTTGGGTGACCTATAAAGATCCTAGCTGACTGTACCTCCCTCATACTGTGTGCAAATTCGATGAAAACTTGGCTGTTTCAAAACACACACCCACTTACCTTGCTGTATATTTCCAGGATCCTTCCACATCATCAACTCTGCGAGAGACCTGATGGGATCAACAATGGGCTGAGGGTCCAAAGACTGGCTTGCAAAGCCACCATGACCAAACTCAAACAAGTTGTTAAACCACTCTTCACTTCCTAAACTTCACATAAACTGTAGCTTCCATCCCCGTACACAAATGAAGATAAAAGCGTATTGTGAAATCCGAATCAGTGTGTGACTCTTGATAAAAAGGGCATATAATTTGATGAATGCTGAAGACTTACACCCACAAACTAACAGTTTCTGATATATTTATCATTTTTGTAAACATCTTGTACTTATTTTTTCAGGGTAGTTTTAAGAAAATATTTGTGTATTTATTTATGAAGAATTATTGTTTGTCATTCTCTTTGATATTCATGCTGTGTGCTTCAGAGTTTTTAAATATTTGTGCATTTATTTATGTAAAATTATTGTTTGTCATTTTCTTTGATGAAGATGCTATGGGTTTTAACGTTTTAATGTATTACATTTTTATACACTGTGAACAAGAACATTAGTTAAAATTGGTGGTCGATCCTAACTCTTATTACAAGTATTAGTTGTCACAGTAAATATAAATGCAGTTTGTCAAATAACGCTTCAGAACATAAGATTTTTGAAATGTTTAAAGAGTATACACGTTAGGGAAACACTAGACTTGGACAATCAGTTTGTGAAATAATAATTTTTTTTTAAGAAAAATGCAAGCCAAGGGCATAAAGACGACCAATTAAAATTATGCAGGATGCTTCACAGAATTTTATATAGCTGTATAATGACCAATAGGTAACCTCTCTTGTTTTGCATATTAGTGGTTAAATGAAGCACATGTAATTTATTGGAAGACCACATTGAAAAGATTAGGATACGATAATATTTCTTGCCTCAACCTACGTCTTAGGGATGGATGAATGACAGAGAACATGGGCCTTAAGTCTAGAGAAAGATGGGAACTGCCATTTTGAAAGAGTGTAAAAATTTGTAATGTTAGTTACATTTCCTTTGATAACATGGGTTATTTTGTGTGTTATTGTATATTCCAGCTGCCATGTCTGAAAAAAAAATTTCAAACGTAAAGAGTTGACATTAAATAATAAACTTGTAGTAAATAAATTTATGACAGTAAGCCCATTAATGAACGCAGAATGGCTGTAGAAGAACATATCATGATCCAGTTGTTCCTCTGCCCTCATATTCTTATTAGTTCGCTTGTACAGACAGTTGATGGTTATATTATTTTGTACTGGATGAGATAATACCATAAGAATTGCCCCATCCCAGTACAAAATAGTTCATTAGGTGGGGGTATTATAAGGTGGCTATAATTTCGTACCTTACAATCACTCATCTACATACAGGGTGTTTCAAAAATGACCGGTATATTTGAAACGGCAATAAAAACTAAACGAGCAGCGAGAGAAATACACCGTTTGTTGCAATATGCTTGGGACAACAGTACATTTTCAGGCTCCATCGTGTCGCAGGCACGTGTTCATCCGAACATTTAGTGGCACTACATCGAATAGGGTAAGCAAAAGGATTGTATGTGAAGTAGATGGGGCCTGTTGGTCTGCTTGGCAGAATAGCGGCAGTCGCCGAGCCGAGAGGACGCGCAGCAAAGCAGCAGCAGCACTTGTGTGATAACAATAAATTAATTTAGTCTGTGTTTTTTGATCACGTGCTTCTGCAAAGAAGTGAACTGTACGTGTGTATTTTACTGTGCACACTAGTGGTTAGAAAATTAATCGCAGTTTTTGTTTTCGCGTAAGTCTTGTGAATATCCTTGTGTAGGGCTGCTTCCTAGCGTAAATTTTCCGTGTAGAGAAATTTATTTCTGTTTAATAGCTTGCGGTCTCAGAGTCCAGTGAGAAATCTGCCCACCAACTTTTAGTGTTCCTTTATTCTTCTTTGTTATATTTTCAAACTCAGTAGTGCCATTTGAGACCTTATATCTACACTCCTGGAAATTGAAATAAGAACACCGTGAATTCATTGTCCCAGGAAGGGGAAACTTTATTGACACATTCCTGGGGTCAGATACATCACATGATCACACTGACAGAACCACAGGCACATAGACACAGGCAACAGAGCATGCACAATGTCGGCACTAGTACAGTGTATATCCACCTTTCGCAGCAATGCAGGCTGCTATTCTCCCATGGAGACGATCGTAGAGATGCTGGATGTAGTCCTGTGGAACGGCTTGCCATGCCATTTCCACCTGGCGCCTCAGTTGGACCAGCGTTCGTGCTGGACGTGCAGACCGCGTGAGACGACGCTTCATCCAGTCCCAAACATGCTCAATGGGGGACAGATCCGGAGATCTTGCTGGCCAGGGTAGTTGACTTACACCTTCTAGAGCACGTTGGGTGGCACGGGATACATGCGGACGTGCATTGTCCTGTTGGAACAGCAAGTTCCCTTGCCGGTCTAGGAATGGTAGAACGATGGGTTCGATGACGGTTTGGATGTACCGTGCACTATTCAGTGTCCCCTCGACGATCACCAGTGGTGTACGGCCAGTGTAGGAGATCGCTCCCCACACCATGATGCCGGGTGTTGGCCCTGTGTGCCTCGGTCGTATGCAGTCCTGATTGTGGCGCTCACCTGCACGGCGCCAAACACGCATACGACCATCATTGGCACCAAGGCAGAAGCGACTCTCATCGCTGAAGACGACACGTCTCCATTCGTCCCTCCATTCACGCCTGTCACGACACCATTGGAGGCGGGCTGCACGATGTTGGGGCGTGAGCGGAAGACGGCCTAACGGTGTGCGGGACCGTAGCCCAGCTTCATGGAGACGGTTGCGAATGGTCCTCGCCGATACCCCAGGAGCAACAGTGTCCCTAATTTGCTGGGAAGTGGCGGTGCGGTCCCCTACGGCACTGCGTAGGATCCTACGGTCTTGGCGTGCATCCGTGCGTCGCTGCGGTCCGGTCCCAGGTCGACGGGCACGTGCACCTTCCGCCGACCACTGGCGACAACATCGATGTACTGTGGAGACCTCACGCCCCACGTGTTGAGCAATTCGTCGGTACGTCCACCCGGCCTCCCGCATGCCCACTATACGCTCTCGCTCAAAGTCCGTCAACTGCACATACGGTTCACGTCCACGCTGTCGCGGCATGCTACCAGTGTTAAAGACTGCGATGGAGCTCCGTATGCCACGGCAAACTGGCTGACACTGACGGCGGCGGTGCACAAATGCTGCGCAGCTAGCACCATTCGACGGCCAACACCGCGGTTCCTGGTGTGTCCGCTGCGCCGTGCGTGTGATCATTGCTTGTACAGCCCTCTCGCAGTGTCCGGAGCAAGTATGGTGGGTCTGACACACCGGTGTCAATGTGTTCTTTTTTCCATTTCCAGGAGTGTATATTATACACAGTACGACATGGTTAGGGACTGTGGTTGTTGTGAGCGGACACAAGGATAGTTGGCTGCTGTCCATAAACAGCTGGAAGCTGCGTTGGCTACCGTCGACAAGCTTCTAGCTAATGCTCGAAGCTGCGGTGACGTCGGGGCGCCAGTGACGAGACCTGCGACGCCTTTGGTGTCACTGGAATCCCCTGGTGGCCCGGACGTCACTGCGGCTTCCGATACGCAACATCTGACCTGTCTGTCCTCACTCCAGAGTGGGTCGCAGACTGTGGTGGGTTCGCATGTCACTGCGCGGAAGGCGAAAGAGGGAGTAGGCCTGTGTGGCTGGCTCCCTACGTCTTAGCAACATATACGAGGTGCTTCCCAGTGTTGATAGCAACTCCGAACCAGCACGGGATGCCTCTAGTGTTGGGCCAGCGGTCGATTTCCTGCCCAGTCCGAACAAGTACAGAGGGTGGGTATGCTACTCATTGCGAGCTCCAGTGTTAGGCGGGTGATGAAGCCCCTCAGGGAAATAGCAGGCAAGGCGAGAAAGAATTCCAGTGTGCATTCAGTTTGTTTGCCGGTAGGTCTCATCCGTGATATGGAGAAGGCCCTGCCGGCGGCTAACGAGCGCACTGGCTGCAACCGACTGCGTGTAGTGGCACGTGTCGGTAAGAATGACGCCTGCCGCTTGGTTTCTGAGCCATCCTCGGCTCCATTCGGCGTCTGGCTGATTTAGTGAAGACAACTAGCAACACACACGGGGTGCAGGCTAAGCTGTCTAATTGTAGCATCGTACCCACCATAGTTGATGGCGGTCTTGTGGTTTGGAACAGAGTGGAAGGTCTAAACCAGAGGCTCAAACGGCTCTACGACGGTATCGGATGCGAATTCCTGTGCCTTCGCAATCGGGTGCAGAATTGTAGGGTTCCCCTTAGTAGGTCAGGCGTGCACTACACGCAGGAAGCGGCTACTAGGGTAGCATAGTACGTATGGCGTGCACATGTGACTTTTTTAGGTTAGAGGACCCTTCCGTTGGGAGAAAACACGATTTTCCTGTTAAATCAGCCACAGTGACCTCAGAGAATTTTGGTCCTCGCAGATCAGAGACAGAAAAGACTAATATGATTTTAGTAAACTGCAGGAGCATCCAAGGAAAGGTCCCAGAATAAGTATCGATTATTAAAGGATATAATGCAAAGGCAGTATTGGAAACAGAAAGCTGGTTGAAGCCAGACGTCAATGACAACGAAATCCTAAGTTCAGACTGGAATGCTTATCGTAAGGACAGGTTAGTCGCCAATGGTGACGAATTGTTTCTTGCGGTAAAAAATTCGATAAAATCTAGCGAGGTTATCACGGATTCCGAATGTGAATTAATCTAGGTGAAACAGAGTATCAAAGAACGGTCAAAAATGGTGATCGGATGCTTTTATAGACGACGTGAGTGAGGATCTGTTGGTGTAGAGCGCTTCAGACAGAGCCTGCAAAATATGATTAGTAATTTTCCTGATCATACCATTGTAACAGGGGGTGACTTCAACTTGCCAGAGGCAGGGAATCGTGTGACACTGTTCTGGATGTCATGTCCGAAAATTACCTTGAGCAAATAGTCAGAGAACCAACTCCTGAGGGTAACGTCTTAGACCTCCTGACAACAAACAGACCTGAACTTATCGAATCAGTTAACGTAGAGGAAGGTATCAGTGATCATAAGGCTGTGACAGCATCTATGATGACGGGTCCTACAAGGGATGTTAATAAAGATAGGTAGATATATTTGCTCAGCAAGGGTGACAGGATACAAATTTCAGAATATCTCAACAGTCAGCATGAAATATTCGGTGATGAGGACGAAAATGTGGAGAACAAATCGAAAAAATTCAAAGGCATCGTTCAATATGCCCCAGACAAGTACGTTCAGAGTAAGGTTTTAAGGCATGGGAAACATTCACCATGGTTTAATAGCCGTGTTAGAAAATTGCTGCGTAAACAAAGAGCACTTCATCTCAGATTCAAGAGAAGTAAAAACCTAGCTGACAAACAAAAGCTGAACGAAGCGAAAATGAGCGTAAGGAGAGCAATGAGAGAAGCGTTCAATGATTTCGAAAGTAAGACGTTGTTAACCGACCTGAGTAAAAACCCTAAGATATTTTGGTCGTATGTAAAATCAATAAGTGGGTCAAAATCATCTGTTCATTCTCTCAGCTACCACACAGCACACCGAAACGGAAGATGACAGAGAGAAGGCCGAAATACTGAATACGGTATTCCAAAGATGTTTCACCGCGGAAGATCGTAACACTGACCCTCCTTTCAATTGTCGTGCGAACGTCGAAATGGAAGATGTTGAGATAAGCGATCGCGGAATTGAAAAGCAGCTACAATCGCTTAGTAGTGGAAAGGCTTCATGACCAGTTGAGATACCTATAAGGTCCTATAAAGATAATGCGAAAGAACTTGCTCCCCTTCTAGTAGTAATTTATCGTAGATCGCTTGAGCAACTAAAGGTACCTAGCGATTGGAAAAAAGCGCAGGTAATTGCTGTTTTTAAGGAAGGCCGTAAGACAGATCCACACAATTATAGACCTATATCGTTGACATCAATCTGTTGCAGAATTATGGAACCTGTTTTATGCTCAAGAATTATGACGTTCTTGGAAAATGAACAACTCTTCTATAAAAATCAACATGGATTCCGCGTTCAGAGATCCTGCGAAACTCAGCTCGCTCTGTTCCTCCATGAGATCCACAGCGCAGTGGACAACAGCGCTCAGGCTGACGCCGTGTTCTTTGATTTCAGTAAGACATTTGCCACCGTCCCGCATTGCCATTTATTGAAAAAAATACGAGCTTAAAGAGTATCGGAGCAGACCTGCGATTCGATTCAAGACTTTCTTGCAGATAGAACTCAACACGTCGCTCTGAACGGAACTAAATCGACAGATGTAAAGGTAATATCTGGAGTACGACAGGGAAGTGCGATAGAACCGTTGCTGTTGACGATATATATAAATGATCTAGCAGAAAGCATCGGATGCTCTTAATGGCTATTCGCAGATGATGCAGTTGTTTAGACCAATGTAGCAACGCTAGAAGATAGTAAGAATTTGGAGAACGACCTCCAGAGAATTGATGAATGGTGCAGACTCTGGCAGTTGGCCATGAACGTAAATAAATGTAACATATTGCGCATTCACAGGAAAATAAATCCACTACTGTACAGCTACACTATTGATGAGAAACAGCTGGAGAGTCCGCAGCTTGTGGTCGTGCGGTCGCGTTCTCGCTTCCCGCGCCCGGGTTGCCGGGTTCGAATCCCGGCGGGGTCAGGGATTTTCTCTGCCTCGTGATGACTGGGTGTTGTGTGATGTCCTTAGGTTAGTTAGGTTTAAGTAGTTCTATGTTCTAGGGGACTGATGACCATAGATGTTAAGTTCCACAGTGCTCAGAGCCATTTGAACCATTTGAACAGCTGGAAACAGTGTCTGCCATAAAATATCTAGGCGTAACTATCCAGAGCGACCTCAAGTGGAATGACCATATAAAACAAATAGTGGGATTCATAGGAAGAATCTTAAGGAAATGTAACTCATCCTCGAAAGAAGTGGCTTGTAAGGCGCTTGTTCGCCCGATCTTTGAGTATTTTTCATCTATCTGGGATCCCTATCAGGTAGGACTGATAGAGGAGATAGAGGAGGTACAACGTAGAGCGTCGCGTTTCGTCACGGGATCGTTTAGCTGGCGAGAGAGCGTTATGGAGATGCTAAACAAACTCCACTGGCCAACGTTACAAGAGAGACGTTGTGCATCACGGAGAGATTTACTATTGAAATATGGGGGGACAGCACTTTTCAGGAGGATTCAGACAACATATTACTGCCCCCCCCCCCCCCCCAAATACATCTCGCGTATTGACCACGAGAAGAAAATTCGAGAAATTAGACCCAATACAGATGCTTACCGACAATCATTCTTCCCACGCACTATTCGTGAGATGTTGAGGTAGATATGGCCCAATGATATGGTCACAAATTATCCCGGCCCGGATGTTAATACCGACCTGTGTTAGTGGTTTTGAATCACCGGCGTATGCGGATATTCGTCCGTCCAAACACGCGTTTTGTGTAAGTTTAACATGCCGTCTGTTGTGACATGGCAAGACAGCCAAGCCACTAGGAGGTGAAGCCGAAAGGCACGCGTTTAAGCTCACGCAGGCTGGCGTGAGGTCTGGAACAGTTAAAGGATTTGAGTCTAGCAAATAAAGTACGTAGCTGTTGGAATACTTAACTTTAATCCATAATTGGTGAACATCGGTCTGACGGTACATGCATCACAAGATAAATAGCAGTTGATAATGGCGCCTTGCTAGGTCGTAGCAAATGACGTAGCTGAAGGCTATGCTAACTATCGTCTCGGCAAATGAGAGCGTAATTTGTCATTGAACCATCGCTAGCAAAGTTGGCTGTACAACTGGGGCGAGTGCTAGGACGTCTCTCTAGACCCGTCGTGTGGCTGCGCTCGGTCTGTAATCACTGATAGTGGCGACACGCGGGTCCGAGGTATACCACCGGACCGCGGCCGGTTTAAAGGCTACCACCTAGCAAGTGTGGTGTCTGGCGGTGACACGACACCGTCTCTAGTAAACGTGCAATCACCCACGAAGAGCACCAATCTCTGGAATTGTGGCTGGAGTATGCACTGCGCAAACTGTAATCCTCGTGTAATGGAAACTGGTAATTTGTGGCAAGTTCCTATGGAACCAACATGTTGAACATATTATTTTACCACGCATAATGCACTTTTAACGTTTTTCTATGTAATAGGCAACGGCCTTGCTGCAGTGGATACACCGGTTCCCGTCAGATCACCGATGTTAAGCCCTGTCGGGCGTGGCCGGCACTTGGGTGGGTGACCATCCGGGCCGCCATGCACTGTTACCATTTTTCGGGGTGCCCTCAGCCTCGTAATGCCAATTGAGGAGCTACTAGACCGAATAGCACCGGATCCGGTCAAAGAAAACCATCATAACGACCGGGAGAGCGGTGTGCTGACCACACGCCCCTCCTATCCGCATCCTCAACTGACGATGATACGGCGGTCGGATGGTCCCGATGGGCCACTTGTGGCCTGAAGACAGAGTGCTTCTATGCAATATTTTTTTTTTCGTTCTTCATTTTAAATGTAGGCCACTAATTCAAGTTGAAGACTAGATGGAAAGAAGGGAGTAAGTCCAAATCTCACTAAAATGAGTTAGCGGTATGATTATGAAGTTCGTCAGATGTATTTTCAGTTGGGTGAACTTCAATGAATGTGATGGGTGTAGTCATGGAGTAGTAGCCAGATTAAAATATGGTATACACGGAGAAAACGAGTCAAGTCAGTCCAGTACACGGACAGAAAGAGAGAAGTCCAGCAGGTGAGGATTTCTGAGCTCTATTGATTTTTGTCTGCTTGTACGGAAGTCTCATCGTTGACGTTGTTAAATGCAATGTCATTGTCGATCTTTCTTATGTATTGACGAAACTAACTTGGAGCAGATTTGACATTTGCTTCTTTGCTTTGTCCTGTGGTGGAACTGAATTTCGTGCCGTGATTTGTGCTAGCACAGAGAAGCCTTGACAATCGCTTGAGCGCTCTGTGATGTGGTAGATAGAATTGAATTTCATGTAAAATGCAACTGAGGTCGGTGTTTCAACTGGTGATGGAATATCCAGAGTCAAGCTGCAGTGATAAGTGTAGAAAAGGACAGAACTATGGTATACAATCTGAAGTATCCAAAAAGCTAAGAACATTGTCACATGAAATAGGAGAGCATTGTAACTGCAAGGAGAGTTGTACTGATTTGTCAACTGATGCAGAGAAGTCTACATTAATATCTAATTTCAATTTGCTGAAGGACTGAAATGAGCATAGTTGTCACCTGACAGGACTGATTTCTGTTGACATTGTACAACGCCGAAGGCCTCTCAGAGATGAGACAGTAGCTACTATGCGTGATTATACATTTCTCACGAGAGACAATACTGTGACAGAATTGTCTGTTTGTCAAACGGCCTGCATGGTATTTCAAAGAAAAGATTAGAAACTACCAGGAATTCCTTAAAACTGAAGCTATTTCGCCAGTTGATAAACGAGGGAAACACGGAAACCAAGTTCATAAACTTTCAACAGAAACAGAGCAAAACATCTGCGCTCACATTAGGTCATTTAAAGGACGGTCGAGTTATTACAGCATAAATAAAACACAGAAACTGTATTTGCCTGAAGAACTCACAATCAAGAACATGTTCAAGATGTTTAAAGAGACATATTCTGCTTGTTCCGGATCATGTGTAACTAATTGTAAAATATTTCATACAAAATTTAATATCTCATTCGGTTTCCCTCGATCTGATACATGCAGTACTTGTGATAAGTTTTCTGTAACTTTCAAAGCTCTAGAGGCACAACTCACTCTTTAACAGATGGAAAAGAAAGATCAGATGTTCAAAGTAATATTAAGAGAGAGAAGATTGTATATGAACTGAACCGCCTAAAGCTGATGCATTCTGTCAGCTTAAAAGACAATCTTGACAGAGAAGCAGAAAGTTTACAAACACAGAATCTATGTACAGGGATTTCCAACGAAATCTTCCATGTCCAAACATCATCACCAACATTGTCTATTATAAGTGACGTCTTTCTCTGTATCTATTTAACATACATCGACTCTCAGACAGCAATGCAGTGTTTAATGTTTATCCTGAAACTATAGGGAAGAGAGTTTCGAATGACGTAGTTTCTTTCCTGCATCATTATGTTACTTCGTTTCTGGAAGCTGAGGCTAAAAATTTGGAAATCTTCTGTGACTCATGTGATGGTCAAAACGAAAACTACGCCCATTTCAGGTTCACCCATTATCTTGTCCATGATGCAAAGCGATCTGAATCAATTCGTGTTATATTCATACCTAGAACGTGACAAAGACATGGGCCTCATCAGACGTAATCAAAAGCTGTGCTCCCAGAGACCTGGAGAGACATAATTAAAGATGCGCCTGCGAAACCCACTCCTTTACAGGTTGTTGAAGTTGATGGCTCAATATCACGTGCCTGGACTGATTTCTTGCAACCAAGATACCGACCAAACCGTGCATTCCCATTGCAGATTATGAAGGAGATGAATATAGAACGTCACCATCCATGGCTTATCATGCATCGTGACACTTACAACGGATCTTGAATCACAGCAGTTGTTACTACCTCTGCTGGACGAACGGAAGAGGAACCAGAACTTACAGAAGGAGAGTTTTTGTTCCCTTCACCCTGTTACGAAGGTAGGCTGGTAAAGACTTTAGTCACAGTAATTAAGTGAAACTTGATCATATCAGCGTGAGAAATAGCAAGTCCTGCTTTATTACAACAAACCCATTGAGATACCATGCTAACAAGAGCTCGCATGTCCAATGTTTCAGGACTGCTACCTATCACCAAGGAAAAGTATCGTGATCTGCAAGAACTGAAGGTATTCTGTGACACACAGACCCTAGAGTACTATACAAATATTCCCTTCCGGCAGTGAATTTACAAACACGTTTTGTGTTATTTGTTTGTAATAAGTAAAACGTGAGAAATGAAGACTGTGGGTTATAAAAACTGTGATTTATGCTGATAACTGAAATTACTTCCTAGTAATTATTTTTTGAATGTATGTGTTGTAATCATTTATTGAATAATTGTTGGTAGTTGTATACCAGATAATTTAAGGATACAAAAGTTGAGACATGGGCTTATAAATCATTATTATTTACATGAGTTCAATGAAAATAAAAACAGAATATTGATAAACAGTATTGTTCCTAAAACCTGATTAGCCATGAACATCCTATACATTAATGACTAGACTCAAAGATGAATAGATCTTTGTCAAGGGAGTTGCAGGGAAGTTTAATAGTGAAGTATCATCGCAATATAACATTACATTCTGACTTTTACAATCTAAGTAGTGCATTATACAAAGAAATTATAAAATAAACATTCAGATAAAAAGACATACAGGATCCAATTTTTAATAATATTTTTTCCACTTTTAAGGAATCCTAAAGAAAAGGTCGTTGAAAGTAGTGTATAAATTACAAAAGCATATTTCAGTAACCAATGGTACTGTAACGTTTTAAACTTTAAAATTGCTCTCCTGAAAAATCTATAAAATGGACTTAACCCCATCTTTCCGTGTGGTCTTCAATTGTGAACTGCCGGGCTAGTGGCCCGCGTTCTTCTTCCCGTCAACAGATGACAGTACTTTTGCCACTCTAGTTTACCAGTTTGCTTCCTACTTCCATTCCGCTACTCGATGCTCTGCGCTCGTTTGTAGCACACCGTGTCTTGTACTCGTCCACCGCGGCGCTCGAGGTCACAGCATCAAATGTAAGTGTCCTGGTATTCTTTGCATACTTGTTTACCCATTCAGTGGTTCGTAGTACTGTCTGGTGTCGCTTTGGCATTGACTTTGGTTTCACAGCACCTACCCTGACCGGTGGTTTTTGAATGTGTTTAAATGTTTTATGGATTTTTTTTGTTTTTATGTGTATAGCCTCGTGTAAAAAATTATTTCCCGTCTCTTGCTATTTTCAGTACGGCACCTGAAGATAGGCGTATAAAATCCCGAAACCGGTCGTGTGTTGAAAGAAAGATACAACTGTAGCGATATTTTCAGCCTCTGGTAAACGTAACTTAGTTTTGCTAATTTGATTGTTTAGTTATTTAAAAGTCTGGCAAATAAGCTACATGTTTTAACATTTTATTTTTGTGGGGGTTCACAGCCTCAATGAGTTCTGTAAATGAAAACATGGTCCAGGTAGACTGTATAACACAGCCTACCTGGAACATGTTGTCATTCACTAAGCTACATGTAATGTAAAGCAGTTTTCTGTTCCCTTCGGCGTTGATTTCTGAGAGTTCCCACACCATCAGCATGCTTGATAGCGGTGTGTCCTCACCATCAGGGTGACTAATTTCGGTGTATTCTTCCGTCCAATCGCAGTAACTCCCGCGCCCATTACAACGCCATCTACCACGAATGGAAAAAAAAAATTGTTTCAGATGAACCCTACGTACTTGGTGTAGAATCCAAATCTGAAATAAAAAAGGAGGTTCCATTTTGAAAATGCAAAGTTTCCCCCCACGGGGTGTAGTGGTGGGTGGTTAAAGCGTGGCGAGTTGTAGCACGGAGACATATCCCCTTTGCAACAGTAGCTTTTCATCTGGTATTTTTTTTTCATGCGATGCGTATTTCTCCGAGATTTTAGTTATTCCAAGGTAAAACAAACACCCTATATACCGTGTGATTCCTTGACAACATTACAAAATTTCTTGGAGGATGATGAAGGGTAAACGTATCAATTCGAGGGCAGGCACCCTGAGCCGGAAACGACCAAGTAGAAAGTGACAGAGAAAATCGTGATACCTCGGACATTGGATGTTTGCTATTGCAAGCTCTTTGCTTTCCATAATTTGGAAGGAATTAGTACGGATAAAAAGAAGAAAAAATTGTCTAGTAAACATAGGCTGTAAAATGCATATCTTAAGAGTTATGAACACTTGTCTATCTTTGCTACTGTGGAACTCATCTCTTCTATAGAAGGATTTTCGGATATAACTTTAGACAAGGCCGTTCCGGACAAGAATGCCCCACCTCAAATTGATACATTAACCCTTCCCCGTCATACCTGAAAGATTGCACCATCACGACGGGATCACCCTGTATGATACTATATGATAACATGACATATGTTTAACTTCCAGTAAATGTTAAGGCGGTGCACACTACTTTGCAGAATAAAATATTCATTTCCAAACGAATACTTGTCTGTTGCTTAGGCCATATCATATGGGGTGAACTGTATAATTCATAAGAAATCTATTTTCTTTCCAAGGGTGAGAATGGTGAAGGTGCCGTTCATACAATCGAAGAGGCAACAGAGCTACATTGTATTACAAAGACTATCATTTCACTTTCCTTTTAGTTGAACCTAGTGCTTACTTTTGGCTTTTTACAATGCTCTGAAGAAAATGCTTCATAAACACTAACGTCTTTGTATTAAAGCGTAGAGCTCTGAAATGGTATCGGATAATTAAATGAAACTGTGCCATGGAACCCGGTCCATTCCTGTCTGGAGGAACTTCGACGTCTGTCCTTCAGATACACGGCCGCAATCAGGCGACAACAATACCGGTTGTTTCCGCAAGAACTTTTGATTTAAATGCGAAGACATGCCATATATAAATTCATTTTTGAAAGATGAGTCTGATAGGCCAAATATTAATTTACGATACATTAAAAACATCGAAATTGTTATGAAAAATTGGCTAAACACTAAATACGGGTATCTTTTTACCTTGGTTGCCCTGACATGGCAATGAGGCGTACGAATTAAGGAGGGAAAAGGGCTCTAGTTTCCGGTACATCATCCACATTTAGGTTTCATGTGGTTTTCTTTAAACACTTAAGGCAAAGGAAAGCTGTCATGATCTCCATTTTTGCATGAAATATATTTTTGGCGCCGTTTTCATATTTTATGCTCTGTTCATAATTGTTAATTTTATCTAACAGTTCAAGTGCAGCAACTTTTCATGAAATGTTTTTAACAGCTTTCTATTTTTTGCATTTATTGTTCTCGGGTGTCCAGCGGGGTGCAGTCGTTTACGTAATAAGAAATTTCCATACCGTATCTTTCCGTCGTCTTCAGATGATACCTGTAAAATGAACATCTTTGGTACATCGGGTCTCCTTCCTTTTTTTTGTTGTATTAAGATGTAACTACTATGTAGTATTTATAGGAAACTACTGATAATGACACCTTGGCGTCGAAATCGGTTATGGCAGGATAAATAAATAAATATTTATTTTCTAAAGAAAACAAAGTCAGAGTGGTTCACTTGAATGGTAGATGATCGAATTTCCAACGCTAGGATTGTTCCTTCGAAAAGCGTACAGCTCAAGCCCATCCTTCTCGTTGTCTTATCCGAGCTTATTGTTGGGACATTTAACACAAATTTTTCTTTTCCTCGTCACATCGGAAGTGCAAATTATGTCTCCGTAATTTTCGCGTTTCAAGAAAAAAAAAAAAAGTGTGAAAGCTTATGGGACTTAACTGCCAAGGTCATCAGTCCCTAAGCTTACACACTACTTAACCTAAATTATCCTAAGGACAAACACACACACCCATGCCCGAGGGATGACTCGAACCTCCCGCGGCACCAGCCGCACAGTCCATGACTGCAGCGCCTCAGACCGCTCGGCTAATCCCGCGAGGCGCGTTTCAAACAACATAGAAATTATGACTTATACAATTCCATTTGTTAAGCATTTAACCCGTAGAGGACGAACATGCGACTTCCTCATTAAATTTGAGACAGAATTGGATAATTTAGATGCAAGTAGACCGTTTTAGATTACCTCAGCGTCACGAGGATGCTACGTTATCAAATAAAATGCAGACGTATCCTGAGAAAAACTTTAAGTTATCAAAAGTCATGCCGAAATGCTCCGATACGCTCATTAATTGTCAGGCGGGCACCGAAATTAAGTGGGAAGTTGCAATTAGGCTGTTAAAAGCCAAATGAGCGAGAGGCGAGCGCGGCGTCGGCGGTCTCGTTTCCACGAGGCGGTGCGGTCCCGCGCCCCGCTGGACACTAATTTCCATTATCCTGGCGCACGGCCGCCGTCCCAACTAGCGGCCTTGGGCCATTGTTCATTTTCGAGCAAACACTCCCAGCCCAGTACCTGCGGCCGCGCTCTCCCCACTTCACAAAGGCCGGCCTATTGTCGTAGTTTATACTGGCGGCCAGGAAAAGAAGGGAACGCCTGGCGGGTCATAAAGTCCTTCGTCACCTCGTCAAGAAGCAGACCGCACCGTAAACAGGCTGCCCGCGTTCGCAGACGGACTATAGCCCGCTGCCGCCAACTGATATCAAACTGTCCCTCTTTGCTGGCATTCTCGGGTATCAACCTAAAGGGTCGTCTATTTCACACTCCGGAAAATTTGCCACTGCACCTTAAGAGTCGTGCTGTACACTTTCGGACACCCTTAAAACCCACGCGTATTTTCTCCCGTCTTCTTTACACGTCCTCCACACTCTTTGTGCCCGGAACAAATAGCTGTTTCTTTGAGTTTTGTACCGTGATTTGCATGGTTCCTTTAAAACAGACGACATTCAGTTATCTGTTATACAGCTAAGACTACAAACGATAAGACGTTAGCTCCCATACTGAAACCTCGTTCCCTTAACGTCCGATGGAATTATTGTATAACTTCATCACTTTTTATATTACGAAGGAGGATCGGATAGCTACGCACAACGATTTTTTCTCTCCTGGTATTACAGCTAGAATGTTGGAATTTCACGACGATATAATTTGAAGTGTGTACTACAGAGGGTACTTTGTTTTCATGTGCTACTCTAGCGAGTGAAGCCTGAACTACGAAACAAACGTGGCGTGCATGTTACTGTCGTCAACTTGTGAAGAGCATCGAAGTGTAGTTCGACATTTGTGGGCCAAAAGCCATAAATCGAGTGAAATTCACAGGGTTGTGCGAGGCGTGCATGGGGAAGACTCCATGAACCGTAGCAATGTCTCCAGGCGGTGTCTATTCTTCCAAGAGGGCCGTGTGAACCTAATGATTCACCACGCTCCGGGCGCCCGGAAACCGCCGCAACCTCGCAAACGTCGAAGCCATTGAGGCACAAGGTTGAACGACCGGCGTGTGCAACTGCGAAGCTTATCGCAGCAGTTCAAAATTTCCTGTGGTGCGGTGTACGATATTATCCATGACACGTTGAAATTTCGTGAAGTTAGTGCTCGCTGGGTGCTTACGAACTTGACAGACAACCACAAGGACCAGAGAATGACGACAAGCTTGGAACTTAACGCATTACGTCGCAGAAGGGAGTGACTTACTGAAACGTATCGTCAGTGGTGAGTCGTGGGCGTGCCACTACACGCCCGAAACCAAGCAGGGTTCTATGGAGGGGAAACATCCTGGGTCCCCAGTGTGAAAAAAGTTCAGAGTGGCTTAATCTGCTAGGAAAGTGTGTGTGATAATGTTTTCGGATATGTATGGTGAGTTATTGACGGACTCTGCTGAACACGGGACCACTGTGAATGCTGCCTACATTAAAACTTAGGTTAAGTTGCATCGTTCCCTTCGTGACAAACGCAACAACATTAATGCTAACGGTGTCTAACTTCATGACATCGCTCGCCCCCATGTTGATGCTCCAGTTTTTGAGAAAATTTTCATATCTGGAGCTTACGGGCGCTCAATGCCGAGGTTGTCAGCAACAGTTAGGGTGGGAGGTGCTCCATCATCCGCCATACAGTCCAGACCTTGCACCATCGGACTTTCGTCTGTTTGATCCCATGAAGAAATTTCTGGACGGCCAACGCTTTGCGACAGATGCGGAAGAGAAATCAGCAGGCCTCAGATGACTATACTCCAGCCAAACGGCATTCTACGAACAGAGCATATTGAAACTGGTATCGCGATGGGAGAACATGTAGGAAAGGAGGTAAAAGTTGTAAGTTCATTTGTGATTGTTTCTGTTTTGGTACCTATTAAATATATTGGTAATAAAATTATTGTGCGTTACTTTCCGATCTTCCCTCATATATTCGTTGAGTCGAATTTACACATTCCTGAATATGTGGAGTCTAATGAAAGGTAATTGGTAATCGAGTCCTGTTTCCCCGCTAGCAGTTTCCTTGAAAATTTGGCTATCTAAGCACACCTGCGGCTCTAATTTAAACTTTCAATATCACTGGTTTTCCTTCTATTATTTCCAGACAAACATCGACAGTCACTATTTTGGACAGTCACTGTTTTGGAACAGTGTACCTGAGGAACGGGCCGAAGCTTACCGTGCCACAACGGGGATTACACAATCACTCCAAAAGTTCCAAGATTGATTATATACGTGGCATGTAAACGCAGTAACTACGGAGGTAACTTGAACTAACAGCTGTAAACAACTGATGACCAGTCAGTTGTGAGCAGGCGGTGTTAAGTAGTAGACGTGGGACTCTAGTGTGTCAACGTCTTTGTGTCACAAATATCGCAATGAAGTAACATCTCAGAATCAAGTGATAAAGACTTCTCCAGAACTTTTTGAGGAAGAGAAAAGTGTGTGCTATGTTTGTCCCGCATGTCTTGACTCTCGAACAAAAAAACAACGACCTGTGGATGGGAATTCACGTGAAAGGTCAAGGCTTTGACGACATCACAGACATTGAAGCGAATGTGATGCTCGAGTTGAACACACAGGACTTCCAGACAGTTTCACATGGTACTACGACCTGTGTATGTATTATACTTTAGTGGGTGCAGATTATGTAGAACATCCGAAGCACTAAAATCACATTTCTCTAATTTTGATTAATCCAGTCTCGAATCTCGGAAGGTTTATTGCTGTGGGGATGTATATGAAATAAAATGGATGATGTACATATGTAAGTATGTATACATGTATGTTTATATGTATGTTCCACATTATCACTTGCTGTCCGGAAACAATCGCTGTGGGGGTAAGAACCATCTAACTATCGACGGAATGGGGGTGATGGTGAAAAACTATCGTTGCTCGCGACCCGCAAACAGCCAGGCTGTGTTCATACAATATTTGAAGATGAGAGCACTTAATTACATAATTTCAAACCTTTTCTCGTTGATAACCCCCACAAAATGATGAAAAGTAAAAAGTTTATCGATTACTATATGTTCGCTGTTCGTGCAGTAAAATCACCACATCAGACATGCCGTTTTAAATTATTACTTCTGTACTACAAACTGCATTTGCGACACATTTCGCAGACGGTGTTCACATATACCACTAGATGTACCTGCAAAATTATGTCATTGGACGACATATATACGCGTCATAAACATTGAGGTACATGAAAACGAAACCGCTGGGTGAATTTCGATACAGGTGCAGTTGAAACCTGTGCACAATTATGTGAGAAATATGTTAAATATGTGTGAAATACATGTAGCATGTATGTACATGGGCAGATCCACGTAGAAAGCTCCTTGCTCCTTTCAAACCTGTGGCTCGATCTAAACCAAATTTGGTACACATATTGCTTATTTCCCCCCCCCCCCCCCTTCCCCATACCATGGACCTTGCCGTTGGTGAGGAGGCTTCCGTGCCTCAGCGGTACGGTACAGATAGCCGTAGCGTAGGTGCAACCACAACGGTGGGGTAGCTGTTGAGAGGCCGGACAAACGTGTGGTTCCTGAAGAGGCCTTTTCAGTAGTTGCAGGGGCAACAGTCAAGACGATTGATTGAACTGGCCTTGTAACAGCAACCAAAACAGCATCGCTGTGCTGGTACTGCCAACGACTGAGAGCAAGTGGAAACCACAGTCGTAATTTTTCCTGAGGGCATGCAGCTTTACTGTATGATTAAATTATGTGGCGTCCTCTTGCGTAAAATATTCCGGAGGTAAAATAGTCCCCAATTCGGATCTTCGGAGCGTGGAATGTCAGCCCTTAATCGGGCAGGCAGGTTAGAAAAAAGGAAGAGAAGGAAAGTAGTAGGTGAATGTGGACTGGGAGTTAGGAATGGAAGTGGAAACCTCCTGGTACAATTTTGCACCGAGAATAACTTAACCATCGGTAAAGCTTTTTTTTTTAAGTATCATGAAAGAAGGTTCTATATGTGGAAGAGACCTGGAGACCACGGAAGGTCTCAGATTGATTATATAATGATACGACAGACATTTAGGAACCAGGCTTTAAATTGTAAAACATTTTCAGGAGCAGATGTGGATTCTGACCACAATTTATTGGTTATGAACTGTAGATTAAAACTGAACAAATTGCAAAAGTTAGGAACTTAAGGAGATGGGACCTGGATAAACTGAAAGAACCAGAGGTTGTAGAGAGTTTCCGAGGAAGCACTGGGGAAAGATTGAAAAGAACAGGGGAGAGGAATACAGTAGCAGAACAATGGGTATCCTCGAGAGGTGAAATAGTGAAGGCAGCACAGGATCAAATAGGTAAAACGACGGGGGCTAGAAAAATCCTTGGTTAAATAACAGATATTGAATGTAACTGGTGAAAAGAGAAAATATAAAAATGCAGTGAATGAAGAAAGCGAAAACGAATATAAAAGTCTGAAAAATGAGATCGACAGGAAGTGCAGAATGGCTAAGCAGAAATGGCTAGAGCACAAATGCAAAGAAGTAGAAGCATATATCACTAGGGGTAAGATAGATATCACCTACAGGAAAATTAAAGAGACCTTTGGCGAAAGGGGAAGCACTTGAATGAACATCAAGAGCTCAGATGGAAAACCAGTCCTAAGCAAGGAAAGGAAAGCAGAAAGGTGGGAGGAGTATATAAAGGGTCTATACAAGAACGATGTACTTGAGGCAAATATTATGGAAATGAAAGAGAGTATAGATGAAGATGAGATGAGGAATATGATACTGCGTGAAGAATTTGACAAAGCACTGAAAGACCTAAGTCGAAACAAATCCCCGAGAGTAGACAACATTCGATAGAACTGCTGATAGCCTTGGGACAGCCAGCCGTGACAAAACTCTTCCGCCTGGTGAGCAAGATGTATGAAACAGGCGAGATACCCTCACAATTCAAGAAGAATATAATAATTCCATTTACAAAGAAAGCAAGTGCTGACAGTTGTGAAAATTACCGAACTATCAATTTAACAAGTCACGGTTGCAAAATACTGACACGAATTCTTTACAAACGAGTGGAAAAACAGGTAGAAGCCGACCTCGGAGAAGATCAGTTTGGATTCCGTAGAAATGTAAGAACATATCAGACAATACCGAGCGAGGTGGCGCAGTGGTTAGCACACTGGACTCGCATTCGGGAGGACGACGGTTCAAACTCGCGTCCGGCCATCCTGATTTAGGTTTTCCGTGATTTCCCTAAATCGCTGCAGGCAAATGCCGGGATGGTTCCTTTGAAACAGCACGGCTGGCTTCCTTCCCTAATCCGATGGGACCGATGACCTCGCTGTTTGGTCTCCTCCCCCAAATCAGTCAACCAACCAACACCAGGCAATACTGACCCTACGACTTATCTTAGAAGAAAGGGTAAGGAAAGGCAAACCTACGTTTATACCTTTTGTAGACGTAGAGACAGCTTTTGACAAAGTTGACTTGAATAGTCTTCTTCAGATTCTGTAGGTAGCAGGGGTCAAATATAGAGAGGAAAGGCTTTTTACAATTTGTTCAGAAACCAGATAGCAGTTATAAGAGTCGAGGGGCACGAAAGGAAAGCAGTGATTGAAAAACGAGTGAGACAGGGTTGTAGCCCATCACCGATGTTATTCAATGTGTACATTGAGGAAGCACTAAGTGAAACAAATAAAATTGAAGTAGGAATTAGAATCCAGAGAGAAGGAATAAAAACTTTGAGGTTTGCCGACGATATTGCAATTCTATCGGAGACAGCAGAGGACCTGGAAGAGCAGTTAAACAGAATGGACAGTGTCGTGAAAGGAGTATATAAGATGAATATCAGCAAAAGCAAAACGAGGATACTGGAATGTAGTCGAATTAAATCAGGTGATTCAGACGGAATTAGATTAGTAAATGAGACACTTAAGGTAGCAGATGAGTTTTGCTATTTGGGCAGTAAAATAACTGATGATGGTCGAAGTAGAGAGGATGTAGAATGTAGACTGGCGGTGGCAAGGAAAGCATTTCTGAAGTAGAGAAATTTTTTAACATCGAGTATAGATTCAAGGGTCAGGAAGTCTTTTTCTGAAAGTATTTGCATGGAGTGTGGCAATGTTTAGAAGTGAAACGTGGACGATAAACAGTGTAGACAAGAAGAGAATAGAAACTTTTGAACTGTGGTGCTACAGAAGAATGCTGAAGATCAGATGGGTTGGTCATGCAACTAATGAGGAGGTACTGAACAGAATTGGGGAAAAGAGGAATTTGTGACTCAACTTGACTAGAAGAAGGGATCGTTTGGTAGGACATCAAGAGATCACCAATTTAGTACTGGGGCAAACGTGGAGGCGTGAAAATCATAGAGGGAGACCAAGAGATGAATACACTAAGCAGTTTCAGAAGGATGCAGGGTGCTGTAGTTACTCAGAGTTGAAGAGGCTTTCACAGGATAGAGTAGCACGGAGAGCTGCATCAGACTGGACTGAAGACTGTAGCAACAATAACTTTACTTACTGTCTGGGAAGAAACACTATAGGGGTGAGAACCAGCAACTTCCTGTTGGGGTGGGGTGATAACTTGGAAATAGAAGTGGGGAGGAGGTGAAGGCCAATAGAGAGGCAGGAGGATGAGATGGGCACAGATAAGGGGGGGGGGGGGGCGAGGAAATGGGCAGAGAGAAGGAAGAGCTGGAGATGGATCGAAAGGGGCAGGAGGAAATGGACAGGAAGAGGAAAGAGGATGAGATATGCAGAGGTAGGGGTAGGAAGAGATGGACAGAGACAGGTGGAGGAAAAATGTACAGAGGAAGGAAAGAGGAGTAGATTGACTGAGAGAGAGAGAGAGAGAGAGAGAGAGAGAGAGAGAGGAGAGGAGGAAGTAGACAGAGGAAGGGAGAGGAAGGAGTGAACAGGGTGACGGGAAGGAGGAAATGGACAGAGAGAGGGAGAGGAGGAGATGGACACTGGGAGGGGTAGGGGAAGATGGATAAAGAGAGAGGGGAGGGGCAGATAGATACGGCTTAGGTGTGGAGGAAGTGGGCAGAGAGGTGGTGGAGCAGATGGACAGAGAGGGGGAAGAATCAACAGATGGAATGAGAAAGGGAGAAGTAGGAGATTTATTAATAGAGGTTTGTAATAAATAAATTTCCAGTTAACAGCGGGAAGAAGTTTTCTTTCGAAGGCGTACAGTCCAAAATCGGTATGCTAATCAGGGAACATCCCCGAGCACCAGAATGAAGATCCCCTTTTGCTAAAACGCCGTGTCATACTGTGTGAAGAAGTCCACAACTGTCTGTTGCACATCCTCGTCCGACAAAAATCGTCGACCCGTCAAGGCGTTTTTTAAGTGACTGCAGGAGTGAAAATCACACGGGTGAAGATCAGACTATACGGCGGGGCTCGAGTATCTCCCACATATCCGTAAGACTGTAGTCTTGTGTCGAACCGCGACGAGCACGAAAGTTGGTGCACCATCCCACAACGGTGTTTTCGACAGACATACTGCCTCATACACATTCTTTATTTTCAGATGGGTGTTTACCGGTCTTTGTCCTTCGGCAGTAAAGAATAGAATAACAGCATGTTGACTCTGTTTCGACGCATAACGTCGGCATAGTTCATGGTTCCGCACTTATCTCTCGCAAGTCGGAAGGTCACGAATGCCACACTGATCCTTTGCCTTTATGTCGACGCTTATACAGGATGTTACAGAAAGGTACGGCCAAATTTTCAGGAGACATTCCTCACACACAAATAAAGAAAAGATGTTATGTGGATATGTGTCCGGAAACGCTTAATTTCCATGTTAGAGCTCATTTTAGTTTTGTCAGTATGTTCCTCCACCTACGCTCAATGGAGCACGTTATCATGATTTCATACGGGATACTCTACCTGTGCTGCTAGAACATGTGCCTTTACAAGTACGACACAACATGTGGTTCATGCGCGATGGAGCTCCTGCACATTTCAGTCGAAGTGTTCGTACGCTTCTCAACAACAGATTCGGTGACAGATGGATTGGTAGAGGCGGACCAATTTCGTGGCCTCCACTCTCTCCTGACCTCAACCCTCTTGACTTTCATTTATGTGGCCATTTGAAAGCTCTTGTCTACGCAACCCCGGTACCAAATGTAGAGACTCTTCGTGCTCGATTCACCAGGGCGGCATCAGCGCATCAGGGATTCCATGCGACGGAGGGTGGATACATGTATCCTCGCTAACGGAGGACATTTTGAACATTTCCTGTAACAAAGTGTTTGAAGTCACGCTGTTACGTCCTGTTGCTGTGTGTTTCCATTCCATGATTAATGTGATTTGAAGAGAAGTAATAAAATGAGCTCTAACATGGAAAGTAAGCGTTTCCGGACACATGTCCACATAACATATTTTCTTTCTTTGTTTGTGAGGAATGTTTCCTGAAAGTTTGGCCGTACCTTTTTGTAACACCCTGTATACCTGCATCGGAGTCACGCTACGTCTCATATGCGCTGTAGCAATGCCCCCATAAAGAATATATATAGGGTGAGTCACGAAAGATATAGGACCCCTTTTATTTCGTGAACGGTTCCTGATATCGAAACGAGGTTTTCGGCAAATGACAGTATGCTAAGAGGCACGTACTTTTATTATGTGGAGACACTGAAACAAATGATTTCTGAAGAGTATGATACAGTTTTTTTAATAGCATCCCAAAACTCTTGAAAAGGCGACTGCGGTGATATAATGCTTGTTAATTTTGTGCTTGAAACTCTTCACGAAAGAATACAAGAAATATTCTATAATTGACATGAAAGTCGCCCGGAATCGACTGTTGCGTTGTAATCACGCTCATACCAGGCTACGTCAACGTATCAAACCTTTCGCTGTTTACTTGTCTGCACTACAGCACTAGCAAGGACCGTCAGACACTTGCACGAATTATTAGGTCACTAGTGCGAACAGGCAGTTTCAACGTGAAACAGAGGACGAGCTAAGACTACCACTGAGGGAGCACTTGAAGAAGCTGTTCTGGCTACGACGCTTATCACACAACATGGTGACATGAGACGTATTGCGAAGGAATGTGGGATCAGCCAGACGAGTGTGATTCGCATCTTCCATTGATATAAATTCCACCCTTATCATCTGTCGCTACGTCAGGCACTCGGAGGACGTGATTTCGAGCATCGTACAGAATTTTGTCAGTTTGTTCTGCACTGTCTGGCAGACAACACTACATTTTTCCAACGTGTGCTCTTTAACGACGAAGCAAAATTTCAAAACCATGTTACTGTAAATTTACGTAAAATGCGCTACCGGTCGGCGGAAAATCCACGCTGGCTTCGTCAGATGCAACACCAACAACCGTGGAGCGTGGGACATTATTGCATCCCAAGGGTGGTGAATGGAAATACGTATGCACATGTATGCATATCAGGGATTATTTAAGTTAAAGTGTTCCTTAAATATTATTCAAAATGACCTACCGGTTTACCCCACATATTTCCTATGGCAGTCATTGCATGTAATGCAGTATAAACCCGCTTCGTTATATTTATTTACCATAGCTTTTTCCTTATGCTTGAGTTTACTATCTAGATGCGAAGAATTAAAATATACAGGAATAACGTTTTTAGCTGTCATACATCTACCTGTTTTTTTTTTCGGATACTGCACCCACACATTGTATTCTAGAGCATTACTTTGACTGATCTGCTGGTGATGTGACTCTGATCCACTATGGGAAAGAAATTTTTTTAATATACTTCTGTTAACTGCGTTAACAATGTTTAGATCATAACCACTTCGATACGCTATACTGTATAACCTGGTATTCGGTCATTTGAAGCTCACTAGTAAGGGTCACTTCATACATACGGTTTAACACGGCTCGGAATGCAGCGAATTTATATTTCATTGGATGACATGACTGCCTGTGTATAACAAGATCAGTCAGCATCAACAACGCTCTTACGCAAAGCGTAGCCCTTCAGAAAATTAAAAAAAATACTGCACAAAAAGGAAAAAAATCCATACTTTGAATATGTTAGGGGAAGCAGAAATTTTTAGATATAAAAAATGCACAGTCCACGTTAGATAATCAAAAACAGTTAAAGCTTCATGGCATTCTGGCTATTTTGATTCTTCAAACGATGGAGTGTTAGTACGTAATAAAATTGAGTATTATTCTCGCTTGTAAAGGGAGCGACTCAGCGCTCCTAGTCACGTGTACGTGCCGTCACACCATTCACATAGATAGTTTCTGTTCCGCCAGCCCGCTAGTACGAGTGGTTCAAATGGCTCTGAGCACTATGGGACTTAGCATCTATGGTCATCAGTCCCCTAGAACTTAGAACTACTTAAACCTAACTAACCTAAGGACATCACACAACACCCAGTCATAACGCCGCTAGTAAGTCTCAGTCGCTTGTGCAGTCCGCTCCCACTCTTCCCAACCCTGGCTTGTCCTGCCGTCACGTCGACAAGAAAGTGCCACCTTGTTCAATTCGGAACAGTAATATGCATTGTGATCTGATTAATCATCTTAGAAGTGATAACCTTTTATTGCCAGTTCGACTTCTTAAAAAATTTTTGGCGTCCTCTCACTATAAAATATTTTTTCTTCTTTTAGATGCAGGAACATTTTAAAAATTCGCTCTATAACTACATGACCTACCCACCAGCAAATTTTAAGAAATGAATGGGTCACTTCTTAGGCACCCTTCGTTCGCCAATGTAATGTAGACAATATTGCCTGAATAATATACCTTAACTCGCAGCGACGGGCGCACTTACGAAATTTTAACATCGTGTGTATATTTTAGATATTACTTTTGTAAATTTTAATATACACCAAGATGAGACACTTAGTATGTAAGTTGCCGCCGCGCGGGGTAGCCCCGCGGTCTTAGGCGTAGTTTCACGGTCCGCGCGGCTCCCACCGTCGGAGGTTCAAGCCCTCCGTCGGGTATGGGTGTGTGTGTCGTTCTTAGCGTAAGTTAGTTTAAGTTAGATTAAATAGCGTGTAAGCTTAGGGGCCGATGATCTCAGCAGTTTGGTCCCATAAGACCTTACCACATTTTCTAAGTTGCCCTGATGCTGCGGCTTTAGGCCGCGAAAGTGGTTGTGTTTCAATAAAACAAAAAATTTACCAGCTGTTAGCGGAATTCTTCTTAACATCATGCCTTTCAACAGCTGCTGATGCCAAGAGGATAAAATATTTTTGTTTAAAGGACAGTCTGTTTGAATGTATTATCTTAGAGATATCAGTGGACCATTTGACGCTAGTTTGGAAATTAAATTACAATTTAATGGAAAATTTTCCACAACGTCTCAACCGATTAAATAAAGTGGAAGACCAACATCAGCAGAAGAATTAAAATTTTTATCCTGCACTTTTGGCAGTTGTGATAACAAATCTGAATTCGCGTGTTGAGCTGAGTACCTGAAAATTCTCTCATAGTTACTGTTCAAAAATAGTACTTAACACTGAAATCTGTGAACAGTCCTGGAAGGAATAATGTTATTTGGCCCGAATACAGCTAGGGCTGGTTCGAGAAAAAGTTCCCACACAAGGGGATCCTCGTTTGGCATCCCCTTTCACCCCTCTTTTTACTCTTAGGCTTTCAATCGTGTCGGTTCTCGTTAGTAATTTTGATCACACTGCATACAAATCCTGCAGTTGGCTGCCTCTTCAGCCTGGAGCCTCAGGCGGTTGCTGCTAATGGTGATACGTCCTGTATCAGCTGTGGCGCCTCTAGCGCTCCTCCCAGCTTGGCGCCCCGAGTGGCAGCTTGTGTCGCTTGTGCCTGAAACCGGCCCTAAATATAGCCACAGAAGTCTTGTGACCTGTAAGCAGAATCACTCGTTGGCCGTAAAAATATTCATGGAACATTTTAGCAGCGAAAATGAGTTAAAGACCTTCCCTCTCAATCTTACTCTAGTTCCTCTGAGCAACTGTCAGTATTTTTGACTTGAACTTTATTGCTCATTTGAAACCATGTTGTCTATGTGAAAACACGGCACTGATTCCGTATTGCCGGCCGAGGTGCCCGAGCGGTTCTAGGCGCTACAGTCTGGAACCGCGCGACCGCTACGGTCGCAGGTTCGAATCCTGCCTCGGGCATGGATGTGTGTTCCGTCCTTAAGTTAGTTAGGTTTAAGTAGTTCTAAATCCTAGGGGACTGATGACCTCAGCAGTTAAGTCCCATAGTGCTCAGATCCATTTGATTTGATTCCTTATTCCGAAGCATCTGCTATAGTTTTTAAGGTTTTATGTGGGTCATATGTTGTGAGACTTTTTGTCACCCAACAAACTTTGTTTAGTTTGTCGAATGTCCGTTGGCATTCACTGTTCTAAATCCACTTTGTGCCTTTGGTCAGAAAATCAGTGCGAATCTAATTGTGAAACCTAATATATTGGAAAATCAATGTCCACCGAATGTTTTCCTTTACTTGAATTGATAACTGTGAATCCGATGTGTTTAGTAACCTGCTTGTATAGAGTACTCCCTATAAATTGAACTTTGGAATCTGTTCGTCGCTGTAGCGACATAGTGAACTCTGGAATTAATTTAATTTCGATGATCGTAAACTCTTGTACATTTGTAAATTAATTAAAGAAACTGATGAACCTTTGTCAGTTTGAAATTTCAGTACCCCTTTATTAACACTGAATGTCACATATAAAATCTTGTCATTTACTGAAAAAAACAGCCTTCACTTTCCTTCTTGTCAACAAAATTTTATTTATTTGCCCATGTTCGATGTGAACGTCATTAGAATTTTTATTATAAACCACTTTTAAATGTCTGACAAAGAGACGTCATCAGCGATGGGATCGACTTTCTGAAACCTTCTATACAGTATTGTAGGTTAAGGTCCCAGGTATTACGCCCTGCACCCATTCACCATAGCGGGCCCTCGTTTGCAAGTAATGGACGAATAATTATTTCGGAGTTTTGCGTGATGCTCTAGAGATTCAAACAAGAAACTTCACAAAAATCATAAACTAGTCGTGTAACGTAATGGTTATAATGCAATCGCCGTATACAAAAGGTTGTAGGTCAGAATCTTGTCATGTGCTTGGAAGCTTTTTATATTTAAATCTTTATCGAAATGAACTTGATAATTTTTTTATTCAGTTAATGGGTTTAAATGGTTTTTTTATTTGCATTGCTTTCTCACATCATGTTAAGCACCATATTAAGTTTTTCGATTACTTTAATTTTTTTCTTCCTATGATTCTTTTTCCACTTGGAACCACTGTGCATGTGAGTTTCATTACCTCCGTGTATTACTGTCTACTAAATATCTTGCGTTTCATCGGTATATATTTTCTTCCAAGTTATTGTATTCATTATTTCTATTCCTCATTTTATTGAATTTCATTTTACTTATAAGCCGTTCTTTCGTTTAAATCTTCACCTGTGTTACTTGTCCGGATTGCAATAAGAATTTCTCTTAACTGCGTATATGACGAATACCATCCAAGAAAACGTACGTCTTTAACGAAAATTACACTTTTTACACCATATATAAATAGATTATTTCGTCATTTTCTTTTCAACCGATAGATCGGCATTTTGAAATGCTTAAACATTATTAAAGATAAATAAAAATAATTATGGAAAAGTTAATGTGGCGAGTCAGAAACGCCACAGTAAATTTAGAAGAGGAATTTCTTCCATAAATGACAACAGATTTAAGAAATCAAACATGAAAGGAATCCAACAGAGACCTTTCAAACTTGCTTGACAGAGGAATAGAGGTAGTAAAATTACATTAAAACCAGTTAACTGAATAAAAATAATGATCTAAGTCATTTAGAAATAGCTTAAAAAATAGCTGAACGAACAACCTGTGGCATAGGAGGCTTATACTATATCCATTATGCTACGAAGACAATCTGGGTAACATCTCAGGCCGCTGTGGCCGAGCGGTTCTAGGCGCTTCATTCCGAAACCGCGGTGCTCCTAGGTCGCAGGTTCGAGTCCTGCCTCGGGCATGGATGTGTGTGATGTCCTTAGTTAGTTATGGTTAAGTAGTTCTACGTCTAGGGGACTGATGACCTCAGATGTTAAGTCCCATAGTGCTTAGAGCCATTTGAACCATGGTGAATGGCTGCATGGTGTGACACCTGGAACCTTGACCTACAATACCGTCTAGATGGTTTCAAAAAGTCGATTTCACCGCTAGAGACCTCTCCTTGTGAGAGTCTTATTACAGTGCCTTATGCGCTTCGTGTCGCAGAAATTTGTTTCGTGCCATGACTTTTCACCGTAATTGCGTTGTGCATTTCATAAGAAACAACCTTCGCGCTTGTGGTTAACTTCACAGCCTGCAGAAGATCTTAATTTTCCTTTAGGGAATCTGTTTACAAACTTCTGGTTCCATCTGCTTCTTTGTGAAATACGCTGGCGGCTGCGTCACTGGCCTAGCCGTGCAGGCTGTGTAAAGACGCTAGACTCTTCGTACTGAAGTGCCTCTGCTGTTATTAGCGTTTGTTCATGTTGCCAGATTAAAGGTAAACTGTCCTACAGTGAAGACCTTGATAAACTAACCATGACTTTCATTAATTTACTGTTAGGGGAGTGCACGGGAGTGCATGATAAGCTTGTCACGAATGAGAAAATTAGAATAAAACTTTTTGAACTAATTATTCTTTGCAGTCTCTAATTAAACACTGCAGTTGTGCTATCCGCTCTATACAGCCTTGATTTGATTTCTTAAAGTGTCGAAAAGGTTTATTCCTGACTGCTGCAACACCTAACTGTGCATCAGAATATGATTCTAATTTATCTTTAATTTTAGACTATGAGAGCTTACTAGGACTATTTCAAGACACAATTTTTGGAGTAGCTTAAGCATTTCAGGCCCTGAGTTTGAAAACAAGAATAGCGTTGTGCTCAACTTGGTGAGCGATGAAATGTCCCAGTCGTGAAATGTATTATGCAAGGCTTCAATTTTCTGGTCGAAAGCCGGAAATAGTGGCGGCGATATTTTGAAATTTCATTGAAGAGTTTCCTTTTCTGCCTTAGGTTTAGCCAGCCTTGTCACCAGCAGATTTCGTTTAGTTGGTAGCTGTTGAAGAAACAGATTCATTGGCTGCAAGGTCTCTGGCTGATCCATGTCTGAAAAATACACGTCAGAGCAGTAAACTAAATTCTTAGAAATTCTTGGAAACTGGTGTTGTGTACTACAGTAAAAGCCCGTGTAGCCTAATGTGTTGCGACAAAAAATTATTTGGGTACCTTTGTACTTGCCAATGTGCTTTCCTATTAGTAGTCTCCAATTTTATATATTGGCAATAAGCCTTTACAAGTTCTTAAGGCCGCGGACCCTGATCTCCAGTTCTATGCATAAGGGGTGGAAATCCTTTGAAAATCCTTATCGCCAATTTTATATTGTATTCACCAAATAAAAATGTAGCAGGAAATGAATCCCCTACCACAGAAAAGAAGTTGTACTGAAGTGGCGTACTTGCTTGCTTGCAGCTAATCTCGTCACAGAGTTGGAACTGAAACACAAATAATAATGGCAACGCCAGAAGTAACAAATAACAGTCCTTATTAAAATAATGTATAATAATATATTAATCTTTCGTTTGATGATGAACAGGTGTGGCACTGCAGTTAAAGATATGGACACTGAGCTCAGTGATGAATAAATAATCTGATAGTTCAGTCTGGACTGCTGTTAGGCAGTTTATAGTTCAGGATGAGTATATGATAAACACTTCGACCCTCAGCATTAACTGTCTGCTAATCAGTCGGCGATACCTGCTCGGTTGTAACTACATCCCAGATAACTAGAACTGCTCAACAACTGCAAGTGGTCGGTAGTTGGCCGAGTGAAGGTGTGTGTCCACATTCATCAGAAAATAGTGGCATGATCTCCATCAGCGAACTATTTTGTGGATGAAGCAAGTAATACCTAGTATCAGCGCTACCTGTGGCGTCAACCGTAACTGTTGGTGGATAGAGAGGACTATTTCAGTGGCTTGATGGGGAGCATAATAAGACACCTGTTACGTGCACCATGTATGTAGAAGCAGATCATCTGGCCGCTAGTGCCCTCTGTGTGCCGTCAGTGACTTTGTACACAGCACTTACATTAATCCAAGATGGTAATGGTGCCAGCCTGATGAGCAGTCATCAAGAATCGGTCAGACGAGATAACCGTAAGCTACTTTGTCTGTGGATGAATTGCGTTTCCTAAGCTACTTCCAATAAATATTAGCTTGGCATCTATTTTTCTTGCAGATAGTTATCTGTTGTCTTTCCACATTTGGTCAGTCTGGATGGTTGCTGCTAGACGCTCAAGGCAGATACTTTTTCCAGTGGTTTATCGTCAATAATATAACGGTTATGTAGACGATCTCTCTGCTGTTTACGTGCAGTACATTACATTTACTTATATTCGGCGTCGACTGCCAATCCTAGCAGCAACCGTAGATTCTCTGCAGGTTTTCCCAAATTTCGCTACAGTCTCCCAGCGTTGCAACCTTACTATGAACAACAGCGGTCCGCGTACGCAGGGTATAAAGTGGCAGTGCAATGTCGAAACTGTCATCTGTACTCAGGAGACTCACGTGGCAAGCTGTCCGACGTCATTATGGCCGCACCACGGGACTCAACGGGCTTTGAACGCAGAACAATAGTTGGAGCTCGACGCATTCGACATTCCATTTCACAATTCGCTAGGGAGTTTAAAGACTGTGCCGAAAATACCACATTTCTGGCATTGCGTCTCCCCACGGACAACGCAGTGGCCAATGGATAGAGTTGTCAGTGGTAACATAAAAGCAACACTACATGAAATAACAGCAGAAATCAATGTGGGATTTACGACGAACATATCCGTTAGGAAAGTGCGGCGAAATATGGCGTTAAGGGCTATGGCCGGAGACGACCGATGTGAGTGCTTTTGCTAACAGCACGACATCGCCTGCAGCGCCTCTCTTGAGCTCGTGACCGTAGCCATTGGACCCGGGATGATTAGAAAACCGTGGCTCGGGCACATGAATCCAGATTTCAGTTGGTAAGAGCTGACGAGCAGATGATAGGGCTCGAGAGCGGCACACACCCTACGAAGCCAAGGACTGAAGTTGCCATAAAGGCACTGTGCAATCTGGGGGTGGCTCCACAATGGTGTGGGCTGTGTTTAAACTGGGTCCTCTTGTCCCACTGAAGCGATGATTGACTGAAAATGACGACGTTCGGTTACATGGGGACCGTTTGCAACCATTCGTGGACTTCACGTTCCTAAACAACGATGGAATTTTTATGGAAGTCAATGTGCCATGTCACCAGGCCAGAGTTGTTCGCAATTGGTTTGAAGAACATTCTGGACAATTCGAGCGAATTATTTGCTACCAGATCGCCCGACATGAATGTCATAGAACATTTATGGGACATAAGCGAGAGGTCAGTTTGTGTACAAAATCCTTCACTGGCAAGACTTTCGCAATTATGGGCGGCTATAGAGGCAGCATGTTTCAACATTTCTGCAGGGGACTTCCAACGACTTGTTCAGACCGTGCCACGTGTACTTGCTGCACTACGTCGTGCGAAAGGAGGTCCGACACAGTATCAGTAGGTATTTCATGACTTTTGTCACCTCAGTGCATATTAAACAGGAACGGTATCTGTTCGTTGGTCCTTCGTGGGAACGGAAAAATATCTGCGCTTTTTGGCAACCACTTGCTCCAGAAACCTACGATAATCGACTGCTAGAGGCGGAGTAAGTTCTTTTGTATAATCTGTACTAAATCACAGTTATCTCATCCGATCCGAGATAACTCTCCACTGTAGAGCGATTTTCGCTAACATTCTATTTCGCAGTCACTTATCTCAGTATCTGCCGTTTCGGCATTCGTGCGATGGCTGAAAGGATGAACCGTATCACGACAGTCCACAATGAAACAACTTCGATGTCAAATGAACTACTGTGGAGTTTTTAATAGGCTGTTTAGGGAAAGCACGTGAAACCTAAGCCTGTAGGGCCGTCCTCGCGAATGCTTGTCCAGCGCCAGTGTCTTACGGCGGCATTACCTCAGTCGGTGTCTGAACAGCTGGAGAAATCCAGGCTTATAAGAAGGGTTGTCGATAGGTCTTCTTTCCGTGAATGGAACATGAAGAACCGAGATATATTTCGGCATGTTATGTACCCTGCACTACACTCTGTATGGTAGCTTGTGAAGCTTAGATCTACGGGTCGACGAAATCAACTGATAAAAGCAATTCGCACATACTTCTTAGTTGGACGTAGTCAGTCCGAGCCGTTAACACCAGGCGATAGCTGGTCAGTGATGGGCGCCATTCCTCGCATGCAGCGGCGTGAAAAGAGGCGACCGGGGCAATCGGCTGCGAGCGGCCACTGCACCTTAGCCAGCTGCCGGCCGCCGGCTGAGTGGAGGAAGGCGCCGCTTCATCAATCATTTACAGCCGAGGAAATCGATCCGCACGATTTCGGGCCAAGCGACGGATGGTGTGCGTGTTGGTCAGCGCTAGGGCGCTCCCTGGAATCGTGTCTGCTGCCTGCATTTCCGACTACCCTACCGCTGCGGTCTTACATGCCAATTGCATCGTGTTACGTTTTCATATGAAGAGCGCTACGATTACGTGCAGGGACCCTCCCTCGTGACAGCTAGTAAATAAATTCTTCCAAAAACCTTATTATCAATTAGGAATCCCTCTTTATATATAGGCAATTTGGAGGAGAGAAAGTCGTCGCTAGAAGGTACAACATTCGTTATAAGTAACTCAGGAGCTTCACAGCCGTCGGAAACCATAAAAACTGTGTTATTACTTTTCTACCCGATTTTGGTTCTCTGTCTGCGATTGTGCGTATTGGGATATGTTCATCCTGCAATGCTAACCATCTGGAACAGTGATGTTCTATATATATTAGCTTTCTGGCTCTGATAATGTCATTAGATTAGGAGCAGTAGCTCAGCTGCAGAGAAATCCACGAAACAATAGTCTGCGAAACATTTGAAGGAGGGACCCCAGCTGCGCGGAGTGGCCGTGCGGTTTGGGGCGCCATGTCACGGATTGCGCGGCCCCTCCCGCCAGAGGTTCGAGTCCTCCCTCGGGCATGGGTGTTTGTGTTGTTCTTAGCATAAGTTAGTTTAAGTAGTGTGTAAGTCTTTGGTCCCTTAGGAATATACACACATTTGAACATTTGAGAGACCCCAAAACAGTGTTGAACCATTTAGGTAAACGATGGAAAATCAACACCACGAGTCTCGGAACGAGATTCCAATGCACTTCCTCTTGATGCGGTAACAATTTTTTATCCATGAAAATATTTTATTTCATAACGAACTCGCTCAGTTTGGTAGTTACACTGAGACATGTGAACCTTGACGGAACGCAACCGAGCTGATATTGCAGTATTTCCGTGCTTGATATGTTGAAACCTAGAAATAAAGAATGGTTTGAGCACACATTGCTTATTGGGTGTGGCCACTGGAATTGTTTAAGTGGAGATGGTAATGCAATGTGTCAAGAGGACGTACACGTACAGCTTATCATAATCTTGAAGACTCTGAGAAAGCTCGAATAATTGGCGTGAGTTACACAGAGGAACAATGATACCGTAAGATCACACAAACAGTTGACTGTGGCGCAATGAATGAGTGAGGACGAGATTGACTCTAGACAACAGGATGGCAAGGAGATTAGGCACAGCTTCTTCCAGAGTGACTATACCACGAAAATATCGTTCTATTCCTCCAATGTCTCTGAGTAACAGATCGGCGCCATCATCTGAAATCCGGGCAGAGGTTACAGCAGACGATTACAGTAAACAGTCGTGAACAGATTACTGGAAATTAGGCTGAGATCCCAAGTTTTCATGCGTCGTTTCCCGCTGACACTGCACCGCAGACAACAGTTATTAACACCTACATCGTACTCCGCAAGCCACCTAATCGTGTGTGGCGGAGGGTACTTTCGGTACCATTATTTGATCCCTCCAACCCTGTTCCACTCGCGAATAGTGCGTGGAAAGAATGATTGTCGGTAAGTCTCTGTACTGTTTCTAAATTCTTGAACATTCTCCTCGTGGTCAGTACGCGAGTTGTATGTGGGGGGTAAGTAATATGTTGTCCGCCTCCTCCTGAAAAGTGCTGTCCCGAAATTTAAATAGTACATGATGTAGAGTCACAGTCAAATTCAACACTATCATCGTGAAGAGTTCAACGATGTATATTCGTTCTGTTTGTGGCAGTCAGATCGACACCGACTTGTCTGTAGACGCCTTGGTGAACGGTCATTGTTGTTGTTGTTTTGGTCTTGAGTCGTGAAACTGGTTTGATGCAGCTCTCCATGCTACTCTATCCTGTGCAAGCCTCTTCATCTCCCAGTACCTATTGTAGCCTACATCCTTTTGAATCTGCTTAGTGTATTCATCTCTTGGTCTCCCTCTACGATTTTTACTCTCCACGCTGCCCTCCAGTACTAAATTGGTTATCCCTTGATGCCTCAGAACATGTCCTACCAACCGACCCCTTCTCCTAGTCAAGTTGTGCTACAAACTCCTCTTCTCCCCAATTCTATTCAATACCTCCTCATTAGTTATGTGATCTACCCATCTAATCTTCAGCATTCTTCTGTAGCACCACATTTCGGAAGCTTCTATTCTGTTCTTGTCTAAACTGTTTATCGTCCATGTTTCATTTCCATACATGGCTACACTCCATACAAATACTTTCAGGAACGACTTCCTGACACTTAAATCTATACTCGATGTTAACAAATTTCTCTTCTTCAGAAACGCTTTCCTTGCCATTGCCAGTCTACATTTTATATCCTCTCTACTTCGACCATCATCAGTTATTTTGCTCCCCAAATAGAAAACCCCTTTACTACTTTACGTGTCTCATTTCAAAATGTAATTCCCTCAGCATCACCCAACTTAATTCGACTACATCCCATTATCCCCGTTTTGCTCTTGTTGATGTTCTTCTTATATCCTCCTTTCAAGACACAGTCCATTCCGTTCAACTGATCTTCCAAGTCCTTTGCTGTCTCTGACAGAATTACAATGTCATCGGCGAACCTCAAAGTTTTTATTTCTTCTCCATGGGTTTTAATACCTACTCCGAACTTTTCTTTTGTTTCCATTACTGCTTGCGCAATATACAGATTGAATAGCATCGGGGAGAGACTACAACCCTGTCTCACTCCCTTCCCAACCACTGCTTCCCTTTCATGTCTCTCGACTCTTATAACTGCCATCTAGCTTCTGTACAAATTGTAAATAGCCCTTCGTTCCCTGCGTTTTACCCCTGCCACCTTCAGAATTTGAAAGAGAGTATTCCAGTCAACATTGTCAAAAGCTTTCTCTAAGTCTACAAACGCGAGAAACGTAGGTTTGCCTTTCCTTAATCTTTCTTCTAAGATGTGTCGTAGGTTCAGTATTGCCTCACGTGTTCCAACATTTCTACGGAATCCAAACTGATCTTCCCCGAGGTCGGCTTCCATTCGTCTGTAAAGAATTCGCGTTAGTATTTTGCAGCTGTGACTTATTAAACTGATAGTTCGGTAATTTTCACATCTGTCAATCCCTGCTTTCTTTGGGATTGGAATTATTATATTCTTTTTGAAGTCTGTGGAAATTTTGCCCGTCTCATACATCTTGCTAGCCGGCCGAAGTGGCCGTGCGGTTAAAGGCGCTGCAGTCTGGAACCGCAAGACCGCTACGGTCGCAGGTTCGAATCCTGCCTCGGGCATGAATGTTTGTGATGTCCTTAGGTTAGTTAGGTTTAAGTAGTTCTAAGTTCTAGGGGACTAATGACCTCAGCAGTTGAGTCCCATAGTGCTCAGAGCCATTTGAACCATTTTACATCTTGCTCACCAGATGGTAGAGTTTTGTCAGGAATGGCTCTCCCAAGGCTTTCAGTAGTTGCCGGCCGCTGGTGGCCGAGCGGTTCTGGCGCTACAGTCTGGAACCGCGCGACCGCTACGGTCGCAGGTTCGGATCCTGCCTCGGGCATGGATGTGTGTGTTGTCCTTAGGTTAGTTAGGTTTAAGTAGTTCTAAGTTCTAGGGGACTTATGTCCTCAGCAGTTGAGTCCCACAGTGCTCAGAGCCATTTGAACCACCCATTCTTTCAGTAGTTCTAATGGAATGTTGTCTACTCCCAGGGCCTTGTTTCGACTAAGGTCTTTCAGTCCTCTGTCAAACTCTTCACGCAGTATCATATCTCCCATTTCATCTTCATCTACCTCCTCTTCCGTTTCCATAATATTGTCCTCAAGAACATCGCCCTTGTATAGACCCTCTATATACTCCTTCCACCTTTCTGCTTTCCCTTCTTTTCTTAAAACTGGACTTCCATCTGAGCTCTTGATATTCATGCAAGTGGTTCTCTTTTCTACAAAGGTCTCTTTAATTTTCCTGTAGGCAGTATCTATCTTACCCCTCATGAGATAAGCCTCTACATCCTTACATTTGTCCTCCAGCCATCCCTGCTTAGCCATTTTGCACTTTCTGTCGATCTCATTTTTGAGACGTTTGTATTCCTTTTTGCCTGCTTCACATACTGCATTTTTGTATTTTCTCCTTTCATCAATTAAATTCGGTATCTCTTCTGTTACCCAAGGATTTCTACTAGCCCTCGTCTTTTTACCTGCTTGATCCTCTGCTGCCTTCATTCCTCAAAGCTACCCATTCTTCTTCTACTGTATTTCTTTCCCCCATTCCTGTCAATTGTTCCCTTATGTTCTGCCTGAAACCCTGTACAACATCTGGTTCTTTCAGTTTATCCTGGTCCCATCTCCTTAAATTCCCACCTTTTTGCAGTTTCTTCAGTTTTAATCTACAGTTCATAACCAATAGCTTGTGGTCAGAGTCCACATCTGCCCCTGGAAATGTCTTACAATTTAAAATCTGGTTCCTAAATCTCTGTCTTGCCATTATATAATCTATCTGAAACCTTCTAGTATCTCCAGGGTTCTTCCATGTATACAACCATCTTTCATGATTCTTGAACCAAGTGTTAGCTATGATTAAGTTATGCTCTGTGCAAAATTCTACCAGGTGGCTTCCTCTTTCATTTCTTAGCCCCAATCCATATTCACCTACTACGTTTCCTTCTCTTCCTTTTCCTACTGACGAATTCCAGTCACCCATGACTATTAAATTTTCATCTCCCTTCACTACCTGAATAATTTCTTTTATCTCATCATACATTTCATCAATTTCTTCATCATCTGCAGAGGTAGTTGGCATATAAACTTGTACTACTACAGTAAGTGTGCGCTTCGTGTGTATCTTGGCCACAATGATGCGTTCACTACGCTGCTTGTAGTAGCTTACCCGCACTCCTATTTTTTTATTCATAGAAGGTCAAGGTCATAGAAATCAGTTACTCTGGAAGCCCAGACCTTTCCAGAACCTGGAATAGTGGTGTGAAGAGCTATTGGATATAAGAAAACGACTGACATGGCCGTTGTTGGCTGGAACCTAAATGGTTACCGGAATGTGGCAGGGATGGTAAACCATGTTACCATATTATCCACGATGAAGATACCAAATGAAATACTCCAGCAACATAATCGGTGATTGGCCCGTCCAGCCCCTGAGTTGTTAGGGGACTGGACATGCCTGAGATGCGGTGGAAAGGCGTATACTTTCGTAATAATCTGCAGCCAGGTATCTTTATGAAGTGACGCAGCACGTATTTCAGGACGAGCCAGAAATTCCTCAAGAAGATGTTCGGAGTCAGGTTAGTTTCCATGCTACAATACAAGAATGTATTACGACATACTTTGTGCCGATGCTCAGTATTAAATGCATGTTTTTAAACATCTATGCTTGCGTAGCTCCCTGCAGGTTGCCGGTGATAGAACCTGTGGATAACATCAGGAATGTGTTGAGACGAAATGTCTCGTAAAATATGAATACACTTGTGTGTCTGATTGCACAAAAAATAGAGAACAGTTTATGGCCAAATTATTCAGAGCCATTGTGTAAATCCGTATCGCTTATAATTGCGAAATCAGACCCTGTCACGTAAGTGTTGTTACTCTGCGGACGCTAAACAAGATATGTTTCACATCTGTGGGACAAAATAATCCTGATGAAAAGCACAATTTTTGCTTTAGTTTGAGATAGTTCGTAGGAGCGTCGCAGTTACAATGTAAATTTGCGTACAATCAACGTAAATTTCTTATTTAGTGAAAGATAAAACTTTGGGATATGAAGCTACACTTGACTAGATCGGCTATAGATTTCAAATATAGCATGTTCTAAATAATCACTCCATACTTTGCTTCACATATAGTTATTAGTCTTACTGCAGCTTTACCTTTTTCCTGAGTTTAATGTTATAACTGAATGAAACATTTGTGTTTCTCTGTCTTTCCATTTGTCTAGACGGAAATGTCGTTGAACTGTTCGTGGCATGCCATACCTTTCCAGAATTTCACAAACGATACTAAGATCACTGCATTCATAGCATATACAGTTTCATTTGCCTGACTGCGAATCTCTTTCTCTCTCACTTATCCTGTAGCATCCTCTTGCTTTCTTCTCTCTGTCTCTCCGATGTTGGACATCAGTTGTATTCTGCTCGAGTTCCACACCGCGCGTGCTACACAGCTTGCTATTAAAACTGACATGTCCGGTCTATGCATGCGTGAACATATTTATTATCTTTTTTAACGATACTGCAGCTAATTTCACGTATATTCGCTTGTAAGTAATTCATAAAGTTTCATGTTTTGCTATTCACGCAACCACGTTTATGGGAGGTATGTTTGCAGTGTATAGGTACCATAAAAATAAATACCTGCGTGTTGCAACGTAACACATAACCGCAATCTTAATTCAACCCTTTGATCATGTTCGTCTCTTTTATGGATATTCCCCGACGTCCTAATTGTAGCTATTACGTTGTTAACGTGCAAAAAACAAACTGACAGCTGTAATCGGTGTTGTAATGCATAAGCAGTTGATATAAAAGTGTCCTAAATCCCTAAATCACGTAATATCTTACTTTTTTCAATGTTTAAGACTGCTACTTGGTTTCAAAATACAGAATTTCTTTGTGGTTCCTTTTTATTCGTGTAAATGCTGGAACGGTGCAGCTGCTCCACGTAAGAACGCACCATGGCGGTCATGGTCATAGCTTTGGCTACTAAGAACGAAATGAGGAGCACTGTTGTTTTGCATTTTAATGAGTATGAAAGTGATTCATTGTACCATTTTCCTTGGCCTTATTTCTGTTTCGTATAGGTGCGGTGGTACAATACAGTTATCTTCAAGATCAACAAATCCCTAAAGATGAATTTATGTCTCGAAGTGTCTGTGCCTCAACTTGGAACGTACCAGAGAGTAAGAGAGGTTGATGCTGAGTGCCTCATTTGGCAGTGAGGTTGTGGATGCAATTTAGGTACTTCGTGGGTTAGTTACATGAGCTCACTGCACAAGAATTACTCACCCACTTAAAAGAGCATATTTACCACTTTGGAGCGTTGTGGGTGGTGAAGATCTAGTACCAGATGGTCATGTTACAGCGAAGTGGTGTGTATCTGCCAGTCGATTTTACCGAATCAGCACAGTAAAAAGGGTCGGCGAGGAGACGTGGCACAATTGAAGAAAGGAGCTACCCCGGCTGGACGCGCCCACGACCACGCAGTGAATGAAGTTACCCGATTTGTTGGTGTATCAACGTGTCTATAAGAAATAGTGTACCATTCGTAGTCACTTCACACAGCTTAAGAACAGTGATCGTAAAAAGATCCTAGCGCACACGGACCGGAGATGAGTTTCATTCCCGTGTAAATAACAATAGTGATGCACGAAGAGACAGTCAGAGTCGCAACTAAAGTGAATGTTTATTTAACGGTGACCAGTTTCGGCTTACACTCATTCTCAAACCAACCAATGTTTGTCAACTAAAATGTCCGTCCAAAATAGCATTATATAAAGTGGGTACATTTGTGTATGGTCCCAACTAATGTTCGTTAACGAACAGGCGATTTTACCGAGTCAGTTAACGAACATTAGTTGGAACTTTACATATATGTACCCATTTTATATACTGCTTTTTTGGACGGACATTTTACTTGGCAAAATTTGGTTGGTTTGAGAATGACCATAGCCCGAAACCGGTCACCGTTTAAATAAATATTCATTTTAGTTGCAACTCTGGCTGTCTCTTTTTGCATAACAATCCAAAATAAGTTGCTATTCCACATTACCCATCACGCTGGATTTATGTAAATAACAGTAGGTTTGAAATCGAGGGAAAGTGTCGCTGCCACTTAATGCAGGTTTATTCCGACGAGTTTCCGAGCTAACGGCTACATGCAATGTACATTTGGAATCGGGTACTTTGCCAAGGTCATTCCTCACATTGAATGATACCTGTCGTCTTTAACTATTGCAAGGTACTAGTAAGATTGTCTTCGTAAAACACCTCTTTTCGGATTTCCTAAATCCCAAGAATTACTATGCAAGTAGAGCATACGTTCGCTTGTCTCGAACAAGAACCAAATACAAAATTTATGATTAGTGGGCCAAATTTATTTAAGTAGTAATTAATGAAACTGATGAAAATGCACCATCTCACAAATCATTTGATGATTTAATAAAATACCAATCCATATATTGGATATACAATAATCATGATAAATTTCATTGAAACATTATTAAGGGGAGGTGCAAACTGACTGATTTTAAGGAGTCTGACTAGGGAGCGGAAGAGCGCTGTGAGATATACTAGCAACAAATTTAGCAATAATTAACATTTATTTCTTCATTAAAACTAACATATACACAGATGTTAAGCTAAACCCCGTTATTTGGAATGCTTGCGCGTGAATCTCGACACATGGTACAATATCCAACGCAACAACTGGACCGATACGTGTGTGTCAAGTCTGCTGAATTACTGGTTACAATTTAGCAAGATCACACACACCACGTTCACACATATCACTTACACAACGAAAGATAGAGTTCAGAAGAAAGCTTCCCTTCTCCACATGTAAGCTCCCTGGGTCAGAGCGCGACTGGCTTTAGCGGTCTATTTCAGAGAACAAAGCCCACTTCCGACATTCCGTGCAACTCAGTAATTTTGTAAATAAATTTACCAAACATGGGGACATTTACTCCGCAATGAAACTGAGGCTTCAACTCGAACACGAGAGGTGTTTACGTCAAATTGGAGCCTCACGGTTTACAAAAAAACGCACTTGGTGCAGCAGAGCACCGACTCCTAAGTCCGTGGGAATGAAACATAAATTGGACGGTAAACTAAATAAAATTTAACACAAGCATTCCACAAAGCACTTGACACATTCATACATAATACACGAAAAAACTAAAACTGTACATCACGTGGCGACACCTCTCGTCCACGTCAAGTTGCAGTTGTTCAAAAGATCTCCTCGAATAAGCTGACTGTTAATGAAATTAATGCTATTTACTGATTATCGGTACCACAGAGTGACTACAGGAAACTCAAACAAAGCTAACTCATACAAGTTAGTAACCAAAGATAGTGCTCAGAGCATCCTTACTCACTGGCGTCCTGGGGAAGAGTAAAACTAACCTGCCCCGTCGCTGGGATCTACGCAGCAACTCGGGAGGGCTCAAAGAGCGTAAGCGGTTTCTACCTGCACCTACCTCACAATGGACGCTGGCCAGTGGGCACTAATGCCTCTTTGATCCGATGTAGCCGTATTCAAAGCTCTACCACGGCCGCCTCTATTGGAGGACAGAGGCCTGAAATGTGGCTACATTGCGTTAAGGCCCATTGCGTGGCTGTGCCTGTATGGTGCTGAACAGAAGTGTTTGTTTATGTACTTTAGCGTTGGATGTTTAACTTATTTTACAGTGGAATTATGCCATACAGGACTCTGGGAAAATTGTAGCATATAGCTGTGCCTAAAGTCGAAAATAAAATAGCAATGTAAGTATAAAAATCAGTAAACCTTGTAGCTGTTTTAGACGTATATGTGCAGCTGTGCTACCTGAATGACTTCCGCATACAGATTTGAAATAAAAGCTCTATACTTAACTTGGAATTAATGTTTTAGATTTATAAATTTAGCCGCACTGGCTAGCCACGCGTACCACAACATGTTTCTGGCATCTGCAAACAGAATGATGCACTAATTGTTAGCACCTTAACCTAAAATACTATTATGTAAGAACAGCAACTGAGAATTTCAATAGACTGGTTTGTTGTACTACTTGGGCATCACAAAACTTAAGTCTGTGAACTGAAGTGAATGTTTGGAAATATTCGTAATACTATCACATAATCACTTCTGAGGAGATTCGTGTACTAAATTAATAAAAAAAATATAATTATTATAGAAATTTGTGGTAAGGCCTTATGGGTCCAAACTACTGAGGTCATCGGTCCCTAAGCTTACACACTACTTAATCTAACTTAAACTAAGTGACACGAAGGACAACACACACACCCATGCCCGAGTGAGGACTCGAACCTCCAACGGGGGCAGCCGTGCGAACCGTGACAAGGCGCCTTAAACCGCACGGCTACCCAGCGCGGCGGCGTAACAAGAAACGTGATTCGCACGACCAGGCAACATGTTCCCATTGATTCATGTTACTATCTTGATGAAACTGTGCCAGCTGCATTCGTAATTGATGAGATCGTAGGGTGAACGTCGGAACAACCAGAGGTCGTCTACTTCAGACTTCAGTGTTCAACAACGTACGCTCACAGATCGTCGCCTATCATGCTTTACGAATGGGCATGCGTCCGACTTCCATGTTCTGTGTTGAGACGTGAGCGTCCAATATTTTGTCGCGTACTCGTGGTTTCACAGTCCCTCAACCATTATCCAAAGATGTTCAGGACAGTACCACTCGAACGAATAACCGACCGGCTCCGCCGTTTCCGCGAATATCGTTCCCAAGCGCCGGGATGTAACTATGTGCCCTTTGTTACAGTCACATATGTCAGTGGCTACCTAATTTACACACACACACACACACACACACACACATATATATATATATATATATATATATATATATATATATATATATATATGTGTGTGTGTGTGTGTGTGTGTGTGTGTATGTATATACTCCGCAAGCCACCGTACGGTGCGTGATGGAGGGTACGTTGTACCACTACTTGTCATTTCCCTTCCTGTTCCACTCGCAAATAGAGCGAGTGAGAAACGACTATCTATCTACACTGAGATGAAAAAAACCATCGGATACCTCCTAATATCGTGTCGGACCGCAGTGCAAAAACTACACTTGGCATGGGCTCAACTAGCCGCTGGACAACCCCTGCAGAAATATTGAGCGATGCTACCTCTATACACGTCCATAACTGCGAAAGTATTCCCAGTGCATGATTTTGTGAATGAACTGACCTCTCGATAATGTCCCAAAAATGTTCGATGGGATTCATGTCGGGTGATCTGTGTGGCCATATCGTTCGCTCTAACTGTACAGAGCGTTCATCAAACTAATCACGATCAATTGTGGCCCTGTTGCATGGAGTATTGTAATCCACAATCCGCGTCAGTGACTGACACTGGAGGAAAATGCAAGTTTACTTTGCGAGCAAATGACATACGAACTTCTTAGGATAGGTTTCGTTTGCGTGACGCACATTGACTTCGAGATGTGACGACAACAGTGCATTTTCATTCGGTGTGGGGTGAGATTCCCAGACTTTAAGAGAATGATTAGTAAGGCTGAAAGTATCTTGGGACTTCGGTCTGAATGAGGTTAAAGGTAATTTCTTGCCGAAAAGAAGACAGAATCCGGTCTAATTTATCTTTTATATTTATTACAAAAGAACAAAAATGGTTCAAATGGCTCTGAGCACTATTGGACTTAACATCTATGGTCATCAGTCCCCTAGGACTTAGAACTACTTAAACCCAACTAACCTGGGGACATCACACAACACCCAGTCATCACGAGGCAGAGAAAATCCCTGACCCCGCCGGGAATCGAACCCGGAAACCCGGGCGCCGGAAGCGAGAACGCTACCGCACGACCACGAGCTGCGGACACAAAAGAACAAATCCATCGCCGATTCTAAAGCTTTAAGATCCGTCATTACTACAAAATAAGATTTTTGTAACTTGTACTTGCTTTTAAACACGTTGTCCGCCATAAAAAAGGAGAAGTACACACAAAGCAGAAGGAAATGAAATGAAATTTCACGTGCTGAGAGGCCATGTGATGATATTTCAGTTATTAACAACGAAGGTTCATTGGCTAGCTGTGTACAAGGCATTACAAAATATATACAGGGTGGTCCATTGATCGCGACCGGGCCAAATGTCTCACGAAATAAGTGTCAAACGAAAAAACTAAATAACAAAACTTGTCTAGCTTGAAGGGGGAAACCAGATGGCGCTATGGTTGGCCCGCTAGATGGCGCTGCCATAGGTCAAACGGATACTAACTGCGTTTTTTTAAATAGGAGCCGCACTGGATTAGCCGAGCGGTCTGGGGCGCTGCAGTCCTGGACTGTGCGGCTGGTCCCGGCGGAGGTTCGAGTCCTCTCTCGGGCATGGATGTGTGTGTTTGTCCTTAGGATAATTTAGGTTAAGTAGTGTGTAAGCTTAGGGACTGATGCCCTTAGCAGTTAAGTCCCATAAGATTTCACACACATTTGAACATTTATAAATAGGAATCCCGATTTTATATTACATATTCGTGTAGTACGTAAAGAAATATGAATGGTTTAGTTGGACCACTTTTTTCGCGTTGTGATGGATGGCGCTGTAATGATCACAAACATATGGCTCACAATTTTAGACGAACTGTTGGTAACAGGTAGGTTTTTAAAATTAAAATACAGAACGTCGGTACGTTTGAACATTTCATTTCGGTTGTTCAAGTGTGATACATGTACCTTTGTGAACCCATCATTTCTGAGAACGCATGCTGCTACAGCGTGATTACCTGTAAATACCACATTAGTGCAATAAATGCTCAAAATATTGTCCGTCAACCTCAATTCATTTGGCAATACGTGTAACGACATTCCTCTCAACAGCGAGTAGTTCGGCTTTCATAATGTTCGCACATGCACTGATAATGCGCTGATGCATGTTGTTAGGCGTTGTCAGTGGATCACGATAGTAAACATCCTTCAACTTTCCCCACAGAAAGAAATCCGGGGACGTCAGATTCGGTGAACGTGCGGGCCATGGTATGGTGCTTCGACGCCCAATTCACCTGTCATGAAATATGCTATTCAGTACCGCTTCAACCGCACGCGAGCTATGTGCCGGACATCCATCATGTTGGAGGTACATCGCCATTCTGTTATGCAGTGAAACATCTAGTAACATCGGTAGAACATTACGTAGGAAATCTGCATACATTGCACCATTTAGATTGCCATCGATAAAATGGTGGCCAATTATCCTTCCTCCCATAATGCCACACCATACATTAACCCGCCAAGGTCGCTGATGTTCCACTTGTCGCAGCCATCGTGGATTTTCCGTTGTCCAATAGTACATATTATGCCAGTTTACGTTACCGCTGTTGGTGAATGACGCTTCGTCGCTAAATAGAACGCGTGCAAAAAATCTGTCATCGTCTCGTAATTTCTCTTGTGCCCAGTAGCAGAACTGTACACGACGTTCAAAGTCGTCGCCATGCAATTCCTGGTGCATAGAAATATGGTACAGGTGCAATCGATGTTGATGTAGAAAGTGATACCACGTACTTATACGTTTGTGACTAATACAGCGCCACTATCACAAAGCGGAAAAGGTGGTCCAATTAAAACATTCATATTTCTTTACGTGCTACACGAATATGTAATAAAAAATGGGGGTTCCTATTTTAAAAAACGCAGTTGATATCCGTTTGACCTATGGCAGCGCCATCTAGCGGGCCAACCATAGCGCCATCTGGTTTTCCCCTTCAAGCTAGACGAGTTTCGTTCTTTGTAGTTTTTTCGCTTGATGCTTATTTCGTGAGATATTTGGCCCGGTCACCATCAGTGGACCACCCTGTATATCGCCAGCAGCTAGGACCAGTATCTTAGTTTCAACGTTCGGCAGCTACATATACCGTGAACAGTGTGTTGTACTGTGTGACACGGGACATCGCGACCAGACAATGAAGTACATTTGTGCTTTTCTTTCTCTCCAGGTGTCCCACAGCATGCTCCAAGGCAATAATAAGATGGGAAACATTTTGTTCATTAGGATATTTTTTAAATATTTTTGTAGTTGTCTGACGAGAAGGTTTATGTAACGAAAAATGTTGGGAAATGAAAATTTAAGCAGGATACTACTGTGCCTAGTAGCCGTTACAGTAGAATTTTACACTAATTTCAACAAATAGTTACGGTTTTAAAACAGCCAATGGGGCTGCAGATTGTAGTGTGTTTGGAGGCTTGAGCAGGACAAATGCAGATGTAATACAGTGCATCTGATTTGACCGGAGCTGGATTTATATCCTCTATCAGCCATTCCGATTTACTTTTATCGTAGGATTGGTCCTGAATTGGGCTACGGTCAGTTTCTTTCCCTGGTATTGTGCAAATCGTCGCTGATGACATAAAAATATTTCTGTCTCTAGTCTAAGAAAAAGATAAAATTCTATTGGGTACTGAGAAACACCATATGAAAATTACTGAAAATAGTATTATGAAGATAGCCAGCTGGATAAGTTTAGTGGATTGCACAGCAAAACGGAGTAAACATTTAATACTGACATTATCTGCGAAGAAACGTACAGCCTCATCTCGCTGTATGTTGTACATCTGTTTTCCTTTCTGTCTTTCTTCTGTCTCTAATGTGCAGGTTAACAAAAAGAAAAAGCCTGGCTGAGACTGCGCAACTTACTACAGAACTATTTATCATTGATCTTGAATGGAGTCTTTACGTTGTGTCAGGTCTGACCAAAATTTACCAAATTCGTGGCAGTCGAGGGGAAGTTACTGTACTAGTCATCCACTCTGCCAAAAAAGGAGTGTATAAAGTTTGACACAAAGGTAACAGTCTTCCGATGCAAATTTTCGGTTAGTGGTGTTACCCTTCAAAATAGGATTCAACTGACTCCAACCATGTTCACATTCATTGATTCCTGCCACTGCCCAAAATTCCTGTGAGACTGAGAAGGAGCAGAGGAGCAAGGCAACAACGTAGTAAATTGGTCAGAGCAAATCGCAGCTGTTACAGCGAAGGATATAATATTACGTTGAAAAACACTGGCACGCTAATATTTTGCGGCAAATAGTTTATTAGTAAAGCGAGTAGTCGCTCTATTCTTGCAAAATACGTTTATTATTGCTTCTGGAGCAGCATAAATGAGCGAACATGTGGATTACTCTCAGTGGATACCCTTTGTCTTTTATCTTTCGTTAGAGTAACTATTTCTGAGAGATTCTGTTATGGCTGTTAGTGTCACTACTTCCTTTGCTATTCTAACATATATTTCTTGGTGTCTTTTTTCAGAATAGAGACCTACCCCGATAGCAGCTCTCATTAGGATGCGCGTGCGCGTGCGCGTGTGGGACTTGCTGTGACGCGCCGATCCGGATTCTCTCGGTTCTCTCGGCGAACTGACGGCGCGGGGAGGGGGGGGGGGGGGGCGGTCGATTTGTCGGCAGCACGGATGTGGTTGTTTTTAGGTGATTTCCCTCATCCGACGAGGTGAATACCAGGCTGGTAGCGACGTCCCGCCGACTCCCAAACACCAAAACGCTTCACACACTCACATGGGCTAACACAAGACCCAGACTTATGGGGAACGTAAATACATGTTCCATCGGAGTAAGGGGAGGGGGAGGTGGTGGGAGGTATGGCCACAGGAATACAGGAATGGAATCCAGCAATCCTCTACCCTCTACAATTAACATTGACAGATCTAGATTAACATGCCGACCCCAAAACTATCATGTTCGACAATGTTCACGAGTGCATTATGTATCCTCAAACGTCGATCCATGGGAACAAATAATGGATTCAGAAACACTGTCTAAAATTATCGTTTTGATGTCCCAGTTATTATGGTGTGTTGAGGCGTAAAGCTGCATGGGCTTACTGACCTCCAAATCTTTGAACACAGTACACTCACCAGTTAAGGTTACTGTGACACTTTACGCGTGCACAACTTCAGTCGTTTTATGGGTGCATTCGGTCCTGAATTGATATTTATGCGTGACTGCATCGAACTGCGTAGGTGAAGAAGGTCTTGGAACGAGAAGATATTCGGAGAATGACGTCTCCTGCTCGTTTTCCCGACACAAATTACATCAAGCACATGTGGGATACGTTGGGGAGACTTGTTACGCCAATGATAATCCAGCAATTATCAACCCCTGTGGTAGAGGAATAGAACGCTCTCCCGCAAGAACTCCTTACCAACATTGTTGCCAGCTTATAAGCACGACGATGACCATGTCGTTTCGCCAACAGTGATCACACACCCTATTAAGTACCACGTACTGCAGTTTTTAATGTCAGGAGACAACTATAAATCGCGAGGACTTCAGTGTAATTATTCCATTTGAATAAAAGTGTCATTCCTGTGCATCTCATTACGTATTTCTTTCGGGTATCTTCTGTACTATATTGTAGCAGTTTTTTCTACGTATGGTCGAAGTTTAGTGGAGCCATGCTCCATGGTAGTGACATATCATACGGAAGTTTCTGTCGAGCACAGACGGAAAATTCACTTAATGTTAGAGAAATTGGGATCGGCTAAGGAATGTTTATTTTTCTTTCTATATTCATCTGCGTTTCACAATTTTTTGCATATGGCTTTTTCTTTTCGGTCACTTTCTTCTGCCCCCTTAACCAATGTCGCTCTACATCAGAGGTAGTGAAACTTTCCTACCTACCGCCCGGTTTTGTATCTCTGTTAGTAGTAACCTGTCCTAACCGCCCACAAGTTCCACAGGAATGGTGACTTATAAAACAGGGAAACAGCTTTACTTGATAAAATTTATAAAAGAGAGCTAAAAGTTAAAGCACATAATAATAATTACTTACGAATACTTTATGTCAAAATTCTATGAAAACCTAATGAAAATATTTTGGAAACCCATACCCCCTCCTGCCCACCATTAAAGATGAAAACCCCACTAGTGTGCGGTGCGGACCAGATTGACTCTCACATTAATCATATCAGCGATTTCTAAATTATTAAATGTGTGAGTCTTCTGTAAATGTTAATATTATTTTAATGTTCTTGCAATTGAATGTTTGTCATTCGCATTCTTGCTTTACAAGAGAATACTCTTAATTTTGAATTACAGTCACTTAATTCCGTACACTTTTTTACATGTCCGAACCTGTCTTGTGACACAGAACACGTTCTGGAGACGACAGGATGGAGATCTTAAGCAGATACGTGGCCAAGCGTTCATTTCCAATATCGTTCCTGATTCCGTTCTTGGTACGTCAGGTAATCGCCTATGTGGTTTCTTCAGATCTTTCTCCCACGTAAGGTTTTATCGGATCGTTTTAATTCGTCCTGAGATATATTGTTAATAGTGCGTTTCCTGAAAAAATTGACATGTTAATCTTTCCATTCTGTTTAATTATTGTGCCCTTCTTAGCTAGAAATCTGTTTTTTCATTGCCATGTAAGCCACAGTGAGATGATATCCACCGAATTGCAATTGTCTTGTTCTTCTTTTGTTGTGATTTGATTACTTCATAGACTTCTCTAACCTGAATGATTTTTGTGTCTTGTGCATTGATAACTGCCAATATTGATGTTCTTGGATCACAAAATATGACTGCTTTGTCGAATTGTATAAATTGTTGTGTACCTAAGTTTTTGCGGTTCTGATTGCTTTAATTTCACCTTCAAAATTTGAGGGGTACGGTCCTAATGTTTGATAGAAGGAGCAAATTTTGCTGTATATTCCTACGCCAAAGCTTACTTCTGTTTCGACTGATGAGCCATCTGTGCATAAGCAGAACCAGTGATCTTCAGGGAGTCTCTGATTTATTGTTTCCAGTGGTGTAGCTGTCATTATTAAGTTGTCGTGTTTCATTTTTTATAATTGTCTATTATATCTGTGCATAATTGGTAAGAGTGGAAAATAAATTTTTCAACATCAACTTTCGGCAGCTTATATCGCGATCTCACCTCTTGTACTTTTTGGATAAAACGAAATTGTGTTTTCAACTGGTTACTGTTATTGTTACATGAATCGTTATATTTTAATCATTTAGTGTGTTTGGAAAGACCAATTGTTTCTCATACTGAAGCAGTGCTAATCTTTCTGGGTTTCCAAAAGTTCAGATTTTTAGCTGAAGACATTTCTCCAGAATTACATTTTCATGTGTTTAGCGACTTGTTCACTTGACTCTGTATGGAGATACATGTTGAACATCGTCTCCAGATCATTTTGCGTTATCCAGGATGCACCTGCTGACTAAAGTAGGTTGTCTACACTACACCACTATGTAAATGCAGTCCGGTGTCTCTGTGAAACAAAGTATCTGTTTAACTGAGCCTATATCGACTCTTGTTTAAGAAGAGTTCTGCTGCTTCTTCCGTCCTTAATTTTAATAAAGGTTGGTCACCATCACTGGCATCAGAGGTGAACTAAGCCTACAGAAGAAGAAGAATTTGATTCTTCAAGCAACGGCCAGGACAGCCAGATAACAATAATTCTATTTAACACAAGAAGACCATGCAAAAAAACTTCAGTGCCATGAATATGTATGGCTGAGGTAGCAGGAGAAGCGATTACCACTTCAGTTATTTCTATCCATCTGTGTCCAGAAATTTAGCGGATTATAATGCGGAGACATTTTGAAGGGAAAGAGCATAGATGGTGCTGCCACAACGGCTGGCCAGGCCACTCCCTATCACAAAGGAAGAGGGCCGAATAATGTTAATTTAGTAATTTCGGTCAGAGTTTCGATTTCATTGATAGTAATACCAGACCGGAGAGATCATTAATTAAGAATTAATAAAACTAAGTCATTCAATTTGTGTAATTAGATTAATTTTCTCTGGTCAACGGATACCACTATGGCGCACCTGCGTCAAGGATCATCGATTGTAGCGGGAAAGTAATTTCCACATTCACCATTTAATTAATTTACAAAGCACACAAGATGGCGAAATTCTGTAAAGTTTCGAGCCATTAAGTTTGAATTTAAGTTGTAGCAACGCCATTGTGGAACCCTCTAATTCCCCCCTGCCCCCAAATGGGCTTTCCGATTGAGCGTCAAGAGCCATGCCGGCTCGCAGGCAGAGGTTGCAGCAATGGTTCTGCCTCCAACCCCTGTCATGTTACTACAGGAACATTTTTATTGTCTGCGGACGCACATTACAGTGTAGCGTACGAGTTTAATAATAAATGGTCCAGTCACATTAATGCGACCACCTAACAGAAGTCGAATAACCACCGTTTGCTGTGCGGATGTGCAGGAAGAGAGTCAGTGAGTTTCCAAAAGGTATCGACAGGGATGTGGACCCATGCCAACACCAGTGCCGTTGACAGCTGAGCAAGGTTTCACGGCTGAGGATCCATGGCGCGAACAGCCTGATCGAAGTGGTGCCACAGATATTGTATTGGGTTTAGACTCGGGGAGTTTGATGGGCAGGGGAGCACGGTAAACTCATCCTGGTGCCCTTCGATCTACGCACGTACACTGCGAGCTGTGTGACACGTTGCATTGTCTTGCTGGTAGACGGCAACGTGCCGAAGAAAAGCAGACTGCATGTGGGAGTGGACGCGTTCCCCTAGGATAGATGCATACCAGTGTTGATCCATGGTGCCTTCCAGAATGACGAGATCACCAACTGAATACCACGAAATTATTTAACATACCATAACGCTCCCTCCTCCGGCCTAGACCCTTCCGACGATTGTTGCAGGGCCATACACGCCAATGGCCGTCCGTCCAATGGAGCATAAAACGTGGTTCATCTGAGAAGGCCACCTGTCGCCACCCAGTGGACGTGCAGTTGCGATATTGAAGGGAAAATTTCAGCTTTCGTGGCCAATGAACTGCAGTCAGCATGGGTGCATTAACCAGGCACCCGCTGCGGAGGCCCATACGCAACGGTCGCTGAGGTGACACTGTTCGTAGGCCCTCGGTTAATCTGGGCTGTCAGTTGTTCAACAGTTGCACTTCTATTTGCCCGTGCACATCTTCTCAGCCGTCGTTCGTCCCTGTCATCTATGGTCCGTGGTGCACCTCGGTGCCGGTTTTAGATGGCATCATTTTGCCATGCACGGTATATTGTACTTTAATCACGGAGACACGCCAACGGTTTACAAACCTTGCCGTTTCGGAAATGTTTTCACGCTTGACACGAAAACCAATGATCATACAATCTTGGGTGTCTGATAAATCGCTCAGTTTTCACACTACGACAACGACTGCACTTATATCCACGTTCCCTCGACACGTTTTATACACCCACCACTGCTAGTGCTGCCACCTGAAGTCTGTGAGTGGTTAGTGCACGTTGACTACGGACATATGCGGTGGTCACATTAATGTGACTGGACCGTGTAGTACAGAGAAACGCTGTACAGCCCATGCGGCTGCTGATCTTGACGTCTTCACTTCGCAAATAGTAGCAGTGCGGAAGTTACCGCCATTTTGGGTAAGTAAGTTTGTCTTCTGTCATCTTGGGAGCACCCTTGTACTAACACCATGGGGTCTGGTCAGCATTATTTGTGACAGGAGACTTATTACAACCATGTTGGCTGCTGTAGGGCAATCACACCGTTTGCACTGCAACTATCCGGCCTCGCGATGCCATTGATTTTAATGTGGTGACCTGTGTTGTTCAGCTCCTGTCTCTGTAGTCACATAACGGAACTCACGGATAGCATCTCTCATTCTCTTGATTCATTTAGACTAAATATTGCTCGCTCTCTCTAAGGACTGGACATACACTCGTTTAATTTTAGTCGTGTTTCTATGTACTTTCTATTTTATTATTTGTCCAGATTTCCTTTGTGATAGGGAAACGGTGGTAGGCAGCACATATTCCATTCTAGCAGACGTCACAAGTTTCCTGTGGGTTTGGTTGGTTATGTTAGTTGCTCAGGCATTTAAGATTCCTCGATACAAAGTGAAAGCTCACATCCACCGCCCTGTTACTTCTAATATAATTGTAGATAGAGTAGATGAAGAAGAGGTCTTCATTTCGCAGCATATCGTCAACTGTAAGGTGCTGACAGTCGTCATTATGTACTGTCTACGTGTGGTTGATGGCCAAGCAAGAAGGAGGTTTATTGTTTTATTATGTGTGATGAGCGTCAGTAAGTTGTGGCCTTTTGGAGATCGCAGTGAGCCAGAATTCAGCAGACAACAAAGCGTAGTGACATTCCAGTTACGAGCTACACTGCTTACACGCCGTAGGAATGTTGCCAAATGAAAGACTGCCTGCGACTGCGGTCAAGGAGGCGTTCCGTTGCAGACTGCCTTGCCCGCGGACCTTCGAAGTCTCTGTTTACAATGGATACGCGAAATCAGGTAAAGGAGTGCGTTTTTGGCAATAGGTTCTGTTTCTGCCAAAAGATATTACTAATTGGGGCAACAGGGATGGCTTTGGACGCTATTGCGTGGTTTGCGACAACAGGCATGCCACTTGTGCAGTGCTTCCTACCGTTACCTCTGAACGAGAATTATACCATCAACGCAGTTAAGTACCCAAAAAGTATAAATTGAAAAGATAACACTTCTTTTTTTTTTTAAATGACGAAAAATGTTTATGTACGAAAAACTGGACGGAATTTCCGCCTTACGCAAGACAAAATTTATTGTCTTTTTCCCCCAAGTATATTCCACGATTTTATGTGCTCTCTTCAGTATTTGTTTCTTAATTATTATGCAGTTCCTGCTGTAGTCGACTTGTTCTCTGTTGTGTTAGACTATTAAGACACTTAGTTTGTTCACTGCTCAGCTTTAACTATTACAAGCGCTCTTCGCTTAATCTGTAAAGAAAACGCCGGCCGGTGTGGCCGTGCGGTTCTAGGCGCTTCAGTCTGCCTCGGGCATGGATGTGTGTGATGTCCTTAGGTTAGTTATGTTTAAGTAGTTCTAAGTTCTAGGGGACTGATGACCATAGATGTTAAGTCCCATAGTGCTCAGAGCCATTTTTTTTTTTTTTTTTTTTTTTTTTTTTTGTAAAGGAAACACGAAGTTTATAGGAACATAAACTTCGAAGTAAACTAGAACACATATGTAATAACTGAAATAGCAATAGTGAACAAAATAAGTGACTTAACTCGACTAATACAATGATAAATAAAACTACAGCGTAATAATTGCACAATAATAATAATAATAATAACAATAATAGTAATAATAACCACGGATAAGGCATTGTTCTGGCGTGGTGGCTTAGTATGTAATGATCCAGACGACCAGGCAGGGAAGCTTAACTTGCTGCCTTACAAGAGGAGGGCGGTAGCGGAGAAGTCTGCAACACGGAATGTGCAACGGCAGGGAAGGCGGTGATGAAGACCATCAAAACGGCAGAGCTGGCGGAAGAGATATCCTGCGGAATCCAGTCCGCGTCTGACTTGTAGCAAGCAGCCAAGTAGTCAGCGTCTGTTCACCAGAGGTGTGGATGAAAATATTCTCCAATCTAATAACTTCGAGCAGTATCCTTAGAGGACCTGTTCCTACAACTCATCAAACAGTCGACGTAACGATGCATTTTTTAAGAGATTCTACCCCCGGAGAATAGCCAGTTTGCTATTTCTAAGGAAATGTAAAGTAAGAATTCGGATTCCGGGAACATACAACATTGTGCATAGGATAAGGCGGCGCGACATGAAACCCGCCTAAAATCAGGAAGACTTAACATTAAAGATAAAAATATAAATTAACCAGTCACTCATAATGCGAAATCCCGTCTAAAAACGTAAGCTATTTGACACCCATTGCTGCATGAAGTCCTCATCTATACATTTCAGTGTATTGCAGTCTTCAGTTGTACTTATCATATTAGCCTTGCATGTTTTCTAATGCCATCTACCCAGCTTCCAGTAGCTCATCGTCTCGGTATTTTCTTATTTCTTCGAATCCCTCAAAGAAATTTCGTTAATCTGTCTTCATTTATCGCCGACCTTCATTTCATTTTACTTACAATACACATAGTCTATTTTCCTATCTACTTAGCCTAATGCTTATTTCTTATGTGTTATTTGGTTTATTATGGCTCTTTATTTTTACTTTGTGATGTATCATTGTCTTCACCATGCCGAATGAATAAAAATGTATACACTGCTGAGAAGTACTCAAATTTTTGAATGATTTATCACATCAAAAGTCCTTGGCTGACTGCCATAAGTCAGAACAGGCAATACACGTTCATTGTCAATTTTCTGTTTCCGGCAGACCGAAATATTTGATTTGGGAATTTTCTTTAGAGTACCATTGACACTTAAAGCTAATTTGAGTGTTCATTTTTTTTTCTGGCATTCAGTTTTCTTTGACTACTTGATATACAAACCCCGTTAATTGTTTGTGTAAATAAATTATAAATATGTACAGCTATCTTTCCTTTTTTTGTCATCAGTTTTTTTAGCCTTACTGTTGTGACGTTGGCCGGCCGCGGTGGTCTAGCGGTTCTAGACGCTCAGTCCGGAACCGCGCGACTGCTACGGTCGCAGGTTCGAATCCTGCCTCGGACATGGATGTGTGTGATGTCCTTAGGTTAGTTAGGTTTAAGTAGTTCTAAGTTCTAGGGGACTGATGACCACAGATGTTAAGTCCCATAGTGCTCAGAGCCATTTTGTTGTGACGTTGCTGTCACATATCGCTATGCGATGTTATTCCATTTTCTGCAGCTATTTCGCAGTCTCCTAGTGAAATGGGACAGTGTGTCTGAGAAAGCAGCCCTGAGCCCGCCTCGATGGGTGGTTCGCTAACAAAAGCGCCTTGGTGGCGTAAAGACCGTCGCTGAATCTACTACCTCGAGCGTGGCCCATATAGGGGAGAATGGGTTGGTTGGTTGATTGATTCAGAAGAGGGGACCAAACACCGAGGTCATCCGTCCCATCGGATTAGGGAAGGATGGGGAAGGAAGTCGGACGTGCCCTTTCTAAGGAATCATCCCGGCATTTGCCTGAAGCGATTTAGGGAAATCATGGAAAACCTAAATTAGGACGGCCGGACGCGGTTTTGAACAGGCGTCCTCCCGAATGCAATGTTGGATGTTTCATAAATCGCTCAGCTTCCACACTACGACAACGACTGCACTTATATCCACGTTCCCTCGACACGTTTTTTACACCCTGTACTGCTAACCATTTTGCCACCTGGCTCGGTGTGGGAACGGGCATTTTGCACATCCTGGGAGACGATGTCGTCTGTGGCTATTGAAATCCGGGCTGGCGTATGTACCCCTCGGTGGCAATGTACATAATGGCACCCCTATAGTACGCAGAGAATAATGGAGAGCGACAGTACTCCGCATGGCTCCAAAAGGCAGACACTGTGGAGCCATCTCGCCAGCGTGGGAGAATCAGTTGCATTCGCTCTAAAAATGTGTTTCAGCCTATAGTATTGCTTCGCTCCGGACAGAGTTTTTGGCGGGTAAGGCTGACCAATCATGATGACACTGCTCTGGCTGAGTGCCAACTTCGCATTAAAAATGTGTGTCTGGTACGCAAAAGGATGGAAATAAAGTGTCTTTTCTTCTGCTTTGTCATCGATTTTTTAACAATTCTTGTGCATCACTTTAGCAACAGCATCCCGCCATGCGCAGTTTGTGAGTGTCTAGAACTGTGATTATGGGCACTCTGCTCTGGGCCAATCGAGGGGACGGCATCATCTTCAGCCTCCATTCAGTGCTGGTCGGCACACGTTAGCTGTTTAAGTGGATGTAAGTGGTGCAGCTGCAGTTGAGATCCATGTTCTGTGCAGATCGCTAGTTTCTTATTTTGATATGCAACTTGTGTTGCTAACTTAGGCTGTATTTGTGGCTTCGTGTTGTAATGTTGTTTCTGATTATCTGAGGTCCCCAGATAAACGGATCTTGCGCGCTAGCTCCAAACAATCTTCCACAGTGTTTTGGTACCTACCACTGTGTTAGCGTAATTTTTAGTCTAATGGATTCAGGATGTTCCAGAAACGTTGCGACAAGCTTCGAGGGGTTGTAGAGGGTGTCTTTAGGAACAAATTGCTGATGGGAACCGTGTCCGGAAACGTCATCCAACGACGCTACAGAGAGGCGAAGTTATAGGCGCCGATGCGTCCCATTAGGCCACCCCTCAGCAGCAAACGTGACTTTGTACGCTGATGGGCCGTAGGCAGAGCGTCTCTCAATGTTGTTTGTTATTCAGTGATTGCGATCGCCAGCGGAGAACATGGTGGTAGCTGCAGCCTACACAGGCCTTGTCTCCAGCGAATAAGATGACATTTTGCTTCGGTGAATGTCGGTTTCGGACAAGGGTTTATAACTGCTGTTTATTTTTCTCCTTTACACCGAGAAAACAACCACCAAACCTATAGAATGTATGCGCAGACGGCGTATCGATCTGTTAGTGCAGAGGCACACCAATGTGAGACCTCTCACGGAAATACAGTTGACTGGGAGTGAAGAGGAATAGTGGACACGGGACACTACACCGTTGTGTCCACATATGGAGATTTGGGTCGGACTGGAGATGTGCTAGTATAATTGAAACGCTTAAGGCGACCACTCGTGGAAAGTGGGACATCTGGTTTTGAATCTCGGTCCGACAAAAATTTTCATCTGTCGCCACTGAGTCATCTGAATGCCCAGTGCTGCAATAGTGAGACATTCTTTCGTCAAGTTTGTATATCAGGAGCAAACAAAAATGTTGTCCGAATTTAATGAAGTACAAGCAGGTATCAACCGTTGCAATTGTGAAGAGCTGAAAGAATTGTTTAAGGAGAACGAATGGATTAGGGGTTTAGAGAACAGCACGAGGATCAGAGAAACGTTGATGAGTGAAGAAAAAGAAATGGTTCAAATGGCTCTAAGCACTATGGGAATTAACATCTGAGATCTGTAGTCCCCTAGACTTGAGCTACTTAAACCCAACTAACCCAAGGATATCACACACATCCATACCCGAGGCAGGATTTGAACCTGCGACCGTAGCAGCAGCGTGCTTCCGGACTGAAGCACCTAGAACCGCTCGACCACAGCGGCCGGAGATGAGTAAAGATGATAGGGAGAAGGAAGAGGAGAAATTACGTCAGTTAACAGACAGACTGTGTCGTATATGCGACAATCCTGTACCACACCTGTGAACGTACTTTCAGCGGTACCAGTAGAAATAGTTTATCAAGACATCGAACAGGATGAACTTAGATGATACTTTGTTTTGTTACAGAAGTACACGCTGTTTGCAGACAGATCGAACACTTTGCATCCAAAAATTTGGATCGAACTTTTCCAGGGGTGATTTCCGATATCATGGTCCGCCATATACAAAATCAGCTTCGTTTATGTGTGTCTTCGAAAGAGGCAGCCATCACAATGTGAGTGACTGCAGCAAAGCGAAGGAATTACGAGGAATTTAAACAGACGTTTCTGCGCGAATTTAGGCTGCAAGGGAAGCAGGAGCACGTCAGATCGGAATTTTTCCTATGGAGTTATGTGGGATCACAGTTTTGTAGTTCAACTCAGTATTTTAATGAAACTGTCAAAAGAAACTATTTCTAGAACGCACCGATTGAGCGGAAACAGCCAATACGGACCTGCCAAACGGAATTACCTAACTGACTTTAGAAAGATATTACGTTGACTAGTAGTGGAATGAAGGATGTGAACGCATTTTTACATTTACATGGCGAACTTGGTTATGATCATGAAGCTGAATGCCAGAGAACCGGTGCACTCTGTGCAAACACCCTACAGGACACCGCAACTTGGACTACCTAACGCGAACTGGCGAGAGAGGCATCCACCACACAAAAATGACAAAAGATGGAATAGGAACAATACTAGAGTTTTATGGACAAATCAGATACAAACCTATGGAGTATACGATAATCAGAGCCACGAGGGTGGTGATATTGTAGAAGTGCGCAATCCAGATCCACAAAGAAACCCATGAGGAAATACGGAAGAGAGAAATATGACAAGAGACTGACTAGTGAGCAAGGCCCGACTTTGCTTCTAAATGGAATTCAACTTCCAGGAACCTTACTTGCCGAATATCAAGGCTTAAAGAATAAGCTATTGGAAAGTGTTGCTGAGTTCGACAAGAGAACCAAGAACATCGTACACCTAATGATTTATGTGATATTGAGAATATATATATATATATATATATATATATATATATATATATATATATATATATATATGAAGTCAAATCGCGGTACTTGATTAGGATATTGTAGAATATATATATATCCTAATCAAGTATGGCGATTTGACTTCATATATATATATATATATATATATATATATATATATATATATATATATATATATGTGTGTGTGTGTGTGTGTGTGATAAGGATAAGAAGTGGCCGGTATTTAGGATGCAAGAGATGAGAGTGTATGGTGCAATACACAAAAAGTGCACGGAAGTAAAAGAGCATATCAGAGCCGACATCGCATGTCAATAACACTTGCTTAGTACTAATTTTCTAATTATAAAATTGTTCAGATGACTCAAGCACTATGGGACTCAACTTCTGAGGTCATCAGTCCCCTAGAACTTAGAACTACTTAAACCTAACTAACCTAAGGACATCACACACATCCATGCCCGAGGCAGGGTTCGAACCTGCGACCGTAGCAGCAGCGCGGTTCCAGACTGTAGCGCCTAGAACCGTTCGGCCACCCCGGCCGGCTTCTAATTATACGGAACCTGATTGTGGAGGCAGTTCTTTGCCTCAGCTTTTGCAAGATCTACAATGTGTTGTTGTACTTGAAACAGGATTATGCGCTAGGGAGTTTATAACGGGAAGGAATTTAAATTGACCTTCAGGGTGAGTCACACAATAAAATCAATGAGATGTTACACATCGAACTGACTAGTAGATGAAGTATATTGTCACGAAATGATAGTGTACAATTACTGGAAACAGACAGAGAAGAATTAGGAATAAGTAGAGAGACTGAGAAAAATGTTTCAACAGGAGTTCTGAGGTTGGAGGCGACGACTAAGGTAATCATGGATGAGAATGAGTGCTTATGCAGAGAATCTTGTGAGTATTGTAACAAATGGGAAGAGGTTTGGGCTACTGATTCCGAGAATACAGGAATAATTAACAAATATTTGGGGCATTATACATTAGTTCAGGCTGGTAAAATTTTCCTGTGTTTCTCCGCACAAAAGAGGTGATAAACGCGTCTTTAAAATTGTCAGAGGAAAGTGATGACTCCAGTGGAGATAAATTTGAATGTGTGAACGGCGAGCTAAGAATTAAACCGAGAGAGGGAAGGCATGTTCCGGGTAGAGGAAGCCCAGGGATTCTGTTGATAGAAACAGAGTAGAAAGCAGTAGAGGTATTGAACAGCGATGTCGTGGACAAGCCATGGGGCACTTTATTTGACATCAAAGCTGAACATAGTCTATAGATACTGGTAGTACAATGAGACTGAGTGACATGTTAGTCAATAATAGGAACTTGGACTGTGTGTGCATGCAGAACGTACCAGTTGTATTCTGCTGATTAATGAGATGTCATGAAAACTGCAGAGCACAATGAGACGAGGCAGTTTACTGAGGACAACGAAATTATACTGAAGATAACAAATAGAGCACACGGAAGTAAGTTCGCAAGCCATAACTCCTTTGACATCTGTTGTGGGCCATACAGAGCGAGGAAAATAATACATAATAATGACGTTGACGTCGAGACCGTCAGGCGTCACCAAAAGAAAGGTCGGTGACATATCTCGCGCCTAAAGAGATTCTTTGAATATGCATTATTAAAGAACAAACAACCATTCTCACAATAATGGGCGACTGTAAAAGAAAGAATGTCGGAGAATGATAGAGGGGTGTTTTGTTATGAATTGCATATGTTCGACCCCCAGGTAAAGTTTAAGCAATCGAGACAGTACTGGAAGATGACAATGATGAAAGCATCGGATACGTTTAACCAATAAGGATGGTTAGCATGCAATAGTTTCGATATTTGATGTGAGTAATGAGGAGCGCTGAGCGGTAATTGCCAGTAGCAATGGAACACTGAGCCTGTTATGTTTATCTGGATGTGATGGAGTGTCGAGCCTATGAAGGTTTTTTTAAAGTTGGCACTGAGTGATGATATTGGGAAGGAGAAATTACTAACACACCAAGTCACGTAAACATAACAGAGTCTGATCATTTGAAGGTGCGGTATTTGCATGTATATTTTACGCATACTGTTCGCAGGGGATGTGACTGTCATCTCGAAGCAAGCCGTTATTGTGATGTTACGTATCTTGCAGCAAGAGAAGCATCACCCTTGAATGTAATGATCTGGTGATGAGTATTCTAACTTAAGAAAGAGGTAAGCTGTCACAAATTCAGGTATGGAAACTATTCTACATAAATATTTTACTCTTACTGTGAGTACGTTAAAAGAGTGTTTTGTGTTTCCTTGGGTTGTCACCCATATGCTATGCTTGTGTGTCTTACATGTATTTCAGAGGAGTCATGTGTAATGTAGAAAGACCAATTGCTTTCAGCATTTGAGGATTGCAAAGACTAGGAAGGGCGCGCCAATAGCTAATGCAATATGCGTCCTCAAAAGAGTAGAGAGGATTCTATTTAGCATCTGCGGATATCTTAAGAAAATATAACATCAGTCACATGCGATATATATTCATTGCGTGTCCAGTAACCACAAACATTTGACATGTACCAGTTCGTCGTTTTTTAATAACCATTAGATATAAGGAACTTTAAAGGTTTCACACCCCATTGATCATCTGTGAAGTCATGTTTGCATAAAAATTATCAATTTGTTGCTCATTTGTTGAAAGATCCAAGGAGCCTAAGTTAGGTCTTTCCAGGTTTTAGAGGCCACATTTGTAGCATACAGAGCCTATCTCATGAATATTTTATGGCTTTTGGGGGCCAAATAATCACATTCTTTCATAATCCATTCACTTTTTGAGGCCAGAAAGCCTTAAAATTTATGACGTGTGTGTTATTAGCAGTTTTATTAAGCAAGGACATTGAGTGTCATTGTTGTTTTGTAGCTTTTATTTCTGTGTTACTAATTTTCCCCTGTAACACTGTTTGAGAGCAGTGGGATCAACACAAATGATATGACCCACACGAGATGGTGATGTGGTCGTCTGTGTGCAAAAGCTAGCTGCCAGGAAGAGCAATGGGACCTTGATACACTGGTGAGGTGAGGATGGACGCCTCGCTGAGCGACTCCGTCGAGCGCGTGTCACCTTCTCCACCACAGCTGTGCCTGCTTTCCAGGGCCACCTACCTGTCAGAGCATGCATGCCCACTTCAACTCAGGGCCAGTGAAGTACACCTGCTCAGCTGGTTCCTAGCCCCGGGCGACCCGGACAACTCACTGCGGATGCCGACACAGGAGATTATGCTCTGTTCACCTGCTTAAGACAACTGTGATATTAGATAAGGGTTCAGTCATGAATGAATGCTGTAAAGGACATCAAAACTATGTCCACAAAATCAATTATCAGGAGTCTGTAAGTCCATCTGATTCATTTGCGAGCCTGTGTGGGAGCACTGCGCCGGCCGAAGTGGCCGTGCGGTTAAAGGCGCTGCAGTCTGGAACCGCAAGACCGCTACGGTCGCAGGTTCGAATCCTGCCTCGGGCATGGATGTTTGTAATGTCCTTAGGTTAGTTAGGTTTAACTAGTTCTAAGTTCTAGGGGACTAATGACCTTAGCAGTTGAGTCCCATAGTGCTCAGAGCCATTTGAACCATTTTTTTTGTGGGAGCACTGCACAAGGAGCTCAAATGGCTCAAATGGCTATGAGCACTATGGGACTTAACATCTGTGGTCATCAGTCCCCTATAACTTAGAACTACTTAAACCTAACTAACCTAAGGACATCACAAACATCCATGCCCGAGGCAGGATTCGAGCCTGGGACCGTAGCAGTCGCGCGGTTCCGGACTGAGCGCCTAGAACCGCTAGACCACCGCGGCCGGCCATAAGGAACTGTCTATGAACTCGCTATTGTTCTACCCACAGGGTCTTGGTAAGCAAAGGAACAAATTCTCATCAGACAGTTGCTGCGAACTCTTTCTGGGTTACACACTTAAACTTTGAGTCATGTGATACTGATGTATTCATTTTGAAGTTACAGGTGACGTCACACTTCTTCATTGCTTGTGTTTCAGAATGAACACTTTCATTATACTCTCTACAACATCAAACGATTTGTGATTTATGGGTTTTAACCTTTGCTGTTACTGACTTACTATCTGAAGACTGATCACTAATTAGGGCAGGAAACTCAGGAGCTTCATTTTGATAGACACGGTATATAATGTGATAAGGAATCAATTGCTGACACAAGCAAGCTACGGACATAATCTTCTGTGCTAGCTATCCCATTAATTACGACTGAGGTGTGCCATCAGTTACTTGGGCGAGCTGCTAACTTAAACTTATGATTCCTACTACAAAAATGGTAAACATTAATTCTTTCGTTCACGAGTCATTTTGTGTGTTGAACTATTTGTAAGAACTTTCATGCGACAAAAAGTGCGTTTGCCTGAGATCAGTGAAGTATACTCATTTTTTTTGTGCTTCTAATTGTAATCGTTCAGGAGCAACATCAAAGGCTGGTCTGTAGGCCTGATGAACAGGTATTCGTAAATACAATAAATTTGACACAGGCAATCAGCAGTGCTGTAGACTGTTTGCTTTTGTAATTTAATATTATCCTGTTGATCAACGTTGATACGTACACAGCAATGTTGAAGTACACTATCAGTGGTGTCACAATTTGTGTGTATTTTAATCTTACGATATTTCATTATGAAGATATGCTGTAATTGTGCTATTAATTTGTTTAATACTGTCAGTGTTAACGTCACAATGATGACGTATGTTTATTAATATGTACACTCGACAGCACAAAAAGCGGGCCACTCCTGAATTCCAGTGTGTAGGCCGCACCTGTCTGCATTTGAGCAACATAGCATAGTTGTGTCGCAGGTCCTCTAAAATCTCTGCAGTACAGTCGCTTGACTATACACAATGAGTACCACGAGGGCCTACTAGAGAACACTACCCCTTATGACCGTCAGTCTAGATGTAAACCAAAACCGTCACAGAACAAACACCAGATAACACGTCATCAGAAATGAGACAGTCCCTAACACTTCTAAATTAAACTTCATTACAATAAGCGACACTGAAGAAGTCCTATCACACACATTAAATGACATGACAGGTTCTTGTTCATGAGCCGAATCTGAACCACCAAACAAAGCTTGCCTGTCTGATACAGACTCGACTAGGCATAAAGGGACGTAAAAGTGTTCACCAGCAGCAGTTTACGAGGTCAAATATCCGAACATGGAAATAAATGCCGATACGTTTAGCGCTGCTCCAGGATCCCCGTGAATCTTATATTCCCCTTGAGAAGTAACCATGAAAGGTATATAATAGAGTGCAATTCACAAATGTGAAACGCCAGGAAGTAAAATTGTGGTGATGGACGGGGAGTAGAATCTAGTAACTATATGAACTGTTAATTGAGCACAATCAGATGTCAGATATTAAATATGTTCACCAACAGCGACATGTTGGAACCTGAAACAACGTTACAAATGATTTTTTCCAGGCAGGGATTCGAACCCGGCCCTTTCACTATTGTCTTATGTCTACGAATACACATGAAATATTTATTGTTTCTTCATCAGTAGCGAGATGTGCACATGTTTGGCTAGAGTTAACGCAATAAATAGTCCTGCGCTGCCTGGGACTACAGCCCCGCACTTATCGTCGTTGTTGACCCCACGCGAAGAGGTGTAAATTATCAAATTCTCTTTCACTAGTAGTTAGGATCGCGCCGTTCGTAGATACCTGGAGGAGTTTTGCATTGTGAGGAAACAACAAATGATGGGACAGTATCATCTCGAAGGGCTCAAATCCAGAGAAAAACTGGAATCGGAATCGAAACCCAGTCGAATGCCAATACTGTCAAAATCTCAGGGTCACTTAAAATAAGAAGTGAAGGTCCTATGACCTTACATGACGATTGACCCATGAACTAAAATAATAATATTAGTGTAAGAAAGCTTATTAGAGACAAAGTTTCTGCAAGCAGAGACTTTTGTCTTTGACAACCAGAAGTGTTCTAGTCAGCAGCGAAAGGACATGTTTAATGTTGATTTGGAACCACAGCACAGTTCTACGTTCTTTATTTGGCGTTACTGGAGGTGAAGAGCGTATGTTTGTGGCTGTTAAAAACTGATAGCCCCAGTGGGAATCGAACCCACTCTTTAGCCATTACAGGCTAGCCTCAGTCCAACCAACCACCGAAATTCACATATGTTAGCTTCTTGATTTTGTCATAATGGGGTACGCAAAGCACGATAGGAGAAGTGTTAACTTCCACTTGAGCTGTTGTTGTGAATAACGTATTCGTGGTCTAGTAGTCAACGTCCTGCAGTGCGAACGCAAAGCCGTCATATCAAACCCATTCTTTTCTTTCCTTTTTCAAGCCGTATTCCCTCTGTCTGCTAAGAGCATCAGTCCGACAGAATGTCAGAGTCAGTTTCGTTCATTTTCTAACTAGCTAGTAATAGTAAGATGTTGCGGAAACATATTTATGAAACGGTTCGTGGGTGCCTGTCATGGTAAGACCACTTTCAGCACTATCAGCGAGCCAGCGGCTGCTACATACAGACCCGCGTCCGCCCAAGTGGGAGTGTTTGGCGCTCTCCTGCCGATGTACCCAGTTGTCCACCTATAAATCATATCAGTCTTAGTGTGAACGCTGATAGCAGCAGCATCGATATTGATCGGTCGCAAGTAGAGTCATGTACGACGAGTTCTTTGATTGCCAGGGATTTCGAACTGTGCCGGCCGGTGTGGCCATGCGGTTCTAGGCGCTTCAGTCTGGAACCGCGTCACCGCTACGGTCGCAGGTTCGTATCCTGCCTCGGGCATGTATGTGTGTGATGTCCTTAGGTTAGTTAGGTTTAAGTAGTTCTAAGTTCTAGGGGACTGATGACCACAGATGTTAAGTCCCATAGTGCTCAGAGCCATTTGAACCATTTTTGATTTCGAACTGTAGACAACTGACTGACTGACTGGTCGCAAAGGACATACCATTTCGGGAGCTGGATATAAGTTCTGCAAAATGGCTGATGGTGAATCTTACCGGCACACTGTCGCCTCAACTGGCACGACGCTGTAGACGGTTCTGAGTTGTATTGTAACTTCAGCTGAGTCGCGTGTCTTCGTGAAGGGCTTCGAGAAAGCGAAGTGGGGTTAAGGACTTGTTACTGGGATATGATGAGGAAGAGGGGCGTCCCTCACTCTCTGCTCTCGGACATAAAATAAGTATTGACAAATTTGAACCAGGGAGTACTGAGTTAAATGTGAAGTTATTGGAACGTTGGTGGTACGATCATCATTCGCGTGTAACAGAAATGAAATGTCTCCATATGTTAAAATAAAACCTTGCTGTCAAACAATGGCATGCTATGTTTTTTTATCTAAAAATTTCGTTACAAAAGAATACTGTAAAAATAACAGATCCCACGAAAAAATGTTCTATTTTCAACCGACATAGAGGCAGTATGTCAACTTTAAAGGCACGGTGCGCTGCCTCGTGCTCTGAGGCATTTATCAGCCAAACAGCTTGATATTCAATATGAAGCATATCTCCTCTCAGTGAGGAAATTCAACCGTTTAACGTAATTTTCTTTTTCGATAAACTAAAGCCATATCATGGGCTAGCTCCACCACCTTTTGTAATTGTCACTGCTAGTGGGCCGGCCGGTGTGGCCAAGCGGTTCTAGGCGCTTCAGTCTGGAACCGCGTCACCGCTACGGTCGCAGGTTCGAATCCTGCCTCGGGCATGGATGTGTGTGATGTCCTTAGATTAGTTAGGTTTATGTAGTTCTAAGTTCTAGGGGACTGATGACTACAGCTGTTAAGTCCCATAGTGCTCAGAGCCATTTGAACCATTTGTTTTTTTATCTAAAAATTTCGTTGCAAAAGAATACTGTAAAAAAAAAACAGATCCCACGAAAAAATGTTCTATTTTCAACCGACATAGAGGCAGTATGTCAACTTTAAAGGCACGGTGCGCTGCCTCGTGCTCTGAGGCATTTATCAGCCAAACAGCTTGATATTCAGTATGAAGCATATCTCCTCTCAGTGAGGAAATTCAACCGTTTAATGTAATTTTCTTTTTCGATGAACTAAAGCCATATCATGGGCTAGCTCCACCACCTTTTGTAATTGTCACTGCTAGTGGGCCGGCCGGTATGGCCAAGCGGTTCTAGGCGCTTCAGTCTGGAGCCGCGCGACCGCTACGGTCGCAGGTTCGAATCCTGCCTCGGGCATGGATGTGTGTGATGTCCTTAGGTTAGTTAGGTTTATGTAGTTCTAAGTTCTAGGGGCCTGATGACCTCCGATGTTAAGTCCCATAGTGCTCACAGCCATTTTTTTTCACTGCTAGTGTTTTATCAATATTGTTCTGATTTGGAGATGCAATTTGGTTTATTTATTCCATTGTGGATGGGTTTTACGTGGTTATTGATTTCGTTGTACTGTTGTATCATTAAGGAGTTGCTTGCGGTAGCAGATTTTCAGTGAAAATAATACTAGAGTGCTAGTTTTGTAGGATAATGACTTTTTATCTGCTGCATTTATGCTGTATTGTGATGTATTCTGAGTTACGTTGTATCTGTGAGACTTGGACAAGTGAGAAGAGCAGTGACTTGCCCCTTGATTTTATTATTTTAAAGTGTGAGAGTAAAGTGAATATTTACACAGTAACAGGGCCCGTAAAACTGAATCATTTGTACGTTTCTTGATGACAGGTATTAATGAATGGGTTACGGAGGATGCGCGTGTGTTGCTGGTACTACATAAATACAATGCGATGGTTTTCGCGAAGTCTTAGTAGTCCAACTAAGTTTTTTAAAAAAACTGAGTAACGCTGAAGTGACACAAGTTCTACGGTCCACTTTTATTTTATGCTCACTAAGAGATTTTACGCTGTACTATTTCGAAATTCTGTACTCATTGAGATTTCACTATGGGCAGTTATTACTGAGTTTGATAAGATAAACGAAAACAAGGGTGTGAAAGATAGCTATTACACTCTCATATATTAGCTTCTACAAATACCACAAAGTTTCTAATACTGTTTTAGTAAAGTTTCGCTATTAGGGTCTACTATCTTTAGAAACACGAATTGCAAGTGAAGCTCTTTGTGTGAAACCCAAGTTAGCAATGATGAGTGAGTTATTTAGTTGTATACACAGAAGTTAATACTAGAAACTAATTTATGCAGCGAAAAACATAGTAAGGTTGTCAACACAGGAGGCAGAAGTCAGCGTCAATACATGTTTGCTATAGTTTAACGATATTTGCAAAAGCAACAGTTAACGCATATTCAGAATTTTCGTTAGTGCACACAAGTTGGAAGTAGTAATTCATGAAACAACATTTTTTATTGGAAATTGTAACAGTTTTCTGCAGACAGTGGACAATTTACACTGTAACACTTTGTCAGAAGCGAAGTCTATCCTCATGACGGGTACAACATCTGAAAGTGTTCAGCAGTACCTCTATTCGCTAAACGATGTTTGATTTGCGAATGCAAAAGAAAATATTAGCTACCATTCTGCTCCGGCTTCCGTTCGGTGTTGGTCAACGTACATCAGCGGTTTACGCGGATGTAAGTAATGCAATTACTTGCTTACTTTGACGCGCAACTTGTGTTGCTCCATTTGATTGTATTTGTGGCTTCCTGCTGCAGCATTGCTGCCCAGGTAAGCAGATGTAATGCGCTAGCTCCATACAATCATGCACAGTATTTTGGTATCTGCCATTGTGTTGGCGTAATTTTGTAATCTAATTGTAACTGTATAGAAATTTGCCTCTGTTAATCTCATTGCGTTTCATGTAAATCATTAGAGCAAATGAATAACCGTCAGTCTCAAACATGACTCAAATTTCAAGATCGTTCACCTTTTAGTATAATTTGTCCCGTTTAGGCGACCGTTTAAAAGTAAATATAACAGCTTGTGCTCTCAGTTGGTGCACTTCACCGCGTCGGCCTTGTCCTTACGCACAGTGGTCCACTACAGGATATCTAACTTATTGCACTGTCAAAGTAACGAGCTCTGCTTTCGCTCGTCTTGTATCAGTACGATTTAGTTTCTGCAGATATTATTTTCTCAAAACAACGAGAATTGCAATCTCTCATCGTATATCAGGAAGACTTAACACAAATTGCTAGTGAAGCTATCGGTGTGAAACCCAAGTTAGCAGTGATGAGTGAGTTCTTTAGTTATACGCACAGTAGTTAATACTAGAAACTGATTTATCTGAAAACATACAACTGCATACGTTCGTGGACAAGTGTGTATGAAAATTTACACATGATGTCCCCGTGTTCAACTATTCAGTACAGCACGAGCACTGCACTCTCCCGTCCTGCATCAATAAACCGTACTCTTGAGTGGAGGTGTGTGAAAGCTACTGCGGGCGTTGCACATGGCTCGACTTACATCACCGTGCAGACACTAAAAGTCTTCTGCAACCTTTCACTATAATTAATTTGCAGGCTTAATTTCGAACTTTTTTTGTTAAGCTATAATGCCCATATTTTGTTTCTCGAACTGTAAGATTCTGAAGGTTTAGTTACAGTGTTACACCATTGTTCGCAGTAGTAAATGAAGTTGTACAAATTGCTCTCAGGTAATACAATGTTTCCTATTTTCCTATATCTTGAAAAATCAACGTCGGTGGAAAACGTGATAGGAATATTAGTTTTTTAACGACTCATACAGCTTTCTTTTATAAAGACGGGGGGGGGGTGGGAGGGGGGGAGGGGGGGAGGGGGGAAGGCTGCAACGGTGCTTCAGTATGAAATGGCACATGCTTGAGACTCTGAGTGTTTTATTTTGTGAAAGCAGACGGAACAGGAAATAGGAACTGTAGATATTTTTCACTTTTTTCTGATAAAAATAACCATTTGACAGCGCGCTGGAAGTGTAGAAATTTTTCACTTTTTTTCTGATAAAAGTAACCATTTGACAGCGCGCTAAAACAGTATATTCGGTGATGCAAACAACGATAACCACAGACACTGAGAGGCTGAGACTAAATGCAGCCTCGGGCGTCATACTGTACCGTGTGCTCAGGTAACCCGGAGTTTATGGAACGCAGTACCTTGCGAATGTTAGCATTTAATTTTATTCTGAAAACATACAACTACATATGTTCGTGGACAAGTGTGTATGAAAATTGATACACAGTGTCCCCGTGTTTAGCTATTCGGTACAGTACGATAAATAGACCTTCATTTACTGCCGCTACTGCCCCATTGTTGGGCTACTTAAAATTTTTCCACCGCAAATTAAAAGTGGTCTGCAATTTTCATCCGGAGAAAAATACGCCGATTAATAGTCTGAGGAAAATATAAAATGCAGTGTAAATGTTTGCTGTTATTTGGAAGTCGTTATCTTCGTTTCTGTCTGTTCTCCAGTGACTGAAGCCTTTTTTTTGTGCCTTCTGCAATATTTATTTTTACCTCAGAAGGGGTTTTTCTGTAAAAAAAAACGATTTACTTTTTATGAATGCGTCTGTGTTTCTTATTCCATTGTCAGTGTCCCGAAAAAATACTACATTATTGCAGTTAATTCTAATACAAAAAAAAAACCGTATTGTCTCTCCTGTGCAGAATTCAGATCTTTTACTTTTAATGTGAATAGAATACTTCGATTTTTTATAATTTTCTCTTCGATAAGATCAGCGCTTTTGCTTCTTATATGGGAAATACGCTTACGTAGTACTAACTTATAACTGATGAGAATAAAACATAAATTTTGAAGGATGCTGTAGATAAACAGGTATGGTTACAATGGATGCGTATCAGGCTTGACCGACACCATTAGTTCAAATGGTTCAAATGGCTCTGAGCACTATGGGACTCAACATCTGAGGTCATCAGTCCCCTAGAACTTAGAACTACTTAAACCTAACTAACATAAGGACGTCACACTCATTCATGCCAGAGGCAGGATTTGAGCCTGCGATCGTAGCAGTGGCACGGTTCCGGACTGAAGCGCCTAGAACTGCTCGGCCTCGGCGGCCGGCTGACGCCATTAGTATTCCTTCACAGTTGCGAGGGGCATTCAGTACGCAAAGCGACACATTTTCTGAGCGACTGTTGCTTTATTCATGATTCCAATACACCGTGTTATTCTCCACTCTTTGTCGGCCGGAGTGGCCGAGCGGTTCTAGGCGCTACAGTCTGGGAGCGCGCGACCGCTACGGTCGCAGGTTCGAATCCTGCCTCGGGCATGGATGTGTGTGGTATCCTTAGGTTAGTTAGGTTTAAGTAGTTCTAAGTTCTAGGGGACTGATGACCTCAGATGTTGATGAGTCCCTTAGTACTCAGAGCCATTTGAACCATTCTCTACTCCTTGGGCTACAAAAGCCTGTTTTTAATCGTAATCTTCGTTCCATGCGACGGCCTTACGCCATCTTCCTGGGTATGCCTGATTGCCCGCACGGTACCACTCTACTTGTCGGCGTCGGAGCTATCGTTTTGGTGCAGCAATAACCTCCTCATCATCCACGTACTGCTTCCCGCGGAGCGAATCCTTCATTAAGCCCAAGAGATGGAAGTTGCAATATGCGAGATACGGGCTGTAGGCTGGTAAAGGAAGAACACTCCAACGACGTTTTGTGAGCTCGTGTCGGATGCACAGACATGCGTGAGGCCATTTCTGCAGGTGATTCGAATCGATCATCTCGAATAAGAGTGTCCGCAAGTTCCAACATTGTAGGAGTCACAGTTTTGTGCGGCCGGCCAGCACGCGGGAGATCGGACAGATTTGCGTGACCTTTTTGCGATGATGACAGACGCTTCGCCCAACGACTCGCAATGCTTTTGTTCACCGCCACCTCTTTGCAGACAGTCTCCAACCGTCTATGAATATCTGCAACGCTGTGGCTTTCCGCCAAAAGAAACTCAATGACAGCTCCCTACTTGGAACGCACCTCGCTTACAGACGCCATTCTGAAGGCTATGTATAGCGCTGCCAACTATCGAATCTTCATGAATCTATAGGAGCAGAAGGGGGAAGATACCACAACTTCCGAAGACAAATTTCACATTTTTCCAACTGAAACTGGCCGAGAAAAATATGTGCTGCATTACGCCCTTCGTATTATTGGTGAGTACTATACGAGGGCGTGCTGAAGAGTAATGCTTCCAAATTTTTTATGTTTACACTCTTAACGATTTTTAAATAAAACAAAATTTATTAACATTCTGCATCATTATCCTTTATTTATTTTTCAACGAAGTCACGCTGGCGACGAACACATTTCTCCCAACGAGAGACCAGTTTGTTGATACCACCACTGTAGAATATTTGACTTTGTTGACGGAGTCTCACCCTCACTTCTGCTCGCACCGCTTTACTACGAAAATGAATTCCTCGAAGGTTGTGGGAAAAGATGAAAATCGGATGGAGCCAAGTCGGGACTGTATGGAGGATAATTGATGACAGCGAGCCCAAGGCGTCGGATTGTTGCAGATGTCGCAGCGCTCGTGTGCTGTCAGGCATTGTCATGCAGAAGGAGAGGGTGCTCCACGAGTGGACAAACTCTTTGAATTCAAAATCTGTCTTCGGCACCCTGTTTCTCATGCACCGAAGTAGTTACGTTACACACGGCCATGCTACGTGCCACAATTCGGATCCCTCTAGCGGCAGAGAAATGCAGCTGGCGTCTGCGGAGCGGGAAACTCGACCGGGTAATATGCATGCCATGTAATACGTCAACGATATTGAGAACAGAAAAAAAATTCGGTGACATCGCTTTTCAGCCACGCTCTTGTATTTACTCTGAAATGCATCAACATTTGCAGCAAATCAGTGCTAGCAGTAACAGATTACTTCATATAATGGTATTCAGAGTTGAGTAATGTAGTCCAGAATGCATCCGTAATGGACATCAGCAGATAAACAGGCCGAATATACAATCAACGACATTCCTAAGATAAATAGGAGCGACTGTTCGAAAGGGTATCGGGTACAACGACTAGAATTTTGTCTAGGTAATGGTAAATTCTAGAGTACGGTTAAATGGAAGAAACTTAAGTGTTCTATTAAAGTAGGCAGAAAATCAGTATCCTATTGCAACTTTGGTAGCTGGTTGTGTATCGGTATCCTCCAGAAATTAAGGAAGATCATAATTGTTCATGAAGCTATTTCGTCGAATTGGGAGTGTCACTGAGATGCTCAACAAATTCTAATGAGGAACAGTAGCATAAAAACGCCATGGTTTAGGCGGGGACACATTTCGATTCAGATTCACTGTCATAACCGGAGACACAAAGGGCCCACCAAATATAACGCATTGGTCTATTTGTTGCAATTTCTCTGTTTATAATTTATTGTTTTATGAAAATATGACCGAATATGTGTGTAAATCCAATACCTTGAATATTCTCTACGTGACTGTATTGTTTTTTAATTCTTAACTATAAAAGTGCGATAATAATTATAATGCAATATAACTGAGCAATAATTATAAAACTCTTAGTTGATTAGAAGAATTTCGTTTGAAATAACTCACAGAACATACCCAAAAATGAATCTGGAAAACTGCTTACAATGTTTCCATCTACGTGGATTTTTTTTATGTTCTTCGAATTGGCGCTACTTCAGTAGACCTTCGAGTTCTGCGTGGACCTATTCGGAAAATCTTCTACACTCACAGCCACCTGTGCATTTTCTATATCCCTATATACACTACTTGTATTCTATATAGTAAGTAGCCATCCAATTAGTATGTGTGTGTCAATAAGTCTCGAGCTAGCGTAACTCCTGACGGATTTCGTACATATTTCATAAATATATAAGTTTGATATTAATTTACGAAGTAACATTTATTACTGTAATTTGGTAAAATTGCAGTACAGTCACAGTTAGCTGACCGGCGTCTGCAAGTAACTTTTGTGAACGGTATCGTTAGTAACCCTCTTCCTCTATGCGGCGATACCGATGTACAAAACATAAATCATAGGCACAGAATATATTCGACAGTCATGGAACATGTTATTGATTGTAACCGAATCCTAAATTAGAGAGTTATTAGTAAACGCAGTTCTGATACTGCATATATGGATATCAAACATTTGCATTTCTTAAGGCTGAAAAACAAAATGGGTTTTATTTGTTTAGTTCGAACCGGTGTTCAGCTAGTTGGTGCATCGTCATGAAACAATCGACTTGCATCCACAAGAGCTACTAGTGTGTAGGAAACAAAACGCTAAAAACATAGACACTATTAACACACATAAAATCTTAGGTCTTGAAAATAGGTGAGAAATGTCAAATTGACCGTTCATCACTTTTATTATTCATCAAGCATGTTTAATGACATAGTTCTACTACAATTTACAAGTTAGATAGTACGAACGTGAATTTCTATATCCAAACATCTGTATTTCTTGCTTTCCAGTTTCTTTTGATGGATGGATGAGCTGCTTCATTTTCACGTCATTCACTCACAAATGTACTGCACTGTACATCGTTTCCCCTATTTTGTGCCTCAAGACTGGGCTGGAAGCTTTTTCATACCTTTCGATGGATAAATGACAGACATTGCACACGTACTGTAAATCTGTTCTCGTAGGTCAGTCTTACGATGGAGCTTTGTATCTCCGAAGAAGGTTGCAGTTAAACTAGACATAATAAATACAGCTGTAAGGATACAGAGGCTGAATGTGAACTACGGGCTGGTTATAATTAAACATTAGTTACTTTAGGGGCCCCTCCATGAAAAACCATTGAGTGTTGCACAATGGAACTCCGTGGAAACATTTGTAAGAACATGCAGAAGAGAAATAACGAAGAACACGTTGAAACAAGCATATTTTAATTTCCACATGAGAGGGTCACATCTGTTAACTGGGTACCATATTTACGTTCTAGATTACAAACGTTGCCCAGTGTGACGACCATCTGCATCCACGACAACCTGGAACCGCCCTAGAGATATCATTGCACAATTGTTCGCAGCACTTTTCCAAAGATGGGTCGCGGAATGTTCAGCTGTCGTGACACAGTTCGTGCACTATTTGAGATCGCAGCATTCTCAGCCGTGACAACAGTACCTTCTTCAACGATTTGTGGCGCACTTTGCCGTCGACCTCTCCCAGGAACAATTCCCAGACCGCCAATTAATTCGAACTTCCAAATCCTGTTCTTCGACCCCGGTGCGAAAAGAGACCTCTCCGTATTCAGTTAATGAGTCGACACTCGCGAAGAGCAGAAGCACTATTGTGGTTGATTTGATAATACAACTTCACAGGCTAAGCCTTGCTCACCTTGTCCAGACCCATGTTGAGTGTCTGCAACTGTAATGCGCACTGATTCTTGTGTTTCAACCCCACGTCGCCTTACCAGTACCGCCGCCTAACAGCAAGTCGTGACAGTAACACTACTTTCAACGTAAGTCCCGAAGTGCACAATACGAACATTATTCCTATGAAGTACGGTAAATAGTTTTCCATTGACACTGGGTCTAGTTTTATTACAGCCAGCCTGTACACTGAAAAATTTCATAGGCTCATCAAAGGTATTTTCTGGGTATATTGGTATGAGGTCTCTGTGATCTCCGGTCGCAGGCCACGAAATAATTACATTTCGTTTGAGTTTTTGCCTTCATTTGTCTTTGCATCTGTATTGCACGGAAAATGTCTGAACGACAATGTATACGTCAACGGTGAGCGCTATTTCTCTAGGTTGGGAACCAACTTGTTTGATTAACTGACTCCAAATGCTGTTGACAACAGTAGTCCCCACTTTACTCTTCGGCCTCAAGTCTTCCACTCAGCACTTGTGGATTCCGTTTCGGGTTTTCTTTCTCGGTAGCGTTACTTCATGTAAACAGTCATCCCCATCAGTATGGGTAGGTTCACTGATGAAGAGGTGGACAAAGTTTTCCATCAGCCATGGTACTGCACAGGCCTGGCCAACATTTGCGCCCTCGGAGCGCGAACAACACAGTGCGGATATTTCTAAGAGGTAATACTGAAGCAGACTTTTATGAGCAGCATTTTATCATGTATGTTTACAGAACTATACCAAGAATTGCATACAGGTATTTAACATTACGATGAGGTGTTTATAAACTTATAAAAGTGTACATTTTAGAATGTATATTGTAACTGAAACTATGATTCCTGACAGTCAAACGCATTTGCTTGTCGGGTAACATTTTATTAAGGTCCTGTAAATTCCTGGGTAGGACGAACTGATCGTTGAGCTGTGTGCTCCACTGCACATCTGTCACCTCAAGTCGGATGTAATGAGCTACACGAGCAGCGAAAAGCGGAAGTGGCCTCACAAATAAATCGGAATCTGTCTTTAGTCGTGCAATGTCTTGGAATCTGAGAACTCATGATGAAATATTTCAATTACTGAAGCGTATTCGGTCATGTATGATCGGCAAACGACTGCCTTGAGGTACAGGAAATGTTTCATGTCCTGAACTCGAATCTGATTTTTCCATAGGATTAATTTTTGTTTTACAGCATCACATGTCTTGCAAACGATTCTCCCCTTGCAATAATACAGTTAATGAATGCAAATAATTTGTGATATCAACAATAAAAGATTTTTTCGCCACTCTACTCACACTGAAGTCAGTTTTATTCCGTAATGACCACTTTCAGTTCAGCCAGTATTCACCGTCGTTCGTCAGAAAAAAACCATCATATTATCTTTGTAGCTGGTGTTGTAATGATGTTCCAATAAACGTTCTTCTAGCTCACAATAGTGCGATGGCGTATTAAGACCTTTCACTGACCTTTAAACGATACGAAAAATAAGGCAGTACCCATTTGGTGTTGAACCAGTGGCTTGTCCATTGCTTCTTTTTTCGACAAGTGTATTGACGTCACAGAACTCCTAATGCAGAACTTGAATCGAATTCAACGCAGGTAGTGCTCCCGGCAACCCGCTTGGCGTGTGACAAGGCGACTGCATCACTCCAACGGCGTCCGGCTGCAGCCTTCATCGTCCGCTTCCTCCTCACTCCTCAGACCTGTGCCTGGAGCGCTAGCGCTCACTGAGAGCTATTTGGTCATACCTTGTACAGAATTTTGTTTTGTTTGCAGATAGTGTCTCTTCTCTTGTTTTAAGAATTCCGTAGTCTGTATACTTCTTAGATCTGTTCTACACATTAAAGGAAGTTTCTCGTTTGCCCACAGTCGTACCTACCGTGTACGTTGCTGTCCATAGATCTGGACTAGAGACAGTCTTCCTCTCTGAAAGAAACCAGATTTGCAACCCAAGTTGACTGCACTTTTCGAGTTAAATGTTAGCAGGTTATGTTTGCCCATATTTCTGTCCAGTTTCTATCGCCGTAGTTCCTTTTCACTCTGTTCACTTCAGATATATGGAGCATCCCTTTACACACATCATCAGCTTTTATGTAAGTCTTACGCCCCATCCTCTCCAGCTGTATTCCTTGAATTATGACCTAATCCAGTCGATGACATAACTAATGAGAGATATATTCGCTGTTGGACCGAGGCCTTATGGTTGCACCCTTTCAAAATAACAGTAGATACACCATTCGGTAGCACTTTTACTTCCTTCCGCAGTCTATACAAATGCATAGTATCACATCGTCTTTTAAAATCCTGTCTCGCTCTCCGGTAAAGCTAAAGTTACTATTTTAAACCTGAAGATATTATACGGCCAAATACACTGAGGTGGCAAAAGCCATGGGATAGCATATATGCACATGTAAAATGGCGATAGTGTCATGTACACAAGTTATAAAAGGGCAGTGCACTGCCAAAGCTGTCATTTGTACTGAGGTGATTCTTGTGAAAAAGTATCTGACGTCATTATGACCGCACGCGCGGGATTTAACAGACTTTGGAGCTAGACGCATGGGACATTTCATTTAGGAAATTGTTAGTCAATTCAGCATTCTGAGAACCACAGGGTCAAGAGTGTGCCGAAAATATCATATTTCAGGCTTTACCTCTCATCATAGACAACGCAGTGCCCGACGGCCTTCACTTAACGGCAGAGAGCAGTGGCGTTCTCGTTGAATTGTCTTTGCTAACAAACAAGCAACACTACTTGAAATAACCGCAGAAATCAATGCGGAATGTAAGATGAACGTATCCTTAGGATAATGCGGCGAAATGTGGTGTTAATGGGCTACGACAGCAGAGGACGGACCCGAATGCCTTTGCTAACAGCACGACATCGCTTGAAGCTCCTCTCCTGGACTTGTGACAGTATCGGTTGGACCCTAGACGACTGGAAAACCGTGGCCTGGTCCCATGAGTCAGGACATCTATTGTTCAAGCTTGGCGCAGACTCCACGAAGCCATGGACTCAAGTTGTCAACAAGGCACTGGTGGTGGTTTCATAATGGTGTGAGCTGTGTTAACTTGAAGCGGAACCGATCACTGACTGGAAATGATTATTTTCGGCTACTTGGAGACGATTTGCAGCCCTTCATGGACTTCATGTTCCCAAACACCGCCGTTGTTTCCTGATTATGCTAACCAGAAGCGATGATTTTCAACCGGTACAGATGGACGGGGTAACACCCGTGTCCAAGCCTCACGCTGATGAGAGAAGTCACATGATGTCTATTAAGCTTCACCGATTCGGTACACATGAGGTGACAAAATTCATGGGGTACCACCTAATATCGTTTCGGACCTTCTTGCGTCCCTAAGGAAATGTTGAGCCATGCAGCCTCTATAGCCGTTCTAGAGGAGAATGTCAGACACGGCAAATTATAATTGAAAGCTGGACAAAGGCGTCGTTTACAAAGATATGTTCTTAATACAAAGTAATAAAGAGAAACAGACATCCCAGTTTTCGAACCGGGCCGGTAGCATATGTGTGGACGAGATCCACAAAACATAATAGGTCAAGGTTGAATACCGGCGTCTTTTGAATAGTTCGCGAAGAAATAATAAAATGGTTCAAATGGCTCTGAGCACTATGGGACTTAACATCTCAGGTCATCAGTCCCCTAGAACTTAGAACTATTTAAACATAACTAACCTAAGGACATCGCACACATCCATGCCCGAGGCAGGATTCGAACCTGCGACCGTAGCGGTTGCGCGGTTCCAGACTGAAGCGCCTAGAACCGCTCGGCCACCAGCGGCCGGTGAGGAAAAATAACTATATGCACTAAAGTGACAAAATTCATGGGATACCATATATGCACATATACAGATGGCGGTAGTATGGAGTACACAATGTATAAAGAGACAGTGCATTGTGCTCAGGTGATTCATGTGCAAAGGCTTCCGACGTGATTATGACCGACAGCCTTCACTTAACGGCCGAGAGCAGCGGCGGTTGCGTAGAGTTGTCACTGCTAACAGAAAAGCAACATTGCGTGAAATAACCGTAGAAAGCAATGTGGACGTACGACGAAGGTATCCGTTAGAACAGTGTGGCAAAATTTAGCATTAATGGACTACGGCAACAGATAACCGACGCGAGTGCCTTCACTAACAGCACTATATCGCCTGTAGCGCCTGTCCTGGGCTCGGGACAATATCGGTTGGACACTAGACGAAACGAAAACAGTGGCCTGGTCACATCGGTAAGAGCTGATGTGAAACGTCCCCTTAGAAAAATTGTACATGACTGTGCTTAAACTGACACACAATATTTTTTTAGCGCAACGCAATCTGACTTTCAATAATCCCTACAAAAGAATGGCCCTGACTAACGTTAACCTATACCTTTCACAAATCACTTACCTCACAAAAATCTTCGTTACTCGAACTACTGCAATACAGCGAGCGCCACTACTGCCAGCTAAATAAAAAATTCAAACTACGGAAGGCACTAACTACTGATAGACATAGTTAGCAAATGAAAGATTTTAATAGAGAACAAACAATGTATTTACCTTAATAGTTATAATATATATAGCAGTTCATGACATCCATTCTTACAAATGTACTGTTTCTGATGGACACACCTCCAGATCATCCATTCTCAAAATTCTGCCATCTCACTTCCCCACATCCACCACTGCTGGCGGCTCACCTCCAACTGCGCAACGCTACGCGCTGTTAACAGCCAACTGCCCAACACTACAATGGCGAATATTACAACAATGCTAACCAGCCACAGACTGCACACAGCACAGCCAGTGATTTTCATACAGAGCGCTACGTGGCGTTACCAATAAGAAAACCTAAAGAGCCTGCTTACAGATGGTAGAGTCCAAGTGTGGCGCAGACCTTACGAAGTCATGGATCCAAATTGTCAACAGGGCACTGTGCAAGCTGGTGGTGGCTAAATAATTGTGTGGGCTGTGTTTACATAGTATGGACTGGGTCCTCTGGTCCAGCTGAACCCATCATTGTCTGGAAACATTTATGTTGGGTTACTTGGAGCCCATTTGCAGCCGTTGAGGGACTTCTTGTTCCGAAAAACAACCATGGAATTTTTATGGATGACAATGTGCCATTTCATCGGGCCACGAATGTTGCGATTGGTTTGAAGAACATTGTGGACAATTCGAGTGACTGATTTGAGCGCCCAGTTTACCTGACACAAATTCCATCGAACATTTATTGGACATAAATCGAGAGGTCAGTTCGTGCACAAAATCCTGCAGCAGCAACACATTCGCAGTTATCGACGGCTATAGAGGCTGCATGGCTCAACATTTCCTTAGGGTCGCAAGGAGGTCCGAAACGATATTAGGTGGTACCCCATGAATTTTGTCACCTCATGTGTACCGAATCGGTGAAGTAAGCAGTTACACTTGTGGGGAGGAGATAGCACTCGCAATCAATTTCCTGTACAGGACCGCCTGTGCGGCCGAATACTTGGTATACGCCAGTATGACATGGTTCAGATCCGCCACCGCCGTTGTTTCCTGATTATGCTAACAAGAAGCGATGATTTTCAACCGGTACAGATGGACGGGGTAACACCCGTATCCAAGCCTCACGCTGATGAGAGAGGTCACATGATGTCTATTAAGCTTCATCTTGTTGAACTGTGGCCAAGAAGAGATGTTCGGTTGTATGGCCATCAGATGGCCGCCCTTATAGTGCTGGGATAGGTGCGGTTTACTGTTACAGACGTGATAAGCAGCTTTCTTGACTGTCGAGTTCAAATCCATATAAGGGATTGATGTTGGTCGGAACTCTTCTTTCGTAATGCTCCTCTTAGTGAGGTGGCCGACAGTTTCATTATGGAGAATACCTTGATGACTTTTTATCCAAAGTAAGTGGACATCAGTGCTCAATGTCCCATCGTCCGCGCGTCTATTGTGACCCCCAAGACATATCTGTTAGTCTCTTTATCAAACGCCGGATGCTGTAGTTCCTGCAACACACTTTGGTACTCCGTGATGATCAATACGAGCCGGATGGTCTGCGTGCCATAGTTAATAGCCTCTCTGGTGGCCAGTAACTCCGCCGTGTAGGTAGACGATTCCAGCCGCAGTGCAAACGTATGGTATGTGTCAGTAGAGGAACTGAAGGAGTCGTATGCCACTCCCACCTTACCTTTAGAGCCAACCTTATAAATGGAAGCATACTATGGCCAACGTCGGGTAAGAAAGAGCTTCAGGTCTGAGATCCCCGTTCTGAAAACACGGCAGACAAGAACGGACAGAGACCACAACGACCGACATCGGAAAAGGTGAGTAATAGGGTAAGTAACAAGTATTAGGACCGACAGAGGGTTGAAACCCAAACCCTTGTATTTGTAGTCAGACACTTAGGCACTTGACCACTCTGACACCGAGCCAAGACAAAAGTACTATTTGCTCTCTCCGTTGATAGAGAATAATCAGACAGAATACGACCATGTATTTAGTTTATTCAATAATCACTCTACTTCTCTATGAATACGAAAACATCTTTCAGTACAAGCTTCTAAGATTTTACAGCTCCCGTATGGGAGAGCCATAGGTAAACCCTAGACGATTTGTCAAGACATTCCAGACGAGAACGGGGCCTGAGATGAGGCGGCTGCCTAGTGAGCTCCCGTGGCTTTGCGGCATTCCACGGCGCAGCATGTTAGCCGTGCCTCGGCCCGCATTATTGAAATATTGAGCAGGCGCGGGCCAGCCCGCACTACAAACATCATTTATCTGCGAGGTGAGGATCCTTGACGGTGCAGAAACACCTCTGGGCTGCGTCGCGCTGCTGCCTGATTCACGGTTCGCCTTCTTGGCCGGTCGGCCTTTTTTATCCTCCCGAAATTTATTGACCCTTCAAATGCCTCCTCCGTTCCCGGCGGTCCGACTGGCGCGGCCCATCCTAACCCCCGCTGGCTTCTTGTTGCCGTCAAGTCACGTACCATTAAGTTCTACTTCACATTCATTAGCTAGGCTAATAAGGCGGAAGGTGGTGACGTCTAGTTTATTCCTCTTGCACGATGCTCCGGCTCCGATTAGAATTGAATTACTTGTACACCGATGACGTTGCGGCCCGCGAGAATAAGTGTTGCGCCGTTAAGTTTCATTTCTGAGAGCGCCTCATCAATACCACGAAATCTTTTAGCGGCCTCCATTGTGTTGTTCCCCGAGAGGGGCGATAGAATTCATAGCTCCGGTTTAACAGTGTATTTGTTCGCCTTGCTTTTATTCCGTACTGCGGAAGATGAAATCGCGTGCAGCACTAAAGCTACAATGATTCACGCGGAACTTCTATTTCTTCTTGTCATTCTACGGAATCTTATATGTCGTCCTTCTCGTTTCATTCTCTTCGTGCCCAATCATTTCTTGGAGCTCGAAAGTACCCGTAGTATCTTCGATTTTTAATAACATCGTATTCAGCCTCTCATGACGGAACGTGAATTACTTATTACAAAGCGCTAATCACGTGGGTGACTGTGGCGCTCTAAGTTTCTCTCTCTGAAACACACACGCACACACACACACACACACACACACACACACATACACACACACACAGGGAGAGAGAGGGAGAGAGAGAGAGAGAGAGAGAGAGAGAGAGAGAGAGACTCTAATGTTACAGTAACAGGTTATACGGATCTGGTACATCAATATGTACGAGTACGGTGTAGCCTGACAACTCTCTAGAGCAGTGAAATTGTCAACAACACAATCACATTCAAATGGTTCATTCTTTATCCATTAATTTTCCTGAACCATGTCAACTGTAAGCATCTAATACATAAAAAAAATGTTGATGCTTTATTCATTGACGACAAATTTAGTATATAATTCAGTAAAACAATGTATTGTAAATGGTACAATCACATTCAAATGCTCTGTCAGTCACTTCCATAATCACTTTACACATTGCATGTAATGTGTCGTGCATAAAGAAGAAAAACATATGAGTTTTGTTCACTAATAACAATTTTTAACAAAATTTAACACATTCATATTTTCTCTTTTTCCCAGCGAGTAGTAATGATTGTGTATTCTTGAGTTCGTAAATTAGTGAAATGAAATGAGCCAGTAGGAACTCCGATTCTGTTAACATTCCCTTGGAGCACACGTCTGACCTTTTTGGTGGCAAAGATGTTCTATTAGGAGAAAAAGAGAGTGCGCGTCCAGAAGAACGACACTGATGGCTGACTGAAGTGCCAGGATACGACAATCAGTGACGAATGGGTCCACGTTGTGCGCTGTCGCAGGCAGTGGAAGCAATTTAGAATCTAGGCGCTTGATATTTAGTTTGCTTGCATAATCGCCAAGGATCCATGTGTCTTTTATAAAGGGAGTGTTCAGAACAGCTTGAATATTAGTACACCTTCCCAATTATTGAAGATTATGAAAATGGTAATATGCACGTTGTAAAATGTTTGAAATTACGATCAGTCCTAAAGCAGACATTCTTTCATAGTGACATCGAGAAGCCCGTGTGAGTTAATGTCTATTATTACACATAACAATTATTTATTTGAAATTGCTACCAAAGGATGAAACACACTTCTTTACCATCTCATGGAATGACATCAGTTTGACATTGATTTAACAACATGTTGATAATGTAGTTAGACGCTTGCTAAGTTGTCACATGCGATTGTAGATTAAATCTGAGAAACCACAGGGGAACTGTGATTTACTCTATATCCTTTGCAAAACACAGTGAAGCATTGTTTCGCTCATGAGGAACAGACAGAAAGAGGATTAGTGTTTAACGTCCCTACGACAAAGAGATCATTAGCAAGGGAATACAAACTCGGCTTTGCGTGATTTGTCTGAAAGGATTTGGAGAAACCACAGACAACCTAAAGCTGGACTGCCGCACAATGGGCCAACTTTCTTCAAAACCTGCACTTTAGTCCCACGATATCTTGTGTAGATTGCCCTGGTGCATACTCGTCCAATGCCGTGCTGTCATTCCAGCCTCATATTGATATGATACGTGCCGTGGTAGTTGACTGTTAGCAGTAAATCGGACGACATTTTCAGATATTGTTTGTAGGGCCTGTTTAATATATGACGTGAGCCTGTCTACTTGGCAGGATAAAATAAGAGGGGCAGAGCTCCAGAAAGTATGTTTACAACATTTTTAACCTATGTAACGACACATATCGACTTAATACTAAACTAATACCGATTTTATCCGAAATCATTGGCTATAAAATGTCGTCTATGCTGCTCCACTTTTGTAATTGGATCTTCTACTACCTTAATAAAATAGTTAATGAGCTGAAATGTATTTTCGTGCACATATTTGAACGCTTATAGTGGACCATCTTTTTGCACCGAGTGGCACTGCCACATACTGAAAATTAGTCCCTCATAATTGCAATTATCTCATAAGCTGTTATGAAACTTCCTGGCAGATTAAAACTGTGTGCCCGACCGAGACTCGAACTCGGGACCTTTGCCTTTCGGGGGCAAGTGCTCTACCATCTGAGCTACCGAAGCACGACTCACGCCCGGTACGCCCGCATCTCGTGGTCGTGCGGTAGCGTTCTCGCTTCCCACGCCCGGGTTCCCGGGTTCGATTCCCGGCGGGGTCAGGGATTTTCTCTGCCTCGTGATGGCTGGATGTTGTGTGCTGTCCTTAGATTAGTTAGGTTTAAGTAGTTCTAAGTTCTAGGGGACTGATGACCATAGATGTTAAGTCCCATAGTGCTCAGAGCCATTTTTGAACGCCCGGTACTCACAGATTTACTTCTGCCAGTACCTCGTCTCCTATCTTCCAAACTTTACAGAAGCTCTGCTGCGAACCTTGCAGAACTAGCACTCCTGAAAGAAAGCATATTGCGGAGACATGGCTTAGCCACAGCCTGGGGGATGTTTCCAGAATGAGATTTTCACTCTGCAGCGGAGTGTGCGCTGATATGAAACTTCCTGGCAGATTAAAACTGTGTGTCCGACCGAGACTAGAACTCGGGACCTTTGCCTTTCGCGGGCAAGTGCTCTACCATCTGAGCTACCGAAGCACGACTCACGCCCGGTACTCACAGCATTATTACAGCCAGTATCTCGTCTCCTACCTTCCAAACTTTACAGAAGCTCTCCTGCGAACCTTGCAGAACTAGCACTCCTGAAAGAAAGGATATTGCGGAGACATAAGCTGTTACCTACACAAATAATGTCATTAGGTTACCCGTTGAAGTTTTGGGGAGCTATACGGAATTGTGATCATAATTTTTTTTTACAAGTTGGCAAATAATTTTTTACAAGTTTAAAATTTCCCCATGTGAGAGATTGCAGGTCACTCTCACTTCGTATTTGGTGTTATGCCACTTCATGTTCTTAGGGAAGATGATCTTTATTACGATTTGACTTCATACATTATGATGAAATGGTGGGCAGTAGTTAATGTCCTTGCTTGTGTCCTCTAGGGAAGGAATAACGGTAAGCTTTACCTGCGTTCCAAGGAATAGGGTGCCGACTTAAACGACTGCAGTTAAAGCACAAAGATGGTGGGCTGAGGGAAGCGCGTTTTCTCTGCAGAACCTGGGTGGAAACATTTCCGGATGTCTCAGTTCCGCGGTCTCATTGTGCAGACAAGTTGGATGGCGCCAGTCGGTCAGCATTCGCGTCCAGGTAGACTTAGTAGCGTCGAGAAGTCGGCGCTGCAATGACCAGCGCTTTGTAGACCGGCAATAACGCAGAGGATGGGCCCTTGTTAGGCAGGAAGCCGACAAGACAAATGCGAGTGTTCTGCGAATTTCCGTGGGACAGGTCACTGGTGCCCAGACGTCCAGACTCTGTTACAAAACATATTTGTGAAGACACGAGGCTTTCAGTGAGTTTACGGCCGTTCCTTGGAAACTTTGTAATGTTGTTGCATTAATTTGTTCTGAAAGCGGTGCTGATATTCAAGACCATAAAAGTGGGTTAAAAGCTGTGAGCTATCCGAGGAAGTTAACCTTGCATTACTGCGCAAGTGTTTCACCCGGTGTCCAGTCTAGCTTACCAAATTCCCAACCAGACTAACATTAATTATAATCTTTTAGTACTCATCTTACGATAACTGGTGATATATATATAAAAAGACAATTTAAATAAAAAGAAATAAATCAGTTTATATTTCGACATTTATTTTAACATTGATCATTGTTCCGTTAAAATTTCAGCATATCAAACTTGATTCATAACTAAACTGGTGCCTTATTTAGGATTGTGTAAATGTGAGTTTGTAATCTTACGAAACACATCAAATAGGGAGCCAATATTGGGAGACTACATACAACACTGCATTCATAAAATAACACACGAAGAACGTTGAAACATATGCAAGAGGAAAATAACCACAACCAACCGATTCAAGTTTCACCCAAAGAAGTTACGTTCGTAGCGCAATCCTGTCCCTCATGACATTACCACACACCGGTATACTAAATTCATACTAACTCTCTGTGAAATCTTCCCGAAAAGAATAGCTGAGGGCTACTTTGACGCTTCCACCACATGCTTCACGTAGTCAACTTGGTTTACACAAAGAGTGTAGCTCCACAATAATTTTGATAATTAAAATAAATTACATGGAAACGCAATTTACAAAAGAAACACCTCGAACTGGTTACTATCGTCTTACTATTAACCTGATGGGTCAAACAATTGTATAAGCACGTGGTACTGGTCTCACGAAGTACACCCCACGTGGGTTGAACATAAAGAAAAGTTGCTATATTGAAAAATATTGTTAAGACGAGACGTTATAATCTCACGCACATTTGCATTTAAGATTGATGATCTTAGTTAGCGTTACTGATCAACACGTGGTTCTACGTTACTCACAAAATAGTGACAAAGCAACTACCGGAAGATATTCTGAACTTCACACTCGAATTACACTGCATTGCAATTTAAGATAACATTAGATATTTTAGAGCTAAACCTGAAATAAAGGTGATTAAATTTTCAGTTAGGCTGAACTTAAGAAATCCATTGTCCTACGGACTTAGCAGACACGCGCTTAGCCGGAGATCTTACCACTTCAGACGCTCGCCGTGGACAGACTGACCTGCGCTCCTACCGAGCGTGCTTAACAGATACAAACGGAAGTGACCAGAGAGGCAGCTTCCTATACCAACATGACAAGGGACGGACAGTACCATACTAAGAATAGAAACCTCTCTGCTTTTAGAAAGCGTAGCTACCTGTTCCGACGTTGGTCCTACTGTTCTCTAGCAGACAGGCTTGTCTGCTGCCATCCAGCATGCAACTAGAAATACATTTGCTCATTCATCCTCTCACACAGAAGGGAAGGGGGATGACAGTATCTTATCATATGCAGTATATAAAAGAAAGCGGATGTAGGTTCCGTATGAGACTGTGTGACATGAATTACATATAAACTATGTTTTAAAATGTAGTAGTGTGACAGATCGTTCTTGTTTATGTGTAAAAGTAACACGTTTCACTACTCAGTCGCCTCCCAGGTAGTCAGAAACACCACAGTAGATTTAGAAGAGGAATTTACGCCGTAAATGACAACAGATTTAAGAAAGTAACATGAAAGGAATCCAACAGAGACCTTTCAACTTCAAAATGGATGCGGAACATGGGAGATAACAAGCTTTTTATGGAGGGGTGTGGTTCCATCCTGGTCATGTTGTTAGAAACAGACACGGTGTAAATGCATGGAAAAGAGACCACGAAGCTGAATCTTTTCTTTCCTTTTCTTACAATTAACTTTAAAGTCTTTGATTGATCAAATTGATGTATGCAGACCAAGGGGCGCTCTCTGAGCTTCGAATGCAGCACTCCAGCTCGTGATTGGCTTGTGCTAAAGTGGGGAAAGTCTAAGATGTAAATGGGCTTTTGCTACTGAGCTGAGGAGGAAAGCGGACAGAAAGAGGAGATCACTCTTGTACTGGCGCTTCGCTAGTAAAGATATTCAGGTCTCTACCTAAACAGTGAGACTTGTGTCCTTTGCTAGTGTGCCACCTAGAGCCTGTGCCAGTCTCCTTCTGAATCGTCAGAGGTACTGCTTCTAACATCACACACACAACATGTGATGCGTGGGTGTACTTATTTGTCTTGAGTCGGCCGTCTAAACATTTGACATATTCCGTCACTCATAGTTGTGGCACAGAGTCGAATTCGTTTGGAAGACCAGGAAGCAGGTCCACCTGCACACTGTAATCCACCGGGGTTTCAGAGGATCATAGGGAAATACCTGCGTTCCGAATTAACCGAACGCGAGACCGCGTACCGGTATTTTTCGGGCGCGCGCCATTAATAACAGATTGCGGCCATCCATGACTTCAGTCAACGCATCGTGGTGTGCCGCCTTGACCAGCAGGAGGGTAAAGTATTCGCTGATACGGCATAGGGCTGAAGTATATGTTTCTCAGCGCCCTGTTCTTTCGAACAATATTTTCCTCTTTTTTTTTTTTTAAATAGTGTAGTATAGATGCCTGATGCTGGCGTAGTTTTTGTGCCATAACCCGGATTCACGTGTATGAAGTCAGAAGTCAGATAAAGCGATTAGTGTTCTGGTTATTGTCGTGTGTCGATCCCCAGCTGATTACTTTGTCCACCATAGATCTCATGTTAGTGAAAGCGTTTGTCAAATGAAAATGTTTGTGTGACGGTTCTTTAGTATTTCTTTGTCTTGTGATGTTAAGAATGAATATATCTATTGTCATTTAGATCACAACTTATCCCTGTGTTCTGAATAACAGTACCTTGCCAGTTTTATTAAAGTCCAGATTATAAAAGAAAGTAGTAAGCTTGCAAGTAATACCGATTTTTTCGCAAAATGCTGCAGAATTATTCAAATTTTGTACAGAGAACTCTTGAACTAAAACATGTATATTAAGAACTCTGAAAAAACGTATATTTCTCGAAAGTCCGGTGCCAACTTCAGCAAACTCGAATATTCTGGAACAATGCACGATGTCGATATCAGTCCACATAATTTTGGTGCACATGTAAGCCATAATCGCAGTTGCTCCGTTGCCGATTGGTCGGCTATCTGATAAGGCACAGGAAGCTAGGAATAAGGATACCTGGCGTTACCGAGAAGATTTTACACGCAAATATTCCCCTTGTAAAATGATGCCTGCCAAATTCCGTGGGCTTCTGGCATCTTCGGATCCACTCATCTCGAGGTTCCAGAAAATAACAATTAAAGAAGATAAAGAGATGCCTCCACAGGTAAAAGATCTGCTTTCCGAATCATCACAGAGCGGACAATCCGACAGCGAACCTCCTGATAGCGATAATGACGCAAGAGGTGAATGTGATTCCGATTCCGATTCAGAAATGTAAAATATAGAATAAAACATTGCAACACGGCAATTTCGGCTTCTAATTCGTTATCACGGACCTCACAATACTTTATCCCCGAAATTTTACTCGACTTCTCTAAATTTATCATTTTTGATCCGCCAAATTTGATCCACAACTTTTTATTTTGTACTTCTGAGTCGGATCTCCAATCAGCGGCCCAAAGGATCTAAAAAGAACACAGTTTTGTAGGATTTTATATAAGTTTTTCTATTAAGTCCTGTTTTTTAAGCGAGCTGGACCAGTGCGTGCCGTAGAGGGAACTGCAGACAGTCCTCTGGAATATAATTCCAGTGTCTTAAGCGCTGCTTCATCTCGCTCGGTAATTGAATCAGGGATAGCTGCTACACTGGTGAGAAAGTTGCTACAACCACGAATTTCTGAAACTCGGACTGCTGGGAGACTGAGATGTCGGCAGGGCTTGTACAGTTGAGCGCAAAATGGGTAAGACGCGCAGTATCAGTGCATTTGATTGCGAATCCATTGTGGGTGCCTGAGGCTTGGAACACTACATCCCCAAAGTCGCAGAGGTCATACGCTTTTCTCGCGCCAGCTGTGTCGAGAGTATACGAGTATAGCCAAGATATTGATTCGGGGAGAAACCAGCGCAGCGAGTATCAACGGGCAGTGTTAACTATCGCACATTGTAACTGGGGATAGTGGAGTCACAGCGCTGCTAGTTACTCACTATTCAGTGCTGGACAACAAAAGCTAATAATAATTTCATGTGTCTCAGTGGCCTGGTGCAAGCTTTTCAGTTGGACGCCACTTCGGTGGCTTGAGTGTTCCTAAGGTATTTCATTTATTGAATCGGGGAAAGGGGACTAGTGCCCAGCCATAACAATGAGAACGATATTGTAACTATGTGGAAAGGAAGCTACTGCTCCACGCAAATTCCTCTGTTCTCTGTCACTAGCCTTGGCGAAAAAACGCTGTCAATGGACGCTCGAAACATGGAAAAAATTTGTCTACACTAATGAATACGAGAAACATATGAGACGATGTGTTTTGCTTGCAAAAAGGAAATAATTTAAGCATGTGGTGAAGATTTTCTCGTGTGAAGATCTTTAAATGAAATGGAATCCTTTATACGTCTGTTACCACGTTTCTCATATGGTCGATATATAAAACTACTTCCGAGTAAAATACATCAACTTGTTTACCAACCACGCCATGCAGGTTGACCTATAATTTAATTAAGATACTGCACCACTCCATCACAACAGAATTGTGTCAGAGTGGTTTGAGAAACACTCCACGGACATCTACATATACAGGATGTTTAGAAACAGTCTGAAAAGCTTGTAAGGGTGTTGCAGGGTAGGCTGTGCTGAGAAATAATCCTACGAAAACATTCGATATGTTGCGCCGTTTTCGAGTTAAATAGCACAGAAATTAGCGAATAAGGCCGTTGTGTGTGAAAATTCAAGCGACCCACCAAATATAATTAGTACCAATAGTTCTCATAGCGTAATGGTACCTCTCGTGACAGCTCAGCCTTTGGTCCAGCTTATATCCTTACTACCGTACCATGTCCTATTTTTGTGCTGCTCTCTTGCTCGGTTTTAGGGAAACAAACGAAGAACACGTTTGGCGACACCATCTCGGGCAGGCCACTGCAATTTGCGAGCGCAACAGGCTGATTGGCTAACTTCAATGCCAATTAACTCGGAAACGGCGCTACTTATCGGATTATTTCTTAGCAGATATTTATCAGCACAGTTTACCCTGAAAAGCACTTACAAGCTTTTTATACTGTTTCTGGCCACCCTGTATAGACCGCAAGCCACTGTACAATGCGACGGGGAGGTTACCCTGCAACGATGTTAAAGATTTCATGCCAAATTTCATGCGCGCAAATAGTGAGGGAAAATATCTATCTACATGCGTTTGTTGGCGCTCTGATCTCATTTTATTGTCACGATCCCTTGTTAGGGGGCGGGGGGGGGGGGCGATTCTCTTTCGTCGAAATACTGGTTCTGTCAATGTATCCAACAGGGTTTCACCAGAACAGTGTCGCCTTTCTTTCATAGACACCAGTTTGTTTCGTGAACACCTCTGTTACACTTATCAGGCTCTACCTAGCAGCGAGTGTCTGATCTTGTTCAGTGTCCATTTTCATACCTGCTTGATAAGGACTCAGAACTCTGCTGCCCGCATCTCGTGGTCGTGCGGTAGCGTTCTCGCTTCCCACGCCCGGGTTCCCGGGTTCGATTCCCGGCGGGGTCAGGGATTTTCTCTGCCTCGTGATGGCAGGGTGTTGTGTGCTGTCCTTAGGTTAGTTAGGTTCAAGTAGTTCTATGGGACTGATGACCATAGATGTTAAGTCCCACAGTGCTCAGAGCCATTTGAACCAATAACGCTGCTACAGTACCCTACAGCTGATCGCAGCAGCGTATAGTAAGCGTCTTCTTTAATAGGTGGACTGCATTTTCCCATAGTCTTTCTAACACACCCAAGTCTTCCGTTCCTGTTCCTTTTTGCGTGGTCATCCTATTTAATACATATATTTAATGTTACAACTAGATACTAATACAGTCTGATGTGCTCAAGGCGTTCTTCGCAAGTTTCGTGTTTGGATACTATAGATGTCTTTTCTTTATTATATGAACTATCTAGCATGTATCTGAATGTAAAGAGATTCCGTTAATTAGGCAAAGTGGAAATTTTGTTTTAGTCTTCCCGCATTTCCTTACGATCTTACAGCTTCCTTGTTGAGAAATGCATCTAGTAGTGTTGCTGATCGTATATGATAAATCGTTTGTGTTTATTTAGAACACTAGAGTCTTATTGCGCTTTGCTGGGTCGCACCCAATGTTAGTTTCGTTTCTGTTTAACATTCGACGTCCGATATGACTTATTGTTTTCTACTACTCAAAATTTCATCCAAACAAAAACGTGTCTGCGAAGATATTTCGAATGATCGTATATTGCCTATTAATCGACCATGTACCGTCTACGAAACCTGTCTGAAATCTACGAGGACAGATTCCGATTGTTCACCTGCATCTTCTTCTTCTTTTTATTGTTCCTTTGTCCCGCATCGGTGCGAAATCGGCATCGTTATGAAAGTATTTGGCATTATCAATGTAAGGGGTGCTCGGATGCTCTTCCTGTCGTCACCCCTTTACCCCTGGGACAGAATATGTGTACCATAACTATCTGCGTGCAGTATTAATCATGTGAAACAGAATGAAAGTTTTCTGAATGTTTGCGAAACATGTAACTGCGGCAAGACTGGGTACCAGCCCAGTATTTCCGAAGTAGGATTAGAGAAACCGCCTAAAAGCAACATCCTGGTTGGCCGGCACACCGACCCCCGTCGGGGTGGATTTAATCCGGGGCCGGTGCACCTCCTCGTCTCGGAAGCGATGCTCAGTTGTTCAGCTGCATCTGCTGTTTGAAAAATAACCGAACTGTTTCATCCGCATGAAACTACGCTGATTCCTCGAGAAACAAAACATTTTTCCCTCCAAGAAACTACATAAAGTTTGAGGTCTACCTGAAGCGCAATACGTGGGCGTCAGTGATATTGGTCTGTAATTCTGTGCATACACTCTTTTACTTTTTTTATGAACTGGGGTGACCTCCTCTGCCATACCGAACTCAATCCCAATGAGCACATCCGAATGCCACCAAGCGAAATGTGCGTTGTTGGCCTGAGTGTCGACCAATATTCGTGAGACGTGAGCAGCAGCTGAGCAGTGACGGACAGGACTGGCTGCCCCATGCTTTCGATGTGCAGTGCAATCATAACCATAAGCAGTTCTAAGGTAGATGTGTTAAATTAAATGCTCACGAGTCCATAATCGTAAATTTTTGGTTAACAGTTTCGTTCGAATGATAATATTAGGGATGATTGGAGACAGGAAAGGAAAGGGGATGGTGCCACATGATTCCGCAGAATGCTTCTAGTGTCCAATAGCATTCCGGGGACCGTCAAAGTTCACGTCGTCATCCTACTGACAGACCACAATATCTCCCCACTCCACAAGATACATTGGATAGGTTTGGCATTCAGTCTAGGGCATAGGTGCACTGTCTGGCAGTCAGGAACTGTGCACCATGACCTTTCTCAACCTGTCGACCAAATACTAACAAGGGTTTATTGATCCTACCCACTACGTGGTGCCGGTGATCTTGAGAACCATGGAAGTTTACACCTGCTCTATGGTAGCCACTATTATTTGCAGTTCGCATTCATATTTAACTCAGCAACCTTGCATTTGTAAACTGAAGGGCGTACATGAGACAAAGCGCTAAGTGAAAGCATATATTTTACAGTTATTTAGTGTGGGTAACAGACGATAATAGTACTCAGCCTTATTAAAAGTGTAATTGAACAACTAGTTGTTTCATTTTATTTCATTCGAACAAGGGTGTAGTGTCCATTTTGAGGCTGAAGTTCACTCTTGTGTCCGTGTTTGGTTACAAATAAATTTGTTTTTGCATAGTATACGCCTTGAGAAAAAAAAATATTTTTCTTTTTACCCACATATGTTTTGCTTAAGTTTGCCACCATCAGTGTGTATGTGTACAGATGTTAAGACCAATTTTCTTGTTATTCAATAGAAAGAAAATAAAAAACCGGCCCGATGCTGCTGTAACTTCAGCGAAACGTGTCTAGGTAAAAACAAGAAAAAAAAACGGATACCATCCAACACAAAGAATGTAGCGAATCATCATTGGCAGCACCGCAGCGGTCTCATCCTCCCTTGTAGCCATGTGGTTGTACATCGTTGATATCTCGTTTAGCTTCTGAGTTATCGTTGTTCGAGTGAAAGATGATACAGAGTCCGCGAAGATTATTGCAAATACCTGATTTACGGGTGCAGCAAGGCAATATTAAATGTTATATGAATAAAATCAAACACTTAAGCAAACGTTAGAGTTTACGAAAACAGATTATGGGTGTGATTCTTTACGCCGAAGTCACTGTCACGAATGGGTCTCCCGATTAAAAGGTGAACATCAGTCAACTGAAGATGACACTTCGCCCAGGAATGCCTTCGACCTCAAACGAGGACGGTCACTTTCATGCACCTGGAGTCTGTCATCTGTCGTCTCTTGAAAATTTAACATACAACAAGTTACAGAAAAGTGTTTTGTCGAACATTTATAATTATTAATTCCTTGCTTAACGTGAATAATTTGAAGGAAACAGTGATGATGGTTAAGCTACGCACCAACATTCGTAAAATATTGTAATTCGTCGTATTTTAGTACAATTAAATATTACATTATTAAAAAAAGTCATCGTAATCTAAGAGTAGCGCAGTAATAAAAACCTCATGGGTCGGGAGTTCGATCACAGCCACTGCTTTTATTTTCAATAGAAGTCATCAGAATGGCAGCGTAAACTTGCGCATAAGGAGCAACCCTCGTTCTGTCAATAGTCTTGTCAAGGGGCGTGGAGGTGATGTTCTGGGCATACTATTGTCCTTGTTATAGGAAACTGCTCCTAAAAGGCGAAAGAATCAGAAGTGATCAGACGAATGACGAATTCAAAAGAGAGTGGAAGAAAGTGCATCAGAGACACCTAAAGTGTATGCACAGGAAAACTGGGCTGTGATTGATAGGGTGTAGTGATGATCTCTCCACTGGAAAAGGTTCGAATTTGTTCCCCACAAGGATCTCCAGGAGGTCAAATGAGAGGAGACTATGAAAAAAGATTGAATAAACAACGAAAGGATAACATTACACAAATCGGAGCGTGGAATGTCATCGAAGGTCAGTGAAATGAAATGGAAATAAGACACTAATTTCTGGCTACACGAATGCAGAGAAACAGTATCAGCAGGAGGAAAAGGTATAACGGTAGAGGGATTGTTTATGAATAGGAAGGTGGGTCAGAGAGAGAGTTACATTGAACATATCATCGGAAGGATCGACGGCAACAACAACAGTTCAGGTATATATGCCGACGTCACAAGCAGGAGATGAAAAGAAAGAAAGAGAACATGAGGGCATCGAAAGTGTCACTCAAATTGTAAAGGGAGATGAAAATCTAATAACCGTGAGCAAGTGGAACGCTATGGTAGGGAAAGGGACAGAACAATTGGAGAAGGCCTAGAGACACGAGGAGATAGCTATTGGATTACATCAAGGTGAGATAGAGAAATCGAAATTAGATACTGAATTGTAATGTGTACCCGGGAGTTTATATAGACTCACACCACAATTTAGTAATAACGAAGTGTAGGTTGAAGTATTAAGAGAATCGTCTGAACGAATCAACGGGGAAGAAAGTGGGATATTGAAGTATTGGGGAATGGTGAGATACGTTTGGAGTTCGCTAAGGCTGTAGATACTGCGAAATGAGTACCATAGTGACCAGTTCAGTTGAGGAGAAATAGACAATTCTGAAAAGGGCAATCACATAATTGGGAAAGACAAATATACACTGCCAGACAAAAAACTAAAGCTCCCAAAATGGCTGGAGAACTCTAGTGAAACTTACAAAGAAATCAGCAGTGTAAGTCCACTTATGAATATGACGTTGTACCCCCTCTTGCCTGGATGCGTGAACTAATTTGGTTGGGATGGGTGTCATAAAGCCGTTATATTCTCTCCTGAGGGAAGCTAGCCCAGTGCTGTTGTAACTGGTCCTCGATATCCTGGTGAATGGCACTGTGATGGAGTTCACGTCCAAGATGGCCCCACACATTTTCTACAGCAGACACATCTGGGGAACTTCTTGGCCATGGGAGTACCTCAACAGCAGACAGTTCATAGAAACTCGTGTCACGTGTTGCCGAACACTGTCCCACTGAAAAATGGCACCACAATACTGTCGCACGAGAGGTAACAAATGAATGTTCGTGACGCACTGTTGTGCCCTCAGAGTTCCCTCAGTCACTACCAGCCATGACCTGAAGTCATATCCAATGGCTCCCACCTCATGATGCCAGGAATAACACTGCCTTGCCTCTCCGAAACAGTGGAAGGATGGGATCACTCTCAAGTCACCGCCATAATTGTCGACGACAGTCATCCAGCGATTCATCACTGGACACAATGCTACGCCATTTATCAGTCGGTCACGGCACCACTCCAAATGCAGCCGTTTGCGTTGTGGTGTTAACGGCGCCTAGCATGGGACAGTAATTCCCTAGTTCGTCCCCTGCAAGTCTCTGACCAATGGGGCACTATAACACAAAATGTGCCAGGGAGTCTTGTACTCGGATGGCAGGCGCAGATGTGAAGGGGTTACCTCCACTGTGGTGATCAGACGTGGTCTACTGGAATCTTGACGAAGAGTATGCCTACCATCGCGATCCCATGCAGTCAACACTAGGCCACTGTCAGAACCGAATGCCCCACAAATCTGGATATTGCACGATTAGACCACCTTACCAAATAGGCATCCACAACGTGACTCCTTTCAAACTCTGTCAGGTGCTCGTAACACAGTCTCACCCGACTACGTGGTATCTCCGTGTCCTTCAATATTATCACTCAGCACCTGACGCTGTTCACGCCATACGAGGCATGCTAACACGAATGACAGTAATGAACGCTGGTGATCGCTCTACCTATCACAGACCGCTGCAGCTCTAATCATTTACAGTGATGCCAATTCTGTGTAAGTGTACGAAGTTACTTTGATGTCCTACCATGTCTTTTGGGTGCTTCACATTTTTTTGTCAGGAAGTATAGGTATAAAGAAGGTTTCCGCAAGGAAACCTTGAGTAACAGAAGAAACACTTCAAATGATCAACGAAAGAAGGACGTACAAAGATGCTCAGGAAAAAAAGGAATAAAGTAATATAAGTCACCTTTTCTTAAAAAAATGGTTCAAATGGCTCTGAGCACTATGGGACTTAACATCTATGGTCATCAGTCCCCTAGAACTTAGAACTACTTAAACCTAACTAACCTAAGGACATCACACACATCCATGCCCGAGGCAGGATTCGAACCTGCGACCGTAGCAATCGCGCGGCTCCGGACTGAGCGCCTAGAACCGCTAGACCACCGCGGCCGGCACCTTTTCTTAGTCATCAGTCTTCTGACTCTGAACTTTGACTCTTTAATTACTACTTTTAATATTTAATTTACTATTTTTACAGTTCAACCGTTTCTTGTACTAGTTAGCGTAGGCTTTCTGTAAACTTGCCTTCTGTACCTAGTATCGATTTCAAACAACTTAGTTATTTTGGGTCAGTATGTGAGGTATTCAGGAAGTGTTGTTTTAGTTCCGGCTGTGCCGGCCAATCAACTCACAGTTGATAAGTTTGGGACATGGATTTGAAGAAGACACTCGCGTGTTCCATCGTGCTGGAGGTCGGTGACATTCAGGGGTCTAATGCCGTTTATCGCTGTTTTGTTGTACGGTGATGCGGTGAAAGGTAGCTTGGCTGTACGCAACAAGAACACACTCGCAATACGATTGTGCTAATCACTCACAGCGAACACGTGGTTCATGTGTAGATATTTTCTTGATGCGTGTAGTGATGCTGCTGTAACTTTCATGGCCTCGAAGCGTGCCTCATATGTGGAGATTCGGACTTTGTGAGGAAAATACGTTTTGAGGCTCTGTACAGAGTCTGTTTATTATCAGTCCGGATGGTAGTAAAGTCAGTTTCGTCACAGCCGATATCAACGAAACTTTGGCACTACTTGGAAACTTGTAAAGATTATATTTTATTTGATTTTCATACATATTGGAACCCTATTTGCAGCATGTGTTCTGAGCACTTACATTGTTGTTGTTGTGGTCTTCAGTCCTGAGACTGGTTTGATGCAGCTCTCCATGCTACCCTATCCTGCGCAAGCTTCTTCATCTCCCAGTACTTACTGCAACCCACATCCTTCTGGATCTGCTTAGTGTATTCATCTCTTGGTCTCCCTCTACGATTTTTACCCTCCATGCTGCCCTCCAATGCTAAATTTGTGATCCCTTGATGCCTCAGAACATGTCCTACTAACCGGTCCCTTCTTTTTGTCAAGTTGTGCCACATACTCCTCTTCTCCCCAATTCTATTCAATACTTCATCACACGCACTAATATGATTGAATTACTTTGTGAGAGTCAATTGTATGGATTTACATTCAAATATTCTTTCAAATTAATTCTCCTTGCTACTAATTTTCCTACTCTTGAATTACGCTGACTAGCGCTCAGCTGTTGGACTACGATGACTTTCTGTGAAACGTACCATTTGACTTTAGCAATAGAAAGAATCTTTAGGAGTTTATTACTGCAATTAATATCAAGAAGACTGCTGACTAGTAATCAATACGAGCATCATATTTTGCACTTGCATGCATGCTTTTCAGAAGAAAAGGTGGTTGTTGCTATTAATGCAGCTGGTAGACACGCAGTACTTTATTTTATAGAAAAATGTGCTCATTTGATGCCTTTTATCTGTGAGTTGTTGCGACAGATTGGGTCCAAATGCCCACTGCACTGCATGAAAGTACAAGCCACCGTGCTGTACGCATCTTTATGGCTGGTGAGACATTTGATGCAATTACACATGTTCACCGAAATTCAGTTTTCTTTTATTATGCCCACTGTAAATCGTTGCGCAAAGAGGTGTTCACTGTCTAGGAAACTTTTCTACAAGCTCTTTGCTGCAAGGTCACGTTACTAATTTAATTCATCAGTCTAAACATTGTATTTAACGAGGCATGTTTCTTAATTCAGGGCATATTCGGACTTACCTTCGTAGGTAATCCATATTTAAAACCTAGCAGGAACCATACAACTGGTTTGATGTGGTCCGCCACGAAGTGCTCCCTTCTTCCAACCTCTTCATTTCAGAGTAACACGTGCATCCTGTGGCCTCAGTTATTTTTGGACGTCTTTCTCAACAGTTTTTACTCTCTACAGATCCCTCTAATACTGTGGAAGTTATTCCCTGAAGTCTTACCGCATGGCTTATCATCCTATCTCTTATTCATGTCAATGTTTTCCCCTAAAAATGTCCCTTTTTTCAGCGATCTTGCGGAGAATCTTCTCGTTCCATATCTAACATGATCTCTTCAGTTATCTTTGCTTAGGAATGAAATAAATAGGACGTACACAGAATCTAAAGCGAAATGGCTGTAGGACAAATGTCAAGAAATTAGAAAAGAAATTGTCGTTGGAGGGACAGGTTCAGAATATGTGAAAATCAAGACAGTCTTTGGTTAAATTAAATGAAAAGCTGTCGACATTATGAGTCCAGGAGGAAGTCCATTGTTTAACTCAGAGGCGAGAGCTGGTAGGTGAGAAGAATACAGTGAGAACCTCTACGAGGGGGAGGAAGTATTTGCTGACATGACAAAAGAGGAAACGAAAGTAGACATGGAAGACATAGGAGATCTAGTATTACAGTCACAATTCGAGAGAGCTTAGGAAGACTTGCGATCAAATAAGATGAAAGGTATAGACAACATTCCTCCGGAATTTCTAAAACCATTGGGGTAAGTGGAAACCAAACGACTATTCATGCTGATGTGTAGAAACTGTGCGACTCGAGCCACACTACCATACTTTCGGAAAAATGTTATCCGCATGACAGAAAGGATAGCTTAGCAGCTCATGTATCCAAGTAGCTGACAAGAGTAATGTACAAAATAATGGAAAAGATAATTGAAGATCTGTTAGATGACTATCAATTTAGCTTCAGGAATGGTGAAGGCTCCAAAGAAACATTTCTGACGACGTAATTTACTTTGGGTGCAAGACATACAAAAAGCGTTCGACAATATAAAATATTCCAAGATATTCTACGTTCTCACAGTAATATATTTAAGCTATAGGGAACTGCGAGTAATATGCAGTACGTATAAGAACCAAGAAGGAACAATAATAATGAAAGAACGGGAACGAAATGCTCAACTTAAAAATTATGTAAGACAGGGATGCAGCCTTTCTTCCTTGTTCTTGACTTTGTACGTCGAAGAAGCAACAAGGAAGTAAATGACAGGTTCAGTAGTGGGGTTAAAATTCAAGAGGCAAGAATATCAATAACAAGATTTGCGGATGACACTGCTACCCACAGTGAATGCGAGGAAAAATTACAGGACATTCTGAAAGGAACGAACGGTCAAATGAGCACAAAATATGGATTCAGTGCAAAACCAAAAGAAAACAATGGTAATGAAGTATAGCAGAAAGAAGGTCACTCATAAGCTTAACATTAAAACTGGGGATCACAGATTAGATGAAGAAAACGAATGCTCCTACGTTGTAAGCAAAATAACGTGTGGTGTAAGAACCTGTCAGGATATGGTAGTGAAACATGGACTTTTGGGAAACCTGAAGAGAAAAGAAACAAAGCGATTGGAATGTGATGCTATAGAAGGGAAATTTGGTGGACTGATTATAAAGGAGAAGGTTCTCCGCAGAATAGGCGAGGACAGAAATATGTGAAAAACATTTAAATTTGTTTAGACATCAGGAAATGACTTCCAAGATACTAGGAGAAGCTGTAGATGGTAAAAACTGTAGGGTAACACAATAATTGGAACACACACAGCAAATAATTCTGGACGATGGGTGTAAGACCTACTCTGATATGAAGAGCAAGTCGTGGTGGGTCGCATCAAACTGTCTACTGGACTGAAAAAGAAGAAAAAAGAAAAAAAAAATACGATTCATGCAAAGGCCGATCACAGGCGACAAAATTCCAGCCGCCTCAGTGGACTAGCAAACGATCTCAATTCCCAAAATAGTCTTAATCGAATGTCAAACTAACGCTTACAGATTCTTTTCATATCAATAGTTTCTAATTTTAGCTTCGTCAGACAATCAACTGTTAATCCCTTGCAAACGTTTTGAAAACGTTTCGCGGAAAAGATCCGCCAGAAGACCAGTTTGTCTCAAGAAAAGTTATGGTTTTGTTTAGTTTTGTGCCAAAAGAGGACAGCCACTGAAGGACGTTCGAAGAAAAGCTCTTTAGGACTGCCTGGTGAAATAAAAACTCTGCTAAGAGAAGGGGATGAATAGAGGAGGGAGTAGTTTGAGGAAGATAACAGTTAAACGTCTGAAAGCTAAATAAAAATGTTGTCTAAAAGTTCCGTTACTCTTTGAACAGAACTCGTACGGCATATCGTGTCATCAGTAGGCAAAAAATAGAGACAGATTATACAATGTTAATACAATGTACTTCATTTATGTTCGTGAGTGGACTTGTTAAACCGAAAAATTTATAGTTAGCGCAGAATTTATCCAAACAGACGTGGAAAAACATTTCGAAGTCACGGACAGGCTGGGAAGTTCCTTGTCGAACACTATAATGGTAGAGCGGCCACGCCTTACCGATGCAGGAACGCATTCGCTACTGCGTTCCGCTTGGTGGCCGCCCAACACGCAACCTTTTCTGCAGTACTGCACGTTACGGCAGCAAGGCCACCTCTTGGAAGTCTAATGCCAGTAATAGCCTAGTTCCCGTTACGATAATAATGACTTATATTCTCTGCAACTCGGGGCATAGACGCGTAAATGTCGTAGGTGGACTGCTGAGACTGGCACATTCATACACACTACATGTGGGAGACGGGCATCCACAATCAGGTTTTCTGAAATTACAAATTACAGGATCGATCCTATGAAAAAACACTGCCTATTGTCTTCGCAACCTTTCGCCAACCTGAAGTTATACTCGGTCTATTGTGACTTCGTCAGATATCGCCCAAGCAAGTCTATGAAAGGCCAATCAAACGGAAGTAAATCTCACAAAGCCGGCACCATGCTTGAAGAACATAACCTAAATCGAGATGCGTCACGTTTGTCAACAAAGAAATATCTCACTGTCAGGAAGTTGATTGAAATATCGAACAAGAAGGAGAACAGACCACACTTTAACCCTATTTAACTACCTGCAGAATTGTTAAGTATCTATTCTCACAGACGTAACAGTACATTAATAGCTGTGAAAACTTTGAAAATGCTCAATCGTATCTCGGAGGACAGGTGATCTTACAAATGAAGACCATCGATGAAACTTAGTTTCTGTCATGCAATACTTGCGTCCATTGACTTTAGACACCTATACTCTCACATCGCAGATTCCGTCCAGCCCAGAGCTAATATCTAATTACAATAATTCCTTCTTTCACACAGTACTTTATTGATAAAATTAAGCACTTCTTGGGATCATGGACATACTGGCCAGCGTTTTCCTTAAAGAATATATGCAAAATAAAACGTTTAATAGCATACTAGAAGCAGAATAGTAGGAATATAATGTGATGAATATTTATCAGAGCCTAAACTATACAAAGTGTTTCGCAAATGAACAACGGAGCAATTAGAACAGCTGAACAGGAAATCACGCTGCTAGAACTAGGTACGCATAAAAAATAATAATAATCAGCAGACATGTGAAGGAAACTCACAATTATGGACACAAAAATTCACAACACGTACGATTATACACAAGCATGCTAGTTTAGCACACATGCTACTCAAACTAATTAGAATTTCTCTCATCACAGAATCACAGGCAATACGTAAATACAAGCAAACAAACGAAAACAGGAAATACAAAAGAATATTGATCATAAACATGAATAACAATCTGTGAAAAGTGTAAATGAATACAGATGATGGACGCTACAGAAGCAGTACTCAGAAATAGCAAATTTTTATCAGAAAAAATAACAATACACAACATACTAAATAGCAAGTGAGCCCTCCGCCCTGTACAGCAACACAGTCACGCAACAGTGCTCTGGGCTTTCAAAATAATTGAAATCAGAAAATCGACATACAATTATGCTAATGCAGAAAACACCAATAACACCTAACATAACTGGAGATAAATTCAAAAGTGAAATTCAACACATTCCCAGTGTAATGATAACTCCGTGATATTTCGGGCGAATGCCGGATTTCTGTAACTTCCTGCCAATAAATTTCGGCACTTAGTCTCTGGCCCTTCTCATATGAATACTAGAGAGAAAATACTTTGTGTATGTGTGTGTGTGTGTGTGTGTGTGTGTGTGTGTGTGTTTGTGTGTGTGTGTGTGTGGTAGATCCAAAGTGCTACCTTCATTTGAATCCGGACTTCTGGGGTGAGGGAAGTTCATGATTCAATTTTGGTCTTATTTTGGAATGAGCAGAGGCTTCGGCTCGTATTCTGTAGGCCCTACTACAGTGGCGGTTTCTGCGATTAGTTTGTAGTTTTATCGTGATGTCTCCACAACTGCACAAGGCACTTTTACCCAGTTCCACAATTCTGGGGTGACTGCGCCTTTGCGTTCCAGGTTTCTGTTGGTAAGCCGTAGCTCGAAGATTTTGTCCAGTAGAGTTTGTATTTGGTCGCAGATCGGTGCTTAGTGTTCTTGATAGAAGTCGTTGATTCGAGCCAATCTCGAGGAACCAAGGATGACACTTAAACAACTGTTCAGGATCACCTGCAGTGGCTTGAGATTCGTGCTGCTAATCATTCCCTCCGTTGAGCAGCCGTTAGGTAATGCGGGTAGGACCATTGTCGTAGCGTTACACAGTCTAAGCTTTGCCTTCACGTTCATTTGCACGCTGGCCATTGGGGAGGTAGAGTTGGTGCTAGAGATGTAATAACTGCACCTTCTTAGACTTGATGTAAAATTTGAAAAATTATTTGCTGTCCAGAATTTACCTCTGATAATTGACTTGACTGGTCCAGGCGATGAATCGGTAGTGTATAATAAGTCTTTCACTCAGTTCGGGACGTCGGTGAGTGAACATGATCTCACTGGTTTTTCAAAGTCGAGTTGAATGTGGTTCGTTGCTTCCCATTCTTCCGCTGAAGCGAGCTGACGTTGTAATCGCCTTATGGCAGCGATGATTCGTCTGCTGTTCGTTAATAGGGCGTCGTCGTCTGCAGACTGGAGAAAAAAGACATTGGCAGCACTGGTAAAAAACTTTTACATACGCGATAAAGAGTGTCGGCGATGCTTGTGGAGGGCCTTTAGTTTCTAGCTTGGTAGTTGTCCATCAATACCGAACTTTGTCCGTTGGTACTGTAAAAAGCTGGCAATCAATCTAAGGCAGCAGTCTGGAATGGTCTGGAGATCTTCAGGTTTGAGAAACAGCTTATTTCGCTACACCCTGTCGTAGGCCGTTTCGATGTCTAAAAATATCACTGTAGTACAATTACACACATTGAGAGTGTAGGCTATGTATTCCATTCTCAGCAGGAGTTGGAGTGCTGCAGACAGCGAAGGCTGCAAGACGAACTGATCAGGCCAAATGACGTCGCGATCAGTGATGAAAGGTCGTAATCGGTGCAGGATAAGCTGTTCCAGAATTTTGACAGTGTGATAGAAGGCTGATTCGTCAACAGTTGGCTGGTTAACTTGAGCCTTTGTTAGGTTTTGGAATTGGAACGACATTGGCAACCTTCCATAGTCCTGCAAAACAGCCAAGCCTCAGGAGACTGTTGTAAATTCTCGTGAGCTGTACAAGATGTTTACGGGGAATGTATTTGAGATGCACGCTTGTAACACTGTCTGGACCAGCGGCAGAGTGAGTTCCCAGTTTTATGATTAGCTTCTTGACCTCTGTTGGGATAGTCAGTACTAGTATAGTTCTTAGCTTGTTGCCTTTAATTTCCTGAACCCTGTGGGGGACTCGTTCAGTCTCGACATCGTCTTCCAATTCTTCGATCATATTTTGGGCTTCGAAAGTGGTCACAAAAGTTCCTACCTTGCCCGACGGGTCATAAATCAGACCCGGCTGACCCTGAATTGCTCTCTTCGGTGACCCTGGGTTTTGTAGATTTCTGACCTAATTCCAACGGTCTCGTGACTGAAGTACAAGAGAGGCCATCTTGTCCTACCCTAGTTCCTCTTTTGTTTTTCAGCTCGTTGGTGCAGTTCTCTGGAGAGCCTCCTCATCCCTCTATGGTCCTCTGGGTTGCAAAACCATTACCAGCGTCTTGATGTCCTGTGTTTTAGGGCTTTGAGGTGCTGCGGCATCGAAGGAAACGGGTCCTGGTACGAGACATAGGAGAGGCCCGTTTAAAAGCTCACTTGGTTTTCCCTGTGAGGTTGGAAATGGATCCATCAATGCTCACTGCAGTCGATAAAACATCAGTTGGGTGCTCCTTATTGATCAGTCACCGTTCGAATTGGTCACAAATGCTGATCGATGTCAGTGGACGTGGCAGGTGCTCCAGAGCATCAAACTTTACACTGATAACCGAGTGATGATCAGATGTAATCTCATTAATTGTCTGTAAATGGAAGTTCAGCCGCTGGTTCTATAACATGGCCATGTCCAAACAGTCGGGGCTGTGGGTAGGATTTGCCAGGATATGGGTTGGATCTTCCGCTCTGAAAGTAATCGCTTCGAACCCTTCTTCCCGGTTGTAATGTTGAAGTCCTCATGGGTTGGTTCTCTGTGAATTCGAAGCTTGGTGTTTGGCGTTTAAGTTCTTACATAATAGCGCTTTCGGGTAGTGGTCGAAACGCATTTAGAAATCGTCTTCCTCGAAAGGTAATTGCTGGCTGACGTGTGATGATGCCGTAGGATGACGAGACCACTATCGCTGTGGCTTCCAGAGTTGCCAATGGTGGGAGGGCGGCCAGAGCATGTTCAACTGATTTACTGATTAAGATCACTGTACCTGCCCCATGGCCATTTGCACAGTCCGTCCTACATTCAGTCATGTTCTTCAGTTTGAAGGTTTGGGTCGGACGTAGGCGCATTTCGTGACTAAAGAATGTCTATCCGGTGCTGTATGATGAATTCTTCCAGTTCGATTTTTCTGTTTAGTACGGCGTTGGAGTTAAATATGGAGAATGAGAGTACTTTGATCCTGATGGATTGCGATGTGTCATCGTTACCGTTATCGCTCGTTTTCGTGTCGCGTCCGTTGGCCAGGTCTCTCGCTTGCTGGGCTCTCCTCCTCCGATCGTTGTCAATGGTCTTCTAGTTGCTGGCCGGTGGAGGTTGAGTGTTGGCAGCTGCTAGATTGTACTCCCTCAAGTGTGAGGGTCTTCCTGCCGTAGCTTATGACAAGCGGAGCGGCTGATGGCACCCTGGCTTTCACCTGTCACATAGGGAACACAGTATGGTGACTATCACGTGATGTTACTGGCGATTTTTTCAAACGAGCTAAGGTACAGATCGGTCTGTTACCACAGCCAAGGCTATTGAGTATCACATTCACTCAAAACCAAACTGTTACCTTCCTACCTAGCCTATGTCTCGAGCTGTAGTACAGGCCTGTGTGTCATTACAAGCAGTTTTATTTTATTGTTATTATTATTGATTTCAAATTCGTTGGCTTCTCCAACTAACAACAAAGCTGCAAATATATGCACCAGGAGGTGACGTCACAACAGCCATTAACATTACGTCACTGGCCAAAGCCGACGACTCGTACCGAACATCCGTCTAGACCCGACAAGCCACAACGGACGGCGAACAGTCGTAGCCAAGGCGGCTGCTGGGCCGCACGCGCACCGCGGTCCGCCCTCTGTGGCATCGCTCTCTCCTCTGTTGAAAATACAGGGAGCTCCGCTATTTAAGATCCCGGTGGTACACGTGGTGTACCCAATTGTCACTGCGCATGCGTTGCTTCAGCGCATGCGCTGTTGCTACAAGTCAGAGCGCTGCGCCGAGCGCTCTCCGTACCGAAAGCTCGCATCATCGATATCACATCGGTCGTTCTCACACGCTCACATCGGAGACCGGCGGCCGATACGTAGGGCATGAATATTTTTTTAATAACAGGATTCCACGCAATATCTAAATGGAAGCCCCATCCGACTGATAAGGTCCTCAGAGAGTCGTATTTCGTGTGACTCATTAATTACGGAGTTCTAAAAGTTTCACCGATGGGCCACAATTTTTGTTTCATTGTATTTCATCGAATGACTCGTTGAAACAGACCTGCTGGCTTGGAGGTGGCGAGTATGCTGCTAGTGTTCATCGACGCGTTCCGTAACAGTGCTCGTCGTTTGCCCTAGATAGGGTGGTCAGGAACAGTCTGAAAAGATTGTAAGGGTGTTTTTGGGTAGGTTGTGCTGAGAAATGTTTGTTAAGAAAAAAAAAGAATACTTTGCGCCGTTTCCGAGTTAATTATCGTCGAAGTTAGCCAATCACGCCGTTTCGGGCATATATTCAAGCGGCCCGAAGCAGGCGGTGTCGCCAAATGTGGTCTCCGTTTGGTTTCCTAAAATCGAACAAAAGAGCGATACAAAAATTGAACATGGGACGGTAGTAAGAACCTAAATGGAGCCAAAGGGTGAGCAGTCTCGTGCGATATCATCTATGTTATTAGAACAACTGACACTGATTGTACCTGGTGGGCTGCTTGAATTTGCTGGCGCAACCTCCTGATTGGCTTACTTCAGTGCTAATTAACTCCGAAACGGAGCAACGTATCAATTTTTTTCCAAACAATTATTTCTCAGCACAGCCTACCCTGCAACTCCCTTACTAACTATTCAGACTGTTTCCGACCACACTGAATAGTATAGAATTTTATTGTTAACAGCTATTTCTCAGCACAACTTACCCCGCAACACCATTCCAAACTCAGACTGTTTTCGATCACACTGTGTAAGATTTACCGCACTCGCACGGAAGCCTATAAACACCTGATTTGCGCAGCTGTATGTCGTCTTTGACAGATTTTAGAAGCGATGAGATATTTGATTGAGGACGAAAGATCGCTTTAACCTTATATATACTAACAGCCTGTGAAAACAGGTCTGTATGAATTTTCTTTAAAAATCTCAAACTTCCAAGTGTGCGATCGGTCTTACGTCGTACTAAGACGTATACAAACGGCATATAATTATCTTGGTCCATCTCTGTGGTAAACTTTATGTTGAAGAAACTCATGGAGACTGTCCAGATCATGACGCTTAATTATAAATTGCCATAATATTGCTAGTATGAAAACTGCTCATTCGACTGCCCACTCCACAAAATCTTCCATTAAATTTTTTGGTCATCAGGGAAAACGGAGGACTCCCCATGGTGACACTGTCAAATTGTTCGAAAATTCGTTCTTACATAAAAAGGTACTACGAGGAGAGAGAGTGATCAAACATTTTAATGTCGGCCACAAACCTTTTGCCATTGAGCTGTGGCGAGTTCACCAAGGCAACTTTTATAAAAAGGGAAACAGCATCAAAACTGATCAAAAAGACGTTGCTTTCCCTCTTAAGTGACTTAAGTCTGCTGATAAAATAAATACAATTTCTTACATGATGTAGACACTTGTTTAGAATAAGCCTGAGTAAAGACGCAAAGTACACTGCTGATAAAAATATTCAGCACCCTCAAGTACTGTGCCCAATGGCACCAGAGTGCAACGTATGCATTTTGAGGACTTGTCATTCATTTTTCGAGGTCATCTCCGATTGTATGTCTCCCAGGAGGCCTGTCTGTGCACCCTCTTTTTAACTCTGCCGGCAGTCAATGTGCTGAGCTTGCAGGGAAACAGGGTTTTCAACATTAATTATAGGGTACAACTTTGCCCCCCGAGGAGCACACACATCTGTTGAATAGGTTCAGCCATTTAAACAGGGTCGCAGTGTAGACGTGCAGGAAGCTGTACGGCCGTATATACGAAGTCCTGCACATGGGCACAATGCAGTGGTGGCGTGTCTCTGGTTTGAGCAGTCGTCTGTAGAACATTACCACATCTGCAGACCAGGTTCTGGATGTCTGCGTAGTACAGACACACGTCAATCCCGACGCACTGTGCAAGCAGCGTTGGCCGACCTGACGTTATCCAGGGACGAAATCCAGGTACATGTTGCACCTGCTTGTTATCAGCGACCATTGGGAGCCAGCTGCTAGCAGCAAGATTAAGATCACGTTTACCTCTGGCCAGGTTACCACTGACACTAGGACACTGCTAAGCGTGGCTACTATGGCGTCGTAAAAGAGTTGACTGGAGAGTTCAAAATGGTTCAAATGGCACTGAGCACTATGGGACTTAACATCTATGGTCATCAGTCCCCTAGAACTTAGAACTACTTAATCCTAACTAACCTAAGGACATCACACAACACCCAGTCATCACGAGGCAGAGAAAATCCTTGAGCCCGCCGGGAATCGAACCCGGGAGACTGGAGAGTGGTCTGGCGGTCTGCTGTCTTCAGTGATGAAGGCAAGTTCTGTCTGTCTGCGAGTGATCGAAGTAACCGTGTGTGGCGTATACCTGGTGAACTGCCTATTCAAAAGTGCATTCGCCCACTACACATAAGCTAGGTGAGGAGGCCCATCAGTTACATCTTGCAGTCACATGTTGTTTTCTGCGGGGTGAAGTAACCAGAGCCCGCTACATTTCACACGCTACTGCCTTTTGTTCGACAGAAAGGCGATGTGCTTTCTCAGCAGGACAGTGCACGTCCGCATACGGCTGCTGCGACGCAACACGCTCCTCGTGGTACGTAACAGCTGCCCTGTCCAGCAAGATCGCCAGATCTCTCGTCAGTTGTACACGCATAGGACACGATGCAGCGGGAACTTACCATACTCGTTCTCCAGGGCCTGCGAGAACTATTGCCGAACTGCAACAAAAGGCGGAAGATGGCAAGACGCTTGAGATAATCTATTGTAGGATGCCATTAGGCACCTTTATCATCGTTTACATGCGAGAAGATACATCTGTGTTGACGCCAGAGAGAGAGACGGGAGTGGGGAGGGGGGGAGGGGTACACTGAATATTGATGCGACTGTTTGGAAATCTTTTAATGCGACATTTGGTTTGAATTTGTTATCATACACTCTTGCAATGATGAACTACCTGTCACCTCACTTGTCAATAAAATGACGTTGTCATTGAGGATGCTGCAGTTTTTCCTCACATGGTACTTGTCCAATTCACAGATGGTTGCTCCAATATTGATCCAGTATAGCAGTATTGTTGTGGAAGCACGCCTTCTTTATAGATTTTAAGTAAGCCATACAGCTTAGGTGGAACTGAACTATGTGGTCACAGTCTCTTAATGACTTCTTTTTGTAGAGAACTGGAAACTAAAAGTTTCACTTTTTTCTCACTATGTAGATAGTACAATCCTTACCGACCTTGATATACGTCGAGATAAATAATAAAATACTGATCCTATGAATATAGTCCTTCTGCGACATGAACATGGCAGCATTACCTTTATCCGCTTCGAGTTATAAAGTATCCTCATCTACCCATAATTTAAGGAGAGTGGTGCTCCCAAAAGGTGAAGCGTTGCTCTTCGGCAATGTGGCTACGTCAACACACAACTAGACACCTGACAACTTCCCCCTGCTGCATATGTTAGAGAGGCCCGGATCTAGGGAGGGGGTTAGGTGACAGGGGAGGGGGAGACCGGGTTATTTGCCCCGGGCGGTAATTATCATATTCTTGAAGAAAAAAACCTTGTTTCACAAAGCGCCTTAGCATCCAGCGCACGTTAGTCTATCGATTATTCATAGGAATTTGAAACCCATGCCAGTCGGTTTTTGAACATTTTTGAACACATTATAAGTTGATTCCTGAACGAATCATAAGATGATTTTTGAATGCGGGCATCGTGTACGTGATGTCTCTGCCAGGGGAGTCCCCGCCGCGTCTAGGCGTCTAGAAATAGAAAACTTTCCCGCAGACAAAAGGCGACGGGTTTATACGAGCTGAGCCGAATAAACCCGAACGGGTGAATGCCAATCGCTGTTTGTTTATGTCGTTGATTGGGTGTGCTAACTATCATCGTAGCTATAATTATTAGTGAAATCCATAGATTCAGACTATCACAATGGAAATAAACGAAACATTTCACATTATCTTCTCGGTGTATCCAAGAAAATGAAATTTTGACAGATAATGTTTGCCAGATCGTTGCACTACCAGTTGTACACTCCCCAATTGGCAACCGCTTTAAGTTCTGTTCTCCGAATAGTGCGGAAACGCATTGTACAAATATGTAATAACGTCTAACTGGTGAATAAACGCAGGGTAACTGAATCTGTGTTTCTGGCATGGTTACTGAAGTTAACCGGAGAATAAGTTTTGATAATGACAGGAATAGTTACAGAATTAGTGTTGACAAGATTGTTCGTTAGAACGAGGACGGAGAAGATACGGGGATATCACACAAATCATATAGAAGAATATGACGATTCCAAATTTATATAAAAATTTTGTACTACTGCTTTCGATCTCATGCTTGAGAAACTGGAGCGTATGAATGGAATGTGAAACTATTTTCTACCATAAAATGTTTTGCTTGTAATAGGCCTAATAGGCATTTGACATTGGTACTTCTTGAATTATGTTCTATCGTGTTATTTATGTAAATGAAGTACATAAAAATGGTCATTTGTACCAAAACAGTTTCACTTATTTGGCGTTTATTACAACTGCAACAATATTAGAAAGCCATGTTTCGTTTTATCTAACAGACAGTGACAAAATAGACGAGATAAAATTGAGAAACAAACCAGACTTGGGTACTATTCATATTAACAGCTTTTTCAGTATCAGACATCGACATTTTGATTTTTCATGTAGGAAAACATTTGACGAACTTTCATGAGGTAGTAAATTCTTTCGCAGAAAGGAAAGCATGTCGTGTGAAGCTGCAGCAAGATCAGGAAGGAAAAGAAATGCTGGGACCTAAGAAATAAATAAATGTGTGCTGTATTGCTTGTCTCTTGTCTTTACTGACTTTGTGTTTCCCATATTTAACTTTATCTCACACAAAGAGAAAGTTATTAGCTAACAGGCAATAAAGAGTGCAGAATTTCTAAGAGTTTTTATTCCCTGGTTACAAGTAATCCCATCGAGTGCTATTTCTTTTTAAAGGGGATAGGATGCTAAACCGGCCGACGGGGAGCAGAAGAGGCACCACAGGACATTTTGATTTTCAGTGTCCTAAACATAGGTTTGACGGCTTCCATTACCAAATATACACGTTTGAATTCCACAGAGCGAAATACAGTAACGTACGATAGAAGAATGCTGTGTGAAGAGGCATGGGACTGGACTTTGGCACACTTAAGACCGAATAACATGTTTTACATTTCCTCGAACATATATGGTTTATGTAGCAAACTCATCAGAAAGATGCACGCCACAAAGTGAACATATTCTTGAATAGTCGATTTTTTATTTTTTAAGTTTTCGGCGTTCTATCTCAAACGCTTGAGGGGAAGGGGGGCACTATCAAATTTTTGCCCCGGTTCGGAAATATTGTAGGCCCGGGGCTGCTGTTAGACGGCGCACAGCCTCTTCGATAGATCTGACAAAGTCAACTAGTGGTGAGGAAACAGACGTAAAACGAAATTTGTCCTGCTGCTACATATAAACGCAAATAATATGTGTCCCTGGAAAAAGAAGCCAAATGACGCCGAGTAAAAAAAAACACTTTCCCTTACCAGACGCATGCTCGCTTTGAATTTGATGTTATTTACAGCTGCGGTAATAATAAAATACACAATTTTCGCAAACAACGGAATAATGCCCTGTCTTTGCAACCTAATGACAATGTCAATGAGATCAGAACGACGCTCTTCTTTCACGTACCTTATCCAAACTTCGGATACAGTGCATCATTTCCTCCCCATAGATCTGATTGAAGTGAAATTTAAATCTCTGCTAGCATATAGGCTGTTCTACGAAATTTCGAGAGAACTGAAGGGTGTCTATAACTTGCTGCCACAAAATATCGGAGCAGAGTTCTCAGGTCATCTTCAGGTGAATATTGACGAGAATTCACCAAGCTCTTCTGTTAAAGGCACCGGTGTACATGTGTGGTACACCAAGTTGTTGCCCATGCTTTACTAGAGTGCGTGCGCTTCTTTTTCAAGTCATTGCTCAGCGCAGAGCGGCCTCCGCGATGATGGCTCGTCTCATCTGTATCAGACCTAACGTCTTCAGAAAGACGCCGGCTTATATAGGGAAACCGACGGGCACCGTTCAGGTGCGCATCGTGGAACACCAACACCCTTTCAACCTCCAAGTCAGCAGTCCGCTACCACTGGATACTGTGTTTCTACGGGCTTTTTGATGAAATACAATGAAACAAAAATTGTGGCCCGTAACTTCGTAATCAATTAATGATTGGAAATATGCAGCAGTATGGCGGTTTCGATTTGGACCCTGCATGAAATCCTGTTATGGGAAAACTTCGTGCTCTATGTATCCAGCGTCTTTGCCCGATGTTACTGCGTGTGAAGACGACCGATCTGGTATCGAAGAAGCGAGTTTTCAACACGGAGGGCGCTCGGCGGAGCGGGCTGTCTTGCACCGGAAGTGCATGTGCAGTGACAACTGCGTACACCACGCATTTACCATCTTGGTCTTAAATAGTGGAGCTCAATGTGTTTTCATCAGATTACACCTGAGGACAGCCAGAAGAGTCAATGCTGAAACAACATGGCGGAAAGTTACAGACATCTGGGAGGTCGCCCAAAGTTTCATGGAACAGTGCTGGAATATTTCAAATAACCTGTATCAACTCTCCTCGGTGAGAGTGTGATTTGGGACGGGGATCTGTTCTACCTTTTTGAACGATCCAGTACGAAAAAGTTTGGGAGATTGTCAAACGTATTGTATTGTGTTTATAGCACGTGTGTATTTGCAATTTCCAGTTCGGCGCTGAATTATGAGACAACAGTATAGACATTCAGGACGTATGGATCTTCCTATCAGTTTTCGGTTTTCAGTGCCCTAGCGAAGTTAGAAGAGGGCAAGAGTGAGACTCATCGGAACTCCGGAATCCATCTTCGATGTCACTACGTTGGTACCTCGGTAACTACTTTTCTTGGGACGTGAGAAACATACGTAAAATTCTACAGTGCCTGTTACATCAGAATTAATTGAAAGCGTTGTTCACTCACAAATCTGCACACACAAAGATTACACTCGGAGGTAGGCCGCGTCACAGTTGAATATAATGCGTGGAGAAACGCTTTCGATATAAGTGAAACTGATGAAATCCGTCTCGACTACCAACTGAAGCAGTGGAGACCGAAAGAAGGTTAGGCATGGCGTGTCGTAAGCTGTCAGCTATCAACAGAGTCGAGTCACCGAAGGGAGAGCGCTTCTACGCCTGCATCTCACGAAATACGTAAAAAGGTATTACATTTCGTTCAAAATGGTTCAAACGGCTCTGAGCACTATGGAACTCAACATCTGAGGTCATCAGTCCCCTAGAACTTAGAACTACTTAAACCTAACCAACCTAAGGACAGCACACACATCCATGCCCGAGGCAGGATTCGAACCTTCGACCGTAGTGGTCACGCGGTTCCACACTGAAGCGCTTAGAACCGCACGGCCACACCGGCCGGCTATTATATTTCGTCTCAGTATCGTAGTTAGCGTAAGGAGAAATTTCTCTCAGACTACGTTTTGTAATATTTCATCGGGCTGTAGTTTTAAATTTCACTGTGGTGGAGAAAGCCTTGTTATTCATCTATATTATCAAATGGTTCAAATGGCTCTGAGCACTATGCGACTTAACTTCTGAGGTCATCAGTCGCCTAGAACTTAGAACTAATTAAACCTAACTAACCTAAAGACATCACACACATCCATGCCCGAGGCAGGATTCGAACCTGCGACCGTAGCGGTCGCTCGGTTCCAGACTGCAGCGCCTAGAACCGCACGGGCACTCCGGCCGGCTCATCTAAATTATCGACATACACTAAGTGTGGCTACCCTAAACGAAGCTATTTACTGCGCACGTATTTCAGTTCGTAAAAAGGACGTCCCCGAGAGCGGAATATATATGAGCAGCAGTTACTTATTTAACTTTTTTCTATTGTAATAATATTGCTCGGCTTAAAAATACAAGTAACTAAGTGATACAAGATATGGCCATCGAAGGGAGGGATAATATTTCACGGAAATTTAAGCTTGAAATTTCGATGCAATGTGACATCGAACAAATAGACGACATTTCATTGAAATTTAAGCTTGAAATTTCGATGCAAAGTGACATCGAACAAATGTTTTTCTTGTTGAGCAATCATTATAGCACGAATCAGGGAATTTGGTAACAGTTTTGTCGAATTTTAAGTAGAGATGCTACAAAGCAATTAAAATGATAAATTACCATGCCTTTGACGAAATGCTACGATGTATATTAATGTAAAAAAAACTTACATTGAGACCAAAAGGAAATATTATATCCTTTTAAAACGGTAACTCGATATAATTTAGTTGATTTAGAAGTTTCGGTCAAGTTGGCTTTTTTTAAATGTTACTTTAAGGACAATTTGGTTTTGCTTTGAATGATTATATACAATAATTGAACGTGGTGGACAAGGAAGAATGATCGTCTAACATCTTCGTATATTTAAGTAGGACCTTATCTGGAATCGTATGCCACAGAATGATCGTGTAACGCCAAAATACTTTTAAATGGCATGCGAGGATTATTTTTTTCTTTTTCCTTTTTCTCCAGCGTGAACATGGTGTGAAGCTTGTTAACGTAACGTCGTGGAAGAGAGCAATAACCTTGTTACATAACTGTTGAAAGAGGGAGGGGATGGCTCGCTTTTCATAAGGGCCGAGGATGGCTGCTTTGAAGGAAAATACTCTCCTGCGTTTTGTGGTATATGGTTCGGCGACTGAAAGGATATACCATGAGTTAGATTCATGTATGAACGACCCTGAAGATCGTAGCTTGCATCCCGCATACTTTTATAATGTGAAGAACATGTATAGTGTGTCGTTAAACGACAACAACAACAATAATACTAACTATTACTCCACTTCCTGTAGATACAATTCTGTGATCGAAGAAAAGTATTTAAGATATACTAGACACACAGAAAGGCAATATAGATACTAAAGTTGCTTTTATTTGGCACATCTTTCATTCTATCAATATTTTCCGGGAGCTACCTCCCAGTTTACTTTCATTCCATGTAAAAAGTGCTATCTTGGGCTCAGTAGGATAAGGGGAAGGGGTGCTACTTGTTCTTCAGAATCGGAAAAAGTATAAAAATAAAGCCATCGACTTCATAAAATATTAGTTTTGCATGAAAAACTTTTGACATACTTTTGCTTGTCAAATATCGCATCGATTGGGTTTGTGATGGCTCAGCGATATTTAGAGAGAGGACAGAGGGAGTGGAAACATTTGTTTTTACGACTACTTAAAGTAGTCTTTACCTTTCGAAAGAAGTTAGTCGCAACAAGTATTTGCTTTTAGTTCGTTTCCGGTGAAAATTTATTTGCTCGCGTTTTACTCCCATGCAGTAACTGGAAAGAAACTGCCATCAGTCAAATAAAAAGGTAAAGCCTCTTTTTTATAGTTTGCATATATGTAAATTATCTGTGCTATTAAGGAAGTGATTATTTATTTTGAAAAGAACCAATTCCGATACAGAAGCTGAGAATTTACGTACCAAAGCCGGCCGAAGTGGCCGTGCGGTTAAAGGCGCTGCAGTCTGGAACCGCAAGACCGCTACGGTCGCAGGTTCGAATCCTGCCTCGGGCATGGATGTTTGTGATGTCCTTAGGTTAGTTAGGTTTAACTAGTTCTAAGTTCTAGGGGACTAATGACCTCAGCAGTTGAGTCCCATAGTGCTCAGAGCCATTTGAACCATTTTTACGTACCAAAATTGGAAGCTTTGTATCAACAATAGAGGAGACTACAAAAACATGCCGGACAATTGTCGGATGTTCAGATTTTATGCAGCTAGGAAGAGGGGAGAGCGAATTGAATACGAAATTTTACTACTCAGAAAGAAATTTACTTATGAACTTGTAACATAAATTTTATACCTAAATAGATATGAAAATAAAAAAATACACTACTAATTCAATGATGGTAATATTACTTACATTTCGGGAATTTAACTTGCTATCGTTCAGATCTTTCTTCTAAAATGTTCTCAGACCAACCTGCCGAACTGATAGCATTAAGTCCAGCTAGTGTTTAATTACCTGACTTAAAAAAAAGTTCCAATAATATAAACTTATAGCACTGCTCCAGAAATTAAATTGCCAGAACTAAAATAGAGACCAGGACTTCAAACACTAAAAAGTAAATTCGTAGAGCGTAATAGGCTGAGAGTCCCACATGAGGAATTTTTGGCCTCCTCTTTGAAAGTAGCAATAACTCCAAAGCTTGCTATTATTGCCTTTGATAAATGTAGGGTGAGTAACAGGGAAGCAGATCACATCATGATAGCTACAATCGAAGCGCTGTGTCAAGATATCGAAGATATTACAGTCAACAGACGGCTGAAATAAAGAACAAATTTAAGGACATGAAACTGCGGGCTACTGCCGTCCATTGAGATAGTTAACTCCTACATCCGATTCTTTCAAATTTTGCTACTGTGAAACTTCTTTGAGTGCTTGCTTTGCGATCTGCGCGTTAAAAAGAGCATGCTACATCTGTGTATAGAGTTGTCACTGTATGAGGTATTCAGTAATGGGTCAAAACATTAATTTTTGACAGATCAGCATTAAAATTATGGAAACTAAGAGATGTATGTTTTAACTGAAAACTTTTTAACAAAAGAGCTTGCTGGCACACATATATTTGATCATTCTAAAAAGTATTTTGGGGGAGTAGATGGACTGTAAATGTACAGATCTGACTTAACAATCCAATTAAAGCTACTGATCTGAAATCTATGTTAATAAATTCCAAACTGGAAATTAGTACTGAAAAGTCAAGGAACACTTGGATCAAATCCATGTGTTTCGAATTTTTGATTTTTTCGACATACTTCGAGAGATCAGCAATCGAGTATGAGAATTTCTAGAGTTAACAGGTCTTTCTTGGTTAAGAACACTCTTTTGGTGTATCTTCCCGTGGCCGAAGGGATATCCATCGTACATGGTGAGTGGCGAAAGCTATTTGCTGCTTGAAAATAGTTGTTTTCTGAGGTGAATATCAGTTATCACTGCCAGAAGTTAATGTGCTTTGTGTTATGTACATTTTCCTTTTCAGTGCGTAAGTCTATTCGTGGTTCTCTGCCCCTTCTCTAGCGAAAGCATCGTGTATGAATTTCATCAATCTTTCAAAGTTTTATGAACATCAGGTGATGTCTGGTATATGACTTTCCAGTAAAAGCTGAAAAATCATTTGTAGTTCCTGTCATCAGAATCCGTTGCCTTTGCGTTCTTTAATCCTAACTCGTCTTCCGGTTAAAAAATGAAAATGGTCAATACATTGAATCTTTAGAGTAACCGTCGGACGAAAATATTAAAAGGGCGAAAAAAAGATTTGCAGATATATGTGGTCACGGAAATTTGTGGACACCGGAGATTTGCGAACACTACCCCTCCCATACCTTGCAAGAGCGGTGTGAAAACTATTCCCCACCTCTCAAAAGCAGTGAGAACGTCACGATGGTCGAAACATAAGTCCCTGTGCTTACTTTACTCCCAAAGGAAAAACAGAACATGGTAGTGTTTTTACATGAAAAAAAAAACCGCCGGCCGGAGTGGCCGAGCGGTTAAAGGCGCTACAGTCTGGAACCACACGACCGTTACGGTCGCAGGTTCGAGTCCTGCCTCGGGCATGGATGTGTGTGATGTCCTTAGGTTAGTTAGGTTTAAGTAGTTCTAAGTTCTAGGGGACTTATGACCACAGCAGTTGAGTCCCATAGTGCTCAGAGCCATTTGAACCATTTTTGAAAAAAACCAGTTCTTCTAATAATAGTTGTCCATTTTTTCTAACTTATAAACAAGTTGAAAGCACTGTTTAGCTACAGAATATGCCTGAAAAAACAGTGCATAAATCCGGGCATGTCTTCGTACTACGCATTTACAACGACGCAAAACCTGATTCCCCAGACTGTATTTTTTGAATAGCATTTTAACATAAAATTCTTAGATGTCTTAAGTTTAGGCATTAATAACATGTAAATCATTTTTTTGGAATACAGCTTCCGTTTTAAATATTAAAATACATTATTACTTTGTCTACTTACCACAGTAGCATTTCACACTGCAGCTGCGGAAAACTGTTTCCACTTCGAGCAATTATACAGTAAATTGTAGTCAGTTAAATTAATGCCTGTCTCTCGAAGGTATCACAAATGATTAAGAAATCTGGACAATCAGCTGAAACAGTGCTTACTTATGTGCTGATGAAAATGTAAATCTGTATGTATTTATGATTTTAATCCCTATTTGTTTATATTTGCCCATTCTTTACAGTAGCATTCATCTCTATGTCATACGAAGTAATAATAACAAAACACAAAGACGTTTCTTTTTTTTGTAATTTACTAAAACATTATTGCACCACAGATAAAATTGCTTTGCAGGTTTTCATGGCAATTACATAGATGGCGTTTGCTCTTATTGCAACTCTAAATATCACTCAAATGATCTTCATGTCTGCAGAAATTTCATTTACTCCTAAACTGTTTTCAAATGCAGTTTCATCTGTAATTATGCTCTCTTTCTCTGTTCGGTTCAGTGAAGTCACTAATAATTTTTCACAAGGCGCTAGGGACATCAGATTTCAGTGAGCACATTAACATGGAGTAATATTTCTCAACCGTTCCAGTTGCCATTGTTTTGCTTTTTATTGTTTTGTTTTTGACATTCATAGTTAACAATATAGCAACAAACTCTTAATTGTTCTTCGGTATCTTGGCTTCTTGAAACCGTGTCTCCAAATGAAAATACCAACATAAGTACTGATCGTGTGTGATAGCTTCGGTATGTTGAAGAACTGAAAGTGTAGTATTTAACATGTGGAGTCCCCTGATGTCCTGGCGGTGTCAGGAAAGATACGGTAACGATGGCTTGAAAGCGGAGAATTGCGGGACACAGCCATCTCGAAGAAGGCCTTTCCTGTTCCCTGTAGATGGGTGGTCAAACTACCTGTCACATGTGGGTAACGCTGCTGTCCGCATATCACCGTGTCCGCATTTCTGCGGCATACTCAAGTAATCCCTGAACTCATCAATAATGGAACCAAAGAGCTCGTTTACAATAAAATAAGACTCAAGATTTGACTAGTGTGACGTGTTCCTTCAGACAGTACTTCCACCGTGCCATGAAAACGAAGATACCATCAACGCTGTACACCCAATAAATGAACTGAAAGTTATAAATGATCTTGCAGAAAGAGTCATCAAGCTCACAGAAGATTAAAATAAACTGTTAAAAATAGGAAAAGAACGACAAATGCGAGATGTATCCTTGAATCACCGTAAGTTTCCAGACGTAAAGATGACACCATCAAAACGTCTGGATACGCAAAAGAAATTTTGCTTTTCTCGTCATATACTGTATGACACACAAAAATTGTACAGAGCAGTGTTTTAAATTGAATTAGCGCAGTTAATACAACAAAATTAATAATTAAGTTAAGAGTAATATGTTAATCAGCTGATTCAGAGCAGTATTTTAGAGCAAATAATGTTATGTGTGGTTTTAGCTTCTCTTTCTTTCAAATGAAGGTCTCTAGACGTATGTCTTCCCCTATTTTTAAGAAGCAAACATTGCACACACAGAATGAGATTTTCACTCTGCAGCGGAGTGTGCGCTGATATGAAACTTCCTGGCGGATTAAAACTGTGTGCCCGACCGAGACTCGAGCTCGGGACCTTTGCCTTTTGCGGGCAAGTGCTCTACCAACTGAGCTACCGAAGCACGACTCACGCCCGGTACACACAGCTTTACTTCTGCCAGTACCTCGTCTCCTACCTTCCAAACTTTACAGAAGCTCTCCTGCGAACCTTGCAGAAATAGCACTCCTGAAAGAAAGGATATTGCGGAGACATGGCTTAGCCACAGCCTGGGGGATGTTTCCAGAATGAGATTTTCACTCTGCAGCGGAGTGTGCGCTGATATGAAACTTCCTGGCAGATTAAAACTGTGTGCCCGACCGAGACTCGAACTCGGGACCTTTGCCTTTCGCGGGCAAGTGCTCTACCACTTTTTTTTTTAATCTTTATTATTGAACAAACGGAGAGTACATATATATATACACAAAGCAAAAGTTCTTCAAGGTACCAGTTAAACATATACAAATGAGTGTAAGGTAAACAAATTATTAGAATAACATGAAATACAACAAAATAGAACATATCCGGTTCCCTTTTTTTGTTTTGTTTTGTTTAAAAAATTAAATTGAACAAAATAAAAGTACATATATATTCACTATGCAAGAGTTCTTCAAGGTACCATTTAAAAATATACAAATGACTGTTAGTTAAACAAAAAAAATATTAAAAAAGAAAAACATTAAATACAACAAAATATAACATATTCCATCTTCTTCCTTGTTTTTTTTTATTTTTTTTAAATTTGTGTTTGTTTTTGGTCGATGCATGAGAACGCGGATAAGGGTGTTGCATCATGTGACAGGTAGGCATGGTACACCCCAACTCTGAGGGGGGTCAAGGAAGACGCTGCGGAGATAACCGGCAAAAGTTTGTCGGTAAGATGGTTTTCGGGTGAGGGTGCTATGCGCGGTCACAACTTTGTACCAGAAGTCAAGGACTGTATGAGGACCACTCTGAAAGAGATATTCTAAAGCCTGTCCTCGAAACCAAATTAGGGTATGGTGCTTAGCAAGAGGGTAGTGAAATGTCTGGGGCAACAACAGGAAATCCGGGGTTACCGTCGTTGGCGGGGCACGGAGGTAAAAGCCCACGATTCGTTGGATGAGGAGCCATACGTTTTGTTTCAGGGGGCACGTAAGACGGTGCTCGTCGGTGTCTTCGAGCTGACAGTCAGGGCAGAGTGGGGAGGTGGCCAGTCCTATGCGATAAAGTCGATTATTAGTCGGGAATTTTCCATAGACTAAAACATACCAGAGTGCAGACACGGACGACGGTAAAAAGGGTGCATGCACACACCCCCAAACCGTGCGCCAGTTAATGTCAGGATGCTGTAGCACCATGGGGTCGCAAGGGCTGGACAGCATGAACAAACGATAATAATCTTTTGTACGGGGAGGACGGGTGACTGGAAGATCGGCCCGAACGTAGCTGAGTTCTATGAAACAATTGGCGACGTAGTACAATAATGGAGAAATAGGTGCCACATTGATCGGTGGATCGAGAGAAGCTGGTCGGAGAATATCTAAGAGACTGCGTGTTAAGGGCGGGACCGGCCCCTGCCAGTGCCGCAACAGAGTGTGGACAAAGAGTGCAGAAGAGCGTGCCCGCACGTTGATGAGTCCGAGGCCACCTTTTGCAGGAGGCAGTGTTAGAGTGTTGTAGCGGACTTTGAAAAGTGCCCCTGCTGACACGAAATATCCAAAGGCTGATTGGATGCGGCGGCCAAGGAGTAACGGCATTGGGAGGATCTGGGCGACGTGTACCAATTTAGGGGCGACATAGATGTTGACATAGGACACACGTTGGAGTTGGTTTAAGTTACGGTGCACTTGACCGCGGACATGGTGCCGAATCGACTGCAAAAGCCGCCGGTAAGCCAGGGCGACTGTGCGGTGTGTGGAGCTCGTAAATTCGATACCCAAGTAACGAAGGGTGGCACTGACTAGGAGTGAGGTCGGCACCATAGCCGGGAGGCCGCGCCCAATGTGCATCATAGTCGATTTACGGACATTAAGAATGCTACCAGAAAGACGTCCATACTGGTGGATCCATTGGATGGCGTCACTGAGTTCCGTGGAGGAGCAGGTGAGAAAGAGGAGATCGTCCGCATAAGCCCTACAGTGAAAGGTGTGGTCACGCAAAGTGAGGCCCTGCAGTCTAGAGGTAAGTCCAGTGATGAGGGGCTCAAGTGCAATGGCATATAGTAAAGTAGACATAGGGCATCCTTGACGCACAGAGCGGCGTATAGGAATCGGTCCTACAAGCCTCCCATTGACTTGTACCATCGAGACCGCGGGAAGTAGTAACCGGCGAATGGCATCGACAAAAAGCAATGGGAACCCCATACGTGTCGCCACCATGAGGAGGAATGGGTGTCGAACGCGATCAAAGGCACTCGTGAAATCGACGGATACCAGTGCTGCACGAAGGCGACAAACCGACGCCAGTGCAATGAGGTCACGGCATTCCCCTAGGGCTGTTTGTAAGGTGGCCCCACAACCACGTGCAGTCTGCTCAGGTGAAAGGACCGTAGGTAAGACGGTGCGTATGCGCGCTGCTAAGAGGCGTGCATAGATTTTATAGTCTGCATTCAGCAGTGTAAGGGGGCGATATGCAGAGACATGAGACCCTCCCTTCGGTTTAGGCACAGGTAGAAGAATGCCAGTGACGAATTCAGGTGGAATTGGGAAGGACGGAGTAAAGAGTTCCTGAATCATTTCCGTCCAGCGAGGAAGCATTAACGTGTTGAACGCCCAGTAAAACTCCACTGGGAGACCATCTGGTCCGGGTGATTTGTTCTTGGCCCCTTTGTTGATCGCATCTACCACCTCTTCTGCGGTGATTGCAGACATCATGGATGTTGACTCCGCTACGGTGAGGGTCCGATCAGGGGAAGGACGGAGATCATCAGGAATGGGCGTCGCCATCGGTTCATCGTCATAAAATTGGCGATAATGTTCAGGAAAGGCGGACACGACTGCCGCCTGTGTTGTGTGGTGAACACCATCGGAGGTCGTGATGTTGGGGACGAAAAGCCGACGTCGACGACTGTGGTCGGATGCGGCATGGATTGTGGATGGGGTTTCGTCGTGGAGGAGGTCTTGTCGTCGGGAACGCACCACGACACCATGCAGTCGTGTACGTTGAAGAGAGAGGAGACGAGCTTTAGTACGTTGTCGTTGCCTGTGGGTGTCAAGTGATGGAGGGAGCGCATCGAGCTCACGGAGGACGGTGTAGTGAAAATTTGTGGTGTCTCGATGCCATGCTGCTGCTTCCTTGCCACATTATATGAAGGCCTTTCTGATCGCAGGTTTGGCACATTTGAGCCACCAATGGAACGTGGATGTGTACTGCGGAAGGCGTCTTTCGCAAGACGCCCATGTAGTGGCAATACATTGTCGGCAGTGTGGATCATTAAGGAGGGAGGTATTAAGCTTCCAGTAACCTCTGCTGCGCCACACTGACTGAGGTGGCAGAGCCAGGGTGCAAATGACGGCGCAATGGTCCGAAAATGCAAGGGGCCATCGTTCAGCTTGGGCGACTTCATTGCCGAGGTGAGCAGAGACATAAAACCGGTCCAGTCTGCTCGCAGAATGTGCTGTATAATGGGTAAAACCGGGGGTATTGCCATGAATTTTCTCCCAAACGTCCACTAGATGAAAATCTTCGATTAAGGTGAGCAGCGCCGGGCATGGCGAATAACCAGGCACTTGGTCCTGCGGATGGAGGACACAGTTGAAATCGCCTCCCATGATCATAGCGTCCAGAAAACAGGGGCGCCACGTCATGTCCGAAGAAAGTGGACCGCTGCCGACGGTTCGTGGAGCCAGACGGAGCGTAGATATTGATGACGCGCGTGTCGAAGATGGTAACAGCCATGCCTCTTCCACAGGGAAGGATTGTCGTGTCTGTGAGTGGGATTCCTTCGCGTATGTAGAAAGCCACTCCACGCCCTGATTGATCACATGTGGACGTGTATGAGTCGTAGCCGTAGACTGGCGGTAGTGTGGCAACGCGTACTTCCTGAAGAAGGGCGACGTCGACGTCGGAGGCCCGAAGCATGTCACATAGGAGTTGCAGCTTGGGTGCAGTGCCGATCTGTTGATGTTCAGTGTGGCAAACCGGTATGTTTGTTTCAGTGGTGGTGGACGCGCATCTACCATCACCAAGGGAAGTAAGAGGAGGGCACCGACAGGAAGTCCCGTCCCATCAGCTGCAATGCCTCGCTTTTGATGTTAACAGGCAGCCTCGTCCGGCGGAGGCAAGTCATCCGGAGGAGGGGGCGTACCTTCCTCAATGTCGTCGGCCCATGCTCCTGTGCCGTGGGTCTGTCCAATGTCCATGGGAATTGCGTCGTGGTGAGAGAGATCTGGAGTTGTCGGCGGGGAGACAGGCGTCTCAACCGGCGCACCGATCGTTACATTGTGCGTGGCGACCTCCATAGTGGTCCCGTCCTGCGAAACGTCTTGTTCATCGTGAAAGTTGTCCGCCGACCTCTGCGTGGAAATGTCGGCTGCTTGGGTGTCGTCTTCGTCGTCGCGGGTGGCAACGCTCTGAGAGCCCGTGGGTGAACGGCGACGGCGTTTGCGCCTACGTGGCGAGCGTTGTTTGCGCACGTGTTCCTCAGTGTCGGACGACGGCAAGGAGGAGCGTCGACCTGGTTCGAAGGCGTCGGTGGGTACAATGAAATTGTCAAACAGGTGTTGTGAAGATGTACTGGTCTCCTCAGCGTCCGGTGCGGGAGCCTGTTCGGCGGCAAGGGTGTCAGGTGGGACGTCTGCACAGTCCGTTGGTGACTGGGACGGTGGGACGTCGCGATCGGAAGGACCGGGCGACGGACTGGACGAAACTGTAGACGTGGCAAGAGCCGCTGCGTAAGTGACCGGTAGGGCGGTCATCGTGGGTGTGACGGACGCTTCCGACAACGGGAGCTGCGCGACACGTCGTTGAATGCAGTCAGACCGTAGGTGACCTTCTTTCCCGCAACCGGAACAGGTCCGAGGTTGGCCGTCGTATATTATAATGGCACGGCAGCCTCCGATACGTAGATAGGAAGGCACGTGTTTTTGCAACTCGATGCGGACCTGTCTAACACCGTTTAAAACTGGTTAGGTCTGAAATTGGACCCATCGTTCGGCAACATGTTCCAGAACGTTGCCATAGGGACGGAGCGCCTCGATGACGACGTCTGCAGGTAGTTCGAACGGCAGTTCGAAGATCCTTATCGTCCGTGTGCCGAGACCTGCGTGACCGACGGTAACGGGTCCGACGTTGCCGTCGGAATGACAGAAGTGCAGTCCACGTTTTGCCTCTTGAAGCACCTTGTCGCATGCCGCATCGTTGATCATTTTGACGTAGACGGTACTGCTAACTGTGGACAAATGGATACCAATTAGATCCGTTGGTGGTATTTTAACTTCATCGCGTATAAATCGTTCTACCTCCAGGGCCTTGGGTCGGGCGAAGTCGGAACAAAAGTTGAAACGTAATGTCGTCTTCCGATAGTTGTGCGCCATGGTGGTCTAGAAGGAAAACGGCACTTACAGCGGCCGAAGTAAACACAAACACACCGTGCGCGCCTCGCCCGCAGCGCTCTGGCGCGTGACCGCCTCGCAGCACTGCCGGCGGCAGACTGAACACTGAGCTAAAGAGGAGTGCCACGTACCTTGAAACACTTTATTCATGTATGAGGCTTCTATAGCTAAAATATACACCAATAAAAGGAAATAATGAAATTCAGTATGCATGGTTTCTAAAGAGCATACCTTAAGAGGTATGAGCTCCAGTTAATCTTTGCTACTGTGGACCACATCTCTTCTACTGAACAAATGCTCTAAGCTCATAAGGTATGCATTTTAGAGCACATGTATGGTGGACGATTTTTTCTTGTTAGGTCCATACTATCCCCCCCCCCTACCCTCAAAAAAAGAATTTGGAAAGCAAAGAGCTAACAGTGGCAGAGGTCCACTGTCAGAGGTATCAGAACGATTTTCGGTTATAAATTTCCACTCTGTCGTTTGCGGACCTGGGTGCCTTACTTCAGAACGATATAGTTACTTTTCTCCGTCATCCCTCAAGCGTTGAAAATAAAACTGGGTGCAAAATCAACGGCTGCAAAGACGCAAGAACTATGCACAGTCAGGCACATGGGAGCACACGTATTCAACAGCTTTCCAGAACATATTAAGTGAATCACATGTAATGTGGTGGAGTTTAAAACAAAGTAAAGATCTTTCTGCCCAATATCTCGTACACCACTGAAAAATATCTTAGCATAAGCTCTTAAAACAATGTTTTGCTTGTGTTACAATAAAATAATAATAATAATAAGTCATTCATTATACTGCATTTATGGAAAATGAACATCCGAGAATTCTTTCGACGTCCTAGGCATCTCTACGTGGCATACGATTAACGTAATTTAATGAAATCGTGAAAAATACATTCAACATTTACTTCAGATTCGCCGAAGTCATTACTGCATGCTTTTGACGAAACATATTTTCTACTGATCGTAGCAAAGTGAACTTTGTGTCATGTGTTAGTGAACTTTTTCACAGCCGAGAGCAGCCGTTCAAGGTTCTCAGTTACATACAGCTGGTGAAAGAACGGCGACTTCCTCATAAGCATGGACAGATATGGAACGTGAGCACTTTTGTGAGCGTACTAATAATCTGAGCTATTTTGTTTTGCTTGATAACTCGAGTACAACTGTGCGGTAAATTTGCAACAAAAACACTTTTATTTGACAGTCAGAAAACGCTTGACGAAAACTGTCTCTCGGTTGGTTGTTTGAAGGCGTCAACGGATTTAAAAATGTGATGTACGAATGTTTGCGCTAAGTACAAATTCGGTGGCCGTAAGTTACGGAAAGGACTCTCCCATTTCAAGACTGCCGTGTATGATGCCCAAATGTTGCAGCTGGCACGGATTTGGACACGTATATGAGCAGTATGTTACATACTATTGTATAGTGAACATGGCAGTTGGTCGAGAGTTAGCAAATTTTCAATGTTGTATGACAATCGTTTCAAGACTCATGGGTCATAGCATATCGGCGATTACACAAGAACCCGGGTCAACAGTGCCTACGGGTAGATCTTTAGCATCTCGAGAACAACGTTTCGACACGAGTAAACTGCCACACAAGACGAAAACAAGTGTTTTCCACATGGATGTCACACGTAGCTCTCGTTTGAAGTTTTCTGAACATCTTTAATTTTTTAAAGCTACTACAATTTTTCATTGGGCCAGTTGAGCCTGTGATAGAATGCTCGCCTGACCTGTGGGTGATCCAAAGCGATTCCCGGCTGATACAGATTTTTAAACAAAGGTTCACGTCCTATAAGCTTTTCCGTAAGTCGTAAAATATATAAAGATGAAAAAAGTCAAATATTTTTTAATGTAAATAACCTCGGTTGACAATTTTTTTAATGAGTAATAAAGAATTTATATTTGCAGTGAAAACGGGAATTTTGTGTTCGATATGTAATTAGCATGAGAAGACGAGAAGTTTTCAAAAAAATAATTAGTTATTTGGTAATTAACAGATATCTGATGAATTTTTTATTTAAATGAAGTGGGTATTAGAACTAAAACAAAAAATAAGGAAAAAACAAGACTCGAACCTGTGATCGAACGATTATCAGTCCCGACCGATACCGACTTTTTCCCTTCTTTATGTATTTTATACTTCAGGAAAATTTCGTAGAATATGCATCTTTATTTATAAACTTGCATCAGCTGGATATCGAACCCAGATCCACCCACGCGTGAGGAGAACAGTCTACCACAACAGTCTTCGAATTAAGGCACCATGGAGGTTTATCGTTGTTCAACACAAACACGTTATTTAGTGACAGCCTCAGGTACACGTTGTTACTCTTAAGTACTTTTATGAGAGGTACGATATTTGTCTTCTGAATCCAGGCTTTTCTCAAACAGTGGCTCTAACTTACTCTGTTGTACCAGTGAAATACCTCGTGAATGTTCTTCATTCGTTTATATTATTCTTCATTCGGGTTACTTCTGAATTTAGATTCTGTAAATTTCAGCTAAGACATTGTTTGTTCACATTCATAGATAGTGCAAAATACAGGTGACAAACCTTGTGCCAGGTCTTTGACCTGGGTGTAGTTTTCTCCCAGAAGAAACTAATAAAACTGAACAAGCCTTCCTCTTCAAAGTCTGTCCTTCATGGTGCCACCAGTTTGCATATCAATGATGTCCATTGGCAGTGCTACCTGTACATGTTGCACATCACAAGGAAAGGAGTTCTGGAAAATTAGGAGCTCCTTGTAATGAGAATTTAAGTAGAAGAAACATGGAAAATAATTCTTTCTCCAGATAACCAAGAAATTCCATTGAAAACAGGAGAGGAAATCTTGAACCATTTTCGCGCTTCAACTACTAACAATTGGAAAAGAGAAAATTTTCTTGTCGGACGTTTATTCACTTTATTAAAATGGAGTGCAACATCAACAAAAAAAGGTATTTTGCATAGACATTCTTGTCATACAGGACTTTCAAAGGATTGTTTTTCTTATTCAGAGATATTTCAGAATCTGTTCTCAACGAAAAGAAGCCTACCAGTATTTAACCCAAGTTCACTTTCGTGTCTATGAGAGATCACTTGAAAGAGAAATATCTATTCTAGAAAAGAACCTAGCAAGGAAATGAGAACTGTTAGTTCTTCAGTAACTTCGAAGTCTGTGTTAATACCTTTAAAAAAGAATAGGATTTGAGTGGGATCAGAGTTTTCTATAGATTCGTCCGGCGCTATTCATTACCAAGAGAACTTAGAAAATTAGGTGCCTTTTCTTGTAAATGATTTGATCAATTACACTGAATGGCTAGACTTGTTTGACGATTTCAAGGGTACGTATGAATGCAAGGTCTCGCGGCGATATGAGTTAATAAAATCTTCTAGGGCTTCCAGCAGCGTCAGGTGATCAAAATCCCACGAGCTTTCGACCGAGCTCTCCTCGGCCATTGTCAAATGGTAAATGACTGCCGTGTCACCTTAACTTCACCATCATGTAGCCGCGTTGCTGGCTGCGAAGTCACTGGTGCTCTATTCCTCGCCGAATGTGGTAATATTTTCTTCCTGCGTCCGTCGCGCCTGCTTCAGCCTCCCGATGGCCGGGTCCCAGGCTGTGCTGAGCTGCAAACCGCCATCCCTGTTGGTGGTGTTTTCAGATATTTTTATTTCTGCCGCTTCTTTTATGACGCTATTCCAAAATTCCTTCGTTCTCATAATGAACGGAGACATCAAGGAAGGGCGACGACATCTTTATCATCTGGCCCCACGGACGTGAGAAACTGTGACAATTCTTAGAACACCTGAACGGCATTCACGACAACATTAAGTTTACCACGGAAGTAGAGACATATGGCGCATTGCCCTTCCCTGACGTCCTCGTTATCCGGAACCTACACACCCGGATCGGTATCCACACGCTCTTAGCAACCAGCATCCGGCACAAATACGTGGCGTTCTCGCCACTGTTGTTCACGGTGCTAAAGTCGCCTCAGACGCTGAAAATCTGCCACTAGAACTAAGCCACATCCAAAAAGTCTTCCTGGGAAGCGGCTACAATCACCGCCAGGTATCACAGACTATTTCTAGTGAGACACACACGAAAAAGACGACCTAAGAAGAGAACAAGACACTTGTGTTTTTGTCCTTCTGGGGCACAACGTCAAGAAAGGTCAGCCAGCTGCTAAAGAGACGCAACATCTCAAAATTGTTCAGGGCCCTAGTAAAAATACTACAGCTCATGAGGTCTGTGAAGGATGATCTAGCGCTTTGAACGTCTGGAGAATACAAGATATATCGTCAGTGTGGCTGCTCCTACGTTGGCCAAATTGTATACACTGAGGAGCAATGACGGATGAAGCAGCTGTATCAGAACCCGTTGTAGAAAATCGGCACCGAATGCTATTCGACAAATCATCTGTTATTGTAAGGACGAAGGGATTTTGGGATAGCGTCATAAAAGAAGCGGCAGAAATAAAAATATCTGAAAACACCATCAGCAGGGACGGCGGCTTGCAGTTCAGCACTGTCTGGAACCCGACAATAGCGAGGTTGAAGCTGGTGAGACCGACATAGGACGAAAACGTTACCACATTTGGTAAAGAGCAGAGCACCAGTGACGTCACAGCCAGCCGCGCGGCTATATAACGGCGAGGTCGCGGCGACATTCGGAGTCGAATGAGCGATGCCACGGAAGACAGTCTGCAATACGCGCGCGTCCCAGGCAGCCGCTTTGGCCGCGCAGGTGCTGGTCGATCGCCGTTCGGCAGTACTTGCCCGTCGGCGGCGGCCCTATCTGCCACTCCGTTCATGACGATCCCGGTAATAGGAGGACGGACACCCGAGCACGACGACCCAGGCAATGGCTGCGGGACAACCGTGAATGACGACACCGGCTAGGCGGACAACGGAATACGACGACACGGTACGCTCAGGCGTCGCTACAGACGTAAACAACGGTGGGCCCAGAGCCCGGCCACGGCCGGTAAGCCCGCGTCCTCGAAGGCAAAGGTCGACGTCTGGAACGAGGAACAGCTCTGCGGTTAGGACCGTTGCGTTAGGAACGCACACTTCGCGCTTTATCAACATCGCACCCAAAGAAGTGGACTGTGACCAACCGATCACCAATGAAGATAGATGACGGAGGGACAAACTGGCACGCGACACGGCCGCCAGACGGGGTCAGCTAACACCAGAACGTGACGCACTCAGCACTCCAGGAGAGGACAAATCACAAGAATCGGCCTCAGAATCCGATTCGGATGTTTACCAGCAGCGAGAACACGAAGGTGACGTTCAACTCACCAGTAGCAAACGAGCAGGAAGGAGAGTAAAGAACGCTCAAAAACTTACCGAAGCCACCAAGATACAACCACCAATTCTGGCTTCAAACCAATTCACCCCGGTACAACCAGAGGATTAGCAAATGGCAAATGGATGTCACACCTGCACCTGGAACTGAAGAGGCGCGTCCCGCCATCGTACCAAGCACTTCGCAGGACGTCAACAAGTCGCCGGCTAAAATACCACCCATTACCTTTCAGTACACGGCGAAATATCTATCAGTGACCGTTGAACTGGAGAAACATGTGGTCGGCCCAATTAAAGCGATTCACAAGGCGAAACTACGAAGTACCATTTTGACACAGTGTCTGATCAACGAATAGGACTTCCTTCTTGCGGAAAGCGGAAATCCCCTTCTGTACACGCCAACAACCTTCAGGGAAGACACTTCAAGTTGTAGTCAAATACTTACCAGCTAAAATACCAGGGGAAGAACTAGAAAAAGAATTCTGCGCCATTGGATTTCAGACTGAATCAGTGCATCAATTCAAATAACGCGATGGAAAGGCCGTCAAACTAATTCCACAGCCAGTTAATTGCGTCACGCTACCGGCTGGGCCAACCAGTGAATCCATTTATGATATGAAACACTTTAGGGACACCAAGATCCACACGAAGGACCACCACAATGTAAATGCTGTCAGCGTTACTTTCATACAGCGAATTATTGCAACTTATCAGCGTGATGAGTGAAGTGTACTGGACACCACCTATCGAAGGACTGCCATAAGATGTAGACCCAGAAATCAAAATGCGTCAATTGTGAAGGCGAACATCCCGTCACGTGGAAAGGATGCCCCACTATCCAGCAAGCACTAAGGACATACACGGCGCAAGGCCAGTCTGCACGACTCCGAAATCTACAACCAGCCAATACTTCTGCTCCACCACGGCTCAAAAACGCCAGGGTGACGCCCCTACTTCCACTCAGGCCGCCTCCGACTTCTCAGATCGCAAGGAGATATTCTCAAGTATCACGGGCTTCCCGGCAATACTCCCGCAGAAGAACATCCTCCCACCATTCAAGAAACGTTTCAACAGTTGAAATGTACATCAGACATTGTTTCCAAACTACACACCGTCTTCAACGCGCCTCTGAAAGCGTCCCGTAGGCAATCACGGAGAGATGACCTCATATTTTGTATCTACAATGCCAATGGAGTTGTGGTATCGATAGCAACGATGCCACGGCATAGTTTCAAAGGTTGGCACTACTACGACAGACAGCGACGACAGCGCCCTCTAGCCGGTGCTGTGGAGAGCTCTACGAGCGTCGCTACAGATTCTCCCCATTTCATCAGTTGCGGACAGCCAGGAAACATCGCTTCACCTTAGTTTGTTATTGAGACTTTGCATCAGTTATGATGGCGCCACAATGTCGCACCTACGTGTCATCACCTAACGTTATGTAATATGTTTGCATATGTTTATACACTAGTAAAGGTGCTTTAACTGTATTTGCAGTACCGACGTGTATTACCTTTTCCTGCTCCTACACACGCGCCGCCTTCCAGGCGGGATACAAAAGGAGTGTTACCTAGGAAGCCAGAACTGGAAGACTTTATCACGAGATTCAAGGTCGATATATTTTTTCTGACAGAAACACATCTTCGGCCTACGCAACAATTCAATTTTGATTACGTTTCTTCACTTCTACGCGATATCTCATTCGTTCTCAGCCTGTAGTCGCCTGGCTTGTTTAATAACTTACCTCAAATTTAGAAACGGGCGTTTCTTGAAACAACTGTACGGGCTGCGGGTCGAGGTAATCTGTTTCTCGTCTTATGGGGAAGAAGAGAACACAGACTATCTTTTTCTTGGCTGCCCCGATTGACATGAAATTGCAGCAGTCCTCTTATACAAACGTGTGAAATGGCTTTGTTAGCAACGCAGGGGCGCAGAACGTAGGACGCGCTCTTCAGATATACTGCAGTTGTAGACCTTCACATCTAACACAAATTCAGTATTTACCTTGTGTTTAAAAACCTGCCGGAAAAGTAATGATCTTTAACAAATCAATCAAATTTGCACCTTTTTTCAAAGAATAATCTGGCTGCACGGCACTATCTAAACGCCAATAAATAAAATAAAAATATGCTCATAGGCTTTTTTTTATTATTGTTTTTACGAATGTCGACGGTTTCAACAATCATCGCATTTCCCTCGCCTTCTTCAAATAAAATGACGAAATAAAAGTGGGAGTACGTTGCTTCGGGAGACAGTTTTTACGTCAATTATAGCTCAAGACACAAAAGCATGTTAAAAGCCATTAACAACTGTCGTAAATATGGCCCTTTGTTACGTCGAAAATGCTTGTGAAAGGTCAACATCAGATTTTTTCTATCGGAGAACTTGAAGCTTCAAAGATACTAGTAAATCGCAAGCTTCCATAGAAACTAAATCTGACAGTATCGCAGAGTGCGTCTTCCATACATGAGACGAGTTACATACGAATAAACCTGGTAATGGTTCGTTTTCCTACTGGTCGAATTTCCCCACATTTCCCCTCCAGTGAAATTCCAATGTATTTTCGTAGCAGCGAAATTAGTAGAGCACCAGCCACTGGCAAGATTCGCTCCAAATGCGTTATTTATATTTCCAAAACTGTCAGGAAACTTGACTAATAGTGAGACACGGCAAGTGCCATTTTCATTCTTCATGATGAGAAGCTACTTGATGACTCCTAACGTTCTGGCAGCCGTAGCCACAACAGTGTTAGAATTCCTATGTCTCAGCGAAATAACAACAAACACCTTGAAAATGGTTTCCCACAAACAGCCTCACGTTACACCAAACACAAAAGTCTTGCACATTTTATTATCTAACTTATACGTAAAACTGAATTGTTACAATGAGTATTGACGATGCTTTACAGTAAAGCAGGCTCGTCTTGTCTTCTTAGAGATGTAGGTGTTTGCAGAAACATCCTTCAAAACATATTCTACGTTTCCTTCTTTTGTTTCAGGTCGCTGGTGATCGGCTCCCTTGCCGTGGTAAGTAAAACGCCGTACAACCATCAGTTGGAAAGGAACAGTTACTCTCATTGACAATTGCTTTTAATTAGTTTCAGAGTGATAAAATCATTTATCATGTTCCTTTTAAGAAGTTAAAGGCTAAGATCTTTTTTATGTTGCTATTGGCAATTAATACAAGATTACAGTCAGGGAGCAGAAGGGGCGGGAAAGTGAAGAATCATGCAGAACACATAGAGAATATTCTAAGAACATTGTTAGCGGTCCGCAGCTCGTGGTCGTGCGGTAGCGTTCTCGCTTCTCGCGCCCGGGTTCCCGGGTTCGATTCCCGGCGGGGTCAGGGATTTTCTCTGCCTCGTGATGACTGGGTGTTGTGTGCTGTCCTTAGATTAGTTAGGTTTAAGTAGCTCTAAGGGACTGATGACCATAGATGTTAAGTCCCATAGTGCTCAGAGCCATTTGAACCATTGCTAGCGAACATGCGATTATGTTTTGCGTGAAACTGTTAGGTGAAAAAAAAAAAAAAACGGTTGCCACGATTAATATTGGGAAAAGTAAATCCCGTAATGCTTGTCTCAATGGAGATATACTGCGTCTTGAGCGGCAGAGTGGTGCGGCTACCTGCACTGTGCCAGGGGGTCTGCGTCGGCGCCGACTGTACTGGGCTGCCCCAGGCGGCTGCCTGCCCGCCGGCAACAGGTCAAAAAAACAATTAGTTTTGTCCTAACAGATACACTGATTATTGGTTTTAGGTATCTTTAGAGACCTCAGCCATTCTGGGCGTTCATAAAAGTGACAGCAATATATATACCCTCCTCATTATTTGTGACTGCCGTTCAGGCAGCGAATCTGCGAAAATAATGGAGCGAACTGGAGTGTTCATTTCATCTTGTGTGGCTCCGGAAAATATATTCAGAATACCAAGGTAATTTTAGCTAGGCAAACCCACAATTAAAACAGTGCAATTATATCATTTTCAAACTGAAGGATGAGGCAAGCTTCATTGAAAAGTTATTGTTTTTGTCTTGAAATTTATCTCAAGCAAATTAATGCGTTCTATTTTGCAAGAGTAAAGAATTCACGTGTGTAATTAACATAAATTTCTCTGAATGAAACCATTAGAAATATATAGGGTGCTGCAGGGTACCGTCGGCACAGAATATGTGACCTATTGTTTGAATATAACGGGTGGTTATAATTAAAGCGCAGCTATTTACAGAAGTCTGTTGTGGGCTACAATTATCGTATGGCAGCGAAACGTGGTAGATATTTTAATGAATTGATACGGAACCGATTTACGGTGGAAGGAAAGCAGTGGTGTCACCGCCAGACACCACACTTGCTAGGTGGTAGCCTTTAAATCGGCCGCGGTCCGTTAGTATACGTCGGATCCGCGTGTCGCCACCATCAGTGATTGCAGACCGAGCGCCGCCACACGGCAGGTCTAGAGAGACTTCCTAGCACTCGCCCCAGTTGTACAACCGACTTTGCTAGCGATGGTTCACTGACAAAATACGCTCTCATTTGCCGAGACGATAGTTAGCATAGTCTTCAGCTACGTCATTTGCTACGACCTAGCAAGGCGCCATGTTCAGTTACTATTGATATTGAGAATAATGTACAGTCAAGAGCGATGTTCACCAGTTGTGGATTAAAGTTAAGTATTCCACCAGCTACGTCCGTTTTTCTAAGTTCTAATTTCCTTGTCCTGTTCCAGACCTCACGCCAGCCTGCGTGAGCTAAAACGCGTGCCTCTCGGCTTCCTCTAGTAACCCGGTGTTGGCTCTCCTGCCAACCCACAACAGTTCCAATTCTGGCCAGCAGGTGCAAATGTGGCGCTGTGAATGAGAAAGTCATAATTTTGATTTTATTATTAACCGCAGATTACACAATTTGTTCAGTATGAGTGCTTAAGACGTCGACAAGATGCTATACAACAAGAGATCTGCACCTGGTGGCCAAAATCGGAGCTAATTCTTTTCCAGTGTAAAACGGTTACGCATTAACACATAGCATATCTACCAAGTTTCAGTGCCTTACGGTAATTACAGCGCAAACTGGACCTTCGTGAACAGCTGCACTTTAATTATTACCACCGACAAACGGCTAAAACGGTCATCTAGTCACGGTTAAAGGTTGCCCATGTAATGGCTTCCAGGGACAACAAAAATTTGATTTTCAGGATTTCACATAGTTATTGACTGAGTTTAAAATTTTAAAATCCTGTCTTAATTTATTCATTAACAGGTATAATCTTACGTTAATGGTTTAACACAGTAAGTAAAGTATTAAATCTACACATGTTGTTGGAGCGATATAACATTGTAATTTATAATATTAGAAGTCAAGATCGCTTGATGTGAAATAGTTCATTTCATTACCAGTTTCGACAATAACTAGCTGTCATCCTCAGATTCTCAGATCTCCCAGAAATATAAGGATACATCGGTTATATTATATTAATGTTATTATAATTGTAGCGTGTCCTCAGTTTATCGACAAGACTGACGTGTAGTTATACTTCTGGGAGATCTGAGAATCTGAGGATGACAGCTAGTTACTGTCGAAACCGCTCATTAAATAAACTACTTCACACCAAGCAAGCTTGGTTTGTAATATTTAAGTATTAAAGTTAGTAACTGAGTACATATCTTGAGCGAGCGTTAAGTTATGAGGCGCACCCTGACTGCAGATTTGTACGTCAATCTGGTGATTCGACCTGTAGTGCTGACATTCATCAACAATATTCCAGGGGTTGTTTTCCAACAGGATAACGCTCGCCCTCATACCGCTGTTGTAACCCAACATGCTCTACACAGTGTCGACAAGTTGCCCTGGCCTGCTCGATCACCAGGTCTGTCTCCAATCGAGCACATACGCGACATCGTCGTACAACCCCAGAGTCATCCACAAACAGCATTAAGCTTCGCTATTTGACCATCCAAGTACGACAGACCTGGAACTCATCCCACAAACTGAAATCTGGCACATGTACAACACAATTCATGCACATTTTCATGCTTACATTCAACATTTTGGCGGCTACAACGGTTATTAATTTACCAGCATTTCACATTTGTAATTGCTCATCTCGCGCTTACATGAATCTGTGCCCTTGCAATATTAATCACTTCAGTATGTTACTTAGACAAGTGTATTCCCGATATGTCGTTACTCTACATTAATTTTTTTATTGTTGCGATTTATTTTTTGTCTGTATAAATATGACTTAATACAAAACAATAAATGTGTCTTTAAAATGTCCTTCTATTGTTTTTAATTTAGATAATTGTGTTAAAGGTAAATAAATAATAACCTTATAGGAGCATTAAAATGTAAGGGTTTTCATGTTTCATTGTCGTACTATCTCAGAAAGAGTATATGTCAAAATACTCATTACACGAAGATGTAATACAAAAAGGACATTTGTTTACCACAAAACTCCATCAACCGTACGTACTTCTGTACCACAAGTGCTTACGGCTCTTCGAGAAAAACTTCTGGCAGTGCTTCTACCCTCCCCAGATGAGATAGACTGAGAAGGGAGAGCTGAAGAGTTTTAGACTCGATTGGGTTTTCCTAACCGCGTTGCACCCATTTATGATATGCATATGAGATTAATAGCATCCGCATATACCGAAAGTCTATTGTTCGACTACAAGAGATATTTTGGTTGTCCTTATCGCTATGGTTGATGCCAATTGCTGGTCTTTGGTTATAAATATGGGTTCGCGTGGTACAGAAAGTGAGCTGGAGTATTTAGAAAGCCTGAAAATGGGAATTCTAGTACAAAATGAAACTGTTTGCTTTCCCACAACACTTCCTAGGTCCAAGTATTTTGTTGCCACGTGTGATAGTAGGTGATGAAGCCTTTAGGCTAAGCGAAGTTGTCTTGAAACCACACTGCAAAAAGCAAGTCTTTGTAAGATGCAAGAAAGCGAACATTTAATTACCATGTGAGCAGAGCGAGCAGAGTTTCAGGAAAGGCTTTCGGAATAATATGTGCGACTTTCAGAATTTTCTTGGCTCCCAAAAATATAAAAGCTGAAGCTGCAAATCTGACAAATTTGTGTTGTTGTTGTTTACCGCAATATGCTCAGGGAGGAATATTTTTCTGTTAACTAAAAGAAAACTGATGAGTCAGAAACCACTGAGGAGTTTTCTATGGAAAATATAAATCCTCTAGCGGGTAAAGGCAGTTTTGCTCAATACCTGGAATTTCAAGTGAGTAGCCCGTTCACAGACTATATCAATAGTACAACATAGGTTTGCAGTCGCACTTTGAAAAGGCGACGAATCGTACTTTACTTACCAACTACTGTTACTACAGTTCTTATGGGCCTATACTCGTGGATTTTACTAATTATGGTAATAACGTTCTAATAATTTACACTGAGGTGATAAAAGTCAAGGGCTAGAGATGCAAACTTATACAGATCTCGTACACGTGGTATAAAAGGGCAGCGCATTGGCGAAGCTGTCATTTGTACTCAGATGATTCATGTGAAAAGGTTTCTGACGTCATTGCGGCAGCACGACGGTATATGACGGACTCTGAACGGGGAACGTTATCTGGAACTAGACGCATGGGACATTCAGTTTCGGAACTTGTTAGGCAATTCAATATTCCGAGATCCACAGTAGTAAGAGAGAGAGGAGAACACCAAATTTCAGGCTTCACCTCTCACCACGTACAACGCAGTGGTCCGCAGTGTTCACTTATGGACCGCGAGTAGCGATGTCTGCGTAGAGTTTCCAGTACTAAAAGACAAGCAACACTGCGTTAAATAACCACAGAAATCAATGAGGGACGTACGACGAGGCAGGCCGGAGTGGCCGTGCGGTTCTAGGCGCTACAGTCTGGAACCGAGCGATCGCTCTGGTCGCGGGTTCGAATCCTGCCTCGGGCATGGATGTGTGTGATGTCCTTAGGTTAGTTAGGTTTAATTAGTTCTAAGTTAAGTCGCATAGTGCTCAGAGGCATTTGAACCATTTGAACGTACGACGAACGTATCCGTTACGACAGTGTGGTGAAATTCGGCGTTAATGGGCTATGGGAGCAGACAGCCGACGCGAGTGACTTTGCTAACAGTGCGAAATCGCCAGCAGGGCCTCTCCTGGGCTTTCGGCCATATCGGTTGGATCCTAGATGAGTTCCAAAACCGTGGACTGGTCATATTTCATATAGAGCTGATGATAGGGTTCGAGTTTGGCGCAGACCACACGAAGCCACGGAAGCAAGTTGTGAACAAGACGGTGTGCAAGAAGGTGGTGGCTCCACAGTGGTGTGGGCTGTGTTTACATGGAAAGGACTGAGTCCTCTGGCCCAACTGAACCAATCATTGACTGGAAATGGTTATGTTCGGCTACCTGAATGCCATTTGCAGCCATTCGTGGACTTCATGTTCCCAAACAACGATGGAATTTTTATGGATGAGAATACCCCATTTTACCAGGCCACAATTGTTCGCCATTGGTTTGAAGAATATTCTGGAGAATTCGATGGAATGATGTGGCCACCCAGATCCCCCGACATCAGTCCTATCGAACATTTGTGGGACATAATCGTGAGGTCAGTTAGTGCACAAAATGCTGCACCAGCAATGCTTTCGCATTTATGAACGGATGTATAAGCAACATGGTTCAAATGACTCTGAGCACTATGGGACTCAACTGCTGAGGTCATTAGTCCCCTAGAACTTAGAACTAGTGAAACCTAACTAACCTAAGGACATCACAAACATCCATGCCCGAGGCAGGATTTGAACCTGCGACCGTAGCGGTCTTGCGGTTCCAGACTGCAGCGCCGTTAACCGCACGACCACTTCGGCCGGCATAAACAATGATGTGTCGACAGAAGTGCCGACACAGTGTGGTTTGAGGAGATCGATATGCACGCTATAAGCTCACGCAGGATGGCGTGAGGTCTGAAACAGGATACGTAATGAATGCTATAAAGAAAAGTACGTAGCTTCTGGAATACTTAACTTTAATCCATCATTTGTATACATCGTTCTTGATGAGACATGCTTCATGCGATAACTATCAATTGCCATGGCGCCTTGCTAGGTCGTAGCCATTGACTTAGCTGAAGGCTATTCTAACTATCTGCTCTGCAAATGAGCGAGGCTTCGTCAGTGTGCATCGCTAGCTAAGTCGTCCGTACAACTGGGGCGAGTGCTAGTTAGTCTCTCGAGACCTGCCGTGTGGTGGCGCTCGGTCTGCGATCACTGACAGTGGCGACACGCGGGTCCGACATGTACTAATGGACCGCGGCCGATTTAAAGCTACCACCTAGCAAGTGTGGTGTCTGGCGGTGACACCACAAACAACATGGCTCAGTATTTCTGCAGGGGACTTCCAACGACTTGTTGGGTCCATGCCACGTCGAGTTCTGGATTACGGTGGGCAAAAGAAGGTTCTATACGATATTAAGGGGTGTGCAATGACTTTTGTCACGTTAGTCTACTTAAATATTGATAATAATGCTGTATTTTGAATTTGATGTAAATACTGTACCACAATGTAGTACAATAGCGCGTTATTAAAATGTAGATTCATCATGTCCCTTACACAGACATTGCGTCCATTAACAGTTCATCTTCCTTAGCACTGGAAAGCACCTGTAGTCTCTCAGCACAGTTCACAGCCATTTCACGCACGAACGTTACCTGAACTGCAGGAACTGCTTCACTGGGGCCTACAAAGCATTAGACTCGTCCAGAGACAGCTGGCCTGCCACGCCTGCGCCTGACGTAAAACACTGGCGCACTACTCATTATGGTCTGTCGGGAAACATCTTCACTGTTCCGTCGTTGCCTAGGGGATGACGCACCGCGCCGGGTGCATTACGTACTACTCGGAGCAAAATTCCTGCTTCTCGGAAAACCCGACTTAACGACGCGGCTGACGAGTCGTTAGACTGCAGGCCTCCTTCCCTTCGGGTTCGACAGCACATTAGCGCGGCACGGCTGTGTGTTTTGCGCTCCTTTTCACATGCCGACCACAACCGCCCGTGCCGGCTATTGGTCAGCGCACTTATAATTATTATTTGTTCTTGTGCTCCCAGCCGCTTGTTAGCCGCGTTAATGACTGGTGAATAAATTAGATGATGGCTGGGAACCTCTAATCAGGGCTCGCGCGGTGGGCGGTGGGCCGACAGCCGCTTATTTAGGCGCGCCCGGAGGTCCGGACTTCGCTGCCCGCGACACGCAATTAACCTCACCTGCCGCCTTTTGTTTCAATAAAATTATGGATGCGACTTCGAATATCCGGAACTCCGTCACTCGCCAGGAATTTCTAATAGTGCCTCAGCACGCCGTTTCATTAAGCTACCAATCGATGCTTCCCACATTTGCAGGGTATGGGCAAACTAGCGCAAATTCCTTGTTCCTGGGAAGTTATTCTCTTCCCAGATACTACTGCTTGACGGGTATTTGTCATGATATCACATTGATACTGTGCAGTATACTGTATTATATGCTATCAGTACGTATCTGTTTCTTAGCACAGTGTGTTCAGTTTGGTATTAGAATAACGGCAACCCTCACAACCTTCCGTAGAATCGACTAATACCGACACACGTAACAGCCGCACGGTTAGGAAAAGATTAGACGTAGTGCAGTTATTTAGATTAAGATGTACGACGAGGGAATGGAAAGACACCAGTCTTCCCTAAACAGCTATGGAACAATGAAGTGGTGAAGAGCACAAATAATTTTGTAACATGGAGATGCGGCTAAGTTTCTTTGTTTTGTTGGTGGTGCATTTATACCAACTTCATTTCGTTTCATCGCACACATTATACATTAAATTGTTTTCTTTCGCCACAGATTTTGTACAACATTGGATTGTTAATACAATGTCACATAAATTACAACAAATAAAAAACTAAAAAAATACTCCAGCCTTAATGCGATGAACGCAAGTTGCAATATTGTTTAATAATTTCTTTGGTTGTCGCCTCGATCGTTTTTCATTTCATTTTACGCCTGAAGTGCTACTGTCATTGTACTCGCACACGCGAAAGGTATTTAGACTGATTCAGTCGCGATAAGAGTAACGATATGGCAGTACTATAACTATTGCTATTAGTACCTGTGGTGTCACCGCCAGACACCACACTTGCCAGGTGGTAGCCTTTAAATCGGCCGCGGTCCGCTAGTATACGTCGGACCCGCGTGTCACCACTGTCAGTGATAGCAGACCGAGCGCCACCACACGGCAGGTCCAGAGAGACGTCCTGGCACTCGCCCCAGTTGTACATCGGACTTTGCTAGCGAAGCTACACTGACCAGTACGCTCTCATTTACCGAGACGACAGTTAGCATAGCCTTCAGCTAAGTCATTGGCTACGACCTAGCAAGGCGCCATTACCAGTGTATAGTGAAATGGAGATTATATCTGTACAAGAGCGATGTACACCGATTATGGATTAAAGTTAAGTATTACAAGATTTTCATACTTTATTGCAATTCTCAAGACATTGTCCTGTTCCAGACCTCACGCCAATCTGCGTGAGCTTAACGCGTGCCTTTCGGCTTCCTCTCATTGTGACTTGGCTGTCTTGCTAAGTCACAACATTTTTGACGACGAAGATTTAACGGTCGTATTGCTCTAATTTACTTGTGTCATGGCTTCGCCACAATCTCCAGATGTACTGTCCGAATTTTATCGCTTGCAGAATCAGCAGACGCAGGCCTTACTGGATGCCCTTGGACAGCTCGTCCAGGGTCAACGTGCAATGCAAACCGATGCGGCAGCCGCCGCTCCACCGCTACCGCAGCCACAACACGCAGTTGCACCACCTCTTCGTCCATTTGATGCGGCACTGGAAAGCTGGACGGGGTGGTCACGCCAATTTGGATTCCATCTCGCCGCCTACAGAATTCAGGGTAATGAGCGGCAGCCTCACTTATTATCGTGTGTCGGCGTCCAGACGTACCATGTGATAGTGAAATTGTTTCCCCGACACGACGTAGCAACTCTGTCCTACGAAGAAATTTTGTCTGCATTAGATGCATATTTCAAGGAATCAGTCAATGTAGTTGCAAAAAGGTATACGTTCTTTTGTACAAAACGTACGGCCAGTCAAACTAATCGGGAGTGGGTTGCAACTTTGCAAGGCCTTACTAGGGATTGTGCTTTTGCGTGTGAATGTGGACTCCCTTGTTCAGATGCTATGGTGCGTGATGCAATTGCACAGAATGTTTCTGATGTTCGTATACGGGAGCAAATTTTGAAACTAGTCAATCCCTCCCTTCAACAAGTGATAGACATATTGGATAGGCAAGACACACTTGACTTTGCTCAGGAATCATTTGCACCTTCGCCTGTCGTGTGTCACATTAACCGGCCCGCCGGGCGAGCTGCACGGAACAGTAAACAGCCCTCGCGCTCGTCCGCGCAGCTGCCGCCAAGCTCTCAAACACGGGTCCCGCGGCAGCAAGCAAATGCAGTGCTAAAATCATGCGTGCGGTGTGCAACCAGACATTCACGTGAGAATTGCCCGTCACGCCACGCTATTTGCTTTTTCTGTAATAAAAAAGGACATGTTCAGAGTGTTTGCCAGAAAAAGCTTAGATCGGACACTAAAAACCATTCCAGGCCCTTTGCTTCACGCCGGAATCGGAATCGAACCAAGAATACTCAGGCTCGTGAACCTTCGCCCATGGAAATTCATGTAATTAATACCACTCCGCCCAGTGCCCCTCTCTCTAACAGTGACTGTGTTCGTCCCACAAATAGTGTGCGTCGACATCGCAGGAAATCCTGTCACGTAGCAAGTGATCCTGTACCGGTGTCTGTTCACGTTGCACGAGACAGTCACTCTTGTCGTCAGCAGGACAATAAACTTTTTGTAGATTTGGACATTCATGGCACCGTGATACCATTCCAGCTCGATACCGGAGCTGCAGTTTCACTAATCAATCACGACACGTACCAACAACTGGGCACACCTCCGTTGCGTGCTGCAAATGTTAAGTTAAATAGCTCTTCCGGTCAGAATATCCCTGTGTTAGGACAGTGCAGCCTTCTTGCAACATATAAGGGACAAACAAAACTTGTGTCATTTTACGTACTTCTTTCTTCTTCTGCAGTGAACTTGTTTGGTTTAGATTCATTTAAGTTGTTTAACTTGTCTATAGTCAATCAGGTCCTATCAGTGAACCAGACTGTGCCTTCAGCCAGTGTTTCTCGTCTATGTGAAGAGTTTGCAGACATTTTTGCACCGGGCCTTGGTTGCGCTAAGAACTATAACGCACATTTGGAACTGAAAGTATACGTGCAACCGAAATTTTTCAGAGCGCGCAATGTTCCCCACGCATTGCGTGATGAGGTCGCAAGAACATTAAATGATTTGGAATCACAAGGTGTGATTGAATGTGTGCAGGCTTCTCTCTGGACATCACCCTCAGTAATTTTGCCAAAAACTTCCGGAAAATTGAGACTGTGTGGACTTCAAGGCAACAGTGAATCTACAACTAGTGATTGCAACTTTTCCTTTACCCCGCCCGGAAGATCTTTTTGACAAACTGTGCCCGGGTAAATATTTTTCGAAGTTGGACCTAGCAGATGCGTACTTGCAAATACCAGTGGACGACGAATCCCAGCGCGTCTTGGTGGTTAACACGCATCTTGGTTTGTACCAATTCAAAAGACTGCCATTCGGGTGTGCATCCGCCCCTGCATTGTTTCAGCAATATCTGCAAACTGTTTGTGCCTCAGTCCCTACTGCAGCAACTATCTGGACGATATTGTGATTTCCGGAAAGACGGAAGAAGAACATTTAGCCAATCTCAGAACATTATTTCAGGTCTTGCGACAAAATGGTCTTCGCTTGCGGAAGGACAAATGTGTGTTTTTTGCTCGTGATTTGCCATATTTGGGACATGTAATCAATGCCCAAGGCATACATCCTAGTCCAGAGCACCTCCGTGCCATACAAGACTTGCCTTCGCCGCAGAATTTGAAGCAGCTACAGAGTGTGCTGGGTAAAATAAATTACTACCATCGCTATGTGCGCAATGCCTCCTCCATTTCAGCTCCGCTTCATCGCTTACGCTGTAAAGGTGTTCCGTTTGTCTGGACGACGGAATGCGAACGCGCCTTTCGCCAGTTGAAATCGGCGTTGCTTTCAAATACTTGCCTTACGCCATTCGATCCCCAGAAACCCCTTTTGTTGATGGTAGATGCATCTGATTTCGGGATCGGTGCTATGCTTGCGCACAAAGATGGATCGCATGATCGCCCTATTGCCTTTGCGTCCAAATTGCTCTCGTCTGCGCAAAGACATTATTCACAGATTGAGAAAGAAGCTTTGGCTCTCATATTTGGTGTTACTAAGTTTCATGATTTCTTGTATGGTCGTCACAGACCACAAACCTTTGACGTCACTTTTTCATCCGAACAAGCCTGCACCTCCACGTACAGCGCAGAAATTCATTCGCTGGTCTATTTTCCTCTCGCAGTACCGCTATGATATCTTGTATCGGTCCACTGCTAAGCACGGAAACGCCGATGCGTTGTCCCGTTTGCCTGTTGCTGAGGATCGAGCATTCGATTCTTCCGAATTTGCTTGCATGTTCATTGATTCGGAAACCGATGACGTGGTCGAATCGTTTCCGATTGATTTTCGTCATGTAGCTACAGCCACAGCTGCTGACCCTGTCCTTGCTACCGTTTTGCGTTTTGTTGCTACTCAATGGCCCTTGTCAAAGTCACGGATCGGGGATCCGTTGGTTCGCCGAGTTTTTGCTCACAGGGAGAGACTGTTTGTACGACTTGGTGTTTTGCTGTTGCGTTCTGATAATGATCAGTCCAGGGTCGTGGTTCCACGTTCGTTACAGTGCTCTGTCTTACGGCTTCTCCACCAAGGAGATTGGGGTGTAGTACGAACTAAACAACTTGCTCGTCAGCACTGTACTTGGTTCGGAATCGATGCTGCGATTACGAAAATGTGCTCTTCTTGCTTGGCGTGTGCCGAACAACAATCCGCACCGCCGCGGAAATTCTTTGCATGGCCGAAAGCCACTTCCCCTTGGCAACGCTTGCACATCGATTTTGCTGGTCCATTCTGGAATGCTCGATGGTTGATTGTTGTCGATTCCTTCAGTAATTTTCCTTTTGTTGTCAGGATGTCTTCCACGACGTCTTCAGCCACCATCCAAGCGTTATCCGCTATCTTTTGTATTGAAGGTCTTCCACAGACTATTGTTTCCGACAATGGCCCACAATTCATGTCCGCAGAATTTCAGTCATTCTGCAAGGCCAATGGTATTCAACATCTGACATCCGCGCCGTTTTCGCCTCAGTCAAACGGTGCTGCTGAACGTTTGGTCCGGACTTTCAAGTCACAGATGTTGAAGTTGAAAGAGTCGCATTCTCGGGAGGACGCGTTATTGCTCTTGTTGTCCTCGTATCGCTCTCAGCCCCGAGATGATCGCTCGCCGGCTGAGTTGCTCCACGGTCGCCCTCATCGAACCTTGATGTCTTTGCTACATCCGCCGCATCAGGTTCCTGTGCAGCGGCAGCCACCTGCTTTTGCTCCAGGCGACGTTGTATACTATCGCAACTATCGAGGTTCACGGCGTTGGCTCGCAGGGCGCATTCTTCGCTGCCTCGGCCGCGCTATGTATCTGGTTTTGGGGGCCTCTGGTGAGGTGCGTCGGCATCTCAATCAGCTGCGCCTCTGTCGTCGCACGGGTTCTGCCGCTCCCCATCTGCTTTCAGCGACGGTGCCGTCCAGTCAGCGCCCTGGGGACCCATCTACTGGCTCGCCTCATCCCCAGGTGTTACCGACGCTGCCTTCCATTTTGCCCCATGGCGACGCGCCGCTGCCGCCGCCGCCGCCGCCTGTTCTCCCGCCGGCGACGCCCGCAGTGGACGCTTCGCTGCAGCCGCCAAGCGCCTCCCTGGGTCACGCGCCGCCGATCGCTTCCCGTGACCAGCTGTCCTCCGCCTTGGAACTCTTGCCGGCTCCGGACCAGATGTCGTCTTCGCCCGTCGGCTGCCCCGCCCCGATGGAGGTCGACTCTTCGGCCCCCCCTGTCTCTTTACGGGCGCATACACCGCATGTTGGCGTGCACCCTGGACTAGGTTTTCAGGCGTTTCCTAGCTCCCCTCGGACCGAATGGCCGGGTGCGGGTGGCACAGCCTCGCCTGTTGTTAGGCTCCCCACCTCGTCGCATACGTCAACATGGGGTCCTCCCCACGGCGGGCGGAAGCCTTATAACACAACCGTACGCCGATTTGCGGGGGAGGAACGTGGTGTCAACGCCAGGTGGTAGCCCTTAAATCAGCCGCGGTCCGCTAGTATACGTCTCGGACCCGCGTGTCACCACTGTCAGTGATAGCAGACCGAGCGCCACCACACGGCAGGTCTAGAGAGTCGTCCTGGCACTCGCCCCAGTTGTACAGCGGACTTTGCTAGCGAAGCTACACTGACCAATACGCTCTCATTTGCCGAGACGATAGTTAGCATAGCCTTTAGCTAAGTCATTGGCTACGACCTAGCAAGGCGCCATTACCAGTGTATAGTGAAATGGAGATTACATCTGTACAAGAGCGAAGTACACCGATTACGGATTAAAGTTAAGTATTACAAGATTTTCGTACTTTATTGCAATTCTCAAGACATTGGCCTGTTCCAGACCTCACGCCAATCTGCGTGATCTTTAACGCGTGCCTTTCGGCTTCCTCTCATTGTGACTTGGCTGTCTTGCTAAGTCACAACAGTACCATTATTAATGAGTTATCACACAGACGTAAAGCTAATAGAAATTTTTAGAAACGTAGATGAATCTTGCGCCAGTTGTTCGAATGCTCACAGTTATGTGTTTCGTTTTTCTAAATATTTGCTAATAAACACTACTCTTCGTCTCATACCCTACAAAAATCAATCTCTGTTTTCAACTAGCATGCGTATTTGGAGGAGAGAAATAGCATTCCACACGATAGGTCTGTCATCATAATTTGTAGGCTCTATGAGAAGTTCCCTTCCGTATCCACTTCTTGCTGTTGATCGCTTCACTCTTCACGTCACAACGACTGTTATTAAGATTTTTTCCCGAAATGTTAAGTCTGCTGCCGTGTTTTCTTTTCTTCTAAATCTGTTTTAAAAATTCTGTCATACTTTCTCAATACTTACCCATCAAGCTTCTTTTCGTGTATTCAGTTACATACAATAATAGCCTTTATTCTCAAGCTCCTCTCAGTGCCTCTTCCTATATCACTCTGTCTACCAATTTTATTTAATTTTTTCTCATTCTCGCCACGTCCACATTTGTAAAGAAACCCACTACTTCTTCACGGCCAAGGTTTGGTACCGTAGGACATTCCAGACAAATCATTCAGCAGCCTGTCGCTTACCCCATTTACGTCCCGCTGTAGAAAACCCATCTCTCCTTAGAAAATGCAAATTTAACTGTTATTATTCGTTGTATACTATATGAGCTGTACATCCTGTTGCTTTTTGCTCTACTTCCTAGATAAATTATTTAGCGCATATTCCAGTCTGTCAGCATTCAGATCAATTTTTACCCTTTCAGCTGTTAGCGTGATTATTTTCTTTTTCTTTGCGTTTATCTTCATTCAGTGATCTCGTGGATCTGTATTTTAACTCTTCGTAGTACAACAAATATTGCTGCGCATACTTTCTGATATTATTTATTACTCAAGTCTCGGGAAGGAATAAGCAATTTACTTGTACAATAAGTTTCAGTTTACGTAAATTAATTGATGTTTATACTTTATGAGCTACCGTCTTTCGTCTAAGTGGATGAAATATCGGAGGGACTAATATGTAGAAAGAGGCACCAGTCATCGAAGTGGCCAGTTTGGCTTTGTTTCAGATGAAACATCGGAGGGACCAATATGTAGAAGGAGGCATAAGTCATCGAAGTGGTCAGTTTCGCTTTGTTTCAATATATACTGTCAGAAGTAATAAATGCAGTTACTCTAATATCTTCTAGATACAACACGATGTAAGCGATGGTGGCCATTATCACTATGAAAGTAATCAAAGCTGACGAAAGTGTTAAAAATGTTACGAGACAAGAAGAACACGGAAAACAAGTAAAGAAAGAAGATGAGCAACAAGAAAGCCATGACAATTATCGTCACGGGAAGCATTTGGAGACACAAGGAGCAGTCACAGACAGCAAAATGTTACAAAAAGCTGTCTTAAAAGTCATGTGAAGTACCTGAGCAAGAATGATGAAATTATGGAAGAAAGAGGGCTACGAGTATTGAAAATTGAACTCAGTAACTGTATTTATTGAGTATAAAAGTTTGTGGCAGTTATGATGTGACTGTTGTCTATGATTTAGAGAGCAGTGTTGTTAATGTGTACGTAAACAAACTACTACAATAACTTTATAAAATTATAAATTAAACTTTAAAATATGCTGCACTGCTGCTGTATCTATGCACTTAATATGTTACTAAGAATATCCCACAAATTTCAATTATGTTTATTCGTATGGCCAGTTAAGGTGGTCTGTACCCACAGCACAGGAAGACGGGATCCTTCTGCATGACAGTACTACCGTCTGTGTAATATAAAGTAAGATCAGGGTTTAATATACCGTTGATGACACGATCATTAGAGATGGAACACGAGCTTGTATAGTAGAAGCATGGGGTAGGAAATCACTAATGCTCTTTTCGAAGCTTGTTAATCTTAATCGGCGTTGGGAAATCACAGAAACCCTATATCTGATGAACAACCTGGGATTTAAACTATGCTCCTCCCGCTTAATTCACAACTTTAACCAATTATCTACCAAGTGCATGCATACTTAAAGTTTGAAGATAGCTGATTATCGTGTAGATTACAAGTTTAGGACTGTGAAAGGAATTTTCACTTACTGCTCTTCCCAAAAAACTATACAGGATCCCAGATGATCTTTAGAGCAATAAACAGTGTAGCAAAATCTTAAGGAGAGATTGATTCTGCTGCCCTGTAATTTCCCTGCATATTAGTTTTTCAATCTTTTAAATTACTACAATGCGAACGGTCGGAATGCAACAACTCCTTTTTCTCGGCGTTCAAGTAATGTCTAAGTCAAAGAGGATTGCTGAAGTGAGTTTAATTGGCGCGGCTGTTTCAAGAACTGCCACACTTTCCATCGTGTTAGGTGGTATAATGTCTAACGTTATGCCAGCGTACAGAAATCAAAGCAAAGCCACACGTCTAAAAAAAAAAAAAAAAAAATAAATCACAAATTGTAGGCCTTGAGTCTTACGGTTATTATTAATGGACCAGTCTGGTGAGTAAGTGAACATCTTAAGAATGAACTGCATCCCATGATAAAGATATGACTTTCTAAAAATGATTCAATGTTCTAAATGACAGCGCACTACTACTTATAAGAAAAGCTCTTCAACCGTTGCTCGATGGAAATAGACTCAACATCTCTAGTGGCAAGCTACATCCTTCAATGTTAGTATTATTTCGGAATTCTGGTATGTTTTAGATTCTACCATTTTTGTTCCTAACTCATCCACAAAGCAGCTGAACAACATACTGTTCGAATGATTGTACAAAGGTTTCCTTGTGACAAATGAGAGGTCTTATCATTTTTTCCAACACAATCCAAACATTAAAATCCGTAATACGTAGACATGAAATGACCTTCCTAATGAAGAAACATGTATTATGTTTAATTTTTTTTTATTTGCTTACTTGATCTCGCCAACGGCCTTGCTGCAGTGATAACACCTCTTCCCCTCAGATCACCGAAGCGCTTCGGGGTTTGGCCAGCACTTGGGTGGGTCACCATCAGGGTCTGCCGAGTACTGTTGGTAAGCGGGCTGCACCCAGTCCTTGCGAGGCCAGTTGACGAGCTACTTGAATGTGAAATAGCGGCACCGGTCATGAAAACAGACAACTGCCGGGAGAGCGGTGTGCTGACCACATGCCCCTCCACATCCGCATCTGGTGAAGCCTAAGGGCTCAGGATGAAACGGCGGCTGGTCAGTACCGTCGGATGGTGTTTGTTTTGTTTACTTGGTCTCGGTGTATATGAGAACTAATGACAATGTACTTACCTCCCTGTGTTGACCTGAATCATACCTTCCATTCATTGCAAGATGATTGTTTCCTCGCGTCGTTGGGGTGTAGATGCAATCAAAATAATAAATAAGAACGAAGTTTTTGGTGTACTGCACCCTGGTATTCTCTGAAATATTTCCTTAAAGACTTCTGTATTTAAAGTTCTTGGCGAACTTTAAACTAGGTGAATGGAAGGGAAGTTGAATCTCGAATTTCCCGAATGCAAACTGAATGTCCTAACTCCGTCATCTCGCTCTAAGCCTACCAGTTTCAGAGAGGGGCTGAAAAACCAAGAAGGAATATTTCTTTTCTGATTGTTGAAATGTCACTGTATGAGTCTTAAATAAAGAATTACTTCGGTTTGGCAGTCTTTCTTTCGGTCACAGGATTATAAAAACGTATTAGAAGCCCCTCATGTTTTAGATGTCTCATTTCCATAGTTCTATTATAATTTATGTCACTAACATATAGTGCAGTGACTAATAGCCTGTCACTTGAAACAATGCATTACATATCGAGTTTGAGGTATCTTACTTTTTCGCTCCCAACCTACGAACATGGCAAGTTCTTTAGCAGCCATCGCATTCCACGTGTCTTAATGCGTCAAAGTCGTTCTTGGCGGAAATCATTTCTCTCCAAGGACAACATCGACATTACAATTAGTTACCTATATAGGCTAAATGGACGGCAAATTTATGAATTATTCAGCATATAAGGAACCATGACGGTAATGCGTTCAGTGTTAGAAAATCATATGAGAGAAACAATTAACTCATATGCTGAAGGCCGGCCGGATTGGCCGTGCGGTTCTAGGCGCTACAGTCTGGAACCAAGCGACCGCTACGGTCACAGGTTCGAATCCTACCTCGGGCATGGATTTGTGTGATGTCCTTAGGTTAGTTAGGTTTAATTAGTTCTAGGCGACTGATGACCTCAGAAGTTAAGTCACATAGTGCTCAGAGCCATTTAAACCATGTGCTGAATACAAGAATAAAGTAAACTCGACTAAAATCAGAATGAAGAATTATTCGGACAAGAGAAAGTATTCCTGTACTCTAAAGAAAAGAGTAAACAGTCTTTAGGCTCTGTGAAAATATAGTGAAGTACAAATCGTATCAAGTTTTTTCTACAAACAAATCTTTCAGCATACGCAGATTTAATAACCAAATTAAATACATAACAACATATTTAGAAAGAAATACAGGTTGTGAAAAAACTATTTTTAGACATAAAAACATATACTCAATCCATTAGAATTTATTTTACCAATTTTGGGATGGAATCCTCATCCCTAAAATAAGAAAAGTGTCCATCTAAACATAAGTTCGAAATTCCTCCGTTTTTGTGCTATTAAAAAAATCGTATTCAAAACGTTTCGAGCTAAAAACCAACAACTGAAGTTGTAACCAATCATTAATATTCATTTTATTCGATAGCTGAGTAGCATTATCAATACATCCCAATTTGATAATGCTCTCATTGTATCCTCGACAGTGATGTTCGCTGCGGGAACATATTAATATTTGACGTTTGTGTACCTTTGAGGTAAGGCTAGTTAATTACGTGATAAATGTTCCTTTTAAATAACGCAGGATATTCATTTCGGGATTAGATGTGATTCGTTACGGTTACGTAATGGTAAATGTGTCATAAACTAGAAAGCTGGCCTGAACACCAAACTATTGGATGTAGTTTGCCCCTGCCCTCCTCCGATTTTTGAACTACTCTTAAATTTTCCACTCAGTTATATGAGAACTTAAGTTTTGACGTGGATACCGGAACATGTTGCAACTCAGCATTTTTCACATTAACAATCGTTTCCAGAGGTGAGACAAGTGCTAAATGACAGACAAAAATCCTAGGAATCATTTAGGGATCGAATATCAGGTCTTCTGATGGGTAGTCTGGCATTTTACGCTCGGTATGGCTGCTGTGCAAGTTCCAAGGAACGCTTGGCTGCGTGGCAGAGTCATCCAACCTTTGGAAACAGTTCCATGACCTGCATGTTTTCCCAACCTGTCTCCCTTGTATTAATATCTCAACGGACACCGAAAGCAGTTAGACCATGTAGGAAACATTCTGATGCAAAGAAGGTTCTTCTGTTTCGCGGAAGCCTGCGAAATCATTCGAAATCATCCGTGCCTTGGTATCTAAAAGAATTCGACTATCCATTATGTGTGTGTATTTTGAAATAAGTGGAAGACATTTTCAGCGTTTGTTATGAGTTTCTCACTTCGTGACGTGCAGACTTTTTCCTGATCTGGTCCAAGTTTAACGAGTTTGGAACAATATTTTACACGCACACAATGTACAAGATCACTCCTGAGTTACGACATACAAGGGCATTTTTAAACTCTCTCTCTCTCTCTCCTTCTTTCTCTTTATCTCTCTCTCTCTCTCTCTCTCTCTCTCTCTCTCTCACACACACACACACACACACATACACACACAGACACACAAAAAGAATCAGTTACTAACAGTAGTCGTCTATACTGTCAAACATTCATATTCCTAGGTAAGGAAGTAGATTCTGTGACGAGGGGGAAATTAGTTCAATTCGTAGTCAGAAAAATGTATAAAATATAACTTACACCCCTAGAAGGAGAACGATACCACACACGGTGTGCTGCTTCTATAATGGTGATGTGGCGTAAGAGGTTTGACCAAAATTAACTTCGTTATACAGGAGACACGAGCTCAGTTTAGAAAGGGGCTAGAGCGGTAATCACTTGTAGCCTTATTAAAAGAACTGTAAAGATTTTTTTCTGAAACTATTCAGGAAAATCCATAAAGAATCGAAACTGAAATATCCTTAGCGGGATTGTGATGAAGAACGCGCACTGGTATTCGGCGCAAAGCAGAATCAGTAATGCCAGATGTGGTCTGAACGCTATTCTCTTCGAATACGACATCACTTGCTGAATCCCTGTGCCACATCGTTCGCTCATTGCAGATTAAATACCTGCTGAAGACTATTTGTTCTGCAGAAAACCGTACGAAAAAGCTGGTGAGTTGTCTGAAGTACTTTATTTATTATAATCTAAAGAAATATAATTTTAGTTTTTTCAGTTAAGAAGCCTACATTCAATCAAACGGATAACTGATGTGTAATGTACGATACATCACGATCATCTGACTTAGTTTCCAGGTTCAGAGTGCTGAAATTACACTATCTTCAGCGAAGTAACAAGTTGTTTAGCTTATCAGATAATACACATCCTGACAAAGAAAGTGAAGCGAGAAGATACGTAATATTATTTCAGTCGTTACAAAATCGGGTCAAATGTTTCAACGAACTTAGCAGTATGAGCGAACTTACCACTATCACTATGAAGTCAGCCGCGCGGAGTGAGCGCGCGGTTTCAGGCGCCGTGTCATGGTTTACGCGGCACCCCGTCGGAGTTTCGAGTCCTCCCTCTGGCATTGATGTGTGTGTTGTTCTTAGCATAAGTTAGTTTAAGTAGTGTGTAAGTCTAGGGACCGATGACCTTAGCAATTTGTTCCCTTAGGAATTTACACACATTTGAACATTTGAACACTATGACGTTACACTGGATTGGGAAGGGTGTCATAGGTTCATTGTATGCTGTCCTGACACAAAGTAGCCCACAGCTGCCATTACTGTTCCACGATATCCTTGATGCTAGTACTGGGGGCAGAGCTGACGTCCGGACATGTTCTAAGGGAGACAAATCTGGAGAACTTGCTGGCCACGGAAGTACCTCAACATCACGCGAATAGTTCATAGAGAAACATACCGTGCTTAGGCGACCATTGTCCTGTTGAAAAATGGCACCACGATACTATCACATGAGAGGTAACACATGAGAAAGCATGATATCTGTGAGTTACCTTTGTGCCTTTAGAGTTTCCTCAAGTAACTCGGATGTGCCTCTCTGGAACATTGAAAGAATGGGCCCTGTCTCAAGATCGCTGCCACATTCGCCGACGATTGTCGTCCGGAGTAATGCAGAACTGTGATTCATCGTTGAACACAGAGCGACGCCATTGATCAGCAATCCATGTTAACCTTGACGACTAGTACGCTTGTCCTTACGCTCCCATACAGCTGAATATCAGCAAACGGTAGCATCTACATGTTCCACAGAATGTGGATATTGCACGATTCGACCAACTGGCGAAATGGAGAACCACACTGAGACATCTTCAAAACTCTTTCAGGTTCTGATAAAGCTGTCTGACACGAGTACACGGCGTCTTCGTGTCCATCTCAGTGATCTCATCTGACGCTGTTCACGTCCCTTGTGTACCATAACACGAACGACAGTAATGCACTCTGGTGGTCGTTCCACCTGTCACAAAGAACTGCAACTCTAATCATTTACATATCCGCCAATTTTGAGTACCTGTAGGGAGTTACACTGACATTAGACCTTGTCTTCTGAGTACTTTACTTTTTTTTCAGGCAGCGTATTACAGGCGTTAGTGAAGAAACGTTACTATCGTACTTAGATCTCTTAATGACAAATAAACTTGGCATGAAGTGTTTCATTAGAGGTTAAAACCGTACCATATGCCCTGTTATTCGCTTCTAGAGTGAATACATATTCTAAAATATTCGCGCGCTTTAGAACTCTCCAAACACCCGATGCTGGGGCCTGATATAGTGAGACATTATAAGGAAGGAAGCAGATTATGAAAGGACTCCCGCAAGGATGCATCTTATAACCTGTACTCTGGAATGCCTATATCGAGCACCTCCTAGTTCTGTTTTATGGCTACGAGAAAACTAATGGGATTGTTGCCATTGCAGATGACCTGCTGAGTGTGATTTTAGGAAATACCAGGGCCACACTACAGAACAGAGCAATGGTGAGCCTTGACCGAATTCAGCGGTTTTGCAGTCTATATCGACATCTCTAGTCTGTAAACCACTGTGAAGTGTACGGCTAAAGGTACTTAACATGGTACCACATGTTAGACTTGTTCGCATTCCAATCGCGTATGAACCGATGTAGGAATGACTGCTTAGATACCCGTGTGCATGCCGTAATTAGCCGAATATGGTATTCGCGGTCCCTACGGGCGTGATATATAGGGATTTGCAGCATATTCCAAGACTTCTCACTTAGTACTGTTTCTCGAAACAAAGTTAGCAGGCTTTCGGGGGACAGTTCACACCTATCTACAAGCGCCTGCCTCATTACACTTTTCAGCATCTCAGTAGTGCTCTCCTGTGGCCCAAACAAACGTGTGACAGTTAGTGCTGTGTACGTTAAATATTCCGTGTTATTCTGATTTGGTAAGGGTCCCAAACACTTAAGTAATATCCTATATTACTCATCTTCGCTGTGACACGAGAATTAAATTGGAGCATTGCTCCTGGATTTTCCTTTGTCGAAGAACATATGCAAATGAGGTTCAGCATATTTGCTTTTGCAGTAACAGCAACTATTAGTTGCTGTCAGCAAACGGTGTACATGCGGTTGTAAAGAAAGCTGTCATCAGTACGAAACTCAGCCATATATTAGAGAGTACAGTGATGACTAAGTATACACCCTGTCGATTCTCAGGATTTTATCTTGATGAAAACACCCTGTCGATTCTCAGAAGTTTATCTTGATGAAAGATTAAATTTCCATCTTCAAGTTACCATGGCAGCAATCAAAGCATATACGATAGTGCAAAAATTAGCCAGAATTGATATCTATATACAGGGTGAGTCAGGAGGAAAGGTCCATGCATTGAGAGGTGATAGCATTAGTGATTATGAATAAAAAACTTCGTATGGTCAAATGCAATGTTCCGAATGGTTTCCGAGATAGAACACATGTAATATCACTTTTGTACGATTTCTGGAACACTCGAAAGTCGCACCCTCCGGCGACAACATGTCGCAGTACAAATTTAAACTACATTCAGTTTCCTACGAAAAAAGGACCTATTCATGTTTCTCTAGGACTTACAGTTTGCGCAAATGCAGCGCGAGGATAATGAAAATCTGACGCGACGCGACGCGCACGAGCTGTAGCTTAAGTACTCTTTGGAGCCCAATTTGAAGTAGCTTCCCGACCTGATGGCTTGTGGCTCATCGGGGGCCTGATAAGCAGCCGCCGCTTGCAGGGCATATAGCCCTCTAATGGTGGCCGGCGGACCGATACACATTCGTGCCGCCTCATTAAAGTATGAAATAAGATTTTGTCAAACAATGCTAACACTGTGGCTTAATGGGTAGTGTATTTGATTTCTAAACATTAGGATGTACTTTCTAAGCTGCCATATCTACAAATATTATTATTATTTTAAATATGTTGACTAGAAAAAATAATTTATTTCCCTTTCTACGACCAACACAGTGAATTCTGATAGGAGGAGGTCATTTATTCCGGCATTGTGCATCCACATTATAATGTTTGCGGAAGGACTCATGCATAAAAAGAAACACGTCAATATTAAACACTTGAGGCAGCAAATTACAACACACAGAAAACGTATACGCTGTGCAGGAAACAAGTAATAATTTACAGCATTTAAACTGTGACATACTTAAGAAAGATTTCCATAAATGTTCAAAAGCGCTTTATAAATGTTCTCGATTTGAGGCACTCCAACATGTAATAATAGTAACACATGATTGCCATAGTCTTCCTGGAAGCCATAGTCCTCTGGCTGAAGCATCGTAACTTGTTTAGGAATATACAGAATGTCTCGATTAAGTCGTCTTCTTGAACAGGTCAAAGATGTGCAGTCAGTGTTCTCTCTCAATAGGAAGGTAATGACCGACGCATCAGCGGACATCACCCGCGGTATACACTCACTGCCCTCACACAAATGAACGATTAGTAGCGCCACTCCACAAAGCATCATAACCTTCTTCATTCTGATGATGAACTGGCAGGAGAGCCCAGCATAATCGTCTCTGATACTGCGGCATCTTTTTAAAAAATTGCATACACTGCTGCAAGTAATTTATATCAACAGTGATCGACAAATAGTTCACCCAGTCGTGAGAGAGTCAGCAAGGGATGAAAATATCAAGGTGCGTAGCAGGTTATGTGAAATTGTCACAGCAGCAACAGGGCGCTGTAATTATGTTGTTTAACTTGAGCTATGTGGTACATCAATGCAGATTTCTGCGATGTTCCGCAGGGACCTCCAATCTTCGTCAGTAATGCTGGGAGGTCATACGATCACAGCAGGAAACTTCCCTGGAACAGTTTATACATTTAACAGTAGAGAGCCCAAAATCTACAGGAAGAGACGTTTAAGAATCTAATGTGCACAAGTTATGCTATAAAATGTGCTGTAGGCTGCAGGCTAAGGTATCGTATCCAGACCGGTTTTGCGAGTCATTGAGGAGCAAACTGTTGGAGGAAGCTCGCTAAACACTGCGCACATCAGAAGAAACCAACTCTCAACGCTAACGTTCAGTGTTGTGTTTACAGGAAAGTAGAAGGGTACGAGCCAGGAGTTCCAGCTAAAGGCACAGAACTGCTGTCTTATTGAACTCTGTTCATATACCCTGCAGTATGTAAGCGTTCATAATTAAAAATAGTTTAAGAGCTATAAAATATCCTGCATGCCAATGTAAGCAGGTAGCCGTCGTCACGACCGAGTGTATGAAACATGCCCATCACAAACGTCTTGTCTAGAGACTAATCTTGTTCCAACACTGTTAACACACCCTGAGGTGATCTGATTCCAGCATGTAAATATTTTTCAAAAATCCTGTTTCGGGAAATTGCAGGAGATTTTGCATTGTATCGATGGAGTAACATACCAGATGTTCAGCGAAAGCACCGATACACGACCACCTGAAAATGCAAAGCCAAACAGAGTATTCATATTTGATAACGAGGAAAAGCAGAATGAGATCCGGAAATATTTTTCCAACCGTTATTCGAAAGTCAATGTCTTTAATTTGAGCCAGACACAGCCAAGGTTTCTGAAGCAGATGGTCGATTTCAAAGAGGATAATTTAAATTTAAAGCATATTTAACAGGCGCTTGTAAGGACTGACATGTCGTTTAATGAAACTGTCACCATATGTGGGGACCTAAGTAATAACTCACAATATTGCTTTTTGGTTATTGATAAAACGAGGAACCTGAATGAAGTCTGATACAGACGAAATTTCGAGGAGATTCTGCAAAAAGGCAGTGTGCCAATACTTGACTGTGTCAGTACATAATAGGCTATGTTCTCTATATGGTCCAATATTCAATAACATTGAAAAACAAGGAGGGTACAAAATAATCTACTGGTACCGATATGTGGATGACATTATCTGTCTTGTAGATGAACCACATACCAGGATAGAAAAGCTACACTGTAACATCAACACAGTACACCTAAAAACCCACTTCACAATGGAAATAGAAAACAACAAGAAAGTAAATTTCTTAGATCTTACTATCACAAGAAACAACCACCAACGTGAATTCTCCATCTACAGAAAACTCACATCCACAAGCACTGTTATCCACAGCTCATCCAACCACCCGACAGTGCATAAATATGCCAGTTTCACACACATGCTCCACAGGATAAACACAACACCTCTTAAACCAGAAAACTACACACAGGAACTAAATATAATCAAACAAATTGCTGTTGCAAAGACTACAAAACAGACTTCATAAACAAACTCAACAACAAGGTAAAACGGAAACATGCAGTACACACAGGCAATACAGCAGACCACACCACTTCAGAAAAAAGAGAGAGATGGTACACACTAAGATACAATAACAAAATATCACATAGAATAGGAAACATCTTGGCCGGCCAGTGTGGCCGAGCGGTTCTAGGCACGTCAGTCCGGATCCACGCGACCGCTAAGGTCGCAGGTTCGAATCCTGCCTCGGGCATGGGTGTGATGTCCTTAGGTTGGTTAGGTTTAAGTAGTTCTAAGTTCTAGGGGACTGATGACCTCAGATGTTAAGTCCCATAGTGTTCAGGGCCATTTTGAAACACCTTGAAAAAGCAAGGGATCCCAATAACATTCAGAACAAATAATACAGTTCAGAAAAGACTAAGACCAGTCAGAGAAACCTCAGACAAATTCAGCAACGCTGGAATATATCAACTCACTTGCAACTCCTGTCAGGCCCCTACATGGGACAAACAAGCAGAAATTTCCGAACAAGGTACACAGTGCACATGAGAGCTCTAAAAAGTGACAGCACACATTCAACTTTTGCAGAACATCTAATGAACAAAAACCATAGCCCCACTAATATCGAAAACGATCTACGCATTCTGAGAAACAGCAACAGTCTATACCGACAACTAACAATAGAAGAAAATTACTTCATACAAAAGGCTAGAGTCGAAGAGAAAAATGTAATAAATGAAAACACAACGCTCTGCAACAACACACTCTTTACAGCTCTGAGAGAACTGACCAAGGATACAGAACAGGAAGCGCACACACGCAGAAGAACCATTTCCCCATCCCACACAGAGACATAAATAATGAACAGAAGTCGTCGTAATTAGCGCTACAGTTTTTCATAGCCTTTCTCGCCACATGCGATACGCCTCTCGCGACACACGCGAACAGCAAGATGGCGTAATATTCTGGATCAGTAACAAAGTGCAAAAGTTTTGTTTTTCTGTGTATAAAAGCATCCAACGAACGTGAGAACACGAATAGCTAAGCAACAGCTCAGTACACACCAAACAACTGGTTTCCACAACACTACCCCAACCCCAAGTATACAGGGTGTCCCAGCTATATTGTCCACGCAAAATATCTCTGGAACAATAACAACTATTGGAAAACGACTTTCACCGGTATCAATACAGGGCTGGGGCCCATGAATGTACATATTTGGAAACATTCTAAAACGAAAGCATATGTGTTTTTTTAACACAAACTTATGTTTTTTTAAATGGACCTCCTATATTTTCTCTTCAGCAATCCATAGCATGACAAAGCACATACACAATGGCGTTGATTGCATCGCAATATTCCCATTACATCCCGATATATTGAGATGCCAAGTTGACGCTTGAAACAGAGATATTTTGGGTGGACAAGATAGCTGGGACACACTGTATACTGCTGACACACGAAGTTCACCTTTTAGTATTTGTTTACTAACAGCCGCTAACATGGTTGCAGATGACATGATGTTCGCTAAGTAAAAAGATGGCAACAGAAAAAAAGAGCACAGAAAATATGTCGCAAACAGCGCCAATAATTGCTTAAAACATGCTGTAACATACAATAAATAAGGTAGTATGAAAGTATCAATAGAAAACTATATTTCAAAAGACGAATTGTAAAAATGTAATAATGTTTTACTGTGTTTGTACAACCATGCCATTTTCTGCATGTTTTAGATTGAAAAATCCCACTGATGATCGTGATATTTGTCGCCGAAACTAGTTTGGGATAATAAAGAAATAAACGAATAACAAAATGTTTTGCATCAAGACGGACTCCATTTCTGATATTACTGTTTAACTATGCTCGTATACAAGCCCAGCCGGTAGTGACCTGGAAACAGTGCTTTGTACCTGGCCTGCTATCCATTTATGCAACTCTTACTGGCTGGGAAGGGTGACCTGAACATAGTTGAAAGAATATCTAACTGCACCATCGGAGATGAAATCCAGCTGAAACGCTGGAGAATGGATGTTTTCACGCAGACTGCGGCACCTCTGATAAGGGCAAACAGTTCTGTGAAGTTTTCCCAAAATTGGAAGAAAAATTGAAAATGTGCCATATTTCAATAGTCGGAGCATCGTTCACTTTATGACTATGCATGGTCCTTATCTGCAACGTTACGCAGAATGCAGTGACGAAAACAGGGATAATGCGATTGTGGAAATACTACAAGATATTGTGTTTCATTGTCCAAGCTAACAAGCGTACAGCATTGTAGGCGCTCTATTCTCTAGTCAGCTGTCCTGGCGACCCCGAACACTGAAAGTATGCTTTAACACTGCAGATGCTATTTAAAGACACCTGTCCTCTGAATTTTTAGTGGTGGACGGTGGGGTCAGCCTCAAGCTCCGGTAATGGAGTGTCAACGTGACATTCTTCACGTGTGAAACAGCTAGTGCAAGTGATCCATCAAGTGACGTACTGTGCAGTACATTGGCGCTTACATATCCGTATGAATATTGTTCAAAGTGTATCGGAGGTGAATTAGTAACGCATAATAATTGTTAATGTAGCTGAAGATATTATGCTAAAAGTACCGGTAATACATAAGGTTTGTAATGCACAGGGGTTATACGCTCACAGCACGTAGATTAGATAGGTTCGCCGTACATTTTAGTAAAAACAGTAATTAGGTAGTGCGATACTTTGCGTTATCTCAAAACATTCACTAGGCCAGCGGATTACGCAGAAACCTTAAAATAGAGAAACAATATTGTCTGGAAATGGTTTGGTTTGATGTTATTGTTATTATTTGCATCACTTCAATATATCATTAAGTAGTAACTCAATTTATCAAAAACGTTTTTATTTCTACATTCCCTGACAAACAAGCGAAGCAGCCAGAAGACATGATCGGATGTGAATGTAACTTCTTACACGTACTCTTCAGTCCTGGTAAGGCATGTAAGACGAGGAAACGCAATCAGATGTAGTTGAGTGATCACTGTGATGAGCACGGAGACGCCGAATGCTCGTGTGAGATAGCGTCATTGGCACTTCACATTGTTTGAAAGTGGTCTCATTTTCGGTCTCCATTTCGCCGACTGGTCGAATTGTGCAGTATCCATACTTGTGAGGCATTCGGGTGTGACAGTGGTCAGATGTTGGACTACACGGGAACATGAGACTAGGTACTCTCTTTGTCAAGGTTCCGCTCGACCATGTTTAACCAGAAAATCCCAGCATTGTGTACCAACTCACCATAACCCTTAGCGTCTGCGACTCTCATCTGATTACAAGTAATAGGCTCCCTGCAATATCTTGTGTCATCCCGCACCATCGATCGGAGATTAACAGCAGCCGAACTGTGGAATTAGCTTCCCAAGGGTAGGCTGCCCTTGACACCACAATACAAAACAAACAGCTATGTTGGGAGTGGTGCAGTGACCAGAAAACATAGACTGTTAACGATCGGTGTCGCACTGTGCTCAGCGATATCGTGGTTCTAACGTCCCTGTATGCCCATCGTCGGCGGGTATAGCGGCAGCCTGGGGAGAGGGCCCAGTCTTCCAGAGTCCTGGAGAGACATAGCGTTGTCACTCATGACGTTATGGTGTCGGGAGCCATTGCGTATGATTGCAAGTCACGGCTGGGAGTGACTGAGGGAATTTTAACGGCACAAGGACATCCTGCATCCTTACGTGTTACCACCCATACGGCAGTATCATCGTCCATTTTTCAACAGGACAATACTCTCCCGAACATGGTACGAGACTCTACAAACTTTCTGTACACAAGTGGGCAGCAACATCCACATCTCTGCCTTCCATAGACCATGTGCGGGACCAGCTCGGATGTCAACTCCGTCCCAGTATGACTAACCTCGATATGAAGTACCAGATGCATCAGTTGTGGTCTCAGGAAATGATACAAATGGCTTTATGACAGCCTTCCCAATCGAATCATTGCATGCATCTAGGCCATAGGGGGTGCAGTGTGGACTTATACTGCCAAGGTCTTCGTAAATTTGAAATTGAAATATCACCACATACCCTCTCAACCTGTGACGTTTTATTTCGTTTCGTCTGTCTCTTCTGGGAACTTCACTTTTTTTTATCAATAGATGCTAAATGAAGAGTGAGAACAAACTGTATCAACTACAATATACTAATAAAGAATAGTTTAATACTCTGTGGAAATTCAAATCATTGAAATTACTGCGTACGTACTGAAGACACTATAACAGGTCATTGTAGTATGAAAAATCAGTGGGATATTCATTCTGGATTTACAATCCAGAGGTGATGTTCTTGCTTAATTCTCAAAGGCATTGGTTTCTGAAATGAAATATATGAGTGGAGTGGCAACAGTCTTACAAAGAACACACGCGTAATTCCACCAAACTGATGACTAAGCTATAGGCTCCAAAGAGCACTATGCGTAAGAAATCTGAAAAGTGTAACGGACGGCAGATTTCTTCACACAAAACTTCGTAGAAAATGTACAGTTGCTGCTAAAAGAGCGGGAGTGGAAAAACGTAGTAATGCCAAAGGCCAGAATGGACGTATGATCTTATGTTGATGAATGCAACAGGATTTCTTCACTTCGATAACCTCTCGGCGGGGATACGAACGCCTCCGCCTTGCCTTCCTTCCCCGACACCTACAGAATGCCTTCCGCCACGTCCACAGATACATGTTTACAAAGCAAGATCGAAGCGATTGCGGGAGAGCTCGGTAGCTGAAGTGGTCTCCGCGTCTGTCCTTGGCGTATGATAGGGCAACCGGTAATCGGAGAACGGAACTATATGAGACAATGCGGTGCGTGACCGCGTGGGCGAGGCCGGAAACAGCCGGCTGACCGCAGCCCTTCAAGGCTGACGCAGCAAACACTGGACATCTGCAAACAGGCACCCAGCTCCCTGAAAGGCCAATTCCGACTAACAGCATGACACTGTCCAAACACTCTTTTGGAAAGGGCAAATACTCGTAGTTTGCAACTGGTTACTGATTCTTCCTTTGATTACCAGAATACTGTTTTCTTTCATGCAGGCCGTCTCAAGCCTTTAGGATTTACATTATATATACAGTAGAGAACTCAAAATGATCGTTTTTTGTCGCCGTAAAGAAATTACAACAAAAATTTGAAGTCATTGTACCCATTAAAAACAGCGACAACAAATTTCAGTACATGAATCACCGCATAATATATTAACAGAACTGACGTCTGGTTTCAAAACCAATTGGGCCTTTTACTTGCACGTGCTGTTCATCAGAGAGATGCAGCTGCTGCTCCATCGACACTGCCCACACTACAGTCTCCAAAGCGTGCGTTTCACAGGCTAGTTGACGGGTGCCTTTTTATGAATCTTCTTTCACACGATCTTTCACCAACTCGTCAAATTTTTCTGAGCGAACAAATCACTGTCGGGAACATTGGCAAGTTCTCTCTGACCTGAACGGTCTCTATGGATTTCTCGTAAGCTTCTATACATCGCGACGCAGTTCCTGCATTTAGGACGACAACTGTACGTTCTTTTATCTGTACATTCTTTCGGATTTCTAAATACTAGATCCTGCTGCACCGGAAATTAAGTGGACGTCTGCAAGTTTCTGTTACGAGTAACGCAGTATTTTCGGACTGTAACGAACGATAAACTACACCATGGAGGCATGAGAGATGATTGTGTTTTGTTTTCCGAGGTAGAACCAACAATGTCTATGCAACAGGCAATTGTTGGCTTGTAACATAAACAGTTGTGAACACTTCTCTGACGCGATATGCTCATTCAAGTCTTCGTGCAGTCTGAAACATTCATTTGGTTTGTTATCTAAAAGTAACGCGTTTAGGATTCTCTACTGTGTGCATAACTTAAACGCTAAGGGTTGGGACACACTGTATATTGAGATACCCTTAACATTAGATGGCTCATCCGTCTTCAGGCCTCTTAGTACAGAAAATATACTCTGATTAAAGGCTGCGTTTAGCCTGTATAATGGGCAACGATAGGGGCTCCCTGACACGAGTCAGTGACCGTCATGCCGATGATACGAAGTAGCGCGTCTCACGGCAGCTGATCCTCGTCACTAAACATTTTGGCTGCGGATAAATATTGTAAGCTGGAAGTAGTTAGTATTTAAGTAAAGCAAGTAAGGGCAGGCGTAAGGACAGAGATCGGATACGTCTTACAGACCAATTTCTCAGTCGTAAAGGAGGACGTCATGACCCTCAACGAGAAATTTATTGAGAATGTAATTCACATTGTCTCCTATAAAAAAAGGGAATTCTAAATGTAATCTAAATTTTCATTGTAACTTCGTGAAGCATATACGTATAAATTCAGTCACTAGAACATGTCGTAAGCGTGGCGTGTACCGCGAAATAAGAGACCCCATTTACTCACGAACGTAGGGGGACATGTCTTCCAATTCAGATTTAGGAATAAATTAAGGAGCTAGTTGCGTATTATATGCTCAATGAAAGACCTAAAACCTACCCTACGTGGCGTTCAGCAAGCACATTGTACGGTTCTAAACCATAGAATTATGTGTGTTTGGTCAGTTGATTTCGAAGCATAACAATAACTCACATACGATGAAACAATAACAATTTAATCTTAAATATATAATACGAGTCTATAATTTATCACAAATTTAGGTTTTTTACCCAGTTATCCTTCTGACAAGGAGAAAAAACCTCACAGAATGGATAACTGTGATTTTATACACTAACTAACGTATAGCAATATATTAACTTAAGGGATGGATGAAGCCTATTTTCTTCACGGAGCCTTAGCATGTAACTTCTTTCGAGTGAATCTTTTAGTACTTAACGTCCACAAAGTAATAATAAATATAAAAGCTTGGTAACAAACTTAAATTTGAAATTAAAATATTTCCCATAGTTTACTAAAAAGAGTAGAAACAAAATAGTAAGTAATTTCGGTGAATATGAAGTTGATTTTAGTAAGGGCGGACTGTATCGCAGTGACTTGGTCGAGCACAAAACGCGCGTGGCAAGAGCACATCATCTCTCCAGACCAGCCCTCACCACAAAGGAAGAGAGAGTAATAAAATTAATCCTTTGATTCTGATCACAGATTCAAATTCCAAGTACAATTGCGAGTAAACTGATACTTAACTCAGACCAGTTGATATATTAATTAACAATTGATCGAGCTGAATTACTGAACTGATACTACTATATTAGTTTTCCCAAGTCCACAGACATTACCGAGGTATTGGACCATCGGTTGGAGGGGGCAGTGCAAATTTAGCATTCTCCGATCAATTAATATAGAAAACACCCAAAATTGCGAAACATAGCCTGGTTTTCTGACCGTTCTTTCGAATCTTCGTTGGCACGGGGGCACGCACAGTTCTCTCGGTTTCTGAGAATTAGCGCCAGTTCAGGTCACGCAACTTGAGGGCCAGCATTCGGCCACTCGAGGCGACCAGGACAGCAGGAAAGATATCACCTCTCACGCAAGTTAAGTTGGCTGCCATGACCTCCTCGTGTGCCGTGGAGTTGCACCGTAGCTCATCGACTGAGTTTTAAACTACTTGGGGAGCAGCTCTCCAGCCCATTCCTTGGCAGTTAGAGAGAAGTCAACATCGCGAGTTACGGCAACTTAGTGGTTAGTGCATCCCATTACCATGGGAACAGCTTAGGTTAGTCATCCGCGAACCATTGGTGATGTCTAGTGTTACGAAACACATCGCAATTACAACGGTTGCCACTATTCTACCGCTACGTTTGCACCACATGACACCGGCGCTGCGGATCAGCCATGTAGCGTTGTAAGCCGTTTCGGCCGACCCATGTTACTGTTATCTAAAGCGTGACCCATCGTTAGTTTCTTATGTTATAGTGATACGCTTAATTTCATTTCTGTGCTCTTTCTAGGGCCTGGCCTTTATTATAAAGACGGTTATGTTGTGTGAACTTGTGAGATTTCAACTTGTTCTGTAGCAAGTCTATTGTTCGCCCAGCGGCCAGATTCTGCGAGTGACAATTTATGAAAACTTGTGACAGGGCTATCTCTGATTTACGTGTTCATTTTTGAATACAAGTTTCTCCAGATTATCCGGATTTTCGTTGTCTTTTGCTGCCCTACTTCTCCTTTCGTAAATCAGTTCCTGTCTAGAATTCCGACGCCTGAGATAGAAGATCCGCAGATCAGCGACCTGCAAGGGAACAATGTTAGTCAGTGCTTCTTTGGTTAATCTGTTACAGTTGCATCTACCAACACGCAAAGGCTATAAGATCATGTTATGAACAAATATTTAAGCTGAAGTCAACCATTCGCCATAGATTCCTAAATTCAAAAGATATTGTAGTAATGTTTGTTGATTTCAAAATGTCCTTTGATTCCGTTGACAGAAAAGCTAGAGATAAAATAATCTGAAAGTTTGGCGTAAAGTCTAAATTAGCAAATCCAATTCTCGAAACACTTACAGACAGTATTTAACACGAAATTTGTGGGAGAAATGTCTCAGCCCTTAGAATTAAATACAGATTTACGGCACGGCGATGGCCTATCCCCAATTCTTTTTAATTGTGTTTAAAAAAAAAACAGAGAGAATTTTGAATCAAAACATAATGAATATAAGATTTCATGATTGAGATTGGGAAGAGGTAACGCAAATACTACTTTCTCAAAAGTGACTTCTGCTGTAACACAAATTAATCGTTTACAAGAAATTATGAATAGAATCCGTTTCTGCAGAAGAAACGACATTATTACAAACATTAAAAATGCACTGTAAGTTCTGAAAACAGATATAGGCCATATTGAAAAGGTTCAAAAGTTTAAATAACATGGGAAGACAATCCAAGGAAACCGATTGGGAAATTCGGCAATAGAGAAAGGGATATATAGAATGGGAAGGACATATGGAACAACTACAGACTTTTTCAGTAGAGGAAGAGATACATAGAATGGGAAGGGCATATGGAAAAACTAAGGACTTTTGCAACAAAAAATGCCTCTCTAAAAGTGTAAAAATAACGCATTACAGTAGCGTAGTGCGGGCGGGCCCACATGTCACCAAGGTTGTTTCGGATACGCTGCACGAGTTTCTCTGGGAAGCCCTTACATATTTTCCATACAGTCCCGATCTCTCTCCATGCTATTTCCGTTATTTCCGCATTTTAGGAGCCCTGAAGAAAATCATTCGTGGCTGTCGATTTGCTTCGGACGAAGTGGTGTACGCCTGAGTACAACCGCGGTTCCGTACAGTACCGCAGTTTTTCGTGAAGGCATTGACCGTCTTGTCACTCAGTGGAATAAATGTATTAACAGTTAAGGCGATAATTTTGAAATAATAAGGAGATTATTTAATTTTTTCCATCTGTGTCATTTTCACTTGATTGCCCCTTGTATAACAAATCGGCTGTCTAGCATTACGCTATAATTTAGATAAATTAAAAATATTAGAAAGGCAAATCCTTTGGAAAACTTTAGGCTCACGATAAACACTGAAAGCTTTGAAATTATGCAACAATGGTGAAATTTATCCGAATATGGAAAGCATATCACAAGTAATAAGGAAAACAGCACTGGTAATTTTTACACAAAAAAATGGCTCAAATGGCTCTGAGCACTATGGGACTTAGCATCTGAGGTCATCAGTCCCCTAGAACTTAGAACTACTTAAACCTAACCAACCTAAGGACATCACACACATCCATGCCCGAGGCAGGATTCGAACCTGCGACCGTAGAAGTCGCGCGGTTCCAGACTGAAGCACCTCGAACCGCTCGGCCACCGCGGCCAGCACTGCTCATGACATTAAGTCCCGATGTACTGGACTCGATTCCACATATGCCGGATGCTTATAATTAAAATTCAGCTGCTCAGAGAGGCCCGCGTGGGCTGTAATTATCGAATAGCAGCTGCTAATGCAAGAAACATGTGTATAAATGTTTCAAAATGTAATGGCTTACAAGCGGGAGGTGGGCAGAAAAGGTCAAACAAGTGAAAAAGGCATAACACTGATTCTATTACAAACCACTGCTTATACAATTTGTTCAGTATGAGCACCGAAGGCGTCGAAGAGATCAACAGTTGCTCACAGCAGTTCCGGTGGACTCTGAGTAACATTTTCCTGTATACTGGTCTTCAGATCAGGTAGAGACAGAACGTGTCCCTGGTAAATGCGTTCTTCCAGATACCCCAGAGCCAAAAATTCAGATCAGGTGTCTTATAGGTCACGTATCCAGTAAACCTCTGCAGATAACACTTACGTGGAAGGTTGCATTAAACAGATCTTTCACTGGGCGAGCGACATGAGTTGTTGGCCCACCTTGTATAAAAACAGTGGTTTCCCCATATTTGCGCTCTCCAGAAGCAGGAGTCACATGCTGTACAAGGAACGGATAACGTGCAGACGTCACGGTACACCTGATAGGTCATGTGGGTGTATTCTCTTAGAAGACGCACGGACAGAGGATAAAGGTGCTTGTGAGTCGTGACCACACAGCCACATACGGCGAGTGCAATGGCTGTTAGTCCACAATACGTAGTTTCACGGTACGCATATTCGGTAGTTCTATGTATTCACTGCACCTTGTAGTGTAACATGAGAGTCGTCACTCCATAGAGTATGGCCCGGCCACATGTCCTCAACGTCGATCCGTTCCAGAAACCAAAGAGCAAATTCAGAACGTTGCTATAGATGATGGGGTTTCAGTTGCTGTTCCGTTTGGATCCTGTATGGGTACCGCAAAACGTCCTGTGCTGTTGATCATGGGACGAACAACTCTCGTTACACTGCACAAGCAATATCACTAGCCGGTGCATATGCTGCGTTGTCAGTTACAGCAGCAGCAACCACGTCAATAGCTTCCTCCAGAATAGGACACTAGAGTCCTGCATGACCGAGTAAGCGAGCACAAAATACGAGATGGGACGAGCATACCCTAACTGGATAGGCTGCCCGCACTAGTTCTAGTGACCGAGCATAGAAACCGTGACCGAATACGTAGCACGTTACTTCAAACACATTACACGTGTCATTATCCGTGTGAGACTGCAGCCAGTACGGGCTTCTCATTTGTAGTGTGTCTCTCTCTCTGTAATCATGCACCGCGAGGAAGCCAGTGCAGTAACACGTAAGATTGAAACCAATGTTTACACATTGAAGAAACGGGAAGGTCTAAAAAGCCAAGTATGGAGCACATGTTTGTTGGTTGTAGACGAAAACAGTGCGTCTACTGGGTACGTATCGTGCATAAACTGCTCCACATTATTGTGTTTCCAGTCGGGAACCACTCATTTAAAGAAACACAGTTGCTAAAAACCTCACAAAGATACAGCTCCTTCAGGCATACAGGCAGTAATACAAAATAGTATTACAGCAAAGTGTGTTGCAATGTGTGCTAAAGATATGAAACCTTTTAATGCTGTTTCCGGTGAAGGTTTCAGAGAACTAGGCCGAGAATTAATACATCTAGGTGCGCATTATGGAGACGTTAACGTGGCAGATGTCATGCCAAAAAAATGGTTCAAATGGCTCTGAGCACTATGGGACTTAACATCTGTGGTCATCAGTCCCCTAGAACTTAGAACTACTTAAACCTAACTAACCTAAGGACATCACACACATCCATGCCCGAGGCAGGATTCGAACCTGCGACCGTAGCAGTCGCGCGGTTCCGGACTGAGCACCTAGAACCGCTAGACCACCGCGGCCGGCGATGTCATGCCACATCCCTTTACTATAAGCAGACATGTCAAAGAACAAGCTGATGCAATATGAAACAGCACAATGCCTTCTGTTATTGCGTAAGTTATTAATAAAACATGTGCTGCGACAGTTGATATGTGGACTGATTCGCATAATCAGGTGCACTATTTGACGCTGACAACACATTACATTAACACAGATTGGTTACTTGTGAACAATGTTTTATTTACAACAAAATTCCCGAACGTTAAGAAGACGATAGTAAATATTATAAAAGAAAGTGCTCTATGAATTTAGCTGTGTTGCGTACCAGTTCTGGGAAACGTTACTTTTGTATTAAAAGAGAGAGAGACAGAGATAACTACATTGTGTGTGTGTGTGTGTGTGTGTGTGTGTGTGTGTGTGTGTGAGAGAGAGAGAGAGAGAGAGAGAGGCGTTGGATTCGTACAGTACAGTGCAGCGAGCCGGGGCGAGGCGAGGTGAGACGTCATGCGGTGACCGGTCATGCTCGGTTATCCGCGAGTCCGGAATCCGGACAACAGACACGGGGCGAGTACGTGACCGAGTCGAGTCGTGTGGGGCCGGACACGAGCGGCTCGGTCCCCCTGTCAACAGGCGAACAGTGACCGGTCAAACATTGAGCGTTGCAGCACTCTATAGGACACCTCCGTCTTCCAGGTGTCACACCAAGCTCACCCATGTTTTCCCATTTCATTATCATCTTCTTTAAACTGCTTAATGACATCGGGCCTATCATCAGACCTTTCAGCTGGCGATACTCTCTCAATGCAGCACTGTAATTGCTACTGTTCACGTAAAACAGTTTCACTAACAACGCACGGTCTCTCTTATCTATAGCCATACTGTTAACTCACGTTGTGGCTTGTCGGATGACAGCGTGGATATCATACCGTCCTGCAAACAGTGTACAGCGCCAGACTTGGTGTTGCCCACAACTGGAACTAATTTATTTTCCAACATTAATCGACTCCATATTAATGCATTAACATATCTACCAAGTGTCACTGACATGCCATAATTACAATCCACACTGGACGTCCGTGAGTAGCTACACTTCAATTTTAACCATCCGGCGTCTGCAGTGTCCTATAAATTGCGAATCTGTGATAACTCATGGCAATCCATCCTCTGAATTAGAGGTTAACCTCATTTAGGTCGAACAAACTAAGTACAGAAACCTTGTTCCACACTAGTCATTAATTACAAAAATACAACAGAGCAGTCTACTAAAACCACTAATAAGTCGCATTCATCTAACGCAGCTGCAACACCCACCTGTCGTCAGTGTTGGTACCAATGTCGACGAAAGAAGAAACACTTTTAAATTTAATGTTTGAATAACCTTTCGAGATCTCCCAGCAAATAATCCCATGTGTCTCAGCTTTGTCCCCCTTTCTTAAGCTGAACGTTTCCACAAAGCACTTCAAAAACATTAACAACGAGCTTCATATATAAGGAATTAATCCACAGCTCAATAAAATAACCCATATGATTATAGAGGAGTTCTGTCAAACATTCGCTCACCGCTCACTTCATGTTCGGATCGATGTTCGTGACTGAAAATTCCTACATGACTGAAACCTCACACGAAACACTTAAAGTTTTTTATTGCTTTACTTTTGCAGAGTTAGAGCTCACATCACTATTTTGGTCTTTTTCAAAGTCACAATATTTCTTGTGCCCTTATCAACATCAAAATCCACACCAGTCCCGTGAATCCAAATATCAGTCCTAAGCCGATTAGAGGGCCTCTTCTTTATCAGATCTTTTCTGAGTCAACCTTAGAATCCCACGTCTCCTTCCAAGTCTCTCTTCTCCACCAAATCTGCTGCTAATTTCTCGTAAGAATTTGTTTGTGGGCCATTGCTAGATTATTGTCACGACCATGCCACTTAGAAAGTTCCCTTGAAACACAACTCAGTTTATAAACTGATGTGGAAGCACAGAAATTGTCATTTGCTTTATCCCCACGTAATCCGGTCTCCTGTTATACAAAGCTTTTGGCTCATGGTTCTTAGCTCGTGCTACTGTTTGATTTTCCTTGTCAGAAAGAAGGTCTTTGCTATCAAAACAACGTGTAGCAATACTGCCACAAGAGACTGACATCTTTGAGGCCTCGACAGAGCTAATAGTAGTGCTACCGCATCCAGTACAACTCGGAAAATTATTTCATATGATGTGCTGGTGTCGTATCCATTGTCACTGGATTCACGTAAGTGATATTATACCAAGGTAACCCTAGTAAAATTCAACACTAACAAGTAAGTGTGAAAGAACCGGCCTAGGCCAGTTTACTCTACGGTTGGCTGTTTCCTCGCATTCAGTATCCGTGATTTTCTACCAGGAAACGATGCTAAGTCTACTGCAGTATTTTTACGTAACACACCACGACGAAACAAAGCACTCTTCACAAAACTGCCACCATTTAAGCGTACCACATTGTGATATTACAGCAGTAAGAAGATGTTTCATGTCAGAGGATGTCCCTCCGTGCTTCTGCAAAGACGCTGACCAGTTATTCATCCAATGCTGCTGGTACATCTACATCTACATTTACATACATACTCCGCAAGCCATATCCTTTCTTGTTGCACCCGCAGGTAGAGCGAGGGCAAGATGACTGTCTGAAAGCCTCAGTACGAGATCTAATTTCTCTCATGTTGTCTTCGTAGCCCCTACGCGAAATGTACGTTGGCTGCAGTAGAATCGTTCTGAAGTCGGCCTCAAACCTCTGTGCTCCAAATTTCCACAATAGTGCTTCCTGAAAAGTGTCGCCTTCCCTGCGGAGAATTCCATTTGAGTTCACGAAGCTTCACTCTAACGTTTGCTAGCTAATCGAATCTACCAGTAACAAATCTATCTGCACGCCTCTGAACTGCTTCGATGTCTTCCTTTAATCGGAACTGGTGGGGATCCCAAACACTCGAGCATTATTCAAGAATGGGTCGCACTAGCTTTCTACACGCCTACTTTAAAGAAAAGCTACAGTTTCCCAAAATTCCCGTACTACCAACATGACGTGCCCAATACACTTCATATCGATTTGCAACCTGGCGCCTAGGAATTTACTAGGTGTAACTCTGTCAAGCAGCACCATACTAATGCTGTATTCGAACGTTACAGTGTTATTTTTGCTACTCATCCGCAGTACCTTACATTTTTCTACATTTAGCGTAAACTGCCATTCATCATACCAACTAAAAATTCTGTGTAAGTCATCTCGTATCATCCTACAGTCACCCAACGACAATACCTTAGCGTACACAGCAGCGTCATTAGCAAACACCCGAAAATCTCTGCTCACTGTCCGTCAGGTGATTTATGACACACTTCCCTGGGGAACTCCTCACGGTAACCTTGTCTCTGATGAACACTCGCCGTCGTGGACAACAAACACTGGGTTCTGTTACTTAAAAAGCCTTCACCTTCGTCAACAGTCTGCAGCTGGGCACCGTGTCGAACGCTTTCCGGAAAGCTAGGAATATGGAATCTGTCCGTTGCCCTTCATCCATATTTCGAAAGATATGTGGACAAAGAGTAAACTGAGTTTCGCACGAGCAATGCTACCTATATCCGAGTTGAATTTGGTGACAGAAGCTTTTCTGTCTCAACGAAATTTATTGTATTCGAAGTTAGAATGTATTCAAGAATTCTGCAGCAAACCGATGTTAAGGATGTTGGTCAGTAGTTATGCGGCTACTTTCCTTTACTTTTTTTTTTTTTTTTTTTTTTTTTTACAGTGTGAAGAAACATTCGCGCATTCCTACTTCGCAGCGCGATTCTTCGCTTACTAGCATTACAAAAATGTCTTTCAGAAAATTTCGTCCTGCGCATATTTCCGGCAGTAAATAGACGTTGGGAAGTGGCAATCTGGCAACACTGTAATGACATCTACGGTAACTACCTCTGTTAGCAACTGCTAGTTATGCTGTGCAGCTAGTGCAGTAGATAGCGTTTTGGGTTACCATGCAAGAGGTCGACACGTACTTGCTTTTATTTGCTAAATGTAGTCCCCGTGGTACGGTATCTGGCTTCTTAATCGTCATACAGCGATTACAGTGGGTCTTCTACAAAAAATTTGGGATTATGAACTACGAACACAGAAATGGAACCGCTAATTATGCTTTTCAACACCGAGCCTGATAAGCGTGTGCTGTTTACTAAATATCTCCATACGTTACTATTATTATTATTATTATTATCAATGGAAATGTGGAAACATCACATTCATTACGAACATTTCATAATTAGCAGTGCTGGGATGAATTATGCAAAACAAAAAGGGAGAGGTGACGCGCGTTAGATGGAATATCAAGTTGCTACTAATGACATGTTTATACTGTATGCATTGTTCACCAGACACGGACTAGTTTCTAGCGGAGTAGTGCATCCGTGACAGACTCATGTACATTCGTGAACATATCATATTTTCTTCTTGTTTTGTTCTAAAACAGTGTTGCAGAAGCATAGCATACACAGGCGATACATATGTGGATATGCTTTTGGTCTTTGGCGCATCTGGTAACATCTACATCTAAATTTATACTCCACAAGCCACCCAACGGTGTGTGGCGGAGGGCACTTTACGTGCCACTGTCATTACCTCCCTTTTCTGTTCCAGTCGCGTATGGTTCGCGGGAAGAGCGACTGTCTGAAAGCCTCCGTGCGCGCTCGAATCCCTCTAATTTTACATTCGTGATCTCCTCGGGAGATATAAGTAGGGGGGAGAAATATATTCGATACCTCATCCAGAAACGCACCCTCTCGAAACCTGGAGAGAAAGCTACACCACGATGCATAGCGCCTCTCTTGCAGTCTGCCACTTGAGTTTGCTAAACATCTCCGTAACGGTTACCAAATAACCCTATGACGAAACGCGCCGCTCTTCTTTGGATCTTCTCTATCTCCTCCGTCAACCCGATCTGGTACGGATCCCACACTGATGAGCAATACTCAAGTATAGGTCGAACGAGTGTTTTGTAAGCCACCTCCTTTGTTGATGGACTACATTTTCTAAGGACTCTCCCAATGAATCTCAACCTGGTACCCGCCTTACCAACAATTAATTTTATATGATCATTCCACTTCAAATCGTTCCGCACGCATACTCCCAGATATTTTACAGAAGTAACTGCTACCAGTGTTTGTTCCGCTATCATATAATCATACAATAAAGGATCCTTCTTTCTATGTATTCGCAACACATTACATTTATCTATGTTAAGGGTCAGTTGCCACTCCCTGCACCAAGTGCCTATCCGCTGCAGATCTTCCTGCATTTCGTTGCAATTTTCTAATGGTGCAACTTCTCTGTATACTACAGCATCATCCGCGAAAAGGCGCGTGGAACTTCCGACACTATCTACTAGGTCATTTATATATATTGTCAAAAGCAGTGGTCCCATAACACTCCCCAGTGGCACGCCAGAGGTTACTTTAATTTCTGTAGACGTCTCTCCACTAAGAACAACATGCTGTGTTCTGTTTGCTAAAAACTGTTCAATCCAGCCACATAGCTGGTCTGATATTCCGTAGGCTCTTACTATGTTTATCAGGCGACAGTGCGGAACTGTATCGAACGCCTTCTGGAAGTCAAGGAAAATAGCATCTACCTGGGAGCCTATATCTAATATTTTCTGGGTCTCATGAACAAATAAAGCGAGTTGGGTTTCACACGATCGCTGTTTCTGGAATCCATGTTGATTCCTACAGAGTAGATTCTGGGTTTCCAAAAACGACATGATACGCGAGCAGAAAACATGTTCTAAAATTATACAACAGATCGAAGTCAGAGATACAGGTCTATAGTTTTGCGCATCTGCTCGACGACCCTTCTTGAAGACTGGGACTACCTGTGCTCTTTTCCAATCATTTGGAACCTTCCGTTCCTCTCGAGACTTGCGGTACACGGCTGTTAGAAGGGGGCAAGTTCTTTCGCGTACTCTGTGTAGAATCGAATTAGTATCCCGTCAGGTCCAGTGGACTTTCCTCTGTTGAGTGATTCCAGTTGCTTTTCTATTCCTTGGACACTTATTTCGATGTCAGCCATTTTTTCGTTTGTGCGAGTATTTAGAGAAGGAACTGCAGTGCGGTCTTCCTCTGTGAAACAGCTTAGGAAAAAGGTGTTTAGTATTTCAGCTTTACGCGTGTCATCCTCTGTTTCAATGCCATCATCATCCCAGAGTGTCTGGATATGCTGTTTCGAGCCACTTACTCATTTAACGTAAGACCAGAACTTCCTAGGATTTTCTGTCAAGTCGGTACATAGAATTTTAGTTTCGAATTCACCGAACGCTTCACGCATAGCCCTCCTTACGCTAACTTTGACATCGTTTAGCTTCTGTTTGTCTGAGAGGTTTTGGCTGCGTTTAAACTTGCAGTGAAGCTCCCTTTGCTTTCGCAGTAGTTTCTTGTCCCTCACAGTTTTACTCGGCACGTACCTGTCTAAAACGCATTTTACGATTGCCTTGAACTTTTTCCATAAACACTCAAGATTGTCAGCATCGGAACAGAAATTTTCGTTTTGATCTGTTAGGTAGTCTGAAATCTGCCTTCTATTACTCTTGCTAAACAGATAAACCTTCCTCCCTTTTTTTATATTCCTATTAACTTCCATATTCAGTGATGCTGCAACGGCCTTATGATCACTGATTCCCTGTTCTTCACTTACAGAGTCGAAAAGTTCGGGTCTGTTTGTTATCAGTAGGTCCAAGATGTTATATCCACGAGTGGGTTCTCTGTTTAATTGCTCGAGGTAATTTTCGGATAGTGCACTCAGTATAATGTCACTCGATGCTCTGTCCCTTCCACCCGTCCTAAACATCTGAGTGTCCCAGTCTATATCTGGTAAATTGAAATCTCCACCTAAGGCTACAACATGCTGAAAAATTTTATGTGAAATGTGTTCCGAATTTTCTCTCAGTTGTTCTGCCACTAATGCTGCTGAGTCGGGAGGTCGGTAAAAGGAGCCAACTATTAACCTAGCCCGGTTGTTGAGTGTAACCTCCACCCATAATAATTCACAGGAACTATCCACTTCTACTTCAGTACAGGATAAACTACTACTAACAGCGACAAACCCGCCACCACCGGTTGCATGCAATCTATCCTTTCTAAACACCGTCTGTGCCTTTGTAAAAATTTCGGCAGAATATATCTCTGGCTTCAGCCAGCTTTCCGTACCTATAACGATTTCAGCTTCGGTGTTTTCTATCAGCGCTTGAAGTTCCGGTACTTTACCAATGCAGCTTCGACAGTTTACAATTACAATACCGATTGCTGCTTGGTCCCCGCATGTCCTGACTTTGCCCCGCACCCTTTGAGGCTGTTGCCCTTTCTGTACTTGCCCGAGGCCATCTAACCTAAAAAAACCACCAAGTCCACGCCACACAACCCCTGCTACCCGTGTAGCCGCTTGCTGCGTGTAGTGGACTCCTGACCTATACAGCGGAACCCGAAACCCTACCACCCTATGGCGCAAGTCGAGGAATCTGCAGCCCACACGGTCGCAGAACCGTCTCAGCCTCTGATTCAGACCCTCCACTCGGCTCTGTACCAAAGGTCCGCAGTCAGTCCTGTCGACGATGCTGCAGATGGTGAGCTCTGCTTTCATCCAGCTAGCGAGACGCAGTCTTCACCAAATCAGATAGCCGCCGAAAGCCAGAGAGGATTTCCTCCAATCCATAGCGACACACATCATTGGTGCCGACATGAGCGACCACCTGCAGATGGGTGCACCCTGTACCCTTCATGGCATCCGGAAGGACCCTTTCCACATCTGGAATGACTCCCCCCGGTATGCACAAGGAGTGGGTTGGTATTACTGCTCGTGAACATGCTGCTAGATATCCGGGTCGGCGTCATCCAGATAAAAATTTGTTTCGTCGTCTGGAGCTTTGCCTTCGGGAGACACGTTCTCTCCATCCACCATCGCCGTGACAGACGTCGTCCACTAACTTGCCGTACTCCAGCTGCTGAGGAAGCTTGTAAGTAGGATGCTTAGGTCTTGCGCGGAGTCTACAATAGCAACTTGACCTAGGACCCATTGACCGGTATGATACTTTTAGTACCTTGGGGATTTCAGACTTACAACTAATATGATAGAATTTCAGGGTCGCCAACAGCCTAAGCCGACTCTTAAGACAAGAGAACCGACCGAGCTGGAAATTGTTTATTAAAAAGGGATCTACAATTGTTTTCCCCCTTTTTCTCTTTGACCACTTAATTAAGTTGTTCTTGTGATTTTCACCTCTCTTATTACTGCCCTTATGCAATGACTTGTCAGAAGATATAAAAATTAACAGAGCATTCATGCTGATTTTACAACTGAAACCGGGACTTAACCTAATGATCGTGAAATAATATGCAGGATTGATGGTGTAAAGCTTATCGCGGGTTTATTTAATTAACAGTGCTCAATAATGGAGGGAATCAATTACATTATTAGAGAAAAACGGTTGCCTGACCCTGGAACAAGATAATCTGCTTCTCTTTAATGAGACGATCGTAGCATTCGTGAAATTCAAGGGAAGGAAAAGGACGTGTGATAATAAGGAAATGGCCATACACTCAGTCACTCAGTTCAGATTCAGAAGATGAACTCAAGCAAGAAACCACCACCAGCATTCGCATGCAAAGGAGGAAAAGTGGGTAGAGAGAGTGCATTTCCATCACAGAATAGCAGCCGTATAAATCAAATCAGTGGGGAATCAGGATCCACCTATTCCACACCCACGTGGTTCTCACACAATAGATTTGTTCCGCCAGATTTCCGCACTTGCATGAAAACTTCGAGAATTCACAAATAATATCATAAACGGAATTACTTAAACTCACACCGAAAGAACCTTATTATAAATGAAAGGTTGAGCAGGTGGCTCTCCAATCAACGACAACGATTGCAATTCGAACGAAGGGCACGACGATCAGTTTAGAAATCAAGGACGTAAAGAAATTGAAAACGCATACGCTTGAAGAAATAATCACCCTTACTTTTCACACGAAGTAGCGGCAAGTTATTCTAACCTAAACATGATGGAGAGTTAGAGATGAAGCGAACTTAAATATTTCAGGCTATTTACAACGGATAAAACGCAAACTTCGGAAGTTTCTAGCAGAGCAACATAGGACTATGCCTGTGCTCTCTAGTAACCAACAGCAGAATGCGTTCCTCTCCACAAAGGTTCCACCGGCTACCACGTGAAAACGGAAACCAGAGAGAGCTTCCGTCACCAACCTGACAAACCAACAATACCCCCTCCAGAAAGACTAGACCTCTCTGCCCAGGTACAAGGGTCTTGAGTTGGTCATCCTGCTCTCCCCTCCAAGTAACGAGCACACAGCCCTCGCTCTAGCAGACGACGACCAACTCAACTTCCACCACAAATAGATAGAAAAGACATTCAAACACTCATTTGTTCACATTCACACACACAAGACGGTTCAGGGAAAGGGATAGGTATATATGTGGAAACGTGGAACATAATAAATGACATGATATAAGCAAACACTGATGACCTTTGGCAAAATACTTGGTTTTGTGGCAAGAAAAAACATTATCTGCCATCAGTCCACCTATTCAAGCCTTCATACATTTTTCTGCTGTCAGTCCACCTACTCAAGCCTTCTGGGACGGTGTATACGCTCAACCACAGTTACACGGTGGGCCACGGTGGGCCACATAATTCATAATGGCTTTAGTTAGTGGGAAGTTCTTATGGAACGGCTCTGTTGAGATGTTTCAAGCTGTTCGAGAGATCATACACTAACAGCCCCAACGAAGGTTGGTTCAAATGGCTCTGAGCACTATGGGACTTAACATCTGAGGTCATCAGTTCCCTAGAACTTAGAACTACTTAAACCTAACTAACCTAAGGACATCACACGCATCCATGCCCGAGGCAGGATTCGAACCCGTGACGGTAGCGGTCGCGTGGTTCTAGGCGCTACAGTCTGGAACCGCGCGACCGCGGGTCCCATAGTACTCAGAGCCATTTGAACCATTTTTTAGCGGTCGCGCGGTTCCACACTGAAGAGCCTAGAAGCCCTCGGCAACAGCGGCCGTCTCCCAACGAAGGAGGCAGCTACGTGTCTAGCAACGTACGGTCGTTGACGTGTTGTACGAGCATGGGCTGCACCCCTATCATTATTCTTTAACGCAACACCTGTATCCTGCAGACCGCCGTCTGCAGATGCAGTTCTGTGAATGGTTCCAACAACAACAGAAAACTAACGACGGCTTCATGAACACGGTAATATGCTCGGATAAAGCAGCGTTCACGCGTGAGAGTGTCTTCCGTATGCACAGTGTCGTTAACCCGCACGTTACCCGCGACCGTGGATATCAAATTCGCTTTGTCTCAATGTCAGGGCTGGAATATTGGGAGACATGAGTTTGGGTCCCTTCACGCATTCCTCTCTAACTATTTCCCTGACGCACTGGAAGATGTTCCACTTCATGCTGGGCAGAGGTTCCAACATGATTGTGTACCTGCATACATTAAATTAATGTGCGACTGTATCTAGACAAAACATTTCCATGGAAATGGCTCGGACAGATAGGTCCAATTGTTTGGCCTCCGCGTTCAACTTACCTAAATCTCTTGGATTTCTTCCTGTGGGCACACTTGAAGGAGCACGCGTATTCTACTCCGCCGACACATGTGGAACAACCGAGAGCGCGTGTTCATGCTACTTTTGTATCTGTGGATGCAGCCGTGTTGCGAAGAGTCCAGAGCAGTATGATCCAGCGGGTCGCGGAATGTTTGGACGTGCAGGGGGTCGCTTTGAGCATCTACTCTGAGGACAACATATTCTTTTGTAAACGTCCTTCGGTCATTAATATGGAAATTATTATGGTCTCTGTTTGCTAACGTGTTACATCTGAGTGGACGTATTGCATGTAGTATAAATGGTCACTAGATGTTAAGTTATTTAACTGTGTAATCATTTTTAGCACCTCGAAATTGATGTTGTTTTTGTAGTTATTCTGGCCTACAATAAGTCACTTGTTTCAACTATCTATTGCTGACTTGTCTGACCACGTTTTTGTTGTGTTCACCATTACGGATCACTGTACTATGTAAAGAACGTCGGACACGTGTGGCTTAAGAAACGTGTATACATACGATATTATATGGCAGAATGAAATTGGCAAATAAAAATAAAAACGCCTCGACCAAGAATCAAACCTTTGAAATCACACTAACTTTACCTGCCGACATTGGCGCTTTTCTTCTTTTTTCTTTTTTTATCCCCGAGTGCAACAATCTCTCTTTCCTCACTTTTTTCGAATTTCGTTATTAAACTACCATGATCTTTTCCGTCCTTAATCCACTTACTTGGAACATAAGTCTAAAGAGCGCAATTTACAATCGATTTAAACTTTATCCATAATTCCTCTACGTTTGTCATATTGGAATTGAATGATGTTCAGTCTTTGTGTAATTAGTATGCTAACAACTGCTTATCTGCTTTTCCTAGCATCAATAGTCTCTTAGCCTACTTGACGGCTTTATTAACTTTAGTAATAATCACGATCACTAATCCCCGTCTCTCTGCTGACACTGTCGATGGCGTCAGGCCTGTTTGTTGCTACAAGATGTAAAATATTTACATTGTGTGTGATTTGTCCAACCAGTTCTTAAGGCAGTGTTCGGAAAGTGTGTTCAAAAGTACTTCATATGACCATCCATCCTACCAACCTGCGGTGAATCCATTAGACATCCCAGTCTATACTCGGCAGATTAAAATCGCCTCCAATTAATACCACAGGACTTGGGTATTTCCGTGCTAATGAGCTTAATTTCCTGGAGTGATTCTGCAACTGGCGGCGGAATCAAGTGGTCAGTAAAAACATCCGATGATTAACATGAGTTCACATAGGCCTTTTCGTCGTGTCTCATTTTGGGCTTCGACAGACACAATATTTTTGTCGACAACAATGAACGCTCTATGGCAAGGTGAAAGAGATAGGTAGAGATAGGGTGAGATATACATTACGTACGGAAGACCCCTTGCCTCGAAAATTTCTCTCCTTCATATTTCCTCTGTGTTACCGCAGATAACGTGTCACCGATCTCATTTGTACTAAGATTGGAGTACACACGTGGTGCCTATTTCTTTCCACCGCTCTTAGTGGAATACGTAAGTGCTAATTAATGTTCACCAACTTGCAGTCTTCTATAGTTGTTATCCCCTGCGCAAGAAACAGCACGAATGTCGTGAATCCGTTATCTTGAGACTGCAATAAATTCTTAGCAAGGAACTGATATTTTATGAATAATTAAATTTCCAATTGATTTGTTTGTATGAGATGCCACTCGCTTTTTATTAGCAGAGCACGCGAAACTGCACAGTTACATTCCACTTTAGAGTCACAAATAATTTCCATTCTTCAACAAAATAATGACTTGCGCATTTCCGTAATTACTGTCACACTGTTGTCAACTACATGTCCAAATAACCAGAAACTGCTAATAATGTCTAAACTGGTGCCGATCGCGGCAGACAACGTGTCTGTCGTCCGAAACCGCCGAACCATCTCTGATCTTAGAGTCGACCCACTTCGCCCACCATCCACGGTAGGCGCGATCCGAAGTTCACCAAAGTGATTCGACTTCCCACTGCTGTGTTCTCAACTGCTCTAAGAAGAGCTTCTTGTACCTGTCAAAACATAAATATTACAACTCCCCCACCTTTGGCTTTTAATCTGTCTTTCTGATATATGTTCCGTGCCTCACTAAATGTTTCGGAGCTTGGTACTTTGGGCTTCAGCCAGCTCCCGGTTCCGAGAGTAATTTGAGCGCTACTACTTCCTTGGAAGATAGTAATTTCAGGAACTTCAATACGAAAATTTCGAAAATTTAGTGTTAAAATTTTGACAGTAAAAGTGCACATGATCTGCTTGCGCTCTCTCGACAGGAAAGCAATCATCAGAGGGCCTCAGACTACCGCCTAGCCTGGAAGACCTCCATGTGCGCTCCACAAGTAATCTGCTACCCGAGTAGCTACTTCCTTTGTGTAGTGCATCCCTAAGCTATCAAGCGGAGCGATGAACACTCCAGCAGAATTAGTCAAAGCGCCCCTCAGTCTCTCTCACGTCTCACCAAGACCACGGCTAGTTACCGCCGGCTCTGGCGCGTTGAGTGGGGACAGCTGACGTCACATTGTGTGGGCGCGAGGCCTACGAGAAAGACAGGCCGCGGCGGGCCTGAGCTCGCTCACTCGCTTAACTCAGCGGGCAAAATGCGTTTTTACACCTATTAACTCGCAACTGGGTGTGTACGTACTAACGAGTATTGCAACTTCTACTGGAATCTGCAGTTTTGAAGTCTTACTGATTACTAGTCGCGCAACAAAGTTTAAAATCAATTCTCGACATAAATGGTATACCGGCTTGTTTCTTCTAGCCTCCTCTGCGTAACAGTCCTCATTTAATAGATGATGTGATGCCTTATGCAAATGATTAATCATTTTGGCATAATTTAAATTGTACCCCAGTACAGCCGTAACAAATTATTAGTAGGGCTGTGGACATGCTATCAGTGCATGACTAATAACAGTAAGATTCCAAAACAGTGAATTGCAGGAGAAGCTGCAATTCTCGTTTTTACATACACACCTGGTTACTAGTTAACAGGTGTAGAAACGCAGTTTGTCTGGAAGTTGGGGGAGGGGGGGGGGGGTTAACTCTGACACCATGTTCAATCACGTCCCAGATGTGTTCGATCAGCTTCAAATCTGGCGAGTTGGAGGAGCCAGCACGTCAAATGGAACTCGCCACTGTGTTCCTCGAACCACTCCATCACATTTCTGGCCTTGTAACATGGCGCATTGTCTTGTTGAAAAATGCCACTGGCGTCGGAAAATATGGTTCAAATGACTCTGAGCACTATGGGACTTAACTTCTGAGGTCACCAGTTCCCTAGAACTTAGAACTACTTAAACCTAACTAACCTAAGGACACCACACACATCCATGCCCGAGGCAGGACTCGAACCTGCGGAAAATATGATCACCATGAATGGGTGTACATGGTCTGCAACAAGTGTACGATACTTCATGGCCATCACGGGGCCTTACACTGGCTCCACTGGACCCTTGGATGCTCGCATGATCACAATGGAGCCGCCGCCAGCTTGTCTCCGCCCCTCAGCAAAGGTGGTAAGGAGCTGTTCCCCTGGAAGACGACGGATTCGCTGCCTCCCAGCGGCATGATGAAGGAGGTAGCGGGATTCGTCAGACCATGCAACGCTCTGCCACTGTTCCAACATCCAGTGCCGATGGTCACTTCCCCATTTCAGTCATAGTGGCTGATATCGTGGTGTTAAAATTGGCACATCCATGCGTCATTGACAGCGGGTGCCCATCATGAGGAGTGAAATGCGCTGTGTATTGAGACACACTTGTAATCTGCACAGCATGAAAGTTTGATGTTAGTTCTTCCACTGTACGCCGCCTGTCCCGTTTTACCAGTCTGCCCAGCCTACAACGTGCGACATCTGTAGTAAGGGGTGGCCGCCCAACTCTATGATGTCTGGACGTGGTTTCACCTTGGTTTCGCCAGATGTTGAAGACACTCACCACAGCACTCCTCGAACATCTGACAAGTCGTGCAGTTTCCGAAATGCTCGTGCCGAGCCTCCAGACCGTCACAACGTGCCGTCGGTCAAAGTCAGATGGATCATGCGCCATCAGAGCAGAATGGGGCGCTCGGCGGAACTCACGGACTTCGAACGTGGTCAGGTGATTGGGTGTCACTTGTGTCATACGTCTGTACGCGAGATTTCCTCACTCCTAAACATCCCCAGGTCCAGTGTTTCCGATGTGAAAGTGAAGTGGAAACGTGAAGGGACACGTACAGCACAAAAGGGCACAGGTCGACCTCGTATGTTGACTGACAGAGATCGCCGACAGTTGAAGAGGATCGTAATGTGTAATAGGCAGACATCTATCCACACTATTACACAGGAATTCCAAACTACATCAGGATCCACTGCAATTACTATGACAGTTAGGTGGGAGGTGAGAAAACTTGGATTTTATGGTCTAGCGGCTGTTCATAAGCTACACATCACGCCGGTAAACGCCAAACGACGCCTCTCTTGGTGTAAGGAGCGTACACAGTGGGCGATTGAAAAGTGGAAAAACGTTGTGTAGAGTGACGGATCACAGTACACAATGTGACGATCCGATGTCAGGGTGTGGGTATGGCGAATGCTCGGTGAACGTCATCTGCCAGCTTGTGTAGTGCCAACAGTAAAATTCGGAGGCGGTGGTGTTACGGTGCGGTCGTGTTTTTCATGGAGGGGGCTTGCTCCCCTTGTTGTTTTGAGTGGCACTATCACAGCACAGGCCTACCTTCTTGCTTCCCACTATTGAAGAGCAATTCGGGGAAGGCGATTGCATCTTTCAACACGATCGAGCACCTGTTAATAATGCAAGACCTGTGGCGGGTGGTTACACGACAATAACATCCCTGTAATGGGCTGGCCTGCACTGAGTCTTGACCTGAATCCTACAGAACACCTTTGGGATGTTTTGGAACTCCAACTTCGTGCCAGGCCTCACCGACCGACAACGATACCTCTCCTCAGTGCAGCGCTCCGTGAAGAAAGGGCTGCCATTCCCCAAGAAACCTTCCAGCACCTGATTGAACGTATTCATGAGAGAGTGGAAGCTGTCATCAAGGCTAAGAGTGGGCCAAAACCATTTTGAATTCCAGCGTTAGCGATGGAGGGCGCCACGAACTTGTAAATCATTTTCAGCCAGGTGTCCGGATACTTCTGATCACATAGTGTACATGCACCATGTGTATGTCTCACTTGCAGTCATTCCTCACCTGTCGTCTGGACGGGTTTACATCGAGAGCAAGCCAGTGGTCGTAGTGATCTGGCTGATCAATGTAAGTTACCAAAGAATTTATACTATCATGCGATGCAAGTAGTAGTGCTTTAGGTGCCATTTTAAGTCAAAATGTAGATAGAAAGGAGCATCCAGAGGCATATGCATCTCATTAGCTACATGAAAAGTTATTCGACAACAGAAAAAGAAATGTACGGTATTTCGTATTTATGTTGTTACCTATATACGTTCTAAATTTAAAGTTATTATGAATCATGGATACTTGGAGTGGATATTTGGACTAAAAGAACCTTCAAGTTGACTAACAGGATGAGCACTTAAGTTAAGTGAATTTCAGTATGAGGTAGTTCACAAGCCTGGCGTTAAAAACACAAATGCGGGCACACTTAGTAGGAAAATTGTGGTGTTACAAGTATCTGATTAATTCTAGCAGACTGGAAGACGGCACTAACATTGGACAAAGGGTGCCAACTGTACAGCAAGCAACCACAGTTTCTTATGCATGAAGGTTTACTGTGTCAAGAAGATGTAGACCATGTGCCATCGTTCCTTCCGCACTGTGAACCGAAGCGCTGCAACAAGCACATGACATTGTACTGACATGATATGGAGGTAAATAGCTACTGGCAGAGCTATTGCAGAGAGATTTAAGTGGAGAACACGACGTGGTGATGTGGAGCAATACGTTAGAAATTGCATCCTATGTGCTCAATGAACAGACTTGAGTCACCAGAAAATACTGCTACAAAGGTTATCAGAATCAGAGCATTCATTTCGAGTGTATAAATTAACAAAAATGGATCTGAGCACTATTGGACTTAACATCTGAGGTCATCAGTCCCCTAGAACTTAGAACTACTTAAACCTAACTAACCTAAGGACATCACACACATCCATGCCCGAAGCAGGATTCGAACCTGTGACCATAGCGGTCGCGCGGTTCCAGGCTGAAGCGCCTATAACTGCTTGGCCACATTAACATTCAAGGACCATTTAATAAGAGTTTAGTAAGAAATTAATATGTACTATGTGTGATCGACCATTTTTCGAGATACCTAGTAATGATAGCTGATGCCAGATCAAAAAGCGAGCACTGTAGCTCAACTAGGTTCTTCATTTTGGAGTATCGGAAACTATTGCCACAGATGAAGGAACTAATTTTACGTTTCATATGATGAAGTAGTTACACCACCTGTTAAAAGTGAAGAAGTTGCGTACTAGTCCGTTTCACCCTGAAGCAAATGATCGTATGGAGCACGTCCGACATACCACGGCATAAATTTTAAATTATTACGTTAACAGCCAACACTTATACTGTACATAAAATTCTAAAATCCACACACGAACACGTCGTTCGCCATAAGTAGTAGTATACGGGCGAAATATGCCTTCACCTTTAGCCATGATACAGCCGAAGTTAGGTATACAGGGCGAACATGTGAAGCAGCGCGGAAAAAAAAAAAAAACGTTGAAAGAAGTATGGGAACAGCGAAAACGTACTAGAGCGTCAAGAACGCAATGGTCAAGATACAACTAAGTTACCTCAGTAAAGAGTACTGTAATGGGTCCTACCCTTGTACGCCAAAGGGTTAAAGTAAGAAATTCGTGACAGATTTTCCGGGACTGCATTGGGTAGTGCATGTTTGTCCGATAAAGCGTTTTAAGAGTACTGTTGATGTATACTGTCTCCGTTACGGCATAAGAAAAAACTACCACGTCGAACGAAACTATCATAGGAGGTATTGTATGGACTTAGGTCTAGGGATAAGAAATAGAGTAGCAGGTTATTAGTGTTTAACTTTATATTACCTAGGTTAATTTCATTTTATTTAGTTTGCTATAGTATATGTACTTTTTATTCTGCTACTCCTTCATTCTGAGGAAGGGCATCCATGAGAATTCCTTTCTCCTAGGTTGCGTCGAAGATGGTATTAAAATATATTATCATGAGTATAGGGGTCTTAAACACATATGAGGCAGAGATAATTAAGAATCAGCTTTTGGACAATAGAATCTTATTCTTAAGTCAAGCCGACGTTCTTCTCACGAACCACAGATGGTCGCTAAAACTCACATTTTTACATCTTGGAGGTAAGAAATGAAGTATGTCGATAACAAAATATGTCCATAGACTTATCTACTGAAGTAATCAAAGGAGGAATGCTAACGGATATGCATATTGATTATCAGACACTGAAGTTTTCTTACGAGAAAATAAGGGCTCAACTGCGCATCTGAAAGGGATGATTCCTGCGTCAGATTTGGAAAGGCAGACATCGAGGATTTCGTGAATGCGCTAAGTATGGTAGAGGAAATAGCCAGGAACACAGAAACAATTGTAAGTTGGCATACCACACAGATCACGAATACGGAACCAGGGATGTTGAACATTATAAAAACTACGCACAAATTGACAGCCGAGTTGCAACAATATACAAAAGGAACGATGGAAACGTTAAGCAAGGATATGAGAGATAAACAAAATCATATAATGACACCAGATGAGAAACTAGTAGAGGCGAGACTACTGTGCGAACTAGCCAATAGCTTGGAAGATATCAGAACACAAACTGAAGGGGCACAGGAAGCAATTCACCACACCCCACATGGACAGTTAAACATATCACTATTAAGGCCACAGCAGTGTTTGTTAGAATCACAGCAAGCAGACAAAAGAATTTCGTACATGGTTACGAGGTATTGGGCCTGTTGTAAAACGTAACATACTATTCTTTTATCACGTTTCTTGGGTTAAGGTTTATTCGGATCAGGCGGGGGTATACATTAATATCCAATTTCCAGTAGCAGTTTTAAACTCTTGATACTAGTGTTCCACAATTCATCCGTATCCAGTAAAATGGAAGTTGATTAATAAGTGGATTCAAGTTCAAACTAGCGATGTATTAGTTGTTTCAGAACAAAGGGTATACACGTTGTCATCTCAAAGGAGATCTTAGCAACTGTATCACGGAGTCAGTCACCATTTATCCACTTTATGTGGTGTGAACTGACAAGCGATCGTATACAGTTCCGTTATCTCCACGTAAAATGGTACACCAGAATGCCAAAAGGAAGTATCAGAGCCACAACCAGACTTTCAGCGGGTTGGCGATCACTGGATTTATTTCATGTCCTCACCAGGGACAGTAGTAGTTAATTACTATAATAATAGAAAGTTTATTGGTATGATAAAATTAGAATTGCCACAGCATGGGCTATTGATTAATGGGAACAAGTGTAACATAAATGGAACGCAGTTTCACCTTCCTGCTACAGTTACAGGCACCACGATAATTACAGGAACTCGACGCAAATCGTGCTGGCCAGAGAAACCTCTAAGTGTGTTAGGCATGCAAAATCTTACCTTCCTGAACAGTACGTTGCATTCCACATTACTGCAAACGATAGATGAATTAATCATTTCAGAGAAAGGACAAATTTCGGTAGGTCGTAGACAGAATATCATTACAATCAGTGTATCAACCACTGATGTTATTGAGATACTCCCACTTATTAGTACAGTTTACTTTTTTCTATGACGGAAAGTTACTCATGCAAGAGAGGCAACCGTTCATGAGATTCCCTTGGGATGAATTCGTACTAGCAAGTAAGAGATTCTAGAGGACATAATGTATAAAGAAGGAAACTAGGAAGATAATAAGAAACTAGGGTGAGATTTCTGTTGTGATTCAATGACGCAAACGTTCAGAGTAAATGTATGTAAGATGGTTAACTAGCAGACAACGAAACAGTAAAATATGGGACAAACTTTTTTAAGATGTTATGCATAAAGATAGTAAGGGAACGGGAGGGACAAATTTTTTCTAAGTCCCTGAAGACCGGCATTGCTCAAGCACATGGAATTATCAACGCGAGCCAGTGGCTAAGCATAAACATCTCGATATGGCTGGTCACTCACCAAAAGTGCGACATTAACATTTCCATGAGTGAGTGCGAGCGAGCTCAACAGAAAAGTGTAAGACAAGTGTAGACCAACCTGCCTCTGTTACTCTCATAACATTAAGTAAGAAGTAAGATGCAACGACACCTATCAGGGGTAAGACGAAGCAGTTATGATTCTGAAACAAACTGATTGGACCAATATAGCGAAACTGACGACCGCTGACGACTCATAATGAGTGAGGCCGATTCGTTCACTACAAATGATGTCGTACAGCGAAGCCACTCCTCATAAATACTCCGCCCACTACGGTAGAGTCAGTTGACAGTAGGATCGATGGTGTTCATGACATTTGCCCCTGATGGGTAGTCCCCAAGTGTGCCATGGCAACACTGTTCCAGTTCAGGGCACCGAGTGCTCTGAAACATCAGCAACGTTTGGGATTGACAGCCTATCAAACTGGCGAGCCAGGATCAGCATTATGTACATCATAGTATCTGATATTGCAGTCTATCTGATGCAACAACACGGGCAGTGACCTGAGAGGACAGAGCATGTTAGTGTGTGAGCCAAACACACATGTTCAACAGTCATACCCTCATAAGTAACAGACCAGCCGATGATTAGCATCTTCTGAACCAATGAGCAGGCAACTCGCCACACTCCGAGCCTTCAGTTTGCACGGAAGGTGCAACCTTCGGCATCCATGAGCCTTCCTCTGGATTTAGCAGATTCCACTCGGGCTTATGAAGCCGCCTGCTACAGCGGAAGACACGGCGCCACGACGTATTCTGAGGAATGAAAGAAGTAATATTTAATCTTGTTTTATCGCGTCTGACGGCGCCGCATAGGTTCCTCAGCCTACATCCTGACGAAACAGTGAAGGTTTTCAGCCCAGGGGTGTGTGACCCCTATACCTTGTACCCAAACTTTTTAAAACCAGTTCATTAAGTTTCAGTCTTGCTCTTTCACTGTGATCATTACGTCTCGTGTAATTAATTGTTCAGCACTGTCTGAAGAGGTAGGGAAAAATATAGCGCAGCTAACATTACTCGAGAACTGGTTGTATTGTGTTTTCATGGCAGCTAGCTCATTCGACTTTATTTTCCTTTCTAGTTGTGATCGTGCAATCGTCCAGCCAGATCTGTTCGTAATCTGTTATTTCAGGCTTCACTTTAATAAGGTCATTGTACCTTAACAGTATATTTTAAACGAAGATTACATGAATTACATTATTATAATAATAACGCTATGTAGCTCAATGGCTGGTGCAAGTCTTTCTACTATACGCCAGTTCTGGGGCTTGCGTTATCCTAACTGTGGTGTCACCGCCAGACACCACACTTGGTAGGTGGTAGCCTTTAAATCGGCAGCGGTCCATTAGTATACGCCGGACCGCGTGTCGCCACTGTCAGTGATTGCAGACCGAGCGACACCACACGGCAGGTCTAGAGAGACGTCCTAGCACTCGCCCCAGTTGTACAGCCGACGTTGCTAGGAATGGTTCACTGACAATTGCGCTCTCATTTGCCGAGACGATAGTTAGCATAGCCTTCAGCTACGTCATTTGCTACGACCTAGCAAGGCGCCATTACCAGTTAATATTGAAATTATAAAACATGTACCGTCAAGAGCGATGTTCTCCAATTATGGATTAAAGTTAAGTATTACATCAACTACGTACTTTATTTGCTACTATTAATTCCCTTAACTGTTCCAGACCTCACGCCAGTCTGCGTGAGCTAAACGCGTGTATTTCGGCCTCCTCTAGCAACACGGTGTTGGCTCTTCTGCCAACACTTCACTAACCTAATCCAGTTATCCAACTGGGGAAAAGGAACCTACAGATTAACGTGAATGCAAGCAACGTGTTGTTTCTGGCGACTCGTCACATCGTTGAGAAGTTATGGCTAGGTTGAAATGTAGACTGAAAAATCCGTGGTCTGACCTATCTCTTTCGAGGAATCCCAACAATTGTATTATTATATGTTTTATTTAGTGTGAAAAGGAGTGTGATTGCACGTAAGGATGGAGAAGACTGAATGCTAATTTAATCATACTCTTTTTCTTGCATTTTTGAGTTTTCATATGTTTTTCTTTTTTTTAATTTTTTAAGACTGTATTGAGAGATTTTTGAGCTTCCTGAAACCCCACTAATCAAGATTGTATTTTGCCAGGAAACGAAATCTTAATTGTTTCGCGGACAGTAACGTATATTACTCAGGTGAAAAACAATAAATTTACTTATATTTTCGTTTCCAGAACCTATACAAAATTTTTGCTGATGCTTGAAGCTGATTGACCATTGTCAAGTATTAATTAATGCAGTTAACTGTTTTCCATTTAGTATAAATAAAAGAACTGTATAACCGAAATTGTAGCAAATATTCGTCTCATTTCATTTCTGACACGGTTTACAGTTACTGAGACACTTTGCATATGTTGCATAAAGGCAGAATTGATATTGGAAACAAGTTACACAGGCCAGCAGCAAATGCTTCATTATGAAGAGATTTTTTCGGCTGCATAATCATAAGCGAACACGGTATTCGTAACTATCAGCCAGATATACGCTTCCAGCCAATTTTGTCTGTGAAGCATTTCCGATTACAGTATTGCTGGGTTTCACAACAAGAATGCACTCAGTGTACGTTCAAAGTCACTATGTTTAAATATCCACTTAGCTCCCAGGCATGACCAGAGGCACTATTTACCTCGCTAACGGTAGCCATTGAGACGGAAAATTCAGTCGACCATTATCTCTCGTAAGCCAATACAAGGCTACAACTAATTTGCGGTATCACCGCTAATACTCGCGTTAACTGTATTAAGGACGTAATGCAGTAGCGGTATCGATCTAATACGTAGCGGACGGCACGTAATTCTGTAATGAACAGAGGTCGGGTGCAAACTAGCGACAAATCTCTATTGGCCCGTCGCTCGCTGAGAGTACCGTTTATCGTCATTTCCTTGCGACAGAGCGCGAACTGGCAACAAAGCAATGCTGCTTGGCAGCTCAGAAGGCATGAACGGTCACAACAGTGGCGACATGTTTCTTCTTTTCAAGAAGCATTAAGCTGAATGATGGAAAACATTTGAGTTTTGGGCAAGTGTGAAATGTTCGCAATACTTATTGAGAACTGCAGTATCTTTCCAGGATCCCTTGCAATGTTCTCTAGGCAAAAGAAGAGTGATCAGATTTCATCCAACGCCACTGAATCATTTCCAGCTGTTACTACAAGTAGGCTACGATTCAACTGTTCACTAACGCTTTTCAGTTTTCTGCCTAAACTAACCGGCAGTACAATTATGGTATAGCAACACTGCAAAGAGGAACTTTGCTCCTAATTATCAGTGCAATAGCAAAGAGCAGACGTCACGGAAAATATCGTGCAATTACTTACTCAAAGAAACTATTGTTGTTATATACATGCAGCTTGCTACCCAGCATTACCTATTTATCCCAATCTTTAATGAGACAGGTAGCTGAATAAAACATATCTACAACGTAAAATCAAAATTATTTCATTTGTCAGTACACGGTTTCAAAAGCATAAGTAAAGGATATAAAATAAAAAGGAAAATATAAATGAAGTTCGTTATACTATTACGTAAAGTAGAAGCTCGATTATAAACACTTTTAGTTTCCATGGTTGAAGCAAGAAAGTTTTAGCTGGATAAATATGCGCACACAGGGTGAAACAGGTAAAGCAGGACATTAAAATAAATCCAGAACAAGTAAATAGGTCAAGGTGCAGTTTTCACTAAGTTGTAGCGGTAGTTAGCATTATTATTGTTATTATTAACTTTTACAGCTGCCGAATAATGACATATAAATGTTAATGGAAATAAATAATTTTCTTTTGTGACATTAGAAAGGTCCTTCAAAGACGACTTGTACGAAATAATATATGTGGAACCTTAACGGATAGTAAGAGGGTGTGCTGAAAAGTAATGTCTCAGATTTTTTATGTGAAAAATATTAAATGTTTTTAAATTAAACAACGGTTTTAACACTATACATCTTTAGTCTTCAGGTCTACATCGTTAGTTCTCAGCATAGTCACCCTGGCGACTAACACATTTCGTCCAACAAGAGACCAGATTGCTGATAAAGTCACTGTAGAATGTCTGACTTTGTTGACGAAGCCACAACTTCACCAATGGCTACCTGCCTCCCATCATCACTATCAAAGTGAAGTCACGAAGTTGTTCTTTAAGTTCTGGAAACACCTGCAATCGGATGTGGCCAACTAGGGATAGAATGGATGATCGATGACAGCGAACCCAAGGCATTGGAATGTTGCAGATATTCCAGTGCTGGTGTGTGTACCTTAGAATTTGAAACTCGAATACAGCACGCTGTTACTCACGCACTGACGCAGTACCTTACACACTGCCATCTTACATGCCACCATTCGGAGACTTCTAGCAGCAGAGAGCTGCAAATATGTAGTCGTGAAGAATATATATGTATAATGTTAATAACGTTTGTTTTATTTACAAAATTTAACAATTTCCACATGAAAATTCGGAGGCATTACATTTAAACACGCCCTCGTGTAAAAAGATAACCCTGCAACAAATCACTGCCCCGCAGACAGAATAAAGAGGTCTCACTAACGGGTTCTCTACTGTACGAAATGTAAGCAAACACGTAGCTAACAGATGCGGTTCGCTTGTTACATTCCTCTCCTAGCTGCCGCACCATGAATCTGTTGCGACTTGCGCAGCTAACTAACGACGCCATACGATTATCACTTCTCATCCCTAGTTCTTTATACCCTACGTGTTTGTATCTATTTATTTTGAAAGATGAATGAATTCTCAGAACACAAGGACATCAGAATACGTTCCTACACATCTTTAGAAGGTTCTATTAAACTAGACTTAAATGTCGTTGACACAATCAAATGTGTGTGTGGATTCCTAAGGGACCAAACTGCTGAGGCCATCGGTCCCTAGACTTCTACATCTACATACATACTCCGCAATCCACCATACGGTGCGTGGCGGAGGGTACCTCGTACCACAACTAGCATCTTCTCTCCCTGTTCCACCCCCAAACAGAACGAGGGAAAAATGACTGCCTATATGCATCTGTGCGAGCCCTAATCTCTCTTACCTTATCTTTGTGGTCTTTCCGCGGAATATAAGTTGGTGGCAGTAAAACTGTACTGCAGTCAGCCTCAAATGCTGGTTCTCTAAACTTACTCAGTAGCGATTCACGAAAAGAACGTCTCCTTTCCTCCAGAGACTCCCACCCGAGTTCCTGAAGCATTTCCGTAACACTCGCGAGATGATCAACCTTACCAGTAACAAATCTAGCAGCCCGCCTCTGAATTGCTACTATGTCCCCCCTCAATCCGACCTGATAGGGATCCCAAACACTTGAGCAGTATTCAAGAATAGGTCGTGTTAGCGTTTTATAAGCGGTCTCCTTTACAGATGAACCACATCTTCCCAAAATTCTACCAGTGAACCGAAGACGACAATCTGCCTTCCCCACAACTGCCATTACATGCTTGTCCCACTTCATATCGCTCTGCAATGTTACGCCCAAATACAGTATTTAATCGACGTGACTGTGTCAAGCGCTACACTACTAATGGAGTATTCAAACATTACGGGATTCTTTTTCTTATTCATCTGCATTAATTTGCATTTATCTATATTTAGAGTTAGCTGCCATTCTGTACACCAATCACAAATCCTGTCCAAGTCATCTTGTATCCTCCTATAGTCACTCAATGACGACACCTTACCATTCACCACAGCATCATCAGCAAACAGCCACACATTGCTATCCACCCTATCCAAAAGATCATTTATGTAGATAGAAAACAACAGCGGACCTACCACGCTTCCCTGGGGCACTCCAGATGATACCCTCACCTCCGATGAACACTCACTATCGTGGACAACGTACTGGGTTCTATTACTTAAGAAGTCTTCGAGCCACTCACATATTTGGGAACCAATCTCATATGCTCGTACCTTAGTTAGGAGTCTGCAGTGGGGCGCCGAGTCAAACGCTTTCCGGAAGCCAAGGAATATGGCATCCGTCTGATACCCTTCATCCATGGTTCGCAAGACATCATGAGAAAAAAGGGCGACTTGCGTTTCGCAGGAGCGATGCTTTCTAAAGCCTTGCTGATGCATGGAGAGCAACTTCTGTCTCAAGGAAATTCATTATATCCGAACTGAGAATCCAGAATCCTGCAACAAACCGATGTTAAGGATATTGCTCTTTAATTTCGAGGAGCCGTCCTTCTACCCTTCTTATATACAGGCGTCACCTGCGCTTCTTTCCAGTATATACGAATGTAGACTTACACACTACTTAAACTAACTTAATGCTAAGAACAACAGCCACGCTCCCGATTCCCCAGGGGAGGACTCGAACCTCCGGCGTGAGGGATGGAGGGGGGCGGGGGGGTGGGGGGAGGGGGCGCGTGCAGTCCGTTACATGACGCCTCAAACCACGCGGCCACTCCTCGTGGCGTTGACACAATCGTTAATCAACTTATCGAACTCGAAAATTATAAATTAGACACGAATGTAGTTAGTTTTAACTTCTTTCAAGCCCACTCCTACCCATATCGGTACTGTCTCCAACTAGCTTAGTAACGTCCTAACATCAGTAGTTTTCGATTGTTTTTATACACCACCCATGCCGGCTGAAGTGGCCGAGCTGTTCTAGGCGCTGCAGTCTGGAACCGCGAGACCGCTACAGTCGCAGGTTCGAATCCTGCCCCGGGCATGGATGTGTGTGATGTCCTTAGGTTTGTTAGGTTTAAGTTCTAGGGGACTAATGACCTCAGAAGTTGAGTCCCATAGTGCTCAGAGCCATTTGAACCACTTTTGAATACCACCCATTACAACCGCCACTCCACGGGTACTGTGTTACCACCAATGAATTTTCATTAATTAGCAAGATATCTAGCAAACTTAGTGGATATTTCTGAAGACGTTCCAGACTTAATGACCGAGCTAGGTGGCGCAGTGGTTAGCTCAGCGGACTAGCATTCGACTGGCGACGGTTCAAAACCGCGTCCGGCCATCTTTATTTAGGTTTCCCGTGATTTGCCTAAATCGTTTTAGGCAAATTCTGGGATTGTTCCTTTGAAAGGTCACGGCCGATTTCCATCCCCATTCTTCCCTAATCCGAGCTTGTGCCAGTCTGTAGTGACCTCGTTATCGACGGGACCTTAAACACTAATCTCCTCCTCATCCAGACTTTATGCTTATTTTTCGTATCGCTGTTTTCTCACCAGCAGCACGCAATAGTGTCGTTTTACAGCCACCGTATTTTTTACACAGGTAGTAAAACGAACGTGTACCAAGTTACTACTAAACTGGTGAAGATGGTACGGAGTTCCCCATGTCACCACATAAATTCCACACGAACAACTGTTGGAGCTGCATTCGATTACGGATAGTAAGTCATTCGTGTACCAATCTGATGGAAAATGCTCCAGAGTTATGCTGAAACATAAAAATACATAAACGTTTTTTTTATGTTCATATTATATTAAAAGCAACAGAATTCCTTGAGATTTGACGTAAGTTATGAGAATTCTAGCACTGACCAGAAAATCTGGTTTCTTGCCTGTTCATCTTGGGCAACAACTGTGTAAACCAGTGAGAAATCTAAATAAGAATTGTTGGTGTTTTTTAAATAGAACTTGAAAACTTGTCCTGATATGCCAGAAATATGCGTTCGTCTAGCTCAGTCTTATTTACTTATATGTGCTCTATTTCCTAAGCTATCTTGGGAAATCCTACTTTCCGTTGCATCTTGCCCATCATACCCAAATGTTCGCAATAGCACACGCTAGTGCGATTCAGGATGACACCCATGAGAGCGATCAAGTTGGTACAATAGGTAAGACACAGTGAGCAGTGATATCAAGTCTCTGTCCAGCGTCCTGGTTTAACTTTATCTGTCTTAATCATTTGAGTGATGCCGAATTGTTACCTTTGACAAGGCCACGAATATTTCACCCAGCTGTGCCGGTGCTCCGTTTCCCGTGAAACTGTGACCAAATGGGTGTTAAATTGAAAATAACGTTCTGCCTTCTGAATTATATTCTCAAGCCGTTGTCTGCCTCCAAATTTCTTACCTTCTGCTCCCCAGTATTTTAGCACTGTGAAGTGATTACTGTTTTTCTCAACTGATAGATAATTTCCCTTTATTTCTATAAGAGCTCATTATGACTAAATAGTTATTACTACCATTTCCCTCCATTATCATCATTTACAGATCCATGACAGTATAGTTCAGTGCACATTCTGAAACACTTTGATTTCCGTATTTTGTATTATTGAACATAGAACGAAAGAATAGGAATGAAAGCACACCAACTTTTCATTCACTCAAAATCAAACTGCCCTCACAACGTTGGTTTGAACTTGAAGGAAAGTGTTACTTACGCTTGTTAAATAATCACAAAATTTGCAACACCCTGTACAGATTTCCCTGTGCTAACCCGAAATAGGCTAATGGACATTTCACACATTGGGATTTTTTTTAAAGGACGTCATACGCGCTGTTGGTTTTCAAATAACCGGACACGCGCACTTAGCGTGATTTCGTGCTAGCTACGCCACGGTACATTACCGAAGTTTTCTCAGCCAGCGGAAATGATGCTACGGTTAGCAAGTAGCGCTAGTAATCTTCGGTGAGATACTCCTGTTCTGGCATGCAGCTTAAGACCCTGCTCCGCACGCTCTCTACTTCCCTTCCTGCTTCCCGGAGAAGAAAGGGAGAGCATAGTACCCGAATGTTTGCAACAAATAAGTATAAGTTTCTCCGGTAGTTGAATACTCTTTATCCATTCTTATTATTGGTCGGTATTCCAGCGTGGGCTCCCAACCTATACTGATTGCTGGGTCGGTGTTGGAGCGGGATGAGGAATTAATCTCATCCTTTTCAAGTACTCGAAAAAGCACACAGCACAGGAAACAAGATCGAGGTTTTTCCAACCTACCTCGTGTTTCCGAACATTCTATGCACACAAAACGTAATTGTAGGTCACAAACGTCATGCTACATACCTTCCTCACAATTCGTGACAAAAGTTCTACAGCAATTTTTGAGGTCGACGCTAGGACTGCTTAACATTCCTACACATTCAATCGTGTTTAAGGAAACTGATCTATGTTTCCACCATATACCACAGACATCATCTACTTCTGAAATGTTTGTTTTATTACACACTGTCTTGCATAATTTCTGCTTCACATCAAGGCTGTCTCAGATTTTTGGCCACATCTCGAAACGGTCCGGAACCGGCGCTGTGTATACAGTCTTGGCCTTGATGTTTAAAACATCCCCGCCTTGTTTTTGCGATGGAGTCTCAATTCAAATAAGAACAATGAAATCAGTATACTCTTCTGCTCAACGGTTCGTGAACACCCTTAAAAAATGTACATAACTCAATTTCAGCCAAACATACTAGGGGTGGACAAAGATATGGAAACACCAGAAACACAATACATTGCTATTCCTAATGCGATCTAGGAAATCCGTTGGCACTGAAAACAGCTTTCAGTCGTATCGGAACGGATAAACACAGGTCCTGTACATTTTTCATCGGAATCTTACACCATTCTTCGTGCAAAATGTTAGTAGGTCCAGGCAACGATGACAAGGGTGGATAACGACCATGCAAGCTTCTTTCTACAGTAGAACACAAAGGCTCAATAATATTGATGTCTGGTGATTGTGGTGGCCATAGGAGATGCGTAAATGAACCCAGTGCTCGCAGAACCAGCGTTGGACGATGTGAACCGCTGAAGAAGGAGCCCTGTCCTCTTAGAACATACTGTCACAATTGGAGAACAAACAGAGTACCATCAGATGGACATTATGAGCCAACACATAATCCTTGGCAATAATACGATCTTGCAGAGTGCCCATGGTGGCCATGGAATTCTGCGATATGGCTGCCCAAACATCATCGAACCCGCGCTATGTTCCACTCTTGCTGCGTAAACTCGACGAAAAGCTGGAAACAGCTGTGAAACAGGTCTCATCCGACCAAATGACTTTCTTCTATTGCTGCATAGTCTAGGTTTTACGGGTTCGGCACCACATTTTCCTGTTACGGGCAACTGCATCACTGATAAGAGGTGTTGGAGTTCCGTTCGTGTTGTTTTGGTGCTGAGCGGTTTCGTGGGTGCGACGATCAGATCTGCAGCGACTTTTACAACTGTCGTCCTCTTGTTCTTCGTCACAATCCTCTTGTATGACCGTCTGTCACGATCACTTAGCACACACTTTCATCCGCATTGTGACGGTAGATGTTCTTCCGCTTTTCCTGCGTGCTCTATAAATCTTCAAAACGGTGTATCTTGAAACACAAAACACTTTGGCTACGAAAACGCCCGCCACACGAGAACCAAGATTTTACCCACGTTCTGATTCACTTGACTTCAACATAATGCATCCACAGCTACACACAACACTGTTCTGACCGGGACTGACACTTGCAACGTATTGAAGACATTGGGTAGGTGCCGTTCTTGGCCAGATAAAACTGCGCCACCCGCAGGCTTGGCTAACATCTGTGTTTATGTTCAAACATGCATTTCTTCCGGTGTTTTCGCATTTTTGTCCAACTCCGAAGCTGCTTTAGTATTGAGATCGATAAAAAAGTTGAAAACATTACCCATATAGAAACGTCATTGGTCAAAAAACTGCCTTGGGCACCTTCAACGGCTCCAGAACTGTTTCAGGTTAATAGCTAAGGTGACTCAGGTTATATACATAGGTCGTTGCACAAGTTCCTTTGTTACTGTTGTCCATTGCTAGAGTGACAGTAACGCCGAAACAAAAAGCAGTGTCATTGCTCTTTTTTTTACGTAAACAGTAATATTGAATGCTATGGATATTTAATAAGTGTGTGATTAACTGAAACAGTAAGTTTCATTTCTCTACAACCCTTACTACATATAAAGCGTGAAGCATCGACAGCTGTAGGTCTGACTGTCTTTGTGGGAATTGTTTAAACGATACTCAAAAGTTAGTTAGTCAGTTAGTTACATGTTCCATTGATCAGTAGCACGGAAAAACCGTTATGATGTGGAACGTGTTCAACGCACAAGAAATGCGCACGGGAAACAAGCTTTTTTTTTTTTTTTTACATTATAGTGTTATACCTAAATATTTCTGTTATCTATCCCATTCCCTTAAATGGCACAAAATGCATATATTATATCTCCAGATTTATTTACTCATATTCAAGAATTCATCTATGGTATAGAAGGAGTTGTCAAGGAGGTATGATTTCAATTTGTTTTTGAAACTATTACTGCTGCCTGTCAGACACTTTACTTCATCTGGTAATTTATCAAAAAGTTTTATAGCAGCATATTTTACCCCTTTCTGTGCCAAAGATAGGTTAAGTAAAGGATAGTGTAGGTCTTTCTTTTTTCTGGCATTGTAAACATGAATGTCGCTGTTGATATTAAACTGGTCAATGTTGTTGAGAAAAAATTTCATTACTGAGTAAATGTACTGTGAAGCAGTTGTAAGAATTCGTAACCTTTTAAACAGATACCAACAAGATGTGCTTCTATGAACCCCACACATTATTCTAACTACTTTCTTTTGAGCTGTGAATGCCTTTTACCTAAGTGTTGAGTTGCCCCAGAATATTATTCCGTATGACATCAGAAATGGTTCAAATGGCTCTGAGCACTATGAGGCTTAACATCTATGGTCATCAGTCCCCTAGAACTTAGAACTACTTAAACCAAACTAACCTAAGGACAGCACACAACACCCAGTCATCACGAGGCAGAGGAAATCCTTGACCCCGCCGGGAATCGAACCCGGGAACCCGGGCGCGGGAAGCGAGAACGCTACCGCACGACCACGAGCTGCGGACATGACATCAGAAAGTGGAAGTATGCAAAGTATGTTAGCTTACTAATTTCTACATCCTCAAAATTGGCAATTATTCTGATTGCAAAAGTTGCTGATCCTAGTCGCTTTAGGAGATCCAAAATATGAATTTTCCAATTAAGATTCTCATCTATATGTGCACCCAAAAATTTAGTATGCTCTACCCTGGCTACTGACTTCTTTTGATGTGTTATGTTTATTGAAGGAATTATACTTTTTGCAGCAGATAATTGGATGTACTGTGTTTTTTTCAAAGTTCAGAACAAGCCCATTCGCAGAAAACCAGTTAATAACTTTTCCAAGGACCTTATTTGTATCATTTTCTATCGGACTTTCTTTTACTGGATTAATAATTATGCTTGTATCATCAGCAAACAGTGTCAGTTCAGCATCTTGTTTCACATTAGATGCAGTCTGGAACCGCGAGACCGCTACGGTCGCGGGTTCGAATCCTGCCTCGGGCATGGATGTGTGTGATGTCCTTAGGTTAGTTCGGTTTAACTAGTTCTAAGTTCTAGGGGACTAATGACCTCAGAAGTTGAGTCCCATAGTGCTCAGAGCCATTTTTCACATTAGAAGGGAGGTCATTCACATATATCAAGAACAGGAGGGGACCCATGATCGAACCTTGTGGAACACCTAATGTAATTTCACCACAGTTAGATGAAGTTGCAAACACGGTTGAATCACTTGAAACATATAAAGAGACTTTTCGTTTCCTGTTCTGTAGATATGAATTTCTGAAATCCGAACTGTGATTTACTAAATATCCCATTACCATTGAGATGGCTAACCACTCTTGAGTACATTACTTTCTCAAAGATTTTTGAAAACGCTGTAAGCAAGGATACTTGCCGGTAATTATTGACATCTGTGGTTTTCCCCTTTTTGTAGAGAGGCCTGACAACAGCATATTTTAACCTGGCTGTAAAAATACCCTGAATCAGTGATGCATTACATATGTGACTCAAAACATCAGCTGTAATTGCTCCACATTGTTTTAATAACTTGTTAGAGATGTCACGTACTCCAACAGAACATTTATTTTTCAAAGATTTAATAATTTTCCTTGTTTCACAGGAGGTTGTTAGATGAAACTTAATCGGACAAAAATTTTTCAAAACTGACTCTTCCATGTACTGCCTGGCTTTTTCTTTTGAACTATTCTCATAATTTTTTTCTTAAGAAGTGATTGTTAAATACATTGGCTACCTGTGTACTGTTGATTAAAATGGTCTCATTCTCTTTAACAGTAATACAACCTACCCCAGTGGTTACTTTTCCTGTCTCCCTTCTAACAACATTCCATATTGATTTGATTTTATTGCTGGAGTTGTTAATTTCTTCTCTAACATACATACTTCTTGATTTCCTTACAACTTTTCTCAGTATGTTAAAATAATTTTTATAGTGTAAAACTACTCCTGGATATTTACTTGTTCTTGCTGTCTCATACAGTTTCCTTTTTCTTTCTGAAGACACTTTAATACCTGTAGTAATCCAAGGTTTCTTTGAAAAGTTTGTATGTTACATTTAGTAATTTTCTTTGGAAAACAATGTTCAAAAAGGGATAGAAATTTATCAAGAAATATGCTCCATTTATCATTAGCATTTGGATCATTATATACATCTTCCCAGTTTACATTTCCTAAACTTTCTCTGAAGTGATCTATAGATACCGGGTTGAGCACCCTCACACTTTTACTTAATGGTTTCTGAAGTGTACACCCTGTTAGGCTTTGTAAGTTAATCAGTTGTGCATCATGGTCAGATAATCCATTTACCGCAGGGAAAGCACGAGTTTGTTCTATATCTTCTTGCTGTACAAATACATCATCTATTAGAGTACTACTGTCCTGAGCTATACATGTAGGGAAATTGATCACTGATTCTAAGTTATATGTTGTTAACAATATTTCTAATTCACTTTTCCTACCAGAATTGCTTTGAAAGTTAACATTGCAATCACCACAAATTAATAACTTCTTCTTTTTGTCTGACAGACAGCATAATAGGGAGTCAAACTTTTTTATGAATAGCTCCCAATCTCCTAATGGTGATCTGTAAACTGTTGCTAATATCAACACAACATTATCTAGCTGAAGTTCACATGCACAAGCCTCAAAGTGCTGATCAACACAAAATCTGCTTACTTCAACAGTTTTGTATTTATACCCTTGTTTTATGAAAATGGCAACCCCTACTTTGTCCATACTAGATCTACAAGCGTAAGATCCTAAATTATACCCATTTATACTGACATTTTCCATCCCTACAGTTACATGGTGCTCAGACAGACAAAATATATCAATCTCATTCTTATTTTTGAGATCATCTAAACACATTACTAGCTCATCTACTTTATTTCTTATTCCCCCGATATTTTGGTGCAGTAAGTTGATACCACCCTTAGCTTTATCGCTATTTGCTGTGCATGATGTTTCTTTTCTTCTATTTTCCTTGGTTGTTGTCTGTCTGGAATTTTGCTTTAACCTAAAAAACCATGTAGGGTATTAATTGTCGTCACTGATATTCGAACACTGTCCGAGCTCATTGTCATTCATTATGGTTTTTATGACAGTATTGACTGCACATGCAAGGGGTTCCACATTAACATGTGATGTTTATCCTCAGTCTTCACGTAGGGGTGTCTTCAAGGAGATAAGTATTCTAACCGAATCTTCGGAGTGTTTATGTATTCGCCAGTGAAATATGTAGTAAATAATCTGTCACATCTTTTAACGAATACAAGAGTAGAAGAAAAAATGATTTTCGTTATTCCAAAGGTGTCATTGTCACACATTTATATCAATCTATAGCCATAAACATCTTTGGTAATTTTTCCAAGTACAAATAATGTTTGAAAGTTTGTAGAGCTAGTTTTGAATCTAGTCTGAAATAATTTCTCACAGTCTTCTTCGTATTCTTGTTTTTGTTCTTCTTCCGGGGGGGGGGGGGGGGAGGGGGGTCCTACAGCTGTCGCCACATCCCTAATCTCTGTCACAAAACGCCTCGATGTTGCCATTCTTCCTCATCTTCTTCTCCTCATTTTCTCTCCATCTCTTCTTGGATATCCCTTAGCCACGCTTCCCGTGGTCTTCGTCTACTTCTCCATCCAGGAGGTTGCTATGAAAGTGCTTTCCCGGGCCATCTGTCTTAACCCATTCTTTTCAAATGTCCGAACCATCCTAGCTCTCTTCCATCCGTTGTACTTCGAGTCTGTGCCCTTCCTCTAATTTCCTCATTTTTTTTCGTGATCAGATTGGGAAACTCCCACATGTTCTTCTCAAGTGGTCAGCTTCTGAAGCTCTAAACCACCTTTTATTTCTTTTTGTGACTTCCCATGCCTCACTTCCATCGCTTGTTATTGGATCCATGACGGATTTGTATTAACGCATTTTAACCATTAAACTCATTTCTGAGGACCAAAGTATGGGATTTAATCTTTCGATAGCAGCCCTTCCCTGCCTGATCCTTTGGTGATTACCTCTGTCACATCTTCCATCACGTGGCAGCATATCATCCAGGTATTTAAACTCTTCACACATCTTATTAAGATACCTGTCAATGTTCTAGTTACTTCCCTGTCCTCCGCAACATAGATATTCCACCTTCTTAAAATTAATGTTCAAACTCCACTTTTTATGCTCTTTCAACAATTTTCTCAGTATTTAAGACGTATCCTCTTTCTCGTCTGACGATATGATCATCAGTATAGAAAAGTGTGTACATACACTCGTTCCCTACTTCATTCTCCATGCTCATGCACTTCCTACACCATAGCTCCAGTGCCTTATGCACATACGTCTTAAAGTGTGTGGCAGACAAACAGTAGCCTTGCTTCAGTCATCTCCAAGAATTTTTTCCCTACTTTAATGACATATTCTTCTAATTTGTAGAGGTTTATGATGCTTCTTACCCAACGTTTTAGCAGTTCCGCTGACAATAGTACCTCGAACAGTAGCTTTAGTGGGACTGTGTCATATGATTTCTGAAAACCAAATGACAGCTTAAATTCCTTTAAAACCTCTTCTCTATGATCTGTCTTGGGGGTAAAGATGTTACCTACATAAGTCTTGCCGTTTCTAGGCAGACTTTGTTCTTCCACTTCATTTAGAAACTTCTCCATCCTTATTTTTAAAATATTCCTGTACAGCCTGCTACTTGAACTTGTGACACTTGTGCCACTATAAATGCTACACAACTTCTTGCTTCCTTCTTTATGGGGCTTAGATACACTCAAGTTCCACTCTGCTGGAATTTCCTCCCCATCCCACATACATTTATTAAATAACTTGCTTAAATATTCAGATAGAATTTTTGGGTCATAGCTCACAAATATATTGGTATATTTCCAGGTCCTGGTGATTTTCCAATTTTCATTTCTGTAGCCGCCTTCTGTACCTCTTTTGTAGTTATTTTATCTACCTCTTCATTATCAAGGTTCTCCCGTGTCTACCACTTTATTTTCTTGTCTGCAGCCTTTCATCTGTCAGCAGGTCCCTAAAAAGCTTCTCCCACTTCTTCAGACTGATAATCGGCAGGTTTGCTCTTTCTTTTACTTCTTTCCTCAGCCGTGCAAACATTTTCCATTCTGTCGCCACTTTGTGTGCCCCATGGATCGATCAACTTCGTCTCATTTATCCTTCCAGATTTCATCTTTCCATTTGCAAGCTGCCCTTTTTTACTCACTCTAACATAGAAGGCTTTGTTATGTTTATCCCTGGTCTGTTACTATCACCTCATTATATTTTGTGGACAAGTTTCTAGTAGCATATGTAGTATAGTGGACAAAGTTGTTTTCTTTTATAGTTAGATTTAAATATTTATCACTAGAAACACAATTAGTGTCGTAGACCAATAAAATTGTGTTAATTAAACTTACCACAGTGCTATTTACTAACCCAAAAGTGCTTAGAATAAAGCCATTCATAGAATAAAGTCATGGATATGAAACCTGTAAATTTATTCCTTATACTAATAGATAATTTCGAATGAAATCCCGCAAATACCTGTGAGATCTGTCAATAACTAACTAATGACCGCTGCACGCCTTGTATTTGATCCAAATACGTTATTTGTGTGATTGTTCTATTCATGATCCTGACAGCGGCAGTGTTGAGAGACTCCACAAAGTTTCGATGACTATCATACCCATCATCTTGTAGCGAAGCGTCCAGATATTGCCGAGACCCTGATATTTATACGCATGAGGCGGCCCCCTCCATCTGGGTGCAGGCGGCGGACGGCGAGGGGTGGTGGTGGAGGCTGCGCAAGAATCTCTGCGTCCGCGTTCTTGTTCAGTAACGCATCCTGGCAACTTCTGGGCGCGCCTATAGCTTACGGCCGCCTACCACGCCGAACTCAGGGTGATATCCTTTGCTCGAACAGACAATATTCTCCTGTATTTTTATTTCTGTACATTTGTTTTTTATGCCTTCTTAACAGCCATTAGCTCGGCACAACAACTTAGTGTTCACAAAATCAAAGATGTGTTCCTCATTTAGGCTGTGCACTGCCAGTGCTGATTTATCAGTGTGTCCCGGCGTTTGGAGATACAGTGCTGCGTTTGTTGGCTGTGTTGGTGGCCGAATTCATATGGGATTCTATGCACTGAAGTGACAAAAGTCATGGGATAGCAATATGCACATACACAGACGACGGTAGTACCGCGTACGCAAGGTACAAAAGGGCAGTGCATTGGCGGAGCTCTCATTGATACTCGGTTTACGACGTGGTTATGGCCGCACGACAGGAGTTAACAGACCTTCAACTCGGAATGGTACGTAGCTGGAGCATTGCATTTGGGAAATCGTTAGGAAATTCAACATTCCGAGATACACTGTGTCTAGAGTCTGTCGAGGGTGCCAAATTTCAGGCATTACCTCTCACCACGTACAACACAGTGGCTGACGGCCTTCACTTAACAACCGAAAACAGGCGTTTGCATAGAGTTGTCAGTGCTGACAGACAAGTAAAACTGCGTGAAATAATCGCAAAAATCAATGTGGGACGTACAACGAATGCATCCGTTAGGACAGGGCTGCGAAATTTGGCGTTAATGGGCCATGGCAGCAGACGACCGACGCGAATGGCTTTCCTTACAGCGCAGTGACGCCTGCAACGCCTCTCTTGGGCACGTGACCATATCGGTTGGACTCTAGATTACTGGAAAGCCGTCAGCTGGTCAGATGAGTTGCGACTTCAATTGGCAGGAGCTGGTGGTAAGGTTCGAGTGTGGCGCAAACTGCACGAAGCCATGGACACTAGTTTCACAAGCTGCGACATCGTCGCGAAAAAGCAGTGACCCGTATATGTAATAAGTTTCCTTTAATTTACGTCTATGGTCACAAACTATTTGATAACAGGTTACCGGTTTCGGTATTTAATGACCATCACCAGATATGCAGCAAATAGGAAAAACATAAATACACTCGCAAACTGAATACAGCGTAAGAACAATACATAGACTGTAATGAAAAGTAGTACTGACAAATTTTACATTTGTGCGATTTAAATATGAAGAGGCATACCTGTTTCATAAAAACGAAGTCCTAATGTAATGAAGCCATAGTGGCATCGTCAAAGGTTAAATGCGGAATCAGCACCAGCACTGCACGTCTCTGTTATATATAGTGTGTTGATAAGTTCACCTTGTATTGAGTGCATCACATATTTACTTCGTTTTCACACATTTTACTCGTGACTCTAGTATGTTCTCGTTCCTTCTCTATACGTTTCATAGACTACATTAATCAGATAATGTGGATCGTCCACTGTTACGGAATTTTATCATTCTTCTATTGCAACCGAGTACCGCAAGGTACGAGAGGCCCTGTGCCGGTCACGTTCCTCCTACCACTTCCCAACTGTGCGGAATTCTGGCGTTAGCTCTTAACAGAGGGCGCTGATTATGTGCAGCACTACGTTTCCTTTCATTTGTGGCTCCTTTAGCGATTTGTTTTATGGTTGTTTAGTATTACCAGGTACACTGTCAACGGTGTTTAATATTTATGTCATTATCTAGAATATTGGCACTAGAGCACATGTCAACCACTGTTTTTTAACTCTTCCTCTTTTTAACAAAATTACTTTTGTCGTGTTCTTCTTTTTATTGTTTTTTATTACTGTAATGCCTTTTATACGTTATAAGCTTATTATAGACTTCAACTACTGTATCCCCCTTTATTTTCGCTGTTTCAATTATGTATTGAAAACTAGTGTGTGCCGACATTAGCGACATCTGGTGAACTTACAATTCAAACATCTTGTGGCTACTGTACGACAGCTTGTTTTAAACAGTAGTGCTACTGACAACATGACTTGTGCATGTGATGTTATCTATATGTAATTGACGAAGCTGCTGCTGATTCCGCATTTAACATTTGACGATGCCACTATGGCTGCATTGCCCGCCAGGTTGGCCGTGCGGTCTAACGCACGGCTTTCCAGGCAGGAAGGAGCACCTGGTCCCTGGCACGAATCCGCCCGGCGGATTTGTGTCGAGGTCCGGTGAACCGGCCAGTCTGTGGATGGTTTTTAGGAGGTTTTCCATCTGCCTCGGCGAATGCGGGCTGGTTTCCCTTATTCCGCCTCAGTTACACTATATCGGCGATTGCTGCACAAACAAGTTCTCCACGTACACGTACACCACCATTACTCTATACGCAAACATATGGGTTACACTCGTCTGGTGTGAGATGTTCCCTGGGGGGATCCACCGGGGGCCGAACCGCACAATAACCCTGGGTTCGGTGTGGAGTGGCGGAGGGGTGAAGTGGACTGCGGTAGTCGTCGTGGGGTTGTGGACCACTGCGGCTGCGGCAGGGACGGAGCCTCTCTGTCGTTTCTAGGTCTCCGGTTAACATACAATACAATACAATGGCTGCATTACATTAGGACTTTGTTTTTATGAAACAGGTATGCCTCTTCATATTTAAAGCGCACAAATGTAAATTTTGTCAATACTACTTTTCATTATGGTCTATCTATTGTTCTTAAGCTGTATACAGTTTGCGAGTGTATTTATGTTTTTCCCGTTTGCTATAGATCTGATGATGTCATTAAAAACCGAAACCGGTAATCTGTTATCAAACAGTTTGTGACCATAGAGGTAAATTAAAGGAAACTTATTCCATGGACACTAGTTGTCAACAAGTCACCGTGCTGGCTCCATTATGGTGCGGGCTGTGTTTACATGGAATGGACTGGGTCGTAGGGCCAACTGAACTGGTCATTGTGTGGAAATGGTTACGTTCATCTACTTTCAGACCATTTGCAGCCATCCATGGACTTCATGTTCCCAAACAACGATGTCATGTTTTCACCACAGTTGTGGTGAAAAATATTGTGGACAATTCGAGCGCATGATTTGGCCACCCAGATGGCCCGACATGAATCCCATCGAACATTTATGTGACATAATCAAGAAGTAAATTATTCCCCAAAATAATGCAACAGCAACACTTTCGTCATTATAGACGGCTATTGAGACAGCATGACTCAGTATTTCTGCAGGGGACTTCCAACGACTTGTTGAGCCCATGCCACGCTGAGTCGCTGCACTATGCCGGGAAAAAGGAGGTCCGACACGACATTAGGAGGTATCTCACGATTGTTGTTAGCTCTGTACGTTACTGATACTTGAAGTCACAGTGGATCCTTTGCAGAGCGAAGAATATCATACGTCTTTGGTGGTGGTCGATAGATGGTTTTGGTGTCCCATTTTCCAAGCAGCTCTGCGATCTTTGCTAGAGTGGTCCTAGACAGCTAAGAAAAACGAGAGGGTTGTCACTATACTGGTTTCTTGCATCCATTCTTTTTTGAACACGCTCAAATCTGGGTTTCACTGTCTCGTTTTTGACAGAATACTTCCTTCATGTGTTGTAGCTCAGCCGAAAGGCTTTCTTTGTCAAAGATGACGCCCGTCCCCTCTCTTCTATGGACCGTGGTTGTTGGTACTGCATGACTGTGAGCAGGATGGTGGAACCTTGTTGTATGTAGGTACAAGTCTGGTTGGGGTGTTTTCCTACAAACTGCAAATTCCATCATCGCTTTTCAAAAAAATGTTTCAAATGGCTCTGAGCACTATGGGACTTAACATCTATGGTCATCAGTCCCCTAGAACTTAGAACTACTTAAACCTAACTAACATAAGGACATCACACAACTCCCAGCCATCACGAAGCAGAGAAAATCCCTGACCCCGCCGGGAATCGAACCCGGGAACCCGGGCGTGGGAAGCGAGAACGCTACCGCACGACCCATCATCGCTTTTGCTTATTAGGATACAACATGAACACTTATTAACCAAAGTACAGATAAATGGGGCATCAGACGAAATTTTTTACTGTTTTCAGGCTTTCGTGACGGGGAGGAAGTTGCTGTTATCTTGGATGGAGAGTCACTGACAGATGGAGAAGAAATTTAAGGCGTGCTGCAGGGAAGTGTCTTGGAAGCCTTGTTCCTCATTTCATATGTTGATGGCCTGGCAGATAATATTATTAATATTAACCTCAGACTTTTCGCAGATGATGCAGTTTTCTGTAATGAAATACTGCCTAAAAATTTGCAAATATGTTAAATCATATAGCGACAAGATTTCAAAACTGTGCAAAGACTGGTAACCTGTATACAGTGTGCAAAAATGTGAAATTGTGCACATCAAAAAACGCAATATCCTATGAGTCCAGTATCAACGATTCATAATTCGAATCAGCTCAAGGAAATACGTACGATCAACAGTTTGTTGAGATATGAAATAGACTGACAACAACAGGTCAGGCAGGTGGCAAAAAAATGTTCAACTGTGTGTGAATTCCTATGGAACCAAATTTCTGAGGTCATCGGTCCCTAAGCTTACACACTATTTGTTCAAGCTCTAACTTACGCTAAGTACAACTCACACACACACACACACACACACACACACACACACACCCGAGGAAGGACTCGAACTCGAACCTCCGACGGGGGGAGCCGCGCGAGCAGTGACAAGACGCCCGAGACTAAGCGGCTACACCGGGCGGCAGGCAGGTGGCAGACTTCGGTTAATTTGCGGGATACTGAGTAAATGCTATCAGTCTACAAAGGAGACCAATTAGGCATCACTCCTGCTACCCATTTTATAATACTGCTCAACCCTCTGGAAAACATACCAAATAGAACCATCAGGGATAGCCTGTACAAGGAGGGTGGTACTCACGGTGACATGTTTGTTCATAATTGAAACTTCCACTATAGTTGTACAGAATTTTTTATTACTGAGGTATTACACAACCTTGTTTCGGTGTCTTAGGCGCATCTCGAGGTGAAAATGTAAATTGAAAATGAAGCCATATGTTCGAACAGTAACATCCATGAAATAGCTACCGGTAGTACAAAATCAAATAGGTTTAAAAAATGAGTAGAGATTAATGAAGATATCTAAAATGATTTCATATTGTACACATCCAAGTTAACTTAAAATGTAGCATGTCTTCTGCGCATGGCTCATCAGGTGGAGTATGGAAAAATGACCACGATAAATCCACCTTGCAAATATACCTGAATTAATTCAACTATACGTTGCAAGTGCCGGCGATGGCCTATAGCGCAAATCAACCTAAACAGAGCCGGGTTAGAGACTGTACGAAAGGCCAGCAATAACAAAATCGGTTAAAACTGAGGAGCCATAAATCACTACACTTACGGAAGGCCGACCGATGCGCTGTTATTGATAGGTAGCACGCATATTGACATAAATGTAAAAAAGGAAACATTTATTCAAGTATCTGTGGTTAAGTGACTAAACGACAGAAAAACGACGCGACTGCAACGTCTGCAATTTACCAATTACTCGAAGAGAGCAGCAATGGGTCCCTTCTACCATGGGAACGGGAACTGCATAGTGTGTCTGCTTCTCTTAAGGGAACACGGCGTGGAAAACGCCACTCCCGAGCAAAAGAGAAACAAAGATAAATTTCGAAGCGACGAAAATAATAATGAACAGCTGACGGTAACGGCCCATGTACGACCGATAAGCGCCCCATTAAAAATGTACTGTATCAATACCAAAGTAACAAAAAAAGTATAAAAAACCCAAGAGAAAAGCAATATCGAGACACAAAACTTACGCATATCACATCTAATGTCAAATCAGTACACGATGCAAGACGCACATGGAAGTCCAATAAATAGCTGTTGCAATAACAGCACAGAAGAAGTTGTGACAGTAAAAGAACTGGCCAGAAGCATTAGAAGTGTAAACATCGATAAAAGTACATACAGTGTTGAATAAACGACTAGGTCAAATAATTAAACATATAAAATAGTAAATACTAGTAAGAAAGCTGCCGAGACGGCGTTATAGAAGTATTAATCTAAAACCCCATGACAGCAGAACCAAAAACTTAAAAATTGCTGTGAGTAACCAAACCGGTAACCAAGCAACCGGACACGAAACAGCCAACAAACACAAAAATTGATAAAGAACACTTGGAATAGGGACCGTGGCAGGACTATTAAACAGCACCAAGAAGTGAAATTGGGTAAACAATTAATTGGCTATTTGAAGCGTGGCAAAAAAATTACTCAAAGTATTTTTATGTTTAAGTTCGTTCAGGATAATGTCAGGATTACTTATTCTACCCTCCTATGAGCCGTACACGGCAGATATACAGCCTTTTAACTTAACTTGTCCATGTACGCTTCGTACTGATTTTAGGTATTTTCATTATCGTCTGTATATTTTTCACGTTATTTGCTTTTGTATTACTGGTAGCTTTCTCATGAGTTTTTCTGTTCAACATATGTTTTCAGTTTTAATTTACAATTGCACACGAAGATGGGGGTGAGACTCCGAAACCGCGTTGTGTAAGATTTCAGTAACTAATGGTTCTGCACAACGGTAACGGAAGTTTCAATTACAAAGAGTTTATCTAATAGTTGTGTATAGCACATTAACACAAATGTGGGTCACATGTTTGTTTGAACCAAGAGAGTGGGTCATGGAAATCTTGAAAATTCTGTACTGGCCGACTCTTGAAAACAGACGTAAAATATCCCGGGAAAGCCTTCTGACAAAGTTTCAAGAAACAGTTTTAAGTGAATATTCTAGAGAAATTCTTCAGCCCCCTACGTATCGCTACTTTGGAGATTGTGAAGACAAGACTAAATAATTATGGCACCCACGGAGATATTTAAGCACATATTCTCCTCGCATTCCACACGCTTATGACACCGTAACATGTAGCAATATTCTTAGTATCGTCTGCAGTGCAATTCACAGTGGCCTTCAGAGTACGTATGAAGATGTAGAAAGATAAAAAATCCATTCTCTTCTAGTTCCATTGCGAATGTCGTGTTTTTACGAATGCTATATATGTGAACCAGAAACTCATCGAGCGCATGTCTACTTTGCCCCAACACGACGAATGAATCATCGACTTACCTTGCAACACACTTTTCGAAAACGCATTGAGCACGTGCTGAAGCTTCAGCAGATGTCTAGAACAGTCCCATTACAAAGGGAGAGAGTGTTTCCAACCACAGATTCGAGATGCTTATGCAGTTACTAGGTCAACAGAAGGGAGAACATGGCTGTGCACCAGTTAGTTAAAAAGTAAATACTCATATTTATACATTAAAAGGAATGTTAACAAGTCAACTGAAACCACACATAGCTTGCCTAAATAGAGGACTATCGAATGGTGGCGGCCGTGGAATTACCAATCATTTGAGTCCTATAATGGCGGCGTGGAGGGACCCCCCCCCCCCTCCTCGCCCCCTGTGTTTAGAGAACTGGCACCACGCCAGGAGCGGAAAAGCGTAGCGACCATCTGTATGGCAATCCCAAGTCAAGATGGCTACACGAACCTTTTTCAGTCGGTAGAAGCAAACAGTTGCACGGCGTCCAACGTAGCAGAACAACCGGTGCCAGCCCTCTCATTGTATGTTTGTTGCAGTTCTTGGTAGACATCACTTCGTGTATAGCATTAGAGCCGTTGTTGCCACCATTTTAATTATACATGTGTTTCCATCGACCTCTTGGAAGCAATCATACCCTGTTACGTTCAGCTTTTGTCAAGACATTCGCGACAGAATGCTCCTAGCAAGTCAGAGCGTGACTAAGAGAATTCGGCATTACGGTTTCATACATGTTAGAGCAGTAAGCTTTGTCTCGCTGCTCCTGTCTGCGTACTCGCATCATGTATCTTCTCATGGCTCATTAGGTTTGCTCGTGGATTCAAATTTCCGAGGTTCATACCTCCTTTTCTGAACGATACCCTCTCTATGGACTGGACAGGTTATCATTGCCCCCCAGCAAGCCTCCGACTTATGTGTAATCCAAATTCGTGGACTAGAAGTTCTCACTTTTATGTACGAACACTGCCTTGAATTCTGTGTTGTCAAGAGTATAACTCATTTAATTGTAGCTGCCTGTTTGTTACTGGCCTGTACTCTCCCTCTACTAGCTTCAGTAAGTAAATATTTTAACTCCTTGATTGAATTACGTGCTGTACGAGAAGACGCCCGATGTCTCCACAGTCCAGGGAGCTGAAAATTAACAAGTAAGATAATTTTAATCTTATGGAATGGAAACGGTGACAAGCAGAACATCTCACTTTTCCCGGTCCAACAAAGCCAACAATCTACAAGCGGAAGAGGTGCTTGGGTTTCAAGAGCGCAGCTAGAAGTGCCACCTTCTCTAAACGTTCCTGTAGGAATTAGCAAAACCAGGGGACAGTAGGGATTACATGGCTACTCCCCATTGAACGTGATGTAGATAACGATGAGGCCATGTTCAGTTTTACTGATTACGGGGTGAAGTGATGGGTTGAAATGGCTCTGAGCACTACGCGACTTAACTTCTGAGGTCATCAGTCCCCTAGAACTTAGAATTACTTAAATCTAACTAACCTAAGGACATCACACACATCCATGCCCGAGGCAGGATTCGAATCTGCGACCGTAGCGAAGTGATGGGTCAGCAGTGCGAAGAAGACTAGAAGAACACTTTCATGAAGAGCGATGTATCATCGAAGTTTGCTGGCATGCCATCAGGTTATCCCTTTGCAGTCACGTGCGCTGGAGTACTCTCACGAAACCGGCCAAGTTCTTCAAATGGTGACTGCAGTGTTCGACAACGGGCTTTATTAGGGTTGCTAGGTATTTGATGAGTCCATGCATAGGTGAGTTAATGGTTTTGAGTACTATCAGCAGATTACAGATTGTGAGAAGTCGATACAGGTATGTTGTTACTGGCACCCTAGAATACAGCCGCTGCTTCACTACTTTAGGTAGATCTGAGTTGTTTTCATCTTCGTTACTGGGTCGATCGTCAACTTCTTGTTGGCCATGTGAATGTGGCCGCAGATTCATCGGCTCTAAACACTGGGGAGAACACATTCTACTTGTAAATCTAGGACGGACACACGAATCAGCACTGATAGGGCACAGCCTAAATGAAGCACATGTGTTTATTTCTGAGAACACCAACTTCATGTGGCTGGTATGTAAGACGGATCGAGTGAAGCCTATAGCCGAAAACCAGAGATTTTTTAACGGGTAGTATACGTCGGGAAAGTTTACATTCACTCAGCATTCATTTCTGAAATAATTAAATGTGAATAAAATATTTTTTCCAGTCCGAAATAGAGTCTCATTTTTCAGGAGGGAAGGATAGTTTCTAATTTAGAATAGTTATGTTATCTGGAAACGGAAACAGATTCATGAAACATTACAAAGGAAACTGGAACAATGGGGTTCAATGTCCCGTCGATGGCATAATTATTAGAGATGGAGCACAAGTTCGGACTGTTGGTGGAAATCGGTGTATCCTTTACAGAGAACTTTTGCCTCACTGATTTAAAGCTCCGAAAACCTAAAATTTAATAACCGTACGGTGAACAGAACTCTAATTAGTCTCCGAGTTCACCGCCTCATTCGGACAATCATTGCAGTTTATGTCGGAAACTAAGACTGAGAAGAAGACAAGGTATATCTGGAAACAAAGTTGAAAAACCAGATACGGAGAAGAAAATTTTAAAATTGGAATTGAAATTCAGATTTTGAAATTACGTCCCTCGATAACAGTTCCGAGCTGACAGTTGGCTCTCTGTCCTAAAGGAAAAAAGAAAAGTTGTTTTGTATTGCGATTCGTAAGCACGATGGCCAATTGAAATCTGAATGGAGACCAATAAGAGTGTAGGGTATTTTACGGAGCGGGTCATTAGGCGAGAGATTCCTGTTTGGTTTCGGCGCGGCGCCCGGAGCGCGGCTGATTGACGGCGTGTCCAATCCGCCGGACTACCCATCGTGCAGGCAACATTTGTTAATTGAAAACATGAATCATTGTAAAAACAATCCTGTGTGACGGAAGCAAACGTCTTCACGCGCTTCAAGAAATTGATGGAATTCTTGGAGCTGTGGTTCTGTTACGAAGTGTTATCTTGGAGTTTGCCTATCTGATACGGAATACTTGAATGTCTTTCCTCTGATGGTTCTGTTCCCATATAATATTTCATTTTACACTTTCTTTATTTATTAGTACTTGGTGTACTTTCAGTGCAGCCAGTATGTTATTATGTAATGGCTTATCTGGTATTAAAAATATGTGAAGACATCAAAGTTAACACACACTGTTGAATACTTTAATTACCTCTGGAATGACATACCGTTCTAATTGTACAGTGGCTTCAGTAAGGTAGCGCTTAAGCAGTGCGTAGACATAATACAATCGCCTTACAGTCCATGGGATGGTAAGAAGCTCTCCGTGGTAATACAGTAAATTATATGTACAGGTTACAGTCTTTTAAAAAATCTGTGATGGTTCTGTAAGTTTTTGTATTTTCTGTTGCGAGAATAGAGGTGATACTGATAGAGAGCCGGCCAGAGTGACCGAGCTGTTCTAGGCGCTTCAGTCTGGAACCGAGCGACCGCTATGGTCGCAGATTCGAATCCTGCCTCGGGCATGGATGTGTGTGATGTCCTTAGGTTAGTTAGATTTAAGTAATTCTAAGTTCTAGGGGACTGATGACCTCAGATGTTAAGTCCCATAGTGCTCAGGGCCATTTGAACCATTTTGAACTGATAGAGATTTGGTATTTCAACTTATTTAATTTCTTGTGCAAAGTGACTTGCTGAGCGACTAAGCCGGGTCTGTAGAGATGGTTGGATAATTTTTTTGGTGGGAGCACTTCCTTATGACGCACGTTGGGTGTCATCTTTCCATCCTCTGCGGTAACCAGCTGGCATATTATGGTCCCAATGGGCACTATGCCGTCGTTTTTTCATCTATCTTTGTTTCCATACGTTAACGGTATGCATATGCATGCCCTTGTAAGTCCGGGAACGTGGTCCGATGACTTGAAATAGGGGATAAGCAAGTGCCTGTAGTGCGTCGCGTCATTTGGTACGATATCCACTTATTCATTTTGTTGGATGCCTTGGTGATATCTAGAGCGATTTTTCCGAAATTCAATATATCTGTAGGTCAACCACCTGGTACTGTATATTCATTGTATATCCATATGTATTGCTGGGGTTTTGAGAGCCGAGAATGCACTTAACGAGTGATATCACTGGGATCTTGATTCGAAGATGTCACTCTATCGTATAAAATAACATGTTATGTGAGAGGAAGCATGGCTCTTCTGCTTGGAGATAAAGATGAAAGAAGGCACTACCAACTGCTGGTTAATCAGTTTGTTTTTCAACATGTTAATTAACTTTTTAATTATAGCGCTCAACGGCATTTCCACTGTTGTTGTTAATATATTGCCAATGATTTATGTTTTACATAAGGGCCCAGATGGAAGTTTCACAAAGAAAGAAGATAATAAAAGCACTTTTGACAGGCCAGTTCTTTAAGTGAACTTCGTAATGAGGAAATAAGGAAGCTTTCCTGTTAACTAGCTGGTACGGCTCAGCGAAAATTATTTTATTTCAGTAGAGAAACAAAAACTGCCCCGAAGGAGGTCCTTGTATGTCATCTAATTTCTCGAGAAGGTGTGTGGTGAGGGGTGGGGGGGGGGTGGGGAGAGGGAGGGGCTCAAGAATTTGAATAACCCACATCAGAAGTTTATTCACCAGGAAGCGGTCTGAATATGGCATGTCGTTTCCGCAGAGCACTGGTCGGTCTTAAAGGCATCGCCCGATGCGAATACTATTTGGCGACAACTAACTGGACGCAACTGTGGTACAAAATCACACAGTATACAGATAGAGGCGACTCCGAAGGCAGATACAGAGTGAGCAGTGTGGCGGGAAGTGCATCTCACCAAGTCTTTACGCTGACTTCGCCATAGCTCTTTGTGTTTGAGGAAATGCGAGGAGGAGGAGTGAAAATCAACATGTCCCGACAACGGAGTTATAAGAAATGAAGCTCAGGATGTGACTGCTCAAGAATCAGACAGAAATTTGGGATCTGACAGAACACAAATTAGGATAGCCCAACAACGATTAAAACTCTGAGACACAAACGAGAGTCTAGTGGGTTAACTGTGGTATTACTTCATTCAAGCTTTTCATGTCACACTATTTCATTCAGTTCCCAACAGCACTGGCAATAACTACTATAAACAATGGTTAGGTAATTCCTCTCTTGGATGCGAAAAGAAGTTTTATTGACAGATATAGTCAGCATTCTGAAGATATCGTGTGGAACATTATACTTCTATTTTCTGCTATTTGCAAAGATCTATATGTATCGTGATACTAGACTAAACACATGATTATTTTATGAAACACGGCTCAAATCTCGTTTCGGAAAGATATCGTAATTGATTTTCTAAACATACTGACACTGATGTAACTGAATACAAAATGTAGCTGTAACAAAAGCTTTAGTATTGGAGGCGGATCATCAAGTCATCTGCTGAATTATGGACTATGTCATGTTTAAGAAGTTCGGATATCGCTATTAATTTTTTAAATAATACATTATGGATCACGAATAAATTAGAAATTATATTATTATTTAACCGTTGACATGAAAATCATTGGCGACACAGCAAAAGCTTAGATGTAATAAAGATTCGGAATGACATCTGACATATCCATCTTAAAGAAAGCCTTCTGGTAATCGGTTCAATTATTTAATGGGAAGCACGAGAAACGTACACTGGTGTCCAAAATTAAAGCAACAAATGGAAATTTCGCAAGCTTGCATGTATTTTCCCACAAAACAGTACGAACACGTGATAGTAAAGTGGAAAAATGTAAAGAATACAGAACGTAAACATCTGCAATATGCTTAAAGGTAGACAAATATGTTCATTTTTTTTAACTTAACGGATTAGCACACACATTCCGACAACTGGTTAATGTACTCAGTATGGGGTGTGACCATAACTCTGAAAAGAGTGGTTCGGTGTGGGGCGGCGGAAGGCCAAAGTGGAGTGCGGTAGTCGTCGTGGGGTTGTGGACCACTGCGGCTTCGGCGGGGACGGAGCCTCTCCGTCGTTTCTAGGCCCCCGGTTAACATACAATGCCATACAATGGGGTGTGACCAACTCTGACAGCAGTACAGGCCTGTCAACGACGGGGCATGCTGTGAATGATGTCATCAATCTCATACTGAGGCAATAACACCCATTCTTCCCGCAGAGCTGCTCGCATGTCTCGGAGAGTGGTTGGTTGACGCTTATGTGATGAAACTCGTCTCCCTAGTGCATCCCCGACATGCAAATGGGGAGAGCGAGCAAGCCACCCCGTGCTTGCAATGTCTTCCGTTTCCAAGAAAACGTCAATCACTCGTGCTCTATAAGACCGAGCATTATAGTCCATCAATTTGAAGTCTGGGCTCACAGCACCTCGCAAAAACTGATATCGTCATGTTATCTGAGAGCAGTTAAACCTTACCGATTCACCCGCACAGTTTTATGGAGAGGTGTTCGAGTGGTGTCCACACCATTAGGTATGGTCCTCGATATCGGTCTCTTTCTATGGCTTTTGGGTCCCGAAATCCCTCTAGATGCAAATCCGTCGAGAATCAGTTTCCAGATCATATCGGGACTCATCTGTGGAAAGAACATTGGCCCACTGTTTTCGACCTTCCATGCGGCATGTTGACGACTCCACTCTACACGTTTCTTTCTGTGAAGAAGCGTCAGAGGTGCACATGCAGCAGGTCTCCGACAGTAAAGGCCACTGTGATGACGCCTTCTGTACATCGTTTGCATCGTTACAACCTATCCAATGCATGCTGCCAGGTGAGATGCCAGTTGCCGTGTAGTAATAGGAAGGTACCGTCGTGCCCTTACAGCCAAATAACGGTCCTCCCTTTCCAGTGTCACACATGGTGGGCCGGGCCCTGGTCTTCAGGATACAGCTTTTGTCTCTACAAACTGTCGCCACATCCGAGAAACAGTAGAGCGGTTCACATTAAGCAACCGGGCCACGTTAGTTTTGCGACTGTCCTGCTTCCATTCTTCCTATGGCCCTACACCGCAGAGAGCCTGGTAGGAGTCTTTTCTGTACCACACAGCACTGTTTGTGGGTGTCTAAAGTGATTGCGGATGTGGGACTACCCGGCAAGCACTACCTCCTTTTGATAGGTGCTCTGAGGTTAGCGTAGGCGTGGTTGTCCGTTGACTGGAATGCCATCTTCCGTGCAGAACACGGTACGGACATCTGTTGAAAATTTTTTTGATTATATCGCGAGGACGAGGGAATCTCAGTTCGTTGCTTTAATTTTGGACACAAGCGTAATTGTAGATGGTCGCACAAAATTGACCTCCGCTCTTCTCCTACTCGGGCCTAGTGCGCTAATCGCTGTGCCACTTTGTCCGTTGTTCCCATTTGAATAGCCCTGTAACGAAGTAGCATACAGTCAGATTTTTCAGGATTAAGGATGATATTTTGGAACTTTCCGACACCCGTTCTAAACTCTTCATGAAGCTCTTTCATATTTGCAGTTGAATAATTAATAGTTGATTCATATGCAGTTGCCATATTACAGAATAAAGAAAAATTCGTGGTTTTCGATCATTATGCTGTATAATGTATGCTAGTGAAGATCACATCCTCCTTAAGTAATTTATCGATATTGTAAAACCCATACATACTGAAAAATATACGTATGTGTGTGCCACATCTCCTTCTAAACCACAGGGCTGACTTCAACCAAAGTTCGTACACATATCACTTACTGTCTGGAAAGGACCACTGTGGGAGTAAGAACCACCAAGCTCTCAAAGGGATGGAGATGAAGAAAAAAGTGTATCTCATGTATCTCACGACGTGCATATACCCAGAATTCAGTGATCCAGTACTTGAAGATCAGAGCAATTAGTGACTTGCAACAGACTTTACAGATAATTTAAAGTCTTAACTAAACTTCTTCTCGATGATACCAACTACAAAATGATCAAAGAAAAATATATATTTCTTATTACATTTTCAGTGTTAATGCAGAAAACTGCCGCATCAGGCACGACATTTTAATTTATCACCTCTTTACTACTAGTTCTATTCAGGAAACAGTTTTCAGACAGTTTTCAAATATACCATTGAATGTACTAGTTAAATTATATCATTATGCGACTCATATTTCAGGATACATGTCGTCATAAACTCTGTGATGCGTTGAAAACTTCTCTTTCATGCATGACCTATTTATTTGCTACTTATTCAATTTGCAATATATTTCGCAGACAGTGTCCACATATGCCTCAAAATGTACCTGCAATATTATGTGATTGTACGAGATTTGATTAAGAAGATATGACGTCATGAACGTTGAGTTCTTTGAAAACGAAACTGCAGGGCGATATTCGCTAGAGATACAGGTGAAATGTGCTTACAAATATATAGAAAGTACGTTAAATGTGTGTGAAATACATGTGACATGTGAGTGCACAGGGGAAGCTGCAGGTGAAAGTATCCGCCTAAACAACTATATCAGTTTCTGTCAAAGTGAAACTTTTCCAAACCGTTTCGTCGAACAATTTTCTCTGCAGTTCATCTGCGCGTAAACGATATTAGATCTGATGGCAAAAGACCCGACCTTTCCGATTCGGTCAATGCATGCGTAGATGTTAACGGCCGCAAAACCTTTAAAGTACCACTGTACCCTATAGTCTGATTAAAATTACTTGTTAGTAAGCACTTCAAGCGTTTGAGCTGCCTTCCTCCAATTAGAGCGCTCAACGTCACTCCCAGACTGTTCCTCGTTGCCAAACTGCCACAAGACATGATCATTTCACTTCCATTGTTTGGCTAGTGCTGTGTGTAAAACGTGTGTATTTCGTTACTATAGTTTTGCGTGTGTTGTTATTGGCGTTGCTGACATATCTGATGAAATGCGAAAGAAAAGGGGCCCATCCAGGATTCGGGATGCAAGCACATCTGGAAAGAAAACCGGGAAAAAGTTGTGCTCAAAGGAGAATCGCGACAACATGTGTGCAATGTGCGGGATTACTTTGACTGGGAGATGGGGGACCTCTCTTACCGGCTTTGAAAACAGTTGTGCGAACCGCAGCCGCGGTTAAGTTCAGTGAACCGCTTGTTCTTCGAATTGGTAAATAAAAATACGAGGAGGAAAGAAGTGAAGCAGGATCCTCTTCTCTTCATAAGCAGGAAAAACGAAAAGTATTCAGAAACGCGTAACAGATCTGCATCACTTCGCACAAGAAGCGATTTGCGCCACTTATACAATTATCATAACAGATATCGGCCTACAGGACATAAGCTTCGTACGACACTGCGTGAGGCCAAAATGGATGAAGGCAGCAATTGTTATTGCGATTGATTCCGTAGGGTTTCTGTTTTAAATGGAAAAATATTTGAGGCCGTAAAATGTTGACGCCACGAGCAGACACAGCCGCATGGCGATGCAGATTTTTGAATGAAATAAAATACATTAATTTCCAGATCATTGTTTTGATGGATGAAGCATTAGTGAACGCACGTCATACGATAGGTTGGAGTGACGATAAAGTAGAAAGTATGCCACTCGCCACTGGCAAAGGTGGAAGAATTATTCTTTTTCTTGCGGGACCTACCATGACTTTATTCCTGACTGTGGCTGGCTCAGAGCACTATGGGACTTAACATCTATGGTCATCAGTCCCCTAGAACTTAGAACTACTTAAACCTAACTAACCTAAGGACATCACACAGCACCCAGTCATCACGAGGCAGAGAAATTCCCTGACCCCGCTGGGAATCGAACCCGGGAACCCGGGCGCGGGAAGCGAGAACGCTACCGCACGACCACGAGCTGCGGACTTCTTGACTGTCACCTGCTTTTGAGATCGAAGGAAATTTCAGAGTTCCATGATGGAACAGAACATCAAACATTTTTTAATTTGTTCGCAATTAGGTTGTTACCAAGTTCATAAAATCCATCAGTTATTCTTCTTGGTATTGATCCATACCATTCACTTTTAAAGGATGAGACACCAATCCTGTTCTTTCGAAATAAAGACGTTATGCAGCAGTTACAACACGAAGTTACTGTGGATGATACACTGAAAAAGTAGAATTATTAGATCTCTCGTCACTTCATAAGACACAATTCCCAACGTTCGTTATCGACGAGGTAGCTTATAAATAAGGACACATAACTACATCTTATCACTGCCACTCTAGCGCAAATGAACATATTTGGGAGTAAGCGAAAGGATATGTTGCTCGCGAAAGTAAAAGGTTTTCTTCGACTGAAGTTGAGAAACTGAATATTCAGGGCCTGGAAAATGTCACCAAAATGGACTAGAGGGCTGTTGTGATGCATACGAAGCGCGTAACTGACGAAGCGTGAGACTTCTAGAATATAGTATTACGGAAAATATTATTGTTTTCGGTCGCTCTTACGCTTCGGAAAGTTCCAGTGACTCTGAAATGAGTAGTATCTACCCTCTTTCAGACAAGTTGGCTGCCTGCAGCTACCAATCGATGGAGACATTTATACAAAATGTTTCCTGACTTTTAAACAGTATACTTTATTTCTACGTTGTGTGCCTCTGTCGGCTATAGCCTTTAAACTGCAACGCGTCAGTTACTGAAGCCAGTGTGAGGATAGTTATTGTAACCAATGAAAGCGAAAAATTACAGTGTGCTTTTGACGCTGATTTCTGTCGAGTTTGGCCGCAGAGGTTAGTTCAATCGCCGTAAAAAAAAATGCGAGCGTAATGAATGGTTCTGCTGCAAATTGTTGACCGCCATTCACCGGGATACAGTGCATATCACGAGACTGTGGTGGGGTCAACAATTCAGTCATTAGTCAATTAAAATCAGCTGTCAACAGAGCATCTCGCGTTCCCGTCGTATCTCATTCCAGTCGCTGTCAACGTAGCTGTACACGTAAGTAACGGTGCTCTCACACGTTCGTCAGTATACGACAAGTCGCTTCTTTGTGCAGTTATTCTTGTACTTTTTCCTCTTTGTCGTTGTTTTCTATTGTTTACCAGCTATAGCCAATAACCATGCGGCAACTGTCACCCGATGTGGCAACGTTGCAGCAGCAAATGACGGACGTCAACTATGAAGTAATTTTATCCAGATTGGAGTGTTGACCATACAATTAAGAAAGTTGTATAGATATTTCTGCTTAAAAAGGAGCAATAGGACAATGGTTGTACACTAAGTGAGAGACTAGTAGCAGACATTCACCTCTCGGGAGGAGAATGTGGCTAACGTATGGCACCAGTTCAGAAGTACACTAGGCTTTGTGCTAGATAAGTTTGTGTCGTGGAAGATACTAGGGGAATGGACAGAACCAGCATAGTTTATAAACAATATTAGGAAGTTACTACTAAAACAGAGGAAGCTGTACAGTAAATTCAAAGGAAGCAGACTTATTATTGAGAAACAAAACCTGAACAAAGTCATATGAAGTTTAAGGTAGCTATGTGGGAAACATTCACTGAATTAGAAAGGAAACTGTAAATCTTCACTAACTAATACTTCCTTCCCTTCTCGAATATAATTGCTTTCTTACATCCAGAGAAATTCGCTTGTCACAATGACCTTAGTAACTTTGAACTTCTTGTTTTATTGCAGGTGTTTCTGGCGCAACTTGCTGGTTGCATATTCTGGGACAGGTGGGATGTTTCCAGAGAAGAAAAATTTAGTAAAATTTTAACTTAATTTTAATACATTCATCAATGCAAAAGACAGTTAACGTAGCTTTCCCATTTGGGATTCACTAACCTACATTAACGGATTAGTGGAAATAGACCTTTCATGCACTGTAAACTATTGGATCAGTAAAAGTGCTATAAAGATAGAGAGATCTGCCCAGCCGAGCAGTCTGGAACCGCACGACCGCTACGGTCGCAGGTTCGAATCCTGCCTCGGGCATGGATGTGTGTGATGTCCTTAGGTTAGTTAGGTTTAAGTAGTTCTAAGTTCTAGGGGACTGATGACCTCAGATGTTAAGTCCCATAGTGCTCAGAGCCATTTGAACCAGATCTGCTCACTGTAGCCCACAGTATGTCATAAACGGAACGACAACGTGGCAGCAGAACAATTAACTACCATGCTTGCGTAAGAAACAAACAAAATAGTTGGAATTTGAAATGCGCTCGTGGGAAAACTATTCAAACACCGAATGGGAGTCGTTAACCATCCATGACTATTCTAGGTACTCGTTGCAAGAGGGGCATAGATCGTAGCGCTTAGCAACACATCGACAGCATCTAGGTGGGTGACTACTCATAACATCAACCCCAGGGCCGTGCGGGGTTGCCGTGCGGTCTAAGGGCGTCATGTCGCGGTTCGTGCGGCTTCTCCCGTCGGAGCTTCGAGTCCTCTCTCGGGCATGGGTGTGTGTGTTGTCCCTAGCGTAAGTTAGTTTAAGTTAGTTTAATTAGTGTGTAAGCCTAGGGACTGATGACCTCAGCAGTTTGGTCCCATAGTCCTTACCTCAAATTTCCAAAGTTTTTTCGACCCCAGGCGTGCGTAGTTCTTACTCTGTTGATGCCATGGTCTCGCAACACTGTGGAATTAGAAGTAAACCTGGACTCTGCTAATATGACCCCAATGTAACGAAAATTAGAGCATGTTATTATCTTGCATGATCTACACGCTGACAAGAAACGAATCGAGCGATTGAGATGTCAAAGTGAGGGGACAGAGTGAGACGAAGTGCGGTGTCTGCAGCAGTTTTATAACTTGGGCAGTGAGCTTCCACAATAAAAAATAGTCACCATTGCCAACCTTGCACGATAGTTGCACAAATCTTACATCTTCATAGAGGGGGCGAGGACTTTTCTAGATCTAGGATAGCCCTTTTCACATGGAACCAACACCACGACGCGGACATGAACAACTATATCCGCGACTGCATGGACCATGAACAAAACCTGATGGTAAACGGCTTTTCCCAGCGGCCATTTCCCTATTAGCATTTTTAATAAAAATCACATAATTTTTGTTGTGCCTCTGCGGTTAACAACCATAGTTGTAAATTGGAGCTTGCTCCACCCAAGGTTAACTACCTTCGAAAGTCAACCATGGAAATGTCTTTTAGGAAAAAATTTCCACCGTCCTGTCCAAGAATGCAGAAGTCTACATCGGATTTGCTGGGTATCCACCTAGAAGGCGTCAATGAGTCGGAGAATTGGCAATCACCCATTCTTATGCCAGTTCATAAGAACAGGATCAAACAAGGTCAGATCAACTGCATTGCAACTCATGATATTAATTCTCTACTTAAAGCAGGAAAACTAAAGAATTTGACGGATGAGTTAGATAAACAGAAAATTTTAGTATCAGGACTCCAGGAAATGAGAAATACTACAGAAGAAACATTAGAATCACAAGGCTACAGAATTTACAACGGGAAACCTGGAATAAGGGTTATGAAAGAATGTCCCCAATTTGGAACTGGGTTTATAGTTAATGTGAAAATAATAGATTCGATTATCAATTTTCAAGCCATCTCCCCTAGAATTGCAACTTTGAATTTAAAAGCATCCAACAAAATTTATATCATCATTAATGCCCATGTCCCTACTAATGAAAAAAAATTTTCTAACAAAGACTAGGAAAGAAGTGGAAAAGTTTTGGGATCTCCTTGACCAAACAATAAACCAAGTAAATATTAACAATATTAAGATCCTGTTAGGGGACTTCAATGCCCTGCTCGGAAGAGAAAAGGAATACTGGGATATCATTGGGAAATGGGCTCCACATAAACAAACAAATAAGAATGGCCAAAGATCTCAAAGGCCAAATACTTCAAAAGGAGGGCAAACAAACTTAAAACTGAGAAACATCCTGATTGGAGAAAAGGAGAATGGCAGCTGGATCATGTATTTGTGGACAAATTCCTCCACAGAGAAATCTACATTGTTAAAGTATTAAGAGGGGTAGATACAGGTTCACATCATTACATTGTCAAAATCAAAATTAAGTTCACACAACTAAAAAAGAAACCAAAATGCAATAAACGAAAGAGAAACTTGGAGCCCCACCAGTTAATTAGAAATGATAAATATAGAGAAGTCACACAAAACATAAAACTGACAGATAATTTAGAAGAACTGGTTCAGATTCTCAAGCAACAAGCAGAAAATTTAGCCTCACTGAACCCACGTAAAAGACATGTCGGGTGGAACTCAGAATGTGACAAAATTCATGAAGAAAGACATCATGCATGGCTAAAATTTCAAACACACAAAACAGAAGAAAATGTAACCAACCTCAAAAATATCAGGAAAAAGTTCATAAAAATTATCAATCAAACTAAGACAGAATCACAGAAAGATCTAATCGCCTCAATAGAAGAAAATTACTATAAAACCTATTCCAGAGACTTTTACAAAATCTTTGGAAGACAATTACAAAAATTTGCCCCTCCCACGATAATGCTGAAAAGGGAAGATGGAGAAATGGCGCATAATGACAAGGAAAATGCCGAAATCATGGCAGAAGCATTTAGTAAACTTTTGAATTGTGAAGAACCCCAGAAACTTTTAGCAGTTAATACAGACACACCCGTCAAGACTCCACATGATCTCATAAATCCTCCAACAATCCAAGAGGTGGAAAGGGCACTCAGAGGGATGAAAAATTGTAAGGCATGTGGAGAAAACCAAGTTTTTGCAGAAATGTGGAAATATGCCAGTGATACAGTTCGAACACCCTGAAACATAGTCCTAACAAAAATCTGGAAACATTGGACCACACCCATAATCCACCCACTAAACAAAAAAGGAAATAAAAGCATCCCAGATAATTACAGATGTATCTCTCTCTTAGACTGCACAAACAAGATTTTCTCGAGAGTCCTATACAAGAGTATCAAAGAGCAACTACAGGAAGAATTAGGTGAATACCAAGGAGGCTTCAGACCTTGGAGAAGCTGTGAAGAACAGATCATCACTTTAAAATTAGCCATAGCATATTACAGGAATCGAATTAAACCTCTTGTAATAACTTTAGTGGACTTCAAAAAAGGATATGACTGTATCCATAGACGTTGAATGTTAAATATCTTAAGAAATTTCGGGCTCCATACAAAATTAATCAGACTGATAGAACTCACCTTAACCAACACTGTATAAAAAAAAAGTCAAGTTCAGGGAGGAACTGTCTGAGTCAGTCATCATAAAAACAGGTATAAGGCAAGGAGATTGCTTGGCACCCCTGCTGTTCAACTGTGCTTTAGAATACATAATGAGGGAACTGTACAAGATTTACCCAAAGAACATCCAAATTGGAAGACCCAAAGACCACATAAGTTTAAATTGTCTATGATTTACTGATGACCTTGCTCTCTCGTCCAACAGTATTCAGGAAACCAAACAACAAGTCAGCTCACGACAGGAAATAGCACAGAAAATTGATCTTGGGATATCCTTTGAAAAAACAGACATCATGTTAACTGACCCACCACTCATAAACAAAATTGCCATAGGAAACCAAGAAATGAAAATTGTAGATAAATTTAAATATTTGGGAGAAATCATAATATATAACCTCAACGAAAAGCCAACATAGCATACCAGAATAAACAAATTGACTAGAGCACAATATATCACCAAGAACACCTACAAGAAAAGAGCCTGTCAATAGCAACAAAATTAAAACACTACAAAACAGTCACTGAACCAGAAATAACATACGCAAGTGAAATCATCTTCAGAACAACTAACACTGTACAAATAGACAAAATACTCAAAACAGAGAGAAGAATCATCAGAACGTGCTTAAACAAATCGTACCAGAAAGATGGACACTGGAGAGTAGCTACAAATAAAACAGTCTACAAGGGAACAGAACCGTTAACGAGTACAATCAGGAAGAAACGAATTTCATTTTTCGGACATCTAATCAGAACACCAAAGAACAGGATTTTCGGGAGAACAATAGAAAAATTGTGGAATAGCAACTGCAACATTAAGTGGATTACAGAAATCAAGGAAGATATGGATGAGCTACAGACTACATTGGAAGGCCTGAGAAAGAAAACTGACAAAATCAGAAAACTCACAGACAAACATACCAGACTGCAAACGAGAATCAACAAACAGGGTGATTTCCGATGAAGAAAGAAGGATGAGATCCGAGAGAAAGAAGAATACTGGGCTGAAAGGAAACTGAAAAATTCTTTGTATAAAGTTGGCTAGAGTGGTCCAATGAAGGCCATAAAATGTAAATAAATAATAAATAAATCACATAATTGTTCAGATAATCTGACCATTCCACATAACAATGGCAGTTTCAGAAGAACTTAATGCGTAGTGATTTATTGGGAGACATTTGCAATTTAAGCTTATCGACTTGAATAATATAAATACAGTCGACCAGTGACTGTGATCATTCGATTTGTAACTTCCTGGGCTGTCAGAATCTTTGATCTGAATTTAACTGTCTGAAATTATAAAACCCTCTTTCTTTATATTAACTGAATGTAATGGTTGCCTTAAATTTATCAACGTGAGTATGAATCGGCCAGGAAATTTCTTCGATCCACAAAACATTTGTCCACATGATCGTTATGGCAGTGTGCACTGTAATTATTCTAATCACGTCTTCGTGGTTTCTACGGGAGTAATACGTGGAGGGTTATAACATATCCCTATATTCTTCACTTAATAGTGGCTCTTGAAACTTTGTTAGTGAGCTTTTGTGGGTAACTATTGTAAGTAGGCTGGCAGAATTTTGAGAGCGGACGATTTGGACGTGTGTCCATCACTGCAGAGTGAAAATCTCATTCTGGAAACATCCCCCAGGCTGTGGCTAAGCCATGTCTCCGCAGTATCCTTTCTTTCAGGAGTGCTAGTTCTGCAAGGTTCGCAGGAGAGCTTCTGTAAAGTTTGGAAGGTAGGAGACGAGATACTGGCAGAAGTAAAGCTGTGAGTACCGGCCGTGAGTCGTGATTCGGTAGCTCAGATGGTAGAGCACTTGCCCGCGAAAGGCAAAGGTCCCGAGTTCGAGTCTCGGTCGGGCACACAATTTTAATCTGCCAGGAAGTTTCATATCAGCGCACACTCCGCTGCATAGTGAAAATCTCATTCTGGAATTGAAGTTACATTACTCACAATTGATTCACGAACAATGAGACTTAAACAGCAAGTATTATCTAACTTCATTAATCCAACATCAATGCAAATCATCAAATTACGCATATCTCTGTTAACAAATCTTACAAGGGAACCTCCCCATCGCACCCCCTTCAGATTTAGTAATAAGTTGGCACAGTGGATAGGCCTTGAAGAACTGAACGCAGATCAGTCGAGAAAACAGGAAGAAGTTGTGTGGAACTACGAAAAAAATAAGCAAAATATACAAACTGAGTAGTCCATACGCAAGATAGGCAACACCAAGGAGAGTGTGAGCTCAGGAGCGCCGTGGTCCTGTGGTCAGCGTGAGCAGCTGCGGAAAGAGAGGTCCTAGGTCAAGTCTTCCCTCGAGTGAAAATTTTACTTACTTTATTTTCGCAAAGTTATGACGTTCATTGACGTATCTGTTCACTGTAATAAGTTTAGTGTCTGTGTTTTGCGACCGCACCGCAAAACCGTGCGATTAGAAGACGAAATGACGTGCCTCTCCAATGGGAACCGAAAACATTTGATCGCAAGGTCATACGTCAACCGATTCCTCCACAGGAAAACACGTCTGATAAATTCTATACGACATCGATGACGGCATGCTGCGTCGTGTGTTTCGATGTTCGTTTAGGTGTAGCGTCCCCATACTACGGCGCAATCACCTCGCATCGGACGGACGGACAGATAATAACTGTCTGAAAATAAAAAATTAAACTTTTCACTCGAGAGGAGACTTGAACCAAGGACCTCAAGTGCCGTAGCTGCTCACACTAACCACGGGACCACGGCGCTCCTGAGCTCACACTATCCTTGATATTGCCTATCTTTCACGTCGACTACTCAGTTTGTATATTTTGCTTATTTTTTTCATACCTTCACACAACTTCTTCCTGTTTTCTCGGTTGATCTGTGTTCAGTTTTTCAAGGCCTATCCATTGTGCCAACTTATAACTAAATCTGAGGGGGGTGCGATGGGGAGGTTACCTTGTTAGAAACATTACAAAGTGAAATATCTCACTAGCCTTTTTATCAAAAATGTTTACGTACATTCTGAGGTTACTCAACAATTACAAATTATCAGCCAACTCATTTATACTAACGCGCTGGCAAAAACAGAAATCATAATTATTGAACATCTTTACCTTCTTTGCATTAAGGCTTCTGCTTCCATGTTCAACAATATTGACATACCTACATTAATCTAACTCTTGGCGGCTTCACACAGCACGCCACAAAGACTGCTTACTCCATCGTCTTTCCCTCATAGACAGCTATCTACAACTGTGCGCCAGGAGCTTTCTTACTTCAACAAATCAGTACAGTACCTTTGGCTCTGCGGTCGCGCACAGTCAGCGATCCGCAGTATCGAAACTATCTGAGACATTCATCGTTTATAGTATACTAGTTTCACTTTAATTTATTAGTATTCTTATCTTATTCTGGTGCCACATACAAGAGTGCCCCAGTATACGCCTTTGAAACTGGATAGCTTGAAATATATAAAATCGATATAGTATAATCAGAATGTTGAAACATTTACATCTGATTCTGGATGGTAGATGTGGAGACGCTTCAACAGGTAGACTGCAGGGGCAGAAACGGAGCAGGGCAGTGCGGGGGGGGGGGGGGGGGGGGGTCCAGGCCGTGGTATGAATATAAAAGGGGTGCCCTCGTGTGGCAGAGATATAGACTGGGACACTCTGATGTCTAGGACGAGTGGTAGGGACAGAGCATGGAGTGACATTACACTGAGTGCACTATCCGAAAATTACCTCAAGCAATTAAACAGAGAACTGAATCATGGAGATAACATCTTGAACCTACTGATAGCAAACAGACCCGAACTTTTCGACTCTGTAAGCGCAGAACAAGGGATCAGTGATCATAAGGCCTTTGCAGCATCCCTGAATATGGAAGTTCATAGGAATATAAAAAAAAGGGAGGAAGGTTTATCTGTTTAGCAAGAGTAATAGGAGGCAGATTTCAGACTACCCAACAGATCAAAACGAAAATTTCTGTTCCGACACTGAAAATGTTGAGTGTTTATGGAAAAGGTTCAAGGCAATCGTAAAATGCGTTTTAGAAAGGTGCGTGCCGAGTAAAACTGTGAGGGACGGGAAAAACCCACCGTGGTTCAACAACAAAGTTAGGAAACTACTGCGAAAGCAAAGGGAGCTTCACTGCAAATTTAAACGCAGCCAAAACCTCTCAGACAAACAGAAGCTAAGCGATGTCAAAGTTAGCGTAAGGAGGGCTATGCGTGAAGCGTTCAGTGAATTCGAAAGTAAAATTCTATGAACCGACTTGACAGAAAATCCTAGGAAGTTCTGGTCTTACGTTAAATCAGTAAGTGGATCGAAACAGCATATCCAGACACTCTGGGATGATAATGGCATTGAAACAGAGGATGACATGCGTAAAACTGAGATACTAAACACATTTTTCCAAAGCTGTTTCACAGAGGAAGACCGCACTACAGTTCCTTCTCTAAATCCTCGCACGAACGAAAAAATGGCTGACATTGAAATAAGTGTACAAGGAATAGAAAAACAACTGAAATCACTCAACAGAGGAAAGTCCACTGGACCTGACGGGATACCAATTCGATTCTACACAGAGTACGTGAGAGAACTTGCCCCCCTTCTAACACCAGTGTACCGCAAGTCTCTAGAGCAACGGAAGGTTCCAAATGATTGGAAAAGAGCACAAGTGGTTCCAGTTTTCAAGAAGAGTCATCGAGCAGATGCGCAAAACAATAGGCCTATATCTGTGACAGCGATCCGTTGTAGAATTTTAGAACATGTTTTTTACTCGCGTATCATGTCATTTCTGGAAACAGCGATCGTGTGAGGCCCAACTCGCTTTATTTGCTCATGAGACCCAGAAAGTATTAGATACAGTCTCCCAGGTAGATGCCATTTTCCTTGACTTCCGAAAGGCGTTCGATACAGCTCCGCACTGTCGCCTGATAAACAAAGTAAGAGCCTACGGAATATCAGACCAGCTGTGTGGCTCGATTGAAGAGTTTTTAGCAAACAGAACACAGAATGTTGTTCTCAATGGAGAGACGTCTACAGACGTTAAAGTAACGTCTGGCGTGCCACAGGGGAGTGTTATGGGGCCACTGTCGGAAGTTCCACGCGGATTTTGGCGGTTGATGCTGCAGAGAAGTTGCAGCATTAGAAAATTGCAGTGAAATGCAGGAAGATCTGCAGCGGATAGGCACTTGGTGCAGGGAGTGGCAACTGACCCTTAACATAGACAAATGTAATGTATTGCGAATACATAGAAAGAAGGATCCTTTATTGTATGATTATATGATAGCGGAACAAACACTGGTAGCAGTTACTTCTGTAAAATATCTGGGAGTATGCGTATGGAACGATTTGAAGTGGAATGATCATATGAAATTAATTGTTGGTAAGGCGGGTGCCAGGTTGAGATTCATTGGGAGAGTCCTTAGAAAATGTAGTCCATCAACAAAGGAGGTGGCTTACAAAACACTCGTTCGACCTATACTTGAGTATTGCTCATCGGTGTGGGATCCGTACCAGGTCGGGTTGACAGAGGAGACAGAGAAGATCCAAAGAACAGCGGCACGTTTCGTCACAGGGTTATTTGGTAACCGTGATAGCGTTACGGAGATGTTTAGCAAACTCAAGTGGCAGACTCTGCAAGAGAGGCGCTCTGCATCGCGGTGTAGCTTGCTCGCCAGGTTTCGAGAGGGTGCGTTTCTGGATGACGTACCGAATATATTGCTTCCCCCTACTTATACTTCCCCAGGAGATCACGAATGTAAAATTAGAGAGATTCGAGCGCTCACGGAGGCTTTCCGGCAGTCGTTCTCCCCGCGAACCATACGCAACTGGAACAGGAAAGGGAGGTAACGATGGGCAGTGTTTAGACATACGACTCATGGGTGCTGCAGCATACCATCATTGGAAATTAGAGGGGAACGTATTAGTCGAATATGTCATTATTATACGTCTACCCGTTGTGGATTTGTTACTCTTGACATTTTCTGGCGATTTAACACTAACTCTGAATAATCATATATTAAGCGCAGCTCTTTCAACACGTTATCTCCCTTACCTTAATTACGTTTTGCTTCTCGTTAACTTAATGAACACCGTTTTCTTAATCATTAACATCTCTTCATGGTCAATCGATTGACATATTGCCCGAAGAATAAATTATTAACGTCAGTTTGCTACAAGTAACTTGAGCAGCGAATATAATCACATTCTAAGATAATATTTTTAAGAGAAACGGCTAGATTACTGACAGATTATTCATCAGAAAAATGTGAATAGTAACTTCTACGCATTGTTTAATGTTTCTTTCATTTTTTTATACTCCAAACGGTATGACCCTTTTTCATGGGTGTTTACAGTACCTGCTGAAGTAGTGAGGTGTAATGCTTCAAGTGCAAATCATTGCCACATGGATGACTGAGATGAGCACTTGTGTGAGGTAGCGTTGTGTTTTGGTGGACGTCTATTGAAATAAGAGGAACAGAAACGGTGACACTGGATGGCTATACAACAACCCACCTCATCAGTCCAAAACGTTTCGAGACTTGTTTAATAAAAGAATTGAGAAAATTTTTTAATGCTTCATATATTCAACATAGTCTCCCCCCACTTGAGGCCAACGCACGGTACCGTCATACTACCATGTTGAACTGTCAGGAAATTCCTTCTTTGGGATATTTTTCATCTTGCATATCACGTCGGCTTGAATGTCGGTTACATCGTCAGAACGTCGCCTCTTCATGTGAATTTCTTCACTTTGTCATTTTGTGGTAGATGTGTATCTATAGCATCAAGTCTCGTCGCCCGTGATGATTTTTTGTGTAAAAGAGTTGTTTTAGTTTTCTATTTCAATCCAGTCGCATCGTTGTTTTAGTTCCAGAGTCAAAGTGTGAGGGAAAAATTTTTCACTAATTTTTCTCTTCTTCAAAACATCCTGTAGAAGGTCTTATAGACTTACGTTGGAAATGTTGCTCCACTGCCGTTTGTGGCACAACAACGTTGACACACTGCGGCTGCACATCTTCTACTTAAATCTGCCTGCTCACAACTGGCTGGTCGAATGCACATCTGTTGCTTACAGTCTTAGTTCAATGTGCCAAGGTAGTCACTGCTCTGACGTCGCTGAACTTTTTGGACGGACGGCGTATCGGACTAAAGTGGTTGCCTAGCCGAACGGCCCAGTGGAGACGCTGAGGAAATGTTGCTCCCGTGAAAATTTCTTGAACAATCGGGGTCTAAAATGTTTGTTATCTCGACGACAAAGGTGCTTCTTTGTCCCTTCACGAAATGTAAATGGCTGCAGAACGGCCATCTTGATTTAGTTTCTTTTTTTATCATTTCCCTAAATCACCGCCCGGCTGTGATTTCCCAGTAGCTTTACTTTCCCAATCATAGCTTCTGCTCCATCTTGGATGACCCTGATGTCGAAGGGACATCTTATCTCCTTTCTTCTTTTTGTTTATTTTCGAAGCTAATGGTTCCACAAATAAACACTGGCGTGCATATCCAACAGTAAGGTTATCCTGAGCTGGAACACTACAGTGCTTCAGTATGCATTGTTCGATTGTGGAGGTATGACCTTCCCTTCCTCAGACCTCTCACATGACATTATCAGCCAGTAATAGGTGGACCTATAGTTAAGCATGGAGTATCAAACAAGGTGAAACTTCGCATTTTTTTACTTGCAAAAGTCGTTTTCAGAAGTGAAAGAACCGATAATTGACGGAAGAAATAGTAGGACCGACAGACGGTCGACTCCTGAACCTTTCGATTAACAGTGTCACACTTACACACTAAATATCAGGGAGACAGCAAGAAACGTCCACATAATTACTTAGAAGTCAAAATTTTAATAGTGAAGCCCAGGATTTTTTTGTGTGTCGACAACAAAGATGTCAGGCCAATACATGCCAGTTTCTTGGCATACAATCCATTGTATTTGATACAGTACAAACACCAGAGTTTCGTCAGACATATTTCATTTATCTAAATTTCTCATTTCACTCCAAACATAACGGAAATCGTTATCTGCAGTTGTATGTTGAACTTCAGCATACATAGTCATGAAGATTTCCCCCATAAGGCGTTCATTTTTTTTTTAATTTTTCTCTGAGAAGCTATATTAATCCTCGCTTACGTTTAAGTGTGAAATACACTCCTGGAAATGGAAAAAAGAACACATTGACACCGGTGTGTCAGACCCACCATACTTGCTCCGGACACTGCGAGAGGGCTGTACAAGCAATGATCACACGCACGGCACAGCGGACACACCAGGAACCGCGGTGTTGGCCGTCGAATGGCGCTAGCTGCGCAGCATTTGTGCACCGCCGCCGTCAGTGTCAGCCAGTTTGCCGTGGCATACGGAGCTCCATCGCAGTCTTTAACACTGGTAGCATGCCGCGACAGCGTGGACGTGAACCGTATGTGCAGTTGACGGACTTTGAGCGAGGGCGTATAGTGGGCATGCGGGAGGCCGGGTGGACGTACCGCCGAATTGCTCAACACGTGGGGCGTGAGGTCTCCACAGCACATCGATGTTGTCGCCAGTGGTCGGCGGAAGGTGCACGTGCCCGTCGACCTGGGACCGGACCGCAGCGACGCACGGATGCACGCCAAGACCGTAGGATCCTACGCAGTGCCGTAGGGGACCGCACCGCCACTTCGCAGCAAATTAGGGACACTGTTGCTCCTGGGGTATCGGCGAGGACCATTCGCAACCGTCTCCATGAAGCTGGGCTATGGTCCCGCACACCGTTAGGCCGTCTTCCGCTCACGCCCCAACATCGTGCAGCCCGCCTCCAGTGGTGTCGCGACAGGCGTGAATGGAGGGACGAATGGAGACGTGTCGTCTTCAGCGATGAGAGTCGCTTCTGCCTTGGTGCCAATGATGGTCGTATGAGTGTTTGGCGCCGTGCAGGTGAGCGCCACAATCAGGACTGCATACGACCGAGGCACACAGGGCCAAACCCGGCATCATGGTGTGGGGAGCGATCTCCTACACTGGCCGTACACCACTGGTGATCGTCGAGGGGACACTGAATAGTGCACGGTACATCCAAACCGTCATCGAACCCATCGTTCTACCATTCCTAGACCGGCAAGGGAACTTGCTGTTCCAACAGGACAATGCACGTCCGCATGTATCCCGTGCCACCCAACGTGCTCTAGAAGGTGTAAGTCAACTACCCTGGCCAGCAAGATCTCCGGATTTGTCCCCCATTGAGCATGTTTGGGACTGGATGAAGCGTCGTCTCACGCGGTCTGCACGTCCAGGACGAACGCTGGTCCAACTGAGGCGCCAGGTGGAAATGGCATGGCAAGCCGTTCCACAGGACTACATCCAGCATCTCTACGATCGTCTCCATGGGAGAATAGCAGCCTGCATTGCTGCGAAAGGTGGATATACACTGTACTAGTGCCGACATTGTGCATGCTCTGTTGCCTGTGTCTATGTGCCTGTGGTTCTGTCAGTGTGATCATGTGATGTATCTGACCCCAGGAATGTGTCAATAAAGTTTCCCCTTCGTGGGACAATGAATTCACGGTGTTCTTATTTCAATTTCCAGGAGTGTAACTTGTGGAAGATCAAAAGCAAATATCAGGATATCGGACGTAATTATCTGTTAGACGTTGACCAAGTTCGCTAGTTGGATCAGATAGCTGTTTTCCATGCGTTCTTACGAGGATAGTCTCTGTAATGCAACTGCTCCGATTTAGTCAGCACGATGACAGCTTGGTGTGTTTACAAGTGAAGTTATCACTGCCTCACTCATGTCAGTGAACTCTTAAGCAGTCTTAAAACGGGACGAGCAACTGTCGTTAACATGGACGCGGACGGGAAATCCAGCAGCATGAGACACACCGCCCACGTGTCATGGGAGGGGGGATTGGGTTGTATGGTCATCGGTCTCATCGGATTAGGGAAGAGCGGAGAAAAAAATCGACCGTGCCCTTTCAGAGGAACCATCCTGGCATTTGCCTGGAGCGATTTAGGGATATCAAGGAAAACCTAAATCAGGATGACCGGACGCGAGATTGAACCGTCGTCCTCCCGAATGCGAGTCCAGTGTGCTAGCCACTGCGCCACCTCGCTCGGTCGTGTCATGGGACGTGCAAGCTAACGTGATTTGCGATTGCAGCGTTCGCCAGCGGCAGATGGCGACTGTATCTGGCTAGTAAACCACACTGTTTCCTTACAAAAATAGGCACGCATAAGGTTCCTACGCTAGCTCTATTAAAATGCAATTTCTCTCCCTCTGTAAAGCTCCTGTGTACGGTTATTTCAGATCAGTTTTTGCGGTTATCAGACTCGAGTACTGGAACTTGACCATGTGCTTAATACGAATTTCTGTCTTTTATACTTTTCAAATATAAACGTTGTCTGTTTGAAAAATGGAAAATGTCACTTTCAGATAGTAACAGTACAAGACAAATTACTTTGTCTTATTGTCCCTCTTCCCTAACAATGCCTAAACTCATCTACACTTGTGTTAACAGCTAAGCTCGTTTCACATTTATACTGATTAAATGATTGCTAAGTTGTGACTCCACATTAATTAAAAAGCTAAACACTGATTACGGAAGCTTTTTCATTTATGTTCTACTGTCAGTATGTTCCTTCACCGAAGTTACTGATCAACAAACACGTTACAGCTTCAGCCACAAATCTCAAAACCAATCCCAAGCACCTTTTCTCGAAATGACTGAATTTCACAAACAATTTTCTCCTACTAACCGATGTAAGACTTCCAACCCTTAATTGCACTTTCCGGCAAACTCTTCATCCTATTTGCGGCTGCGCCCGGCCGGTCTGCACGGAAGCCCAACAACGGTCCTCCTCCACACACCAAGACGATGCGTGAGTACTAGCGCTGCAACACTGTTGTCATTATAGAAGGAGACAATGTCCCCTCCAAGGAAAAGGAGCACTCAACTTTGAAAGTTCCAGAACGAGTACAATATTGACACGTCACAACATCGAAGACAACAGTACACCTTACAGATCATCCATATGCTAGTCATGTTGTTTTGACTGTAGTATACTTAAATAAAAACTTCAGTATGTACGAACATGTTATGGGACGAAACGGAAAATTCAGTCAGTAAGGACAATAGCTTATAACGCTTCACAAAACCTACTCCTGAGAGAGAGCGCATTTACACTGATATGCGAAAATATTATTACCAATGCCCACAGCGACGTTGGGTGCCGCCTGGTGGCGTTGCAGGAACGTCACGAGGTAACAGATATATACACAACTGGCCATTAAAAATGCTACACCAAGAAGAAATGCAGATGATAAACGGATATTCATTGGGCAAATATATTACACTAAAACTGACATGTGATTACATTTTCACGCAATTTGGGTGCATAGATCCTGAGAAATCAGTACCCAGAACAACCACCTCTGGCCGTAATAACGGCCTTGATACACCTCGGCATTGAGTCAAACAGAGCTTGAATGGCGTGTACAGGTACAGCTGCCCATGCAGCTTCAACACGATACCACAGTTCATCAAGAGTAGAGACTGGCGTATTGTGACGAGCCAGTTGCTCGGCCACCATTGACCAGACGTTTTCAATTGCTGACAGATCTGGAAAATGTGCTGGCCAGGGCAGCAGTCGAACATTTTCTGTATGCAGAAAGGCCCGTACGAGACCTGCAACATGCGGTCGTTCATTATCTCGCTGAAATGTAGGATTTCGCAGGGATCGAATGAAGGGTAGAGCCACGGGTCGTAACACATCTGAAATGTAACGTCCATTGTTCAAAGTGCCGTCAATGTGAACAAGAGGTGACCGAGACGTGTAACCAATGGCACCCCATACCATCATCACACCGGGTGATATGCCAGTATGTCGATGACGAATACACGCTTCCAATGTGCGTTCACCGGATGCGACCATCATGATGCTGTAAATACAACCTGGATTCATCCGAAAAAATGACGTTTTGCCATTCGTGCACCCAGGTTCGTCGTTGAGTACACCATCGCAGGCGCTCCTGTCTGCGATGCAACGTCAAGGGTAACCGCAGCCATAGTTTCTGAGCTGATAGTCCATGCTGCTGCAAACGTCGTCGAACTGCTCGTGCCGATGCTTGTTGTCTTTCAAAAGTCCCCATCTGTTGACTCAGGGATCGAGACGTGGCTGCACGATCCATTACAACCATGCAGCTAAGATGCCTGTCATCTCGACTGCTAGTGATACGATGCCGTTGGGATCCAGCACGGCGTTCCGTATTACCCTCCTGAACCCACCGATTCCATATTCTGCTAACAGTCATTGGATCTCGACCAACGCGAGCAGCAATGTCGCGATACGATAAACCGCAATCGCGACAGGCTACAATCGGACCTTTATCAAAGTCGGAAACGTGATGGTACGCATTTCTCCTCCTTACATGAGGCATTACAACAACGTTTCACCAGCCAACGCCGGTTAACTTTTGTTTGTGTATGAGAAATCGGTTGGAAACTTCCCTCATGTCAGCACCTTGTAGGTGTCGCCACCGGCGCCAACCTTGTGTGAATGCTCTGAAAAGCTAATCATGTGCATATCACAGCATCTTCTTCCTGTCGGTTAAATTTCGCGTCTGTAGCACGTCATCTTCGTGGTGTAGCAATTTTATTGGCCAGTAGGGTATGTAAGCGGAGCAGACACGGACTGGCCATCACCCTAGCGATGATATAGATTGTAAATGAGGGGTCTTGCCCACTCGTCGCTAATAGGGGGCCTAAGGGATGCAGCGTTCACGGAATGCTAAACAACAATGCAAACAATTATCGTTAGTAGTTTTGTTTCTATAAAGCAATAGACAGTACTTAACTTTGTTTACAGCAAATGTCGCTAGGGAGAGGCGACATGAAAACAGTAAAGTTGTTGCTATACACAAGTCCAAGTAAGCCCTTGATACTGATCACTAATGTCAGTTGCAGGCTGGACCGATCTGAGCAGCCGAGGCTGGCAGGAGCGGCACTTATATTCACTTCTTGAAGGGGGCGCTCTTGGCGCGGCGCGGTCCAATACCGCCCACCACTGGCCGACGTTTTCTCACTGCCTTCTCTGGTTTTCTGTTCTTCTTAGTTTGTGGTTACACCAGAACAGTAAATGGGGAGTCCATTGACATAAGCGACTTTGACAAGGGCAGGTTATTATTACTCAGAGGCTGTGAACGAGTATCTCGAAAACGGCGAGGCTGGTCGAATGTTCACATGCTACTATCCTGAGCATCTACGGAAAGAGGTAGACGGACAGTGCAACTACCATTGGGTGCTAACTGGTTGGACGTCCACGACTCTTCACAGAACGCAGAATTCGAACGCTTGTCTGCCCTGTAAAGTAGGACATATGGTGATCTGTGACGTCTCTGCCAAAAGAGCACAATGCTGGTGCATGCACAAGTGCTTCGGAGCACACCAATCATCGGACATTGTTGAACATGGAGTTCCACCGCAGACCACCCCTAGGTCTTCACATATTGACCCGACGACATCGGGGGCACGGGAGCATTGGGAGTCGACCGTCGATCAATGGAAACGTGTCGGCTCTTCGAGTGAATCACGTTTTAGCTACACTAGATCGATGGTCGTCTCCACAACCGCCGTCATCGAGGTGCAGGCTGGTGGGGGCAGTATTATCCTATGGAAGACATTCTCCTGCCCTTGCATGAGATCTGTGGCAGAAATCGAAGACACGCTGACAGGTGAGAACCACCTCCATCTCTTCATGCTCAACGTCTTCCCCGACGGCGATGTCATCTTTCGACAGTATAATTGTCCGTGTCTCTGAGCCAGAACCGTGCTAAAGCGATGTGAGGAGCATTATAGTGAAATCATGTCAATGTCTCGGCCACCAAGTTCGCCTGATGTAACTATGAAACCCATCTGAGTCGCTATTTGGAACCATCACCCCGTACGAATAAGTGACCAGTTATTTACGCGAATTACGTGGCCTGTGCGTAGACAGGCCACACATCTCCACAAACATGCCAACAAACTGTCGGATCCCTGATACGCAGATTCAATGATGCATTTCGTTCCAGAGACGGACAAATAAGCTATTAAGCAGGTGGTCATAATTTTTTGGTTCATCAGTGTATGCATACGTAAAGTCCAATATTCCTGAAAATGCTACTACTAATTTAATAACAAAGTCCCATAACCTTTTAGAAAACCTGAGGGGAAGAAATATTTTATACAGTATGAAGTCAATCCACTACATTTCGTATTGCGACTCGGCGCCTCTTCCAACGATGCGTTGCTGAACATCTGCAACTGACGACCTTGTATTTTATGTTACGATATTCTGAGTGCTTCAACAGCCGACGTGTTATTAACTGTCATTTAATTATGGCAAATCCGACCAAGAGAGACACGTTTTTGATGAATCTTCGACGTACTGTTGCCGTAAAACGGCATACTTTCGAAACATTCACGTTATATTTCGAAAGTAACTAAATACTAGAGAGCGTTCTTGCGTTTTATTGGTTAAACGTTTCGTTACACGGCACCCAAATACGGCAGAACGTATTTCGTGTATCACGCACGGAAATACCTCCTCAACGTTAAATAAAAGGAACTGACGTCACAAAACTCTTACTGCACCAAGTCAACACCGGCGTTTACGTCCTACGTGAGGACAGCTTTACGGAGGGGAACGAGATTGTTTAAGAAAAAACGCCTAAAAATCATACCAGCGCTAGCTAATAAGTGCAAACTAGTTGTGTTACACCAACGTAGATCACGCTAGACGTGAAGAGATCGCTACAGTAACGTTGTTATAATCATAATGGCTAGAAAGATGAATAGAATTTGTGAATTTTTTGCCACCAGCAGTTGATTGCATGCTTTTGTTGATTTTAGCGAACATACAAGCTTTCTATGCCTCCTTCCATCTCAGTGATAAAAACGCTCTTTTTTGGGTAAGTGAAGGAAAGGAATCATGTTCTTATCCATCCACTGCTTCTTTTCCTTCGCTCTAGACAAAATAATTCCGTATTCATTCTAAACTGTAATTTGCTACCAGAGAACTCAATCTAGACTAAAATGCGGTAGAGGGTTTTCATGGGAGCGAATATCAATCGAAGCACCTCAGACAGAATCGACAGTGGATTACTTCCACGAGCGACCACAGGCAGTACTGGAAAACCGATTCTGCGGTAACCGGGTTTAGGCTCAAGGTAATCGTATTAATTGACACAGAGACTAAAAGAAAGCAACATTCGACGGACAACGCTTTGAAATATCACGAAATCGTTAATGTAACTGCAGATTGTCGGTAGCATTCTAAGAGTAATTGTCATTTATATGTTTCTGGTTCAGAAACGTGGACTGATCTAAGTTTGAAATGCAGACTTTCGGAGTAGATCTTTATAACCACTTCAAAACTCGTTCGTTGCGTTACTTCCTATTTGTTCACTCTCTCCAGTCGTTATACCGACTCTAATAAGAAAACAAATATCCTTGTGTGTTGGACATTAAACAATTCAATTCGAGGAACTTTCAAGCTTGAAGGCCACACCCAACCGTCTGGCGGTTTGGATAACCCTGACAGCAGACCGAATGCCCGCCCCCGACAGAGGGATCTATTTAGCGTGGGACCCATCTGTATTCGCTCTCAGGTAGAAACCTATTAACGACGGTGACAGGAACAAAGTAGCTAGTAAAGTGTGTGACGCCGTGCGATGATGATGTCCCCAAACGTGCCCCTGATATTTGCGATAAAGGAGTCATTCAGAAGCTTATCTGATAATTACTTCCTACTGTTCTTGAAATGCACTCTGCGACAAAGCTTGAGCTGCATATGCGATGACGGATGTAGTACACAACTGGAGTAGACGGTCCTCACGAGTCAGTTAAAAGATGTCACGGCGCCCAGCGGTGAGACAATTCGTTCCTTTATAAAGTGTTATGCATAAATTTGTAAATAGAGTATATTTTAATAACCGCACCTTCGTTTCTACCATTCAGATTCTCATCAGTTACGGTATCAGACTGAAACAATTAATCAAACTGATTAACAGATTAATCAGGCACGGTTGGCTTTGTTCACTGCGGGCGGGCCCAGCAGTAACTCGGGTGAGAGCACTAAGTTCGTCTTGGTGGTTTATCTTTATTGGCCTCCCATCAACACGACCGTAGAGATAAGTATGAATCCTTTGACGGTTAAAGCCTTTGAGTTAACTGCTGCTCCTTCGCTTCAAGAGATACTGCGCCAGCACTCGCCAATTTAAGTTTCGTAATGAAATATGCCACGGACGAATACTGTGGTATTTTTATTTCCCCAGTGGGAACGTAGAAGCTTTTGTAATTCTCCGCAACAGAGTGCTGAAGTGTGGCAGTAACTTAATGATGGAGTGTTTTCTCACTTGCCGCTTCAGCTCTGTCTGCAGTTAAGATTTACTTGTGAAGTCAAAACTTATTTTCTTTCCTTAATTTATGCGGAGAGAACTAACGCACGGAGCCTTCGAGGGAATACTGTGCTGGCTGAAAGTGCTCATCGTCGGTCGACCTCTCCAGGGAATATTCATAAAAATTTTGCTTTAAGGAGTTCTTTTGTAATTGTTCACGTTCGACAGCAGACTTCAATAGCCTATGAAACTAGCGCGCGCAGAATCTTAGTGGAGGATAAACTCTAACACGACTTGGTTTAAAATTCTATGACTAACACAAACTTTTTACGTAGATATGATGAATTTGCAACCAAAATAATGATACAAATTCGTTTCCGTGTTTGCAATCAAATTACTTAGGTAGTTCATCCAGCATTTGTTCCACTGCTGTACCTTTCCTGCATTAGTGTTACGTGTGACCTCTACCAATTCAAAAGTATACATAACATCTCTGACACAAGTGTTTTAGAAATAACGTGCTTTCTAGCAAACGGAATGTACTGTAACGAAACAGGGCGAAGGATCGGTATGGAAAATTGTTTCGACGTCACAGATTGTAATTTGATCAGGTTATTTATTTGTCATAACGAAAAGTAATATTTACAAGCTGGAAATTACACATTTTATTCAAAACTAAAATTCTAAAAAAACATCACTTTGACACATTATTTCACATTCTCAAATCCATATCAATGCCGGACAACCAGTTAACAGCTCAGCAGTAGCGACGTGTTTTCCAGGTTTCATTCTCTTGGAGCACTGTCACGCATCGTCTGTCCTGCATGTCTACAGTTACATTCAGGGCTATCGTCGATAACCCATATGTGAGGGGTAGCCCTTATTCTGGTGTGGCCACCAAATCTTCGTGGGTACTTCAGACCCCGAAGCTCTTATACACGGCCTTCGTACCCACCGCAGTGGAACCGATGGTTCTACATTTTCCGTGCTTCATCCAGGAGAAGATGTTCATGCAGTAACAGGCATCACCTTGCCTCACCGATCTGTGAATATGCAGGAGAAAACATGGAACATTATCCAGGTATCAGATAACAATGAGTCAGATTTTGATTCTACATAAACATTATTGTGTGCACTGTTTTTGCTATCTTTGTCGCGTAGAAATGATACAGAACGTCCAAGCACCGAAGACGTCTAATCTGATGAACACATCTCAGACGCATTTGATAATGATTATATCACGCTTACGGTAGTCATTTGAACGTTGCATATTTTTGTGGCAAGGTAAGTCACTGCAGTTAACCACGTAGCGACCCGGGATGAGTATTTGCAATTCAGGACAAAAATAGTGAAGCACCTGGAAGGACAGTAGGAGACGAAATTGAACTTGACAGGTTGCGAGGGTATGTCATGTTATTTCATTGATTACAAAATCGTGTGAAATATACAATGAACTACCCAGTACGAGCCAAATTATCAGTATGACGTTGCACGTCCCCCCTCTTCCCCCACACCGCATCCCGCTGGCCTGGATCCATGCTCTGATTTGTCGGGAAGGGTGACATAAAGCAGTTGTATCCTGCCTTGGGGAAAGCTGGACCACTTGCAACTGATTTTTGATGTCCTGGATACTGACACTGGAACGTAGTTGACGTCCGAGCTGGTCCCTGCATGTTCTATCGAAGCCAGATTTGGGGATATGAGTACCTGAACATTACGCAGACAGTTCGTGTAGTCATGTACCATGCGTCGAGTAGCATTCTCCTGTTGAAAAATAACAGCACGATACTGTCGCATGAGAGAGAACACACGAGGATGCGGGATGTCCGTGACGTGCCGTTGTGCATTCAGAGCTCCCTCAGTCTCTGCGAGCTATGACCATGACGCTAGGACTAAACACTGCTGTGCCTCTCCAAAATATTAGAAGAACGGTACTTCTCCCCAGGTCGCCGCCGTACTCGCCGACAATGGACATCCGGGGTGCGAAATCACGATTCATCGCTAAGCATAATGCGAATCTATTTGTCAGGAGTCCACGCTTCCCGGTCACAGCATCACTCCAAGCGCAGCTATTTATGCTGTGGTGTAAACGGCAGACTACGCATACGATGGTAATTCCCTAGTCTGGTAGCTGATAGTCTCAGACCAATGGAGTGAGATGACACAGAATGTTGTAGGGATTCCATTACTTGTTCTCGAATGGCAGGCGTAGATTTGTAGGGGTTACGATGTGCTAGGTTCACAATACGGCCATCCTCCCTTGTGGTGCACAGAAGTTGAAAAATGGTTCAAATGGCTCTAGGCACTATGGGACTTAACATCTGAGGTCATCAGTCCCCTAGACTGAGAACTACTTAAACCTAACTAACCTAAGGACATCACACACATCCATGTCCGAGGCAGGATTCGAATCTGCGACCGTAGCAGCAGCGCGGTTCCAGACTGAAGCGCCTAGAACCGCTCGGCCACAGCTGCACAGAAGTAGTCGACCAGAATCTTGACAAGTATGCCTGATCTAACGCTGTGCTGCAGTTCAGCATCGGGCCTCTGTCATATCCGAATGTACCAAAAATATGGATATTGTACGATTCGACCAGCCGGCCAAATGAAGATCCACAATGAGGCTCCTTTCAAACTTTGTCAGGTTGTGATAATATTGTCTCATATGAGTCTGCAGCATCTCCATGCCCTTGACTCCGATCACTCAACAACTCACGCTGTGCGTTTCCCTTATATATCTACCAAACCTTGTAACAACACTAATGTATTTTGTTGGTGGACCATCCGCCACAAAGAATTGTTACTCTAATATTTTACATACCCGCCGATGGTGCGTACGTGTACGAAGCTGCATTGACGTCGGACCATGTCTTGTGAGTGCTTCGCTTTTTGTCAAGCCGTGTATTTCCTGTAGCAGACGAATGTGTCGCCCGTGACCCATGAAGTTGCAGGGACCACAAGTGGAACTATTGTATTTGATACACAAACGCTGGCACCGTCACTCTGAGTCTGTTAATCAATCACTGTAGTTGCGGGATATTAGTCATAAAATATTATCAGACCTAAGATACTGGTTAAGTAACCATACAATGTGAACAAAAACTCCGCCGACAAAATTTCGGAAGTTTTTCAGGTACATTTTCTGAGTATTTTGGTATAAGGGACCCGTAGTCCAGTGGATGGTTATGGGGTACGATTGGAGATAAGACTTATTAGGTTTGTTACCCCAATTACATTTACTTCCCGAAAATATCTTCACAAGCCAGTAACAAGCAATCAACAAAACGTTTAACACATCTAGGGATGCAAAAGTAGTGAGATGTGGCATCCGTCGTTGCTGGAACAGCCAGAATAGCCTCACTGCACAGCGCTTCATGGCATTCAATGTAGCCGTATACAAGGTGAATATCGACCAACTCTTGATCGGTAAACCTACCCATGCCGGTGCGTATCACTGATAACGTATAACTAACACTGCTGGAAAAACAAACCCGAGACGGATCGGAGCAGTATTGAATGTATGCTTCAGGGCGAACTGACTAATGCCAGCAACAGTGGATGGAACAAGTTTGCTTACACACAAGGCACATATTGCATATCGTTTACATTTGTACTGTTGTACTGATATTTTTACTGTGAAGTAGGTAAATGGGGATGTGAAATCAACCTCTGTGAAGAGTGCAGGAGACCGTGGGTCCCTTATAGCAAGAAATTCAGAATATATCCTTGAACAACCTTTGAAATTTTGTTCGTGGAGCAGCGGTACATCCTGTGTGTGGTGTCCTACTGCGCAAGTGTATCATAATTGTTACAGCGTTGTTTAATCATGTAAGTGACTACATGTTCTGCTCGTGTTCGTGACATATTATTCCATATGGTCAGGGTCTTTAATGGTTAAGAATTATTACAATAAGTTAGCCAATTTTGACATTTTTCGGAATTCTCCTAAAAGAACCGTATACAGGGTGAACATTGATAAAACCGACAAATTGCAGGGATAGATTCCTGACTGGAAATGAAGGAAAAAAGTCCTATGAACGGTGTGCGTCCAACGACGACAAATCTTCCCGGAACACTGTCCAGAGCTGCATCGCATCGCACGTCACAACTCCATGGAGTTGAAGGTCAAAGGGATAGTAGCGGTTGTCATGTAGGATACACATAATCGTACTTTGGCTCACACCATGTTGGCGGGCCACTTGTGTGGAGCTTGTACTATGGTTCGTCTCAATATCCTGTAGAACCCGGTTCTACAGATGTGGTATACGCACAGTCCACCATCTCCCTGCACGTTCGTCTGTTTGAAAGGATCCATGATCACACAAACGCCCAAAAAGGGCTTGAAATGTTGTATGATATGGTTGGTGTTTTTGAGGGCAGTTCTTTTAGCATGGCTGTGCTGCCTCTCAACCGTTTCCATCCGCTTGGCCGAACACAGACACCATCTGGGCTTGTTCCCGACATGAATACCGCACAGTTCTGCTGTTTACATTACGATGCACCAATCACACAGCCTGCAACAATCAAAGAACACACGGCACGTGGTCAGAGGAACTATCATTCGTCAGCGCCATTTACCATGGAAATGATGAATTTCCGGACACATGTTTGCAGGACCCTTTTCTCCTCCATTTCCAGTTATGAACCCGTCCCTGCGGTTTGTGGGTTTTATTAATGTTCACCCTGTATAAATGAGGAATATCTAAATGTGACAAACATTTTGTTTAACTGTGGGAGATGCCAGTCGGCAGTTCGACTGGGTTTGAAGTTATTGACTAATTATTATGACAGCGATATGGTTGTACAACGTGCAGTTCTTTCTTTCGTGGAATGCCCGTGTTAGGAACAATCACTGTTCGCAGAAAATTTGCCCTAAGAAGCTGTCTGTAACTCATGGAAAGATAAATATATTACACGGAACATTGGTAAATCCAAACAAACCTTAGCTGCCAAGGTTACACATAAAATCGTCGCTTATGAAGGATTTTGTAACAACACTAAATGTAAATGACTCAGCATTCATATACGACAAAAATTCTCCAGGTTTAGTTTAGAAACTGTGAAGTCAGGCGTATTTATTCATTCGCATATCGAGGAACTGTTTGAACTTGTGGCAATGGGCAAGGGGTAAACAGCGTAGCAATCCTTTAGGAATGTGTAGAATGGTTTTATGGGAAACCTTACTGCATAAAATTTTAAAGATGATGTAGGTGATATTTTGCGCTCATAGGAACAGTTGCACTGTAAGATGTCTGTAAAGGTGGCCATTTTTCAGTCACACCTGGATTGATTCTAGCCGAACTGTGGTGATGAAAGCGACGAAAATGATGAGCGCTCCTTCAGGATACGAAGTAAAGTACGAAGATAAATAAAATGCTGCCATATTAATTAATTGTGCTGGATGGTAAAATGAGACGCTCATGCAACACAGTGCTAGAGAAAGGCAAAAGATACGCTCCTAAGGTGTTCGATTCATTAATCTTATCTTGCAAGACACATACAATCTGAAAGAAGAGCAAATCAGTGAATTTAAGCTTTATTTTCGCGTTCTGTGGGTCAGAATGTATAGGGTAACGATTTACCTTGCCATATAATATTGCCGGCCGGAGTGGCCGTGCGGTTCTGGGCGCTACAGTCTGGAGCCGAGCGACCGCTACGGTCGCAGGTTCGAATCCTGCCTCGGACAAGGATGTGTGTGATGTCCTTAGGTTAGTTAGGTTTAATTAGTTCTAAGTTCTAGGCCACTGATGACCTCAGAAGTTAAGTCGCGTAGTGCTCAGAGGCATTTGAGCCCTATAATATTTAACTTTTCGAAATTTGTCGACTAGTGTAACGCAGTGTTTAGCACCGATGACGCCATCTGGCGCTCTGGTACTACCTTTCACGTTGCCACTTCGTTTGGCGACTCCCTGGAACAACGAAGACGAGTAGAGATTCTGTACATGATTTGAGCGTTCTTAATACCTATTTTACGACTACCAACAAACAGCTGTTTTATGTTTTACACATGTGAGACCAACTGTTTTATGTATGTGAAAGTAGATGTTTATTAACGCTATTGCGAAGTTGCCTCACAGAGTATAGACCAAATAAAGTCCAGGGACAAGTCAGACCCCTATTAGCCACACCGACAGAGCTAGACGTTAGAATGACCAAGGTTGTGGCCTAGTTCGTGCAGGGATCCGACAAAATCGTCAGTGGGTGCACCGTAGGAGAAGGTACCGGCAGGTGCATCTTGTGGCAAGGATATGAGCCCACGCGACGAGCCAGCAGAGCAATCTCGACGATATAACATCACGTGCCAAAGGGTTTCCAGTGGAGATAAGAACGGCTCTGACTAACAGTTGAAGGAAGTCGCCTTCGGGGTGAAGCTCAAATCCACATATCGTTTCCTTCCTCAGGCTTTTTCCTTCACGTTACGTTTAATGAAAAACGATAACATACAATGACTAGGCAGAGCATCCTATGACGCCTCAACCATGAGAACAAGCACGCCTTAGCCAAATTCAGCTCACGTGATGTGGTAAATAAGTACACGCAGGAGTTGGATTAAAATAAGGTAGCACAGCGAAAAATGCAAGCTTCAACATAAATAAAGATGCTAGTTAAGCCTGAAGTTTGTGTTGTTCTATTTGATCACGAAAGGCACCTGTGCAGTGTGCTAAATACCTTGTTAGTGTCAGTTGTGGTCAGAAAAGTATTCTGCGCATTTGTAAGTGCATTACGTCGTAGCTAAGTGAATTCGAAAGTGGGAAAATTGTTGGTGCTCGAACGGTGGGTGCTTCTGAAAAGAGACATCGTATCGAAGATGTATGCCGGATACAGGGAAAGCGCAAAAACATCATCCGCTAAGACACAACACGGAAGAAAGTCTAGTGACTTTGTTTTCATAATGTATTTAACTTGCAACTGGTTTTTGATAATATTTCTGCTTAATTTCGATTTCACTTATTTGTTATAGATGTGTAACAGAGTAATAATGTAACATGTAGGCTATTAAAAACAGCACTGCCAAGATTTTCTCGATTGTAGCGCTTTTAAATTTCAATCAAATATTTGTTCCTAGGTGCATGACCATGTTGTAGCTTGGAACACGTTTTCTCATTTGGAAAAACCTTAATTCTGTGCAGTGATTTTTCTAATGTCAGAAAAAGACTAACACATAAAAAGTGAATGCTATTATTTAAAAATAGAATAAGCAAATATATTAAACTTCTGCTACAGGGGTGTCTAGAGACTGACGTCTGAAAAGTGTACCAAGGCATATCTCTCTCTCCTACCAGTAAAATTTTGATTTAACTTGCCAGTTTCTGACAGAAGTGGTTAGTAATTTTTTTCACAGCTCTGGTGGATCACCTAAGTTTCATTCCCACGCACGAGATGTGTAATACGTTCAGCACCCAATTCTGTCTTGTTATACGTTCCACAATTGACGATACAGTTTTAGTTTTGTTCCGAGTGCTTGCTATTATCTTACTGGAATGCATTGTTTTAATCTGTTTGATGGCATTGTTCAGCACTTTGCTGTGTTGTCTGCACTGAAGTACTGTAGTTAATATCTTACAGTATACCATAGTATAACACAACTGCTGTTTCATCCTGCATGATATTCCCAGGATATTAGTTATCCACAATGAACGCTTATTAGTACTGAATATCTGTTTACAAATTTGTTTTAAAAGGGAACGAGCTGTCAAGAAAAGGGATAAAGATTTAGAGAAACGTCTTATATTTCTCGTTCAATTCGTAGTATTGTAGACTTCTTATCAAGTTTGCGCTTCGAAATTGGCTTTAAATGTCTGCAGTGCAAATGAACTCATATCTCTAACCCTTTTGTTTACTACTCTGTGGCGTTACTCTACTTTTATTCCTTTCAGCAGTACTATCAATGCATTATGATCTGAAAGATAATTAATAATTTATCTCACACTGTACCTGTGGACTAAAGAACGGTCTATAAACATGTTATCCGTAACAGTGCTGCTGTTTCTCAGCATTGTAGTTAGAAAGTACACTGTCTGTACGAAGTTGTAAGATTCAAGTAAATCCTTTAACATACGATTCTGAGGAGATTCAGTCAAAAATTTTATATTGAAATCCCTACACAAAATGTACTTCATGTTATTCTTACGGACTGAACCCAGCGTAGCGCCAAGCCTGAAAAGGAAAATCTGTATTATGAACTGGGGTACCTGTAGATGCATGTAATTGAATGAATTTTCCTTGTATAAGGTTCCCATACTTGGTGTTTTCTGGGTTTTGATGAGTCATCTCTTTTGAATGAAAAATTACATATGGCATGAATGACCACTCCTCACTTGTGCATTTATAGAAATGAGAAAATCAGATAAGATGTATCCTGCAAAGAAAGTATTAGTATTTATTCGATACGTGAATGATGCTCTGAGATACAAGTAAGCTTCAAGTCACCGTTTAAAGGATATAGTGTTAGCACTTTAATGGGATATAACAGCCACTTCCAACAGTACATGCGTAACAAGATTCATCGTGAGATAGCTCGAATGCGAACAAAAGACTACCCAACGTGAAGCAGACCATTCACGAATTCAATGGCGAACTTCAACTACTCCGGCTTTGAGCTTTTGCAAGCACTTGGCTTTTTCAGTGGCTCAGCATGGGAAGGTTTTTGAGTGTGTGCTTCGAACGAGATAAATATACCTACACCAAGAATTCGTACATCAGGTGCGCCGCCGTCGCCTAGATATGATAACAGCAATAGATAATAATATATTACAAGCAGCAAAGGAGACTGTTCGCTACTTCAATAACGAATCACAACACGTCAGTAATCATATTACGTAGAAACATGTTTTCGCTGAAGGTGACGTATGTTAGCACTCAAGGCGAGGACCTCACTTATATGTCGTCTGTGGCCTACAAGAGATTGCAGTATGCTCAAAAACACTGCCACTGGGTGCTCGACGCTTTAGAGAGGTCTTTGGAGTGTATAGCAGTTGTTTGCGGTAATACACGAAGATCGTATAGTAAACCAAAGTCCTGAAACTCATGAACATATGAAGCTTCTTAACACCGGAGAATGTTGGAAAATGATACCATTCATGTATCACGGATGTTTATGGTGGATGAATTAAGATGCTTGATGCATTTGAAATCATGGTTCTCAGACAAACGGTGTATGCTGGGTACTGTGTGTTCATTTATTTACCTGCAAAACCGGAAAAACACTTTCGTGTCCATTAGGACATGCCATCATTCTAGGACTTATATCATACTATTCCAGTGAAAATTCTGCGGTAAAGAGGGAAATTACTTGACTTCCGAGCTCACTTAATATCAGACATATAAGTCAAATGGTTCAAATGGCTCTGAGCACTATGGGACTCAACTGCTGTGGTCATTAGTCCCCTAGAACTTAGAACTACTTAAACCTAACTAACCTAAGGACGTCACACACATCCATGCCCGAGGCAGGATTCGAACCTGCGACCGTAGCAGTCGCACGGTTCCGGACTGCGCGCCTAGAACCGCGAGACCACCGCGGCCGGCTCATATAAGTCATATCCGGATTGTTGTCGAGAAGAGAAAGGGTGCTAAGTGTAAGTGAGGCGTGTGAAATTCATTTTCGCGTTATTGTACCTCAGTGTTCAGCAGGTTTCCTTTAAATATTTGATAAAAGCTTTTAGTGCCGTAAAAATGCTTTATTTCTTACATAGACCGCCGAAGTCATGCTTAGTGGAAAGGCAGTGACGTTTAGGACATCTCCCCAGGCAGCCAAATACACATTAGCCTTGACTGCTCAGCCTCACCTGCTATGGATGCAGAAATTGCTACTTGAGGGGGTCTACTCTCATGCTTGTAGAAGCTAATTTTACATCTCAGCGACCTCGTTGTTGGCGGAACTTTAAACTCTGCACCCCAGTATATAGGAATTGCTAATAATGTCTGCTTTCATGCGTCGGCGGTTGCTGTAAGCAAGCTATTGTTGCCTTCCTGCAGCATGTTTATTCTCCATCTGTCTTGCGGCATATGCACTGTACACTGTTCGAACCCACTTGCATTGAGCCACTAGTCATTAGTATTGTACACCTATTCATATGTTCAGTTTCTCTTTTTCTTCTTTTCTTGTATCAAAGTTAGCTTTGTTTTACAAATTTATTCAGTTTCTTCACGATGTATTTTCAGATAGAATTTAACATACCTGTTCAGTATGTTCATTATTCCCCATTAATTTACCGTCCAGTAGCCCCTGACTACTTACCTGCTAACTTAATGGATTCTTAACTCGGTTCTGGATAGGGCACTCTAATATTTAAGAATGAAAACAAATATGATTTTTTTCACAAATATTTTTATTATTAACCGGTTTTCACCTTACTAGGCCACCATCAGGCGCCAACGGGCAAGCGGCCACAAAGAAAATTGTATTTTCAGGTTTTGCTTTCTTGCAGACTGGCGTCTTTGTGGGCGATGTGAGTTGTTAGCCGACGACGGCTTCATGAGCTGAAAACTAGTTAGTTATAGACAAATATTAATGTAAAATGTTTGTCAGCTGTTACCTTTCCTTGCAAACACGTCCTTCAAAGGAGCAGTTTTTTTCTGTGAAAAGTGATCGAGGTAACATTACCAAAGAGTATTCCCACAGAAAACTGAAAATGAAGTGATAAGAGCATTAATAAAGTTGAGTAGTGTTATATCTTCGATGTATCTGAGGCAACCTCAAGAAACAGATATCCACATCGCAAGTTGTTGCATACAAAAAGCCATATAAAAATTCGGGAATACGTTACGAGTACATGTACAGTAGGTAGCTCAAATGTTGTGTTCCGGTCGTGTTGATCAGTTGCACAAAAAATCTAGCTAAGACTATGTCTAGATTGCTGACTGGTTTGCACAGTTTGTCTATTGTCTAAGTTTTTGAATCTACACGTAAGGACACATAATCTTTCAAGAATATTTATAAATACTTCAATAATTTAAAAAAAATGTTGCATGATCTCAGTAATTTTACAGGTGATAGACGATAATGGGTCTTCTAATCTAATCATTATGATTACAGTAATTTGGGTTTCAAAACTCAGCCATCTGCAGAACACAATTATTTCTTAAATTCCTCTATACTGTCATAAAATAACAATTCTTCAATTTCACTCAGTTTTTTCATTCATTATAGACGGGCAGGATGCGTTGTATTGGATGAATTTCCTTAGGCATCATCCATTAATAGTAAAGGAACCTAAGGCATGCTTTTCCAGTAATACCGAATAATACTGAATAAGTTAATCAGTACTGAATAATCACACAGTGTAACACGTGTTATGGTGCAGAAATAATAAAAGACTTAAGGAATGTTAATCCAGTAACATAAAAAGATAAAAACTGACAGATAGTGTCGTTAAGAAATCTGAGTAACACGGAATAAGTTAATAAATACTGATTAATCACACTGTATATGTCCCATAATGGGGATACGTCTGTATAACTAACAGAAGCCTGTATTGATAGAGTATGTTATAACATAGATGTTAAAATTATATAATGTGTTAAGGCAGTGAATAATATTTGGCACATAAAGAACTGTGTGAAGTGATGGTGTTGTAAAAACAGACATAATGTCTTATGGGATAACAGCAATCAGTGATTTTATGTTACTTTAAATCCGTCTTGATTGCAAATTTTTTTTTATTATTCATATGACCGGTTTCGGTTCATTCAGAACCATCTTCAGATCTGATATTTAAGTTACAGGAGTAACCCGTCCAATTCAGCAACTTTCACATGCTACGTCACATGTGACGTAGCATGTGAAAGTTGCTGAATTGGACGGGTTACTCCTGTAACTTAAATATCAGATCTGAAGATGGTTCTGAATGAACCGAAACCGGTCATATGAATAATAAAAAAAAAAATTTGCAATCAAGACGGATTTAAAGTAACATGATGGTGTTGTGTTTGTTCTTCTGCTTAGTGTACCAGATAACCATATATTCCCACAATCTTTAAGTCATTATTTTATTGGGACTATCTAAATATACACCATACATAATATTTCATGTAAAAACAAATTAATATTTATCGGAAGGGAAAGTGACATTCGGAATATAGCCTGACTGACACACCCAGTCATTTCACATACATAGGCAATCAATAATTGATGTAAAAATGCATTGACGTTTCATGTGTAGGCAGTATGTTGTAAAAATGAGTTGTATCGTTGGATAACAAACGTTACTGAAGCTGATAAGTAGTTATTTTATAAACACACTTTTTTTTACTGTTTACCCAAATATATTTCGTCTATTATGTGCCACCTTCAATGGGACTCGTGTCATTTCTGTAAAATACTACACAAAACTTTTGATTGGCTGTCTACATTAGACTTAAAATTATAGTGTGTGCATTTGATTTTGTACTGACTGTCCACCTGAAACTGCGTTAATTTTCAAATAGGGGTTGTATAGGTTGAACTGCTATATGCGTTTTATGGTTTGTCAGCCTGTGACCGTGGAAGTTGGCTCAAGAAGTATATTTCTCTGGTCAAACAGAAATTCTTTCTGTAACTTTTTCGATACTGTAATGGTAGTGGTTGTCCTTGCGTTTCCCGTCACAGCGTACATTCTTGGTGTTTTTATCTGTGGGTGTTACCAAAGTAAAAGCAGACCCATTGATTATGACTCCCAGGTGTCGAGTAATGTTTCAGTAAAGAACAAAAAAATTGAAAATTCATTGTGTTTTGCGGAAGGAGGAGTTTTAAAAACCAAATTTAATTCTCGAAAAGGGATAAACGGCGACAAGAGATTCCATCCTTAGCATGAGACTTACAGCAGAAAAGTATCCGAACTGCTGATTCATTTTGATTGATGTATAAAGGCGGGCAGTTCGATGCTCGTAAGTGCTTACAGTATGCTAACAGACAAACGATCACATTCTGAACTCTAATTCAGTTCAGGCAGTAATTCACGAGTAGGTCATCACGTATTTGTTAAAGCACCCATCGCTTCGCTCCTTCAGCTTGAGATGCAGGAAACTACATTTTAAGACCCTTCCTGAGATGTCCTTGCACAAAATTCCGTGTTATTTGTTTGACTAGGCCGCAGCCAGTTCCTTGATCCACTGAAGTAGTGTTCAGTCTCCTACGACCCTCCTGTCACCTGTATATTACAGTCTAACTTTCCTTCCTTTTCCTGGCACATTCCTACTTGACGTATAAGAAGCTATTGAAAGACGAAGCTCTGGATTCGAGTCTCGGAGAGGTGTACAACTACAACAATTAAAGCAGCGAAATTTGTGCGATGGGTGTTAAATTGGCCCGAAAGAGACGGAAATACAAAACATTATTTTTTTACTTACACTTTAATATACCACAGACAGTGGGATATTAACCTTTCGTATTGTTGGCTGGAATTATCTTCATCTGTTAAGAACGATGTAATTTTTGTAGGGGTGTTTATTTTGAGACCATGTGTATAAGTCGTTTGTTTGATACATAAATGACGAACTTGCCCCGCATCTGGTTAGATGAATATGAAAGATCGTCTTAAACGAGCCTGAGGCGGGCCAGAAAGTTAGTAAACAATCTACCTCCAGGAGCCTGTTAAGGCCGGGGGGCGGCACTCCAGTCGAGGCAAGGAGGCATGCACCGTTACTGCTCGCCCGTCATAGCCTATTAACCGTGTACGTTCTTTGGTAATTGAAATAAAAATTGTGATAGCTTATAATACTCTCTCTCCGACATGATTAATTTTAAACGTCCTAAAAGGCAGACTTGCTCAGTTTTCTGAAACTGGCTGCCATGCAAATGGATTTCTGTACTGAATCCTTGTGGCAGGTTAAACGTACATTCTTGATCTGCACAAATATCCACGTTACTGCCTTTCTTGCGCCTTAAATTTGGCGGACGGCCCCTAAGTTTCAATGTTCCACCAAAATTTTACTATTGTTCCAAGTCTGAAGGGCAAACGTACATGAAACTGTTAAATCACAGAGAAAGGAAAGAAGCTATTCTATTTCGACCAATTGCGAAACAATCGTACAAGACAGAAATAATTGTGGGAAACATGAAACAGTTGATACGATATTTGAATATATTGTTTCCCCTGCAATGCATGAGACAACTGCTTGTTAACTTACACATAAGTGATCACATGGTTAAATGATCGTCCCTGTGGAAGGACTAGGCCAGGCGTCAGTGAGTGATAATTTTTTGGGCGTTGTCTTGTAGTTAGCGTTATTACGTTACGAGCATCTACTCGACCATTAATTATGGACTGAATAATTCGAACAAAAATTCTCAGATATATTCGATATACGTCGTTCCCCACATACGTACTCGAAATCTAATATGATTAATGTGAAATGAAATCAGTTTCTCGTAGATTATTTTCGACTAAGGTTCTGTACAAACACTTCGAGAACACATGAAATACTGGATTTAATTAATGAAAGGAGAAAATATAGAAGCACACTATGCAAATTGTGAAGGAATCCAAATAGAAATTTGTGGATATGGAATTTATATTCAGCGAGAAGAAACTATAACTTTGAGATTTCCCGACGACGTTGTGATTCTGACACAGACGTCAGAGGACTATGAAGTCAGTTGAACGGAATAGATGGTGCCTTTCAAGAGTTTATTAGACGATCACCAAAAAAAAAAAAAAAAAAAGTAAAATAAGGGTAACGTATTGTAATCGATTTAAATCGGCGAAAGCTCAGGAAGTTTGACTAGGAAATGAGACACTAAAGGTAGTAGATGACTTTTGCTATTTGTGCTGCAATTTTGCAATTTGAGGCGAAATGGTGAGGATATAAAACGAAGGCTCGCATTAGCAAGAAAAGTATAACTGAAAAAGTGAAATTTGTTAACATCAAATATAAATTTCAATGCTGAGAACACTTTTCTGAAGTTAATTGTCTAGAGTGTAGTATTGTACGGGAGTGAAACCCGACCGATAAACAGTTCAGACATGAAGAGAATAGAGGGATTTAAAATATCGTGCTGCTGTAGATTGCTGAAGATCAGCTAGGACAACTAATGAGGCAGTGCTGATAAAATTGGTGAGAGAATGAAGCAGCAAAGAATCATCAGTTTGGCAAGCGAGTAAGGTGTTTGCTTGTGTGTGTGTGTGTGTGTGTGTGTGTGTGTGTGTGTGTCTGAGAGAGAGAGAGAGAGAGAGAGAGAGAGAGAGAGAGAGAGAGAGAGATAGAGAGAGATAGAGAGTGAAGTTGGGGACTATAGATAGAGGGCAAGGCTTGGCAACAGCTATGATTGTATGTTGAAAGGATATTGTACTTGTTAGGCAGATATGAAGAGGATTGCAAAAGATGGACTCGCGTGCAGAGTTTTCAGACTGAAGACTACAACAAAAAGGACACCTGAAGATGATCTAAACCTTACAGAAGTAGGTTGAAAAAATGCAGAGTAAGTACAGCTGTACAATCAAGGACCAAGTTTCCTAAATATCATATTTGTATTATTAATTTGGTACAAAATTGTAAGTGATTTATTGGATGATTGTGAATTGCTGTTGGGATAAGAAAAGTACACTCACATGCACATTTGCATGGTATTGTGTATGTTGTATGGTACAGAATTTGCTTACGAAACTCTTCAGATGAGTGAATTATTACTTTGAAAGAACATTGTAAAACATTAAGGGTATCAATTACGTCTACGTAACTGTCGGAGTACCGATAGTTCTGTCTTGATGTTCATAGATATGTAGCTGGAAGACATACAAATACGAGAATGCATGTATTAAACACGTCCTGCTTTACATAAGAATGTATATCTGTGGTTACGCACCTTCATCTAAAATTATAACCACACAGCTAATCCGCCCGGATAGCCATGCGTGGTAAGTCGGGAATTTCGGGGCGGTCTTGTGCGCCGGCTCGAGATCGGACCCTCTCGGCAGTTTGACAACGAGGAACGGTGTGCCGGCCAGTCATGGTTTTAGGCGGTTTCCCACATCCCACCAGGTAAATACCGGGCTGGTACCGAAGTCCCGCCTTAGGTACACAATTCGCAAACATTTATAAAGCTTTCGCTTAACCATGCCGAATCCGTTGCTGTCCATACCATCGCTGCACCGATGCGGGACAAAGGCACAAAAAAAGAAGAACAAGACTGTAGTTTTCCTGCTCCGTACTTCCAGAGGCTGCAGTGGAATCATCTTACATAAAGTTGCACGTAAGAAAATATGCCCGGAAAGTAAACTTTCCCATGTTAACAAAGAAAGCGAAAGCAATTAACTTTTTTAGTCTCGCCTTAATATGTACATTTCTGACGTGGTTAAGTGCAAAAAATATTAAGATGTGTCAGAATTCCTAAGGGACCAAACTGCTTAAGTCATCGGTCCCCAGGCTTACACACTACTCAATCTAACTTCAACTAAGTTATGCTAAGAACAACACACTCACCCATGCCCGAGGGAGGACTCGAAACTCCGGTGGGAGGGGCCACGCAGTCCGTGACAGGACGCCTCAAACTGCGCGGCCACTCAGCGCGGCTAAGCACAAAAATTTCTCTATATCATGGTCGTAATATTGGTATCGCAAATTATACGTGCACAGTAATTTGGTTAAAAATGCCTTGTACATGGTGAAATGCTCCTGCCGCATTCATAACTCGCGAAACAAGGTGTTTTTTTGGCTGTGTGAATGTCTTGTAACAATGGAAGTACGGGACAATAGAAGACAATAAGATTTGGGTTATGCCCACACCGACGACGAATTCATTAGTCTTATGACTTTGCTATCGATGGAAAAAGACGCATCAGTGACACAGACCAGATACGTCGTAGGTTTAGCGTCTTCACCACGAACGAGGATAACCATGGCACGTGACCGCACAAGTCACTCGTCTGGGGAAGTACATAGATGACAATATGATCGGCTGCAGGGCAGGACGTTAGTTCTCTTTAGGCAGCCACCTTAAGTAGACCACGGGCAGCTACTCTAAGCGACTGTATTTTCACCGCCACCACCGCTGAGCTTGGGTTCGACGTTGCTTCTCTCAGCCGGACTCGCCGAATTCGTCATCTCACTCAGCTTCACTGCCGCAGAACTCATCTCGCTCAGCTGCAGCACTACATCATTACTCGAGTACAGGAGACAGACTGTAAACATTCCTATAGACGTCTGTGTTTCTGTAGTCTACGTCTTGTGGAACATCAATGAAACTCGCGTTATCAAGCGCCACTGATTGCACTGAGTGCATCCTGCGACAGACGCTCGTCTTCTGGAAAATCAAGCGTCAGTTCCTTGTACTTCGTATATTTTCTCGTGAATTTAACTTTTATTTTAATACAAGGATCTTGTGATTTAAGTTATATTAAGATTTGCTGACCTATAAATACTGTAACAGTAAAATGTTAATTTACTGCTGTACGTTACGGCAGTTAGTGACGGAACACAATTTAAGACAGTGGAAGAAAATCGGTAGTGTTCTTTTCGAAGTAACGTTTCCAGTATTTTCCTTCAACGATATGGTGAAACGACAAAAAATCTATATGTGGATGACTGGATTAGAATTTTAACTCGGTTGTCCAGAATACGAGTCCAGCGTGTTAACCACTGCAACCCGTTGCTCGGTGTCTTTGAAACACGGTCCCTGACGTAGGCCCGCAAAAAGAAAGTGCGGAACTACTATCGCAGACCTTAGTCAGCAAGCATGTGGTCCATCTCAACCTATCCAAGTTTCCCGAAATTTTGTGTCGAGCAGGCCCCGGACAGTAACTGTAGAATATGCAGGTGCGTCATTGTGTTGTTACCCATATTTCTTCTGAAATATTCGGATGCACATCTTCGAAGTAAGCGACCAGAACTTCTTGCTGAAAATAAGGTTCTTTTAACCTGATGCTGGGGAGCAAGGATGTTAGGTTCAATAAGACCAACATGGATATTCCTATGATATGATCACATCATTTAAATATTCAATGTGGACCGTTCGTCAAACGGGGAATAGTTAAAAAGATGAATATATTTTCTTTTATTTATTATACGGAAAATGAAAGTTTCTAGATTACTCACATGTAAAACTTTATAAGCCCCAACTACGACATCAGGAAGTGCAGAATACATTGTATGTGTTGCGAGGGACTTACCAAAATGATATTTAAGGAGCCTGCCAGAGATTTGGCAACGCTTCATAAGGGAGCTTCCCTCTGCCATCTTTCCTCGATCGATTTCAGAAACATTACATTTATTTTAGTTACTTGTGTTCACGCAGTCACAGTCCTTTCGTGGTGTCATACTTGTCATTTTTCTCAAGAATCTACGGTGACTATTGATTCTATCGGACTCTGTAAACATCGTGTTGCGAGCTTGAGGACAACTTCGATATTTATACTCTCAAAGGCCATTTCATTGTCCGATTCAGTAAAGATATTTCCGAGTCTAAACAAGTAGTATCTGCGGTATATGCTCCATCGTGACAAAAGCGACGACTGAATAATGTTTTAAAGTTTTCAGAGACGGCTTTAGTCATCAGAATAAACATTATACGGCACCGCATGTAGAAAAGAGAGATTTTAGACTTCGCATGTCTGTGCTGTTTTTGTGACCAGATCCAGGCTGAAGAGATGGGTGGGGAAGAGAGAAAACAACCGCATAACTAATTATCTAATAGTTATATTCATTCAGTCAAATGACCACATCTTGAACTACCAAGAGTGCGAAAAGTTATAAAATAGTTCTAATCGTATTTTTTCTAGAAGTGTTGGTTTTGTAGTCTGACAGCGTTTACTCGCAGCGTTGTAGTAGCTATTAGCCAAATATAGTATTATAATAACAAAAACAGAATTATGCACAATCAAACTCAACATTTCAGTAATGAATATAGATAGCTCTGTCCTGATTGGTAATATTGTAGAAAATAAGAAAAGTCGTAAAATTATCAATTCTGCACACTGGCCTTCAGGAGCTAGTCAGTAGTGACAATAACTGTTGAACTATATCATATGGTGGTAAAATTTGAGGTTCCCTTGCAGAAAAATTAATATTCCACAACTACAGATCCACGTTTCACAATACCAACAGTACAGGCAGCTTATTTGCCAATAATAAACAAATAATAAAGCTTTGGATCGAATTGGGTTGCATAACTACAGAAAAGCCTTGTTGGTCAATCAGATAGGGCTGCATCAATTAGTGTGACGGAACATGAGAGAAGCTTGAGATAAAAAAAAAAAAAAGAAACACGAGTCTTGTCCCTCCAGTCTGTATACATTGTGAAGTTCTACACGCTGCCAAGGAAAAATCAAAAGATAACACTAATTAAAACATTTGAATTCAGTAAGTGTATTACAAAGAATGCTAGTTTAGTTTTAAGCGAACGAACACAGTTTCCCATTTCCCTTCGTCTTAATAAAGTTTCAGCTACATACTGATGAGCCAAAACATATGACTGCCTCGCACTGCAAGACTGAAGGTGACCTGATGGCGTTGCGGGATCGCGATGTGGTAAGAAAAGTGTCAAAGTGAAGCAGGAGAATCATCATAGCGACGGTACGGACCACGGATAGCTAAATCTAATGATAGGGTCTATTAGCGACTTTGACCAAAGCCACATTGTTATGGACTCGAGCCTGTGAATGAGCCTTTTGGAAACGGCGAAGCTGGACGGCTCTCAGCGTGCCACTGCCCTGAACACCTGTGGAAGGAGGTTGAAGGACTGTGAAATAACGCTTTTTGAAGCAGTATAGTCGGTGATGTGTGGGTGATCTGAGGACTGTGTGTAATGCTGGTGCAGGCACATGTGTCTCGGAGCACACTGTTCAGCGCACTTTGTTAAATATGGGGCTCCGCAGCACACGACCATTGCGCATTCCCATATTGGCCCATTAGCGTCGACAATTGTGATTAAATGAGTCGTCTCGTTGATACTGGCACGGGTATCAGAGGACCGTGCCACCCGGTCAGATGAATCACGAACTCTGATGGGTGGAGTAATAGGCTAAGTAGGATATTCCCCTGGCCTTCTATAAGATTTGAGGTATAAATCGAAGGCACCATGACAGCTGTGACTAGGTGAACATTACAGAGGAGCACGTGCATCCCTCCGTGCCAGATGTATTCCCCGAAGGTGATGACATCATCCAGTAGGATAACTGTCAGTTTCAAAAGGTCATAATCAGGCTACAGTGAACTGAGGAGCACGATAGTTAACTGAAGTTGGTGCTTTGACCACCAAATCCGAATGATCTGAACCCAACGGAACACATCTACGATCCTATCTGGCGTCCGCTGCGCACCTAGAAGCCACCGTCACATACACCGCTGAGCCAAAACATTACGACCACCTGTTTAGTAGCCAGTTGTTCCACTTATCGAACACAATAAAACAGAGATTCTGCTTGGCATGAATTCAAAAAGTCCATGACAGTAGTCCAGAAGGATTTGGCACCAGCTGTCTACGCACAGGTCAAGCAGTTCCTACGAGATGGTGATTTACAGGCACGGAGCTGGCGACCGATATGTGTCGGCTCTAAGCACTATGGGACTTAACATCTGAGGTCATCAGTCTCCTAGACTTAGAACTACTTAAACCTAACTTAACCTAAGGACATCACACACATCCATGCCCGAGGCAGTAGCGCTGTTCCGGACTGAAGTGCCTAGAACCACTCGGCCACAGCTGCCGGCTCCGATATGTGTTCCAGTGGGTACAGATCATGCAGATTTACTGCCCAACGCATAAATGTGAGTTCACTATAACGACCCTCAAACCACTGTAGCTAGAGTCTGACCATGCAACATGGACAGTTATACGGCTTGGAGGTGTCATCACCGTAGGGGGATACTTCAAGCATGAAACAATGCAGATGGTCCGCAATAATGCTCACGTAGTACACAGCTGTCATGGCGCCTTCGATTACCACCACAGATCCCACGGAAGCCCAACTCAATGTATCCCATAGCATAATTCTGCCTTCACCGACCTGCATCTGTGGCGTGGTGCATGTTTCGTGCAGCCGTTCGCCTGGATGACGGCGTGAAAGAGCACAACCATCGACCTGGTGTAACAAGAAACGCGACTCATGCGACAGGTGACACTATGCTATTGATTCACGGTGGAAACTCAGCGATGCTGAGCCCACTGCAATCACAACTGACTATGTCGTTCGGTCAATACAGTAACAGGTAGGGGTCGTGTGATGTGGAGCTCCATGTTCAACAATGAAAGTTGTGCTCCGAAACACTTGTGCCTACACCAGCATTGTACTCTGTCGTCAGACATCCCTGAGATCGCTCCCTATCCTGGATTACACAGTGGAGGATCCAACGACATCTACGTATTGTGATGAGACGTGGTCGTCCTACACCATACGGCCTACCCGTTAATTCACCGTCCTTTGACCACTTTCCACGGGTTCTCACGACAGTAGTACGACAACAGGCGACAAGCTTCGCCGTTTCAGAGATTCTCGTTTCCGGCCGCAGCGCCACAACAACATGTCCTTTTTTAGAACCGCTATATATAATTAAAAAAAATTGATCCAATCCGGGGAAGTTCGACCGCCGTGTGCAAGTCTTATTTGACGTAACGCCACACGGGGCGATTTGCGGGTCGGTGATGATGACTTCACAACACCCAATCTACAAGCGGAGAAAATCTGTAACCCGGTCGGTAATCGAACCCAGGCCCGCTGCGTAGTTGGCAAACACGTTACCACTCACCTACGCAAGCAGACTCTTCACTATAATGACTGCCATTCACCCCTCTTCCACTTACATTCTTTCCTTACTACGTCACGTGCCCGCAAGACCACTAGGAGGCATTCAACCTCCTTGGGAGGGGGGGGGGGGCAGTGGTCATAATCTTATGACTCGTCAGTGTAATTTACGAAAACTGCACACGCCGTGCGTAGAAATATGGTGCCACCTACGTATGGAAGCCTATCGAGGACTTTAAGAATCAAATGGCTCTGAGCACTATGGAACTCAACTGCTGAGGTCATTAGTCCCCTAGAACTTAGAACTAGTTAAACCTAACTAACCTAAGGACGTCACAAACATCCATGCCCGATGCAGGATTCGAACCTGCGACCGTAGCGGTCTTGCGGTTCCAGACTGCAGCGCCTTTAACCGCACGGCCATTTCGGCCGCTTTAAGAATCCATGCCATGTAGAATCGCTGTTCTATTGCTTACCAAATGTGGACCGGTAAAAGCAGTCATAATGTTCTGGATCTATCAGTGGACCTATGCGAGAGAACCCCATAATAATGGTAGAATCAACTTTACTCTTCAGTTTTTAAAATGTAAATACTTCCTTTGTAATTTCTCTTAAGAAATGTGTGGGGTATTACTACGTAAGAACTCTGCGTCTTTGTCATAAATATCCCTGTATATTACCGTCGCAAATAAACGTGATGAGTATTGAGAGCATATGAGGTGCTGCATAGACCTTTCACAGAAATGAAAAAAAAACAAATAAACCTGTGTGAGCCGGCCGCGGTGGTCTAGCGGTTCTAGGCGCTCAGTCCGGAACCGCGCGACCGCTACGGTCGCAGGTTCGAATCCTGCCTCGGGCATGGATGTGTGTGATGTCCTTAGGTTGGTTAGGTTTAAGTAGTTCTAAGTTCTAGGGGACTGATGACCACAGATGTTAAGTCCCATTGTGCTCAGAGCCATTTGATTTGAAACCTGTGTGAACTATGTTACAACGAAGGGATTCAAGAGTCAAAAATTCCAAAACGGAACGCAAGAGACAAACATGTGGTACTTGTGTAGAACAAGTGAGAGGTACATACGTCAGGAGGGCCGTTCCTTACACCTCACTGTTGCAGACGCACGATACCCCACGAAAAAGACATTAATTTTAATACAACGAACAGACACGTCAATGACCGGACGGAGAGCGAACAATTTTGTGAAAAGAAAAGTATGTGGCACAAGAGAGATTTGAAGACAGATCTTCCCCTTCGCAATCCAACATCGTAATGAACGACGCCTTGGTTATTGATAGTGGCATGAGGTTGCACATCTTGACCTTGGATCATTCACTGTTTCTTTTTTGCTTCTTTTTCAAGCACCTTCTTCCTGCTTGATCAGTGGTGAGTTTTTGATGGGCTATCCACTGGCCCATCTTACATCTAAATCTGATGGGGATGCGATGGGGAGTTTGCCATGCTAGAAGCCACAATCCGAATTGTACACAAATAACTCATACTTACAGAACATCTAAAATATGTTTCCTCTACTGTTATTAACGTCACGTTTTGATAACCATCGGCTGAGAATTCTGTCAATCTCCTATTTTATCTGGTTGTGGATATAATCATCTTTATGGATGTTGATGGTCTTCTTTCTTTCCGTGCTTGCTAGGAAAAACTTCAAAGATATTCCGCCTTATGAATGACACTATTTGTTTGTTTTTCTTACCCAGAAATATTTCAGTACTTACTATGCTATCTTTTGTGGGATTTTTGTACTGAAATCATAAAAAACTTCAGTAATCATAGGAAACAAATGTCTTGACACATCGAAAATAATGAGAAACGAAGCTAGAGAGTCTGTAATGTGGCAGCATCAATTTCGCACCTTACATGAGATTTTATACATCGTAACAAGTAGATGAATGTGTCACCTGACATACTTCCTCGATAATGAGCAGACTTGCCTATCAAAAAGTACAGTACGTAATGCAAAGGGATGACACTCGATTCGATGGTATTAACACGCCGAACCCAAATCCTGCATGTCAATGAGCAAAAGGTGAAAAAAAAAAAAAAAAGCTGCTGGAAGAAACGTTTTAGTTTGGGGGCAGACGCGAGTTGCACCATCACGGCCCACGTAGAAACGAAGGCTTCTAAACTGGGTTGGTGACCTTTGGCGAGAGGGACAACTAACCCGCCGGGCGATACAGCGTGGGGAGCAAGTAGCGGCGCAGCGCTGATTGCACCGAAGAAATTCTTTAGAAAACTGTGTTGGGGATTGTCCAGATGGATACAAACAGACCAGCGATGCAGTTGATCAAGTGAAATGCCCGTGGTACGCTCGTGATGTAACGTGTAACTTTTAGGCGTCAGGAGCGGGCACAAAATGTCTGATAGGCTGAAATAAATTCGGAAGGAGTAAAAAGGGGCGATATTTCGAGGCAGTTTAAAGGTAGGCGCTTTGCGATTGGCAGAGGTAGTTTCTACAAGATGAAAGAAACACTCCCATTGGTCTGAAAAAGCCGTGACATGAAGCACAAATGGACACAGGTGGGGGACATTTTTCTACGAAAGACACAACACCGAAAATTTGGGAGACTCCCCTCTGAACGTGCGTCAAGTGTAGAACAGAGCGCATCACGCTCTGTACAATGTCAAAAAGGAATTTTGTGTGAACACTGCATTCACTTTGGCTGACATTCAGCTAGAAATTAGCTGAAGAATCGTTGAGCTCCGATAGCGGAGAAACGAAACAGCCACGTACTTAACTGTTAGCCGGCCAGGGTGGCCGTGCGGTTCTAGGCGCTACAGTCTGGAACCGCGCGACCGCTACGGTCGCAGGTTCGAATCCTGCCTCGGGCATGGCTGTTTGTGATGTCCCTAGGTTAGTTAGGTTTAAGTAGTTCCAAGTTCTAGGGGACTGATGACCTCAGAAGTTAAGTCCCATAGTGCTCAGAGCCATTTGAACCATTTTGAACTTAACTGTTCTTGCAAGAACTGTGATGGCATGGAAGCATACACGCTGCTTCCATCTATGCACGTGTATATCGCCATATTTTCCAGACTAGGGATGAGTGCATGTTTTCTCACCTAATGAGAAACATAGAACAGTTTCAGCTGATAAAATCAGTAAAGATTTTGATTAGCTTTTTATATAATTTTCAGAGAGCGAGAGCAGCCATACAGCCAACAGCACGTAGCAGCTAAAGGTAAAAGTTGCTGGCAGAGGCGTGAACTTGTTGGTTCACCAGCTTGCGTCCACTATGGCCTCAAGCAACCTTGAGTGATCTTTTGCTCATCTTGTCACAAAAACTAACCATCCTCCGTAGACTTGACTGTCATCCTAAATAGTACTGAACTTGGAATCGAATGATTTGTCGTAATATTGGCCAACTTCACTATGTATAAATAAGAAAAATCTTGTAGAGAACCTTCTATTTAAATTTAATATTGTTGTGTTCAGCTTAATTTCTGCTGAACAGGGCTTAATGCGTTTACTGACAACTGTCATGTCACAATCTATGTAAACTCGAGTGCTTCTTTAACAACAAAATAGTAATAAACCAATTTTACAGCTAAGCACCAGTGTGCTCTGTCCTAGAATAAGGGTTCTCTCGTAACCCCAGTTACTGATTCTAGTGACACTAACGCACTCACAGGGTGTTTTTGATGATGTCTGACCAACATGAAAAGGAGTGGAGTGTCAGAAACCAAAACTCCTAACATGCAAAGTAATGTATTTTTCGGTCGTAAATGGACGAAAAACAGAACAATAGAAACAGCTTTGTTCGTTTACAAATGACAAGCTGTAAAAACGTGTGGTGGTTCTAAGACTACCAACATAAAAATAATTTGGTAGCGTAATGTAATTTATGTGTGAAACCACATAAATATTGGTTTTCCAAACAAGTACTCTGGGCCTAATATTCGCTATAGCATAAACATAATATTTCACGTATCTGTTAGGTGACATGAGTCACAAACTGTATACTTAAACCGTCTCAAAAATCTGATGTCTTACTATCAGTGCTCTTTATCTACACAAGCAAACTTAAACTGAAATTCAAGCACTTAAATACTATAATAATTTTCAGACTTAACAACAAAACAATTCCTCTGAAGATATCACAGAAGTGGTGAAGCAAGTTTGTGTAAAGGAAAATTAAAAAACAGCGTCTCGCATAATGAGAAATATATCTCCAATTCTTGATGTGGGTTATAATGAATGTCCTATTTGCATTTTCTTTCTGTTTCATGTACACTCTGGTGTAGGACTGAGCAGGGTGCAAAGCTGTGAGGTAGCTCCCAGTGCATTGGACCGGTGGTTGGGGAAACAGGCACGGATGAAAAAAGAAATGTATGTTGGTCAGCACCCAGTCTGCCTGAAAACCAATAAATCTCGTCTCAAATTTTTTATCGACATGATGCATTGCGCCCTCGTTCTCTGCCGGTCTGTAGGACCAATAATAAGTTTTTAAAGCTCAACAAACGCTCACCTATAGGCAGACGGAAACAGAGGCGCTTAAAGCGTTTTTATCTACTATGAATGGTGACGCCCGAAGCCGAAAATGATGTAAAGAAAACAAACGAGAGGCACAGTGAAACACAGCTGTCGCAGCACTGTGCCCTGGCCCGAGGAATCATTGCACCTGGCACAGATTTGCTTCCGCGTTAGCTCAATCTATCTTAGCTTCACAATTACTTCCTGTGACACTGAGTGCATTCATCGCTGCCGTGGACCACTTGGCAGTGATTTATTACGGAAACTAAAACTGGAACATACGCCTGGCGCGGACTGCCGTCCTATTCATCCGACGTTGTTTACCTGTTACCTGTGCACACACACAAACACATACACACCCACGCATGCGCGCGCGCTTGCCTGCACACGCTCGTGCGCACACACGCACGCACACACACACACACACACACACACACACACACACACACACACGCACCCATGCACTTGTCTTCATTATGAAACTGACGATTTCTTTATGTCTCATGTTATGTCTTGTCAAAGAGCAAAGAGCAGTAAACTATAAACAGAAAATGGTTGACAGAAAAAAAGTAACTGGTACAGCAGCAAAATTGCAAAATTTTGTCCGCTACAAAAGTGTCACACTTTTGGATCTGAAGGGAACGCGGAACAACCAACAAAAAATAATTATAAATTTGTACCACCGCTAAAAGCGAAAATTTCATTTTGATTTAACATAAACCATTAGATTTCGTAGGAAAATGCTTGCCAGATCTACTTGCTACCGAAACAAGTTACTACAAACATCACGTGAATCAGTTAAGAAAATCTAAATACCAAAACAGAAGACTGTAAAACCAAAACAAACAGAAAATGATTTTCAATACTATAAATAACAAACAGTGCGAATCAGGGCAAGGCGGTAAACTTCTGAGAGGAACTCCTGTGCTTGATGAAATGACTGTGCCACCCGAAAGCCTTTCAACTTATTTCCCAATACCAGTAGCAATATAAATTTGAAACTCTGTAGAATACCGCACCCCATTCTGTACCATTTTCAAAAAAGAGTTATCCAATTACAACAAGTACAAATCGTTCTTTTCCGGCGAGTGTTTACTGACGGAGTGTGGTAGTTCTTTTTGAACGATGCGGCATTATTAACCACAAATTCAATGAGGTAATGTACAGGGTGTAAGTAAATTCCATCTCAGGCTTTGAGGACAGGTGCCTTACAACAAAACAAGAAGAAAATGTAGAAGGAAATGGGTTCTAATGTGCACATTTTAAGAGCTATGAGCACTTGCTCATCTTCGCTACTGTGAAACGTTCTTCTATCGAACAAGGAGGAGAAGGAGGAGGTGGAGGAGGAGGAGGGGAGGGGGATTTCATAGCTCTTAAGGTTTGCATTTTAGAGCCCACGTTTAATGGACTTTTTTCTTGTTTAGGTACATACTGCCTTCTCCCAAAGAATGAAAAGCAAGGAGCTTGCAGCAGTGCAGCAGTAGAGGAGATGTGTTTGACAGTATCGAAGGTGAACAAGTGCTCATAACTCTTAAGGCATGCAGTTTGGAGCTCATGTTTATTACACATTTTTTTTCCTTGTTGGGTATAAGGAACCTGTCCTAAAAGTCTTTAAAGGGAATTAAGTTACACCCTGTATGTACAGCGATGGCATTGTGAGAATACCAAGACGCTTGAAAAATGGCTTGTAGGAAGTTAACGTATTGAGGCAGTAGATCGTTGTGACTGCGCTTCTCTGTGATTAGAATATTCCTTTTGAATGCACAGAATTCCCCAAAATACGGTGCTGTAGGACATAATAAGATTAAAATGTGCAAAGTAAAAAGATAAATAAATAAAAAAACTTTTATGTTTCAGTGTCACAATCAGTTATTTCTTATACTAAAGGTAGCAGCATTTAGTTTTTATAGAAGATGGGACTGTGGTACTTCCAGGAGAGTTTTTATTCACCTTCAGTACTAGGTATTCGAAAAGTTCGACTTCACAGAATGACTGATTACCTGGTGTAAGAATTTTGCTTCTACAAGAGTTCCGTGTTTGAAACTTTACGCTCGATGTTTTGTTATAGTTAACCGTCAAACTGTTTTCCGTAATTCAAGATTTAATGTTGTCCATTACCTTAGTAGGCCGCTTTTCATAATAATACTTGTCACCTGCAAGCAGAAAGATTTCTGAATCGTCTACCATATTTAGGGACAGGTCGTTGAAATACATATAGGTTGGTCAAAAATGTTTGCAATGCTTGTAGACATGTTGAAGGCCAGGTTGTATTGAGACATAAATGTTTTGAACAAAAATTCGATACGTTGCGCCGTTTCCGAGTTATTTGGCATTTAAGGTCGCTAATCAGGTCGCTGCACTCGCAGATTCATGTTTCAGCTAACCAGTCGTTGAGAAACATCGCTCCTGGCAGGTCGCTCGAATGTGAGCGTGCGACGCAAGCGTTTCAGGCACATCAGTTCATTGTTTGTTAACAATGAGGTACAGACAACCTTCTGTTTCCTATTTTCTTGATGTGATATGAAATATTGTTCAGCCTTTTTCCTTATTTCCGTAATGTTCCAGATTATATCAAAGTAATATTGCTTGATTCACACTGTCAAATGCTTTTCTAAAACAAACCAAAAACTTTTGCAAAAGTCTTTCAGGAAATCTCAGGAAAGTTTACTCATGTCTAACATGACTCATTGTACATGTTGCTTAGAAACAACAGATAAAAATCTAAAGGAGCAATTTAAAGTTGAAGATTAAGTAGTTTATACTTAAGTGGAAAGCACGTGATAGGCTCTATCTCTTCTTCAATCACCAGAGTGCGAAAATGGAATGCATAGAAATAAGAGCTATTGGTGCAACAACAACTGAAACTTGTTAAAAAAAGGAACGTGAGAGAAACCTATCGCGTCCCTCTCTGAATTCACTGTTAAAATAGCCTCCACCATTTATGTACTGAAATTTTTACCAAGCGAATTGTCCTTTGCGATAGAAAAACGTCGCAGGTCACTTTTATCCCTACCTTGTTGAGGGAACAAAGCTTTTATCTTACACTCGGCATGATTTTTCTGCATCTCAGAAGAGTGTCGTTTCATCAGAAATTCTAAGGTGAGAGTATTGTCGTACGTATATGTTTAGATCACATATTTCTAGATTAGATGCATATATTCCCTACACCACGTCAAATCAATAAATAGAATTTTTAAATTGATATGGATAATACGATCATGTGCAGAAAGAGAAAGCAAAAAGGCAAGTGTGTGTGAGAGACTGCGTGTGTGTAAAAATAACGTTTATTCCATATGCATGTGCGGCCGAAAGATACTGTAAAGGTCGTAAGTGATTAAGATGCGGGGAGACGGCGTAAATGTAGACTCAGCAGCAACCTCCATTGTATGACTGGAAAGATCAGAGTTACATCAAATGAAGAGTCATCAGACGGAGTGGAAATGTGAAAGCAAGTGCCAGTATGGCTCGTTGACGGTAAAGAGAGCAATATCATAAAGTGTGTTAGCTGAAACGGAGCAGAGTATCGGTGGGTTCGGGGAAATGGATTTTTCATGCCGCGAAATATCGGCTGTACATGGCAACCTGGTGCGACAGTGAAGCGTGAATGCTGATAGTAGGAAAATAGGGGCTTACGTAACGATTGGTTAGTACTCCACCGAGCAATGAGATCGCAGTAAGGAATGATCGCCGTCTTACTCACTGTATCGTAATGTACCGTCCATCTTCGTACATACTGTTAAATAGGTGCTGGAATTTTGGAACGGAGGTTGGCCTGTCTTCGTTGACGGCTGGATCACCGGCTGTTGTGGACGGTATTGCCAGTTCTGGGTCCGCTTCCATCGTCCAGAAAAAGCAAGCTGAACTGGGAGCGAGGAGTGCAGATTGGAAAAATTAAAATTGTCCATGTATGTATCATAACATCTTCACCTCTGATGAACGCCACATACATATTGGATACTTTTGTGACGGCGACAGTCTGGCAGCAGGTATTCTTGAACAATAAAGCGAGCAAAATCAAAGTGAAATGTTGTGGAAAGCTATGAGGTTCAACATGTGAACTCATCTAACGTACGCTGAGGGCAATCTGAACAGCAACCACTATTTCAGGAAAGTGGTAGAGTCTGAGGTACTCTCCTTCAGGCAATTCCACACGCCATATTTCAGTTAGTCAATGTTCGGCCAGTGGAATGTCGTAGCCATCTCTGAAGAACGACAGCTATCACCGGTTGCCTGACGTGCGCGATAGTTCCATATATTGCCCATCATACATGCACTGACTCAGATGGTTGGTAGTTTATTTGTCTTGCTCCTACAGGAGACAGTAGATGTTTTCCAGGGCCACATAAACAGCGGGGAGGTACTTTCCTCAGAAACGTACCTAGGTGTTCTTTGATTCCATGCTAAGCCATTTAGTTTATTTCAGTTTCATACAATGCATTAAAATGTGTCAAATACTACCAGAGCTATTAGTACTAAATGAAACAGGGAAAAAAGTGCAATAAACATGTGTCTGGCAGCACCTAATTTCATCCATTTTCACTTCTGCGTAAGGAACCACAGAACCTTTTAAGATGCCTGTGTATTTTTTTTTTCTTTAGTGAGGTATAAGAGAGAGAGAGAGAGAGAGAGAGAGAGAGAGATACAGAAAAAAGAGATTAAATTCCGCACATGTGAAATGAAATTTAATGGTGAGGCAGAATTTTAGTGCTTACCTATTTTTTATAAGTATTCAGAGTAGCCGCTGAGCTGCACGCAGACAGACACGGGTAGATGATGTGAAATTTTGTTTCAGATTTCTGCTAAGTCAGGCAGGTTCAGACTTAATAAAGCTATCGACAAAAGCATTAGGCTGCTCTCCTTGCCACCACCTGCGTGCTGAGTTACATAATTGCTGACGCGAATGGCATCATCCTTGACGTAGGAAGCTCTCTGATTGGCTGTTTCGTTTTAATGGCCGGTAAAAAAGTAAGCTATGATTAGGAGATTAAAATGTGTATCGGTCTGTGTGTGTGTGTGTGTGTGTGTGTGTGTGTGTGTGCGCGCGCGCGCTTACTGTTTATATACATGGTGTGTGTGCTGTGTTTGCGCGTGCGCACTTACTGTATGTATATATATCAGGCCCTTTCGATACTTTTGAACGTGGCGCAAAATCCAAATCATTCGGATACTTTCGAACACCGTGGCTACATACCGAATGGCCTGTTTCATTTTAATGCCCATGAAAATATTGCACTGCGATTGTCTCTTTCGTTTCAATTCCAATTTCCCAGTAAAAATCTGCACTCTGATTAGTTGTTTCATTTTAATGGCCGGTACAATGCCACTGTAACGTCGTAGAAAGAAGACGTGGCTCCTGACATCACAATGATGACGTCATAGACAGGCGCGTTGCTTTTAACGTCATGAGTAGGATGCACATCTGCACACGTGATGTCAAAAATGTAAACAAACGAGCACAGAGTCGCTATGGCGTTTTCACGACTTACAGCACAGTAAGAAGCATACATTATTATATTTGTAGGCGATTTTCGGGTATGCAGAATGACATATTTAGTACTCAGAGCTCTCATCTTTGACAGCAATAACGGCTCTAACACGCTGGGCACCATGACGGCCAACGATTGTGTGGTCAAAATGGGTACGTTAATCCATGCTGCTTCCACTCTGTGCCAGAGTTGACAACTGGTGTCTTGGGAGTGTTTCTGTAGAGTATGTACCAATCGTATGAATCATTGGAGTGAGAACAGTAGCATTTGCTTAAAAAAATTGCCCGCCAAATTCGAGACGAATATACTCTACCCCAGGTCATAAATTTTCCTTTGGCCCATGAAACGTAGGGCAAGAGAGAATGCATATATTCTTTTCATTCCAGCTCCGTTGATGAAAGAAACAGTGAACTGGGGATATAACACCGATACAGAGTTCCTCCTTAACAGCTGTTTCGGAAGAAGAATGTAGGATGTGATACAGTCTTATACGTCTATATAGTTCGACCACTGTGCTTATCAGGAAAGGGAACGCAAAGATCAGTCCCTGAAGAGCACGCTATGCAGATCGGCTACCTGACCTGCGTGTCGTTTCGATGGGATGAGCGCTCCATTCTGCCATCCATTATCGCTTACGAACCTTGGAGGCGCAACTTCTCTCCCAAGCAGTGCTTCAGTTGGCATCACGAGGTTGAATGCTCCCCATCCCTGTTCTCCCACCGAAGAGAATCTCTGAAAATACTTCCTCTGCGTAGCAATCAGACATGATGACCGCTAAGCTGAGAAGGCGGACTGAGATTAGCTACGGATGAGCTATGTTTGCTTTGGTAACAAGGACTACGGGTAACGTAAACAGTGTCTTTGCCTTACAAACAGTGCTAAAGAATTACCACTTGCCGTGCTAAAATCCTAAGGGGTTATTACGGCATCCGTAAAAAGGCCGCGCGCTCGACACTGTGGCGGGACAACACAGAAGCACGCGACATACAAGGCACGCCAGTACACAGTCACCCGTAACGCTCCATGCGGGCAGAGCTTTTTGGTGTGGTGGCTGTGAGTGATAATTTCATGTGATTTGTACGCAGTATTAGAGTCATAAGAAGGCAGCATGGCACACAGGACTTACGGGGATGACATGGCTAGCGCCTGGACAGATAATAGATCAGCTGTAATCTGTCTTAAGTGTGCTGGGAGTTTTGTATCACTTGTATCTTTAGTGAAGATTCGAGGAGAGAGGATACATTCAAAGGGATAAAGACTAAGCAGCGGCATAGTTATCTCACACTAAATGCCCAAAGACATTCAAGTACTACAGAAGCTGGTTAGAGACTACACGACAGTCTCTGCGTTACACAACGTTCTTCAGGCTGTGTATCATAGGGTTGGAATCATTGCTCTGCGTACCAGGATACCCTCCAAATGCGCTTCCAACATACAAGGGCACCGCATGTACCGGTGAATGTGATGTCTGGCGCACGGTGAGTATACACACGAAGAGTGGCGATGTTGTGTTCACGGGTGAGTCGAATATAACCAGGAGAATGATTCTGATCACCTGTCCATCTGAAAAACCGGTGGGAGACGTCGTAGCCGGCCGCGGTGGTCTAGCGGTTCTAGGCGCTCAGTCTGGAGCCGTGCGACTGCTACGGTCGCAGGTTCGAATCCTGCCTCGGGCATGGATGTGTGTGATGTCCTTAGGTTAGTTAGGTTTAAGTAGTTCTAAGTTCTAGGTTACTGATGACCATAGATGTTAAGTCCCATAGTGCTCAGAGCCATTTGAACCATTTTGAGACGTCGTGTGGCAAGGGGCAAATGTGGAGGGTAAGTACACTCGTCCTGCCTGGAACAGCATCCTCCACGACTACTCGAGTTTCCGAAGGATACTGTGAAGGCTGCGGTTTAAACAGATGACTTCCTGTAACGCTTTGTGAGCCGTTTTCGTGGTACGTTTGGATCTGTGTTGCACCTGCTGTATGATAATAGATGACTTGGGCGCTAGCCTCACCAAGAAAGAGACTCACAGGGATTCTTGTAAGAAATGATCTTTAGCGAGACAAGGAATTCTAGTGCAGCGAGAGCGTGGCTCGTTCATGCTTGATTCGGTCTTACCTACATATTTTGCGGTTTGAGATGATGATACGTTTTGCGTTGTCATTATTTATTTATTTTCACGCTATATTATGCTTTGGCATTGTTTATTTATTTTCTTGGGTGCCTTGGGACCATCACAATCGAGTTACTCGCCCATGAAACGATTCAGCGTATGCGTAATTCACAGTATGCGATAACAAGGCAGCTTCTATAGTAGACACACAAAAGAAACACAATATTGTGTAAGGATTCTCAGATTAAGGTATAAAATTGTTATTTTACGGGGAATCCCTTTAACAAAAATTTGAAAATTTGGTATTTATCGCATACGTTCATCATTTCTGCTTAGCAACGAAGTATTGCACAGAGAAATGGACTGTGCTCATCCTACTCTTTCAACGTTTACGAGAAAGACAGAGCTGGTCCCACTCAAGATAGATGCAAACCACTCCACCATTTTTTCATAGGACATACGCTTGTTTAATCTTAAATCTACAAGTTCTGAACAGCATAACAACAAACTGAAATGCGGGCCAAAATCTCGATATTGGAGGAATTCGTGTGATGGTCAGAAATGATACCGTGCTCCACAGTGACGGACTTTCTTCGCTGTATCTTACTCTTGTTGAATCTCGATGAATTCTCTAGTGTTATCTGGATATGGAGAACGAGAGGGTTATTATTTTATTTTGCTTACATGTTTGTCGTGTGCCGCCCCGCCTGCAGTGGTATGAAATAACGATGAAAATACCTCGCATCTTCTTCTTGCAGCGGTTTAGACCAGGGCCGTCTGCTGAATGCCAAACAAAACTCGAGCATGATGTGCAAGCGCATGCAGGCCGAGGATCGGCATGTCTCAGCGTTGCTCGATCGTTCTCGAAAGTACGCGGTACAGAGCAACATTTCATTTAGAATTGCGATGTGGCACATTTCGGTCAGCACTACCCTCTTCGATTCTGCAGACTCGTGGTGTCGGCGCTCTTTTCTCTTCACTATTTGTTCGTGGTCTGAAGGACGCCCACAGGTCCAGCAGCTGTCTGCACTAAAAGAGGCAGTCTAACGATATATCGTCACAAGCCATTGAAACTGAATGGGAATGACAGAAGAGAGGAATGATACTCCTCAATACCTATTATGCAGTCACATAATCGATAGGTACTGCATATTTACTATGAAACTACATCAACAATATCACGCAGAAAGAATTTAAAGATTTAGTCGACAATACTGCGAGACCTCCGCCATTCTCGTAAACGTCGATCGCCGTTGCGCTTCGGCAGCCGAACGTGACTAGTCTATTCCAGTAGCAGATCTCTCCTCAGGGTAAGACGATAATTTATGAAGTTACGTAACGGATTTTGGATAACGCGATCTGGTATAAAAGGCTCTAAGCAATATAGCAGCGTTTCCTTAAGTATTGTCTAAATCGTTAGTGCGACATGGGATTTAAAATCTACGAAATTAGAGTCAAAGATTGCAGTCTGTAGAACTACTCCATAATCAACGTTGTAGTTTGCAAGAATTGATAATTGTGATTGACAATGCCATCTCAATTAATATACGACAGCTCACATTAACAATGTTCGTTATGTGTTGGCAAGACGTGGAGACGAGTAAGGATCTCAAGTAGCATTGTCGCGATCTTATCATATTTACAGACTCGCGAAGTTGTATGGTAGGCAAGCAGTGATGGCACGGCGAGGAACTAAAAGCGAATGAAGATAATGTTATTATTATGGCAGAACGACCATTCTGGAGGCCGCCGCGTCCAGCCGAACGAATGAATCGTTACGCCTATCTGTCCAGGGCATGTTGCTACAGCAAAGTTTTCTTACCGTGAGCTGCACTGACTGCTGTTGAACAGTAGTGCTTCAGGTGGACGTCCGCCACTGCCCGTCGTGTGGGTGTGCTTTGCTGGTCCCTGCACCTACGATCTGGTCGTTAGTCTGTTCTACTCTGCATCTCCCTGGATCGAATGTCTATTCCGAGTCCCCTAACAGAATCTCCTCTCTTCTGCTCCTTTTCAAGCGTCTGTCCCGTCTCCTGTTGTGCTGTCAACATTGGCCAATAGTATAAATTAATAAAGTCTCTTAGTCCCTCCTCTTCCAATTCCCTTCTTTATTTCTCTTCTCTGATCAAAACGTGGAACGTGCGTGTTCTTTCCGCCCACTCGAGAGAGCTTAGCGAGGAGTAAACTCATTGAGAAGCAATAGATACTGGGAGGAAATATGTGCCAGAGAGAGAAAAATGGATGGAATTCTTTCAATGATAATGTCAGAATTCAAGTAATACCTGTTTAGTCAGTTTACGAGCTGCATTAGTAACTAGAGGATGAGGGAAATAAAAATAGCCGGGAGAACAGAGTTTTATGGTATAAAAAGCACAGCTTTAGAAGGGAAATACAGTACTAACCTGACTATAGTAGATGTTGACAACACTCATCACTGATGTTTTGGCACTTTTGGGCCGTAGTCTGCGGATTGCTGAATGCAGATCGTAGCTGGACTGCTGGAATTGCTGCAATCTCATCCTAAATGTTCTGTTGTAGTTCTAGAAGACTGTGAGGGTTGTTGTGATATACCTTAGACTTGAAGGTTCCCCACACAATGTAACCGCACACTGACAGATCAGGTGAGCTGCGTGACCAGCTAGGGCAGCGATCAGACTGGCCTCTGTTAACAACTGTATCAGGCGTGAAGATTATGTGAACGTGCTCGAGGATTCGGCCGGCTGTATGGGCAGTTGCTCCATCTTGTTGGAAGTAACTGTAGGTTTTTTCCTCCTCTGTTAATGTTGCCACAAATTCACATCCAGTCGTATCCACTCGTCCTATATTTGAAGGATTCCAAGAAATATGTAAGTTTTCGGTTACTTTATATCGATGGTATCCCAGCACACAATATTAGGAATCTACCAGATTGAGACACAATTCGTCCATCATTTGACTGAAATTCAGACATAGCGTGTCTACGTGTCTACGAAACGAATATTTGTTTTGAGGCAAATTCCAACGAATTTTATTCTCATGGAAAATTTTCGTCCTTCAACGTTCAGCTTCAGATGTGTAGCCAGACTCAAGGTGCTTCTGTTCTCCCATTTGGATGAAATATGTAATCAGTGAAGTACAGATATCATTCACGAACACTGTGTTAGACTCTAAGCAAAACCCTGATTGTGTGAAAGACTGATGTTGACTGACTCAGAACTAAGCGTGATGGAGACATAACCTTAAGACCCAGCGCTGGTAAAAATGTATGCAATGGAATAATAAACGCTGTGAAAGTTGGTGGCTCTAGCAGTGAATCTTAAGGAGAGGCATATACACTTTATCACTGAAAAATATTCAATATGATCAGGGAGGCGTCGTCTGATCGAATCAAAGAAATTATTTAAATAAGCTCTTTAATTTACTACAGAAGGGGACGTGAACGAATAAGCATGTAAGTCATGGAACCATGAGAATATTATCTATGAGAAGCAGATAAGTGAACTATCGCTTGGCAAAGTTACTCGGTGGGGGTCAGAATTTGATTATAATCATATGCCTGAATTCGTGAAATTTAACTCGACCTGCCTACACAACAATTACAGTGATTATTTGTCTGACCAATGAAATAAGGAAACCTATGCAACTGAGAATGCTCTGACGAATGTCGGGAAGGGAATTCTGAAATTCTAGTTCGTGATGGCCCTAACACGCCGAAGCTGCAAGCTATGCTACAATTATCAGCGGTGTGGTATAAGCAGACCGTGACACCATGTCTCGCTGCCATCAAGTACGTCACTAGAACCGCTCTGTTGAAGACTCGAAGATTGGACCCACTCTGCTAATGTAGTCTGACGTTCCAGTTGAGAGCAAAGCCTGCGGACCACTGAATCGTTCAGCCCCAAGTTCGAAGATAAAGTCCTCACTTCTAGTCAGTCTGCACCCTTATTCCCACTAAGAATCTCAGCAACCAATCGTCTTAAAGTTATATCGGTCGGCCAGTGGCGTTCTGTTTCCTAGTAACAAAATCTCCCTTCAGAAGATGGGAAACGGTAAAAACCAGTAATCTCGATTTTCTCCGCACTTTTCCGAAAAAGCTTCATGTTGCATGTTACATTCTCCTGACGTCACATCAATTTCTCCAATCGGTGCCCTCTCAAGCAGCAGTTAGCCTCGCATCATTGGCCACGGGGAAGTCTAAAAAACAGTGCCCGAAGCTTTCCGCCAACTCTCTGGTTCTGAATGCTTTTTTCATATCATGGCCCGGACGACTGCCTCCTGCCAACAGAGTATTGGTTGGAACGAATACTTTCAGCTCTGTCGCCCAAAGTCGATATGTTCAATAAACTGCACATTGGGCCAGGCGGAAGTATGACGATAATTAAGGTGACTTTCTCCGTGACAACATGAGGGCAGCTTCTACCTGTCTGTCCCCTGATAGTAGTTTTGTGTAAGCTGTCTTATCTCGCCCCATTGGGGATCGGTTTTGGCATGCTACATTTGCAACTCTACTATCCTGTTTCCTCAGTGCTTAAAATTCACCCAGAAAGATATTGAAATAGCAAGGAACAGGTTCAGTGAAAGCACGTTAAAGAAGGAACTGAAATCAGTGCACACATCAACTGTAATATCATTAATCAATTTGAAGTAGACCCCGTATAACTCAATTCGCATACGATTGAATTATTTTATCAAATATCCCGCTTGCTCAGAAGTTTTGCACAGGAGGTGTCACATTGAAGAAAGGTGGTGGAGGACAAAGAAGCAAAGTTCCCAGTGAATGGGGCAAGTTTATGTAGTTAACTCCTAATATCAATGGCTGAATAGAGGGTAACAAACACAAGGTATCATTTCCAACCCGAACATGGAAATAAGGGTCCCAAAGCAAACAAGAGACATTCATCTACAGGGAAGCCACCTGACACATTCATCCTTATAGCTAGTCAGGTTGTTGAGAGCAATTGCTAGATTCTGCTCCTCATTCCCGGATCTACGGAGGAAGGGGGCGAGCGGAGTTTCAAACAGAGCGTAGCACACAACGCGTGCTGTTCTATCGATTATTCATTTCATTTTGAAACACATCCCAGTTGGTTTCTGAACACATCCTAAGCTGATTTGTGAACGCAATCCTAAGCTGGATTTTGAACGTGTGCATAGCGTACGTGATTTCCCTGCCAAGGGAATTCCCGTTGCATCAAGAAGAAAATCTTTCGTGCAGGCAAAAGGAGACAGGGCTACACGAACTGAGCCCAATAAACACGAACGATTGAACGTCAACCGCCGATATCGCTGTTTGTTTATGTGGTTGATTGGGTGTGTGAATAGTCAGCGTCATCATAATTATTAGTGAAATTCATAGTGTTGCGTTGTGTGCAGTCGATGGCTTTGGAATGCACAAATAGAGTTAAACTTCCGTAGTGGAAGTAAACGATTAACAGGAATGGCAGGTAAGAAAGATTACATAATATATTATCTTACCGTTATAATAGTCCAGTAAAATAGCCCCAAAACGACATGAAATGTATCCAAGAAAATGAAATTTTGGCAGAAAACTACACTAGTAAACAGGCTAAAATAAAAAGTGCTTGTCTGATATTAATATAAAAGACATATACATATACACATACGATCATGATTTTGTATGTAAGACCAATTCGTCAGGGTTGAAATATATGTTTGTTTATATTTGTAGGCAGTAAAGGGCAAATGATGAATGCACCAAGGAAAAAACTTTATAGGGCTCAAAACAGAAAAAGAGCTAAAGATAAAACCGAAGAAGTAAATAAAACGGCTTCTAAGACGGAAAGATGGCTTTATGAAGTAGGCACATCATTAAGTTCCACTGATACTTACGATACTACTATTTCAGGTATTTCGGGTAATTCCTGTAATTTGGAGATTCAAAATAATGCTCCCAAATAGTCGAAGCTACAAGGTTCAGATGATGCTAAAAAATCTTCATCGTCGGTATTATCTCAGCAGGAAAATCTCGCTAAGGTAATATCAAATGACCTATTGCACTCGAGTAACAATGACAAAATTGTAGATCTAATGCATCCAGACATATGGCCGGACAACGAAAGAATTACAGCTGAACAAAAATCATTCTTCAGCAAACAAACTGCATTAATAAACAATAAACAAACAAATAACAAGACGTAATGTCCACTGAAGGGAACGGTACGTATTTGAAACATCACATGTGGTTCGGAACAAAGGCAGATAACGAAAACTTAAAAAATTCTGACTTATTTATTCTAAAACAAGAAATGCAACTTGCTGTACAGCCTGCAAGCTGTACGACAGCACTTCTTCACAAGCCTCGTGAACAAAGGGTACCATTAACTGGAAAAAGGCTTCAGAAGATTATCTGAGCATAAGCACCACAAACACGTAAAGAACGTTTTATCAAATAAAAAACCCGTCTGCAGCGAATGAAATCGTGTCAGGGCATCCATCGTGACAGCGAGCGATTAATTCACTCTGAGAAAGGAAAATGGAGACATATTCTACCTGTAGTAATGGACGTAATCACGTATCTTGCCACCAACTGTCTCTCTTTTAGAGGTTCTAAAGCGACACTCAATGATCTCATTGTAAATTTTCCTCATCCAAGACAAAGAAATTTCCTTGATTTGATAACACTGCTCGCCAAATACAATCGTACTCTCAAGTACCACATAGACACCTAAAAAAGGGACAATTATGCTATTTGTCGAAGACAATGCAGAATGAAATCATCGGTGTAATGGCAAACCAAGTTCGAAATACCATTATGAATGCGTTCAAGAAGACCAACTATTTCACCGTCATGTTCGACTGCACTTCAGATGTACCGTATGTCATATAGAACAACTGAACCAGGTGATTCGTTATATAAAAATAACAGAAACTTCATGTGAAATAAAGGAAAGCCTTATGATCTTATAGAAGTTCACGTAAGGACTGGGGAATATGCCACACAGCAATTCTAGGAAAACTAGAAGCTGATAGTTTGAATGTGAAGAATGTCGTCGACAGTCTTACTATAACGGATCTAACATGGCCGGTATATACAAAGGAGCTCAGTCCAGAGTTATGGAAATGAACGAGCTGGCAGAGTTTGTGCCATGTCTTTCAATTTCGTGGGTGTGCGTTCAGTGTCGTCATGTGTCAGAAGCAGTTAGCCTATGTGGGCTTGTACAAATTCTTTATTGTTTCTTTGTTTGATCCACTACTCGTGGAAAATAGTGCAAAAGTGTACAAAATCCAACATAAAAAATGTAGTCAAACAAGATGGTGTGCTGAACACCAAGCTATTACAGCTCCATTAAAAATTTACCGGAAGTTGTCAAAGCTCTGGAAGAAATTGCAGAACTTTTCCTTGCCGCAGAATCTAGGTACCAAGCCGCTCATATACTACACGCGGCGATGAATTTTAAATTTATCCTCAACTTAACAATTCGGGCTAGTATTCTTCCAGAGATTAGTAGAGTGAACGTCGAAATACAGAAAGAGGACGTTATTATCTCGAGTTCTGTGACACTACTGCCAAGTCTTACAAGTCTCACAAGTCAAACTTCTTACAAGAAATGAGAAAAACCATTCATTGTATCAAAGAAGCTACACCTGTAACAAAGTGGTGGGAAATCGAGACAGTCTTCAAAAGCAAACGAACTTCCAGAAAGAAAAGGCAACATGATGAAATCTGTGAGGTCGAATCATTAACACTACGTCCAGTTGAGTTATTTTACAAAGATATAAAAGTAGAATTTGACAAAATTTTCACACAAATTGGAACAAGGGTAGACAGTGCAAAGGAAAATTCGCCTTCCTTAGTATCCACGCGTTTTTCAATATATAGACTGAGGATCTACAGAAAAATTCAGCCGATCTAGCATGAAAATATTCGAAAGACTTGAATGCAGTTGATTTTTGCCAGAAACTCGCCGTATTCAGAAAGCGAAATTAACGAAAAATCAAGTAAATTCGACCTGTTTACAATATATGTGCAAGAATGACTTGCAAGAAGTATTTCCTAATGCTAACATAGCTTAGAGGACATATTGCACATTATCGACGACATCTGCCAGCTGTGAGTGAAGCTTCAGTAGGCGCAAAATAATGAAAATTAGAGAAGGTCTCGTCAGGAAAGCCAAGGCTGGCCGACGCTGCAATCCGTCAGCAGCCTAGGCGTCAAGAATAACCGAGGGAGCGGAAATCTTCTGCCAAATCGCCGCCATCCTGTACTGAGCTGCGAGAAGAGAAAATAATAATGAGCACTGAGTATTTCCAGACTGTTTGTCTGGTGCCTCCAGGCGTCCGTCCAACCACAACCAGCTACTGACCCTCCACAATGGCGTCTACAAATGGGTACCAGTAGGCATCGACCTCCACACAATGAACTGTAAGTTGGGGAATATACATTTTATCATTGAAAATTATTAAACGTAATCAGGGATGCAAAAATGATTTAAGTGTTCCCTTTAGTTTAAAAAGACATAACAGGCAAGCAAATAATCAAGAATATAAATAACTCATGGAATCATGAGAATTACAAACATGGAATATTAACTACGAGAAGTCGACAGGTGAACTATCGATTCCCAAATGAACTGCGTCGGGGTCGGAATTAGCTCATAATCGTGCAGGTATACCTATTCTCGAGAAATTTTACTCGACCTGCCTACATGTAAATTACAATGATTGTCTGACCAGAGAAATTAAGAAGCTCATGCAACTGAGAATGTGCTAATGAATGTGTGAAATTGAACTCAACACGATTATGCACTTGTAGTTCACGATGGTCCTAACATGTCGAAGCTGAAAGTTATGGTCACCATTATGAGCAGTGCGATATGAGTGACACCGTATCTGGCAGTCATCAACAACTTTGCTGGAAACGCTCTATCAAGGACTGGAAAACTGGTCCCACTCTGATAATGGAGTCTGCCGTTTCAGTTGAGAACGAAGTCTGCGGCGTACCGTTGTGTTCAGCCCCAAGTTCAGAGACGAAGTCCTCATTTCTGGTCGATAAAGAACTGACTGCACCTTTCATCCCACTACAATCTCGAGAACCAGTAATTTTATAGTTATATCGGTCTGCCGACGACGTAATTGTTTCCTAGTCACAGAATCTACCTCTAGAAGAGGCGAAACGTTAATATCAATAATCTCGATATGCTCCTCACTTTTCTAAAAAAAAAAACTTTGAACTCCGTTTTACATCCTCGTGACATCACATCAATTTCACCAATCTGGTCCCTCTCAAGTATCAGCTAACCTCGCATCTCAGAGCAACTCTGTAACAAGTAAGAGCTGTTTTTCTGTGTTCCTTGGACCGCCTGGAGATGTTTATCAGCTGACTGTAGTTTTCTTAGCATGTCCCAGACGTCTACCTCCAGCCACCAGAGTTCTGTCATCTGGAAGGAATGCTTTTATTTTGGCGGTCCTAAGTGGATAGAAACAATAAACTGTACAGTAGGCTGAGCTTCAGTATGAACCTAGCCAACGTCAGTTTCCCAAAGACAACACAAGGGCTGCTTCCACCTTTCCATCCCCCGCTAACAGTACTGTGATGGTCGCATTTCCTCACCCATAGGAGTCGGTCTCAGCGTACCACAGTGGGTGACTCTCCTGTCCTGTTTTCCATCGCTTCTCAGCTTTAAAGCTTACCCAGAAAGCAAGTGAAATAGCCAGAAACAGGTTAAGTTAAAGAATGTTAAAAAAGGATAAGAAATCAGTGCATACAATCACGCTATCTAGCTCAGTTCGCGTGTGGTTCAATTATTTGATCAAATACGAATGAAAAGAAACGAGCCATACGGCTTGCCGCTTTTCAGCTAATGCATATTCTGTATGAAATATACGAATAATGCAAGTACCTCTAACAGGAAGATGAAAGGGATCAGAGTGGGGTACTTCGTGAAACTCATGAAAGGTCGTTATGGCTGCGTAATTGAGTGACAAGACAGTGCTGCAGACTTTGGCTTCATAAAAACAACCCGGAAATCTCTTTCAAGTGATACAGGGAAGATAGCGATGAAGTTACAATGTACACAACGAAGTGATAACCTGCATCTGCTGAAAAAGTCGTCCTCGCTACTGAAAACATTCCATGGTCGACATAATGGAATAACTCTTGTTCCCAGTAACTTGTTGTGTACTCTCTCTTGTTCCACGATTTTTTATGGTAAAAAATGAAAATTTCTGGCGGTATAAGGTCTTGAAGGAGTAATGCTTGCCAGACACATGATTTTAAACTGCTTCTGTTTATTTAACTAAGTTAGTAGTCCTACACAGAATAAGAAAACACAATCGACTGTGATATGTCTACTTTGGATTTTTTTTTGTAGGTTGCTTAAGTCGTTAATGTATGTAAGTAAGTCAAGTAGAAACTGAAGAGCAGCTGGCCGTAGTGTCATAGCTGCTTTTCTTAATGTAGAACGCACATGAGCAGTATAAAAGATAGTATGGAAAAATTTTATGTGCCATGCCAATGCTTACTTATAGACTACCACTCTTCACTTTGGAGCGGTTACCATGAGCTTAGGATTTTACCGTATAGTACAAATTATTTATCTAACAAATAAATATTCATTTACGATCGTAAGCTCCTAATCTCAAAGTATGTTCTACCACTTGTATAAAGTTACCCCTATGGATTTAGTACGCCCTGTACATGGACAAAACGTTCTACATGTTTGTATGTACTCTGTTGTACGCTTGGCTATATACCAGTAAAAATTTTCTCGGTGTGAATAAGGCTTCGCAAAACTACGTACGCTACGAAGCGGTCTCGAAATAACTCCGTATCAATTATTTCAATCTGTATGTAACTGCTTGAGGCGTGCTTGGTAAAATTTAGGTGTAATTTTCCACCTACATTATACCTTTCTTTCGAAGGCATGTTATCTGCGCATATTAAAACAGTGCAGTTAGAATAAAATGATGCAGTTGCTTTTATCATGATTTTTGTTATTCTGTCCATTTTGTCTTTATTTTGTGTGTGGTGGTATTGCACGGCACTGAAACACGTAAGATCACCATGTATAGCTTCGAGATAATAGCTTCGTTAATAGTGTGACAAATAGATTAATATCAACTGGCGTATAACAATGGCTTCCGGAGGAGAGTCGATGAATGAGCAGGGGATGTTTGTTAGGGGAAAAAAATACGAAGAAGTGAGTTTAAATGAATACATCCTCCGTCCGTGAAAGAACCGCGAGGCGGTATTCTCTCATGCATTTAGCGACCACCAAATTTCTCACTGGCTTAAAAAGTCGTCGGACGATGTCGGTGGGCGGCGTTAAAGGAATACATCTTTCGCCCGAAAATATATCCCGCCAGTACAGCTACACAGGCTTCTTGAATTTCCGGTAAGGCCCTGCGGAAGACGCCTTTTGTGTTATACGTAGTGTAAATACGTTTTACAAGACAAATATAAACGAGCTGTCCCGGGGAGCTGTGGGCAACACCCGCGATTACTCATTAGGAGCGTCCAATATGTCTGCCGCCTGTGTGGCCCTTATTAATGGACCTGTCCTCGCGACATCTCGCTTCTGCGCATGCGCAGATGTTATCCGGACGCTGGCGCGTCTTGCCGGATTGTAGCTTCGTGAAGAATAGACCCCGCGTTACACTTTCTCCGGCCGTTCATAAATTATACAGTCGCCAGATCGCGTTGCCCTGCGCCCCTGAAACTGTCCGTTCTGTCTATGCAAATAATATTTGGATTGCCCGATATGTTGCCATTCGTGTTGCGTTTTCGACGACTCATAAATTGCTTTATCGGACGATCGGGCGCCGCTACCGGTTTAATCGTGGCGGCCGGCAATAAGAACGTGACCGAGCGCCTCACACACAACGAGTCCCGCCGGACTCGACCATTAGCTCCCTGGGCGCCCGCACACGGGAATACTCGGCCGCGATCGGGAACAACTTGCTCCATTAAAAGTTGTGCGCCCGGTCTCGCGCTATTTTTAACCGAATTAATTGCGTTTATTGGCCGAGCTGGACGCGAAAATTACGCCTTCGCGAAGTTATCGGGAGCACTGCACTTAATTAGAAAAACAAATTTAATATTCAAATTAGAACGGACGAAATTAAATGGAAAGGATAATCATCGCGACTAATTGATTCCTAAGAGGAGTACTTCGCTTATTTAACCGTTCACTATTGACACTTAAAAAAGCGTTTGCATTTCACGAACATTAAACGGTATAGTGCGAAGCTCAGCGCTTCTTCGCTATGGGTGTAACATTGTGTTACATGACACATATATGGTTTGGTTGTGTCACTCTCAGCATGAATTTCCTAAATTCACTTGAAGTTACTCTTAAATTTGCTTGTGTCTGTGTGTAAGACTAATTGGACATCTTACCTATTTGTGAGCAATACGTCATATTTATTTATGCTGAAGGTTAGCATACATATCCTGTACCACGTGTCGATACTGTGCATGTCTTCCTGTGTTTTCTTACAGTTTTCGAGTGATGCGGTACCCAGTATACAACAGCACCATCTGCAAAAAGTTTCATGGAAATTCCGACATTATTCACTAGGTCATCTGTATACAGGGCTATTACAAATGATTGAAGCGATTTCATAAATTCACTGTCGCTCCATTCATTGACATATCGTCACGACACACTACAGATACGTAGAAAAACTCATAAAGTTTTGTTCGGCTGAAGCCGCACTTCAGGTTTCTGCCGTCAGAGCGCTCGAGAGCGCAGTGAGACAAAATGGCGACAGGAGCCGAGAAAGCGTATGTCGTGCTTGAAATGCACTCACATCAGTCAGTCATAACAGTGCAACGACACTTCAGGACGAAGTTCAACAAAGATCCACCAACTGCTAACTCCATTCGGCGATGGTATGCGCAGTTTAAAGCTTCTGGATGCCTCTGTAAGGGGAAATCAACGGGTCGGCCTGCAGTGAGCGAAGAAACGGCTGAACGCGTGCGGGCAAGTTTCACGCGTAGCCCGCGGAAAATTGGCTCATGCCACAACTGGAGACCGACAGCGCCAACTTCATCTTTCAACAGGATGGTGCTCCACACCGCACCTCCATCATGATGTTCGGCATTTTTTAAACAGGAGATTGGAAAACCGATGGATCGGTCGTGGTGGAGATGATGATGAACAATTCATGTCATGGCCTCCACGCTCTCCCGACTTAACCCCATGCGATTTCTTTCTGTGGGGTTATGTGAAAGATTCAGTGTTTAAACCTCCTCCACCAAGAAACGTGCCAGAACTGCGAGCTCGCATCAACGATGCTTTCGAACTCATTGATGGGGACATGCTGCGCCGAGTGTGGGAGGAACTTGATTATTGGCTTGATGTCTGCCGAATCACTAAAGGGGCACATATCGAACATTTGTGAATGCCTAAAAAAAAACTTTTTGAGTTTTTGTATGTGTGTGCAAAGCATTTTCAAAATATCTCAAATAATAAAGTTATTGTAGAGTTGTGAAATCGCTTCAATGATTTGTAATAACCCTGTATAGGGTGATACCGTGATGATGTCACAACTTTCAGGGACGATGGAGAAGGGTAAAAAAGTGTGAATGTGTCAATTTGACGTAAGGGACCCTGGTCCGGAAACGACCGAACCGAAATTTATAAGCGAAAATCGTTCTGATATCTCTGACAGTGGTCCTCTTCTGCTGCAAGCTCATTGCTTTCTACATTCTGGGAGGAGTCAGTACAGGCAAAAACAAAAAATAAATATATCCAGGAAACGTATGCTCCAAAATGCATAACTTTAGAGGTATGAGCACTTGTTCTCCAAATTAGATGTGTTTCACAGTAGCAAAGACGAACAAGTAATCATAGCTCTAAAGTTACGCACCTTACAGCCCGTTTTTATTGGACTTCTTTTGTTTGGTTCTTACTTCTTCCTTTCGAAATATGTATAGTAAAGAGCTTGCAGTAGATGAGATCTACTGTCAGAGATATTAGAATGATTTCCATTCATAGATTTCGATTCGGTCGCTTCCGGGAAAGGTCCTGTAATCTAAACCTCGTTAAGTTACTTTTCTCCATCATCCTTGAAAGTTTGTAACATCGTCACGCGAACACTCTGTACATTATGAAAAGTAATAGTCCTGTAACACTCCCTTTGAGTACGTACGAGAAGTTGCTTTTACGTGCGAAGATTTCTCTCTGTTATGAACAACATGCTGTGTTCTGTTTGCTATAAATTCACACATTTGGTCTGATATTCTGTACGCTCTTATTTTTTCAGTAGGCAGAAGTGTAGAACTGTATCGAATGGCTTCCGGAAGTCAAGGAAACCGTGATCAACCGGGGTGCTGGTATCTACTCCTTTTGGGTTCCATCGAGGAATAGAGCGAGCTGGGTTTCGCACGATCGTTGTTTTCAGAATCCATGTCGATTCCTATAGAGGAGATTTTGGCCCTCTAGAAGTTTTATAACGCGAGAGCGTAAAATATATTCAAAAAATCTACAACGACTGACGTCAAAGATATAGGCCTATAGTTTTGTGCCTTCCGTCTATGACCCTTCCTAAAAACGGGAATGACCTGCGGTATTTTCCAATCACTTGGAACGCTTCATTTCTCGAGCGACTTACAATACACATCATCTACGTCTACATCTGCATGGATACTCTGCAAATCACATTTAAGTGTCTGGCAGAGGGTTCATCGAACCACCTTCACAACTCTCTGTTATTCCAATCTCGTATAGCGCCCGAAAAGAACGAATACCTACATATTTCCGTACGAGCTCTGATTTCCCTTATTTTGTCTTGGTGATAGTTTCTCCCTATGTAGGTCGGTGTCAACAAAATATTTTTGCACTCGGAGGAGGAAGTTGGTGATTGGAATTTCGTGAGAAGATTGCTCCGCAATGAAGAACGCCTTTGTTTTAATGATGTCCGTCCCAAATCCTGCATCATTTCAGTGACACTCTCTCCCCTATTTCTCGATGATACAAAACGTGCTGCCCGTCTTTGAACTTTTTCGATGCACTCCGTCAATCCTATCTGGTAAGGATCCCCCAGTATTCTAAAACAGGACTGACATGCGTAGTGTAGGCAGTCTCCTTAGTAGATCTGTTACGATTCCTAAGTGTCCTGCCAATAAAACACAGTCATTGGCTAGCCTTCCCCACAACATTTCCTATGAATTCCTTCCAATTTAAGTTGTTCATAATTGTAATTCCTAGATATTAAGTTGAATTTAGGGTCTTTAGTTTTGACTGATTTATCGAGTAACCGAAGTTTAACGGATTCCTTTTAGCACTCTTGTGGATGACCTCCCACTTTTCGTTATTTAGGTTCAATTGCCAATTTTAGCACCATACAGATATCTTTTGTAAATCTTTTTGCAATTTGTTTTGAACTTCTGATGACTTTACTAGTCGATAAACGTCAGTGTCATCTGCAAACAACGTAAGACGGCTGCTCAGATTGTCTCCCAAATCCTTTATTTCGATAAGAAACAGCAAAGGACCTATAACACTACCTTGCGGAACGCCAGATATCACTTCTTTCTTACTCAAAGGCTTTCCGTCAGTTACTACGAACTGTGACCTCTCTGACAGGAAATCACGAATCCGTCACATAATTGAGACGAAGTTCCATAAGCACGCAATTTCACTACAAGCCGCTTGTGTGCTACACTGTCAAAAGCCTTCCGGAAATCCAGAAACACGGAATCAATTTGAAATCCCTTGTCAACAACAGTCAACACTTCATGCGATTAAAGACCTAGTTGTGTTTCACAAGAACGATGTTTTGTAAATCCGTGTTGACTATGTGTCAATAGACCGTTTTCTTCGATGTAATTTACAATGTTCGAACACAATATATGTTCCAAAATCCTGTTGCATCTCGACGTTAAATATATGGGCCTGCGATTTAGTGGATTACTCCTACTACCTTTCTTGAATATTGGCGTGACCTGTGCAGCTTTCCAGTCTGGGGACGGATCTTTCGTAGAGCGAAAGGTTGTATATGATTGTTAAGTATGGAGCTATTGCATCAGCATACTTTGCTAGAAGACGAGGAAGAAGAGTCGTATTGGTATCCGATCAGGTCAAGTGGCCTTTCCCTTGCTGAGAGATTTTAGATGCTTTCCGTGGCCAATTATTTCGATATCTGTCTTCTGATGTTCGTGTTTCCTCATGGAAACAGTTTTGGAAAAAGAATCTTTTATTTCAGCTTCCTCCATTTCTATGTCATAACAACCACAGAGTGTCGGGACAGATGGATGGACACGTTTACTGATGTAACATAAGATGAACACTGCTTTGGAATTTCTATCACATCGGCAGAGAGGTATTACTATCGAATGCACTGAACACTTCACTCATGGAACTCCTTATGCTAACGTTTGCCTCGCTCTGTTTTCGTCTGTCTGTGAGGTTTTGGCTCCGTTTCAATTTGCATTGAAGCTCTTCTTGATTCCGTAGCTGTTTGCTAACGCAGCTGTCCAACCAAGGCGGGTCTTCCCCATCCCTGACAACTTTGCTCATACCTTTCTGAGGCGTATTGTACAATACTCTTAACCACTGTCCACTCATGCTCAACATTTTCCGTCCTTGGGATGGGTTTTTCACGTTACCGCTCAGATAGTCTGAAATGTGTTTTTTCTGCTTTTGCTAAGCTGAAATGTCGTCGTATCTTTCTTTACATTCCTGTTTACAGCCATATTCAGTGATGCTGTAACGGTTCCTGTTTACAGCCATATTCAGTGATGCTGAAACGGTCTTATGGCACGGTTTCCCCGTTCCACGCTCAGTCAAAAAGTTCAGAACTGTTGGTGACCAGGAGCTCACATGAATGAATCAGTTCTCTGTTTAGCTGTTCAAGATAATTTTCGGATAAGACTGTTTATAAGCGAGACTAGTTCTGGGACCTCTAGATAGACGCTGCTGCATTTAACTAACTTTCTTCTTTTCAGAATGTTAGGGTTCACATCAATTAGTTCTCTGTCACAGGCAAAATGACTGTCAGAGTATATTAGTGTTGTCGTTTTTACTGTTGTTAACAGGCCTTCTGGGGTATGTCAAGTGTGTGAACAGGACCGGATGTTGAATGATCACTGCGAAGGACATGGAGATGCCACATACTCGGGTGAGACAGCGTTATCAGCTCCTTATAGGGAATGAAAGGGGTCTGGTTGTGAGCCTCCATTCGGCCGGCTGGTCGTATCGTGCAATATTCAGATCTGTTGAACATTCGGATGTGACAGTTGGCCAATGTGAGATTCATGGAAACCTGAGGATAGACATAATCGTCGTTTAGGATCCGGTCGACTACTTCTGACCACATCATGCAAATTCACATCTGCGCCTGCCATCTGGGAAAAGTAACATACTCACTGCAACATTCTGTGTGATTCCGTGCCATTTGTCGAATACTAAAAGCAGCCGGCCCAGGGAATTACCGTCACATCGTAGGCTGCAAACGTGTCCTCTCTTGGATATTTAACGTTTTTGTCAACCATTGTAGTCCGTGGTTGTGACGTCTCCTACACATTTTGTCTGATGGGACCCAGAATTTTTCTCAAAATAGTTATTTCTCTGGCCTCACGTTTTCCCCGTTATACCATCATTGTTCATTGTAAGCGTCACCCTCACTTTAGTGTCTTTGTTCGAATTACACTGAAGTAGTGTCTAATTGAGGTGTTTACGGATATCGGTCTCGTATTTTAGATGTCTAGTTAGTTGGTAGGCCATTACCAGTTTGTTGACGCGTGACGCGAAGGCCTGTTTTTCTGATAGTTTAGTCTCTATCCATTCACTTAATTATTTAAACTTTTTGCTTTTTCCTAATCCGTCCTCTAGTATTCGTGTCGCTGATTTTATGTTTGACATAAAGTGCGTCTTCTCAAAGGTGACTTGAAAACCAGCCTTGGCTGCCCGCAGCTTCAGTTGGTGTCCACCTGGGTATGTCAGTGGTCGTCATAGAAGGTTGCCATGCGGAGGACCCGTGTTCGATTCCCGGTACTACCAAGGATTTTTCCTTGGTGGGAGGACTGTTACGGGGTGCACTAAGCCTCGTGATGGCAACTGTGGTGCTACGTGACCGACTGGTAGTGGTTCCACGGTTTTAAAAGCTTACAAAACGGTCGGGAGAGTGGTGTGCGGATCACATGCGCCTCCGTACCACATCCGCGTGACGCAGCAAGGCAGAGGATGACTAAGCGGCCAGTAGACATCTCTTGGGCCTTTACTATCTGGCAAACAGCCCCTAATATTCGGTTGGCTAACATGTTTCGCTGCTATGTATATAGGGTTTGATGAGATCACTAGATCATTTTCAAAGGCTAGACAGTCGATTGCAAGGTTCATATACGTGTAGCCTAGTTTTAACCCATTTTTTAACCCTATAATAAGCATATTTTTTTCCGCCATTCTCGGATGATCTATTCTAAAAGAGCAGAAGAGATAGTCCCTCTGCATGTCTCACACCTGTCCTCTGAACTTCACTTTGCGGGTGGTTTTGGTCAGGGTTTTCTGGACAGCAGCTTCCGTCTGGTTATCTAAGCCAAATTCTTCAAGGATCTGAAATAGCGTTTTCGATCAATTGAGTCGTCCGCCTTATTGAATTCGTCGATTTTCCAGTTCCTGAGTTTCAAATATGAAAAAATCGACTTCGGATTCATAAGCTCCTCGGCACATGATCGTCCCTTCCTGAATCCCCCTTGGTGCTATACTAACCAACTGTGGATCGATGTCTCCTTCTGCCGTATGCTTTGAGCCTTTGAGAGGAGCTTGCAAATTGGTAGTAGGAAAGAAATGTCACGATAGTTGTACACATCTGTTCTGTTCCCATCGCTATGTATTTGAGAAATTATGGCAAAGGTCCACTCACTTGGAAGGTTTTCAATGTCCCATATCTCTTGAATAACTGCAAGAAGTTTATTGATTGCCTTATCCCTTGCTTTCTTTCGCAATTCAGCAATTACACCCAGTGACTTTTTGTTCTTCAGTGCTTGGATGATCTTCCCAATCTCTTCCTTCGTATGTGGAGACGAAAGTGCGTGGATGTTTGGATTGCTTTCATAAACGAATACGGTCTCTCTAGCCTCGCAGTTGAGGGGATATTTAGAATAACTTGCTAGAATCTGACAATTATCTCGTCACTGAGGGCTTTTTTCTCTTCGGAATCTTTGAACTGAAAGTTGGGGGATTGATTTGTTCAGACTGTGTTTCAAGTTTTAAAAGAAGTTATGTGTGCTGTTTCTCTGAAGTCTTGCTCAGTCTATACCAACAGATTTTCCTTAAACGGACGCTTCAACCTGAGGAAGATCTTTTATTCAGGTTTTCACGCTTTTAGGAAGCTGACCCTGTTCACTTCTTTTTCTGGCGATTTGGTTCCTGCCAAGTTCTTGCCTTAGCCGTACTGCTGCATCTCATTCAGTACCACACCAAGCATACTTTCTTGATTACGTAATTGGTACAATCTCCTTAGCTGCTCTGACTCCACTACGCAACACAATTAAAGGGTCACTTTCCCGAAGCCTCGTAATTGTCGCCTATTGATACGCAGAAGTTTGAAATTTTGGATGAGAGGTGCCTAAAATCTTCCTCTGTAAAGGTACGAAAGCGTGGCGCCCTGCGCGGTCAACCTTGGGTTCGATGACGTTTCAAACAGCAAGATGTCTACCCTGCTTTAAAAAGACTAGAGCTCAGAAATTAACGAGAAGCGTAATGTGGGTTAATGTTGCTACATTGGCACCAAAATTCACCGGAATCCTGCCCAACGCCACCGTAGACGAGTCACACAATGGGGAAGTCATCGCACCTCCTCTTACCCACATTTCATCCCTCCATTTGACGCCTCTGCGGTTGACGAGGCCAGAACCGCAACGTCCAGCATTGAAATCAAGCTGTTTTCTTAAGGGTGGCCGAGGATAACATTCCAGACACACAGCTGCTCAGAATTGGCACGAAATGGCCTCTGGGGGTGGCACAAAGATCATCAACGAAATCACCCCTTTTCTTAGGGCATTTGTAACGCCGGAAATGCATATCCTACTATTTTTATCTATTGCACTATAATTTCTTTTCCTTTATTTTGTTACTTGAAGATATGACGTTTCTGTGTCTTTGTATATTGTAATTGTTTTACTATTTGTATATATATATATATATATATATATATATATATATATATATATGCATTTATGTCGATGTATGTTTGTTTTGTGAATATTATTTGTATTTATACGCTGGGTCTGGCCTAGGGAAAATCGAACGAATACATCGATAGGTCGTGTAGAGAACCAAAGTGTTTAGGATCTTTGGTAGTGTTAACTCTGTCGCGTGGAAAGCGGGCAGAGGAGAGTCTGGCTGGCGTGGTGCAGTGGAGCAGGTGTGTTGTGTGACGCTCCCGCGAGTTGCCGCGCTTTCGGGGTTGGGCAGCATGTAATTGCGCTCGACTTGCTATGATAGTTTCTGACACGGTGTCGCGGACGGGAAGCATTAGCTGGCGCACATCAAGAGCCCGTTTCGCCTGGTGACCGTGTCGAGAAGAAGGCGCGCCAACATCCAGCTTCTGCAACAGCGACGGCCGACAATGAGTGACTGTCGCCACCTCCTCGATCGACGGCTTCAAACCTTCAATCAACTAACAAGGAAGACTGGAAGCACGTAAAGTTTTAGAACTGTATGGCAGACCTCAGCTTTTCAAACTGTTCCATTTTCATAACTGAATTACAGCAACGTAGCATGAACCTTTGTTGCTCATTGTCCCAATTGCATTACCAAGCGGGGTCCCTTCCTTTTCCGGAATGAACCCGAGTGTCGTTGAAATTCAAACGCCAGCATCATTCGATTTCACTGCTTTAATTTCAAAGTTCAGTTAAGGTATTCATAGCTGGCTACTATATTTAGATTACACAAGCACAAATTAAGAGTGCGAGTTTTGTTACCGTATTTTAGCTTACCTGTGACTGCAGCTCAGCTTGGTACGTACTAAATTTTACTATTGTTAATTGTTCAGAATCATTTAATTCAAGTTCAAAGTTAAATCTCTCATTTCTAAATTGCGTAGATTCAAGTAGCTTTTGAAATGAATGTTGAGGTAGCCCAAGACTAACCGTATTTTACTGAATTTCGATGTGCTTCAGAAAGAAAGCTCACTATTAACTTCAGTCACTAAATTAACTTTCGATTTTCCAGTTTTATTAATTCTTTTGCTAAACTAAGTCAGAGTGTAGCGAAATTTATTACTTCTGACAAACTTTCAGTTTTCACACTAGACGTGTCATCCTTCAGTTGCCACGCTTATGGTGCTAATTATATGTGTAATAACCTTTCTTTTTCAGTTACTATAGTAATTGCCCATAGGACTGGCGACCGTAATTTCCCCCAAATCTCAAATATTTAATTACCGCTAGTTAATTGTTAACGTAACGGCCACACATTTACTTTCTTTATTAACTTTACCCCTTTTCAAAATTAATTTCCACCAGTTTCATTTGCATTTTTCCTTTCATTTAGATGTAACCCTTTCCGCCCTCTTTACCGACAGATTAACTTCGGTGACGATTGCTTTTCCCAAATTTCCATTAGGTACACGCGGTTTAATTTTTCACTGTCATTAAGGTCGATAAGTGAGGAGGAGGTTACACGCTGATTTTGACAGATTTCGCGGTCAAAAACGACAGCTCGCAGTGCAGTGCGAAGAGTAATCTTTGACAATCCTGACACCCTCGGACGATTCTACCTTTCTCTAACGACATCGTGCGCCTGCAACGCCATTTAGCATGATCACACCCATTTGCAGCGTAGCGCGACCGTAGTTTTTGTTCTGGTTACAGGATGCAACCATTAGGGACCGTTCGAAACCATTTGACGAAATTTGAACCTGACCGGAGCAGCAAAGGACGTTTATACTTTGTCATTCCTCTTGTTTCGTGCTCTCCTACGGTATGATCTCGGAGAGGGGGGGGGGGGGGGATGCATAACAGTGATATATGCGTGAATAAAATGACAAAAGGCCTCTAGAAGACTACCCACTTCGGCACCGCTCTGTCCCGTTAAAAATGTACCTACTGTAATCTCTCTTTGTAGGCGTTAACGCAACTTCCTAAAACAGATTCTAATGAGCTCTGTCGACTCACGTGGCACGTCTCGGGATTGGTTGCAGTTAGCCATTTCTTTGAAATGTTGAATTGCATCTTCCCTTCTGGAAGCTGCGAAAGTCACCATCACTATAATTCCTAACTTCACTTGCTCTTGTTCACCTTCCGACCAAGACTCATTCAAGAAAGTGTACTTAAAATATCTATATTTTAAATTCCCCTCAGATTGCTTGCATTCCTGCGCCTGTTACCTCAGAAAAATGCACAAAACTAAATTTGTTCTTAATATGTGTGACCACGGATCGGCATTGTCTTCTTAAACTGTTCTATCCAAATTTTTGGATGTAAACAGTTCGAAGGATCCGAAAATGAAATGTATTCTTCCGTTGAAACAAAGTGTTTATTGACTTAATCCTCATCATCGTCTTGATATACTACTGCTAAGTCAGCAGCTGCATTTATAGGCGGGATTAATGTGTGGGCACGGTTCTGGTATGGCAAAATCTTTCTATTGGGTCTCGTAATTCTCTATCTTAAGGCCTCTTCTGTGCTTCATTGTCTTTTCCATTACTTTACAAGTTGTCACTCCTGTCCTTTTCTCTATACAATCAGGTCAACTCTTCCCGATTCCGCTGAGTAATGTGGGGCTGTGTTTCCTTAAATTGCAGTAATTCGGTGCAACGGTTCTGTTGGTTGTTTTTGTGGTCTTCAGTCCAAAGACTGGTCTGATGCAGCTCTCCATGCTTCTCTATCTTGAGCAAGCCTCTTCATCTCCCAGTAGCAATTGCAACCTACATCCTTCTGAATCAGCTTACTGTATTCGTCTCTTGGTCTCTACGATTTTTATCCCCCACGCTTCCCTCCAGTACTATATTGGTGATCTGTTGATGTCACAGAATGCGTTCTACCAACTGATCCCTTCTTCTAGTCAGTTTCTGACACAAATTTATTTTCTCTCCAATTGTATTCAGTACCTCATCATTAGTTAAGTGACGTAACCAGCTAATTTTCAGCATTCTTCTGTAGCACCACGTTTCATAAGCTTCTAGTTTCGTCTTGTCTAAACTGTTTATCGTCCAGATTTCACATCCATATATGCATACACTCCATAAAATTACTTTCAGAAAAGACTCCCTGACTCTTAAATCTATACTCGATGTTAACAAATTTCTCTTTTCCAGAATCGCTTTTCTTGCCATCGCCAATCTACATTTTATACCCTCACTACTTCGACCATCATCAGTAACATTCTTGCCAAAACAGCAAAACTCATGTACTACTTTCAGTGCCTCATTTCTTAATCTACTTCCCTCAGCAGTACCTGATTTCATTCGACTACATTCCATCATCCGCGTTTTGCTTTTGTTGATGTTCGTCTTATATCCTCCGTTCAAGACAATGTCCACTCCGTTCATCTGCTCTTCCAAGTCGTTTGATGTCTCTGACAGAATTACAGTGTCATCACGCAAACCTCAAAGCTCTTATTTCTTCTCCCAGGACTTTAATTCCTGCTCTAGGTTTTTCTTTTGTTTCCTTTACTGCTTGCGCAATATACAGATTGAATGACATCGGGGATAGGCTACAACTCTATCTCACTCCCTTCTCAACCATTGCTTTCCTTTCATGCTCCTCGACTCTTATAACTGCTATCTGGTTTCTATACAAACTACAAATAGCCTTTCACTCCCTGTATTTTAACCCTGCCACCTTTAGAATCTGAAAGAGAGTATTCCAGTTGACATGGTCAAAAGCTTTCTCTGTGTCTACAAATTCTATAAACGTAGGTTTTTCTTTCCTTAACTTACCTTCTGTGAAAAGTCATAGGGTTAGTATTGTCTCTCGTGATCCATCATTTCCCCGGAATCCAAACTGATCTTCCCCGAAAGGTCGGTTTCTACCAGTTTCTTCATTCTTCTGTAAAGAATTCGTGTTAGTATTTTGTAACTATGACTTACTAAACTGATAGTCCGATAATTTTCACAAATGTCGCCACCTTCTTTCTTTGGGATTGGAATACTCGTATTGTTCTTGAAGTCTGAGGGTATCTCGCTTGTCTCATACATCTTTTTCACCAGATGAATGAGTTTCGACAAGGCTGGCTCTCTCAAGACTATCAGTAGTTTACGGAATGTTGTCTACTCTCGGGAGCTTGTTTCGACTTAGATCTTTCAGTGTTCTGTCAAATTCTTTACGCAGAACCGTATCTCCCATCTCATCTTCATCTATGTCCTCGCCCATTACCATAATATTACCCTCAAGTACATCTCCCATATATATACCCTCTATATACTCCTTCCACCTTTCTGCTTTCCCTTCTTTGCTTAGGACTGGTTTCCCATCTGAGCTCTTGATATTGATACAGGTGGTTCTCTTTTCTCGAAAGGTCTCTTTAGTTTTCCTGTAGGCGGCATTTTAGGCATTGATGACCTTTTTCGTGTTATATTACATGCAATGTTGCAGACTTAATCATTCAAAAAGGCGCAAAGATAAGTAAACCTTTTTAACTAATTTGTTGGAGTGCTGTAGAACCTTCGTTATCCAATCCTGTTACCTGACCCTGGGGCATAGCTGTGTAATAGTGGCAGGGAGAAATTGTCTTTGCGGTGTACTGCACCAGGAGCCGTATCATGAACTCACAATGTCGGCCTTCCCTAACAACAGTGGCAGCTTGGCCTCCACAGCAGTAGCGACGAGGCCTTTACAAAACTGGCGACTATGGTTTACAAAATGTTGGACACCAGTTTTGTTTCTCCTGATAACGACATCCTCTTGAGTAGTCCCCGCCGGGAGATCCGAATGGGGGACTGTTTTAACTCTGGAATATTTCACCCAAGCGGATGCCATCATAATTTCAAGATTTAGAAGAGCTGCATGCCCTCGGTAAAAATTAAGACTGTAGTTTCTCTTTGCTTTCAGCCGTTCGCAGTACCAGAGCAGCAAGGCCGTTTTAGTTGGTATTACGAGACCATACTCTTGCCCCTGCAGCTATTGAAAATGCTGCTGACCCTCTTCAGGAACCACATGTTTGTCTGGCCTCTCAACAGAAACCCCTCCGTTGTGGTTGCACTTACGGTACGGCTATCTCTATTGCTGAGGCACGCAAGCCTCCCCACCAAAGGCAAGGTCCATGATTTCTGGGGATCGGTGGCTGGGGGAGGGGTAAGGGTCGGACAGTTCTATCAACTGTCAAATCACTACCCATAGACAGCTGTTCTACGGATGTGGTGTAAACTTTGAATCGCGCATTCACCTTGCTCACTGCTTCTTTCTATAACTTTATGACTTTATACTTTTCTTAACAAATTTCACTTTCTCCGTGACTTCTACTTTCCACACATTTATTATTTCAATACTTTTCTCATTCTGCTTCGATTGTACCTCAACTTTTGGCCTGTATTTCGGAGTTTATCATCACTCTTGGCGAACTGCCATACTAAAAAGTTTGTAAATCAAATGCTGCTGGATTTTGAGGCTTCCGTTCACGATTTACGACGCTCTGCGCCACTGTTTCATGAGTGGTGGCTTCGGATGCTTGCACTGCCTGTGAAATTACGAGAACATCCTAGCCCATGGATTCAGTTTCCAAGGTTTCCCGGCTACACTGCATATTAATCTGCTCGTCTTCTACATTTACAGCCGGCCGCGGTGGCCGTGCGGTTCTAGGCGCTTCAGTCCGGAACCGCGGGACTGCTACGGTCCTGCCTCGGGCATGGATGTGTGTGATGTCCTTAGGTTAGTTAGGTTTAAGTAATTCTAAGTTCTAGGGGACTGATGACCTAAGATGTTAAGTCCCATAGTGCTCAGAACCATTTGAACCATTTTTCTACATTTACTCCACGCTGTGAGATTTCTCTCCACGATTCGCTAAAATTAACCTGCTGAGTACTTTCCTGATGAATCAACATACTCAACCCACTATTTAATGTTTATAATCAAACCGATAAATTTTCTCTCGATCTCGCTCTCAGTTGGCAGACTTTTCGATCATGTACGTTTTTAACACTAACCTTGAATATTCCTAACACTTGAAAATAAAACTACAACCTCTGGTCTAAATTCGATAAACCGACGTACGCAGCATAGTTAGTACGTCCATTATACAGAATATACTCATAAAGAGCCCCTCAAAAAGTTCAACGAAGATTTTCAAACTAGAAAATGATGGACTGATACAAACCACCTTTCCTTGCTAACAGAAAGTACATTGGTTCGTTATACACCAGCAACTTAACGATGTTTTAGAAGAGTTAGTTGAATTATTATGAAGCCTGCAATACCGAGTCTTTATTCGCTGTACTCATCGTTAAAGTTAAAGGGAAAATTTTGACTGAAATCTCATAAAGCTCCGATTGCTAAGTCAAGAAATCGCAAGTGATCGAAATCCTGTACAGTTCCCTGTGTGATGTTACAGCTGAGCCATCGACAATACGCCTGTGTATGTCAGAAGAACCTGTGCCAGCTGACCTTACCAATGAACAGGCCGCTCCCCATCGGATCACGTGAATTTAATTACAGGTGTCATGCAATGTATAAGTTAATGATTTGAAATTATTAAACAGGGGCGGCCCTAGCGCACTTGAAACATGGGTGCTGTAACTCATCAGATTATAAAATTAATGGGTTCATCAAATTGCTGAATGAAAGAATTGTCGCTATAATACCTCACTGGTTACAAGTCTCTGTAGACTTCAAATTAAACACAAGTACACCAAGAAAGGAAACTGTTAGGTTTGTTGAGTATTAACAGAAGTTACAATGGAATTACAATAAGCTCACCGGAAAGAAAAATTATTCATCCCTAGAGAAATCATTACAGGAGTAATATAATGCCGTGTAATTCTGCGCCGGCCGCGGTGGTCTAGCGGTTCTAGGCGCTCAGTCTGGAACTGCGCGACTGCTACGGTCGCAGGTTCGAATCCTGCCTCGGGCATGGATGTTTGTGATGTCCTTAGGTTAGTTAGGTTTAAGTAGTTCTAAGTTCTAGGGGACTGATGACCACAGATGTTAAGTCCCATAGTGCTCAGAGCCATTTGAACCATTTTTTGTAATTCTGCCCCTGGACTTGACAGCTGCCTCCATTCGGTTAGGAAGTGAGTCCCCAAAGTTGTGCAAGTACTTCTTATCCAGGTTAAGCCAATTGCTGAGCATTTTATTGCGCAATTCCACCAAATTGTGGAGATGCTGATGATGGCATTTTAGTCGTAGTTCCAGCACGTCTCACATATTTTCTATTGGGTCCAAGTCAGGGGATTTTGCAGGCCAGTAAGATATAATAGGTTGGGGGAGAGTTTAAGAAAAGTAGTCACATGTTCTTCCAGTTCGATGAGATTTCCTGCTGTCATCTTTTTGTGCCTGTGTGAGCAATCGCCTCTTGCGAGGTGACCGACTCCTATGTTCGTTGCATCCAGCTCCCATCGCAATATTCTCTCTCTAACAGGTTGGGAAGGGTCTTCATTCACGGGCTGCAGCAATTCCTGTCGGATTTGAAGGCGATTTTGAGTCACCAACCGTGAAAGGCGTCTCCAGTCCTTCTCAGTCAGGCTCTTTTTCCAATAGCAACTCTTACGTCGTGTTTCATGGTTACGTGTATTACACCACTGCTTGTAGACACGTCGATCATTCCGCCATGAAACACAAAAAAAAATCTGGCAACTGAACACACCGTACGGCTTTAGGCACTACCGAACACAATTCCGCCTTTCAGCCACTCTGTCACGTCCTTACATTTACCCAAGTTTTCTTACAATATCAGCTTGAAACATAAATGTCTCACTGATCGCTACTGCCTTATGCTCACGTAGAGGCAGTGCGCATGTGTTTGTGTACGTGAATCGATCGCTGCACAATCTGTAAAGGTTCAGCGCGTCATCTGTGCGTGCACACCGAGGTGACTAATACTTTGGCAGTGAGCTTATTAATACCCTCGGAAAGATCGGATAATCAGTTTGTGGTGAATACTTGGCGGGACAACTAAGTCCATGGAAGTCGCACAGTGATTGCTACATATTAATAAAAGAGGAAAGAAATATCTGCAGAAAGAATGATGCATGCACATACTATCATTATTGGGCACATTTTGAGCTCACAATTGCTAATAAAAGTACTTGAATTAAATATGTGAACGTCCTAAAGTCAATCTCAAATCTTCGCGTGCCTCCTGCAACTTGGTTTGTGAAAGCTACTGTCGCTCACCATACTTAGCGTTACTAGCGTCTGCCAGTGGCTGCCGTGGTGGCTGCGAACTTCGGAATGGGTCAAATGGCTCTGAGCACTATGGGACTTAACTTCTAAGGTCATCAGTCCCCTAGAACTTAGAACTACTTAAACCTAAATAACCTAAGGACATCACACACACCCATGCCCGAGGCAGGATTCGAACCTGCGACCGTAGCGGTCGCGCAGTTCTAGACTGTAGCGCCTAGAACCGCTCGGCCACCCCAGCCGGCGCGAACTTCGGAATCATCTTGCCTGCCCCGAAGGCTGCTCTCCCTCGGACCCTGTAATCGAAGTCTCTCTCTTAGCTGAAGCGTCCTCTGTCGAGCCTCGGATGGAAGTCGTTCTACAGAGTGCTCTCAGCAAGAAGCTGAATTATTCATCTTACTTTTTGACTGTGAGCCTTGCGCATAATTGTGGTCATCAGAGATAGTGATTCTTTCAAGTAGTGACCAATCAGATCCGTTTTTAATAAGGCATCAGTCTTCCGTCTACTCTCAGTTTTAATATAATTAACCAATTATAGGGATATTTTATTGCAATCCTGCCTCGGGCATGGATGTGTGTGATATCCTTAGGTTAGTTAGGTTTAAGTAGTTCTAAGTTCTAGGGGACTAATGACCTCAGCAGTTGAGTCCCATAGTGCTCAGAGCCATTTGAACCATATTTTATTGCAGGAGCTCAGAAACAGGCAATCCTTGACTCCCGCTGTCTTTATTATTTCATGTTTCAGCCAATAAGGCCTTCGACATGTACAAAAAAGCGAGTTCTGTTCTCCCAACCAGGATTTATTTATATTTGCCGATGGTATTTGCTTTTATTGTTTCCTAGCATCGTCTACAACAACTGCAGTAACTTGGCGCCAGCGTGATGGTTGTGGGTGCCGCACTTTCAAGCACAAAAGACCCGGATGACCTCATTTCATTTCACCTTACACGTCTTATCTTTGAACAGCCTGTGCTTAGTGGTTCCCATAACATAGGTTTCCTGCAGGGAGCAAGGCATTAGGATAGTGCGCACCCCGTCGCTGCGAGCTCACGATATTCGGGAGGACGACGATTCAAACCCGCGTCCGGCCATCCTGACTTCGGTTTTCGGTAATTTCACTGAATGGCTTAAGGCATTTGTCAGGTTGGTTCCTTCTAAACGGTATGGCCAGTTTCCTTCTTCATCCGTCCCTGATCCGAGCTTGTGCTCCGTCTCTAATGACCTCGTTGTCGACGACATCATAAGTACTAATCTCCACCTCCTTCCTCTTACGTGACGACGCCCCTCCCTGGTGCCGGTGGACATGCCATGTTAAAATAACATAATATCTTTCCGTCATTTAGGACGCAAACACAGACGGCACCTGTCCTGCGCAGCTTTGCTCACACACAATATACCTGGCCCAGTCCTTCAACGTGGCTTCTGCTTTGCCCCGCCGTGGCAGTCATTGTCTTTTTAAAACGACTGCGGCCGCCTAATGAACTAACACTGGCTCTCCACCATGTTCTGCTAGCAACTGCTCACCATGCATTCAATAGGATTCCCAACTACTGCTTTAAACAATCTTCCAGAATAAGTAATTAGTGTGGAATTTTAGTAGATATGGAAAACACTTACGTTAACTTTAGCCATTGTGTATTGTGAATTGAACCGGGGACTTAGAAACGACGGAGAGGCTTCGTCCCCGCCGTAGCCCTCAGTGGTTCACGACCCCACAACAGTCTCCAGAAGTCCACTGTCCACTCAACCCACCGCCGACCCACACCGAACCCAGGGTTATTATGCGGTTCGGCTCCAAGTGGACACATCCCCCCCCCCCCCGTCCTCCGTTCCCCTGCCCCAGGAAAGTCTGATACCAGACGAGTGTAACCCCGTGGTAGAATAATTATGGTGTACGCGTACGTGGAGACAGTGTTCGCGCAGCAATCGCCAACACAGTGTAACTGAGGCGGAATAAGGGGAACCAGCCTGCATTCGCCGAGGCAGAAGAAAAACCGACTTATTAAAAGCCATCCTCTGGCTGGCCGGCACACCGGATGTCGACACTAACCCGCCTGGCGGATTCGTTCTGGGGACCAGCACACCTTCCCGCTCGGGAAGCAGCTCATGAGACCGCGCAGCTAGCCGGACGGGCAACTCTAACCATACTCTTACCCTGACTTCTAGCTGGGAACTAATTTAGAGTAGGTAGGTTTATCAGTTCACTGCCATTTGATTATAGTACACAGCAATTTTGACAGAAACAGTCGAATAACATCAGCTCATACAGATAGGTACTATCAGTGAGTCTTTGCTCACTCTATCCATAACTGGAGCGGGAAAAACTTCAAAATATAGTATACTAAGAAGTACCGTCACAGTGACCTTTGGAGTATAGATAGACATGTGCATGGGAGTGTGACGGCGTAGTAGGGAGAGCATGTGTGGCTAAATCTATACCGCAGAAATGGAACCCATTTGAAATTCTTGGTAAATATACGGAAAGTAAAAAGATGGCTGTTACAATGATACCAACTGAAATAAATAGATGGGTCTGATAGCCTGCCAACAACAGTACTGGTCTACAAGACTGGATACTGGCTCGAAACTTTTTCCATGGTCTACATCTTTTTCTACAAGCACACGTTTTGTAATGTACGGAACAACTGAAAAGGTAAGTACACCAGATGACCAATTTCACATAAGAATTTTATCTCCCAGAACAATGTTCAGATTAGCAGGTACTAAAAGTCGAAGTCAGGCGCCAATTTTGTAGCATTGCATTAAAAAAGACTGTAATTCGTCACAAAATTGTGGTTTATTGCAAGAAATCTGGAGAAGAAAATACAAATCGAAAACTGAAACAAAGGATTGTGATAATATCCTGGCACTAATTATTCTTCAAGATATTTTTTTGATGCTAACAGTACCGAGTGATTTGGGGTTCATTAAGATATTCTTTACATATATTTTCTACTTCTAAGAAATAGTGAATACAGTTTTGGTTTGTTTTGGTCCACGACAGTGACAGTGCAATCGACGTAATATGTACATTGTGGCAAGGAACTAAATGAAGTATTATCTTGTAAAGACCATTTCATGTTAACAGACGATACTTGGTTATCAAGTCTGATGCTATACCAGTTTCCTACAAACACATCGCTTCGTGCGAGTAACTTAAACAATGACAGCTGACGATGTACCTTTGACAATCCTGTTTCACCCGGCTTGCTACTGATATTAAATCGACTATCACCATTTTCTGCGCCGGCCGGAGTGGCCGTGAGGTTCTAGGCGCTACAGTCTGGATCCGAGCGACCGTTACGGTCGCAGGTTCGAATCCTGCCTCGGGCATGGATGTGTGTGATGTCCTTAGGTTAGTTAGGTTTAATTAGTTCTAAGTTCTAGGCGACTGATGATCTCAGAAGTTAAGTCGCATAGTGCTTAGAGCCATTTGAACCATTCTCTGCTCGTACATTTTCTTAAGTAAATAAGCTCTTCTTCATTTGCATTTTTAAAAGGCGTAGAAATATCTTCCATTCATAATCCTTCATATGAAGATGAATTTTCAGTAAAGCACCTAGTCAATCGAGGAAATATGTACCTTTGCACAAGCTGACAAATGAAAGTGGTAGCTCGGAGAGTGGAGGCGAAGCGCCAGTGAGCGAAAGAGCAGCAGCCGAGTAAACGTCAAGACTGTATTGTGAAGGACCGGCGTCTGAATGTGTCAGTGTGTCTGCCATTGTAAGTGTGTCAAATAAAAGGTCACGTCATGTCGTAGAAAAGGAGTCAGGCACGGGAAAGCTCTCTGCCAGATGGTCCGCTATTGACAACAAACTCACGAGGCACCATGTTTCGAAAAAGATAATGGATTGTTCCGAAAGCAACATGACTTTTGGATAGGTCGCTTTGCATCGTCTCCCTGCACCGCGGACGACAACTCCCTCCTTTAATATTTGATATCTCTCAATATTTAATATTTGCCGCAGATAAAACGGAACGGTGCTTGTCGAGATAAAGGCAAGGAAGCGAGACTAAGGGAAACAACCGCAGAAGGCAATCAAAAGGGAGAGTACCAACTCTTCAGGTGGCAGCTGGAACTGCGCACATATCTTCGGTGTACATAATAGGTAGTGACGAACTACATCCAAGATAAAACTGAAAAAAGTATGTTTCATGAAGAATCAATTGCAAGAAGATAAGCGGAATGTACTGTAATTGGACGAATGCTGAAAATACCGTTGCCATTATCGCTATCAACATCGTATTCATTATCATCACAACCTCCACCACCGCCATCATAATCATCATCATTATCATCATAATCAGAGGTAACGACAAAAAGCCGTGACTGATGCTCTCTTGCATAATTTCGTGGAGAGTGCTACTAATTTTTATCGTACTAAGCTTAATAAGTCACAGCTGCAAAATACTAACACGAATTCTTTACAGACGAATGGAAAAACTAGTAGAAGCCAACCTCGGGGAAGATCAGTTTGGATTCCGTAGAAACACTGGAACACGTGAGGCAATACTGACCTTACGACTTATCTTAGAAGAAAGATTAAGGAAAGGCAAACCTACGTTTCTAGCATTTGTGGACTTAGAGAAAGCTTTTGACAATGTTGACTGGAATACTCTCTTTCAAATTCTAAAGGTGGCAGGGGTAAAATACAGGGAGCGAAAGGCTATTTACAATTTGTACAGAAACCAGATGGCAGTTATAAGAGTCGAGGGACATGAAAGGGAAGCAGTGGTTGGGAAGGGAGTAAGACAGGGTTGTAGCCTCTCCCCGATGTTGTTCAATCTGTATATTGAGCAAGCAGTAAAGGAAACAAAAGAAAAATTCGGAGTAGGTATTAAAATTCATGGCGAAGAAATAAAAACTTTGAGGTTCGCCGATGACATTGTAATTCTGTCAGAGACAGCAAAGGACTTGGAAGAGCAGTTGAATGGAATGGACAGTGTCTTGAAAGGAGGATATAAGATGAACATCAACAAAAGCAAAACAAGGATAATGGAATGTAGTCTAATTAAGTCGGGTGATGCTGAGGGAATTAGATTAGGAAATGAGGCACTTAAAGTAGTAAAGGAGTTTTGCTATTTAGGGAGCAAAATAACTGATGATGGTCGAAGTAGAGAGGATATAAAATGTAGGCTGGCAATGGCAAGGAAAGCGTTTCTGAAGAAGAGAAGTTTGTTAACATCGAGTATAGATTTAAGTGTCAGGAAGTCATTTCTGAAAGTATTCGTATGGAGTGTAGCCATGTATGGAAGTGAAACATGGACGATAAATAGTTTGGACAAGAAGAGAATAGAAGCTTTCGAAATGTGGTGCTACAGAAGAATGCTGAAGATTAGATGGGTAGATCACATAACTAATGAGGAAGTATTGAATAGGATTGGGGAGAAGAGAAGTTTGTGGCACAACTTGACCAGAAGAAGGGATCGGTTGGTAGGACATGTTCTGAGGCATGAAGGGATCACCAATTTAGTATTGGAGGGCAGCGTGGAGGGTAAAAATCGTAGAGGGAGACCAAGAGATGAATACACTAAGCAGATTCAGAAGGATGTAGGTTGCAGTAGGTACTGGGAGATGAAAAAGCTTGCACAGGATAGAGTAGCATGGAGAGCTGCATCAAACCAGTCTCAGGACTGAAGACCACAACAACAACAAGCTTCTTCAAGAGAATCAATGTTGCTGTTGCACCCCCTTTGCAAACTACCCATTTATCGTCACAAAATTAATTATTAAAGAGGAAAAATAAACGTTACACTACTGCACGTACAGGACAAAGGCCTTGGTGAGTTCCTCGGGAAAATGAGATTGGTATTGCGCAGCAGTCAAAAGAAGGAGCGAATGTCAACGCAAGAATTTAGGACGAAGTCAGTGCTTCCATAAAGGCGCGCTATGCCCCATAAATGAAAATTATGCATTATGTTTCCTTAAAGTATTCCAGAATCATAGTAAAATACACCTGGCAATTACTGTAATGTGGACAATTACACAAGCAAGTCATTAATATAAAATGGAAAGTTGACACTGAGATCGGTTCCACGTTGGCAGTTATTTGCCCTATGACGGGCCAAAATGAGCATAACGCGTCACGTAACAAAGATGTCGCACCACCTTACTTACTGATAAATGTTTAGCTGAGTACTAATGAAAACCATTTCTCTTTAAATTATGTGAGTTGTAATTTTTGTATGTATCACAAATTATGAAAATTTTATTACAATTTAGCAGAAGCTTACGCGAGAGGCAGGAGTTCTCTGCTTGTCACAACTGACGAATGAGGCGTAAAATTAGATTACAAGCCGTGGATGCTAATGAACGTACACGCCATCGACGCTGGCCTCTATCAAATCAACGAACGAATGACATCGTTGAAACGTGCAAATAACGTGTTTTTAATAGTTTGCACGCAGGATAATAATGGTTTTATTAGGAAAGCAGATTTCTTGGTTTCGAGTCGATTGAGTGTGTTGGACGGCGAAATATGGTCATGTAGTTGGTAACGGACTAATTTTCTTTAGGATAAATTGGGTATACGTTGATGTGTTCACCAGTTCATTTACAACTTATATTGTTTTCGGGTTTAGTTTCTCCAAGTTCCGGGGAGAAGAGGTGAAACTATTATTTATCACAGTAATACTCAATCCGAGTAAAGGATCACCATGCAGGAGAAAAAATAGTGATCATTAGTCGATCGTGAAGTAACTACGCCCCGATTTGGAGAAACGTTTAAGGTAAAATTGTTTGATCGGTAGTTGTATCGATCGCTATCCGGAATTAGGAGCTATCCTCAGGAATTTAGAGATTTTTGGTAAGAGTTAAGGACGACACACAAACCTATGCCCGAGGGAGGACTTAAACCTCCGACGGGGGGAGCCGCGCGGACCGTGACTAGATGCCTCAGACGGCGCGGCTACACCGCGCAGCTATCTATCCTTAGTCCGCAACGTGTCAAATGAGAACGATGTTTTCTTTTCTTTCTTCCTTTACCTTGGTGGTAGGTTGTTTTGAGTGCAAGAATAGATTGTTACATTTGAATGGTGAATTGTATTCTACTGTTAATGTATAAAGTTAATAGTGTTGAAGACAACTTACAAACAGTTTTTGTTACCCGATTCGCGAATTAATGCTCTGGATTTGAATGAAGCAAGTAACACCATTACTTCGAGTATCCACAACGCATAGTAAACAGTATATTTGCGATAATTATTTGTAGCGAGAAGCCAACGCCTGAAAAGAAATAGATTTGCTTAAGCGTCTAATAAATAGAATAAAACTGACGGTAGCAACTAGTCTTTTGTTTCAGGAAAGAACAAGAGTATTGCATTTGGGAAACACTGACATATTGGAAGGCAACGAGCGTATGGAAGGAAGGAAAAAATAAAAAAAAGAACATACTCTTGTTCAGCAAAGAAGTGAAAGTAAAATAAGTGTTGGGTAAATTATTGTTATAGTTGCCCAAAGTAGATTTGAAATTTGATTATAAAATAAAATAAATAGAAAGTGTATCTTGCTTCCCTCTAAAAAGCCTATAACGAAACCGTGGTACCTACTATAATAATTATTTAACTGAGTGGAAAATGTACTTTGGATGTCACCGCATCCCGCGTCTGTCTCCAAATGCCTCGATCTCGCCATTCTTCTTCATCCTCTTCCATTCTCCTTCTCTCCATCGCTTCTTGGATACCTCTTAGCCACACTTTCCATGGTCTTCCCCTTTTTATCTTTCCAGGAGGTTGACATGAAATTACTTTGTTGGCCATCTGGCTTTATCCATTCTTTTGATGTTCCCAAGCCATCCTATCTGTCATTCCTCTATTTTATCTGTAATACTGTAATGAGTCTGTGTCCTTTCTCATATTTCCGTACTTCTAACTCGGTCAGGTCGGGAAATTCTACAGGATCTTCTCAAGTGGTCTGTTTCTAAGGCCCCTAAATCTCTCTTTATTTCTTCCTGTGAGTTCCCAGCACTCACTCTCAAGGGTTTTTATTGGTTACAGGACAGGTTTGAATAAATCTATTGTAGCCTTTGAACTCATTTTTTGAGGGCCAAAGTACAGGATTTAATTTCTATCTAGCCGTCCTTCCCTGCCTCATCTATTGTTGGATTTCTCTGACACATCTTCCATCACGTTATAGGATACATTAAACTCTTTATACACTTTAATAAGATATCCGTCAAGTCTAGGTGAGTTCCCTCTTCTCCGCAACATAGATGTTCCGTCGTCTCGAAATTAATTTTCAGACCCCACTTTTTATACTCTTCCCAGAGCTTCCTGAGCATGTGAGATATATGCTCTTCATTGTTTGCTGCAACGACTTGATCATCAGCGTAGGTCCCTACTTCAATCTCCCTGCTCATGCACTTTCTACGGCACAGATTCAGTGCCTCCTGTACATACATCTTGAAGAGTGTGGCAGACAGACAGCAGCCTTGCTTCAGTCCCTTAGTTTTTCTGAAGGCGTCTCCAAGAATTTTTTCCCTACTTTAATGACACATTCTGCTAATTTGTAGTGGATTATGATGCTTCTTACATAAAGTTTTGAGAGTTCCGATGACAATAGCACCTCGAACAGTAGCATTAGTGGCACTATGTCACGTGATTTCTCAAGATCTACGAAAACCAAATGACAGCTTAGATTCCTTTCCAATCTCTTCTCCATGATCTGTCTTAGGGTAAAGATATTATCCACAAATGACTTGCTGTTTCTAGAGCCACTTTTTTCTTCCACTACATTTAGCAACTTCTCCATTCTTGATTTTAAAATTATCCCGTACAGCCTGCTAGTTGTACTCGTGACACTCAGGCCACGATAACTGCTACATACTTTCTTTCTTCCTTTTTTATGTATGGGTCTTAGATACGCTAAGTACCACTCTGCTGGAATTTCCTCCCCATCCCACACACATTTATTAAATAACTTACTTAGATATTCATACAGAATGCTTGGGCCATATTACACTAATTCTCTTGGTACATTTCCTGGCCTCTATGATTTCCCAATTTCCTTTTATGTAGCCGCCTTCTGTACCTCCTTCGCAATTATTTTTTCTACCTCTTCATCCTCCTGGTTCTCTTTTGTCCGCCACTTTATTTCGTTATACTCCGTCCTTTCTTCTGTTAACAGGCCACTAAAACGCTTCTCCCACTCTATCAGACTGATAATCGGCAGGTTTGCTCTTTCTTTTACTTTTTTCCTCAGCCCTGGAATCATTTCCCATGTTGCATCCACTTTTGTGCCCTTATGCATCGATCGACTTCTTAGCACTAATCCTCACAGGTTTCAATTTTCCTTTTGCAGATGTCCTTTTTCGCTTCTCTATTCATTCTAACATACAAGGCTCAACCATTATCGTCCGCAGCTTGTGGTCTAGTGGCAGTGTCGACTTGCACGTCGAGCGAGCAGTTCGTAGTTCAACTTCCGCTTGTGCCGCGGCGCCGCTTGTATCGAAGCTACTCAGTCTTCTAGGTGTATCGGCCGCAGTCACATGCTAGTTGCGTAGTGGAGTGTGTTGTCGTTTTTCTCTTGGCGGCGGTGTTTTCTGCCCGCGCCATAGTGTCTGTCGAGTCTCCTAAGTCTGTTCCTCGTCGAGCTAAGCGATGTTGGGACAACAATACCCCCTACTCCTCCCGAATTTCCACCGCTAACGGGAGGGGACGACGACTCCTGCAGTGCAAGTCAAACGTCGGTTTCAGTTTTGACAAAAGTACGCGTCGTGTTCAGCCCGGCTCTTTAGAAATTCACGATTGGTTGGCTGATGTTACCCGTGTTACACCTGATCAGGTGGATATTTCTTACTTTGATTCTGATTTGTATGCGTTCTTTGTTAAGTTTTATGATCCCGTTCAAGTAGAATGGCTTCCCTCTCTGGTTGGTTCTAAAGCGTTGTTTACGCAACGAGATGGTTCCGTTAGTCAAGTTCTCCTTGAAAATGTGGCACTCGAGTATACTCCAGTTGGAGTTCATAACCTTCCTCCTGAAGTGGACTATTCATTTCTTAAAACAGCTTTGCTTTCATTTGGAGTTATACGACGTATCCGATGGGAACTCTGGTCAGCACAACATCGCTTCCAGCGTTATAATGGGATCCGGACTGCGGACATGTGCGATAAAAGGAATATTTCTTCCCACTTAACTGTTTGTGGTTACCGGATCCATGTTACGTATGCAGGGCAAGAAGGAACCTTTTTTTACTGTAACGAAATCGGTCATCTCATATCCGATTGTTCCCGCCGTACTACTGTTCTGACGTCTTATCAAAAACGTTTTCTTTTAACACTAGCAGACATAGTGTCTTCGCAGTCTACTGACAGTCAGTCTCCAGCTTTAAGTTATGTTGGGGCAACATTACCCCCTACTTCTCGCGAATCTCCACCGCTACCGGCGCGTCCCAGTGCGGCCTCTGTCCATGAGGGGACGACGACTCCTGCAGCGCAAGTCAAACGCCGGCGGACTGAGAACGGTACAGATTTCGAGAGTGCCCATCTCCAGTCTCGTTCATCTGATGCGACGTTGACAGAGCGTGCACCATCTGGCGGTAATGAGTTGTCTACTGCCGTTAATTGTGATTCCAGTATTACCAGAGATGATGTAGCTGCTTCTGTTGATGTTGAAATGTGTGTTGTATCTGCGTCCCCCACTTCACCTGTAGACGCGACGGTTCCCGTGAGTTCAGATGTTCCCGCAGAGACGTTGGCCGCTGGCCAGTCTTTGCAGTGCTCCTGTGAAATACCACCCCTCCTCCACGCTGAAACGGTGGGGCAACAGGATTCTACGGGTTCTCATCCTGATGATCAAGTGATGCAATCCGACACCGGAACAGCATTACCTGTCTCTTCTGTACCTGATGTTGCTGTAAGTTGTTCTGAGTTGTGCTCCCCGATTTCCGATCAGAGCAGTGGCGATGACTCCTCTATCAAATAGGAGCTTGACGTGCCCCCAACCCTTCCACATCAAGAGTGTATGTTTTCACGGAGTGGTGTGGAACAGCGTTTTCAACCTGCACGTGCAGCGGCGCGTCGTGGAAAGATAAACGAGGATTCCTCGGATTCCGGAGGGGAGGATTAGAATAATACCTTCTTTCCACCGCCTCCGGACGTTGAGGACAGAAGGGCGTGATGAGTGCTTTTTCCTTAGTGTTGTTTCATTGACCTTACATGTGCTAACGGGTGCAGGCATATACGTTTCTCACCCTCAATGTTAATAGGATAAATTACCAATTACGGCTTGCTGCGTTACGCCAGGTTATTTACGATTCCCAAGCTGATGTCGTGTGTTTACATGAGGTATTATTTGATGTGTATTGTCCTCCTGGATACTCTATGTTTTTCAATGTTGCGCCTGATAATTCTGCCGGTATGGCTTTGCTTTATCGAGAGGGAATCCCACTGACGGACTTCGAAACGCTAGATCATGGTCGCGGTATAGGCTGTAGTTTTTATGACCTCATCTTAATTTTTCTTTAGGCTCCGTCTGGATCCTGTCGTTCATCTGACGGTGCGCGGTTTTGTGAGGAAGAAGTTGTTTACGTACTCCGATGGAACCCCGGAACCGGCGCAAGGTTTTGTTGGGGGGCGAGTTTAACTGCGTCTTACGTCGTGTAGATCAGACCCCCAGTTATACATATTGTTGTGAACTTAATGATACGGTCTTTGCATCTCCGAGATGCTTGGGTTTGCAGATATCGTACATTGGCGCGGTTTACGTTTTTTACAGCTGCTTCGAGTAGCGGATTGGACCGCTGAAAGGGTCCTGTAGCCACCTTTCACTGCCTACTCTCGTAGTGGTCAAGTCGGCAAAGAGGTTTCCGCTACTTGTGAGAAATCCACCTGCGTTAGGTTGGTGGCGGAAATGGCATCCTGGGGTTTTCCGGTCCACGCGGAGCGTGGAAGAGGCTGGAGAAGCGGGAGGCAGTCTGCCGCCGGTACGGGAAGCGTACACAGCTGTGCTCCAGTCGAAGAAGGGTGAGTTGGACTGACCGCGTGGCGCGTTGTCACATAGAGAGGGGAGCTTTTAGCTTTTGGTCTCGAATTTCGTCTTATAAAGATTTACTTGCTGGATTGCAGCAGGGAATGCAAGGCTTTTGTAGACTTTCAGTTTGATTCCCAATGCAGTCTTGACTTTGATCCGTGAGAGGAACGCGGCACAAAGGAGTTGCATATGTTGAAGTGCCCTCGGTTCAGTGTGAATGTTTATGTGCCTACAACTGTGTGTGTATGCTTCTAATCTTTTCCGGATCTTGGTAATTTTTGTGGATTTGTGAATTTTCTTTGTCTCATGTGATTAAAATTTGGCCACGGTCCATAGAAATTGTCTCCGCGGACCGAGTGGGCACGCGAGTCTGTTATGAAACGTGTAGTATTTCACAAGCAATTGTACATAGTTAGCATGCAACAGCAGTCTATAGATGCACTACATCAATGTTTTAAGGAATAAATAATTTTGCCTTCAATCTTATCTTGTGTACTGATGTTACGTCGCCGTTACCTTCGCCATTTACCTTGTAGTTTTCCTTGTTGGCCCACCTATAGCGTTTCCATGTGCACAGGTGTAGTGATTAGTGTCCCTTTTTTTATCTGAAACAAATGCTCTGGAATAGATCGTGTTTTCACGAATCTTGCTGCAGGCTGCACTTACGCATGGTGTTCACGCCCTCTTTACTTTACTCAATATTTGATTCACGGGAAGAATGCCTGGATCATATTAATAACTACATCCCATTCTTTATCAATGACTTTACAATGAATGTTCTTTTGTGAGTTTTTCTTATTAATAAATTAAGTAATTTTCCGACTCAGTGCTACCTCTTCTTTGTCGTGTGGCTAGAGTTGGTGGCGACCCTATCTTTTATAGTGATCTCAGTGTCAAGTAGCATTTTCTTATTCAAAGTGCGCGTGGCTCTTTTAGCTATCAGGATACATTCAAAGGGCGCTTCATGCTTCTTGCACATAGCGTCCCTTTTATTCACGCTACTTACACCGCTTTTATTTATTTGCCCCCCTCTGTAGTTAGCTTCTATCGATTGATGTAATTCCTGCCAGTTTCACTGATCACTGTGCTGTTTCTATAAATTTTAACCACATCCCGCAACGGGTCCATCTTTCGCGCCCTTTGTGGAAGCTAAACACTTTACATCTCACGGACCCCTCTCTGGAAAGCACCATCGCAGACGTATGGTGGCGGACAATGCAGTCCCAGGGGCGTTATCCCTCAATTCTAGAATGGTGGGTTACCTGTGCTAAACCTCGGATTCTAAATACACTCAAGCATTTTATCGCTGAAAAAGCGGCTGAAATAAGATGAACCAGGGAATTTTATTATGCTGTCCTTCACGATATTTACGATAATGCTCGTAATGCCCCCTTCAGAGTCGTAGACGTCCACCGTGTGAAGGCAATACTTCTACAACCCAAACGTAGGGAAATGGATGGTGTCCGATTACGTTCCCAGTCTTTTTCAGTCTTACAGGATGAGTTGGCTTCTCTTTGTCATCTTCTTCGGCTTCACAAGCTGTCTCAAAGGACGTGTCTTACTACCATTCGTTTTCTAAATGGGCGTGAGTCGTCCTCCCAATCTGATATCATGCGTGAACTTTACCTGTACTTTCCCGAACTTTATACTGAAGTGGATTCAGATGGTCTACCATCTGTTGATTTTACCTCCCTCCTTGATAGTGTTGTTACGCCAGCTCTCCAGGAACAGTTTTTCTCTGTATTCCATCGCGATGATATAGACCCTACTTGATATTGTAGCTCGTTTTCCCTCCCACAAATCACCTGGCTTCGATGGCCTTCCCAAAGAATTTTATATTCGATTTTGGCCCCTAATAGGAGATACAATAACTTCTATGGTAAATGAAGTATTCCACAGAGGCCTTATCCCGCCCTGCTTTAAGGTTGCTAAAATTGGCCTGATCCCCAAGAAGCAGGGACGTTTGCGTGTGGATCAGGTCCGCCCGATAATCCTCTTCAACTATGATTATAAAATAGTGGCGCGACTGGTAAATAGCAGACTATCGGTGTTATTGGCTACCATCATCACGAGCCATGAAAGTTGTCTTCTGGGTCGTACTCTCCTGACCCCCGATGCTGAATGTCGTGATCTCATTTCGATTGCTTCCATCATTCCCGTGCCAAGCGCTTTGCTTTTCATTGGGTTTCACCAAGCGTTCGACCACGTTCATCACGGATTTCTTATGCGAGTGTTGACGACTGTTGGTTTTAACAATGCTGCATGACAGCTGTTTAGCTCTCTAATTACTGGTATTCGGGCGTCCATTGACGTAAATGGCTGTCTTACTTCGCCCATCGTGGTGTGTGAGGGCGTCCTTCAAGGGAGTCTGTAGTAACCAAAACCAACCGCGGGAACGCCTTGGGCTGCGGATCGGAGCCGCCAGGCGGGAAAGCCGACAGCGGTGGAGCACGCACCACCCGATAAACACGATGAGTCGGATGACAGACCAACGACAACGACCGACACAACAAGGAAGAGATAAGCAATGGAGGCTTGTAGAAACCACAGCACCAAACACCAACAGTAAATCCACTCGGAACTAGAGCCAGGCAAATGTCAACAACGAGCAACGACCAGAACGTAGTACCGCCGAGATAGAGACGCAATCCAGAACGAGTACCAGACTAACTGGACTAGTTTTTTTTTTTTTTCTTTATTGTATTTCAATTCCCCATCGGGGCGGGCTGGCAGCAGCATATGCGCTGCTCTTCAGCCGAAAGACATAGAACAAAACAATAGAAGACAGTTAAAAACAGCAAAGGAGAGAAGAAGGCGAACATAGATATAAAAAAGGGAGAACATCATGGAAGGCAATATACAAAAAACGGGGTGACTGTAAAATGGAGATAAAAAAAACTGTTTAAAAGTAGCACACACAAAAAGCCACACACTGCGACGATTAAAAGAACACAAGGCACAGTATGACTGGAGCATAAAGGTGTTGACGGATGGCATAGCACACAACGTAACACTGACGGCGAACCTCAAGGCAGTACACAATTAAAATCACACCTCTTGACGCACACGAGAAACAGCACGAAACACAACACTGACGTGGCACACTGATGATGATCAATACAGAGGATCTGCCAGGTTCAAGGAGATGAGGGAGACCTGAAGAAGGGAGGGAGGGGAAGAGATGGGGGAGGGGAATGGGGGGCGCTCGGAAGAGGGCCAGGTAGGGAGGGATGTGGGAAGGAGAGAGGCAAGTATGGGGTGCAGGGTCTCAGGGGAGGGGGGGACTGGACTAGGGCAGAGCGGGTCCCTATATACGAAACCGGAGGGAGCGGCTATTGGCCGCTGTCTGCACGTGGTGTAGCGGTGGCGCCCTCGCTGCGCGGAATAGCCGCCGCGGAGGGGGAGCCCTCTATGGGCTGACCACGTCCATTTGTTCTGGCGCGTGTTCGACTTCCGCGGCGGGAGGTACTAGAGAGTCCATTATCTATGTCGCTCTACGTTCTGTTTCTGGAACTGTTATTGCGATCTATAGCTGCTCGTTTGGCTGGCTGGTCGCTGTTGGGAGAAAGTTTTACCGTTCGTGCATATGCTGATGACATTATGGTTCTTCTCCGTACCCATGATGATATACCGCTGCTGAAGGAAGTTTTGGATGTTTTTTGTCGTCTTACGGGAGCACGGGTTAATGACCAGATATGTCGCATACTCAGTTTGCGAGGATTTGACACTGTTGAAATTCCATGGGCTTTGGTCACCCGTTGTCAATCGTTAGGTGTTTTAATTGACAGTTGTCCGCTAAAGATGGCTACGACAAACTGGAAGTCTGTCACGGATAAGATTCCGGGTGCAATCATTGAACACGAGCGTAGCTCTCTCTCAATTCTTCATAAGGTCCGGGACGTGGAAACGTATGTATTAAGTAAGGCTTATTTTATTGCACAAATCTTTCCACTTCCTGCGATGATGTACCGCAAGTTCCAAAGTTTAACCGGCAGGTTTATCTGGCGCAACTCTATATTTCGCTTGCGCTATCGGATAAAGGCGCGCATCCGTCTGCTGGGAGGTATTGGCCTCCCTGACATTCGAGTTAAGGCTTCCGCCTTATTCATCCGTCTCACCGTTTTAACATGTCTACGCGCCCCCCAGTGACTTACAGCTCGCCTTCAGGACTGTATCCGACCGGCGAGTTTAACACCTCCAGTAGATATTGGTAGGATTAATTATAAACTAAGGCACGTTAAGGAATTTTTTCTTGAAGTCAGTTATTGAGGAGTAAATATCCTTTCCGAAGCGAATCTCTCCCTATAAATTCTGTTATGCCGCTGGCCACTACCTCATAGTATTCCCTCTGTGGAAGCCCTGTCATCAGAAACGAACTGGGAGACTGTTTGGTCTAACGTTAGCCTCCCGATTTTACCGATGGAAGCGGCGTCCTCCTGGTACCAAGTTGTTCATGATATTGTACCTACCAACGTGTGACTTTTTCGTATTGGCCTCAGTGTGGCGGATCGCTGCAGTCGTTGCCATGAAACTGATGCATTATATCATCGGTTGATCTCCTGCATACATGGTCGTTGGATATGGCGTCGCCGACAACTGGTTTTTCTTCTCAGGACGTCGGAGGCAGCTGTCTCGGGGGAGATTCTCGTGCGTCCCGATTCAACCTTCTTTCCCCGATCGAAGAACAATGCCATCATGTGGATTGTTGGACATTATGTCTACTACCTGATTGTGAGTGGATATGACGCATATCCCAGTATATGGCCACAGCCAATTGGACGTGGCTCCAGATGCCATGTTATCGAGAACTTATTTCTAATATGCTGTATCTTGTTTTTCATCGACGAGAAGTTGGATGAGTTGAAATCCGTCCTTTTTTTGTTTGGACACTCTTGTTTGGCTTTCATTGTTACACGATGAAGTGACGGAGGAAAAAGGCGTGGGTACGTTACAATTCACGCCATATTCCTTTCTATACGTTTTTCTGATTTAACTCTTTCGTTTTTATCGAAATGACTTCTTTTGTTTTATTTTTAATTGACTGTCTTAAATAAGTGCAAAAAAGAAGCCGTGGGTCGTGCGCAGATAGCCAAATGGTAAGGCGACTGCTTGCGATAAGCCGTAAATCCGACTTCGAGGGCCCGGTTTCGATTCCTGGCCGGGATGGGAATTTTTCTCTGCCCTGGAACTGGGTGTTTGTGCCGTCCTCATCATTTCATCACCATCATTCGCGACAGTGGCTATATTGGACTGTGTGAACACTGGACTGCATAAAAATCGGGACTTTGTACGGGCGCTGATGACGGTGCAGTTGAGCGCCCCACAAACCACACTTCATCGTCATCATCTACCATGTTCGTCCCGTGTTCTCAACCAATTATTATAGAATATCTTTTTTAGGTTCACTTTACTTCAATGCTTTGAGTCAATCATTGTAGGCGCTTCTTTTTTCTTCTTGCTGGCTCAGTGCATCAAATGCTGCTTTATGTATGCATTTTTTAATTCCTTGGTACATACGCTCCATCGTTTCTTCTTCTAAGTGCCTCAGTTTGTTTGAGAACCGTAATTTATAAAGAAATTGTACAGAACTTTGTTTCAAAGCTATGTAAGTTGTACTTTATAGCATCCACTGCACTCGTTGAGATATTTGCATCTTTAATTTGTCTTTGCCCTTGGATGCTACTTTCATCTTTGTACCTAACAGGAAGTAGACTAAGCCACATTGTGCACACCGGTGGATTCTAGCATCATTTGTTCTTATGTTGGAATTTTTATTTTGAATCATATAGACTATTATTGACTTGATATTTCTGGAATGTATACTTGTGGATGTGATAGTGAGGAAAGAAACCATTTAAAATCCTCAAGGACAATGTCTAGCCGGCCGGTGTGGCCGAACGGTTCAAGGCGCTACAGTCTGGAACCGCGCGACCGCTACGAACGCAGGTTCGAATCCTGCCTCGGGCATGGATGTGTATGTCCTTAGGTTAGTTAGGTTTAAGTAGTTCTAAGTTCTAGGGGACTGATGACCTCAGATGTTAAGTGCTCAGAACCATTTGAACCATTTGACAATGTCTCACACGTATCCACTAAACTTTCTCCATTGTCATTTACTGTATCACCTGCGTATCTTCCCACTACTCCACTATCAGTGGCTGCCCCAACTTCTCCATTAAAATCTGCCATTAAAATTACTTCTTTACTGGCACTTATGTTCTCAAGCGCACTAATTAATTTCTCATAAAATTCCATTTTGACTTTAATGTCAGTGTCATTTCTGGGTGCATAAGCTCCGACAATGAACAGTTTGAGAGATTTCTTCGTTCATTATCCTCTCGTTAATTTCCTCCCATTATTTGATATCTCTTCCGTGCTTCTTATGGACAGATACTGAAGTCCCTCTCTTGAGTCTTTCCTCCTTTTTAATGCCACTGTAAAAATGAATGTAATCTGTTATATTTTCACTTCCCTTTACCTTGACCTTTTTTCACTGAGAACACGCACATCTGCCTTCTACCTCCTTAGTTACTGGAATACCTCTATTTTCTTCGTACCCAAACCCTGCGTATTCCATGTTGTTATAAACAAAGTGCTTTTCCGTGGCAATTGTAGTCCACACGATAATCCAGTCCAGTTATTTTTCCGAGGCTTTTGACTAAGATCTCCAGCTGAGAAACATTTTTTTTACAAATGCTGGGGAGCTGGTCCAACGATTCATCTCCCATCCTGGAGGACCGGGCAAAATTTCGGGTTGCCATGAACTAGGCAGACCGCCTTCCCTGGTCTTCGAGCAATGCCCGCCCAACAAATGAAGGAAAGGGAACGTCAGGATTGGATATAGGAAAGATGGGACGTTGTGAGACACTCTCCGTCCGGTCATGGCCGGCTTGGGAGACCGTGCCAGCAGCTACGCTGCCGCCGGTATAACCCTCCACTTCTTTGAAACACGCAAACGCTCTTCCCCCACAGTGCTACCGTAAGGCGGTGTCTCCTGACAAGAGGAGCCTTATGTGAGGAGTAATTTAATTCCTTTAAAATGGGAAAAGTAATTACACTATCAGATGTTTGTTGAAAATCAGCAGGTAAAAAGAAAGACCTTCTATGTTATAGTATCACTTCATAACCTGAATTATGGCTTTCGCCTGGCAGAGCGCAACTTTGTAAATAACAATCGTTGGGTTGTTAGCGTTCCGTGATTTTTAACACACTTGTGTATTCCGTGACTTTACTAATGATTTTTTTTTCTGATGGTGGACTTGACTGCGGAAGGATGTATTTTCAAAGGGGGTGTACTTCGATTGATAAAAAAGGAACAACAGCCGCCTTTGTTGCCGGCCGCGGTGGCCGAGCGGTTCTAGGCGCGTCAATCCAGATCCGCATGACTGCTACGGTCGCAGGTTCGAATCCTGCCTCGGGCATGGATTTGTGTGATGTCCTTAGGTTAGTTATGTTTAAGTAGTTCTAAGTTCTAGAGGACTGATGACCTCAGATGTTAAGTCCCAGAGAGCTCAGAGCCATTTGAACCGCCATGGCTGCGAGATATAAGAAAATATTAATTTTTGTCAGTATACGCTGTTGTAAGCAGCTGAATGTAGACTGTAATAGTTGAGAGGAATGTTTTTATGAAATAATTATTGTTATCTTAAAAGGTAAAATGTTTCTCATTTCCGAAAAGAATATTATGCTCATCTTTCCTCTCCTAGTAATTGCGATTCAAAGTGCAAGCAAGCAGAAGACTTAGGATTTTGAGTGCTAGGTAGTACTGTGCGATTCTTGTTTAATAGCACGGTCTTTTGAAATGAACAGATTCTCTTTTGTGAAAAGCGAAAATTTGTGGAACTTGCCCTACCGACGCAAACTATCATAGTTGTTCAGAATTTTATCCGTCTGACTTGCTCTTCAATAACAGCGTCAATAATTTTTCAGAGCTACATTACGACGCAGATCTTGAGAAGCTGTTTCATACGCCGGCTGTTAAGAAGAACTTTAACCTTGGGTGCGCTCTATTGCACCCCGGAGACGACGCGCATTACTGAAAAATTAATAATTTACTCTTTATGAGGCAAGAAGAGAGTAATTAAGATCCACAGCACTAAATATTTTATTTTTGATGAAAAGGTCAATTTCTATTTTCATATTTTAAAGTAACACCAAAGGACAGATTTATTTAGCTCATTTAATACTAGGAAGGAAACAGGACCTGGTAAGAGTAGGGAACAGTAGTTACAATTAATTTTGCAGCGGAAAGTTTAGAGGCTGCCTGTCTGTTTGTTCTTTATGCTCTTATCAGGAATACTTAATAATTTGTCTAGTGGTCAAGGGAGGGTCATTAGAATGTAAATTAAAAAGTCATCTTCCAAATTACTAAAAACTACCTAGCAGAAATCGGATGTAGAAAGTATTCTCTCTGATTCGAATAACGTCGCAGGATTGTAGCTACGTTTTACTGACACGGGAACGATGATAAGCCAAAAGGGAACTTTCTTAGTAACTGATGGATAGACGAAATATTATTTAATTAACATTAATGGAGAAGTCTTAACTTAATACTGAGTAAAAGACGTTTGTAGATAGTGAATATACATGGAGCTCATAATTAAACTTCCGCCACTTGATAGAGCCCCCATGAAAAACGAGTGATATTAAGACAATAAAGCTTTGTGGAACCATTTGTGAAGACTTGGGGAAGAGAAATAACCAATGAACCATTGAAAGAAACTCATTTTAAGTTTTACATGAGATTTCAACATTTGTTAACTACGTACTATATTTACGTTCCAGGTTACAAATGACACTCATTGTGGCAATCATCTTCATCCACGACAGCCTGGAGCCGCATTAGAGATTGCTCTAGTACTGCCCGAAACATCTCATTTGGGATGTTGGCTACCTCCTTCGCTCTGCCCGTCTTCAACCTCCAACGTGTGTTAGTGTCCCACTGATAAATCTTGTCCTCCAGGTAACCCGACGGCCAGAAATTACACGGGTTCAAATCTGGTGATCTTAGTGGTGACACTAGTTGGTAAGGATCGGCCAGTGAGTAACCGAGTGCCCTGACCAGCATCAAAACAAAGTGTTCAGTTTCTAGTGCTGTGAAATGTGGCAATTATAAGAAGAGGAACGGCACCAAAAATGGAACAGAAATATAATATGTAGAAAATCGTCCACACAACCTACCACTGAAGATGCCCTGCAGATAATAAAGGCGAAATACGTATGGCGCGAAAACTGTGTTTCATTCAGTTGTAGTCAGACGGTCCAGAAAGTAAAAATTATCAATATGCCTTAACATTACACACAACTGAGGAAGACAGTACTACAAAAGTTGAAGATGTTTTATTGCTAATTTAAGTACATAGTCATTAATATGGATTGAACTAGGAATATCGCGGATGTGAACCATAGGCGATTTATCATTTTTTATTGTGTTTGCAGTAGGATTTTTGTAGCATACTACCTCTGTGTATCCTGTATTACATTTTCCTCTTGTTTATTCGTGTCGGTTGGAATTTGTCCTTTGTTAAGCTTATGTAACTTCTTACTCTCGTGTGACATAAACTAATGTGCAGTCTGAACTGTCAAAACAAACTCTAGTACATCATTTTCAGTGGAACGATGTGTTCATTCGCGAAAGGCAGTAACACACGAGTCGGAAACTAGTACGCAGCACTAATCATAATCAGACAAACAGGGAGTCCAGAGAAAGGCAACTAGATGTAGCTGTATCAGTTCAAAGAAACCGGATGGAGTGTGATGTAGAGCTCCATACAGTGCTGGAGAGCGACTGTCAGTTGTCACGCTGCCGCGCTCGGGTACTTAATGGCGTTACCCAGAACTTCCACGCCATGTTAACGCCTGACCAGATTGTGTGCACTGCGCGCGGGAGAATCGTATGCTGTCGGCTTGGACACCACTAGGTCGTCCGAGTTGATTTTTGCGTCGTGTAATACTAAAATAGGAACACGCGAGGCAGTACGGATCCTACGATTTATTTAATAAGATAGACTAAAGAAAGACAAACCCACATTTACGGCATTTGTAGATTTGGAAAAAGCGTTAGGCAATGATGATTGGAACATACTGGAATTCTGGGGTTATGAGATATAAATTACAGAGCGCGTAAGATTATAAATCACACGGAAACTAGACTGCCGTCATTGTATACCAAGAACATTAAACCTGGAGCGGTCGTGTGGCATCTCACAAACGGCAGGGCGCGGGGTAACCGCGTGGTCTTAGGCGCCTTGTCACAGTCCGCGCGGCTCCCCACGTCGGAGGTTCGAGTCCTTCCTCGGGCATGGGTGTGTATGTTGTCCTTAGCTCACTGTTGATCATCAGATACATTGGCGGACTTGGGGTGACATCTGCCTTCCACTTAACTAAATGCAGACATACTTAGCTCATGAATGTCGCGCTCATTGCAGTATAGTGTTGGAGAGAAGAGATTGTTTCCCAGTCTGCATAGCTGGAATCCACCAGACGCCACGCGACCTGTGCCGTTACTAACGGTAAATATTTAATTTATTTAATCTACTAACTTTTAACATTTTCGTTAGTAATAGCTGTTACTAACAGTTATTTACTTATCGACAGATCCAATATGACTTTACACAAGACTTACTTCAATGTGGAAAATGCATGTGACAGGGAAATTGTAATCTAGCTGTTGGAGGAAGATGATCAATCAGCTGATAACTTCGGTATTTATACTGATGTAGAAGAAGACGGTGTGGAAACAAGAGAACAAAATACCGATACTGAGCAAGACGCAGACTCGAGTCATAGTGAAAGTGATAATATTGTTGACGAATGTTTTCTGGGAAGGAAAGATTTTACAAATTGGTCAAAAGTGTGTCCCCAAAAAGTCTTCGAACTCGACGACAAAACATTGCCAGTCATTTACCGGGGATGAAAGGAGCCGCGAAGAATGCAAGAAAACCAGTGAAATGTAGGGAATGCTTTTTCGCCAGTGGGATGCTCTCTAGCACTTTTGAGTACACCAACAAGACGATAAATGAAGTACAGGGACATTATTCCATAGAAAGGGATGCTCATTTGGCAGACGCCACTGAAATAAAACTGGTAGGAGTATTGTAATTATGTGCGGCGAGAAAAGACGGCCGTACAAACATGAGGCTCCAGTAAAATGGTAATTGAATTATGTCGTCTGACAATGAGTGAAAGAGGATTTAGGTTCTTCTTACACTGTTTGAAGGGATACCAGAGACGACAGAAAGAAGGTTGATAATTTAGTCCCTATACGTGAAATATTTTCTTCCATTGCGGAAAATTGTAAAAATGCTAATTTAGTTATGGAGAACTGCACTAGTGATCAAGAGCTAGAAGCTTTCAGTGGCAAATGTTTCTTCAGGCAGTACATCCCTACAAACTGGGTAAATACGGGCTTTGGTGGATGGTAGTGTGTAATATACCGCCAATCTGGAAATATACACTGGTAAACAGCCTGCAGGGCCATTTGCGATCAGTGACAAAGCAACAGATGTTGTGAAACGTCTCTCTTCTGAGATATCAGGGCGTAATTAACCACAGACAATTCCTCCTTATAATTAACTGATGACCTACTTCAGAAGAATCTTATCCTGGTTGAAACAATGAGGAAGAATAAATCTGAAATTCCCCAGAGTTTGCGCTAACAAAGAACTGACATGCAGGAAAAACATTTTCTGGCTTTCAAAATAACTGAAATCTGATGTCATATGTCGCTAAGAAAAACAAGGCGGTTTTGATACTCTCCACAATGCATCATGATAATGCAGTTGATGCTGCAAGTGCTGACAAGAAAAAGCCAGAAATGTCAGGCTTCTATAATGCTACCAAATCAAGAGTCGATATTGTCAATCAGCTGTAATACTTGTAACGTATCCAGAAAGACCAACAGATGGCGTACTGTGGTTTTTTTTATAGGACAATCAACATTGCAGCCATAAATGCACAAATAATATACCATGCAAATAATGCTGATGCTAACACTAGGTGCTCTGAGTTTCTAAAACTTCTAGCGCCTAATCTTACTGAAGATTATTTGCGTCGACGTTCTCAGTGTTCATCATTGTCAAGAGATCTCAGACGGAACATCAGTGTCTTTTTCCAGATGAAGGCGCCGTCCAACACACGGAAGAGCATCGAGGAGACAAAGATGCTGTGAATGTGGTCGTTCTAAAAACCTATACACCAAGTACAGATATCGCAGCTGTAAGAAATTTCTATGTCTAGAACATGCACAGCAAGCATGCGCTGACTGCTAATTGTACAGCTAACTGAATGTAATATTTCTGTTATAATCTGCGTCATGACTTAAGTAGGTGTGCTTTAGTCTAAGGACTATAATAAAATCTTCTGAAAAGTGTGTGATATTGGTTTTTCATCTTTTTGATGAATGAGATCACAAATTGCGTAAAGTGAGAGTCAGCAGCTTTGTGGTGTATATTTATATCTAAAAATCAGAAAAATAAAATATATTCCATTGGTCAGAATGTGCAGATCTCTTTCATTTTACTTAATTAGTACTGTTACAATTACAAATTTTAACTGATCGAACGAAATATACATTGTTACCGCAAGAATGATGTCGGCGTCGATGAGACGTCACGTGACGCGACTATGAAACAATATCCCACGCGATCACTACAGGATTAACCGGAAGTGGTGTATGAAAGTGAGTGACACAAGTTTTTAGCCTACACCATGGTATTCAGTCTGTACATTGACCAAACAGCAAAGGAAACTAATGAGAAATTTTAAAGGGCATTAAAGTTCAGGGAGGATAAATTAATACTTTAAGGTTTATCGATGACATTATAATTCTGTCAGAGGCAGCAAAGGAATTGGAAGATTATATGAATCATACAGCTATTGTTTCGGAGATAGGCTATTAGATGAATATCAACAAAAGCGACAAAAGGGTGATGAAGTTTAGTCGATTTATATAAGGTTATACAGAGGGAATTAGAATAGAGCATAAGACTGTATAGAAAGTAGCTGTGTTTCGATATTTGAGCAGCAAAGTCACTGACTGTACTTGAAGCAAAGGAGATATAAAATGCAAACTGGCAATAGCAAGGAAATCATTTCTGGACAAGAGAAATATGTACACGTTTAATAAAAATTTAACTGGTCGTAAGTACTTTCTGAGGGTGTTTATCAGGAGTGCAGTCTCATATGGAAGTGAAACGTGGGCAATAAACACTATTGACAATAGAGGTGTAGAAACGTTTGAAATGTTGTTATAGAAGAACGGTGAAGCTACAATGGGTTGACTGTGTAATCACTGGAACTTCTTGGCTAAAAGAAGGAATCGGTTTATAGGACATACGGCATAGTTAACTTCGTAATGAAGGGAAATTCAGGGGTTAAAACTAACTGTTGTCTAGTATTTTAACTTAAGATTTCAGTATTTGAAAATTGTTTGAAGACATTTGCAGCCACGCCCATTTAATTACGCAACTGACGAATTAATGTGGCAGCAACAGTTAACCTCGGAAATATAAAGTGCAACGAATCACTGATTGTTAAACACCATTTGAAATGATTAAATCAAAGAATAATTACTTAGGCTACAGGATAAATTGTAAAGAACACAGCTAAGTACCTTTAGTGTAATTGAAATCTTTTTTATAGGAATCGTTCACACCGTGATCATGTTGGTATTGTTTGCATAAATTGTAAAACCTACATACAATTATTAAAACCACGGATAAATAATTTCCTTGCATACGAAATGGAGGTCATTGCTTGAGTATTCGATAAGAGGTGATTTGAAGAGACTTATGATTATGCTGCCATGACTACCTTTTGCGACTGCAAGTCACATAATATAAAAACCTGCTGCTTTGTGGAAGTTGTGAAACATCTGGAAAGAATGGCACAGCTAAACGGGAAATAGGAGCTTATTATCGCCTGCTCCAGGCCTTTACGCGCTTAAACACACGCTAGAGAAAAACAACGGCAGTCTCTGGAGAAAGTTGTTATATTGACACAAAATTTGTTAAAATTTCACTGTATTAAAGAAATATCTATAGTACGACAGTCAAGTGCATATTGAGTGTCATTAATAAACTCTTAAACTCTGTGTGGCCCCCTTAAGTCAGTTTGAAAATGTTACAGATAAAGAAATTACCTTAATCTTAAACACAAAAAAATTTGAAAAGATATTTTATCAAAGCTATTGCCATCCCTTGAAAAAATCATGATAATACGTTTGCCCAGTATCCACACACGTATTATTAAGTTCATACAAGAAACAAACACTGGTAAAATACGAAATTGGTTACACTGAGGAATGAGATAAAAAATAACCGTTTCCAGGTATCGAACTGACTCGCTACCAGTTGAGACAGCACTCGAATGTATAGCATGAGTATGGATGGCGATGAATTGAGTGGCTATCTAGGCCTACATGGGCACAAGACTCGACTCAAACCCATTTACAAAAGCAAAGAGAGAGAGAGAGAGAGAGAGAGAGAGAGAGAGAGAGAGAGAGAGAGAGAGAGAATGAAAGAAATTGACTATACATAAAAGTGATCTGAGAAACGGAAATCCTCATCCCAAGTGAAGCCTCAGATTCTAATAACAACACGTTACCTAAGCCAAAAACATGTATCGGTTTCATCAGCAGCAGCCACAACTCTGTCCACGTCTGTACATCTCAATACGAAAACGCCAGCGCAAATGCCGACAGAACGCCGACCAAACGGAGGATGGTGAACGAAGGACTCACACAAATTGCAGAAATTTAACTGTTGTGGATCGAGCTCATCCAACCCAGCGTCTGACTGACTGAATATTCACGTCAACGATTCTGTGAATTTCCTCGTCATTCCGCATGCTATTAGTGCACTTATTTTTCTGCATCCTTGCGGAACACCTCATCTTCGGTCATCTTCTTTTCCAATATTACCGCAGTACATGATTCACATCCATACAGTGTTGTGTATCAGACGTTTATTCTCAGATATTTTTTCTTCAAATTAAGGCCTATGTTTGGTATTAGTAAACTTGCTTGAGCAAGGAATGCCTTCTTCTCCTTTGCTAATCTGCGTCTTACATCCTAATTGCTTCGTCTGTCATGCATTATGTTCCTTCTGAGACAGCAGAATTCCTTTACTTTGTCTACATCGTTGTCCCCTATTCGAATGTTAAGTTTATACCTAATCTCTATTCTGCTACTTCTCATTGCTTTCGTCTTTCTTTGGATTACTCTTAGCTCGTATTCTGTGCCCATTAGACAATTATTAAATAGATCCTGGAATTCTTCCTCGTCCTTATAATTTGAAATTAAAATTATCGGAATTTTGGCAAATCTAGGAGAGGCCTTTATTATTATGATGAGTGAAAGCAAATAGCACTATTATTTACTTGCGGTATGTGTAGATTTTCGGGTGTGTTAATACTCCACCGCATATTTGATCAGAACACAACTGCAGTTTTCACCCGAATTTTAATTTTCAATGTTGCACTACCTCTTTCCGATGTCTGTGCTGCTGGAAGCACTAGTATATCAAATAACCAAAATATTTTTACTGCGTGGACTGATTTTAAGTGAACAGCTGGAATACTTTTCTAATTCAATTATCTGGTGATTTATGTCAGAGGCAAATAACGTTCAGTGGGCTAGAATGTTACGAGAGGAGTTTATAAACACTGTGGGTCTCTGTTACAGCCTGTAAGAGGAGTTTAAATTTCACTATACACAACGTTTTGTGACGGAAAGACTGTGAGTAGTGCGTGTATGCTATTTCTGCGGGTTCATAAACTTTCAGTGTTTGTTGCGACTTGGTGACAGCCACTCGCTACAAAGCTTTGTCCAAAGCCCGGCGAATTCCTATTCTGTGAGACAGCGCAGTATTTCGGTAGCCTTTAGACGGTAGATCATTTAATCTACGTATGGAATTTCTTCACGTTTATAATGCTTTTACAAGAAGTATTAGGTATGTATGGTAATGACGACTGATTAAAGAATTAAGGCATGTAATTTGCGATTAATGTACGTAAGTACAGATCTCCAGTTTTTTGAAAAGGTGATGAGTAGTTCTTTGAATTCACGTTTGAAAGAAGTTCTTTTACGTAAGTGGTGGCGAAATTACGTCTGTGCCCTACGTTCCTGCACTGCTTGACAAAAAAGTGGAGCGATCAAAAGGGGAGAAGGAAACGAAATGAAACTTCGTGAGTTGAGAGAGTATGCGATGTTACTGGAGAGATTACAAAATCGACTCAAATTTACAAAGAACTTGACGGCATGAGCCCACGTATCAGCTTGACGTATCAGCTCCTCTGACCTGGATCTACGTACTGATTTGCTTGGGAATGGTGTAATAAACACTTTGTGTCCTCTGTGTCCTTTGCTGAGGCAAGATGACGCACAGTTGTTGTATCTGATTCTTGATATCCTAGGTACTTGCACTTGGATGGAGTTGACTTCCGAGCTGGTCTCACGCGTGTTCTGTCAGAGCCATACTTGGGGAGCTTGCTGGTCACGAGGGTACCTCAGCATCATGCAGACGTTTCGTAGACACACGTGTATGTGTGGACTAGCATTGTAGTGCTGAATAATGGTACCACGATACTGCCGCATCAGTCGTAACACATGAGGGCGGAGGATATACGTACCGTTATGCTGCCAGAATCTCCTCACCCTCTACCAGTTGTGACCTGAAGTCAACCCCGATGGCTTCCCACATTATTACAGCAGGTGTAACACCGACGTGCCTCTGCAAAACAATGGAAGATTGCGACGTTTCACCAGATCGCAGTCATACTCGCCGACTAAGGTCACCCGGCACAGTGGAGATCCGCAATTTATCGCTGAACGCTATGCGACACCATTTATCAATAGTACATGCTTCGTGGCGACGCCACCTCTCCAGATGCATCCGTTTGTGTTCTGGTGTTAATGGCAGCCTATGCGTGGAACGGCAATTTTGTCGTCTGGTTAACTTTTAGTCTTCAACCAATGGTGGGGAATGACGCAGAATGCTGTAGTGAGTCCATTGTTCGTTCTTAAACGGCAGGAGCAGATGTGAAGAGGTTACGATGTGCTTGGTGCACAACACGGTCTACCGCAACCTTGAGGACAAGTATGCCTGCCCTCACGTTCCTATGCTGTCCAATAGTGGGCCGTTGTCACATCCGAACGCCTCATAAAACTGTATACTGCACGATTCGTCCAGCCCGCCAAATGGAGATCCAAAACGAGATCCGTTTCAAACTCTGTCTGGTGCTGATGCCACGGTTTCACGTAAGTACGTGGCATCTTCGCACACTTCACAGTGACCCCTCCTCACCCTGATTCCGTCCCTTATATACGCAACCAGGTCTGGTAACAATACTGTGCAGTAACAGCTCTATATACTCTGGAAGCTGTTCTACCAGTCACAGAGAACTGCAACCCTAATTATTTATATACCTGCCGATGGTGGGCATACGTACTGAGTTACATTGACATTCGACAGGTGTCTTTTGGGTGCTTTATTATTTATTCAGGTAGCGTGTTTAAGAATGATTAAGAAAGCAGGGATACGCTGCACATACTTATTGAGTATCATAGCGTATCATGTTGTATTACAAGATACGCGTTTTCTCTTCACCAAAGTTTTTATTGTCTGTGTAGTAGTGATCTTTGGAGCCCAATGCATATTGTGCTCGCTGCTGCCAGTCTTTTGTTCGTTATCGATTCTCTTACAGAGAAATGAAACACTGAGACTGCTCGACGCATGATAGAAGCTACCTGTGTGTAAAACTGGTCTAAGAGATTGCCGCCATTATTGTAAAGAACTTACGTCGTGATTTCTAGATTATAACGGAAGTTACAAATAAATGTCTACACTGGATTATGGTAAGACTTAATCCTGTACTGCAGCATCTGCGTAGTTACACTGCCGAAAAAAAAATGGTACACAATTTTAGAGGTATCTAGTTCACTAAAGATTTATTATTGCAATAGTGGATATAGGTTGCATGATATTATTACGTTTGCAGATCAATAGCACAAGCGGTTCTGCGGTGCCGGGTATCGACCCATGCTGAAACACCTTATTAGTACGCGGTTTAGCCTCCAGAGGCAACAGTGCAGGCGCTGACTCTACACCTACAGATGACAAATACTTTCCTGGTGTACGTTATGCCACGTCTGCTCGACTTCTTCACGTAGTTCTGTAAGAGTTGATGGTTGACGAGTCTCATCATATCCCACACGAGCCCAACTGGAGACAAGTATGGAGAACGTGCTAGCCAGGGAAGTTGATGCACGCCTTGCAGAGCACGTTGGGTTTCACAGGTAGTGTGTGGGCGAGAATTATCCTGTTGGAACAACACTTCACCTTCCTGTTGCAAAAACGGCAAAAGAATGTGTCGAACAACATTCTGCACATCCGGAGTGATGGTTAGCGTCCCCTCCAGAAACACCAATGGTGAACAAGAGTTGTAGCTTACAGCACTCGATACCATAAGGCCTGAGGTGGGGCCAGCGTGTCCCGAACGAATGCACTCTACGAGACAATGCTCACTAGGTCTACGTCGTATGCGCAAACGACCATCACCTGGGTGCAGAGAGAATCTGCTTTCATCGTTGAAGACCACAGCGCACCATTCCATGTTTCAGGTGATCCTGTGTCGGCACCAGTCGAGCCGTGCAGATCGATGCTGTGGCGTGAATGAAAGGCGGACTAGAGGTGTGCGAGCCTGTAGTCCCACTGCAAACAAATGGTTCGTAACAGTTCACATTGAGGCGCCGGGCCTCACAAGCCCCTTTATCTGTGCTGTGGTATCTATGCGATCTGCCACTGTTGCCCTTACAAAACGACGATCCTGGCGGGCATCGGGCTGCGTAGACCTCCAAAAACGTCGTCTACGGGGTTGGGAATGCTCACGTGACCACTGACGCCAGCATCGTTGCACAACTGACGCAGCACTTGTGTGGCAGTTTTCCGAAAGGACCATTCCGCCTCTCGGAAGTCCACGATTTGAAAAATGTACGAATGTGTGTGAGAGTTATACTTCAAATTTCACGCCTAATTAGCTATTACTTCTCATTCAGTATCCTAAATGTGTGAGTTTAAGAGAATTCCTTCACCTATTTCCTCGTAGTGGAACGTTTTTGATGTGTGTGAAATCTTATGGGACTTAACTGCACAGGTCATCAACCCCTAAGCTTACACACTACTTAACCTAAATTATCCTAAGGACAAACACACACACCCATGCCCGAGGGAAGACTCGAACCTCCACCGGGACCAGCCGCACAGTCCACGATTTGAACGTTTTCAAAGTCGCTCAGTTGGCTGTAGGAAGTACGAGTGCGTCTCTGTGGCATGATTGCCTGCTTGCTTTACACGTCTGCACCACACTGAGCTTTCAGGCTGAGAGCGTTCCCTATTAAAAGTTAGACAAAGATGGCGCCCTGGTAGCTATGTCACTACGCTATCTGTTGACGGACGCCGTTGAAACCATTATCAGTACATTTAATATGCCCCAGGTGGGATATGCCATCATCGTATCAAAATCTATGTCGTCCTTCCAGAGGTACTAATTTTATTTCCGGCAGTGTATTTTCATATTGGAAGATTAAGTGTTTTTCATTTAAGGATTAGACGTTGTTCAGTTCTTCATACTGGCAGCTAAACGTGCGGCGATATCGATAATCTGCTGTCGTTGACGACATTAATCAGATTTTTCCTACTAACTATTTCGAAATTTCATCCACACCAACCATTACCTGCACCATCGAGCGACCACTGCATCATGCTCCGCTATATACGGTACTAGCCGCTTAAAGGAAGATTATTTAACTTAAGGAAGAGAGAGGTATTCACTGATAGACCGACAGAATCTCGAGGATACTTTGTGTACGAGGTGTCGCAGTTGTTATCACACTGGACTCGCATTTTGGACGACGGTCCAAAGCTGTTTTCCACCATCCGGATATATGTTTTCTCTGATTTTTCTAAATCGCTGAAGGCAAATCCCAGGATGGTTCTTGAAAAGAAGGCACAGGCGATTTCCTTCCCTATATTTGAAACAATCCGAGTTTCAGCTCCGCCTCTAATGACCTCATTGTCGAGCTGACGTTAAACCCTAATCTTCCTTCCTGTTTCATGTCAATGCTTGTAAGTTATGCCGGGTCTCCTGCGTACACTGCTTAAACTGTTTAACTTATAATAAAATTGAGAGTTATTATTCAGTTACCTATCGTTCTTCTCTGAGTTTTAATGATAACTCTACTCAGTGGCAAGTAGACAACATTAGCGCTACGTCAGACAAGCCGTCCTGCCCTATAAACCTACGAAGATGTCGTGGGTCGCTAGTTATTGCTGTAAATGTTAAAAATTTTAACTCTAACAAGATTGAGTAAACTCTGAATGAAGGTTAAATAACAGTAGAAGTGGCCAAGTATTCCTACTTTGAAAAACTTATCGTTAATGTGCTGCGAGCAAATAACAGCTGAGCGCAAGACACTGAACGCTCTTGAACTAATTAAATAATTCGATGTGACTCAGTGGCCGGATACAAGTGTTTCAGTTGGACCCACTCTGGCGACATTTGTATCGCAGTCTACTCGTGTTACCCAGCTGGCGAAGGTGACCTACAATTTAACGTAGAATCCGAACCACGTGTCATTCCTGCGACTCTTAACATCATTTCAAGGGGAAGGGTAGATTGTAGGCAGACCGAAAATATCCGTCGTTTGACCGGGAATCGAAACCGCAACTCCTCGGTTCTCAGGTACGCGCATTACCACTAGACCACCAGACACGACACGGTTGTGACGGGAAAAAGCGTTTTAGTTCTTTCACAGTTAGCTGCTCTGTAACTCTTCCTAAACACAGCCTGCTATTGGCAGTTACGACTGCTAGTGGGTCTGAGCAAAGAATACAGCCACATAGCGTCAGAGATGCAGATGGGCCGAGCTACTCTAACAGTGGCGCGGATCAGCCACTTCTTCACAACAACGTTCTGGTAACGTGCAGCTTCCGTTCTGTTTCCGGGACATTGATTAGATTTGTATTGTAAGCTTGCACAGTCATTTCATTTATAAAGATTGCAAATACACCGACGAAAAAATTGCAACACCAAAAAATAATTAATGCAGAGGAATGAAATTTCGGAAATACATTTGTCTAGGTAACATACACTATGCGATCAAAAGTTTTCGGACACGTGGCTGAAAATAACTTACAATTCCGTGGTGCCCTCCATCGGTAATTCTGGAATTCAATATGGTTGGCCCATCCTTAGCCTAGATGACAGCTTCCACTCCCGCAGGCATACGTTCAATCAGGTGATGGAAGGTTTCTTGGGAAATTGCAGCCCATTCTTCACGGAGTGTTGCACTGAGAAGAGGTATCGATATTGGTCGGCGAGGCCTGGCACGATTCAGGTTAGGACTCTGAACAGGCCAGTCCACAACAGGGATGTTAGTGTCGTGTAACCACTCCGCCATAGGCCGTGCACTATGAACATTTGCTCGATCGTGTTGAAAGATGCAATCGCTATCATCGTATTGCTCTTCAACAGTGGGAAGCAAGAAGGTGCTTAGAACATCAATGTAGGCCTGTGCTGTGATAGCACCACACCAAACAAGAAAGGGTTTAAGTCCCCTCCGTTAAAAACACAACCACACCACAACACCACCGCCTCCGAATTTTACTGTTGGCACTACACACGCTGGCAGATGACGTTCACCGGGCATTCGCCATACCCACACCCTGCCATCGGAACGCCACATTGTGTACCATGATTCGTCATTCCACACAAAGTTTTTCAACTGTTCAATCGTCCAATGTTTACGCTCCTTACACCAGGCCAGGTGTCGTTTGGCATTTACAGGCGTGATGTGCGGTTTATAAGCAGCCGCTCGGCCATGAAATCCAAGTTTTCTCACCTCTCGCCTAAAAGTCATAGTACTTGCAGTGCATCCTGATGCAGGTTGGAGTTCCTGTGTGATGGTTTGGATAGATGTCTGCCTATTACAAATTACGTCCCACTTTAACTGTCGGCGGTCTCTCTCAGTCAACATACGAGGTCGGCCTGTAGGCTTTTGTGCTGTACGCGTCTCTTCACGTTTTCTCTTCACTATCACATTGGAAACAGTGGACCTAGGGATGTTTAAGAGTGTGGAAATCTTGGGTACAGACGTATCAGACAAGTGACACCCAATCATCTTACCATGTTCTAAGTCCGTGAGTTCCACGGAGCGTCCCATTCTGCTCTCTCACGATGTCTAATAACTGCTGAGGTCGCTGATATGGAGTACCTGGCAGTAAGTGGATGCAAAATGCACGTAAAAAACCTGTGTGTTTTTGGTGGTGTCCGGATACTTTGGTTCATATAGTGTATGTAATTGATTAACACTGCGAGATTACAAGCGCGAGATAAGCCACTGAAAATAAGAAATCGTGGTTTATTAATAACCGGCATAACCGCCAGAATGTTTAGTGCAAGCATGAAAACGTGCATGCATTGTGTTGTACAGGTGCCGGATGTCAGTTTGTGGGATGGAGTTCCATGCCTGTTGCACTTGGTCTGTCAGTACTGGGTTAGTTAATGCCGGTTGTGGATGAAGCTGTACTTGTCGTCCGATGATGTCCCTAATATGCTCGATTGGTGAAAGATCTGTTGATCGAGCAGGACGAGGCAACATGTTGACACTCTGTAGACGATGTTGGGCTACATCAGCGGTATGTCGGCGAGCATTGTTCTGCTGGAAAGTTGTTCATGAACGGCAGCACAACAGGTCGGATCACGAGACTCACCTACAAATTTGCAGTCAGCGTGCGTGAGACAACCACGAGGGTGCTCCTGCCGTCATACGAAATCGCACCCGAGACCATAACCCAGGGTGTAGGTCCAGTGTGTCCAACGATCAGATGCGTTGGTTTCAGGCCCCCAACTGGCTTCCTTCTAACCAACACACGGTAGTAGAAACAGATTTCATCAGAAAATACAAAAGCTCTCCACCCTGCCCTCCAATTAGCTCTCATTTGACACCACTGAGTCGTAAACGGCTTTGGTTTGGGTTGACTGGAATGCATGCTACAGGACGTCTGGCTCAGAGCTGTCCTTGAAGTGACCAATTTGTAACAGATCGTTGTGTAACTATGGTGCCAACTACTGCTCATATTGCTGCTGCAGGTTCATTACGATGTGCCAGAGCCATAAGCCGAACACGATGGTCTTTCCTCTCGGTAGTACCATGAGACCGTCATGAGTTTGGTCTTCTTGTGACCATACATTCTCGTGACCACCACTGCCAGCAATTATGTACAGTGTGCAACATTCCTGTCAAGTTCTTCTGTAGCAACTTCTCGTACCCTTGTTACACGACCTGGTTCACACTAGGTGATGTGTTGTTAATGGCGTCTTTGTCGCCTTAAAGGCATTTTTGACTGTTATCAACTCACCACAAGCAAACTCAAACGTAATTAAGGCCCACGATCGTTACAGCGTGTATTTAAATCAAACCTGATTTCCATCATCATAGTTCTGCTTCTAGTGCTGCTCTTATACGACTAGCGCAGAACTTGAATAGACAGCATCTTTGTAGAATCACGCCTACCAACTTTCAGTTATGTCGCACAACTCCTTTTTGGTATTGCGATTTTTTTCCGTCGTTATGTATTCTTGTTGTGGTCCTCAGTCCAAAGTTTGGTTTGATGCAGCTCCCCATGCTACTTGATCCCGTGCAAGCCACTTCATCTCTGACTAAAAACTGCAACATAAATCCTTCTGAATCTGCTTACTGTATTCATCTCATGGGCTCCCTCTACGATTTTTACCCCTCCCCCCCCCCCCCCCCACGCTTTCTTCCACTACTAAATTGGGGATCCCTTGATGTCTCGTAATTTGTCCTCCAACCGATCCCTTCATCTGGTCAACTTGTGCCTCAAATTTCTTATCTCTCCAGTTCTGTTCAGTACCTCCTCATTCGTTACGTGATCTAGTCAACTGATCTTCAGCACTGGTCTGTAGCACCACATTTCAAAAGCTTCCATTCTCTTGCTATCCAAACCGTTCATCGTCCATGGTTCACTTCCATACATGCCTACACTCCATACAAATACTTTCAGAAAAGACTTCCTGACACTTAAAGTTTCTGTTCTTCAGAAACGATTTTCTTGCCATTGCCAATCCATATTTTACACCCTCTCTACTTCGAACATCACCAGTAAGTTTGCTACCCAAACAGCGAAACTCATCTACTACCTTAAGTGTCTCGTTTGCTAATCTACTTCCCTCAGCATCACCTGGTTTAATGCGACTATATTCCATTATCCTCATTTTGCTTTTGTTGATGTTCATTTTACATCCTCCTTTCAAGATCATGTCCATTCCGTTCAACCTCTCTTCGAAGTCGTTTGCTGTCTCTGACAGAAGTACAATGTCATCGCGCTAAACCTCAAAGTTTTTATTTCTTCTCCCAGAACATTAATTTCTGCTCCAGATTTTTCTTTTAGTTCCTTTACTGCTTGCCCAATAACCACTTTAATTAAATCGGGGATAGGCTAAAACCCTGTCTCTCACTCCCTTCTCAACCACTGCTTCCCTTTCCTGCCCCTTGGCTCTTATAACTGCCATCTGGTTTATGTACAAATTGTAAACAACCTTTCACTCTCTGTGTTTTACCCCATGCCAGCTGTAGAATTTGAAAGAGAGTTTTCCGGTAAACATTGTCAAAAGCAGGGGCGGGCAGGAATCCTGCACGTGTGCGGTGCACTTACACGCGTGCGGTTAACAGGTGTTCTGCGTGCACACAGGGGCAAGCTGGCCACCCGCTTACCTCCCCTCCCCACCATACCTTCAGTCCGCTCCTTCCTCTGTAATGCGTTTTGTTTTTGTAGCTTACTTTATTGAATGATGGAATAAGGTTAGCAGGAGTGCTTGAAATGAATCATTGTTTGAAAGAGGACCTATTAACTACGATACGTTTTATTTAATTATCACAGGTGGAGTTTACAATACGTTTAATACCTGTAACAAAATTTCTGCATACAGACAAACGCAAACAGTTACGTAAATTTTCATCACTTATGTTTGCTCTTAACCGAGGCTTATTAATTCAGCAAATGGTTTTCCAGCTCTCACTATATTAAGCGCCATTTTATAGCTTGCACGTACCGCTGGGCTATTATTGTTGTCGTCCTGAAAAATTGAAAACAGTGCTCCATAAAATGTTTAATCAGTTAGATGAGAGACATGACGAGAGAAAGTCGCAGATCTCTCGTGACAACGGCAACTAGGACAGATGCATCTAATATCGTCAGGTCGCTCTTCTTAAGCTCAGTCAAATTCCCCATCCGCTGAGAATCCGACAATAAACTGTACTCGTCCTTGTGAAATTTATTATAATGGCCTTCAATTCTAAACTTCCGCTGACCAGCGAGAATACTGCCACATATTAAACATTTCGAATTTTCACGTCCTTGCACAAAGAAAAAATTATTCTCCCATTACTTTTTAAAATATAGCAAATCTCCACGTCTCCGTTTCCTTGATTCACTCTGCATTTTCCGGTTCTTGAAATACAACGTTCACTACGTAGTGGTCGCTTCGCATCAACGTCCGCCTTGTACTACACTGCCGCAACCCGCCGGCTCTCGCCACTGCCCCATTCGGCGATTGCACGCGAGCAGCACACGTGCGCTCACGAGCGGCGTGCAACGTGCTTGTTCACAAAATTTCCCCAAATTATACTTCTCAGTTTCTCCCATGCAGAAACTTTTGGAACAAGCTAAGGCAACTTTCATAGCCGACTGAATCTTTATTCCCATCCAAATGAACTTCCATATTCTTATATTCTGACAGCATACATCATTATGGGTGACATGAACATTTAATCTTGCCAAGCTGCACTCAAAAGATGACTCCAGGATTTGCAAAAGACGAATTTCAATTGTGAACTGTGTCAGACCAGAAAGGCCTTGTAAAACAGTAGTGCACTTTTGGCACAAGTTTTTTGAGCACCATCTTCTACCAATGAATTGAAATGAATGTGACAAATTACTTATTGCAGCATACTGTTTGCGCAATCTGTTGAGAAACGCCTTCCTCAAAAACGAACATCTATTGATTACAGAAAGCTGTACAACAATCTGGTGGTGGTTTTTCACAACTAGAAGGTATCATCAAGACACCAATCTACCATTTACTTTCAAAGTGAAGATATTGTAAAATGTAACTTTCTCGTTGTACTTTAGATTGTTCATTTTATAATGTACTTGCCGTTTTCAATTTTTATCGTCACAAAAAAGAGTAATGCGAAAATTGACCTTCAAGTTCATGTTCATCATTCTAATTCTACATGTGCATGGATTATACTGATTTTCATAACAGGCCTGAAAAATTTGCATTAATGGGAAAATATTATATATTTCACTCACCTGCCAGTTTCAACTGTGCACCAATTTCTTCCCAAATTCTGTCTCTGAACATAGTGTCTCTATATTTAGGGTTCTTCAAATCGTAAAGGCAAGGATGTTGCGAGACCAGCTCACAGAGCATCACATCCTGTGAGTGGCTCATTTCAGTTTTCCTTGACTGGCTCGACATCTTTCTGGCAGCCCTACGTCTTTGTGTCGTCCGACTTCCGTCGCAACACTGCTCACTGGTGCAGTGCTGCGACAGCTGCCGCAACAGTCGCGCGTCGCATCCCAAACTCGAACTGCGCATGCGCCAGCAGGCAACTTCTGACGTCACGTAGCGACCCGTCGCAGTCGCTAGTGTGCGTCGCGCCTTGGACAACGTACCTTTAAGGTACGCACACTAGCGACTGCGACGGGTCGCTACGTGACGTCAGAAGTTGCCTGCTGGCGCATGCGCAGTTCGAGTTTGGGATGCGACGCGCGACTGTTGCGGCAGCTGTCGCAGCACTGCACCAGTGAGCAGTGTTGCGACGGAAGTCGGACGACACAAAGACGTAGGGCTGCCAGAAAGATGTCGAGCCAGTCAAGGAAAACTGAAATGAGCCACTCACAGGATGTGATGCTCTGTGAGCTGGTCTCGCAACATCCTTGCCTTTACGATTTGAAGAACCCTAAATATAGAGACACTATGTTCAGAGACAGAATTTGGGAAGAAATTGGTGCACAGTTGAAACTGGCAGGTGAGTGAAATATATAATATTTTCCCATTAATGCAAATTTTTCAGGCCTGTTATGAAAATCAGTATAATCCATGCACATGTAGAATTAGAATGATGAAAATGAACTTGAAGGTCAATTTTCGCATTACTCTTTTTTGTGACGATAAAAATTGAAAACGGCAAGTACATTATAAAATGAACAATGTAAAATACAACGAGAAAGTTACATTTTACAATACCTTCACTTTGAAAGTAAACGGTAGAATGGTGTCTTGATGATACCTTCTAGTTGTGAAAAACCACCACCAGATTGTTGTACAGCTTTCTGTAATCAATAGATGTTCGTTTTTGAGGAAGGCGTTTCTCAACAGATTGCGCAAACAGTATGCTGCAATAAGTAATTTGTCACATTCACTTCAATTCATTGGTAGAAGATGGTGCTCAAAAAACTTGTGCCAAAAGTGCACTACTGTTTTACAAGGCCCTTCTGGTCTGACACAGTTCACAATTGAAATTCGTCTTTTGTAAATCCTGGAGTCATCTTTTGAGTGCAGCTTGGCAAGATTAAATGTTCATGTCATCCATAACGATGTATGCTGTCAGATTATAAGAATATGGAAGTTCATTTGGATGGGAATAAAGAGTCAGTCGGCATGAAAGTTGCCTTAGCTTGTTCCAAAAATTTCTGCATGGGAGAAACTGACAAGTATAATTTGGGGAAATTTTGTGAACAAGCACGGACATTATTTCTTCCACATTTCTGCCAGTGTATACTGTAGACGTTCAGAATGAAAATTCTAGAGATGTTTAAGGTGTAACCGTATCTTGTTGTCAAGAACTTGAAACAATGCAATGACGCTATCGTGCGCTTATTGTTAATAAACTTATCTTTCATTGGAATTTTAGGTGAAATGTGCAAAAACAGATGGAGGAATATTCGGGACTCGTATCAGAGAAATAAACGAGAAAGAAAGCTTGGAACAGGTTCAGATGCCTCAGCAAAACCAAGATAATGGGTTCTGCTTGATCACTTGGCTTTAAAAAACCTACATTTCGTGGCATTTTAAATGAAATTGTCAAGAGCATATGGAGAAATATTAGTAACTCATACCGGAGAAATATATGACATAAAATGGTTTCATTAGGTCCAAATGTGTCAGCGAAACAAAACAAATGCATTCTCTATCGTGTGATGACCACACGATTCTCGTTGCGCGTCGACAGAACTGGTGGCTAGTCGCGACGCTCCCGGAGATATATGTGCCCAAATCTCGGAAACGGAGATCGATATCATTCTGATCTCAACTTTAAAAATAATTTCGATATGTTAGCTTCTTTTCATCGGCAACGATGTATGACCTAACGTGAACCATACGTAAAGTAGCCAGCGACCACATTTTTCACTGTACACAATTCAAATTTTATGCAGTAGGTCGCTTGTAAATTAAGTATCGGAATAACTGTGACGAATATCGGAAAAATAGACACCTCATTATCAAGCTGTGATGTGAAACTGTAAGATACGCAAACATCAATTTTTTGTGCCTTTTACTTTCCTCACAATTGATAGAGAAGTCATATACAGCGAAAAAAACACGCAAAACCGGAAGAGATACTTTTCAATTTTTTAAAGTAAAAGGAGAATCTGTATCGAAAAACTAACTCTGGGAGCCGATGTAACTTTGTTGCATTAACATGCAGTATTTTTTACAGCAAGAAAATCGGAATTCTTATTTTTCTTATGTATTTGAATCCGCCGCCGCCGACCGGAGCTTGGGAAACAGCGACGACTCCTGTCGCGTTGCGGCCGTGTCGCCTTCTGCCAGGGTGGGAAAAGAGGAGGGGGCAGCGTCGCAGTCGCAGCCAACTGTCGCGTCTTGCACAACGTAACTTTAGCCTTGTACTACACTGCCGCAACTTGCCGGCTGTCGCCACTGCCCCATTCGGCGATTGCACGCGAGCAGCACACGTGCGCTCACGAGCGGCGTGCAACGTTTGCCCGCCCCTGGTCAAAAGCTTTCTTTAAGTCTACAAATGCTATAAACGTAGGTTTGCCTTTCCTTAACCTATATTCTAAGATAAATCGTATAGTCAGTATTGCCTCACGTGTTCCTACATTTCTCCAGAATCCAAATTGATCTTCCTCAAGGTCGGCTTCTACCAATTTTTTCATTCTTCTGTAAAGAATTCGTGTTAGTATTTTGCAACCTTGACGTATTAAACTGATAGGTTATTTTCACGCCTGTCAGCACCTGCTTTCTTTGGAATCGGAATTATTATATTCCTCTTGACGTCTGTGGGTATTTCGCCTATCTCATACATCTTGTGACCAGATGGAAGAGTTTTGTCATTGCTGGCTCCCCCAAGGCTGTCAGTAGTTCTAACTGAATGTTGTCTACTCCCGGGTCTTTGTTTCGTCTTAGATCTTATAGTCCTCTGTCAAATTCCTCACGCAATATCGTATCTCCCATCCCATCTTCATCTATTTCCACATTCATTTCCATAATATTGCCCTCAAGTACATCTCCCTTCCACAGACCCTTCCACATTTCTGCTTCCCCTCAGTATGTAATATGAAACATTAATTTTAAAAACCTAAATGTGTCATCAAGACAACAAATTGTTTCTCTAATATTCAGTGCGATAGGGTCCGCAGCTGCGATGAATTTTTTGAATGATTTCTTGAAGCCTTCAGCCACCATTTTCTTTATTTCCTGTACGAATGTACAGTTTCGGCCTTAGGCCATTTTCAAGTATTTTACAGATGATTTTTTGGTAACAGATTATGTCATATACGTCATTGCTCCTATGACATCATGTTATGCTCATAAATTAGTTCGAGGTGTTCACACTATTTTAGGGGGGACGTGCTACTAATAGCATGAAGGTTTGCTTGTTCTATGCTCAGGATTGTTAATCAATACCAGTGGCAGAGGGACATGATATGCGTGATGAGCGGGTAGTGGTGACTATGGTGACCAGATAGCTTACAGTGACCAGCCATCCCGTGAATGAATTAACTGTCTCTCCTTCTGCCCACTGCTGTTGGATAGTGTGTAGACATTTGAGTGCGCCACAGTAGTCGGGTGGCTGCTACGTCTTCATCAGATGTGGGTCGATAAGCAGTGAGTGCAGTGAAGCATGGTCATATGGATCCCTCTGGGCTTCAGTAGCAGGCAGTGATGAGCTGTAAGACCTCCTGGCCAAACACAGCTGTGCTGTGGTGCCGTGTGTGTGGCAATCTTTTAATAAAGACTCCTACCTTTCGCGTTTCTATTAAAGTAAAACGACGGTTTTTAAACTTGGAGTAAGTGGATTGTTTTTAAAAGTTTACTCCTCTGGTAACTCTGTGAGGTCCGCTTAAATATTTTTTAACTTTAAGGGTGTTTTCTTTGTCACGTAAATAATATGCGAACAAGTTCCTTACGAGTGTCGAAGCTTAAATACGTGCTGTGCAAAGTATGTGTAACTCACCTATAACGCAGAAATAAGCTCCTTGCATGTCTCTAAAAGTTATAATTTTCCAGCAAGTACTGTTCAGTGCATCTTAACACAGAAATAAAAGAGAGGACGAGTTCCTTACTTTTTTAAAATGTCATTATGGGTGACATGAACATTTAATCTTGCCAAGCTGCACTCAAAAGATGACTCCAGGATTTACAAAAGACGAATTTCAATTGTGAACTGTGTCAGACCAGAAGGGCCTTGTAAAACAGTAGTGCACTTTTGGCACAAGTTTTTTGAGCACCATCTTCTACCAATGAATTGAAGTGAATGTGACAAATTACTTATTGCAGCATACTGTTTGCGCAATCTGTTGAGAAACGCCTTCCTCAAAAACGAACATCTATTGATTACAGAAAGCTGTACAACAATCTGGTGGTGGTTTTTCACAACTAGAAGGTATCATCAAGACACCAATGCTTTTAGCCTAATCCCAGTTATCATAATTTATGACCCAAAAAAGATCACCTCACCTCCTGCAATTCTCTAATCAGGAGCATTATCCTATTCGAGAGACTTGACCTGCATGACCTATCACCACCCTTCCTCAGGGTATAGTGAACACGATCGCGAGATGGACTCCTCAGTCATGCTCTGTACATCGGTCGATCACTATGAAGTGTCAGCAGCAGCCAAGAAAAAAATGGTAACAGACACTTAGAGACTATGGTGGATCGGTGACAGAGGATGCATCTTTCAGCGTAGTTCTATGTACAAGTGCGATTATTGTGTTTTTTATGTCATTCCTATGTTATGTTGTCGATGTATGAGATTCTGCTTCATTTCGTTGACTTTAAGTTTCCTTATGGTCCATTTGTGCAGAGTCTCACACACACTAAACATCACACGCAACTTGTTGTACACTTTTAAACATTGGAAACATTTTACATAAACAAAACAGTTACACAGATGTTCCTATAAGTAGTCAACAGAGATGACATTATAGGTCTTCCATAGATCTTGCTTTTGTACAGAGGTTATTTATCTTAACAATCTGGATCATAATGTACTTAATGTCTATTTTACATTTGTGCTTGTTTCTATGTGTTACTATTTTTATTTAAGTATACTATCGGAACCTCTGAAGAAATTCACTGATTCACTTTCAAGTTTTTCGTTTAATATTTTATCTTCATATTTTCTGTAATGTGAATATATCTCCAGTTCTTCTAGCAAATCCATTTTATGTCCTTTCTTTAGTCGGCGGAGCACTTTGACATTTTGCTCTATTTTTCCAAATGGGTGTCCTGTACTATGTACATATGTTGCTATTGCTGTTGTAGTGTGTCTGTTGTGTGTGTAGGCTTTTATGTGCTCTGTGTACTTGGTGTTTAATTTTCGGCCTGTTTGTCCTAGGTAGAACATGGAGCATTCCTGGCATGTGACCTTGTATATTCCAGAGTCTGAGTGTGGATCATGCTTACACTTTACGTTTTCGGTTGCCACTTCTATTTCATTATTAAGTATGCCACATTACTTACAAACTTTTCTTCAATGCCTCGATTCTTTCAATTATGTACCATACTGCGATACTTAAGGATTTATCGACTATCTGTATTTTGCTCGCCTGAGTAGTATGTGCTTTAAACCACGAGTGCCTAGCTTCGAAAGTTGGCAGTATGAAAGTGTGCTCTTCACAGAGACATGCTCTTAGGTTGAACTGGGGGCCATCTGCTTGGTTGGGGTACACTAGCATTCAGAGAATTCATGAGAGTTGTGCAACACAGTGGCTTCAGCGTTCCCCTTGTGTAGCACAGAGTGCGTTGTTACCAAATGGGGCAGTGCCATAGGTCATTATGTAGAGGAATCGGTTGATATGGCTGGGATATCGCCGTATTCTGCACTGCAGTCTTATTTGTAGTGGTAGACGTCGCAGTCTGCAAGTAATTCACTCCAGGATGGTGGTGAAAAGATGGAAACTACGATAAGGGACCACTTGTAGCGTGTTCTAGCTCACAGTAACATAGTTGCTTTGCTACGAGACAGAATTTGATGTATGACGTCAACATTGATCCTTATTGACGCATTTCAAAACGAACACTCTAGATGGAATCGCACTTCATCGACATTTGTATCAAAGATGAAAGCGTGCTCACTCTTGCCCACAGTGTATCCTACTGACAGTGGCAGAAGATACGCCACAGTGGCCAATGGAAGTATGGAAACACCTTCCAGAATACCTTCCTGCAAGTCGTGATGGAGGCTGGAGGAGGCTCTTTCTCGTGAACGATTCGACTTGTAGGTTATTACAGCTGCTCGGATGATGCTACGGTGCTAGGCAATCAACAGATGAGTAACCAAATTAGAGACACCTGAGACGTGGCAATGGTATGTCATCTCATAGCATACACTCATCTCACAGCTAAAAAGCTAATACATTAAAATAATGAATAAGAGAGAGAATCAGGTGGAAACATATGTAGATTGATGCGAAATCTTATGAAAGTCAGATTGGTAAAAACCGCATTGTGATTCAAGCTAGAAATCATCAAAAAATGGTTCAAACGGCTCTGAGCACTATGGGACTTAACTTCTGAGGTCATCAGTCCCCTAGAACTTAGAACTACTTAAACCTAACTAACCTAAGGACATCACACACATCCATGCCCGAGGCAGGATTCGAACCTGCGACCGTAGCGGTCGCGCGGTTCCAGACTGTAGCGCCTAGAACCGCTCGGCCACCTCGGCCGGCCAAATCATCAGATATTTGAATTTTAATTGAGCTTAATGATCCCACCTCACAGTAGATAATGGTGGACATGAGGTCCCATTGTCACACAGAAAGGCGAAGGTGCTCTCAAAAAACGCAGTTCAGTGTTGCTCGAGTTCAGACTGTTGTGTCTAGAAGTTGGGAAAGCTGGCGTAAGAATACTAACAGTGACCAAAAATGAAAATACTACATAGTTTTAGCGCCGAACACAACCCATTTCATGTATCTTTCTTCGAGAGTTTCCACTGGAGCCCTCTGTTTAAGCCATTGTAATATGAGAAGCCTTAATATTGCTAAATTGGAAAGCCTGCTCTCACTGTAGCACAGGAGGGGTAGCAGAGGATATGACAAGCCATTATTCAGGGGAACGGGATTGGCGTTGCAAGAGCTCGGTCATTCGGCAAATGTTAGCTCCACCTAAATGGCATAATGTGCTTTGCCGGCCATGTGGCCGAGCGGTTCTAGGCGCTTCAGTCAGGAATCGCGCGACCGCTACGGTCGCAGGTTCGAATCCTGCCTCGGGCATGGATGTGTGTGATGGCCTTAGGTTAGTTAGGTTTAAGTAGTTCAAAGTTCTAGGAGACTGATGACCTCAGATGTTAAGTCCCATAGTGCTCAGAGCCATTTGAACCATAATGAGCTTTGTTTTTAGTCATATTGTGTTAATAACGTCTAATCAAGTACAGTCGCATAGGCAGTGACTTAGATTGGTGTTGATAAAGTATATTTTGATTTTCTACAACCTACACAGACTTGGGCGGTGGTAGATAATGAGCAAAGCTTATGTCATTCGGTATTTCATCACTGCCACTCCATGGCGGTAAGTAGGATTCTGTGACTATCTCGGTGTATAGTTCCTCAGTGTTGTGATTACATCGTTTCTGCTGGTCACTTGGTCACGACGGTGGGCTTAGATTATTTCGGTGTCTTGGAGAATATCAGGTTATTGATGACTAGCAGATCGTAAATAATCCTATTGTTGTTTTAGACTCCGCGTAGCAAAAAGCGTAATTCATATACTGAACAGCATAGAAGAGTTGTGGCAGCTTAGATTTGTAAATTAATGCATGAAAAACTTTTTCTTTCGTGGTGATTGTGTTGTGCTGATAGAAAGTAGTTACAGTCGCGTGAGCTCCTCAAATTTTGATAAATGCACTTGTACACATTGTGCAGTTAATGTAACTGAGATACATGTACAAAACTGGAGGAGAATAAGCCTCAGCTATGTATATACATTCTAGCAGATTGGTTTACTGTTCATTTATGGCTGTACCAACACCAGACTGTTGTTGTCTTTGAGCATAAGGGAAAACGGCACAGATGCAAGAAGTAAGTGAACTTTAATATTTCAAAAGTAATCGCCATAACAGTTAATCGATTTATCCAACTATGAGACAAGATGATCAATGTCCGCAGCTCGTGGTCTAGCTGCTAGCGTTTCTGCCTCTGGATCACGGGGTCCCGGGTTCGATTCCCGGCCGGGTTGGGGATTTCCTCTGCTCGGGTACTGGATGTGTTTGTATTGTCCTCATAATTTCATCATCATCATCAATCGTGACAGAGACTGGATTGGATTGTGAAAAAAATTGGGATTTTGTACGGGCGCTGATGAACGCGCAGTTGTGCGCCCCACAAACCAAACATCATCATCAAGATGGTCAGTGGCTTCATGGGAAACTGCTTCCGGATGCTTACGGAACCATGATTGTACCCAGTCGTACACATCCTTGTCCGAAGCAAATCGGGCAGGCCCACACGTTCCTAACGTTGTTTCTGTTACGCTGTAGGGTTTTCACTGGGAAGCCCTTGCACATCTTCCATACAGTTCCCATTTCTCTCCATGTGATTTCCATATTTTTGGAGCTCTGGAGAAAAACAAATGTGGCCGCCGATTTGCTTCGGACGAGGATGTGCACGCCTTGTTACAATGACGGTTCAATTGGCAACTGCAAAAATTTTTCCACGGTCTTCTCTCACAGGGAGATAAGTGAGTTAGCAGTTACGGCGGTTGCTTTTGAAATAATAAAATTTAATTTTTTCCATCTGTCTTGTTTTCATTTGACTTTCCTTTACAATCTAGGGGTTAGAGTTCATTTGGTGGAAGTCGTCATTCTAGCAGCTGCACTGCAGGTAAGACTGGGTAAGTACTGAGGACGTGCGGATGGACTTCAAAGAAGCAGTACCGACAGGTAGGTGTGCGATTCAATTGAGCCATGCCCCGTCTTAGGCTTCCGCCTCCTAGTATAGCCAGGTGGTTCGTGGTACATTTTAGAGTTAGGATTTGGACAGCTAGTTTCTCTCTATGTAAATAGAGGTATTTTGTTTCAATTATCACCTAAGAAACTAAATCGAACTGTCTTCAAAGACTAGAGTAAGTAACGGAGATGTTACAGCTAGTTTCTCTCTGTGTAAATGGAGGTATTTTGTTTCAATTATCACCTAATAAACTAAATCGAACTGTCTTCAAAGACTAGAGTAAGTAACGGAGATGTTTCAAACGTAACTAGAAGCACTAAGGCTCGCAATTCAACTAGTGACGACGGCAACCGACTCTGAAAACGTTGGGAAGAAGCGATCTCGATTCAAGACAGGCCTACAGTCACATCAGTTCACTAAGATTAGTCTAAACTGGGGCCAAGGCACACATTTCTGTTTCTATGGCATCTAAATATACTCAAAAGAACTTATGCCAGACTAACTTTGGGTGCGGCACATGAGTACTCTAAAATCCGAGAGTGTTTCGTCAAATCGTAAGTCGCCTGTGGGGAACTGGAGGTGAATAAACTGATGCACATAATAGTGCTGTACGTTCCAGTATTGTTCACCGGCGAGAGACGATCATGGGCATGTCTGAGACTCTTGCCGATTTAGACAGTGCTCGGGCCTTTAGACAAATAAACTTTGTACTATGAGAATACGACAAGACACACTATTTTTTCTAGATGCTGACAAATTAATACCGTGTACTGGACTTTTGTCTTACAACAGTAATGCTCTGACGTACATTTGTATCCACCAGAAAGGCAATTCTTTGTTATGCAAGAGACCTTCTGGGAAGTTCGGAAGACTAGGAGGCAGGATTGGCAAACTGAAGCTTTCAGTCTATTGGCGAGTCGACGTTCTACTGCTAAGCTGTTAAGAGGTCCAAGTATGTTTGCTGATCATCATACACATTTAACCTATTAGGAAGTCTTATTACAGAGTAAAGTTCGCCGCAGAGTGAAAGAACTACTCCAGATTACTAAGCCTCGTCGATTGACCTTTTTGTCTCCTGTAAAGTGTAGGCAGTCACACAATATTTGATGAGATAAATTAACAAAAGAATTACGTTAATATCTAATGTACGTTTGCAGCAAAGGTTGTTGGAGTCAGAAACAGACTCAGGTTTGAGAAGGTCGATGAAGGAAATTTGGAGTGTCGTATTGAAAGGAATCATCCCGGAATTAATTATAACGATTTAGTTAAACAATGGAAAACCTGACTATGAATGGACAGGCGAGCGTTTGAACCTCCGTCCTGCTCCACCTCGTTCAGTATGTAAAGTAAGAAACATCTTACTTTTAACTTCTCTCAGAATATATAACAAGAAGGTAGGTGCATTTAGTTAGTTAATTTCATGTTTCATGGAGCATCCTGCGCGATAAATTGTAATGATGCGGAACGTGTCATTTTGCTTTCGCATCCCAGATTAATTTGTAAATGTCGGTACATGCTGAAAATTTATAAGTTTAAACTTTTACCTTTTTTTAGTATACAGATGTGAGTTGGTAGTTCCTACCCACCACCTTTTATAGATGACAACAAGAGAAATCTTCTGCGGAATAGAAGGAGCTGCCACGGAGAAATTTTTTCCGTTTATTTTCAAATGTTACTTTTTCCTGTCTGTCGGACATTTTATCATATTTCTCAAACAGAATTCTGTCTTAGAAAATTAATAAGTTCCTCAAATACAATTTGTAGAAAATTTGTAGGTTACTGCGTTCTTTTACAAATTGACAAACGTCTGCATAGGTTAAATTAGCAAACAACAGATTTTTAACTGAAGTTGCAGTAGTATAGTAAATATATGTTCAATAGGCTACCCAGTAGTAAAGCATCTACATGAATAGCTATTATCCAAGTCGATTGCAAGTAAACAGTGGGACTGAAAATTCGTGTAACGTGAGTGATAGAAAGACACGTACTTGTCATAATTTATATGAAATCTGAAGAGCATCAAGTACTTAAAAAATTATGAGGAATTCCCTACATGGATTTGACTTTGGTCTAGCGGCCAAATATTTGAACGAAGTGGAAAAGCTTGTGCGTAAACATCGGTCTGCAATAAATGAACACTTGTAACCCTATAACGATTGTGATACATCCAGTGATATATGCATAGATATTCTTGTTATTGAGAAACTCATAATGTATGAAATACGATAAACAAATAAATAAATATCTCGAATGGTCTAAAAATATTCACAAAAAAACAGTGTTTAACATGCCGTCTTGCAATCGTATAAATGGCTTACCTGTCGTGGGGAGCACTATGGAGAAAATTAATCGTAAACGTGTTCCTGCCTGACCTGTCTCCATCTGACTATGTCTAACTAACTGTGATCTTCCAGGACCAGAAGGATGGGAGCAGATAATGCAGTTTATTTCAGCTGTCACGAAGACCATAAACTGCAAGTGATTTCCAAAAATTGGTTCAAATGGCTCTGAGCACTATGGGACTTAACAGCTATGGTCATCAGTCCCGTAGAACTTAGAACTACTTAAACCTAACTAACCTAAGGACATCACACAACACCCAGTCATCACGAGGCAGAGAAAATCCCTAACCCCGCCGGGAAGTGCGTCTCTAAGACGTGATGCAGGCCTCTCGGAATTGCGGAGCTAGGAACTCGGGCGGTTTTATAAATAGAGAGCGTGTGAAATAAGAGAGCAGTAAATAAGAAGTGTATGACTGGAGTGTTATTGTATTGCCCGCAGCGCTCGCACTGGTCGCTGCGCGCCTATTATTAGCACATCATACAAGTGCGCTGGGATTTACAGCCTCGTTGCAAAATGCTGTTAAGGGCGACGCTGTTGGTATTCTCGAAAAAAGATGCAAGTCTTGGGGCGACACTGGTAATGAGCTCGAGCAGCGTTTCGTCACGCTGCTTTCTGCGAAAGGTGGTAGGTGCGGAAATACTCGTGGGATTGCCAGGAACCCATTACGTCCTAACGGCTCTCTCCTGGATAAGGACAAGCTGAAAGGGATGAAGGGTATGTTGAGCGCTGGTAGTCTGTTCTTTAAAAAAAAAAAAAAAATCCAGGTCAGTTCACAAGCGAAAAAAAATTGTGTATGTTGGAATAGCTCATCGCTCTCAAGAAGTAGCTTAATTAATTCCATCACTTTACTATTTTGTTGATGTAGAAGTTCTAAGTATTTTTCGGTAAGTTTAAAAATAACACAACAGATACACAGAACAGAGATTTACGTCATAAATAATATGTTCTCGTTCACTGCTTACGACAGTCTTCCAACGATGGGGTTACTTTTCGATTCTACGACTGTAGAAATAACGTGGTTTTGAGGCAAAGAACTCGTCGAGCCATGTTCAGGGTGCATTTTCATAGGGAGAGAAAGTTCCTCGAAGCTTGTTCGAGAGAGAGTGTAAAGAAAATCTGAGAACGCAAAATCAGATGATAAGGTGGGTGCTGAATGAGCTCCCAACCTAACTCATGTGCAGTGCTTTTTGTCAGTCTATCAGAATACGGGCAGGCGTTATCGCTGACTAACATCACTCCGCGCAGTCTCCCTGGTAGTTCGTAATACACACATCGTCGTTGTTCCACTAGATGCATGATATTACCTTTTGTGGATGCCCGGAGGTCTATGTACTGGGATTTACTGCTTTGTTTGGGTTCAGTTATTCCCTTTTTTTCTTTATGTTAGCCTAAAGACCCCATTTACCGTCACCAGTAACGATGCAGGATAGAAACGGTCGGTGTTGTTCACGAGCCAATTCATGGCGAGCAAGCAGTAACGCACATATAGTCTACGCTGTTTTTTGTGATTTTGACTTAGAGCATGCGGTACCAATACACCCGATATTTAAATCTTCCGCATTGCACGCAAATGTCACACGATGGCGAAATGATCACAGTTCATCACACTTGCCAGTTCCCGAGTACACAGACGTGGATCATTATGGATTAATGTGTTTGAACGATCTTAGTCAAACCCCGAATGTCATCGTGAATGTGGAGAGTCACTAACGACAAAACGATCCTCCATAAAACGAGAAAATAATTTTCTTGCCGTGTTGTGTCTAATGGCATTGTCCCTATACACAGCGCAAATGTCTCTGGCTGCGTCCTCTACTGTCACACCTCTATGGAACTCAAACATGCAACACGACAGCATATTGTAAAAGGAAGAAACACGTCATTCAGTCAGAAACACGCTACCGCAGACGCACAGGCAGCGGCTAAGATTAGGTCATATTCATGTTATCAGCTGAAATCAGCTTGACAGGAGCACATGGGGGCCAGTTTCAAACTGTGTTCCAGGGATAACGTTGTCTCTGGAATTCCACCGACCACTAAGGTGACAGCTTGACCCGGAAAACACATCCGTTGGGCAGCACAATGCCCGCTCGTTTCTCATGCCTGCTTTTCGCGTCTAGTGCAAAATTTAAGCTTACTCCAAAATTAATAAATGTTGAACGATATCTGTCACTGAAGAACCAGTAGTCTCATTTGAAACGGAAAAGATGGACGATTTCGAGTGTCAAGACGCGCCTTCGATATTCACATTAGTTCACATGTTACTGTAAGTTAATTGTTATAAACAATTCCTGAACTGGACTAGTGAATACCTCGCAACGCAGTATGGGACTGCAACAAACGATGTGTCTGTGGGTACTTCTCATAGAACAGTATTGCACTGTGATGGCAGATTTACTGAAATTATTCGCAGATTTAAATAAGAGACCGAAAAGTGGATTTTACGCAGTTAATAACAATTTATCTTCATAAATAAATAGAAAAACGTTAAAAGTAGCGGCAGTACTGTAAGCTTTAGATATCAGCTTATTTAATGTATAATTTAAATTGTATGTTAATATTTACACTTATAAATCCAAAAATGGAAGAAGACCATAGAAATTATTGTTTATAAATAAACTATGGCCTACAAATTATTACTGATAGCACCATAATATTTCTCGGAAAGTTTCCATGTGATTTGATGTTATATGTGTATGAAAGGTTAAAATTAAGAACTTTAGCAGTTCTCATGTTCAGTGGTTTCACTGCTTGATCAAGGTTTCCAGGTTGAACAGCGGCATTTTGGAGGAGAGGCTATGTTCAGACACCGTTGGAGGTGGTCAGGACGTCTTAGCCTGTGTTTTGAGAAAGTTGTGTCTGACGAGTGGTGAAATAGCCGCTAGTTCGCATGTTTGAGAGTCATTCAGAGTTCCTACTTTCGGATATCGAAATTTTTTTACATCTGATGGACTTGTTATTTTACAGGTTGTGTGTGATATAAGCTGCACTTAGAAGTTTTCAGTGTGTACTCAATGTGGAATTTATGGTTCAGATACTGTAGTACTTTAACAGTTTTCTAAAGATAACTCCTGCAATTACTCATGGTTTATTCAGCCACCTCCAAGATCTTAATAAATTCGGTCAGGCTCTGAAATTAGTTTACTGTGAACTGTGACTTTCGATTTTTGTATGTTCTTATTGGAAAGAAACTCGAATTTGTGAAACTTTAAAAAACACGTAAGTGTATGCGTGATTTTGCATAGTAAATCCTGCTTGCAGTTATATTAAATACTTTTGTGGAAAATTGGATATATTATAATGGGTGTGAGTTGGTGCCCCAGGGACGAAACGTACTCAAAATTGTAAGTCCAACCACATTTATGGGGGCCCGTTGTAGTGATTGTACTGTTTAATGTGTGGGTAAATCTTTTCGTGCAATAGTACTTTGGGCTCCGGGCTCATATAGAACTTGTGAACAGTTTAGAACTTTGATTATTGACGACTTGATGAGAGAGATTGTATTTTATTTTGTCATCCATATCACACGCACATTCCCATATAACCCATATGATTGCATACGGGGCTCATCAGGGATAGTTCAGAGAGAACAGATCCAGAAGGCTGCGGTCGCAGGTTCGAATCCTGCCTCGGGCATGGATGTGTGTGATGTCCTTAGGTCAGTTAGGTTTAAGTAGTTCTAAGTTCTAGGGGACTGATGACCTCAGCAGTTAAGTCCCATAGTGCTCAGGGCCATTTTAACTAACCAGATCCAGAAGGCAGAGCAGGACCGCATCTTGTGGAACAGTGCTTCGACAGCAGAACTGTTTCATCGAACATCGCTACATGCCAGCGTGCTGACACCGCTGTCGCACTGCAGAAGTAGCATTGAAACCGCGATCACCGCCAGCGGCACGCAGTTCGCCGTACGACGCTCCAAGTGCCGAGGCTGCCCACTGCACCCAGAGGTCCCGGCGGTCAGAAAGCCGCTTCACACCCCAACACAACAGCAGCCGAGCAGAGCAGGATTTGTCAGCAGCGGTGGCAGAGTTGCTTTTGCAATTTAAGTGTTGCAGCAGGCGAAATTTCCTTTGTAATTTCAGCTTTTGTGCCAGCCAGAGCGATCGAGGACGAAATTAAGGAAATCAAACAATCAGCAAGTGATTGTGAATCCACAGCTAGTGAAAGTCAGCCTCAGAGCCCACAGAGACATTAAAAAGTGCAGGATACAACCGTTATGGACATGCTTAGGTCACTGATGAGTGAGATGGTAAATCTTAGAACGGGTATGGGCAATATGGATAACTCTGTGAGGAGTTTAAAAGATGAATTGAATGGTAAAATTGAGGGATTAATCAGTCAAGTGGTGGATTTATCGATGAAAATATGGGTAAGTGGAAAAGAATGTGTGTGTCAGAATTGATACAGTTGAGGCTGAACAGAGCGTTCAGGCAGGCAGGCAGTTGTGTAACACAAGGGATGTGAAAACAAGGCAAGCTCTTGTTGAGATGAACAGAAAAATTGTGGCTAGGTTTGAAGAAACAAAAGCTACAACGATGGATGAATTGAGGGGCACAGCTGACAATCTGAGAAAAGAAATGGAGAATGTAGTTGCTGTTGATAATAATGAAATCAGAAATGTAAATGATGGGATAAATAATTTAGTAATATGTGGTGCTTCTGGAAATGTGGGGTGGCTTATGATGCAGACACCCAGTGGTAAAGCCCTCTCAGGGGAGAGTAAGTAACATGCTGCAGATTTTCTTGCAGCCTGCACGCAATAAGTGATAACAGTAAAATTAAATTTGTTAAGAGATTGTTGGAGGTTTATGCTCAGACAGGGGCAAATCAGTGTGCTGAACTGTTCACCTCATATGAAGGGTTTGAGCAAATCTTTTTAAATAGACACTGGAGCCAAGGAATGCAGAATAGGCTACAGACTGAACTTCTGAATGGGCCCGTTTATAAGGGTGGTAAATACTCAATGAGGAAACTTTGTCAGGAACAATTAGGGAAGTTAGCACATTTAGACAGACCATTGGGAATGTTAACTGAAGTCTATACTTTAAGGGGAAGATTATTAGAGAACCTTTAGTGGGAACTTATACATTACTCTACTTATTCTATTGACAACGTTTTCAATTTAATTGAAAGGATGGATCAGGCAATGAGCTATAAACCAGGCTCAAGGGGTAATAACACAAGAAATAATCATAGGGAGCATGGGGAGAAAAACAACAATATGAGTTAGGGTTACACTCACCAGATCCAGTCAGAGATAGAAATCAAAATGGAAACTGGAGAGAGAACAGAAATGGGGATGGAAATGAAGTCCGATGCTTCTTGACAGAGCATAGGGGAACGATGCGGGAGACCTGCACCGCCGTATTAGGCAAGGTCCTAATGGAGGTGGTTTGCCGTTGCCTTCCTCCGACCGTAATGGGAATGAATGATGATGAAGACGACACAACAACACCCAGTCATCTCAGGGCAGGTGAAAATCCCTGACCCCCGGGTATCGAACCTTGGGACCCCGTGCTCGGGAACCGAGAACCCTACCGCGAGACCACGAACGACGGACAGAAATAGGGATGGAAATCAAAATGAAAATTGGAGAGAAAATAGGATCGTAAAACGATGGAAACAGGAATGTAAAATGATGGAAACAGGAATCAGAGGGTTCCAGGCTGAATGAATATTGGAATGAGCAAAGGCCAGTGCAGGAAGATAGTGATAGATGAGGGGATATGAATAATATAGGGCAACAGGAACAAAATTCTTTAATCTAAGATATGTTCCAACTGGGATCCAATTTGGGACGACACACAATGACAGAAATAGGATCAGGCAACAGGAAAATAGCCATAGGAAAAATTTATTTCAGAATAAGTATGTAAGTAAGGCAGTAAGGGAGGAAAGGATATGTGGTATTGAGGCCATCCTAGGAGAGCTTATAGAAAAAAATTTAACAGAAAATCCTAGGGTGGAAATTAATGTTGGGAGTATGTTTAATGAGAGGGATCACAATGTGGTAGATAGTGAAATAAATATTGTTGGCTTCGCAGCTATGTCAAGTAATGAAAATGTATCAGCTGTGCATAAAAAAAGGCATGGAAAACTGGGTGAAGTTGAAGCTACTCCCGTGGAGGCAGTAGTGTCCCTTTCTAATGTTATTATGGTTAGAGATGTGGAGGAGGTACATATTTTAGTTGTGTGAATGATTAGTGATGAGCAAGTTGGAGACCATGTATCAAACATTTTTATTGGCAGTGGTTATGATGTGCAGAATAGGGCTCCAGAGGATAATGTTGTGACAGACACTGCAAGTAGTTCTACAAAATCCATTAATATAATTTCTGTTGCAAATAGTGCGAATGGAGAAGTGGAGCAGGCACAAGTACTTAAGAAAGCTTGGGAGCATAAAATAGAAAGTGATTTTGTTATAAATGATTGGGTAGTCACAGCCAGGTGGTTTCAGAATGGGGCACCTGAAGACTGGGAGCTAAGCAATCGTGATTATGCTAGGGAAATTAGGGATTTAAATAAAGGGAATCATGAGTATAAAACAACAATTAAAGAAATATTCAGTGGGGATAGAGATTTTGAGTTAGTGGGGGAAAATGCATGTTCATGATAGCAAAAGGCAATGTATGCAATGACGATCCAAAATGTAATGGTTTAATTAGTTGTAGTGGTCAGTATGAGGATGAAATTTAAACCTTTCTTATTCCTAGTGATGAACAGCAAACGATTATACATGAGAGTGATTTAAATATTGAATGGATGGGGAAAGATGAGTGTGATTTTGATGCTGATGAATGGGCTAACTATGCAAAGTTTCACCAGCAGTTAATAGCAAATAAGGGTTGCCAGGAAGCGATGGGGCTCGAGAGTAGGACGTTTAAAATTTAGAGAGGCTTTTGGAGTAATATTTGTAGGGAATGATGATATAGTACTTTTAGTGAATATCACATGTGTACTATGACTTAAGACTGTATATATGAGATATAGGAAGACCTGTTAGCTGAAACTGAATTGAAGCATGAATTTATTGAAAAATAATAGGCAATTATAATACTGGGGTGGATGGGGTTTGTGAAACTGCTCTGGTGGATATTGGAAATTCTATATGTGAGGTGGCAGAGAGTTTTTATGAAGAAGAACCAGAAAACTGTTGAATTTTCAGTCACAGGGGTAAAATTAAAAATGACACAGGGAATTAGAGTAACACAATAAGAAAGGAGGTGACATTAGATGTAACTGTTTGTGGAGAATCATTTAGGCACGCATTTCTGGTGGTTCCAAATTCGAGTATAAATCTGGTGTTTGGGATTCATTGTTTTGAGTAAATATGAGGTGTATGTAGACTGTAAGGATCAGGTGTTGGAATGTAATACTGTTGGAGGGAGGAAAAGGGTAAAATTTAAAAGTGACTCAATGATGAGTTAGTGGCTAACTTGCAAGTGGCATAGTGCTTAATGGATGGAATGGAGGCTGAGGAGGAGATAAGGAATAAAGTAAATAAGACTGTGGCTATTTCTTAAATTCAGAAGGCCGAATTATATAAGCTGTCAATTAGAAACAGATTTATTTTCACAACAACAATGGAAGGTGACAGATTTTTGAATACTCACTTGAAGTGAAACCACATGAACCCATTAAGGTTAGGCCATATCCAAAAGCATTAGTGGACAGAGAGGGAGTTAGAATAGAGGTACAGCATATGTTGGAATAGGGAACTGTTGAACAATGCAGAAGTGAATATGGCAATAATAGTTGTCAAAAAGAAGGGCAAATTTGTACGTTTGGTTCTACATGCTAGGGGACTAAATAAAATGATTGTAAAGGATACAGACCATCCTGAAAATCTGGATGAATTAATCCTAGGTTTCAAAAACGTTAACAGTGGAAAGCAGAAAATGCACCGCCTTTCTGTCAGGTGGTAGGGCGTACCAGAACAAAGTAGTCAAATTGGAAAGAGCACTACCGTTTGTTGCAGCGTTTGTTTGCAACTTTTAAAATGGTGGTATGACTCTAAAGTTAAAAAAAAAGTGAGTTTCTCGAGGCAGAAATAAATTTCTTAGGGTATGAGTTGTCATCAGAATGTTGCACCCAATGAAGACAAAATAAAAGCAATAACAGAGTATGCCCAGCCAAGCAATCATAAGCATTTACAGTCCTTCCTCTGAATGATGAGTTTCTACCAGAAATTCATGGGTGATTAAAGTCTAAATTCAGCCAACTTGACACATATGCTAAAGAGAAATGCATGATGGGTGTGGACAGTTGACTGTGATAGAGATTTTAAAGAAAAAAGAGATAGTTTGAGTAATAGTAGTTTACTCTGTTACCTGTACATGTCTCTCCCATTTCACCTTGCCACAGACAGCTCAAACAACGAAATAGGTGCTATTCTGTTTCAGAGGAAGTTGGTGGATGGAGAGGTGGAACACTGGAGTGTAAAATTAGCCAATAGGGTGCTCACAAAATATGAACTGGCCTATGGCATATCAGAAAAGGAGTTACTGGGAGTGGTAAGTGGATTCTGGAAATTTCAGATATACAGGGTGTTTCAAAAAGGACTTTACAACTTTAAAAATTCATATAAATTTATTGAAAGGAGATATAGAGCTGGATTTAGTGTCATTTTCTAGGGAACACATCCAGTTTTTATCTTGAACTAAAGATGTTGTATGCGGCTTCCGCTGGTTATCCTGCACAAATCCCATCAAGAGGCAATTTCATCCCAAACTCGCTGTAGCATTGCACGCGTAACTTGCTCAGTAGCGACGTAAATTATTGCTCTAAGTCCAGGTAGAGAAGCCAGCGCAGAAGGTACTAACATGATATCTTTGATGAATCCCCATAAAACTAATCGAGAGGTGTCAGTTCTGGGGAATGTGGGGGCCATGCAAATTGGCGCATCACGGGCAATCCATTGACCTGGAAAGCAGTCACTGAGAAAATCCTGGATGTCAGCCACGTAGTGGGGTGGTGCACCATCTTGTATGAAGTAAGCATTTCGTTCTTGGTCATTCTCATCGATCTGTGGTATCAAAAGTTGTTGTAACATATGCAGGTACACTATCCCATTGATGGTTCTCTCATGGGAAAAAAGGGGCCATACACTTTGTTCTTGCTCAATGCACAAAAATTGTTCAGTTTAGGATTATCACAAACATGTTGCAATGTTTGATGCGGATTTTCGCGGTCCCAAATCCTACAGTTATGTGTGTTAACACGCCGGGTCGATTTCGTAGGGCTGTTGACGAAACGCTGTCTCACTCACTCAATAACGTCGTCAGGTATGCTTGGACGACCTGATGATTTCCCATGTCTTACCGAACATCCTGTTTCTACAAAACATTTATGCCACTCAAAAACTGTAAGCCTACTAGATGGATTTATAGCGTACTTTATACGGAAATTACGCTTAACTGTTGTCGCCGACTTCCATTCTTCAAAGGAAAAGACGCAGCTAGCACCCTCGGGTCCAGTGGAGGCAGCCATTTTTGACGCAACTGCCGCTAGCGCTCCTTACGGTGCGATTCGGCACTAGCAAACTACTCGAGACAAAACTTGACGTATTTCCCTACAAACTGACACTAAAATCACCTCTGTAGATACTATGAATTAATTTATATGAATTTTCAAAGTTGTAAAGTCCTTTTCGGACATCCTGTATTTGGAAGGACATGAGACCATTGTGAAGACAGATCATAAGTTTCTTAGCTACTTATAGGACTGTAGCCTACTGAATAAAAGGCTCAACTGCTGGCGATGTTCTTGCAAAGATTTCAGTAAGAGGTAGAGCATGTCTAGGGCACCGATAATGTGGTTCCTGATGCGCTCTCACACTTCGAAGTGATGGGAATAATGAAGAAGTGGAAGGGAGGAGCGAGTTTAGAATGATGTGTAGAAGGGGAAAACACATTAGAAGTATACGTAAGGACATGAGACGGATACAAAATGCTGATCCTGATTTGAAGTTACTAAACACCAGTTTGGGAACCAACATGAGTGAGAATCTGGACAAGTTTTATGAGATTTACAAAGTAGTGTTGTTCCACAGGAACAATGAAACTAAAGAGTAGTGGCGACTGTGCTCGTCTGAGGAACATATACAGTCCCCCATGTATTATGTATATCTCAACCACGGACATTATGGGGCACAGAAATGTATAGGAGTGTTACAGGACTATGTACTATTTAATAGCATGGACTATAGGGTGTGAAAGCAACTAGGTGCGTGTTACAGGTGCCAAAGGGTATACCACAACACCATTGCGAGACAGCGGGAAATGCAGAACATCTGGCCCAAAAATGCGAGGGAACTCCTCGTGATTGATGTGTTCAGCCCATTGCCAACTGGGTGGACATTTTGTTCGCTGTAGATGTTTTCCAAACACGTAAAGTCGTATGGAATGAAAAAGACCACTAGTAGAACTATGGTAAAGAAACTGATGGACCTAGGTAAGCCAAAGGTAATGCTTTCCGATAATGGATCTCATTTCACCTCAAAGTCATGGGAAAGTTTCGTGGAGCAGGCAGGTGTGAAGCATATCAGGACCTGGGTTTATCACCCAGCAGGAAATTTGGCTGCACGGTACATATGTGAGATCGGACGTTTGTGCCTGACATACTGCAGCCTCAGGCATACCACCTGAGCAGAATATGTAAGCATATTTGAGGACGTGATATACAGTGTGTAAAATGGTGCTACAGGGTTCAGAATAAATGAAGTGATGTGGAACGAGAAGGCAACCAACCTGACAGCCCAGATAGTGAGTTTCCTGCCAGGTACACCTATCTTTGAATGGGAGAGACAGAAGTTCATTGCAGAGCAAATGGCAGGATGGGCACTACAAAGGAAACATAGGCGTGGCTGTAGGTACGCCCACAAAGAACAAAGTTAGTCACCTGGTGCTAGTAAAAAACAAAGGAACAGTCAAAGGAAATAGACGGTGAGACCAAAAAGCTTTTTGAACTGTACTATGGCCCGTTTGTTGTAGTAATCTGTCCTCACCCAAATGCTCACAGGTTGAAGTACCCCAAGTAACAGAGACAAATGGGACTCAGGGATGTGACTGATCTCTTGGTATACAAATAGCTAATGTAATGAGTGGTACATAATTTTGATCATATGAAATATATATGTTTGTTAAATTGTACACATTTAGATTAATATTTTTGAGGTAATTTTGTCGTGTGTATGTTACTTTAATTTTTTTGTGGCGGTCACTTTAGTGTATACAGGTGTGCTTAGTTTAAGAATTTTGGAACGGTAATTTTTGATATAGGTATTTGTTTGTCTATTTAAGGAGTAATATTTACTTTGTAACCTAGATTAAGGAATTACTATCAAAGTGAATACTTGGAAGATGTTCTTTGAGGTCATGAAACAGATGAAAACTGAATGGGGCCAAGTCGGGACTGTATGGAGGATAATTGATGTCACTGAACACAAGGCGTCGGAATATTACACATGTCGCAGCGCTCGCGTGTGGTCTGCCATTGTCATGCCTAAGGAAAGGAATTTCAATTGGAGGTACGTTTTCTGCGGTTAGAAACTTGCCTACAGCACTCTGTTTCTGACGCACACCACCATTTTACCCGCTACAGTCCGGAGCCCCCTAGAGGCTGTAAGTTTGAAACTGCGTCGGCGAAGGGGAAAGTCAAGCGAGTTATATGCTTGACAGATAATAACTCAATCGATACTGAGAACAATATAAAAAATTCGGAAGCGTTAATTTTCAATGCGGCCTCGTAATAATGGTCGGTAGAAGCCGCAAGTCGTCACTGCTGGAACAGCTGCTAATTTATGCGATCTAATAATGTGGTTACACGGTGCCTCCCTGCGTGCCTACATGTTAAACAGATATTCAAAATGCCACCCCCTCCTCTCCTTATCAAGTAACTGAGTTACAGCAGCTTCCAAGTAACTCATTTTATAATAATTACTACAAATAAGTACCACATTTCAAAAAGGCCGTCTCTGTAATGCACTTTCATGAAACCCGGCTGATCTATACAGCGAGACTGTGTGTTCATCACAGAATGAAGATGGCAATGTGTGTTTGGTGCTTACGGGCGCTCAACGGCTAGCTTATCGGCGCCCTTACACACATTAAAAAGAACGAATGTGGAAAAAATTTACTAAAATGTGATCATACACGCTAAGACAACGATAAAGGATTAAAGATGCTATACAAAAGACTAAAACACAAATAAAACCAGGAAGCAGCTAAAAAGACGCCACAGGAAAATGTCACTAGCTGGCCATTTACATAAAATATGGGCGAGCCAGTCACCCTGTAAACAAATTACAGCCTTCTCCATAAAATCTTGGTAAAAACGCTGGAAAATAAACAAAACTAAATAACTCTAACCACATTCGTTTGATTATTACCTAAAAGAAATTGCAGATCAGTCGGCAAATCGGCCACGGCGCTCTGGTCGGAAAATAAGACGCAGTCCAATAAAACGTGGGGCATAGTGACCTGTACGCCACAAGCTCCACACATTGGAGGGTCCTCTCGCCGGAGGAAGAAGCCATGCATCATAGGGCTGTTGCCAGTGCGAAGACGAGTGAGGAGAGCCTTGTTCCGTCTAGGTGGCTTGATAGAAGTACACCACAGCCGCTTTGTGGACTTTATTAAGCAGAGCTTATTGTCCGTCACTTCCAGCCACTCATCCTTCCACCGACGCAAGAGAGCTCAACAGCGGGTGATAGCATGCAGGGGAATAGCACACAGAAATACCTAAGTATCGAGACACGCTTCCTTGGCTGCTAGATATGCCCTTTCATTACCCGCAATTCCGACGCGCATTGGTACCCAGAAAGAAGACACCTCCTTCCCTAGTCGTCGTAGTTGGAGGAGGGCATCCTGGATAGTCTGGACTACTTTATCTGCTGGGTAAAAACATTTTAACGAGTGAAGGGCACTTAGGAAATCGGAACATACAAGAAATTTAGCAGTGGAGGAACGTCTCATCTGCTCCAGTGCTAGCAGGATCGCATAAAATTCTGTTTCAAAGACGGTAAAGGCTTGAGCAGTCGGAGGAAACGACCCAGGAAAACAACAGAACAACCAACAGAATCCCCCTGTTTCGACCCGTCTGTAAAAACAGCTACATAGTTGTGGTGCTTAGATAAAATGTCAGAAAATATAGTGTTAAAAACGGAAGCAGGAGTGCAATCTCTGTTGTATCACCCCAAATCTAAAATGGATATGGGCCTCTCCAGTAACCAGAGCGGCAGACAGTTAAAACTATGGATTCGGGATCATACCGGCTCCACACCAAGGCACTCCAGCGCACGTTGCACATTAATTCCAGACGGCATTGTGGCTCGTGGACGGTTCGAAACAAGGCGTTTCAGAGGCGGAAGAGCAACAATATAGTGGGCAGGTGAAGCTGGAGCTGCGACAAACTTACACGCCTGACGCACGAGGAGGAGCTGCCGCCGGATGGTAAGTGGCGGCTGCCCAGCCTCAGCACAGAGGCTCGGTATGGCACTGGTCCTATAAGCACCTGCTTGGCAAGCCGAAGCCCCTAATTGTGGACAGCGTCAGTGATCTTCAAATGAGAAGGTCTCACCGATCCATACACTGCGCTCCCATAGTCCAGGTGTGAGTGCACGAAAGTCCTACAAAACTGGAGGAAACGCGCCCTGTCCGCTCCCCAAGACCTGTACTAAAGCACTTTAAGATATTCAATGACCTCAGGGTTCTGGCTTTCAAGTGCCTTAACTGTGGCAACCACGACAATTTGGAGTAAAAAATGAGGCCCTAGAACCACACTGAATCTCTAAAATTTGAGATGGTGTCCCTCATAAGCAAAGCAGGTGAATTGAAAATACTACGAGAACGATTAATATGAACACACACACACATATCCGCAGAAAACTGAAAACCCGTATTTGCAGCCCACTCCTCTAATCTCCTCACTGTAAGCAGCAAATGACGACCCGCTGTTGCAGTACTGGAGGAGGAACAGAAAACAACAATATCTTCCACAAATAAGGAGCACTGTACAGGGCTCCTTACCGTAGACGTGATATTGTTGATGGCTATGGCAAAGAGGGTAAGACTTAAAACACTGTGCTGAGGGACACCATTCGCCTGCTCAAAAACGATCTGTTAGCGACTCACCAACTCTGGTCCTAAAATACTGCGGAGACAGGAAAGACTGGATGAAGATGGGGAGGCGGCCACGAAAACCCCGTTGATGCAGTTGAGCGAGAATACAGTGTCGCCAAGTAGTATCGTATGAGTTACTGATGTCGAAGAATATGTCAAGGCACTGATGTCTAAGTAGGCAAGCCTGCTGAATAGCCGCCTCTAGCAGAGTCAGGTCATCGAAAGTGGACCAATCTTCGGAATCCACACTCAGAGCGGCTAAGGAGTTGCCTGGTCTCTAACAGTCAGACTAGACGACGGTTAACATTTCGCTCCTGGGTCTTTCCTACACACCTCGTTAAGACGATGCTCCGATAACTACTGGGACATGTGGGGTCCTTTCCTGGTTTGAGGAGAAGTATCAAAATGGTCTCTCTCCATGAGTTGGGGAAGTTATGTGTCTGCCACATGATAACGTTCAAGGAGGATTTCTTTCGGCGCTGTTGGCAAATGTCTACGCATAAAGTACCGGAAATGGTCGTGAGTGGGTTACGAATCTCACACAGGGCTGATTCCAGATCCCACATGAAGAAAGGATAGTTCCAAGTTTCGAATCATTGGATCTGATGACCGATTTTCTCCTCTCTACAGTCGTACAGTAGCGACAAAACGCCGGATCCTGCCTGGCATTTGCAGTAGTTTGTGCTAAATTCTCCACCAGCGTCTGAGCGATGTCTCTGGGCGTTGTTTGGGGACATACCCATGTCAGCATCGCTGCTACTGGTGAACAACTGCGTTCACCAGCAATCTTCTTGATGGCTTCCCATACTTTCGTAGAACAAGGGGAACGGTTGATGGAGTCCAGGAACGCTTGCCATGACCTATTATTGCTCTCCTTAATCACAAGTCAGGCTTTTGCCCTCGCGATTCGGAAGGCTATGAGTTGTCTGCCGTAGGGAGGCTCTTAAATTGTCGAAGAGCCGCACGCCAGTTCCGAATGGCTGAGCAGCACTCATCCGTCAACCAAGACACAGTTCGCCTCCGGAGATGACCTGAGGACTTTGGGATGGATAAGCCAGCGGCATGATGGATCACTTGTGTGATATGGTCCACCCATTACTGGATGCCGTTGCAGTGTTCAAACACAGCTAGATGGCTCAACAGCGTCCAGTTAACCCTGTTGACTATCCATGTCTGTGGCTTCTCTTCATGTAGTGCTCCATCCAATAGGTGAATGCGGAGTGGGAAGTCGTCACTGGAATAGAGGTCGTCAGTGACCTCCCACTGAACAGATACTGCGAGGGTTGGAGCACAGAAAGAGGGGTCGATGGCGGAGAATGTCTCAGCAGCAGCACAGAAATGAGTGTGAGTACCTGTGTTTAGGATGCCCAGCTCGTGAGAGGTCATGAGGCTCTCCAAAACCGGACCCCAATTTTCGTGTTGTTTGAAGTCAGTATAAATGTGTCCTACATCACGACATCACCATCCACCCGTTTCATTATTTTTTGAACATCAAAAATACTTTCCTGGGACCTCTCAGCTTTCAGTTCACCTTGGGGAATGTCAACCAGACCCCTGCAAGTCACAATACCTTTCCCACAGTTTAACGTGTTGTGCAGTTCACTTTCTGTTGCATACTGCCCGAGGCAATGAGCTTCCTGGATATTCTTCACTTGTTTGGAATTGGATGTTTCTACCAACAGGATCCAGTTTTGCAAGCGCTTGACTGATTTTAAGCTTCCAGATATTCCCTCCAACGCTTTTTGTATGTAAAAAGGTGAAACTTTCTAAAAGCTTCCTTCTTTCTATCCAGTTATAAGAAACACATTCTAGCCATCAGCATGCTTTCTGTTACTCAATACTGACAGAGTTTGTGTAAAACCCAAGTCTGGAGGACTGGCTACACGAGCCTTCTTGTTTGATTGGGTGTTGGTACCTACCAGCAGCCCATCATTTCCGCTGGGAGGAGGAAGAAAAAATTTCGAAGTATCCATCCTGGTTCTAAGAGCAGCTAGGGAAATAAAAGTCCACTTTCACAGAGCCCCACATGCCTAGGCAAGCCCTATACAACTGAGGTGCGGCAGGTTTCCCAGAGGTTGCCCACTGACGACTGTTCCTCCTCAACAGCCATGCATCTCAACAGGTGCCTGCTGCAATAGTGACGTGAGATGGCGGTTGGGTACGGGAGGTTTTGCTTCACTCTCTATGATTTTCAACCCATACAATCAAAAAATGACACACCGTGACGAAACTTATGAATTTTCGAAACAAAAGTGAATTATGGTGAACTGAAAGCAAGAAAAAATAAAGCACCAAATACTTGGCTGAAATTCCATATGCCATCTGCTGAACAGTTTATTGTTTAGAGTATGACTTAATAAATAACACATTTATATATAATGTTTTATCATTGTCCATTGCTGAGATTCTGATGGTAAGTGCAAATGAGCGTATGGCTTCGTTGGCCAGGAGGCCCCTATACGGGAAAGTTCGGCCGCCAAGTGCAAGTCTTATTTCATTCGACGCTACACTGGGCGATTTGCGCGCCGGTGATGAGAATGAAATGGTGAGAACACCTCAACATCCAGTCCCCAGATAAAATCTCCAACCCTGCCAGGAATCGAACCCGAGCTCGCTTGCATGGGAGGTGAGCACGTTACCACCCAGCTAAGCAGGCGGTCGATTCTGATGGTGATTTTAGCCGAATAAGTTCTTCAAGATGAATCAAGCCAATGGGGAACGAAAACGTGCATCAGCTGATACACGTTTAGATTCTCCACTGAATTGTCTCACGATGAGCAATTACTGTATATAGTACACTCCTGGAAATGGAAAAAAGAACACATTGACACCGGTGTGTCAGACCCACCATACTTGCTCCGGACACTGCGAGAGGGCTGTACAAGCAATGATCACACGCACGGCACAGCGGACACACCAGGAACCGCGGTGTTGGCCGTCGAATGGCGCTAGCTGCGCAGCATTTGTGCACCGCCGCCGTCAGTGTCAGCCAGTTTGCCGTAGCATACGGAGCTCCATCGCAGTCTTTAACACAGGTAGCATGACGCGACAGCGTGGACGTGAACCGTATGTGCAGTTGACGGACTTTGAGCGAGGGCGTATAGTGGGCATGCGGGAGGCCGGGTGGACGTACCGCCGAATTGCTCAACACGTGGGGCGTGAAGTCTCCACAGTATATCGATGTTGTCGCCAGTGGTCGGCGGAAGGTGCACGTGCCCGTCGACCTGGGACCGGACCGCAGCGACGCACGGATGCACGCCAAGACCGTAGGATCCTACGCAGTGCCGTAGGGGACCGCACCGCCACTTCCCAGCAAATTAGGGACACTGTTGCTCCTGCGGTATCGGCGAGGACCATTCGCAACCGTCTCCATGAAGCTGGGCTACGGTCCCGCACACTGTTAGGCCGTCTTCCGCTCACGCCCCAACATCGTGCAGCCCGCATCCAGTGGTGTCGCGACAGGCGTGAGTGGAGGGACGAATGGAGACGTGTCGTCTTCAGCGATGAGAGTCGCTTCTCCCTTGGTGCCAATGATGGTCGTATGCGTGTTTGGCGCCGTGCAGGTGAGCGCCACAATCAGGACTGCATACGACCGAGGCACACAGGGCCAACACCCGGCATCATGGTGTGGGGAGCGATCTCCTACACTGGCCGTACACCACTGGTGATCGTCGAGGGGACACTGAATAGTGCACGGTACATCCAAACCGTCATCGAACCCATCGTTCTACCATTCCTAGACCGGCAAGGGAACTTGCTGTTCCAACAGGACAATGCACGTCCGCATGTATCCCGTGCCGCCCAACGTGCTCTAGAAGGTGTAAGTCAACTACCCTGGCCAGCAAGATCTCCGGATCTGCCCCCCATTGAGCATGTTTGGGACTGGATGAAGCGTCGTCTCACGCGGTCTGCACGTCCAGCACGAACGCTGGTCCAACTGAGGCGCCAGGTGGAAATGGCATGGCAAGCCGTTCCACAGGACTACATCCAGCATCTCTACGATCGTCTCCATGGGAGAATAGCAGCCTGCATTGCTGCGAAAGGTGGATATACACTGTACTAGTGCCGACATTGTGCATGCTCTGTTGCCTGTGTCTATGTGCCTGTGGTTCTGTCAGTGTGATCATGTGATGTATCTGACCCCAGGAATGTGTCAATAAAGTTTCCCCTTCCTGGGACAATGAATTCGCGGTGTTCTTATTTCAATTTCCAGGAGTGTATAATTCTATCTAGATGCAGCCTGGTTTCTATTTTCTTTCATAAATTTAATTAAGAATTCATCTGAGAGCTAGGTTTATTGTTAAAATGAGAAAGCCCATAATGATATGTGTTAAAACTTTTAGTGCTGCAATTGGGTCTTCCACTGTCTTGCTATTGCGAATGAGCAGGTTTACACGCTGAGAAAACTATCGGCAGGATGTGACGTTCCAAATTCTAACGTAGGACATGTCAGTACTTCGCATCCACTGTCTTATATTTCCAACTGCTGCCAGCCTTCGCAATTTATCACATGGGGCACTATCGTGAAGAAGTCGCTACGTGTTTGTCAAGGCTGAATAAATAACGTAATGAGTGTGTCTGAATGTTAACGTCTCTGTGATGGTCATTCACTAAATTTGTCACATCCATTTGTAATTTATACCCTAAGTGGTGAGGTAGGTGCTCGCTTGCTCAGTCACCACTGAAAGACAAGCCGCGCTGAATTAGCCGAGCGGTCTGAGGCGCTGCAGTCATGGACTGTGCGGCTGATCCCAGCGGAGGTTCGAGTCCTCCTTCGGGCATGGGTGTGTGTGTTTCTCCTTAGGATAATTTAGGTTAAGTAGTGTGTCAGCTTAGGGACTGATGACCTTAGCAGTTAAGTCCCATAAGATTTCACACACATTTTCAACTGAAAGACAAATATAGTAGCGTTCCCGTACACCACACGGCGGACATGTTCTCCCTCCGCTACCTGCGCTCCCATGAGGCCGAATCTCAAATTAGGATTGACAAATTACGAGGTGCATTCAAATTCTAAGGCCTCCAATTTTTTTTCTAATTAACTACTCACCCGAAATCGATGAAACTGGCGTTACTTCTCGACGTAATCGCCCTGCAGACGTACACATTTTTCACAACGCTGACCCCATGATTCCATGGCAGCGGCGAAGGCTTCTTTAGGAGTCTGTTTTGACCACTGGAAAATCGCTGAGGCAATAGCAGCACAGCTGGTGAACGTGCGGCCACGGAGAGTGTCTTTCATTGTTGGAAAAAGCCAAAAGTCACTAGGAGCCAGGTCAGGTGAGTAGGGAGCATGAGGAATCACTTCAAAGTTATTATCACGAAGAAACTGTTGCGTAACGTTAGCTCGATGTGCGGGTGCATTGTCTTGGTGAAACAGCACACGCACAGTTCTTCCCAGACGTTTTTGTTGCAGTGCAGGAAGGAATTTGTTCCTCAAAACATTTTCGTAGGATGCACCTGTTACCGTAGTGCCCTTTGGAACGCAATGGGTAAGGATTACGCCCTCGCTGTCCCAGAACATGGACACCATCATTTTTTCAGCACTGGCGGTTACCCGAAATTTTTTTGGTGGCGGTGAATTTGTGTGCTTCCATTGAGCTGACTGGCGCTTTGTTTCGGGATTGAAAAATGGCATCCACGTCTCATCCATTCTCAGAACCGACGAAAAGAAAGTCCCATTCATGCTGTCGTTGCACGTCAACATTGCTGGGCAACATGCCACACGGGCAGCCATGTGGTCATCTGTCAGCATTCGTGGCACCCACCTGGATGACACTTTTCGCATTTTCAGATCGTCATGCAGGACTGTGTGCACAGAACCCACAGAAATGCCAACTCTGGAGGCGATCTGTTCAACAGTCATTCGGCGATCCCCCAAAACAATTCTCTCCACTTTCTCGATCATGTCGTAAGACCGGCTTGTGCGAGCCCGAGGTTGTTTCGGTTTGTTGTCACACGATGTTCTGCCTTCATTAAACTGTCGCACCCACGAACGCACTTTCGACACATCCATAACTCCATCACCACATGTCTCCTTCAACTGTCGATGAATTTCAATTGGTTTCACACCACGCAAATTCAGAAAACGAATGATTGCACGCTGTTCAAGTAAGGAAAACGTCGCCATTTTAAGTATTTAAAACAGTTCTCATTCTCGCCACTGGCGGTAAAATTCCATCTGCCTTACGGTGCTGCCATCTCTGGGACGTACTGACAATGAACGCGGCCTCATTTTAAAACAATGCGCATTTTTCTATCTCTTTCCAGTCCGGAGAAAAAAAATTGGAGGCCTTAGAACTTGAATGCACCTCGTATAGGCCTGTATACTTTTTGTAAATACACTGATGGTACAAAAATTGCAACAATAAAAAATAGTTAATGTTGAAAAACGAAATTTCGTGAATACATTTGTCAATTTAACATATTTAAGTGATTAACATTGCGAGATCACAGATTAATATGAGAGCGAGATAAGCCATTGAAACTGTAAACTGCTGGTATACTAATAACCGGTGTAGCCGCCAGAATGGTGAATGCAAGCAGATACCGGATGTCAGTTTGCGTTATGCAGTTCCACGCCTTTTACACTTGGTCGGTCAGTACAGGTACGGTTAATGCTGATTGTGAATAACACTGGAGTTGCCGTCCGTTGATGTCAAATATGTGCTCGATTATTAACTGATCTAGTGATCGAGCGGCCAGGGCAATATGTTGACACTCTGCCGGCTGTACACCATGTTGAGTTAAAAAGGGGTTAGTGGGGGCCGCGCGGTCTGGGGGGCTGCAGTCATGGACTGTGCGGCTGGTTCCGGCGGAGGTTCGAGTCCTCCCTCGGGCATGGGTGTGTGTGTTTGTCCTTAGGATACTTTAGGTTAAGTAGTGTGTAAGCTTAGGGACTGATGACCTTAGCTGTTAAGTCCCATAAGGAACACATTTGAACATTTTTGGTTAGTGGGGAGTGTTCTCCTGTTGGCAAACACCCCATGGGATGCTGTTCATGAATGGCAACACAGCAGGTCGGACCACCAGTTTGGCATACACATTTGCAGTCATGGTGCGTGGGATGAACACGAGAGTGCTGCTGTAGTCATAAGAAAAGCGCACCCTCAACAATAACAGCAGGTATAGATCCAGGTTGGTTGCAAACCCGCATACAGCCTCTTTCTAACCGACTCTCGGCCATCACTTGCACTGAGACAGAACCAACCTCCATCAACAAACACAACAGACCTCCATCCTGTTCACCAATGGGCTCTCACTTTACACCAATGAAGTCGCAAAGCCGGCCGGAGTGGCCGAGCGGTTCTAGGCGCTACAGTCTGGAACCGCGTTACCACTACGGTCGCAGGTTCGAATCCTGGATGTGTGTGATGTCCTTAGGTTAGTTAGGTTTAAGTAGTTCTAAGTTGTAGGGGACTGATGACCATAGATGTTAAGTCCCATAGTGCTCAGAGCCATTTGATTTTTTTGAATACCTCCTCATTAGTTATGTGATCTACGCATCTGATCTTCAGCATTCTTCTGTAGCACCACATTTCGAAAGCATCTATGCTCTTCTTGTCCAAACTATTTATCGTCCATGTTTCACTTCCATGCATGGCTACACTCCATACACATACTTTCAGAAAGGACTGCCTGACGCTTAAATCTATACCCGATGTTAACGAATTTCTCTTCTTCAGAAACACTTTCCTTCCCACTGCCAGTCTACATTTTATATCCTCTCTACTTCGACCATCATCAGTTATTTTCCTCCCCAAATAGCAAAACTCTTTTACTACCATAAGTGTCTCATTTCCTAATTTAATTCCCTCAGCATCACCCGACTTAATTCGACTACATTCCATTATCCTCGTTTTGCATTTGTTGATGTTCATCTTATATCCTCCTTTCAAGACACTGTCCATTCCGTGTAACTACTCTTCCAAGTCCTTTGCTGTCTCTGACAGAATTAAGATGTCATCGGTGAACCTCAAAGTTTTTATTTCTTCTCCGTGGATTTTAATACCTACTCCGAGTTTCTCTTTTGTTTCCTTTACTGCTTGCTCAATATACAGATTGAATAACACCGGGGATAAGCTACAATCCTGTCTCACTCCCTTCCCAACCAATGCTTCTCTTTCATGTCCCTCGACTCTTATAACTGCCATCTGGTTTCTGTACAAATTGTAAATAGCCTTTCGCTCCCTGTATATTACCCCTGCCACCTTCAGAATTTGGAAGAGAGTATTCCAGTCAACATTGTCAAAAGCTTTCTCTAAGTCAAATATGCTAGAAACGTAGGTTTGCCTTTCCTTAATCTTTCTTCTGAGATAAGTCGTAGGGTCAGTATTGTCTTACGTGTTCCAATATTTCTACGGAATCCAAACTGATCTTCCACAAGGTCGGCTTCTACCAGTTTTTCCAGTCGTCTGTAAAGAATTCGCGTTAGTATTTTGCAGCTGTGACTTACTAAACTGATGGTTCGATAATTTTCACATCTGTCAACACCTGCTTTCTTTGGCATTGGAATTATTATATTCTTATTGCAGTCTGAGAGTTTCTGCCTGTCTCATACATCTTGCTCACCAGATGGTAGAGTTTTGTCAGGACTGGCTCTCCCAAGGCTGTCAGGAGTTCTAATGGAATGTTGGCTACTCCCGGGGCCTTGTTTCGACTCAGGTCTTTCAGTGCCCTGTCAAACTCTTCACGCAGTATCATATCTGCCGTTTCAACTTCATCTACATCCTCTTCCATTTCCATAATATTGCCGTCAAGTACATCGCCCTTGTACAGACCCTCTATATACTCCTTCCTCCTTTCTGCTTTTCCTTCTTTGCTTAGAACTTGGTTCCCATCTGAGTTCTTGATATTCATACAAGTGGTTCTCTTTTGTCCAAAGGTCTCTTTAATTTTCCTGTAGGCAGTATCTATCTTACTCGTAGTGAGATAAGCCTCTACATCCTTACATTTGTCATCTAGCCATCCCTGCTTAGCCATTTTGCACTTACTGTCGATCTCATTTTTGAGACGTTTGTATTCCTTTTTGCCTGCTTCATTTACTGCATTTTTATATTTTCTCCTTTCATCAATTAAATTCAGTATTTCTTCTGTTACCCAAGGATTTCTACTAGCCCTCGTCTTTTTACCCATTTGATCCTCTGCTGCCTTCACTACTTCATCGCTCAAAGTTACCCATTCTTCTTCTACTGTATTTCTTTCTCCCATTCCTGTCAATTGTTCCCTTTTGCTCTCCCTGAAACTCTGTACAACTTCTGGTTTAGTCAGTTTATCCGGGTTCCATCTCCTTAAATTCCCGCCTTTTTTGCAGTTTCTTCAGTTTTAATCTACAGTTCATAACCAATAGACTGTCGTCAGAGTTCCATCTGCCCCTAGAAATGTCTAACAATTTAAAACCTGGTTCCTGAATCTCTGTCTTATCATTACATAATCTATCTGAGACCTTCCAGTATCTCCAGGCTTCTTCCATGTATACAACCTTATTTCATGATTCTTGATGCTCTGTGCAAAATTCTGCCAGGCTGCTTCCTATTTCATTTCTTACCACCAATCCATATTCACCTACTAAGTTTCCTTCTCTCCCTTTTCCTACTATCGAATTCCAGTCACCTATGACTACTAAAGTTTCGTCTCCCTTCACTATCTGAATTATTTCTTTTATCTCGTCATACATTTCATCAATTTCTTCGTCTTCTGCAGAGCTAGTTGGCATATAAACTTGTACTACTGTGGTAGGCATGGGTTTCGTGTCTATGTTGGCCAGTTCAAATTATGTAAAGCTTAAAGAAGACATTTCAACAAAATTGTTTTTATTTCGCAGAATTTATATATTGCTAGAAAGCAATCGTTAAAGAGAGGAACTTTGGGGGAAGGAAGTTGTCACAATTCAGGTGTTACATATAGTGGGGATTTCAATGTAAATTTTCAGTAAGCGCCTGACAGAAAGCATGACCTTGGGGTATTAACATGGTTCTTTCAATTTGACAACAGTTACTGAGTTTCCTACTCGGGTAGTACAGGAAAGCAGCAGACTGATAGATAATGTTCCTATAGATCAAGATAAATTTAATCAAATAAAAACTTTCCCTGTTAAGAATGATCTTCCTGATCATGTTGCAGACCTAGTAACAGTCAATGACATAGGTCCATACAGTAATGCTAAACAGTCCTCCAAAATATTGCATTCGATTAACGATTTAACGATTGTAAATTTTAGGGAGCGCTTGCAACAGTTAAACTGGGATGAGATGCACAGCGAACCTCAGGCTAATTTAAAATTTAATCTATTTCGTAATGCTTTTGTGAGTACACTTGAAAACGATTTCACTAAGAAAACAGTGAAACATAATTGTAAGAAACCTTCTAAAAAGCCTTGACTTACTAAAGGGATGAGAACCTCTTGGACACAGAAAAGGAAATATGTATCTTATAGCTAGAAGGAGTAATGATCTAGTATCAGTCAAACATTATAAAAACTACTGCACTGTATTAAGAAAAATTATTAAGAAGTCCAGAAGTACGCGCATTACGTTTGAGGTTAGTATCTTTAATAATACAGTCAAAACAATTCGGTATATTGTTAAAAGGGACACAGGATATTCGTGAGTGTTGAAAGACTATATTTCTATCAAACTGAATGAGAAGTTTATTAATAAAAAGTCAGATATATAAAATATTTTTAAAAATAAATTTTAAGTGTTGTAGAGGAAATAGGATACAGCTGCTCATTACAAAATATAAAACTGTATATGGAAGAGGCAGTACCGATGCTATATGATAAAACCGAAATTCAGCCCACCTCTCCTACTGTAAATAGGATAATAATAAATTCAATCACAAGTAAAAGCTCGCATGGAATTAGTGGCATTTCCGAAAGAGTACTAAATGACTGTTCTCAACAGACAAGTAAGATTCGCAGACATATATGCAGTAGCTCACTGAAACAGTGCATTTTTTGGACATACTGCCAGAAAGCAGAGAGCGTGTCCCAGATAAGTGATAGACGATGTAGGATCATTGTGGAAGAATTTTACAAAATAGGGTCATGTTGCGACAGTGGGTGGAGCACCAAACAGTGTGGATAGGGATTAGGACTACAATATTGAGTGTGACCTGCTAAAAATAGTATCTGCAATGATCAATACAAATGTTGACTTGGTTCCTGCTTTCATATGGTATGATCAGCCACAACTGAACAGCTCTGTTAGGAGGGTCGATATGGAGCAAGATCAACTGCTTCGAGCAGCTACTTTATCAGGCATAGGTTTAGTTTCTCTTGATGCTATTGGTAGATGGGACTTCAGAAGGCATGGCGTGCATCTAAACAGGAAATGAAAGGGTAAACTGGCCGGAATCATAGCAAAGTCCTTAAAGGGCCACTAAAACTCATGGAGTACCTCATATTTGACTAAGATCAATGTCCTGTGATTCAGCGTTGAATGAAATCAATCTTAATGAGAAGCTCAGACAGGTGGGTACCATGGATGTTAGAGTATCACAAGATTTGCATAAAAGTACAGTGAAAAATAATGTTAGTATATCACTCGATTTTCAGTAAAGTACAGTGAAAAGTAAGGTTGGTACATCGCATCAGAATATCAGGGGATTAAAAAACAAAGTAGATGAGCTTCTCGTTGTTTTAGAAGATTTAGAACTGAGGGTGGAATAGGTGCACTAAGCTTCTCTTAACACCATATAGTCACAGATACGGATAAAGGTAAATGTGCGCGGGTACAAGATTTCAGTAAACGTAAGTAGAGACACTATGGAGAGAGGAGTAGTTGCCATATCTGTAAAAATTTATCATAGTGTGAAAAATTTAGGAACTAAAGAAATTGGGTAGAGGAACGTATAGAAACATGTGCCTGTGAACTTACACTAAAGAATGGTATTTTTATAATTGTAGCTGTGTGTAAGTCCCTATTGGGAAATTTTCAACTATTTCTGAAAAACTTGAATTCTTCGTTGTGCTATCTGTCAGGCAGAGGGAAGTAAATTATTATTTGTAAGGATTTCAATGTAGATTTTCTGAAAGAGCCTGATAGAAAACATGACCTGGAAGTACTAACCTGGTCCTTTCAATTTGACATCAGTTACTGATTTTCGTACTCGGGTAGCAAAGGAAAGCAGCTCACTGTTTTCATAGACCAAGATAAATTTAAATCAAATAAAACTTTTCCTGTTAAGAATGGTCCTCTTTCTAATCATGATGCACAGCTAGTAAGACTATATGGCATGGTTCCATATAGTAGTGCAAAACAGTCCTCCACAATAGTAGTAGTAGTAGTAGTAGTAGCTTTATTCAACCGTAGACCTCTTTTTACAAGGATATAGGATATGTCAAAGTATTTATAAATTTAGATCAATTTAAAATAAGCTAATTTGTATACACATATATTTATAAGCTTCTAGTTAGAGACAATCATTAGCTTTACTCCTGGTATAGAATACTTTTTTTCCAAATAACTTATTAAATAATGTAATGTCACATTGTTCACTCATATCTCACTATCAGTCACTGCACACACTGTACACACATTGTTTCATAACACTCATTGTTTCATAAGTTTAGAGAAAGCTTGCAACACTTAGACTGGGATGAGATGTGCAGCGAACCAGATGCTAATTTAAAATTTAATCTATTTCGTGATACTTTTGTGAGTACACTTGAAAACGATTTCCCTAAGAAAACAGTGAAACATAATTGTAAGAAACCATTTAGAAAGCTGTTTTACCGCTGATAAACAGTGAAACACTGACAGCTTAATAAACAGACCTTCACAGTGAAGAAGATGAGGAAAAAAGAAAATATGAAAAACTGCGAAAGAAAACAGACACTATAAAAACATAACACATCAGGAAAACCACACCATGTGGTAAAAAGCCATAAAATAAAAGCCCACTGATGATGCTACAACTGCAGTGAAACATGTTTGGGATAAAAAACAAAATTGTATTTTGCTATAGGCAGATCCAATCCAAAAACATATATATTGTTAAAGCAAACATGGACAAAAGAGGTTCAACTTCAAGATGATTAATTCCCACTACATCGAACTTCAACTTGCCCATTTCCCTTTTTAAATTTTCTGATCTACCTGCCGATTAAGGGATCTAACATTCCACGTTCAGATCCGTAGAATGCCAGTTTTGTTTCTTCTGATGGCGACATCCTCCTGCGTTTCCCCTCCTGGAGATACGAATGGCGGACTATTTTACCTCCGTATCACTTTACCTAAGAGGACACCATCATCATTTAATTATATAGTAAAACTGCATGTCCTCGGTAAACATTAGAGGTGTAGTTTCCACTTTCTTTCAGCCGTTCGCAGTAACAGCAGAGCAAGGCCATTTTGATTGATGTTACAAGGCCAGTGCAGTGAATCATCCAGACTGTTGCCCCTGTAACTACTGAAAAGGTAGGTGCCCTTCTTCAGGAACCACACGTTTGTCTGGCCTCTCAAGAGATAGCCCTCCGTTGTGGTTGTACCTACGGTACGGCTATCTGTATCTCAGAGCCACGCAAGCGACCCTACCGAGAGCAAGGTTCGTGTTTCATGGGGTTCTTTTGACCAACTAAAGGCAAATGTGAATTGGCTTTCCGGAGGGAAAGCACTGTTGAGGCTTTATGAACATCATAATGTGTTATTGGCCATCCTTATCGTACAGAATAATGCAGGACTAAGTGTTATTGAAATTTTAAAAATTCCTATATAGTTAATGAAAGTTAATTGCTTTCCCACTTTACATGAATGTTTGATTGAAAAGAACATTTAAATAGATGAAAAAGTGTCTGAGCTATTTCTAGAGCACTTACATAACTTGAACAATCTCTTCTGCAGTATTTCCCAATGATTAGTGAGGATAATTCCTTGGTTAGAAATCAGATTCCTCTAACAGCTAAACCAGCATGCTTACGTGCAAGCGACTATGAAATACTATTTGACTGATTTACAACAAAATCACATAGATCAGCCATTATGTAATCTCTGGGCGAATTTATCTGAAGATTATTCGCGTTTATTAAAACAAGCTATTGTTTTACTTCCGTTTTCCAATATATATCGAGGTGAGATAGGGTTTACTTATTATGCTACAAGAAAACAAAGTTCAGATCTGGACCAACGTCAAGGAAGCTGATGAGAACATTATTGCACATTGCCGTTATCTGTTAGGGAAAAAATAAAATAATTACTAAATACATTTGAAATAAATAATAAAAACTTCGATTTTTTAATTTTATTATGATTCCTGTGTTATTACTTACGATTAAAAGCTGAAGTATTTACTGAATGAAAGAAGTTTTTCTCATTTGAGTTCCCGAAGCACCTCGGTAATAGTTGCTTGTTATTCGTACCAACTGGTCACAAGTCCAGCAGCCCATCTATGAATTGAATTGCTTCGATGTCTCCATATAAACCGACCTGGTGCTGACCCCAAACAGTCTAGCAGTACTCAAGAATGGGTCGAACTAGTGTCCTACAAAACGATCTCCTTTACAGATGAACCTCACTTTCCTAAAATTCTCACAAGAAATCGAAGTCGACCATTCGCCCTCTTTATTACAATCCTTACATGCTCATTCTGTTTCATATCACTTTGCAACGTTACACCTAGATATTTAATCCAGGTGGCTGTGTCAAGCAGCACACTATGACTGCTGTATTCAAACATTTCGGTTTTTTTTCCTACTCATCTGCATTAACTTAAATTGTTCTACGTTTAGAGCTAGCTGCCATTCATCAAACGAACTAGATTTTGTGTAAGTCATCTTATATCCTCCTAAAGTCACTCAACGACGACAGATTCCTGTGCACCACAACGTCATCAGCAAACAGCCGCAGATTGCTGCTCACCCTGTCCACCAGATCATTTATGTATTTTCAAAATAACTCCCACAGCTTTGTAGCCCCATGGTACTTAATCAGCAATTAGTGGCATCACCTGGGACTAGCATACGTTATGAAACTTGTGAGCCCGATATCTCTTCCTATTAAGGCCCTTATGAAGGTTAGAGGTGGTGGTACACAGTATTAGCGTGAAGTCCGTTGAGAGTGACAAATGTTTTATCCGGTACGTTAATTTTACTGTATATGTTGTTTGTTATATGTATGCAAGCGGTATCTAAAGAGCGAAACTAGTTGCGGAATTTGTATTAACATTTCAGTTGCAAGTTTGACGGAATTTAGGGAAAAATATGAAGGATGTAGGACACGACAGGGAAAAATTTTCTCGTGTAAGTTAACCAAAATGCAGAAATTGTGAAGTAGCGAAAAGCAGGATTTTCTGCAAGAAACGTTGTCAGAAATTTATCATAGAAGAATAGTGCACACCGAGGGAGAAATTATTTCTTTAAGCTATAACCCAAGCTCGAAAACACGAAAATAGACCAAATTGTAGCAAAGGTAAAGTCAGTATTTTGCATCACGTATCAGCTCTCTAATTCTGAAGAGGGTACTTTATCTGTGTCGACGTTATTTTTATTTCAGAATACTCTGTGGGTAAGTAAGAAGATTTGCTTGCTGACATCTAGATTCCAATTTCCATTGCATACAAACTTAAATAAAAAACTGTCAGGCTGTTTTTGTCATCTCATCATATATTACTTTAATACTGACATTTGTAGGCCACGAACTACTCGTTTTCAGTGCTGCTGACGGTGTAGTACCCTCAGCAGAGAAATCTCTTGTGTGCGAGCCTTTACAAGCGTCAGCTTGTACAGACGGTGGCGATATTAACCGTTTATCGAAGACTAGCTGGTTGGAGCTGGCGACTGACGGCGGGGGATATCGACTGCAGCTAATAACGCGGGCCACGTAATGAACGCCGACACGGCGCAGCACAGCTGCATGGCCCTTGCGGTTAACAGGCATTCATCAGGCCGCTGCCTCGGGGAACAATAGCTAATGCTCTCTGTTAATTGGAGGCAACGGCGCTACGGGTCTTCCACATTTACACCAGCTTTCTGGGACACGATTATCTTCAACGTATGGGCTGAACTCCTTGTCTTGTAACAAAATTAATCCACCTTTAGCACTTCGTCTGGGTGTTCGTTTACTTGGATATTTAGCAAAGTTTCACGTTTTCAGAGCCTCGTCTTTCCCTTTAACTCAGCAGTGACTTGATGAGGGATATTAAGAGCCTTCAGTGCGTTCGCTTTCGTTGTGTAAAAAAAATCTTAGAGTGGTGTTAGAAACTTATGATGCTTCGAGTTTAACGTCCATTACCTATTTTGTCACTTGAATCGGAACGTTGACGTTGATGAATATGAAAAGTCGCTGGAGACAAACTCCCATATTCGCCTGAAATTTTATAAGAAGAAATGAAGGTTATGGTTTAACGTCCAGTTGGCATTAATGACATTAGTACGGGTCAAACTCTCAGATTGAGGAAAAACGGCGCAGGAAATCGATCGTGCTTTTTCAATGCGGACCATTCCAACATTTAAGATATGGGAAAGCAAGAAAAATTAAAATTTGGATAGTCAGACAGGGATTTGAACTGGCATCCTCATGAATGAGAACGTAATGTCTTACTATTACACCACCTTGCTCGGTGAAGCGATTTAAAGATTGTATGGGAAACCCACATCTCGATGGGCAGCCAGTGAAACTGATCCCCTTCTGGGCGAATGTTGTGTTCCCCACTGCACCGACTCACTCGATCGGTTTTGTGGTTGTAGCCATTTAATAAGCTCTATTGCATGCCTATGGAGTATCGTCTCGTTGTGCAACTGTATTCATGATTTCCTGCCAGAAAAGTCACAGTTCGTAGTAAATGACGGAGAGTCATCGAGGAAAACTGAAGTGTCATCTGGCATTCCCCTAGGAAGTGTTGTAGACTCTTTGCTGTTCCTAATTTACATAAACGAATTAGAAGACAATCTCTAAAGCCCTCTCAGATTGATTGCAGATGATGCTGTCGTTTACCGTTTAGGAAACTCATCATATCAAAACCAATAGCAAGATGATTTACATAAGATATCTGTACGGCGTGAAAAGTGGTAATTGACTCCAAATAATTAAAAGTGTGATGGCATCCACACGAGCGTTAAAAGGAAACCGTTAAACTGAGTTTACACTATAAGTTATAGAAATCTAAACGTACTCTGTTCAACTAAACGCCTAGGGATTACAATTACGAACAATTTAAATCGCAGCTATCACATAGATAGTGTTATGGGCAATGTTATGAGCGAACCAAAGACTGCACTTTGTTGGCAGAACACTTGGAAGATACAACAGGTATACTAAAGAGACTGACAACACCAGGTTTTTCCTCCATCTTCTGGAGAATTTATCCACTCTATGGTATCCTTGCCAGATAGGGTTGACGGAGGACATCGAAAAAGTTCAAGGAAGGGGAGCACGAGTTGGGGTGGCAATCATTAAAACAATAAATCTTTCGTTGCGGCGAGATCTTTTCACGAAATTTCGATCACCAACTTTCTCCTCCGAATGTGAAAATACACTCCTGGAAATGGAAAAAAGAACACATTGACACCGGTGTGTCAGACCCACCATACTTGCTCCGGACACTGCGAGAGGGCTGTACAAGCAATGATCACACGCACGGCACAGCGGACACACCAGGAACCGCGGTGTTGGCCGTCGAATGGCGCTAGCTGCGCAGCATTTGTGCACCGCCGCCGTCAGTGTCAGCCAGTTTGCCGTGGCATACGGAGCTCCATCGCAGTCTTTAACACTGGTAGCATGTCGCGACAGCGTGGACGTGAACCGTATGTGCAGTTGACGGACTTTGAGCGAGGGCGTATAGTGGGCATCCGGGAGGCCGGGTGGACGTACCGCCGAATTGCTCAAGACGTGGGGCGTGAGGTCTCCACAGTACATCGATGTTGTCGCCAGTGGTCGGCGGAAGGTGCACGTGCCCGTCGACCTGGGACCGGACCGCAGCGACGCACGGATGCACGCCAAGACCGTAGGATCCTACGCAGTGCCGTAGGGGACCGCACCGCCACTTCCCAGCAAATTAGGGACACTGTTGCTCCTGCGGTATCGGCGAGGACCATTCGCAACCGTCTCCATGAAGCTGGGCTACGGTCCCGCACACCGTTAGGCCGTCTTCCGCTCACGCCCCAACATCGTGCAGCCCGCCTCCAGTGGTGTCGCGACAGGCGTGAATGGAGGGACGAATGGAGACGTGTCGTCTTCAGCGATGAGAGTCGCTTCTCCCTTGGTGCCAATGATGGTCGTATGCGTGTTTGGCGCCGTGCAGGTGAGCGCCACAATCAGGACTGCATACGACCGAGGCACACAGGGCCAACACCCGGCATCATGGTGTGGGGAGCGATCTCCTACACTGGCCGTACACCACTGGTGATCGTCGAGGGGACACTGAATAGTGCACGGTACATCCAGACCGTCATCGAACCCATCGTTCTACCATTCCTAGACCGGCAAGGGAACTTGCTGTTCCAACAGGACAATGCACGTCCGCATGTATCCCGTGCCACCCAACGTGCTCTAGAATGTGTATGTCAACTACCCTGGCCAGCAAAATCTCCGGATCTGTCCCCCATTGAGCATGTTTGGGACTGGATGAAGCGCCGTCTCACGTGGTCTGCACGTCCAGCACGAAAGCTGGTCCAACTGAGGCGCCAGGTGGAAATGGCATGGCAAGCCGTTTCACAGGACTACATCCAGGATCTCTACGATCGTCTTCATGGGAGAATAGCAACCTGCATTGCTGCTAAAGGTGGATATACACTGTACTAGTGCCGACATTGTGCATGCTCTGTTGCCTGTGTCTATGTGCCTGTGGTTCTGTCAGTGTGATCATGTGATGTATCTGACCCCAGGAATGTGTCAATAAAGTTTCCCCTTCCTGGGACAATGAATTCACGGTGTTCTTATTTCAATTTCCAGGAGTGTATTTTGTTGACGCCTACCTACGTAGGCGGAAATGATCATGGTAATAAAATAAAAAATTAGAGCCGCACGGAAAGATTTAAGTCCTCGTTTTTCCCGTGCACTGTTACAGAGGGGAACGGTAGGAAATAGTCTGAAGGTAGTTGTGTCTAGGTAATACATTTAAGTGAGTCACACTGCACGATTACAGGCTAATGTGAGGGCGAATAAGACGTTTCAAATATGAAATGTTAATAGGAGGGTTGAAACTTAAATAGTGGCAACTATTTATTCACAACCGATACAAAAGAATTGCATGTTTGCACCTGTTAAATGTTCCAATGTGTGTGAAATCTTATAGGACTTAACTGCTAAGGTCATCAGTCCCTAACTAAGCTTACACACTACTTAACCTAAACAATTCTAAGGACAAACACACACACACACACACACACACACACACACACACACACACGCCCGAGGGAGGACTCGAACCTCCGCCGGGACCAGCCGCACAGTCCATGACTGCAGCGCCCTAGACCTGCACCTGTTACTATCCTTCAAAGTAGTCACCAGCGTTGTGTAGAACTCGTTGCTAGCGATGTGGAAGGCGTTGTATATCGTTAGCAAACCCTGTTCTGTTGATGGTGCGAATGGAGCCGTCTAAAGTTATGGTGATTCTCGTGTACGACTGTGATGGTGTTACCCTAATGCATTATGTTCCTTCACAGCAGACCGTCAATGCACAGTATTACTGTTGGTTTTGGAGCATCACCTACTACCAGCTTTGCGAAAGAAGCGGTGACACTTTCTGTGCAACCCACTCATCATTTTGCACGGCAATGTGCGGGCGCATACAGCGCAAGCTGTGGCTGCTCTGTTCGGTCGATGGAACTAGGAAATACTGTACCATCCACCATACTCCCCGGACTTAAGTCCTTGTGAGTTTGATTTGATTCCGAAGATGAAGGAACCACTTCGTCGCATTCGCTTCACAACTGTTCCAGAGATTCGACAAGCAGTAGACCGATCCATTCGCACCATCAACAGAACAGGCTCTGCTAACGGTGTACTACCCCTTCCACATCGCTGGCAATGGGTTCTACACAACGCTGGTGACTACTTTGAAGAACAGTAACAGATACAAACATGTGGCTCTTTTGCATCGGTTGTGAATAAATAGTTGCCACTATTTAAGTTCCAACCCTCGTACATTAATAACCGGCATAACCACCAGAATGTTGAATGCAAGCATGCAAACGTACATGCTTTGTGTTTTACAGGAACCGGATGTCGGTTCGTGAGTTGGAGTTCCATGCCTATTGCAGTTGGTCGGCCAATACAGGGACGGTTAATGCTCTTTGTGGATGACGATAGAGTTTTCGTGTGAAAGTGTCCCTTATGTGCTCTATTGGAGACAGATATGGCGTAGGGCAGTCGAAGGCAGCATGTTGACACTCTGTAGAGAACACTGGGTTACAACAGCGGTACGTGGGCGAGCGTTATCCTGTTGGAAAAGACACCCTGCAATGCTGCTTATGAATGACAGAACAACAAGTTGACTCACCAGACCGACGAACAAATTTTCAGTTAGAGTGTGTAGAATAGCGACGAGAGTGTGCCTGCTGTCATACGAAATTTCTCCCAAGACCATAACTCCACTTGTAGGTGTAGCGTGTCTAACACGCAGACAGGTTGTCTGCAGGCCTTCAGCTGACCTCCTTCTACCACAAGGTCATCACTGTCACCGAGACAGAACCAACTTCCATCAGAAAACGCAATAGACCTCCACCATATCCTACAGTGAGCTCTCGCTTGACACCACTGAAGTCGCAAACGGCGGTGGTTTGGAGTCAGTGGAATGCACTCTACAGGACGATGCAGTGATACAGGTATCACTGTGATACCAACCGCTACTCAGATGGCTACTGCAGACGCAGTAGAATGAAACAGAGCCATACGTCGAACACTATGGTCTTCCTTCTTGATAGTGCCACTCGGCAGCCCAGAGACCGGTCATCTTGTGATTGTACTTTCTTGTGACCACCGCTGCCAGCTATCATGTACAGTGGCTACATTACGCCAAGTCTTTCTGCAGTGTCGCAGAAGGAATGTACAGCTTCTTGTGGCCCTATTACACTACCACGTTCAAACTCAGTGAGGTGCTGATAATGGCGTCTTTATCGCCTTAAGGCACTACTGACGAACGTTAACTCACTATGTCCCTCTCAAAGGTAACTAGCGCTCACGATCGTTACAGCGAGTATTTAAAGCAAACATGATTTGCACCTCATATTGGCGCTACTACCACCTCTCTTATGCGACTGGCGCGAAATATGAATAGACATCATCTTTCAGATGTAGAAACATGCCTACCAACTTTCGCTTATGTCGCACGACTCTTCCTTGACTTTGCGATTTTTTTCTGTCAGTATGTTAAGGACCTTATCACAATGAACACTCAGCCTATGAATTCTGTTCTCATAAAAATGTGCCACCTGATGATCCAACCCCTGCTCAGTGGCCATCTAGACGTCATAATCGTGTGGTAAAAATTTTAAAACACCAGAACACAATGTAATCGATATCATCTTCCCTCAGTTTTTGCATTTCTGTAAGAATTCTTGAGTGATAACAGGAGTCCACCCACTTTGAACTTCCAAATGAAGTCTTAAAATGCCCTCACCAATGCTTCGCACATAGTGTTTTCTCCATGAACTTCACTAATGTACCGACGAGTTAAGACTGGTTTCATGTCTTTTGTACACATAAAATGAATCATTGCATAATTTCGCATTCGACAGGATTTCCAGTTAATTGGGGCATTTTAAATGAGTAAAAAAAGAGATAAACATGAACTAACAATCTTGTTATTGTTTTTGTGGATAACCACCAGATTCAGCTACTGACAGCACGTTGCCGGTCGCCGAATTCAGCACATTCACCGATGACGGAACAGCACCGTCTGGAAGCTCAGTTTACGTCCTGCGAGACTCCAGCAATAATCCCTCCAAATATCCCAACTGCTATCCAGGTATAAGGGCGACTGCCAATACAGCTGTTACACTACCTCATACGCCAGATTAAAACTGTGTGCCCGACCGAGACTCGAACTCGGGACCTTTACCTTTCGCGGGCAAGTGCTCTACCATCTGAACTACCGAAGCACGACTCACGCCCGGTCCTCACAGCTTTACTTCTGCCAGTATCTCGTCTCCTACCTTCCAAACTTTACAGAAGCTCTCCTGCGAACCTTGCAGAACTAGCACTCCTGAAAGAAAGGATACTGCGGAGACATGGCCTAGCCACAGCCTGGGGGATGTTTCCAGAATGAGATTTTCATTCTGCAGTGGAGTGTGCGCTGATATGAAACTTCCTGGCAGATTAAAACTGTGTACCCGACCGAGACTCGAACTCGAGACCTTTGCCTTTCGCGGGCAAGTGCTCTACCATCTGAGCTACCGAAGCACGACTCACGCTCAGTCCTCACAGCTCTACTTCTGCCAGTATCTCGTCTCCTACCTTCCAAACTTTACAGAAGCTCTCCTGCGAACCTTGCAGAACTAGCACTCCTGAATGAAAGGATATTTCGGAGACATGGCCTAGCCACAGCATGAGGGATGTTTCCAGAATGAGATTTTCGTTCTGCAGCGGAGTGTGCGCTGACATGAAACTTCCTGGCTGATTAAAACTGTGTACCCGACCGAGACTCGAACTCGGGACCTTTGCCTTTCGCGGCAAGTGCTCTACCATCTGAGCTACCGAAGCACGACTCACGCTCAGTCCTCACAGCTTTACTTCTGCCAGTATCTCGTCTCCTACCTTCCAAACTTTACAGAAGCTCTCCTGCGAACCTTGCAGAACTAGCACTCCTGAAAGAAAGGATATTTCGGAGACATGGCCTAGCCACAGCCTGGGGGTGTTTCCAGAATGAGATTTTCGTTCTGCAGCGGAGTGTGCGCTGACATGAAACTTCCTGGCTGATTAAAACTGTGTACCCGACCGAGACTCGAACTCGGGACCTTTGCCTTTCGCGGGCAAGTGCTCTACCATCTGAGCTACCGAAGCACGACTCACGCCCGGTCCTCACAGCTTTACTTCTGCCAGTATCTCGTCTCCTACCTTCCAAACTTTACAGAAGCTCTCCTGCGAACCTTGCAGAACTAGCACTCCTGAAAGAAAGGATATTTCGGAGACATGGCCTAGCCACAGCCTGGGGGATGTTTCCAGAATGAGATTTTCACTCTGCAGCGGAGTGTGCGCTGATATGAAACTTCCTGGCAGATTAAAACTGTGTGCCCGACCGAGCCTCGAACGCGGGACCTTTGCCTTTCGCGGGCAAGCGCTCTACCATCTGAGCTACCGAAGCACGACTCACGCTCGGTCCTCACAGCTTTACTTCTGCCAGTACCTCGTCTCCTACCTTTCATACTTTACAGAAGCTCTCCTGCGAGCCTTGCAGAACTAGCACTCCTGAAAGAAAGGATACTGCATAGACATGGCCTAGCCACAGCCTGGGGGATGCTTCCAGAATGAGATTTTCACTCTGCAGTGGAGTGTGCGCTGATATGAAACTTCCTGGGAGATTAAAACTGTGTGCCCGAGCGACACTCGAACTCGGGACCTTTGCCATTCGCGGGCAAGTGCTCTACCATCTGAGCTACCGAAGCACGACTCACGCCCGGTCCTCACAGCTTTACTTCTGCCAATATCTCGTCTCCTACCTTCCAAACTTTACAGAAGCTCTCCTGCGAACCTTGCAGAACTAGCACTCCTGAAAGAAAGGATACTGCGGAGACATGGCCTAGCCACAGCCTGGGGGATGTTTCCAGAATGAGATTTTCACTCTGCAGTGGAGTGTGCGCTGATATGAAACTTCCTGGCAGATTAAAACTGTGTGCCCGACCGAGACTCGAAGTCGATACCTTTGCCTTTCGCGGGCAAGTGCTCTACCATCTGAGCTACCGAAGCACGACTCACGCCCGGTCCTCACAGCTTTACTTCTGCCAGTATCTAGTCTCCTACCTTCCAAACTTTACAGAAGCTCTCCTGCGAAACTTGCAGAACTAGCACTCCTGAAAGAGAGGATATTTCCGAGACATGGCCTAGCCACAGCCTGGGGGCTGTTTCCAGAATGAGATTTTCACTCTGCAGCGGAGTGTGCGCTGATATGAAACTTCCTGGCAGATTAAAACTGTGTGCCCGACCGAGACTCGAACTCGGGACCTTTGCCTTTCGCGGGCAAGTGCTCTACTATCTTTTTTTTTATATTGTTTTAAAATAAAAAAAAATATTTAGCATCGCACAAGGTTAGGACTCTTTACCTTTCGCTTACTTTTTTTTTGTTATGCATCCCCTGAAAAAACAAAAAAAAAATCATTGTAAAACAAATCACAAATGTAAAGGAACAGGGATACAGGGATGTTGTTTTTATTTATTTATTTTCCATAAAGATCACTGTGTTAAAAGGATCATGTAGATCATTTAATTGTATAGTATGTGCATTATATATGGAGCGGTGAGAGAAGCGTGAGGTTCATTATCAGCTGTCGAATGTGCACACCGACTGCACCCGGCACATCCCAACTACGTGGGGGGTCGAGGAAGACTGCCTTAAGATAGCTGGCAAAGGTTTTCCGATAGTGTGACCATCTATGAACCTCATTGTGGGCTTGCTGCAAGAAATACCAAAAGTCGAGTCGCGACTTGGCAGCGTCCCCATAGAGGTACGCGATCGTCCAACCTTTGACCCAGATGATCGAGTGTGATTTAGTCGCCGGAAAGTAGTCACTCTCCGGATGTAAGAGGGAAGCAGGTGTAATATGTTGCGGGGTCACACGGAGGTAGCAAGCCACCATCTGTCTTCCTAGGAGCCATACGTCCTCCACCGCGATACAAGTTAAGCGGTGATGGTCGTCATCCACTTGGCGACATTTCGGGCATAGTGGAGTGTCCACTAGTCCAATTGCATAGAGTCGTTGGTTGGTGTTGAACTTGCCACAGGTGACAGAGAACCACAGTGCCCGAACGAGGGTAGGAAGGAATTTTTGGTGCACATGTCTCCAAATCTTTGGCCAATGCAATTTGGGGTGTTTGAGTTCAATGACATTACGACTTATCCGTCGTTGCAGCCAAACATAAAAATCCTTCGCGCATGGTGGTCTCGTGCGCGGAAGCTCGTCTCTGATATAACTAAGTTCCACGATAAATGTTGATACATGCGCAAAATGTGGCGTAATGTTGCCCACCGCTACCGGAGGTGTGAGGGACGCTGGAACTAGGAGATCCAGTAGGCGGGATGTAAGGGAATCACGCCCGCTACGCCATTGCTTGTACATCGTGGCTAGAAGGAGCGCCGTCGCTCGGCAGTGAACATTCGTAAGTCCGAGTCCCCCCTTGTCCGTAGGGAGCGTGAGTGTTGTGTATCGCACCTTTAGGGGCGATCCAATCATCACAAAATAGCCTAATGATGATTGAAGTCGACGTCCTAGCGTGAGTGGTAGGGGCAGGATCTGCGAAATATGCACCATTCGAGAAACCACATAAGTGTTCAGATATTCGACTCGCTGCAAAGGATCAAGGCGCCGTAGGAGATGTTGTCGGACCATGGTACGTGTTGTCTGTAAAATACGTCGGTAGTTAACTGCCGCAGTATGTTTTACAGATGAGGTAAAGTATATGCCGAGATAGCGGAATCGTTGCACATAAGGAAACGGACTGATTTCTTCCGGCGTAAGGCCCCTTCCAACCGGCATTGCTGCCGATTTGTTCATGTTCACTGCACTATCCGTCGTCACACTGTGGTCCAACAACAGTTCAAGGACCGTCTTCACCTCTTCTTCAGAACGAACGAGCAGCAGAAGGTCGTCCGCATAGGCACGACATTTGAAGGTGTAGCCCCGCAGTTCCATCCCAGAAAGAGAATTTGTTAGCCTCCGAATTAATGGTTCTAACGCTATCGCGAACAGCAGCATCGAAAGAGGGCAGCCCTGGCGAATGGATCGTCGAATTTGAATGGGCCCTGCTATACGCCCATTAACCTGTACCAAGGATTGTGCACCCCCATAAATCCTTCTAATGAGACCAGTAAAACGGTCTGGAAATCCCATTTGTTCGAGTACAGCGTACAGATAGTTGTGGCGCACCTTATCAAAAGCACTGTCAAAATCAACCGCCACCATCGCCACTTTAAGCCGGCACTCCTCCGCCAGCGCTATCACATCACGGCATTCGCCAGTAGCTGTTTGCACATTCACCGATCCACCCGGTGTCGTCTGTTCTGGAGAGAGAACGCTACGAATTAACATACGACATCGGGACGCTAGCAACCGTGCAAAGATCTTATAGTCGGCATTAAGCAGGGTGATGGGGCGATAATGTGTGGCCGTAATTCCTGGCTTCGGTTTATGTACTGGCACCAAGAGGCCTTCCATAAAAGCCGGTGGAATAGGCGCATCGGAATTTAACATCTCGTTGTGCATTTCCGTCCATCGCGGTGCCATTTCGTTGCGAAATTCTCGATAAAATTCAGCAGGAAGTCCATCAATGCATGGGGACCGATTCAACGCACCCTTTGCGATCGCATCATGTACTTCCTCACAGCTAATGGCTTCCAGTAAGGTTCCCGCGGCTTCCACCGTCAGTGTACGGGAGACGTACGTTCGAGGTCATCGACAGGGGCTGCTTCTTCCCGATAGATGTGTTAGTAATGGTCGACGAATGCAGAGACAATGTCCGCTTGTCGCGTCACTCTTCGGTCTTCGCGGTTAATTAATTCCCGTACCAAAACGCGTCGTCGGTGCTTTCGTTCATTCACGACGTGGTGCATGGAAGGAATCTCGTGCATTATCGTATCGTGACATCTGGCGTGCACCATGGTTCCCTGAAGATGTTTCCGAGCCAAAGCCACTAGTTTAGCTTTTATCCTTTTGCGTTCGATCCAGACGTCCTGTCCCGGCGGACCATCGTCCAGGTCGCGCAGCGCTGCAAAATAAAAGGCGGTCGTACGGCGGCGCCATTCTGCCATCTCCCTGCTATATGAGATGAACGTACGGCGAAGCGCCGGTTTAGCACAAGTCAGCCACCAATCAAGCTTCGGCGCATACCTTCCAACCCTTCGCTCGCACATCGTCCATGTCTCAAGGATCCGGTGACGGCATTCAGGATCATGTAGATGTTGAATGTTTAATTTCCACGGGGCCTTACTGTTCCACACCTCTCTACGGGGAAGAAGCACCGTACAGATGTAAGCGCTGTGATCGGAAAATGCCAATGGCCAGCGTTCCGCGTCCTGGACATCATTTGCATGAGCGCGTGAGATATAAATTCGATCTAACCTGCTCGCCGAATGACTTGTCACATAGGTGTATCCCGGTGCATCTCCATGTCGTAATTCCCACGTGTCACTAAGTACTAGGTCGTTGACAACGATTCGCAACTCTTGGCTGATGTTTGCTTGCGGCGATTCGTCTTTCTGGCTGAGAACACAGTTGAAATCTCCACCAATTATTACACATTCATAACGTCCATGGAAAAGTGGGGCAATGTCTTCTGCATAAAATCGCGCCCTTTCCCGCCGCCGATTGTTTCCCGACGGTGCATAAAGATTGATGATGCGTGTCCCAAACGTCGTGAAAGCCATTCCCCTGGCCGACGGAAGGTAACACACGTTTTCCACTGGGAAGCCATCTCGCACGTAAACTGCCACCCCACTCCCATTGTGATCTCCATGTGACGAATAGGATTGGTAGCCTGCGATGTATGGGAGTGCAGCTATGTGGACTTCCTGCAGCAAAGCAATATCCACATCAGATGCCCAAATCGTCTCCTTCAGTAGGTGTATTTTGGCTGGTGAACGCACGTCATTTATATTTAATGTCGCAATACGGCTCGCATGGCGTTGAATCCCACTCTGTCGATGCGCAACACCATCTCCCTGCATCGGCGCTGGGGGCTGAGTTAGAAGACGTTCTCTCGCCCCTCTCCCTCCACCTTTAGCAATTACTAGGCCGTCTGCGTGAGTGCCGGTTGCCTCTGTATGACGTCCGGCGCCTCCTCAATATCGTCATACCACATCTTTGCAGGCATTGATATATTCGTGTCCATTGCCCCAGCATCTGCGTCTGGAGAGCCAACTGGCTGTGATTCCTCTTCAGCATCACCACGTCCCGGTACCGTCAGTGTGACAGACCGCTGTGGGTCTGATCGAACAGTTTCCATTGCCTCATCCTGTTTCGTAGAAGCTGTTGTGTCGTCTTAGTCCACAGGCACATCGTCGTCGGGGCAAGGGGAGTCATCCCTAGGAGATGTCGTGCGGCGACGCCGTTTCCTCCTTTTCGGGGAACGTTGTTTGCGTGATCTTCCTTCCGTGTCCTCAGATTGTAGGGAATCACGGCTGCCCGACAGAAAAGCATCCGTAGGAACAGGAAGTGTTTCGAATCCCATCGTTGTACTTGGCGGGAGTTCGGTCGAAACTGATGTTGTCGTCACAGAGTGCGTTCCAGACGGAACAGCATCCGTAGCGGCTGGAACTGCTTCGTGAACTATCGGTGTGCTTGGTGGGAGTTCGGTCTCATCTGATGTTGTCGCCGTAGATTGTATGCTCGATGGATCAGCATCCTCTGTCATCCCGACGTCAGCTACAAGGTTTCGGAGAGTGCCATCTTGATCTTCCACCAGGGCTGTGTCTTTTCGGTCATCAGCGGACGCAGTGAGGGCTTTGGCATAGGTGATCGGTAGTACTGTCATCGCCGGCGACGGCTCCCGCACATCTGAAGGCAGTTGCGTAATCCGCCGTTGCATACAGTTCGACCTGAGGTGTCCCTCCTGGCCACAGCCAGAACATGTACGTGGTTGACGATCGTAAATCACCACCGCTCGACAACCACCAATTGTCAGATAGGACGGTACGTGCTTCTGAAGATCAATAGTGATCTGTCGCACACCGTTAAGAACTGGGTACGTGGCGAATTGTGTCCAGCGTTCTGCTGTGTGACCATGTGCCGTATGGCTTAAAAGCCTCGATAACTTCGTCAGCCGGGAGCTCAAATGGCAGCTCAAAAACACGTATTGTCCGTACACCCAGACCAGCATGTTCTACAGTTACCGTGCCGACATTCCCGTCACTATGGCAAAATCGGAGACCTGCTTTTGTCGCCTGTAGAATTCTCTCACACGCCGCGTCATTTACCATCTTAACATATACCGTGGGACTAACGATGGACAGATGAATTCCGACAATATCGTTTGGCGGTATCTTGACGTTCCAAACTTTACAGAAGTACAGCTGTGAGGACCGGGCGTGAGTCGTGCTTCGGTAGCTCAGATGGCGTGCTTCGGTAGCTCAGTTGGTAGAGCACTTGCCCACGAAAGGCAAAGGTCCCGAGTTCGAGTCTCGGTCGGGCACACAGTTTTAATCTGCCAGGAAGTTTCAATTCTGCCGGCACGATAGCTCAGCGTGTTCGGTCAGAGGGTTAGCTGCCCTCTGTAATATAAAAACTGAGTGACTGGATCAATAATGAACTTCAACGGGCGTCAGGGGACGTCCGCCACGAACAATTACAACGAACTATAACGAACAAAATGAGATTACAAAAAAAAAAAAAAAAAAAAAAAAAGATGGTAGAGCACTTGCCCGCGAAAGGCAAAGGTCCCGTGTTCGAGTCTCGGTCGGGCACACAGTTTTAATCTGCCAGGAAGTTTTATATCAGCGCACACTCCGCTGCAGAGTGAAAATCTCATTCTACCTCATACGTCACTGTCAGACGCGTGTGTCAGTTTAGTGTAACGATTTCCTGTAGTAAATGTTTCATTATTGTTGAAGAACCATCATAAAGGATGATCCCAAGTATCTGACGAACGAAAGTAACCTTGCCTCGTTATAGCCATACGGGGCATACGCTTCAATTTCCGACGAGAGGCCAAGCGATTCTAGGTGCTTCAGTCCGGAATCACACGGCTGCTACGGTCGCAGGTTCGAATCCTGCCTCGGGCATGGATGTGTGTGATGTACTTGGGTTAGTTAGGTTTAAGTAGTTATAAGTCTAGGGGACTGATGACCTCAGATGTTAAGTCCATAGTGCTTAGAGCCATTTGAACAATTTTGAACCGACGAGAGATTCGTGCACAGTGCCTTCCTACGAATTCTGGCCACCGAGTGCAGTTTCCCACGCAAACACTGGAAACGATTTCGTAACACATACTTTCACGCAGGTCTGTCTTCAGAAGCAGTGTACAGTGTAGATACTTTTTAGAGAGTTCGGTCGGAGTCTCTACGTAACGACATCTCTTTGTTAGGATATATCGAACAAAAATTCGCCCTATTTCAGAAGTTCTAATTTATAACTTTCAACCCAAGGAAGTTTATCATTACAATATGGAAAAAGTTGCACTTCTTAGTAAACAGCTGCTTTCACCAATAAAGTTATGGTTTGTTTAAGGGGATACATGTTGCTCAGTTACCTTGGTACAGTGTTAATGTGGACTGCGGAGTAGTTCAGTTTCTGCTGCTTATTAAACTAGTTGTGTTGCGTGGGATTCGTCCAGATGGACAAGCCCAAATACCACGCCGCTGTAAAATTCTTTGTTTGGTTGGTTGATCACCAACAGAAACTCACCTAAAGCTGTGGAAGGCCTATGAACGGTTTGCCCCTTCATTTTCAGTGATTAAGATAAAGGTATTGAGATTAACATGCAGGTCCACTTCTCTGTTCAAATAACCACCTGCAGGACTTTCCAAACATAGTAAAATAAGAAGAAAATGCTCATAATTGTGCTGGGATATCTACGAGTAAACACGTGTAAAGCAGTGATGCCATAGACATACCACGAGAACAAGTACGATTCATTTTAAAAGACTAGTTTAATAGCTACTGTGCTACACGGTTGCCGCGTTTGTTGAATTTAGAAGAAAGAAAATACAAAATTGAATATCTCGGGAACTTTTAGACCGTTTCAAAACTAATCAAATTTGTTTTAGGTCATAATTGTTTGTACTCTATCAGAAAATGCCCATTTTACCTGCCGGAGAGGGCATGGCCAGTGTTGTATGGCAAAGGGAAGGAATACTTTTTATTGATTTCTTTGAGATGGGCAAAACGTTAAATGGAAAATATTACGCCATTTTTGTCCACTAACTGTATAAAAAAACTAATAGACGTAGTGTGGACTGTAAAAGAAAAAAATAATAATATTTTATCATATCAATGCAACCACGTATGGAAGTGTTTCGGGAAAAGAAAAACTGAGATATTTGAAGTATCTTTATTGGGCACCTACCCTTTTCGCCATGTTTGGCTAACAGTGACACTATCTAACTCTAAAGAATTATCGTATATGGTAAACATTTTGAATCTGTTTCAGAGGTTATGACTGCCATAGATGGAAATTTGACAGACCTTCCTGTATCGCACCTCCGTATACATTGTACTCACTACTTTACTGATACTTTAACATTACAATATTTTTCTTTAATTCTCTGTGTTATCTGGCATCATAGTGATTCACGACTGGAAAGAGACTGGAGCTAAGGCTTTGTTTGTACTCCATCTGTTTCAGTCGAGGTGACAGACATATTACTTAGAATTTACCTGTGTCCTTTTCAAAGGATCCATTCCAGAATTTGCCTTAAGTGCTTTTGGTAAGCAGTGAGAAACCTTAATGTGGGTGTGGATTGCATGCCCAGTGTCTTACACTCCAATCCATCACTCTGCATATATTAACGAGAAACAGGACAATCTGCTTTACTTCTTTTGGTGTTACCTTAAATAGCTTTGTCAAATGACGCAAATCTTTCTTAAAAAAAAGGCCATGGCTGGCTTCCCTACTAGTCCTTGACTAATACAATGTTGTCATGGATTTCTACCGACTGCGTTTTCGACAGGGCATTGTACAACGTAATAAATCGAAGGTCACATTCAAGTAATATGAGATGGGATGCTTTGTTAGTAATACGGCGGCCTTTCTGTAAACCACCATCTTGGGTGCAGTTCGTAACTTTAAAAGTGACTGGAGGCCATATGACCTCATTTTTTTAATTTTTTATTCCTTTTTTTGGCTCCGGGGGCGTTCCCATACCCCAATCCCAATAGAGTAATGTCAGTTATGAACATTACGACCGTAAAGAAAACACAATACCCAGACCCCGAGGGGAGAAAAAACTCCGAACCGGCAGGGAATCTAACTAGAACCCATTTGGTTAACAATCGAGCGCACAGACCGCGCAGTTTCCGAGGCGAAAGACGTGTTAAACAGATAGAGAATTACATTAGATTAGAAATTGTATCTTATACCTGAGCATATCTTTATTCATTGTCAACGAAGTAAAACATATACAAGCTGCATGTTGTGCTAGACGTGTTTCTCAGCACGTTGTAAGGTTGTTTTAGCCGGCCGCGGTGGTCTAGCGGTTCTAGGCGAGCAGTCCGGAACCGCGCGCCTGCTACGGTCGCAGGTTCGAATCCTGCCTCGGGCATGGATGTGTGTGATGTCCTTAGATTAGTTAGGTTTAAGTAGTTCTAAGTTCTAGGGGACTGATGACCACAGTAGTTAAGTCCCATAGTGCTCAGAGCCATTTGAACCATTTTTGTAAGGTTGTTTTATCCGTTTCACTCATTCATCATGTAGTTTAAATGCAATCTGTGTACCAGAATGCAACCATAAGCATCAACAATGTACGATTTACTTCAGTTTCCTACGAGGTGCGGCGTGTACTGTGTTCTGGACTTTTACTTAACGACGCCAGAGCAGCGCTTGGTATTGCCTCAGCCGTAGCCAATTTTCCATAGTCCAGCATTCGGTTTGTCTTCGACAGAGCCAGTTTTATAGAATTTCGCGAGTAGTTTCATGACCGCACTTTGAGTAACGTGCGGTATGACTAGGTGGTGTCGATTGAAATCCTTTGCGATAATACGAGTGCTCCTCTCTAGTGATATCGAAAAATGGTTCAAATGGCTCTGAGCACTATGGGACTTAACATCTGTTGTCATCAGTCCCCTAGAACTTAGAACTACTTAAACCTAACTAACCTAAGGACATCACACACATCCATGCCCGAGGCAGGATTCGAATCTGCGACCGTAGCGGTCACGCGGTTCCACACTGAAGCGCCTAGAACCGCACGGCCATAGCGGCCGGCTTATCGAGACTATCTCAGTGCGTTCGGCTTGTGGTAATGCCATCCGCTTTCAAGTCACGTGTAAGGAAGAAATATAAGTCCCTGCTCGAGAATGGATGAGGCTATGCTCAAATGAGAGGGCATCATTATATTTCTCGTTTAATTTTCTGCTTGTTTAATATGTCGCATGACCACCTTTCTATTTGAAACTGCAAGTTGCATCCAAGATGGCGGCTGACAATACTGCCACCATTTTCGTAACATAGTCTTATAGGTGTTCCACCACTCTTATCTCATACTACTTTAAGTTTCTGTTTCTGTGTTAGAAGGGTGGTTCCACATCTTTGACCCCCTTCTATTACGTTTCCTTTATTTCCATGTTAGGCTCCAGATATGACAACTGAAGAAATAAAAACCATTAACAGTCGAAATATGTTGATAAAACTATGTGCAATTACATCAATAGTTCTACGTAGTGTACAGCAAAGAAGATTCAGCGCTTTATGAAATCTCGAAGACCAATTTACCACGAATGACAGCATAGAAATTATACTGCTTACACAATGAGACTTGGCAAATTTATTAAGTATCTCTATCAACAACAAGAATAATACCAATGAAGCAAATATCACAATAACATTTTCGATTTATGTTTCATTAAAGGAAGTTCGTTCCGTCGTGTTGGTGACATTAGAGATTTTACTCCTAAATCGATTTTTTATGTACTGTAGTGTGACACTAGGAACAACTGAAACTAGAAAATCAGCTCAGCAGTAGACGCGCGGAAAATGCTAGGAACAAAGCGTAACCGCAGCCGTGAAGAAGGGAACGAGTAAGTTTGTGATACTCGGACTATTAGGGCAAGAAAACAACATAGTACCGTGAAATACATCGGTGTTAAAGTGGTTTTCTTACGAAATGAACAGGCGGTAACAAATTCGTAGCTATTATGAAGGATGGTAACTAAGCTAAACTAAACTAAACTCCGTCCGAGCAGGCCTTGGAAGACCTAACGGTACCGACCGGCCGCAGTGTCATGCACAGCCCACTCCATGCAGATATGGAGGGGCATGTAGTCAGCACACCGCTCTCCCGGCCGTATGTCAGTTTTCGAGACGGGAGCCGCCACTTCTCATTCAAGTAGCTCCTCAGTTTGCCTCACAAGGGCTGAGTGCACCCCGCTTGCCAACAGCGCTTGGCAGACCGGATGGTCACCCATTCAAGTGCTAGCCCAGACCGACAGCGCTTAACTTCGGTGATCTGACGGGAACCCGTGTTACCACTGCGGCAAGGCCGTTGGCGAAGGATGTTAGCAGGAGCTGAAACATATGGATCATAGGCAGAACTAAATCGATATACATGACATAAGGATTAACTCACAAACATCACAAGGACATCACGTCATCACTACGTATATAGAAACTGAAACGTGGATTGGAGTGCAATACAAGTGCAAAAATTATATAATAACACTAAATAGGATGATTAGGAAGATACAGAGACGTCGGGAGATCTGGTCCACAGTTGGAATTGGGCAGAGATTTCAATGCATCTAACTCAAACAAGGCAGGAAAAATAAGCGACACTTCCCCTAAGCTTTTCAGGTATTGGAGGCTACAAAAAACGTTTCAAACTCTTCTTCTTAAGTGTGGGATAATTTGATGAACTGAATTATTTAGTTTGATGATTAAATGTGTGGAGATGCAAAGCTTACAGAGAGTTAGCTCAAGCCATTAAGAGTTTTAATTTTTTTTCTTATTTTTTTGTTGCAGCTAGGTATTCTGGGTGAAGTAAAGTAGAAATTCAAGTCGTGGGAAAGAGAAAGATAAAAAAAGGAAAAGGGGTAAGGGAAAGAAGAAGAAAAGATGACCGTAAACTATGTGTCTCGACGAACGTACGCAGCGCGCATACAATTTCGGGTAGACGGTGGACTTATGAAAATAACTTTTGCCAGTGAAGTTTTTTTCGTTTTAGGAAATGATACATAGACAACATCAAATGTACAATGCCTTTCTACATTCTGATCCAACGTAGTGATGCAAGAAATAGCCGAGCTGGCCACTAGAGACAGAATATGTGCTTACAATTGCACTGCATCAAAGGCAAAGCGATTTATGCAGGCGTGTCAGCAACTTATTGCTGACGAAAACACAATAAATAAGATTTAAGTATGCGAAGAATACAAAGAAACTGACAAAACGTCTGATAACTTGACAAGCCCATACAGTTCTTTTGTGGTCCCAAGAGAGACATCGCGGTCAAGCGGGTTCCATTTAGGGGATACAGGACGGATCAATATGAACAAATCCCGTCCATGTCTGCATCTCAGGAAGCGAATACCATTTTAGTCCTCAAAATCGCTTTGACAGGAGGCTTAGGCAAGGATTCTCCAGCGCTGTCACACACAGGGCCAATGACATGATCTAGATATAGCAAACTGTAATCGGCTCCAATGAGATCTTCTGAAACAGGAGGCCGGGGAAGCAACACTGCGTGCTCTGCTGTATGCGATGTAGAGTAGCGGTTAACGTCGCCATCTGGAGTGCTACGGGTCTGCAGTTCAAATCTGATTACCGGCTCACATTCATTATTAAGTATTTATCACTTCTAGGTAGTTTTCGAGATTTCTTACATTTGTAATGTTTGCATATTCTGCGCTATTCGAAATATGTATAAAAGGCAACACTCTTCATTTACGGGGCAATTCTGTTCTGTCTGTACATTGTTATCCGTAGTAAAAGTGCTTGAAGTTCTAAGTGTTATACTTCATTGAGGATCCTGTTTTCGGGTTTGAACTTGATAATGGTTCTGGTCTGACAGTATTGCTTAGTTCTTAACCACTGCGCCAATTTTCTTGTGATTTCGAGTTTGGTCCTCCTCATTAGACGTATTATGAATCTCTAGTAACGCAGGATGTTTCCTGCTAATATAATTTTACGTAACATGTGTAGTAGTTGAAATTAACAATAAGACAAACAAATAAATGCAGGACGAATATCTATTCCAGAACTTCCGCACAAGCAACAGCAGCTAGACATTGTGTTACAGATTCCTTCGGCCGTACGTGCGGCGAACACTAGGTGATTCATTGCGCTGAGATGGAGGTAGACCGCTATTTGTTCCCCGCCTCAAAGGTCAGAGTGCCGTTAACGTTACATGGCAGCCCTGGTTCTCACTTGGAGTCGAGTTGTCAGACGTTTATTGCAAATTGATGCCGAGAAAAATCCCTTTCTTACTGTAAACTGAAAGCGAAATTTAATGTTCCTGTGCTAGGCATGTGACGGAGCGTGATTCTGGAACTGACGGCACTTAAAATAATGCATTTAAGAAGCGACCGTTCCTACTATTCCCGCTACTATGTTTGTGAGGTAGCTAGTGATGATGAAGGTTCAATAGAAGTGATTAAGAAGTGAGAGAAACTAATACAAAATCATTCTGCCGGCCGGTGTGGCCGTGCGGTTAAAAGCGCTTCAGTCTGGAACCGCGTGACCGCTACTGTCGCGGGTTCGAATCTTGCCTCGGGCATGGATGTGTGTGATGTCCTTAGGTTAGTTAGGTTTACTTACTTCTAAGTTCTAGGCGACTGATGACCTCAGAAGTTGAGTTGCATAGTGTTCAGAGCCATTTGAACCATTTGAACCAAAATCATTCTGTGAAATTATGTGCAGGATGTTTGCACAGGAAGACAAACGCCTAACATGGAACACTTGTATTACAACCGTACTTTACAAGAAAGCATATGATACGGGCAATACTTTGTCTTGCGTTAGTAGATGCTGCAAAACTTTTTCATCAGGTTTCAACGTAATGTGTACTAACAGCTCTTGAGAAACAAGGCAGTGAAGACACTGGTTTGGCCTGTGATAGTATATTGAATGCCAAGAACTATATGCGCAATGTAGCTTCACGTTTGGTACTGGAGGTGCTGGGAGCGAATGCAAGGCATTTTTTCTATTCCATCACTCCCAATATATGTTGCGCTATATGTAAAGTTACATTGTGCGAAATGTACGTCATCGTAACAGATTCCATTACACGCAACAGAAAGAGTCACACAAAGTGATCAGCAGCAGGCCCATAGCAAGCATTCAAGTCATTGAACTGGGAAAAATGAAACATCTGAGTTATCAATGTTCCGCGAACAAAGCTGTACTGTGTAACCCTAGAACAGATAGACTTCATTGATATGACTTAATAAAATAAATGTAAAAGAAGGCCTGAAAGTTAACTTTTTTTCGCTATAGAACTATTGTGTTTTGACAAAGCCAGTAACCCGGAAGTGCTTTAACTGTCCGCGCCAGCACTTAAAACTGATATCCAGCTCTTGGAACGGAGGCCTCATACAAAAGTAAATTGTGAGGACGTATTGAATTAGTCAAGCCTTGGTTGCAGAATATGACGGTCGCAGCAACTCTGCAAGCGGGCGTTGCATTATTCCGTAGCCAGCAGCAAAGTCAAACACAGCCACCATAACTGCGCCCCAGTCCGTCCACGGGGGCCTCAATATACCAGCCAGATATTGTCGCGGCTGGACTTGTTTACATCGCGCACCCCGGCTTTTATTATACTGTCGAGGCAAAAATTCTGTTGCACATAAACAGCAGTAAAACCTTTTCTCTTTCCAAAGTTTTCCTCTTAGGAGATCTGAAGTTTATTTTGTGCTAGTATTCAAGTTGATTAAATTTCGGTTTCAGTCCGTCAGTTTTGCATCATCTGATGTGAAATGTCAACAGGTAATGAAATGAGCAACGAATCAGTAGCTCTCATGAAGATAATTTTTAATGTTATTTTAGAGTGTAGAATAACTAAATTATAGCTTGGCGACCCCAGAACATGAGACGTACAATCAGTCTTGTTCCTATTAGTCTTCAGTTTGGTTTCACTAGCCTGTAATTTTTTGAAAACACGCTATATAGCAGAAGAGACCATGAAAGGTAGCACGGTGCAAATATATGACGTATTAATAATAAATTCTTCTCCCAGTCTCACCGAAATGGAGCACCAAAGCCGGGACTGGAATATCATAAGGCATAATATACAAAGCACAGTTTTAACAACGAAAGTGATTGCAATATGGTACGGAGTAGTTAATTATACAACTTCCATAACTGCGTAACGATACAGAATGAAACTACTGCCCAGCCCCCACTGGGATACTTGCCACGTGGCAGCCTGCATCGCACACATCTTCGTACTTAACGATCAAGCACAGGTGTGGCACTGAACATCACAAGAAACTCTCAGCGTTAAAAGAGAATCGTTCCTCGTATCATTGAAAATACTGATACCTTAGAGCTTGATTAGCGCATGTATTTAAGGGTAAAAGTAAATAATTACAGCAGGGTGTCCCGAAACTTCACTTAGTGCACTGCTGGCCAATAACATCGTAACGAAGTGAACGTGACATGCAAAAAATTTCGAAATAACATGAAATGTACTACACTGCTCTGCAAAACTTAAGGACGAGCTACGTAAAGTAATATAACATATTAACTATTGGGTGAAAATCAATGAAAGTGCGGAAGCATACTGACTGAGATCTGCCAGTCGTGAATAGGAAGTTGGACGTCACACGGCGTGAGTTCAGCGCGATTGTAGCGCCAAAGGAGGCTGATGCCGCAACACGAGGCAGCTGAAGGAACGGGAAAATACAGCGTGTAGGATCAGCGAACAATTACGGGGTGCTGTGGAGGTGTTCTTCATTACAACGTGGGCTGACGACAACATCTGGATGACTTCACACGCGGAAGAATCATAGGGACACTGGAATTAGGACGAAGTGCGACGTGTGTAATCCAGGAGTTCAGTATTGCTCACAGCATTGTTGGACTTGCTTGGGGAACGTTCCGAACCGCAGGAACAGCTGACCTAAAGAGAAGACATGTTCTTCCACGGTAAGCTATAACAGCAGATGGCCGCTTCATTGCGCAACAGGCAACAATGGGTCATGTCAAACAACGGGTGTAGTTGCAACCACATTTAACAGTAGTGAAAGATACGCAATACGATTTTCCATAGTGGCGCGGCGACTGCATTGTGGTGGCCTCTTTGCCCGACGACCAGCACGTTGTGTTCCTTTGGCACCCGCACTTGGCGGCGCCTTTTGCATAGGGACGGGACCATCGAGGACTGAGGTGGCGTGCCGTTCTCGTACATTCTGGACGTAATCTCATATGGTGAGAGGTGGAAATACGAGGAACATTTTCGAATACTATCGTCACGACCGCATCGAACATCGCTGGTGGAGGAGATCTTCGGACGAGAGTATATTCGGTGTATGGGCTGGGCTGCCCTTCCACCCGATTTCATCCCATCGAGCTCGTGCGGGATGCTTTGGCGAGACGTACTGCAACACGTCCACAAGCACCAACGAAAAGAACGCCTTACCATTCTTGTGGGCTGCATGCGAACACGGTGCAGGGCATGCATTGCTGTCCGTGGTGATCACAAACACCTACTGAGAACCATGTCTGTCTTTTGTAATATCCAGGGGACCATCGTATATCACCATGACTTCAATTTATATACTGTCTTTGAATAAAAGCGTCATCCCTGTTCGTCTCATTGTGTATTTGTTTCAGTTCAAAAAAATGTTCAAATGTTTGTGAATTCCTAAGGGACCAAACTGCTGAGGTCATCGGTCCCTAGACTTACACACTACATTATCTAACTTGAACTAACTTATGCTAAGAGTAACACACACACACATGCCCGAGGGTGGACTGGAACCTCCGGCGGAAGGGGCCGCGCAATCCGTGACATAGTGTCGCAAACCGCGCGGCCACTCCGCGCGGATGTTTCAATGGCTCTGAGCACTATGGGACTTAACATCTATGGTCATCAGTCCCCTAGAACTTAGAACTACTTAAACCTAACTAACATAAGGACATCACACAACACCCAGTCATCACGAGGCAGAGAAAATCCCTGGCCCCGCCGGGAATCGAACCCGGGAACCCAGGCGCAGGAAGCGGCGGATGTTTCAGTTACCTTCCGTGCTGTATAGTTCAAATGGCTCTAAGCACTATGAGACTTAACATCTGAGGTCATCAGTCCCCTAGAACTTAGAACTACTTAAACTTAAGGACATCACACACATCCATGCCCGAGCCAGGATTCGAACCTGCGACCATACCAGCAGCGCGGTTCCAGACTGAATCGCCAAGAACCGCTCGGTCACAGTGGCCGGCTCTGTGCTATACTGTTGTAGTTCTTCCTATATGTGATCCAAGTTTTGGCGGCGTATGATACTAGGCAGAGATACAGCATACGAAACTACTTTCGCCCTTAAATTGTGCACACCAGTGAACGTGTTTGGATATACAAACGATTATCGTTTCAGCGTGACAGCACAAACTAGGTAGGAATAACGCCCTCTATGTTCTAAATACAGGTTGATTTTTATTAACGTTTAAAAACCTCCGAAATGACGTAGATGACGTAATTTAATACAGGGTATATCATAATTAATGGCGTAAACGCATATAGTTGAAAGAACGCGATACAAGAAGCAAAAAAGTCTCAGTAAACATGGGGTCGAAAATTCATACCTTAAGAGCTACGAACAATTTTTCATCTTCAATAATATGAAACAAACCTCTTCTACTGCAAGTTCTTTGCTTTCCAAATTTTGAAACTGGTAGTATGGACCAAAACATGAAAAAGAAGTCCAGTAAACATGTGCTCTAAAATTCATCCCTTAAGGGCTATGAGCACTTGTTCGTCTTTGCTATTTTGAAACACAACTCTTCTAATGATCAAGTGCTCGTAACTTTCAAGGTATGCGTTTTAGAACACATCTTTGCTGGACTTTTTTTTCTTATTTGGAACATACTACTACTTCCCAAAGTAGGGAAAGCAAAGAACTTTCAGTAGAAGAGATTTGTTTCACAGCGTCGAAGATGAAAAACTTCGATTCTCCCATTTATCTCTGTTTTTGTACTCTTCGTCTCCTGTGTTGTACAAATGGTTCAAATGGCTCTGAGCACTATGGGACTCAACATCTATGGTCATCAGTCCCCTAGAACTCAGAACTACTTAAACCTAACTAACCTAAGGACATCACACAACACCCAGTCATCACGAGGCAGATGTGTTGTACAGATATGGGTGTTTTTACGCTTCCATAATAATTACTTCACTGTCAAGACGCTCCATTTTGACAGCTTATATGATACAGAAAGATGGCCACAGGGACAATAATGCGAGGTTTTATAGTCTATCTGCATGCTCAACAGCGAACTACCGAGTCCCCCTGTCCCTCTACTCAACTGTGACATAAGCATCAGCTGCACACAGACTATTTCACAAATTTATACCTACTCTTCCGCACCGGACTTGTCAAATCAGGGGCGACACATTGCGCAGACACGTCTGGAGAGTGTTAATTTTTCACTAAACGCGTTACACTATACGAAACGGAGTAATTAGGAACCAATGTAAATATCGCAAAAAGAAGCACACGAACAGAATTAACGTAATTCACAGGTCTGTCCACAGATTAGTCGTCATCACGTGCCGCCGTTCTTTCTGGAAGGCCGCTTCACCAAAATCAGATCATTGAAACGCAGCGTGATTGCTGCAGGTACGGCCAGTGTCCAGCGTGAACAACACCCGGAAGTCCGCGGGCGCGCGGCGAGCGGTAACGAGTCGTGTAGTGAGCCTCATTCAACAAACAGTGGCCTATAATGTCGCCGTGAGTTCCCGCACTCCGAGCGAGGTGGCGCGTCCGGCAATCCTGATTTAGATTTTCCGTGATTTCCCTAAATCGCTCCAGGCAAATGGCGGGATAGTTTCTTTCAAAGGGCAAGACCAACTTCCTTCCCTAATCCGATGAGACCGATGACCTCGCTGTTTGATCTCTTCCCCCAAAACAACCCAATCCAATTCCCGCACAAACGCGCATGAAAAACGCGTTCGTGTGGCTGTAGGCTAGACTTCGCAGCGTACCACTCGTCTCCCTACGTAAATATGCCGGCCGATAACGTTCATTGTCCTTCCCGGTAGTTACGTGGTCAGTGCAGCGGAACCGTAAACGGAGGGGTGTCGGTTTGATTCCCGGCCGGGTCGGAGATTTTCTCCGCTTGGGAACTGGTTTTTTTTATTGTTCTTACGCTCGTAACGTCGTACTTGACATTCCACGTAACAGTGGAATGTCAACATGCTTTTAAGCACGTTCCGAAAGCCAATTATTAAAAAATAACAATAAATGAAATAAAATAAACAGGTATAATACGGCCATCCATCAAACGGCCAGCCAGTTTTGCACTCGCATGTGGTACTATTGTTTGCTGTTATTGCTGTACTACGAACTACTGAGTAACAACCTTGCTTGGCATTTGGTCTTTCTCTCAGGTCGCGATTCGGATTGTGTCTGTCTTTGCTCGGCCGGACGATGTGGCCGAGCGGTTCCAGGCGCTTCAGTCTGCAACCGTGCGACCGCTACGGTCGCAGGTTCGAATCCTGCCTCGGGCATGTATGTGAGTGATGTCCTTAGGTTGGTTAGGTTTAAGTAGTTCTAAGTTCTAGGGGACTGATGACCTCAGATGTTAAGTCCCATAGTGCTCAGAGCCATTTCAATTTTTTTGTCTTTGCTCTTTGTCTGTTGACAGCATTGCGGTAAAGGTTTCCGCTTTGCATTGCGTTGTTTACGTAGGTTTCTTAGATCTTGCCCTTGTCTGTGTCCCGTCAGCTGAGTATAGTTGGGCTACCGCTTGGTGTCGTGTTTTCTTCCGCGGGCGGCCCTTCCTTCTTGCTACTTCAGGTGTTTCTCTCCTGAGTTCGGACGCTTGAGCTGACATCCGACTACTCGCGGATACAGCACTAACGATCACTTCTTTCTATAGAACTATCGCTTTCTTGGTGCTCATGTACTAGGTAACCGTTTGTCATCAAAAATAGTCACAAAAGTCCATATCTTCTTAAAACACACACAAAAAACTCATTCACGTAATTATCTTCCTGTCCCCACAATTTGAAGTTGGTATCCCTTGCATAGTGCTGTCACCCCTCTATACTCATAACTTCAGAGAAAAATGTTCAGCATATCGTGCTGAATAACCTCCACAATAATGACTCACGTATTCTTTTCTAGCTTCAGCCTGTGCTACCTGAATTCAAACCTTACTCATCAGGAAGTTATCATTTAAATCAGCACTCGTCTTCCATTATTCTGACAACCTTTATCTCGCTCTTACACATTACATGCTACTTTGCATCTATCGCTACAACCCGGGTTGTAATTGTGGTACTTTTGACCTTGGCGTTCTGGCGATGCCACTGCGTGTAACACCAACAAACATTAGTTCGTTATCTTAGTCCTTCAGTTCACTAATTTGATCATATAATCACGTTATTTAACGTAAAAAATTCTTCTGCAGTAATTCCAGAACTGTGCAGCACCTATCGTCACGGTAATTTCATTATAACCTTCAGTTCCAGTGGAAATGTACTTCCATTAGTTTAGAATTTACGTTCGGCTTTCACGTACACTATCTGGTCAAAAGCATCCGGACATCTATTCGTGGACATTATTAATTGGGGTGTGTCCACTCGTCGCTTTCATGACGGCTTGAACTCTGTTGGGCGCAGCTCAAATGAGGTGTTTGAAAGTGATTCTTCAGCTTCTCCTGGCGTCCTTAATAACGAAATAGTTCACGCACTGCGTACGGATGTCAGGGTCCAACGGGCATAACTAATTCGGCAAGCGAACATTTTACCATCACGAGTTCCTCTGCGGCAACGTGACTGCGTGCCGATTAGTGTGCCTTTAGACACGGATATCTAGTCGTTCTCCTGTGAAAGATTTCGTCAGGAATCTGAAAGTCTGTGGAGAGATGAAGGCCTCTCCTTCCTCGAGAACTGAAACCAGAGAAGATAGTTATGTTGGACGCTGGGGTCTCGAGAGAAGTCGACGTTCTAACTTTCGGCAGGCCAGCTCAGTGCAGGAATGCTATTGTCCACAAATCAATGCCTCACAGGTACTGCTTTATGAGAGGATGCATTGTCACGCTGGTACAGTCATCGTCTCTGAACTGTTCCTTTGCAGTACGATGTGAACAAAGCTGTAAAATGTGTTCATACCCGTCCGCATTTATCTTTTTCTGAAGCGCAGTAGGAGTGCCACAGCTTAACCACGGAAAACACTCCCATACCGGAACACCAACTCTTCTGTACTTCACTGTTGGCACGACACACGCTGACGGCTGACATTCTCCAAGCATTCGCCTAACCCAAATCCTTGCATCGGATTGCCCCACGGTATAGCGTGGTACATCAGTCCAAATCTTAGATTTCCAGTCATCCTGTGCCCAGGGTCGTCGCTCCCTGCTGTACCACTTTAAGCGTCGCTTATAATTGACTACAGAAATGTGTGCCTTTCGACGAGCTGCTCGACCATTGTACCCTATTCTTGTTAAATCACTACATACAGTCATTGTACTGGACGAACTGCTGATAGCACTTTCGACCTTGCAACTGAATTCCTCCGCTCATTTCAAGCGATTTTTTACAACAGCCTTCCGCAATGCTCTAAGGTCCCTGTCCGTCTCTACATAGCGTCTATCTGGTCTTGGTTTAGCTGTGGTTCCTCATTCGCGATTACCCTTCACAGTCACATCACCAACCGTCGACTTGGGCACCTCTAGAAGTGTTGAAACATTCCTGATGGATCTGTTATTCAGGTGAAATTTAATGACCAGACCAGGTTCGAAGTCAATGAGCGCTCCTGACAGACCCATTCTGGTTTTGCTACTTCTACGCTGGCGATGCAATATTCTCTCCTCTCCTTATACTGGCGGGTCCGCCTCTCGTGTCGTCTAGTGGTCGATTGTGCATTACATGGCTTTGTCCAGAGTCTTTTAATGGGACAGTTGTCACAAACGTATGAAACAAAGTAAGACAAAAGAAAAAAGAACCTCAGCTCAGGAACGTAAAGGAAGAAAAACGCCTGAAAACAATTCAGGCATTCTGTTAACGTCAATCAATTAACTACTAGAGTACATTCCTAGACACAGAAATCACACATTTACTGATTTGACAAATCCACCTTTCTACCAAATTTATCCTATACTTGTCTGTATTTCTCTGGAAGCCTACGCTTTCCATGGTTTATCCAAGCGACTCTACTGCGGTGCTTCGTGTAATGTTCAACTACCATGTCATGAACCAGGGTACATATCACAGGTTTCGTAGGCTCATCGCTTGGCACTCTTCCTCAAAATACGCTGGCCTCCGTTGCCGAATTAACTTCCTATGGCATATCACTATAAGGAAAGAGCAAAGACGATAGGTACTAAAGTAGGAAAAAAGGAAATGAGGAACTTACCAGCAGTTACAGTACACATAGGCTGCCACTAACTCATAATGAAATTTCTTGAGTCACTGACGTTGGCGATACCTTCATAACGATTCAGAATGCTACAAACTCTGCTTTTATTTGTCCCATACCGCTTCTGATAACAGTGCAACATGTCCGGTTTGTATGATCATCACTCGATGGATCACGGGTCCTGGGATCGATTCCCGGCCGTGTTGGGTATTTTCTTTGCCCGGGGACTGGATGTTTGTGTTGTCCTGATCATTTCATCATCATCATCATTCGTGACACTGGCTAAATTGGACTGAGTAAAGAAATTGGACTGTGTGAAAAATTGTAACTTTGTATGGGCTCTGATAACCGTACAGTTGAGCGTCCATCAAAACCAAACATCATCATCACTACTGGACAGGTGGGAATCCATTCTTCAGTTGATAATGGTGGCGAAGCTGTTCCCCATCAAGGTGTTTCAGCTTCGAATGGCGGTCGTGGATGACACAAACCAGTGAACAAGACATCAACATCTCTAGCGGCGCACTACGTTGGCGGCGGCACGCATATGCTCTACGAAATATGTTCCCTGCTATTGACGCAGCGGCGGGATCGGAACAGCTGACAGTCACGGTCTCATGGCCTCACTGCCTGCGGCTGGGACCGTTGATCGCCAAGTCTTGGTTGGGTGGGGGGGGGGGTGAAAAGTGGGGGAAGGCGGGGGAGGGGAGGGGGAGGTTGCGAGGCATTGGGGTGCCAGTAGCAAGGGCACTGGTACGAACCTCAACTTACGAGTTGTGGCTGACGAACGAGCAAAGGCTGCCCAACAGATCGTGAACAGATGGATGGTCCGGTCACATGCTGAACCAATGACTGGACTGGATAAGTAGCAGGGTAGTGGGGCTGTCACTCCAGTTTTTACATCAAACTGATATGCAACTTAATTAAATTGATCAATAAACCACCCCCACCCTCACCCACCACGGCCCAGCCCTGCCCCCGTACGCCCACCGTCGCCCCCAGATGACGTCTCATGTTTTTCTCAGCTGCACGTGTGCCCCAGCCTCCTCATCCCCCTCACTCCCTCCCCCCATCCCCAGCCCCTCCCCTCCCCACAACCTACACTATTGGCAGACATTTAGAATTTTGGCGGGAATTTCGAATTTTGCCAGGAATTTGTTTGACCTAGGGCTGTGCTCTTTCTTGCAATATATTAAAAGTATTTCTCAGAATGACGGGAGCCCTTTGGAACAACAACGAAATTCTTGAGAACGATCCAGCTGGGATAGAGGGAGGGCCACAGTCTTGTAGGCAAGTTGCCTGCCGTTCTGCGCTGGTCTATTTAACATCAACTCGACTCCTATAAAAAAAAGCAACTATTAAAAAAAAAAGATTCGCGCCAATAATAAATGTCCTCTTTCCACGAAAATAGACGAAGTCCATTTTCATTTAGTTTTATGAGCAAAATCGGTATAGTTTTTTACGTTCGACTGCACTCGCATCTTATTATTTTGTGATGTCCAGCGAAGTGTACTGCCACCGATCACAAATGATCAGCAGAGACATACCCACCCTGTATAAAAGCAGGAAAAAAAACTTCGACTATTTTGATGCAAAAACTAGCAAGCACCGCAGAATGTCCTCGTTATTTAGAAATTAAATTGATCATGAGAGCCACTTTACATGGCGAGTAATTTATTTATTTATTTATTGTTCTGTGGCCAGATTACACTCACCAGGTAGGTAAAATGGGAATCCGTGAAGGGAACATGATGTTCTTTTCGAGGAACACTATTGAGAAATGACATCTGAAGCTGAAGCTGATCACAGAGGGATTCTACAGCCCACAACATACATTTCGCATAAGGACAGTGCTATTAAAAACACGATCGTTATGACAACGTTACCGTCACCCTGCATGAAAAGCGGTCTTGAGTCTACACACACGAGCCGCTGACAGTGTTATTCTTTCTGGTAGAAATGCTGTCTGCGATTTGGAATCAAGTCTGTCCAGTCAACCACTTACTTGCGTTGCATCCTGTAGAGACCTCTTTTAATGATTACAACCACTGGTGAATCAAATTCGTGGCACTCTTATATTTCGGATTGAGCCCTCACTTTTTTCGAACCTATCTACTAAGGATCCCATACGGCAGAAACTCAAGCACTGTTTTTTAGACAGTCCCTCTGCATCTTGTAACTGCACCTAAGTCTATGCGCCCCCTCCCCCAGCCCCGCCTATCCACGCAGCTTACTTATGTGATCGCCCCAATTTAAGTCTGACCTGTACGGAAGTCAGAGAGCACTATATCTAAGACCTTCTGCATCCTGTAGAGAAATGAACGAGCTGAGTTAATGCGACAGGAGCGTGTGTCGACCACTCAATAGAAATGGGAACATGATGTCATATCTCCGCCAACCATGTACGTTTCTATAAACGAACATAGTAACTGTTATCGAAAGAACAGATACCATTTGATGACCGTGCAGCTTCTCTAGAATAAATGATAATTAATTAAAAAGCTCAGCTGCCGACAGGTGTTGTTGATAGACCTCGATTGGGACATCTGAAAATGTGTGCCCCAACCGGGACTCAAACCCACGATCTCCTGCTTACATGGCAGATGCTCTATCCATCTGAGCCACCGAGGACACAGATGAATAGCGCAACTGCAGAGACTTATCCCTTGCACGCTTCCCATGAGACCCACATTCCCAACTGTCCACAATCTACATACGTAATGGGTAAATATCTATTAGGAACATTACGTATGTGGATTGTGGACAGTTGGGAATGTGGGTCTCATGGGAAGCGTGCAAGGGATAAGTCCCTGCAGTCGCGCTATTCATCTGTGTCCTCGGTGGGTAAATATCTATTAGGAACTTTACGTATGTGGATTGTGGACAGTTGGGAATGTGGGTCTCATGGGAAGCGTGCAAGGGATAAGTCCCTGCAGTCGCGCTATTCATCTGTGTCCTCGGTGGCTCAGATGGATAGAGCGTCCGCCGTGTAAGCAGGAGACCCCGGGTTCGTGTTCCAGTCGGGGCACACATTTTCAGCTCTCCCAATCGAGGTATATCAACAACACCTGTCGGCAGCTGACGGTTTCAATTAATTATCAATTATATGCGTTTCTTGTTTGGAAAATTAGGACGACTCATCATCGAAGCTGATCCACGTCCCTCACAATCCATTCACATCTATCACACACAAATTCTATCATCGTTATTCTGTACCATCCAGCAGAGAAATACTACGAACTATCTGCTTGCTGGCATCGAGCACATGTAACGATCGTATTAAATATACAGGTTTTGATCCACTGCCCAGACCAGTGTAAAGTTGCATCGCCTGTACTATAGGAGGATGACCGTATCCCACAAACTATACAATAAGTCGTAAGAGACTCTCTCTGTGATCCTGTGTCGTTGTATGAAACATTGCTTTTTCTGTTGTAACCCGCTTTGTACACTGCCATCTATTTTGTTTTTCTGCCACGACTTCGAGGTCTGTGTCAGGTTCTAAACTGACATTAACACATTCTGATCCCCTGCTTCTCGCAGTAAACTAGACGTTGCACAGTGTAAATCGTGTTGCTACTGCTGCTACTATAACACACCACACACACTGGATGATTTTAAATAAAAGACAGTTACAACATAAGGAAACTGGAAGAGTTTGGTGGCATTGTGGAGAGTTTCCAAACTGCTGTCCGAAGGTGATTGACGACATCTACATTTAAACTCATCTGTCACAGTGATGGAATAGCTAATGGCTCTGCGTTCCGTTTCTACTGATTCCTCATACTGCAATCTTGTAATCGATCACTGTTTCTGTGCTAACCATCCCCAGAAGATGTTGTCCCTCCACCAAAACTATTTCTCTATCTCAGACAAGCGATGTCAGTCAATCATTATGTGGTAGCACTGGACGGATGGGGTGGAAAAGACACCATCGATGCACTGTAATAATAAGTATCATAGTTGATCGTGCGAACAATTTTAGCAATTTTACAGTAATTTCAACACCGACCAGTGATGCGACAGAACGTTTCTCAGTTTCTGTATAATCACTAAACCGTCCCTTCTCTACTTTGCGAGTATCATTGCGAATGTAGAATGTGCAGTATGTCCATTCATTGTTATTTCTCGAACATATACATCATCAAAGTATACCAGACAGTGCTCATATTCTAGCACCTCGAACATAGTGCATAATTTACGATCTATCTCTATGCGGATGGGAGTCATAGAGCATTCTCTCAGTCTTAGGATAAAATTAGAGACTGAACGACCACCTCGCACTGCCTCTGACCAACCCAACCAGCAGTACCGTTACCGATTTAATCTGCAGCTGACCGGAAGTAGTCTGCTACATTCTGCGTCTCGTGAATGAATGGAGCTTGCCGACTCATTTTCCAACCAAGTGCACAAGATTTCTCCAGACACACCCATGTCAAGAAGGTTAGCATCCCTTAGCGGTGTATACTAGTATATTTGAAAGTGCAGTGATGTAATAGCAGACGGTTAAGAAGAACAAGAAACGGGTAGTTTCTTTATGCATGATGGAGCTCCAGACAGATGGAGTTTGAAGCGTTTTACGTAAATCAATTACGCTATCAATTTTAAAGTATGTTTCTAGTGTCTGGGATCAGTACCGGGAGGGTATTGGTAAGAGGGAACCGAAACACACACACTCCGAAGTTTGCACAGTTCTGCACTTAACACTGGCTGTAATGTTAGCTCACTACAGTTTCTGACCTATCAGTCATGTCGACTGTAGCACTGTTATCATTCCAATGTAAGAAATATATTTTCAGCGCGTGTCATACATCCTTCCTGCAGGTTTCTCCACGATAAACTATGGTAACAAACTGTAAAATGGAAAAACCACTTCCTTAAAATATCGATTCTGTGTGATATGTGCACAATGTACCATTAGAGGTGGCTGTGTCACTATACTTTAGATGAACAAGATGCATTCGGGATAGCCATTCTTTTATCTCTTATTGTTTAGTTATCTACACTTGCTTTTGTGTCAGTGGAGGACCATCGACTGAAGGCAGACAGCGGCCAGCACGTGCTGCGAGGCTGTTGGTGCAGTAGCTCCCTCCCTCTGCCCATCAACTCTGTAGGTGGAGTGAGGGGAGAGGGCCTCGATTTTTGGCAGTTTGTGATTGTACATCGAGGAGAACGCACGTTAAACTACCATCCCCTTTGCGGTCTTTTAGGACGATGACTTTGCCCAGTACATGAGCTGCATTATGACTCATTCATTATGAGTGCTGTGTTTTTCATGAGAATTTGGAAGTGTAATTAGAACTGTGACGCATTTTTTCCATTAGCTGTGATAGCATGTATTGTCTTCAGTTAGCTGGGCTGTAGGGTGATTTTTTAGTAAGCGTCTGTAGCGAACTCTGATGTCAAACAACGATAGATAGTGTACGCTTGCAGGTAATACTCTTTTTAAACTCCTCTCTGTTCAACACGAGCATCTCGTCAGTTGAACATATTTACTGCCAAAAACAATAAAGATAATTCCTATCACCACTGCCTTTTTCCTGCCAACTTGTAGGTGTAGGGTAGAGTTTGAGTGTGTCTGTCAATAGTTTCGAGTGGTATTGCGAAATTTTTTGCCAGCAGGATAACACCAGTAGTCTGGTATCATTAGTTTTGCGATTTTATGCCGTGCTTGTGGAGCACTTTGCATATAGTTGTCTAATTAGGGCCGATCTCTGTGATTAATTACGTAATTGGGATCGATCATTGCGTCAGTTTCCTGACCAAAATACATAAAGTACACTAACCTAACCTTCCTCTCCCTTTGTTGGGGGTGCACTTGGGCTTTCCACCCAAGAACATCAGTGTTTGAGTCCCAGGTAGGGCACCACCATTTTTAATTTCCTGTCAATTCCAAGTGCCCCTGGTGGTTTAACTGTCTTAGGGAGTGCACTTGAGCTTTCCACCCATCAGGACCGCCATGATTCGAAATTCCCACCAAAATTAAAAATATCTGCCAATAGGGTAGGTTGTGGGGAGGGGAAGGGGTGGGAGAGGGGGTAGGTGGGATTGGGATGATGGGGCTGGGGCGCACGTGGATCTGAGAAAAACGCTTGATGTCATCTGGGGGTGGGGGTGGACGTGCTCGTGGGCGGGGGTGGGCTGGGGTTGGGTTATTAATTGATCAATTTAATTAATTTTCATATGAATTTGATATAAAAAGTAGAGTGACACCCCCACTACCCTACTACTTGGATAGTGTCGCCAATGGATACCTGGGCCACACGCTAGCCGTCTGGCCACAGTAGCTGCCGGCTCGATGCTTTGGTGGATGATTGAGGAAATATAAATAGCACCTCAGTTACTGTATTTTTGACAGCACCACGTATTGAGGTTGGCTCTGGTGCCCATGCGCTGAATTTCTGCAAGATCATCGCAATATGGGCAGGGGTCAGTGCTCCAGTAAAATCGTCAAGTGTGAGGAAACTACAGCAGTAGGCAGTGAAAGTACGTCGTACTCTCATGCCGTAACAGCTGTCATAATCTGGGAGTAACTGTGTATTCACAAAGGATATTATCAGGCCAAGAAAGAGTCTTAGAACTGGTGTGTAGTATTGCTCTGGTTGGGCTCTGCCCGTGTGAGGAGAAATGAGGAGCTACTTGACTGAGAAGCAGTGGCTCCAGTAACGAAAGTTCACAACGGCCAGGAGAGCGGTGTGCTGACAACTTGCCCCTCCCTATGCACATCTAGTAACGCCTTTTGGTTCAGGATGACACGGCGCTCGGTAGATAGCATTGGGCCCCACGGGACCTGTTCAAAATTATTTTAATGTAGTATTTCCATTGCTCTCATTTCGAAATGCAGTGTTACTCACAGGATTTGTAGTTAATAACGTGGACTCACTCAAAAGGGACAGCAGCATTCACTCAGTGAACTGGAGGCACAGAAACGAACTACTTTTGGATAATAATTCCCTCACAGAAACGTGGACACGGTTCTGCAGACACTCTAGCGTCACATACAGAGGCTTATTGTTTCTTTAAAACAGCATCTTACATCGCCTTCGGCAGACCTATTTTATTTATACAAAGTGGCAATTTAGACTTTCTCGCCAGTCATAAATAGTAAAAATGTCATAGAACATTGTTGGCTGGGATAATCCCCCGAATGGATTCAGCTGCCTGTCGGAAAGAATGTTCTCCCTCCGCCCACATTGGCCCCATTCTTTGCGTATATGCGATAGTTCGGTCGTCTGTGTACCTGTAGAGTGTTGGTAAGTGTAATGGTTGCTTGTGTATTGTGGTGTTATGTTTGTGTTGCATGATTATGACGGCGATGAGAGAAGGGAATGGGTGAGGCCCAGTGCCAGCTAATAGCCTACTCCTCACGAAGAGCAGCAAGGGAGCGCCGAGATGAACGTCCACATTCGACACACGGATCACCATCAACACTGTCACATGCTCTCGCTTCATGAGACGCTGCAAAGAGGTTTGGAATTTAATCAAGAACATCGGTGCGAAGACTTGTGATCAGAAGTCTTAAGCCGTAACCTCTCCTCTTCTTACCGGCCAAATACTGCCAGTGAAAACTTCATCCACAACCATGATTCGAACCGGCTTTCCTCAAAATCGAGTGCTATCGTACATGCTGACTTCGTTGGCGACTTAGGCTATCGAAGCGGGTTCACAAGTAGTAATCAGCTATCAACGTAAATATTCGGGGTAAATGTTACTTAACATGATTTTTATCTGGATGTCAAATCGTAATTTTCTCCATAGCTTGGTGTCAACAATGACCAATGGCATATATACATTTGGGTAATTAATTATTGGACATTTGATGGTGCAATTTCCTTACTACTGTGAATGACCTGAAAGCCGATATTACACGTGTGAATAAATAAAACAGCACATACAAAGACATCTAAACTAATTTAAACTGTTATGCAAGTTTCACTCCATTAACTGTTTGACAGAAATGAATGAAAAAGCGATTAACCTGAGATATCCAAATGTAAACTGCTATTTCCTTGCGCCCAGTGAGATGCAAAAAAGTTTACGTAAGAAATATTTAGATTCTAACAAGCTGCAAATATTCATTATGTGCTGAAGATTAGAGCATTTCATGGGTCTCACACAGTGATAATTCCGATGGTATCAACGTTACAATAAGGGGTGATCAAAAAGTTACAGGTCGAAGGAAAATAAATGAAAGTTAGCGTGATTTGTTTGTGAATATATCTAAGAAACTTTTAAATAAGTTTAGTAATTTTTCTTTTCGTAGTTTTTATGCAAACTGTTAGTCTTGTAAGAAAATCTCAAGCTCTCGTATACACTGCGCGGAGAAAAGATGCGTTACCTTAAAGGACAGTGTCACTTTATTAGCAAGTGATGTGACAATCATTGTAGTAGTACCTGATAACAAATTCAGACCAAATGAAACACACATGCAACAGGACAGGGTGCCCAAGCAGCCGCAGCAGTACACAGTATACCCACTCTGGTGACAACTGAGGCGAATATTCCCGTACGCAAAATATGACAAAGGTGCCGAGTGGCAACCTGCGAAATACTACTCAAGTATCATGCATATTTTGTTTGCAATTAGGTAAAGTTGCTGTAGACACTGGGGAACGAGTAAGTTCACACACCACAATGTCCCCTGCGTGTCCAACTGGCGAGATATCTGGTGGTCTTCCTGGTCAGGGCATTTGTTGTACACCACGAAGAGCACGTTTCATAGCAACAGTCGCACGAGGACGTGCACTGTCCTGCTGAAGGAGTACATTACCTTCCTGCTGAAGAAATAGCAGTAGCACGGGAATAAGAGCATGTGCTATGTAGCGGGCACTGGTTATGCTACTCTGTAGGAAGACCGGATGTGACTGCGAGCCTTAACTGATGGCTCCCCACACCACGAAGCCTGGGATGGACCTGTGTGTCGTGGGCAAATGCATTCCGAAATAGGCCGATACCAGGTCTAATCTGCAAGCGTGTACATCCATCACTCGCATGCAGACATAAACTACTCTCATCACTGAAAACAACAGAGTGTCATTCCACTCCTCAGTCGATTCTTTTACGCCGTCAGAGTTTCCCTGATTGGCGGTGTCAGAAGTTGCCTGGCCAGAGGCACTTGTGATATTATACCCTCCGCAAGCAGACAGTTCCCAATTTGCCCTTGGTGACACAGTAGGCGCGACATGTTCCCTGATATCTTCCCTGAGTGATGTTCGGTCGGCCACCGCTGCTCGTACATTGCATCGATCTTGACGTGTATATTTTCTGTACGGACGTCCAGAACCTGGTCTACGGGTGCGAGAGCGTTCCACAGGCCACTGCCGAAAGCAGTGACAACCAGCCCGTGCATTACCCCAAACATTTGGAGCAGTCCTGTCGATGCGTCCATCCAGTTTACTGCAGGCTCACAATTCGACCCCGTCAAACCTGAAGTTGTTCAACAGAAGCATGTACTCGTCGGCGGGGCATGGTTGTACACTGAAATGAATGTTACTGACACTGTTCACCTCTGAAGTCTGCGCAGTTACTGCTTGTAGAGTCAAAACAGAGGACCCGCAGACAGGCCTCCTGAGTTCCATCCGATCGCCAATGGCGGTGACTAATGGTTCAAATGGCTCCAAGCACTATGGGACTTAACATCTGAGGTCATCAGTCCCCTAGACTTAGAACTACTTAAACCTAACTAACCTAAGGACATCACATACTTCCATGCCCGAAGCAGGATTCGAACCCGCGACCGTAGCAGCCGCGTGGTTACGGACTGAAGCCCCTAGAACCGCTCGACCACAGCGGCCGGTCGTGACTAATGAATCACTAACACTTCAACAGCTGAGTATGAACATACGATTCGCTGGTGCCACGGAACACAGTTCTTGAAGGTGCTGCATTTTTTTCGGCAGTGAAGGTCCATCTTATAACCTTTCTTTCAGTTATGAAATATTTTCAAGTTCTTGTTTGTGATTTCTAATTTATGTCCAGCATATAAAAGATGATTATAGGATGTTCATTGAAACAAGTAGCGGTGTTTGAAATTAAAGTAAAAGTGAATGAAGTGGTAAATCAATGATTTTTGTGTGAAAACTCGTACCTCACATCTCTTAATTGTCCCATCGTCAAGGAATCTGTCTCCCCTGGTGCGGTGCCCTGATATTTTCCAGGCTTTCTTTTACGGTGTTTTTTGCGCAGTTGGTCTAGAAAAATAGGGTGGTATTCACAAGTCCTCCTTCCATACTTTCAAAATAACCTATATGAAGAATTTTTATTGTGTCATACAGCTGAAATCGCGTGCAGAACTATTGCTTCTTCTTTCAGCTTTGTTGTTGTTTCGTTCCTGGCGTGAAGTGGCCTATTATCTACTTGGTGTACTGAAAGCAAACTCCCCTTAAAAGATAGAACACAGTGTCCATCACAAATGAAACGAGTCGAGCTGTATCAGATGTCAAGGTAGGTGGTGAATTTCTGGAACCTGTTGCGTAGTTTAAACACTACTAAATTGTATGAAATGGAGGAACACGCAAAGTCATTAGTAGGGAAGGCGAATTGGAGAAAGATTAGATGGAAGCGTTCATGGAATATGGAGTGCAAATCTAAAAAATGTCGCACGGAAGACGTCAATTCTACAGTGCTACTCCAACGTTTGAGTCTGTATCAAGTACCCATGACAGCAGGCATCGAACGAATTTAGAAATGCGCCGGTAGTACAATATAGGTAACATTTATACGTAAGTAAAATAAAAATTCCTTTTGAACTTAACAGGAAATTTTGGAAGAAGGGCGACATTTTTCACATGAAATCCTATTGGGTACATTTAAAGAAATTCTGTTCAAGAAGCCGTTCTCCTGCATCCATCCCATATCGTGGCAGAAACCATGAAAGTAAGACAGAGACTGAAGTGCGTTCATAGGCATATAGTTATTTTCACCCCGGTTCATACGGAAATGGAATACGACAGATAGTTGCTAATATTATTAAGAGGCAACTTCACTGTGTAGGAGTATATACGTGTATATAAATATCTAAATAAAACTGCGTAGAGAGAAACCAAATATTTAAGGAGATAGGAAACGTTTTCTGTCAATATGGATGACATTTCCCTTGGGGTATAATGCGTATAGCCGAAAGCGACCAATTCTCATCTACCGCGAACTGAAATTTAATTAAACAGAGTAGTTATTTAGACAACAGTACCTTGATTGCCTGGATGCAATTCTATTAACGTAATGTCATCTCATCGTGTAAAAATTCGAAGAATAACACATTCGCCACCGTCAGTAAATACCATCTTTTGAATTAAGTTCTGGTGAAATAGTCCACATCTTTTACAAGCTGTTAATGAAGAGGACACCCTGTATAGTCGCAGAAGTGCGTCGGGAAATTTGAGAAAATGCTGTTGTAACGAAATTGCTGATTCCGTGGAAAATGTTCGCAGAGTCGCTTTGCAGACTGTATGACTGTATGAGAAAAAGAAAAATAAACAGCTGCGTCTATCGGATATTTTGATAACAAACAGACGAGAAAAATCAGGGAGTGAAACTAATTGCAAATGGAGTAGAAAGGGGAGCCTAAACTGGGCGGATACATCGTATAATACACTATTGGCCATTAAAATTGCTGCACCACGAAGATGCCGTGCTACAGACGCGAAATTTAACCGACAGGAAGAAGATCCTGTGATATGCAAATGATTAGCTTTTCAGAGCATTCACACATGGTTGGCGCCGGTGGAGACACCTACAACGTGCTGACATGAGGAAAGTTTCCAAACGATTTTTCATACACGAACAGCAGTTGACCGGCGTTGCCTGGTGAAACGTTGTTGTGATGCCTCGTGTAAGGAGGAGAAATGCGTACCATCACGTTTCCGACTTTTATAAAGGTCTGATTTAGCCTATCACGATTGCGGTTTATCGCATAGCAACACTGCTGCTCGCGTTGGACGAGATCCAATGACTGTTAGCTGAATATGGAATAGGTGGGTTCAGTAGGGTACTACGGAACGCCGTCCTGGATCCCAATGGCCTCGTATCACTAGCAGTCGAGATGACAGGCATCATATCCGCATGGCTGTAACGGATCGTGCAGCCACGTCTCGTCCCTGAGTCACCAGACGGGGACATTTGCAAGACAACAACCATCTGCACGAGCAGTTCGACGACGTTTGCAGCAGCATGGACCATCAGCTCGGAGACCCGGCGGTTACTCTTGACGCTGCAACACAGACAGGATGGTGTACTCAACGACGAACCTGGTTGCACGAATGGTAAAACGTCGTTTTTTCGGATGAATCCAGTTTCTGTTTACAGCATCATGATGGTCGTATCCGTGTTTGGCGACATCGCGGTGAACGCACATTGGAAACGTATATTCGTCATTGCCATACTGGCGTATCACCCGGCGTGGTGGTATGGGGTGCCATTGGTTACACGTCTCGGTCACCTCTTGTTCGCATTGACGGCACTTTGAAAAGTAGACGTTACATTTCAGATGTGTTACGACCCGCCGGCCGATGTGGTCGAGCGGTTCTAGACGCTTCAGTCTGGACCGCGCGACTGCTACGGTCGCTGGTTCGAATCCTACCTCGGTCATGGATGTGTGTGATGTCCTTAGATTAGTTAGGTTTAAGTAGTTCTAAGTTCTAGGGGACAGATGACCTTTGAAGTTAAGTCCCATAGTGCTCAGAGCCATTTGAACCATTTGTTACGACCCGTGGCTGTACCCTTCATTCGATCCCTGCGAAACCCTACATTTCAGTAGGATAATGCACGACCGCACGATGTAGACCCTGTACGGGCACATTCTCCAGATCTCTCACCAATTGAAAACGTCTAGTCAATGGTGGCCCAGCAGCTGGCTCGTCACAATACGCCAGTCACTACTCTTGATGAACTGTGGTATCCTGTTGAAGCTGCATGTGCAGCTGTACCTGTACACGTCATCCAAGCTCTGTTTGACTCAATACCCAGGCGTATCAAGGCCGTTATTACGACCAGAGGTGGTTGTTCTGGGTACTGATTTCTCAGGATCTATGCTCCTAAATTGCGTGAAAATTTAATCACATGTCAGTTCTAGTATAATATATTTGTCCAATGAATACCCGTTTATCATCTGCATTTCTTCTTGGAGTAGCAATTTTAATGGCCAGTAGTGTGTCTGCCTATAAAAAATATACTATATGATTTCAGCAAGCCATTTTTTTCCAGTTATATTTAATTGATATTTGGAACATAATTTCAACGACTAGAAAGAAGTAAACACATATTAAATTTGAATCTGGGTAGAATGCAAAAGAAATATGTATGAAAGACAACAACATGTTTATGAAGCACCTTCCAGGTGAATTCTACCCTATAAGCTGAAGCAGAGCAAACTTACCTCTCTTCAAGATCTACGGTACGACAGAAAAATGGTTCAAATGGCTCTGAGCAGTATGGGACTTAACATCTTAGGTCATCAGTCCCCTAGAACTTAGAACTACTTAAACCTAACTAACCTAAGGACATCACACACATCCATGCCAGAGGGAGGATTCGAACCTGCGACCTAAGCAGTCCCGCGGTTCCGGACTGAAGCGCCTAGAACCGCACGGCCAGCGCGGCCGGCTACGACAGAGAGACCAGCAAATCTTCTCAGTCGGAAGTCTAACTGAACAGTTCCCATATTCCTAGGCTACTACTCTGAGATGAGAAAAGTAATGGGCTAGCGATATGCACATGTACAGATGTCGGTAGTATAGCATAGACAAGGTGTAAAAGGGCACTGCATCGGCAGAGCTGTCATTTGTACGCAAGTGATCCGTGCGAAGAGGTTTCCAACGTGGTTATGACAACACGACGGGAATTAACAGACTGTGAATGCGGAACGGCAGTTCGAGCTAGACGCATGGGACACTCCATTTCGAAAATCGTTTGGAAATTGAAGATTCCGAGATCAACAGTGTCAAGAGTGTGCCGATAATACCAAATTACAGGTATTACCTCTCACCACGGACAGTGCAGTAGCCGACAGCCTTTACTTAAAGACCAAAAGCAGCGATGTTTACGTAGAGCTGTCAGTGCTAACAGAAGAAGCGACACTGCGTGAAATAACCGCAAAAATCATAGTCGGACGTACGACGAACGTATCCATTAGGACAGTGCGTTAATGGGCTATGGCAGCAGACGACCGACACGAGTGCCTGTGCTAACAGCACGACATCGCCTGCAAAGCCTCTCCTGGGGTCGTCAACATATCGGTTTGACCGTAACCGACTGGAAAAGCGTGACCTGGCCTACAGAGTCCCGATTTCAGTTGGCAAGGGGTGATGGTCGAGTTCTAGTGTTGTGCAAACTCCATGAAGCCATGGACCCAAGTTGTTGACACGGCACTGTGTAGGCTGGTGGCTTCTCCTTATTAGTATGGGCTGTGTTTATGTAGAATGTACTGAGTCCTCTGATCCAACTGAGACGATCATTGACCGGAAATCGTTATGTTCGGCTACTTGGAGATCATTTACAGACACTCATGGACTTCATGTTCCCGAACAACGATGGAATTTTCATGAATGACAATACGCTGAGTCACCAGGTCACAACTGCTCGCGATTGGTTTGCAGAACGTTCTAGACAATTCGAGTGAATGATTTGGCCAGCCAGGTCACTCGACCTGAATACCATCGAACACTTATGGGAAATAATCGAGAGGTTAGTTCGTGTTTTCAAAATCTTGCACCAGAAACACTTTCGCAGGTATGGACCGCTACAGAGGCAGCATGGCTATATATTTCTGCAGGGGCTTCCAACGACTTGTTGAGTCCATGCCACGTCTAGCTGCGGGAAAGAGGAGGTCCGACACGATATTAGGAGGTATTCTGTGACTTTTGTCACGTTTGTGTGTACCCAGGATCAAGCATCCCATAAACGTGATCAATACTTGGACATAAATACTTTCGGGAAAAAAATTGCACGTTATCGTACTTGTCTATCTCACAGGTGTAACGTCAGGAAGTTTCGAGGGCGTTCTTACTCTCTGTGGATAAATTTCGAGTATGTGCTGTTCAATGGAACAGGGTTAGTCTAATCGACTGAAATTTTCCTTTATTATATGCCTAAGAAGGTGCACTCAGGCGCCAGTCTAGAGGTCATACCATTAGTGCACGTATCTGGCAAAGACTTACTACAACGCCTATAAGTCCTATAATGAGATGAGAATTTACCTATAAACGTTTAAAGCTGTGTTAAATAACTTCAGAAAGAGCGTCTGTTCAGTTTTGCTTTTGCTACTGTATGTGACGAGCTGAAGTATCACACGTCGTTTCAGTTACTTGTTCCTGAAATATTTTCGACATGCCACTGTTTTAATCGCAGATGCTGCCGTTTCTGTTACGCGTTCACGTATCGTTTGTTGGCGTAAAATGACGTAGGCTTGCTATGGCGTCAGCGCCGAGCGCTTTAATAATTGCTCCATCCCGCGGTCGCAGGTTAATCAGAGCGGTCAGCGGTAAATCACGACCGGCGCTAGCAGCCGGAAACCCTGCCCGCAAACGTTTACGTGGCGGCTAAAACGAGATAAACTGCGAGCCACTCAAACAATCAGCTGCTGTCCGTGTCGCGAGTTCAGCCGGCAAGACAACAGCAGTTCGAAGACAACATCATCACAGCCCTGTCGCTTCTTTCTCTTCTTGTTATTCTGCAGAGAAATAAGTGTTTTCGTTTCGTAGCCTCGTGCTTGTTCACATGGGGCAGTGCTGCTTAGCTGTGCCCCCAGGTTCGTCTTGTATGTTTATGCAAACACTGCGTCATGCGCCATTAAAAGGCATTAGAAATCTCAAATGGGAATCTGTGCAGGCGGCGGGTCCTGACAGCCGGTCAGATTGGTATCCGGCTGCCGCTGCCGCTGCCGCCCAACAACACTTCACCACTCCCATCGTCAGGACGGAGGTTATTTTGTTTTCTATTTCATTTCACTGGACAGGAATGGGAGCGTCAGCTTGTTAGGTTGCTACGATTTTGCTTGCAACCGAAATAGGGAATGAGGCTCCACTTGACTGAAAGCAGCATTCTGTAATTAGACGCATATCTACAGACGTTACTTAAAACTGCTGGAGAGCTTCCAGAACGTACTGTTTCAGAATTATTCGTTTCGAATGCAAGAGAAGTGATAAGCGATTTGTTGGATTGACTATGCTTTCTGTGAAAGCTGCTGTCAGCAGTTCCTCATACACCGTTTGATCTACCGCACTACGCATCCAAAGGTGTCGGCTGAGATCGTCGATCAGCTCTAGGACTTTTTCTACCACTTATTACGTCTTCAATCTCGGGCAGTATTTTTGATGTGGAAAATTCAACGCCACATCGTAGTTTTGAGTCTGCTTTAAGCTGAATCGTTCATTGCAGAAAGGTCATGAATTGGCTTTTTTACGAAATTGAGTTAACAAGAAGGCCAGTAGTCAACCATCAAATAGGTTCACTATTGGAGTTCGAAATCTTCAGTCGACGTAGAAATTTCATAAATCATTGGCCCGAAATGGCTCTGGGCACTTTGCGACTTAACTTCTGAGGTCATCAGTCGCCTAGAACTTAGAACTAATTAAACCTAACTAACCTAAGGACATCACACACATCCATGCCCGAGGCAGGAATCGAACCTGCGACCGTAGCGGCCGCTCGGCTCCAGACTGTAGCGCCTAGAACCGCACGGCCACTACGGCCGACTTCATTGACTCGAGTCACTTTTGCAATGACTATGCGGAAGTGTGTTTAATTGAAAGGAAAAGACGCTGGTGGCCTGTTGCTGTATTTTTTTCTTTTCAAGTGTGACAAACTAACAGTCCGGTTAATGGTTCGCTGTGGAAGGTCCAAAAAATTTTACGGTAAAATTAATGAAGTTTCTGAACGCAGTGGAAAGGGAATTAATGTCTGTGGGCAGAAGCATGACTACATGCAAAATTTACCATTACCAAATATTCCTGTTCAAGTTATTTTTTACTTGAAAAAGCGACAGATCAATGTTTTAAACAAACAGTTTGAAAAGTAAGCACTCACGATGAAGGCGAAGCCAAGAAAGACGAAAATGAAGTTTCCTCATTTGTACACCATTACATCCAGAAACATGTACCAAAAGATACGAATGAGCTTTACGTGTTGTCCAACGTGTGTGCCGGTCAGAATAACAATAACACAATGATTCACTTTTGCTTAAGATTTGTATCAACTGGGAGATTTAAGGAGATGAAAAATTACTTCCCTATACACAGAAAAAGTTTACTTACAAATGATAAACATAGGACTATAAAGAAGTAGATGAGCCATCACGACAGAACCTATTTACTTGAAGAGTATGCCATAATGATTGAAAAGTCATCAGGTAAATTCTCAGTGCAAACTGTTGACGATATTACTATATTAGCATTTAAAAATTAGTGGCCTGTCTGTTTTAAAAAGCTTTGCCTCTCTGAATAAAGTATGGGAAAATTTACTAAGGAACATAAAATTTCTTTTTGCCCTTGTAAATTGATGAGTTTTGAGCATGATGCACATTATCCGGGACAAGTGAAAACAAAACAGTTCATTGTTGGTCCTGTCACAGCGTTATTTTAGTTCATTTACAGCTTCACTAAGGATCACGTACTTCTCAATGAGTTAGCACTTCCTGAAAAATGGGTGCCCATCAATGTCAAAACAATGCAAAATACATTGAATGCGAAAAGGTGTATTCCACCTGAATAAATGGAATTTAATGAGGAATTGCAAGAATGGGCAACAGCACGAGGAACAAACTAGTTTTATTGTGTTTTGCTTAACCACTGTTATAACAAGCGCATCTACATCTCCAAATGAAAATAAACAGTGAGTCTTATTTGCGTTTGCAGTTCACGATATTTACTGTTTTTTTAATCAACATGTTTTTCCAAGTATAGCGTTCATTGATTGTAACGAATAGACGAATAGTTATTCGTTGCAAAAAGGTCATGAGTTAGCAGTTTTTAAATTTACTTTCTGATAAATTATAGATTACAAAACAAAAATACACAATGTTATACAGATCTTGAAGACTCGACAACCATTGACATCAAATTAACAATAAATCCACAGAGGGTTTTTGGTGTAGGAAGTTTCTGCCTTCTCCTGTTAAGTATTACTTTTATAACTCGTAACCTTCTTGAAATGATCAGTTCGACTGAGGATGCACCTAAAACAGTCTCTGTAAGTTAATGCAAAGTACGACAGCACGTAGTAAAGGAATGTTGTATTGAAATTTGATGACTGCTTTGCATTTACTATCGTCTAAGATATAGGTGTCCTCGTTCCGAATGTTGGTTTGAACACTACACTGCCTTACAGCGCGTTGTCGTATTGGAGGTGAACTGACTTTCGCAGCCAGTCATAGGGGAACTTACAGTTCAGCGCGGACTTCGAACTGTGGTGTAAAAGGTATAACCAGAATGTATGGGCAGACACACAGGATATATTGCTCACACAGGAAAAGAAAATACACTATCTGATTGAAAGTGTACACCCGGCCGGTGTGGCCAAGCGGTTCTAGGCGCTTCAGTCTTGAACCGCGCTACGCTACGGTCGCAGGTTCGAATCCTGCCTCGGGCATGGATGTGTGTGATGTCCTTAGGTTAGTTACGTTTAAGTAGTTCTAAGTTCTAGGGGACTGATGACCTCAGAAGCTGAGTCCCATAGTCCTCAGAGCCATTTAAACCATTTTTTTTTTAAAGTGTACAGGACCTATTAGTGGAAATTGTTATGGAGTGCGTAAACCTTTAGCCTTTATGATGTCTGGAATTATGTTGAGGATATCTGAATGTCTATGAAGGAGTGGCAGCCCACTCTTCCTCAAGAGCTTAAATCAGAGAAGGTACTGATGCTAGAAGATTCTGTCTGGAGGGAGTTGACGTTCTAGTCCACGTATCAGGTGTTCCATTGGGTTGAGGTCAGGATTCTGGGCAAGCCAGGGCATTTCAGGAATGTAATTGTCCACAAACCATTATCTCACATATCTTGCTTTATGACAGAGTGCGTCGTCATTCTTATAGAAGCAGATATCGCCTGCGAACAGTTCGTGTACTCTATGCAGTACACAGTGATGTCAAACGAGTTCATATCTTTCCGAACGTAGCATTTTCTTAAGTGAAATAAGGGAACCAGACTCCAACCACGATAAACATTCCCATACCGTAACACAAACTCCTCCGTATTCCACTGCTGGCGCAGCAGGTTATGGCCTGTAACGTTCTCTAGGTATTCGCCAAACCCAATCCCTTCCACCGGATTGACACAGGGTAAAGCGCGATTTATCACTCCAAGTCGCTCGTTTCCTGTCATCCACTGTCCAGTGGCGTCGCCTTTTACTCCACCTCAAGCGTTACTTAGTACTGACTAAGAAGTGTCTGCCCTACGAGGAGCTACTCGTCGATTCTGCCCCATTCCTTTTAACTCCCTGCGCACAGCCACTGTGCTAATTGGACTGCTGCTAGCAGTTTGGAACTCTCGACTGATTGCTTCCGCTGCTTTCGTGCGACTGTTTACAACCCCCACGCCCAATGCTTGACGGTCCCAGCCCATCAGTACACGGCGTCTGCCTTTCTCGGTATAGTTGTAGTTGTTCCTCCGCGTTTCCACTTCACAGTCTCATCACCAGCAGTTGACTTGGTCAGCTCTAGACAGGATGGAATGTCACAGGGGCATCTAATGACTGGCCCACTTTCGAAGTCACTGAGCTCTCGTGTCCCACCCATTGTGTTCTTACTGATTTTCTACTGATGGCATAATGCTACCCGCCACTTTTTAAACTTTCGGATCCGTCTGTCTTGACATCTATTGCTGGTGTCCAGCAGCGACCAGTCGCAAATTAGTTTTAAGTTATTTCATTCAAAAAGGGCCGTTATCGCTTTCGAATAAATATAATTCATCATCAGACGGTTTTCGTGCTTTCGTGAGAAAACATATCATGTTCGTTTTCTGGCAAATTACTCTACAGTAAACAATAATACATACTTACACACGCGTAAGTAGGATGGGTGAGCTATAGACTTGTGTTTGAATGCAACTTACTTGAAATGTCGATCCGGGACATTTGCTTTTGCGGATGATCTCCAACGAAACGTACCGATATAGTCCTTGGTATTTTCACATTCACACGCTTTGATTTTCATTATTAAGCACTTCCGTTAGGCCACAAATAAATTATTATTCCATACCACGTGTTTGGATTCATTCCCATCATATGAATACAAAGTGCATGAGTGTCAAAGACACTGCAATACAAAGATACGTACATTACAATGATACGGAATTTTGGGGAAGAAAGCGTGTGTTACTGTTACATCAAATTGTAGACGTATGTCACATTAAACGTAGGGCGTTAAGTGCAGCGAAATAAGTCAGAATTAGCGAATTTGTGCATTACAACTTATTTTACAGATTTATAGAGAAAAATGCAGGTAAGAAATGTGAAAATTTCATGCAGCCTGATTTGTTTGGATATGAATGTTGTGTGAATTACTGTTCTGTGGACATGGGGTTTTTGTTTGTAATTTGTTGTGCGGTTTGCTATTATGACAAGATTATAGCCATTATTATAAGCTGACGTTGTAATTACATTGTTTTCCTTTTGCTGAAGTGCGCGATAGACTTCGAAGTTTCCGCTGGTCTGTGCTATTTCAGAGCGTATGTCCAGAGAGAGCGGGGATGGTGTTTAGTAAATAATGGACCGAGTCCGTCGAGTCATCTGTTCCATCGATCTTGCGCCCTGTGGAAAATGCGATGGGGGCCTAATTTTTTCAGTAAGGTCATCCGGCTGACCCCTAACTCTCTTCTGACTGCCTCATTCAGAAAACGTTCTTAACGCCCCTTCGTATTATTTTGAATCTTACAAGTAAACCTACTCAAGCGATACGCTTCAAATTTGATTGGCACTGAATATGTCGCAGTGTAGAACAATATAAGATACACATATTTTTTTTATACATGCCCATACGGCCGTTAACAGGATGGAACACCTCGTTCAAAAAAAGTGAACGAATACAGTTGAAATGATAATAAATAAAAAAACTTCAAATAAAATAGTTTCGAAGCTACGCTACAACGGTGCACCCAGATTTGTCGAAAAAGTAGGTTTTTTTCGAAATCTCTTCCCTCTCCCCCCACACTATTTTGTTTTCCATTTCGACATTTGACTAACAGAAAGACGAATAGAATTGTCAATACCAAAGTTACTCATATATGATGAAGTGGTACTCCAAAGAAGCATTTATCAGAAATAAGCTAGAAATATCTGTATATCGTCGTGCGCGCGAACGATATGTGTTCGCTTCAATGCTAATTGTCACGTTGGCTTATTTAATAAGTCGTTACCAGACAAATATATACTAAATGTATATTCTACATGTAATATTCTATTCTATTCCTTTAATTTTACGAAATATAAAATATTTTCTGTTGTATTTGTGCTTTCTTTCTACATTTGGTGTAATTTTTTGGTTTGAAATTGTAATCTTTTCAGATTCACACTGTATTTGAAATTTTTGTACGTTATTGTTGTAACAGTATTGTAAATCTGTACAGTAATGAGAAAGCAAAGAATTGTTCAGATCAAAAAAATGCTGAATGCACTCTGATTTTGCGCACCAAGCACATCGGACTATGGCAGTTTAATGACAATAATTACGTCTGAAAAATGTTTCATGGAATTTTTCTACAACAGAAATGTATGTACGTCTAACAGGCAAATCACACTTACCGTTCCGCCAGGAATGGTTAAAATATTCATCTCTTTTCATTGTTTATGAATGGTGGTAATTTTTTTTTTCTTTCAGTCTAGTTCATGATTCTACAAACATTTTTTATTCATATTAGGTGCATAAATCTGTCCAAACCATTACCTTAGGAGCTTCGATGTCAGTTTACTGGACGTAAAAGCGAACACGACGGTATTATCTGCTTTGTATAAATCTTTTTCAAGTTCTGATGCGAACTTGCCATTTTTTTCTTCGGCCACTACGAGCAATGGGGACATTAAAATCCTGCTTGCAATTATAATTGAACGTGTCGTGTAACTACGTGTTAAGGCATTCAGGAATTTCGCTAGAATATCAACTTTTGATGTTCCTCTGAAGGATAATGTTCGTCCTACATGTATTTCCAAATTAAATCTTGGCTGGTAGGAATTATACGTGTTGGCCTCACCAATCAATACATTTTTTGACTTCAGTCTTTACAAATTCGTAAGGTTTTCTGCTCAGTTCTGCGTTATTCGCTATTTGCGTTTGAGTGATGAGTTTATTGATTTTCCTTGTAACAGTCCGGTGTCTTACTTTAAAATTTTGAATCCATTTTGAGGAAACCTTGAACAAATATTGTGATAAATTACCATCACCCGTCGCTTGTAAAGCCCATCTCTTTATACCCAGATCATGTATCCGTACTGACATGTCCATGGGTATTAAAAATTTATCTAATACGTACATGGATACATCTAATAACTTCTGATTTTCCATCTCACCCGCAGCAGTTTGTGCTTTCCACACATACAGATCTTCTCTCCTTGTGACTTTTCTGCATTTAAGTTTTACAGTTTCAAATTTGTTTTACCACAGCAACTAAATTTAACGGCTTTTTGTTTGTACTCAGTGTCTATGTTAAGTTTTCTTTCGTCTTCAAACCTTATAGTAGTGTGACTTTCCACAAATATGTCATTTTCAGCAGCATCTGTAATCAAATCTTCTGTGATGCAAAAGTAATTTCTAAGCTAGTGATCATAGTTTCCATGTTATATTGTGGCTGAAAAACTTTTTGTAAATGGTAATAAAGTGTCCTGTGTCTCAAAGGCGTGAGCAAAGAGTGGACTGCACTGTTCGGCGTGTCAGCGTCACAATCAATGATGTGAACTAAGCGTCCCGGCATGCAGCGTTTTCTTCACACCACTTATTCCCACTCCGCTGTCGCTGCGCTTGGCTAAGGTTGGTCAGATGAGGGAAAGAGAGGTTCAATGCATTCAGGAAACAATTCGGCACTTCCTCATTATTGTACAGATTTACAATAATGTTACAACAATACTGTACAAACAGTTTCAAAAAATGGTTCCAATGGCTCTGAGCACTATGGGACTTAATTTCTGAGGTCATCAGCCCCCTAGAACTTAGAATTACTTAAACCTAACTAACCTAAGGACATCACACACATCCATGCCCGAGGCAGGATTAGAGCCTGCGACAGTAGCGGTCGTGCGGTTCCAGACTGTAGCGCCTAGAGCTGCTCGGCCACCCCGGCCGGCTAAACAGTTCCAAATTTAACACGAATATCACAAATCACTAAAGCTTATACCTCCCCCCCCCAAAAAAAAAAGAAAAAATTCCAAATATAAAAAGAAAATACAAATACAACAATGATATTTTATATTGCATGAAGCTGAGAGAAAAAATATAGATCAATGTATGTAGAATATACGTTTAGTATATATTTATCGGGGAAATATTTATGAAAACAACCCAACGACACATATCGGGTGCAAATGCAGCGATGTAGAGGTATTTCTGACAAATGCGTCTCTGAAAAACTCCATCATATGTGATTGAGTTTTGTAAAAACGATGCTGTACGTTTTGCTGTTAGTCGAATGTCGAAATGAAAAACCAAATAATGAGGGAGGGAAGGGATTTCGAAAAAAAGAAAATGTGTATTTCGAAAAACATGGGTGCACCACTGTAACGTACATTAAAAACCACAGAACTTTCGTTTGAAGTTTCTGTTGTATCTGTTAACACTTCAGCAGTATTCGTTCAGAAGTATTAAACTCATTTTTTTCAAGGAATGTTTCAAGCCCTCAACGGTCATAAGGGCACTTATAAAAAATATGTGTGTTATTTTGCTCAACATTGCAACATATTCAATGTCGATCAAAATCTAGGGGCATCCCTTAGGTAGGTTTACCTGACGTGGACTCAGCAAGTAGATGGAAGTCCCCTGCAAAAATATTGAGCCGTGCTGCCAGCTGTCCATAATTACGAAAGTGTTGTCGGTGCAGAATTTTGTGTACGATCTAACCTCTCGATTGTGTCCTATAAAAGTTCGATGGGATTCACGTCCGGCTATCTGCGTGCCAAATCATTCGCTAGAAATGTCCAGAATCCATAAGAATTTCTTAGCCGCTTGGGAACATGAAGTCCACGAATTGCTGCGAATGGTCTCTAAGTAGCAGAATGTAGCCATTTCCACAAGAGGATCCAGTCCATTCCATGTAAACACAGCTCACACCATTATGGAGCCATCAACAGCTTGCACATTGCCTTGTTGACAAGCTGGGTCCATGGCTTCGTGGCGTATGCGCCACACTCGAACCCTACTATCAGCTCTTACCAGCTGAAATCGTGACTCCTCTGACCAGACTGCGGTTTTCCAGTTGTCTAGAGTCCAACCGACATGGTCACGAGCCCAGGAGAAGCGCTACAGGTGATGTCGTGCTGTTGACAGAGGCACTCGCGTCGGTCGTCTGCTGCCATAGCCCATTAACGCCAAATTTCGCCACACGGTGCTAACGGACATGTTCATCGTACATCGCGCATTGATTCCTACGATTATTTCGTGCAGTGCTGTTTGTGTGCTAGCACGAAAACTCTACGCAAACGCCGTCGCTCTTGGTCGTTACGCGGAGACCTTCGGCCACTGCGTTGGCCATGGAGAGATGTAATGCCTGAAATTCCCTAATGATTTCCGAAATGAAATGTCCCGTGCTTCTACTCCAAATATCATTCAGCGTTTAAAGTCTGTTAATTCCCGTCTTGCGGCCACAATCACTTCGGAAACCATTTCACGTGATTCGCTCGAGTACAAATGACAGAGGAATTAAACAGCTTCTTCTCAACAGCAGTCAGCCCACAATTTTCGGAAAAATCATCATCCACAAGGCAGCACCTTCCTGAAAGAAGTGGCTTTCTTAAAACATGTTTCTACACGCAAAGTGTGGAAAATAATCATAGAATCTTATCTGATGCAGAAATTAATCATTAGTTATAATCAGAAACGTTACCGATATTGTTATTCCACTTCTCGTCATGTCTCTCTTGTTAGTGATACATTTCCTGGGTGGAAACAAAACTTGTTTCTACCAAAAGCCAAGAATGATCACCCAAAATTGCCAGGCGACTATTAGGCAGAGAAGCATTTTACCCCTACTTTCTAAAGCATTGGCGTTCATTGTTCATGAACACGAGACGCTTAAAACCCATAAATATCCACGATAAAAACCAGTCTGGCTTTAGTAACCATCATAACAGAGCAACTGCATTAATCAGAAGGACTGACGATGCCAAACATGTTATGGACAGGAACGAATTGTTGCAGCATACATGAATTCCTTTTCGTGCCTAAATGCAACTCACAAATGTAGAAAGGTACTTGCAGCTCAAATTAAACAATGCATAGACCTCTCTCTAGTCCTGGGTATTCGTCGCTATTGTGATGTTGCTCAACAGAGCACAAATAATGAAATCTACAAACGACTCGAGCTAGCTATGAATGCTTGCATGTCGCATCTCCTTCTCCATTTCAGCTATACGTCTGTGGAACAAACTTCCCCTTCTGTAACGTGCATCTTACGCAAAATCACTCCGCATTCAAGAGGCGATTAACGCTTTACCTTTTATTAAGCGTTGCTTCCCTCTTTCCATTTCTGTTTCTACTGGTCATCTCACCTGGTAATCGCACCCTGTTATTTCTCGTTCTTCTTCTGACACATCAACTTCTTCTTACAATAATTTCTTCTCTACTGATGCCACACGTTTCTGCTGGATGACATCTTTCATATTGGATAAGAAAGTAATGGAGGAATTGCTTAACATAATGCAAATAAGACTGACATTCCTAAAATTTACTATATCTTCTGATTGTGATTATAATTATTATTATATTCCTCACGTGCTATAGAAATTGTTATATTGTCTCGCCCATGATGTATGGTTAGAAGTAAGAGTTGGCCGAAAACTCTAACCTTACCAAGTGAAATAAATACGTAAATAAATAGACAAATAGTTGAAGTTTTCATTAGAAGCTCTTTACCTTACAACTATTCATATTACTACAATGCTTTCGAAGACGAGAATTAGTTATTGACAGTCTAGAGAAAGTCACTGCATTAAGTCAGAATCATTTATGCACACTAGATGAAAACTGACGAGACTCTTAAGTGTTGGGGTCTCCTTTAATACGTTTAATACGTTGTTCCTTGTCTACAGAAGAGAGTCCTGACCGTAGAAACAGTTCTCGCTTTTTAAGGATTTTTCGTGCAAATTATGGGGAAACATAATCATGGCGCACAGATTTAGCATAATCTCGTCTTTGCAGACTATGATTTTGTTTTCATTGACTAATTTATCTCATACAATTTGCCCTCGAATTTGGTAGCTTACGAAAGCCTCGTTCCAATGATTCTTTAGTACTCTTCGTCTCTCTGAGACAACTGGTAAGTAAGAGAAATTCAGGAGATAGGGGGATGAAAAAGAAGAGCAGCATGTTTCGTCAAATACGATATCCCACAGACTTATCGGGAAATGATCATGACGGTAAGATCATAAAACTTAGGGCTCATGTGGAACACATTTTTATACATACCGCCAAAAGCCACTATAAAAATTTATTTTGTTGAAAATAATTTGGACTGTTTCTTCATCATCTGAAAGATTTTAAAGTGTATACCACATCTCTATATTCGCAAAATAAATTAAATATCTAGTTAACGTTGAGGAAGCAAGTGAACCTAATGTGATGTGCAGCCTCCACACAGCTATGATTTTAGATGCGTTTGGGGTACATTCGAAGTCGCGCCATGCACTACGATCACTAGCTTCCACGTGACTAACGAAATATTGTATTTAACATATTTTCCAATAGTGGACAGGTGGTACATACCGTTTTAAGCTTTAAAGTCTTCCAAATGATGACGAAGTAGTCCAAATGAAGTTTTGTAGCAAAAAGATCATTGCATTTACATCCGCCTATTATGCAAATAAGTAATCTTTTTACTACCCAACGGTGTTTCTCCTCGTTTGTACCATCGTAAGAGGGTACTTAAGTCAGTTCTTTGAAATGAATCATGTTTTAATAGTACTTGTTGGAACGAAAGTTACCCTCAAAAACGTTTCATTTCTATTATGATTATTACCTTATCCATTTGATTGTTAAGGTAAAAAAAGGTAAAGTCCCGCGATATGAGCCTAGACGGCCAATCAGGCCCAACCCACCGCCGTATCATCCTTTGCCAGTGGCGTCATCAGATGCAGTATGGAGGGGCCTGTGTTCAGCACAGTACTCTCCCAGTTGTTATCCGGTTTCTTGAACTTGAAACCTCTACTAATCGGTCGAGTAGCTCCTCAGTTGGCCTCACGAGGCTGGTGCACTCCGTACTAGTTCTCCCACCAAGGAAAAATACCTGGCACTGCCGGGAATCGAATACAGGTGCCCCGTTTGACAGTCAGCTGCGCTGCTCACTTTTGTGGTCTTCTTTCTTTCGATCTGTTTCTTCATCATCTTTCCGTCAGTGGTTCTGTGTAGACGTTTCATGGGTTCTTCTTAACGTCTATTAATGAAAACTTTACGTAGTTTTCTATTCCAGAGGGTGGGCAGCCCCTGGCGCAACGTGCTGAGGCAACGCACCGGTTGCCACTCAGTTAAGGACAGTGCTAGTTTCTTCATCAGGGATGCCCAATCTCTTACGTTTTCTGGGCCACAATGAAAGAAGATTAGTATTTTTAGGCCGCACAGAATATTCTTAATGCTACGACAAACAATAACCGCTGGATTAATGGACCAATGAGAGAAAGAATAGTACCGTGTGGCGGGAGATTTAGTTTATAATAACTTTATATACGCGGCGGAATTTTATGATTTTTTTTATTTTTACTTTTCCAAGTGTGTAATACATGCTCACTTCTTGGGCCATACTGATACTTGCTTAGGATAGCATGCGCCCCGCAGGCCGTATTTTACATTATTATACAGCTTGCCATCTGAATCGAAATGAAGCTACTTAAAATTGTTTTTATTTTACAGACCTGAGTAATAGTAGCCAAGTTTGGGCAATAAAAATAATAATTTGTTTGCCTAACTGGCAGGCTCGGATTCCCAGAATACATTCTGCAAGAACGGCTTGTCTTAAAGCTTGAGAACCAAACTAAGATGATTTTATAGTAGGTTTTTGGTGGCACATGAAATATCTTTCAGCAGAAGTGTAGAATACAACTTAAAGATCATGGGGAACCTTGCCAACAGTCACTCATTTCGCGCAGTTTTCGAGAGTGAAAAATAGACAGAGGTGAGAAATACTTGTGTTACATCTACATCTATACTCCGCGAGCCACCTTACGGTGTGTGGTGGAGGGTACTTATTGTACCACTATCTGATCCCCCCTTCCCTGTTCCATTCACGAATTGTGCGTGGGAAGAACGACTGCTTGTAAGTCTCCGTATTTGCTCTAATTTCTCGGATCTTTTCGTTGTGATCATTACGCGAGATATATGTGGGCGGTAGTAATATGTTGCCCATCTCTTCCCGGAATGTGCTCTCTCGTAATTTCGATAATAAACCTCTCCGTATTGCGTAACGCCTTTCTTGAAGTGTCCGCCACTGGAGCTTGTTCAGCATCTCCGTAACGCTCTCGCGCTGACTAAATGTCCCCATGACGAATCGCGCTGCTTTTCGCTGGATCATGTCTATCTCTTCTATTAATCCAACCTGGTAAGGGTCCCATACTGATGAGCAATACTCAAGAATCGGACGAACAAGCGCTTTGTAAGCTACTTCTTTCGTCGATGAGTCACATTTTCTTAGAATTCTTCCTATGAATCTCAACCTGGCGCCTGCTTTTCCCACTATTTGTTTTATGTGATCATTCCACTTCAGATCGCTCCGGATAGTAACTCCTAAGTATTTTACGGTCGTTACCGCTTCCAATGATTTAACACCTATGGCATAATCGTACTGGAATGGATTTCTGCCCCTATGTATGCGCATTATATTACATTTATCTACGTTTAGGGAAAGCTGCCAGCTGTCGCACCATGCATTAATCCTCTGCAGGTCCTCCTGGAGTACGTACGAGTCTTCTGATGTTGCTACTTTCTTGTAGACAACCGTGTCATCTGCAAATAGCCTCACGGAGCTACCGATGTTGTCAACTAAGTCATTTATGTATATTGTAAACAATAAAGGTCCTATCACGCTTCCCTGCGGTACTCCCGAAATTACCTCTACATCTGCAGATTTTGAACCGTTAAGAATGACATGTTGTGTTCTTTCTTCTAGGAAATCCTGAATCCAATCACAAACCTGGTCCGATATTCCGTAAGCTCGTATTTTTTTCACTAAACGTAAGTGCGGAACCGTATCAAATGCCTTCCTGAAGTCCAGGAATACGGCATCAATCTGCTCGCCAGTGTCTACGGCACTGTGAATTTCTTGGGCAAATAGGGCGAGCTGAGTTTCACATGATCTCTGTTTGCGGAATCCATGTTGGTTATGATGAAGGAGATTTGTATTATCTAAGAACGTCATAATACGAGAACACAAAACATGTTCCATTATTCTACAACAGATTGACGTAAGCGAAATAGGCCTATAATTATTCGCATCTGATTTATGACCCTTCTTGAAAATGGGAACGACCTGCGCTTTCTTCCAGTCGCTAGGTACTTTACGTTCTTCCAGCGATCTACGATAAATTGCTGATAGAAAGGGGGCAAGTTCTTTAGCATAATCACTGTAGAATCTTAAGGGTATCTCGTCTGGTCCGGATGCTTTTCCGCTACTAAGTGATAGCAGTTGTTTTTCAATTCCGATATCGTTTATTTCAATATTTTCCATTTTGGCGTCCGTGCGACGGCTGAAGTCAGGGACCGTGTTACGATTTTCCGCAGTGAAACAGTTTCGGAACACTGAATTCAGTATTTCTGCCTTTCTTCGGTCGTCCTCTGTTTCGGTGCCATCGTGGTCAACGAGTGACTGAATAGGGGATTTAGATCCGCTTACCGATTTTACATATGACCAAAACTTTTTAGGGTTCTTGTTTAGATTGTTTGCCAATGTTTTATGTTCGAATTCGTTGAATGCTTCTCTCATTGCTCTCTTTACGCTCTTTTTCGCTTCGTTCAGCTTTTCCTTATCAGCTATGATTTGACTACTCTTAAACCTATGATGAAGCTTTCTTTGTTTCCGTAGTACCTTTCGTACATGATTGTTATACCACGGTGGATCTTTCCCCTCGCTTTGGACCTTAGTCGGTACGAACTTATCTAAGGCGTACTGGACGATGTTTCTGAATTTTTTCCATTTTTGTTCCACATCCTCTTCCTCAGAAATGAACGTTTGATGGTGGTCACTCAGATATTCTGCGATTTGTGCCCTATCACTCTTGTTAAGCAAATATATTTTCCTTCCTTTCTTGGCATTTCTTATTACACTTGTAGTCATTGATGCAACCACTGACTTATGATCACTGATACCCTCTTCTACATTCACGGAGTCGAAAAGTTCCGGTCTATTTGTTGCTATGAGGTCTAAAACGTTAGCTTCACGAGTTGGTTCTCTAACTATCTGCTCGAAGTAATTCTCGGACAAGGCAGTCAGGATAATGTCACAAGAGTCTCTGTCCCTGGCTCCAGTTCTGATTGTGTGACTATCCCATTCTATACCTGGTAGATTGAAGTCTCCCCCTATTACAATAGTATGATCACGAAACTTCTTCACGACGTTCTGCAGGTTCTCTCTGAGGCGCTCAACTACTACGGTTGCTGATGCAGGTGGTCTATAGAAGCATCCAACTACCATATCTGACCCACCTTTGATACTTAGCTTAACCCAGATTATTTCACATTCGCATTCGCTAATAACTTCACTGGATATTATTGAATTCTTTACTGCTATAAATACTCCTCCACCATTGGCGTTTATCCTATCCTTGCGGTATATATTCAATTCTGTGTCTAGGATTTCGTTACTGTTCACTTCCGGTTTTAACCAACTTTCCGTTCCTAATACTATATGCGCACTATTTCCTTCAATAAGAGATACTAATTCAGGAACCTTGCCCTGGATACTCCTGCAGTTTACCAATATTACGTTAACTTTTCCTGTTTTTGGTCTCTGAGGACGGACGTTCTTTATCAACGATGATAATGTCCTCTCTGGTAAGCCGTCAGGTATTTTATCGTTTCGCCCAAGGGGGGGTCCCTCTAACCTAAAAAACCCCCGTGTGCACGCCACACGTACTCTGCTACCCTAGTAGCTGCTTCCGGTGTGTAGTGCACGCCTGACCAGTCTAGGGGGGCCCTACAGTTCTCCACCCAATAACGGAGGTCGATGAATTTGCAACCATTATAGTCGCAGAGTCGTCTGAGCCTCTGGTTTAGACCCTCCACACGGCTCCAAACCAGAGGACCGCGATCGACTCTGGGCACTATGCTGCAGATATTAAGCTCAGCTTGCACTCCGCGTGCGATGCTGGTTGTCTTCACCAAATCAGCCAGCCGCCGGAAGGATCCAAGGATGGCCTCAGAACCCAAGCGGCAGGCGTCATTCGTTCCGACATGTGCTACTATCTGCAGCCGGTCACACCCAGTGCGTTCAATAGCTGCCGGAAGGGCCTCCTCCACATTACGGACGAGACCCCCCCGGCAAGCACACCGAGTGCACACTGGCATTCTTCCCCGACCTACCCGCTATTTTCCTGAGGGGCTCCATAACCCGCCTAACGTTGGAGCTCCCTATAACTGATAGGCCCGCCCTCTGTGACTGTCGGGACCTTGCCGGAGAATCGGCCACTGGCCCAACAGGCGAGGCATCCTGTGGTGGCTCGGAAACGATGTCATCACCACTAGGAAGCACCCCGTACCTGTTGGAAAGGGGTAAGGCAGCTGCCACGCGGCCAGATCCCACCTTCGCCTTTCGGCCAGGCACGCGCGAGCCCACCACTGTCCGCCATTCACCCTGGAGTGATGGCTGACCGGTAAGATGCTCACTGCCGGAAGACGCAGCGACATCAGGGGTTCCATGTGATTCCAAGGCCACCGAAGTAGGCATAGGTCTCACCACAGTTGCCCCAACGCCACTACGAGCCGACGCCTGCGCCTCGAGCTCGATGAGCCTAACAGACAAAGCCTCCACCTGCCCCCGAAGAGTGGCCAATTCTCCTTGCGTCCGCTCACAACAACCACAGTCCCTAAACATGACTATGTTTACCCTACTCTATACGGTGACAAATTCCCAAGATAATCTTCTGATGAGCTACTCTGATAATCAAGAAACACTCACTGAAATACGAGACGCGAAAACTACGCTAGGTTTTCCCAGAAAAACTATTTAAAAGCTAAGCGCAGCAAATAAGTACAAAAACGCTTTATACAAACAGTACTCGCTGCTGCTGGTGCTCTCGCTCTGGCTGTCACAAGACAACTGCTGATTCAAGTGACTAGTGGCTAACGGCCGCGAAACAAACAAAAGACGGTTTTAGGGCGCTTTCTGTTCTAAACGATCAAGAAAACACTAAGAAATCTAACACGAAAACTACGTAAAGTTTTATCAAGAACTGTTAGTTACTATGCAGAGCAGATAAACACAAATAGAATCCCTTCCTTAGTGGAAGGTCGTAAACAAAATGCAAAATAAACGCTTTATACAAACAGTACTCGCTGCTGCTGGTGCTCTCGCTCTGGCTGTCACAAGACAACTGCTGATTCAAGTGACTAGTGGCTAACGGCCGCAAAACAAACAAAAGACGGTTTTAGGGCGCTTTCTGTTCTAAACGATCAAGAAAACACTAAGAAATCTAACACGAAAACTACGGAAAGTTTTATCAAGAACTGTTAGTTACTATGCAGAGCAGATAAACACAAATAGAATCCCTTCCTTAGTGGAAGGTCGTAAACAAAATGCAAAATAAACGCTTTATACAAACAGTACTCGCTGCTGCTGGTGCTCTCGCTCTGGCTGTCACAAGACAACTGCTGATTCAAGTGACTAGTGGCTAACGGCCGCGAAACAAACAAAAGACGGTTTTAGGGCGCTTTCTGTTCTAAACGATCAAGAAAACACTAAGAAATCTAACACGAAAACTACGTAAAGTTTTATCAAGAACTGTTAGTTACTATGCAGAGCAGATAAACACAAATAGAATCCCTTCCTTAGTGGAAGGTCGTAAACAAAATGCAAAATAAACGCTTTATACAAACAGTTCACGAAGTAAGCTCCAACAATTACAGTAAGGAGCCTTGCAGAGTATAGATGTAGGTGTATAAGAAGGTGTATAACTATGAGATGTGGGAAAGCTGTTGGGCCAATGCGTTATTTGTGTGTGTGTGTGTGTGTGTGTGTGTGTGTGTATGTGTGTGTGTGTGTGTGTGCGTTAGAGAGAGTGAGTGAACGCAGCAGAATGATGTATTTTGTTAACTGCGTTTGCAGGAAACTCATTTTATTTTCGTTATTCGCACTCCGAGGTCTCTTATAGCGTAAGGTTTGTATCACTTTTTTGGCGACCTTGTTACATTTTCAGAGTAGATCCATTATTACTACTGTTTTACCTTTCCTTTTTCCTCGAAACAATTTACTCCAAATCGCACTTATCTTTATCCGATAAACTAAGAACTACTTCAAGCGGAATCCATTGGCTTCAGTATCGTGAAGGAGGTAGCGATAATTAATGCACGAATTAACCTTGCAGCAATTTTTTGTTGCCTCTGAGAGGAGTACGGCCGTAAATAATGGCTTCTTAACTCGGTGGGCACAAGAGGCCGTGTGCGTTAGGCCAGGCTGTCACACGCTGTACACCCGGGTATTTGTTAGGCTGATACCAGGTGTCGGTGCGGAACAATGGTGCTGATAGCCCACGTCTCCGCACCAACGCCTACAAACCGATAACCCCCGTCTCTCCATATTAGCCACTTCATTCTGTGCCCCACTGGTTAATCTCAGATTCGTCTGTGGTGGAGTGAACTCTTTCGGTTGTTTAAGAGTTTCTTTAGTTGCCTCGTGAACTTTTACGATTCTGAACGGTTTTTCTTTCACATTTACGTGTTGCCATTACTTGCACTAAATACCTGTGACCCTGAAATTCCAGAAGTATTGCAAGATGAGATGTATAAATCGAGTCTTCAAGCAATGGGATGCGCTGTAGATAATGGTTTTTCAGTGGAAATGCTTCAAATTAAAGAAAAAAAATATTGGAAAAGGAACATACGTAACTCTCCACGGAATGTCTGCAGAGGTTCACAATTTCCCAAACCCCAACAATGCTGTCGTTACACCCTCAAATTGAGAGACAAGATGTGAAAAGCTATAGACACCTTAACCTCTTCTACGTAATGTAAAGTATGGTCACTAAAATTATCACAAACATCATAAAAAATATTTGACTTCATTCAAGCAGAGGAAAATGTTGACTTTAGAAATAGATATAGCACAATGACGATTTCCAAACCGTGAACTAAGTTGTAGATCATAGTAATGAGAAGGTCCCGTATCAGCAAATCCATTTTCAGTAGTCCAAGACGCAATTATTAGATCCTTGAAGTGGAAAACTAAAAGAGAAAATATTTGATAATGGAATATATCTGAACCCCCTTAGATATCTTAATGACGTAACACTGTTTGATTCTAGTGCACATACATTTCAATCATGAATAGAAATACTTAACAGTACGAGTATGAAAGTAAATCTGCAAATCAATTTTAATAAGACTAAACTAATGTATAGCCCATGAAATGAAAATAAAACTGTACAAATGAAGAGCTAAATCGTGGAACCTGTTCCGTGTACTTGTATTTAGGGCATTTGACGGCAACGACAAACGAACCGTAAGAGAAATGAAGATTAAGAAAGACGTAGTGTGCTTTTGATGAACTAAATAGGGTTGATTAATAATGTAAATAAATTTCCTAAATGAGTCCCCAACTATTGTGAATATTTTGAAAAAAACACTCTACAGGTCGCTTAATATAAGTATTTAGAACGTCACTTCGGCTACTGCCATCGTCAGATACAAACTTAGTGCTTGTAAAACCACTCTGATTGTTAGAACCAACAAAATTTATGTTTAATCGGGGCCCAGTCCTTTCCTGGCGTGGTGGTAACGTACTGCAAGCATCTATATCAGAAAAAGAATTTTTAAGAATTACTTTTACAAACGTTATTTTTTCTTAATGGTGCTGTACTTGTTAGTATGCGACGATTAAATAATTTCGGTACTTGTATCCATTATCTAGTAATCAATATATACGGCTACATTTTAAAAATGTGACTAAAATCCAAATTATAGTAGCATCTGTACAGACACGAATGTGACGATTTTTGTACTGTTGTTGCGACCGTTTAATATCCCGCAACACGGGAGTTTAATTCGATCTCCAAGAAATAGGCTGTCACTTGAGTGCTGTCCTTCAGCGGATTAACTGAAGCGTACGGGAAAGACTGTCTACGTAGATCAGGTTTGTTATGAGGAATGCTGTAATTCGTTTGCAGTGTGTTGCTTGCAAAACATTCAAATAGCCGAATCGTTAGTAATGTCCAAAGCATTTTCAAGAGTACAGTGCCATTTACTAATGGGGAATTGAACGAAATTTATTTCGAATGTTATGAAAATGCATGAAGACCAGCGTAACTGTATGCACAACCGTTCCCAGTTAACATCGTCCAACTCGTCCCACCATCCGTTGATACTATCAAAAGGCTTCGTGAGACTGGAAGTTTTCGTATGTTACCAAATAAGTTGCAGCAGTAGTTGTCCTTACAACTGTTGCAATACATCCGCATGTTAGTTATCGTTAAACACAAAGAAAGGTTAATATCTGCAAAAGAGCTGTTCTGAATATCCTTCACAAATGGAAATGTCAACCGCTTCACATTGGTTCTAGGCGTTACAGCCTGGAACCGCGTGACCGCTACGGTCGCAGGTTCGAATCCTACCTCGGGCATGGATGTGTGTGATGTCCTTAGGTTAGTTAGGTATAAGTAGTTCTAAGTTCTAGGGGACTGATGACCACAGCAGTTAAGTCCCATAGTGCTCAGAGCCATTTGAACCATTTGAGCCACATTATCTTCGTAAGGCGTTCAGTCTATGACAGTGAAGAGTGAGTGTGTGGTGTGGCATAACCGGACATCACTTGATCGGCCCTTACTTCGTTGATGGTTTGCCAGTACTACGACTTCAACGGAATGGTTAATAGGAAAACGCCGAGCCATGCCATTCACTGTTCCAGTGGTGTGGTGTGTCAAGGACCATTTTTCAGACTGTTACTTCTGCGCCACAAATACTGCAGAGCATTCAAGCGAAACTAGTGTCCAAATGTATCTTCACTGCTTTTGCCTGTGCCCCATGTTGAAAGGTTACCTGTTTTGTTTGTACCTTGCAAGCCACAGGTTTACAAAGTTGGTTCATGAAATACAGCTGTTCTTTTGCCAATGGGACGGCCGTGACACCAAGAACCACAATACAGCTGAGGAATGGCTTACAGGTAAATAATACGTAACTAAAAGGGAAAATGTGGGAAACCCTCGATTGGTTGAATCCGATAAACTCATATTGCCTGCTCTTCAAATGAAGTTCGGCCTTATGCAGAGCTTTGTAAAAGCTATGGATAAGAAGGTCGGGCCTTCAGACATTTGATAGAAATGTTTCCTAAGTTGAGAGAAGTAAAGCTGAAAGAAGGTATATTTGTTGGACCACAAATACGAAAACTGATAATTTATTCAACCTTTGATACCAAATTCACAAATTTTAATGAATACTTATTTCCTGATAGCTGCTTAAACTTTATTATTCTTTCGCGATATAACCCTATTTTGGCGTTTTTGCCATTTTCTAACATGAACTGCAATTATTGTACGTAGTATAGATATCGCCATTTGATGAAATTTTAACCTAAGAAAACCTTACTAACATTTTGAAATGATAAACCAATTTACAGCATAGACCAGACATTGCACAAACAGCAATTTAAACCACAGTATCTAAGATATAGATAAACAAATGTAAATATACAGTATCTCTGGATCAAGCTATAGAGCTATCAAATTTTACCAAAAATACGTAATTACTCAGCATATAAAGCATCAATAGAATTACGGCCATGTACAAACCCATTATATAAATACGTTATAACAACTTAACAAATAAACCTGCTTCAAGTTAATAAGCTATCAAAATAGAAACAAAGGTAAAATCTTATGGAAAATACGTCTTTGTTCATAATATGTCAACAAGAAAACAGCAACCAGACACATATGCACTATGTACACGTTATGAGCAATTTAATGTAAGTTTGCCTTTGAACATACTCTATGTAAAATACCGTCAAATTGACGACATCTGTACCACGTATAATAATTGCAGGTTTTACTAGAAAATGGCAATAACGCCGAATAAACTTATAATACGAAAGAATAATAAAGTTTAAGCAGATGACAGGAAATAACTATTCGTTAAAATGTCATCCTGTGACCTATATCACGTGCAGGACCTACAATGCGGAAACTCACAAATATCGAATTAGCTGCCTGGTCCTCTTTCGAAGCCATTGTGAAGGGCTTTTTTGGGAACAGGAAAGATGATAATTATGTTTCCATTGTAAGTGATCTGTCAGAGAGCTACAGGAACATGGGATGTAGAATTTCCCTTAGAATTCCCTTTTAGATTTCCCACCTTGAATTATTTCCGAAAAATTTGGGAACCGTAAGCAATGAGCGGAGTTAACGCTTTCATCAACACATCCGTATGACGAAACACCGCTATCAAGGTCACTGGAACCCTTTAACGTTGAGTGAATGCTGCTGGAATCTTGTTGGGGAGAGTGAAGAAATGGTAGACAAAAGGAGAGCATGTTTATCATACTTTCCGAATACCAAACGAAGTTAAAACTGAAATTACGTTGTGGGCTAATTCAGATCTTTTGTTGGGCTCATGTTCATATATACATAATAAATAGTATTGTGTTCTGCATATGTATTTCATGTTTATTTTAATTCCGTCAGTATTCACAAGTACTGTTTTTGATTCTGATGTGTATGTAAGGAATGTGACGTGGTAGAGAAAATCCAATTTTACCAGTGAATGCAGCACCTCAAAATTGGGTAAATCCACCAATTTACAAACCAGAGGCAGAAAAAAGTTTAAATTTGTTGACTTGTGTGATTTTCTCAGAGCAGCAGATGTTCTCTTGAGTATGTTACCGTTTGTTGAACGTTGCTGGTGGTAAAAACAATTTATTGTCTCTTCTTAATAATGGCCAAATGACTTTCCAGCAATACAACATTGACTGGTATTGTACATGTTTAAACCTTTGGTAAGTTCAAAGCAGAAGCAAGACATTGCATCTTAAGCCGACAGCGCAAGTTCCCTTGGATAGTGGCGTAAATATCTGAACTTGATGGGGCTAGGGGCGGGCGGTGTTGGGGAATGGTGGGGGGGGGGGGAGGGGGGGGAAGAGGCATTGATGGAGTCGGGGGGCGGGGGGGGGGAGGTGGCGAGCAGGGGGATTCGGTATTCAACGGCTGCAACAACAGCACAAAAATCTCTATATACGATGTATTTATACTCCGCAATTTCATGTTAAGTCTACATAAGCGTTACAGCTCAAATGTTCAAATGTGTGTGAAATGTTATGGGACTTAACTGCTAAGGTCTTCAGTCTCTAAGCTTACACACTACTTTACCTAAATTATCCTAAGGACAAACATACACACCCATGCCCGAGGGAGGACTCGAACCTCCGCCGGGACCAGTCGCACACTCCATGATTGCAGCACCTGAGACCGCTCAGCTAATCCCGCGCGGCGTAAGCGTTACAGCTCTACATACTGTATGTCTAATCGATAACTGTAACTCAGTTATTAATAAATTTGTGAGAAGGTGTTGCTGTTAGTTTCATGAGCCCCTGGTCACTGTTCATTTAAGTTTAAAAGTATACAAATGACTTTAACAGGTAATATGCGGTGGAAAACTATGCCCCTCACATACATTACATGACAAAAAAAAGTGAATCACCCAGAGGAAGAGGAGGAAATGAAATGGAGCTTCACGAGTTGCGAGTGTATGTGACGTTATTTGAGCTATTACAAAATCGAATAAAATTTACAAAGAACTTGGCAGTACGAGCACATTTATCTGTATGACGTCGTAACTCCTCTGGCTTGTGTGCATGCCGTTTGTGTATTGATGTTAACGACAGCATATGCTTGGGACGGTAATTCCCTAGTTTGGCAGCTGCTACTCTCCGGCAGGTGGTGCGCGACGACACTGATTACTGCAGGGAGTTCGTCACTTGTTCTGTGATGGCACGCGCAGTTCTGAAGAGGTTGCAGTAAGCCCGGTGCAGAATACGGCGCTCTCCCCTTGCGGTGTTTGGACGTGGTAGATTGGTACCTTGACGACGAGTGTGCCTGCCGTCACTTTTCCATGCAGTGCAACATCGGGCCATTGTCACGTTCCTAGTGTCCCAGAAGTCTGGATATTGTACGATTCGAACAGCCGAGCAATTGTAGACACACAATTAGCCCCATTCTAAACTCTGTCCGGAGGTGGTAACGCTGTCTCACTCGAGTACGCGGCGTTTCCATGTCCTTTAATGTGATCACTCAACATCTGATGCTGTACATGACCCTTACATACCCTTCGATGTGCGGTAACAACACAAAACACATTAACGCTCTCTGGTGGCTGTGCTACCTGTCACAGAGACTTGCAGCTCTGCATATCTGCCGATTGCGAATACGAGTACGAAGCTACGCTGACATGTCACTGTGGTGTCACCGCCAGACACCACACTTGCTAGGTGGTAGCCTTTAAATCGGCCGCGGTCCGTTAGCATACGTCGGACCCGCGTGTCGCCAATATCAGTGATTGCAGACCGAGCGCCGCCACACGGCAGGTCTAGAGAGACTTCCTAGCACTCGCCCAGTTGTACAACCGACTTTGCTAGCGATGGTTCACTGACAAAATACGCTCTCATTTGCCGAGACGATAGTTAGCATAGCCTTCAGCTACGTCATTTGCTACGACCTAGCAAGGCGCCATTACCAGTTACTATTGATACTGTGAATCATGTACTGTCACGAGCGACGTTCACCATTAATGGATTAAAGTTAAGTGTTCCACCAGCTACGTCCGTTTTTTCTAAATTCTAATTTCCTTGTCCTGTTCCAGACCTCACGCCAGCCTGCGTGAGCTAAAACGCGTGCCTTTCAGCTTCCTCTAGTAACATGGTGTTGGATCTCCCGCCAAACACAACATTGGCGACAAGGCAATACCGCGTTCTTAACTATACTGCCCTGATTTACTTGTGTAATGGCTTCGCCACCATCTCCAGATGTACTGTCCGAATTTTATCGCTTACAGAATCAGCAGACGCAGGCATTACTGGATGCCCTTGGACAGCTCGTCCAGGGTCAACGTGCAATGCAAAACGACGCGGCAGCCGCCGCTCCACCGCTAACGCAGCCACAAAACGCAGTTGCACCAACTTTTCGTCCTTTTGATGCTGCACTGGAAAGCTGGACGGAGTGGTCACGTCAATTTGGATTCCATCTCGCCGCCTACAGAATTCAAGGTAATGAGCGGCAGCCATTTTTGTTGTCTTCGGTCGGCATACAAACGTACCGTGTGATAGTCAAATTATTTCCCCAACGTGACATAGCAACTCTGTCCTACGAAGAAATTTTGTCTGCATTAGATGCATATTTCAAAGACTCAGTCAATGTAGTTGCCAAACGGTATACCTTCTTTGGTACAAAACGTACGGCAGGTCAAACTAATCGGGAGTGGGTTGCAACCTTGCAAGGCCTTACTAGGGATTGTGCTTTTGAGTGTCAATGTGGACTCCCTTATTCAGATACTATGGTACGTGATGCAATTGCAAAGAACGTTTCTGATGTCCGTATAAGGGAACAGATTTTGAAACTAGTCAATCCCTCCCTTCAACAAGTGATGGACATATTGGATCAGCAGGACACACTTGACTTTGCTCAGGAATCATTTGCAACTTCGCCACCCGTGTGTCAGGTTAACCGGCCCGCCGGGCAAGCTGCACGGAACAGTAAACAGCCCTCGCGCCCGACTGCGCTGCTGCCACCAGGCTCTCAGCCACGTGTACCGCGCCGGCAAGCAAATGCAGAGCTAAAATCATGCCCGCGGTGTGCTACTAGACATTTGCATGAGAATTGCCCGTCATGCCAAGCTATTTGATTTTACTGTAATAAAAAAGGACATGTTCGAAGTGTTTGCCAGAAAAAGCTCAGATCGGAAACTCAAACTCATTCCAGGCCCTTTGCTTCGCGCCGGAATCGGAATCGAACCAAGGATACTCAGGCTCGCGAAACTTCGCCCACGGAAATTCATATAGTCAATTCCACTCCGCCCAGTGCAACTCTCTCTCACAGTGACTGTGTTCGGCCCACAAATAGTGTGCGTTGACATCACCGTAACTTCCGTCAAGTCGCAAGTGATTTTGTACCAGTGTCAGTTCACGTTGCACGAGACAGTCGGTCCTGTAGTCAGCAGGGCAATAAACTTTTTGTGGACATGGACATTAACGGAAAAGTGATACCATTCCAGCTCGATACCGGGGCTGCAGTTTCACTGATCAATCAAGACACTTACAAACTGCTGGGCACACCTCCGTTGCATGCCACAACTGTTAAGTTAACTAGCTATTCAGGTCAAGAAATCCCTGTGTTAGGACAGTGCAGCCTTCTTGCAAGATACAAGGGACAAATAAAACTTGTGTCATTTTACGTCCTTCATTCTTCTTCTGCAGTGAACTTGTTTGGTTTCGATTTATTTCAGTTGTTTAACTTGTCTATAGTCAATCAGGTCCTATCAGTGAACCAGACTGTGCCTTCCGACAGTGTTTCTCGTCTATGTGAAGAATTTGCTGACATTTTTGCACCAGGCCTCGGTTGCGCTAAGAGCTATAAAGCACATTTGGAACTGAAAGTAAACGCACAACCGAAATTTTTTAGAGCACGCAATGTTCCCCACGCATTGCATGATGAGGCCGCAAAAACATTACACGATTTGGAATCACAAGGTGTAATTGAACGTGTGCAGGCTTCTCTCTGGGCATCACCCTTAGTAATTTTGCCTAAACCTTCCGGAAAATTGAGACTTTGTGTGGACCTCAAGGCAACAGTGAATCCACAACTAGTATTTGCAACTTTTCCTTTTACCCCGCCCGGAAGATCTTTTTGACAAACTGTGCCCGGGTAAATATTTTTCGAAGTTGGACCTAGCAGATGCGTACTTGCAAATACCGGTGGACGAAGAATCCCAGCGCGTTTTGGTGGTTAACACGCATCTTGGTTTGTATCGATTCAAACGACTGCCATTTGGATGTGCATCCACCCCTGCATTGTTTCAGCAATATCTACAAACTGTTTGTGCGTCGGTCCCTACTGCAGCAAACTATCTGGACGATACTGTGATCTCTGGAAAGACGGAAGAAGAACATTTAGCCAATCTCAGAACATTATTCCAGGTCTTGCGACAAAATGGTCTTCGCTTGCAGAAGGATAAATGTGTGTTTTTTCCTCGTGACTTGCCCTACCTGGGACATGTACTCAATGCCCAAGGCATACATCCCAGTCCCGAGCACCTCCGTGCCAAACAAGTCTTGCCTTCGCCGCAGAGTTTGAAGTAGCTACAGAGTGTGCTGGGAAAATTTAACTATTATCACAGATATGTGCCGCATGCCTCTTCCATTCCAGCTCCGCTTCATCGCTTATGCCGTAAAAGTGTTCCGTTCGTCTGGACGACGGAATGCGAACGCGCCTTTCAAATGGTTCAAATGGCTCTGAGCACTATGGGACTTAACATCTGTGGTCATCAGTCCCCTAGAACTTAGAACTACTGAAACCTAACTAACCTAAGGACATCACACACATCCATGCCCGAGGCAGGATTCGAACCTGCGACCGTAGCAGTCATGTGGTTCCAGACTGAGCGCCTAGAACCGCTAGACCACCGCAGCCGGTGAACGCGCCTTTCGCCAGTTGAAATAGACGTTGCTTTCCAATACTTGCCTTACGCCATTCGATCCCCAGAAGCCCCGTTTGTTGATGTTGGATGCATCGGATTTCGGGATCGGTGCTGTGCTTGCGCACAAAGATGGATCGCACGATCGCCCTATTGCCTTTGTGTCCAAATTGCTCTCGTCTGCGCAAAGAAATTATTCACAGATCGAGAAAGAAGCATTGGCTTTCGTATTTGGTGTTACAGAGTTTCATGATTTCCTGTATGGTCGTCACTTTCCCATCATCACAGACCACAAACCTTTGACATTGCTTTTCATCCGACCAAGCCTGTACCTCCACGTACAGTGCAGAAATTCATTCGCTGGTCTATTTTCCCCTCGCAGTACCGCTATGATATCTTGTATTGGTCCACTGCCAAGCACGGAAACGCCTATGCGTTGTCCCGTTTGCCTGTTGCTGAGGATATAGCATTCGATTCCTCCGAACTTGCTTGCATGTTCATTGATTTGGAAGCCGATGACGTGGTCGAATCGTTTCCGATTGATTTTCGTCGTGTAGCTACAGCCACAGCTGCCGACCCTGTCCTTGCTACCGTTCTGCGTTTTGTTGCTACGCTATGGCCCTTGTCAAAGTCATGGATCGGGGACTCGTTGGTTCGCCGATTTTTTGCTCACCAGGAGAGAATTTTTGTACGACGTGGTGTTTTGCTGTTGCGTTCTGATAATGATCAGTCGAGGGTCGTGGTCCCATGTTCGTTACAGTCCTCTGTCTTACAGCTCCTCCACCAAGGAGATTGGGGTATAGTGAGAACGAAACAACCTGCTCGTCAGCACTGTACTTGGATCGGAATCGATGCCATGATTACGAATATGTGCTCTTCTTGCATGGTGTGTGCCGAACAACAATCAGCACCACCGCGGACATTCTTTGCATGGCCAAAAGCCACTTCCCTTGGCAACGCTTACACATCGATTTTGCTGGTCCATTCTGGAATGCTCGATGGTTGGTTGTGGTAGATTCATTCAGTAAATTTTATTTGTTGTCTGGATGTCTTCCACGACGTTATCTGCCACCATCCAAGTGTTATCTGCTATCTTTTACATCGAAGGTCTTCCACAGACTATTGTTTACGACAATGGCCCACAATTCATGTCCGCAAAATTTCAGTCATTCTGCAAGGCCAATGGTATTCAACATCTGACATCCGCGCCGTTTTCGCCACAGTTAAACGGTGCCGCTGAATGATTGGTCAGGACTTTCAAGTCACATATGTTGAAGCTGAAAGCGTCGCATTCTCGGGAGTACGCGTTATTGCTCTTTTTGTCCTCGTATCGCTCTCAGCCCCGAGATGGTCGCTCGCCGGATGAGTTGCTCCACAGTCGCCCTCATCGAACCTTGATGTCTTTGCTGCATCCGCCGCATCAGGTTCCTGTGCAGCGGCAGACACCTGCTTTTGCCACAGGCGACGTTGTCTACTACCACCACTATCGAGGTTCACGGCGTTGGCTCGAAGGGCGCATTCTTCGTTGCGTCGGCCGCGCTATGTATCTGGTTTTGGGGGCCTCTGGTGAGGTGCGTCGGCATCTCAATCAGCTGCGCCTCTGTCGTCACACGGGATCTGCCGCTCCCCGTCTGCTTTCAGCGACGGTGCCGTCCGGTCAGCGCCCTGGGGACCCATCTACTGGCTCGCCTCGGCCCCAGGTGTTACCGACGCTGCCTTCCATTTTGCCCCATGGCGACGCGCCGCCGCCGCCGCCGCCGCCTGTTCTCCCGCCGGCGACGCCCACAGTGGACGTGTCGCTACAACCACCGGGCGCCTCCCTGGGTCACGCGCCGCCGATCGCTTCCCGTGACCAGTTGTCCTCCGACATAGAACTCTTGCCCGCTCCGGACCATATGTCGTCTTTGCCCGTCGGGTGCCCCAGCCCGATGGAGGTCGACCCTTCAGCCCCTCCTGTCTCTCTGCGGGCGCATACACCGCATGTTGGCGTGCACCCTGGAGCAGGTTTTCAGGCGTTTCCTAGCTCCCCGCGGTCCGAATGGCAGGGTGCGGGTGGCACAGCCTCGCCTGTTGTTAGGCTCCCCACCTCATCACATACGTAAACATGGGGTCCTCCCCACGGCGGGCGGAAGCCTTATGCCGCAACCGTACGCTGATTTGCGGGGGAGGAATGTGGTGTCACCGCCAGACACCACACTTGCTAGGTGGTAGCCTTTAAATCGGCCGTGGTCCGTTAGTATACGTCGGACCCGCGTGTCGCCAATATCAGTGATTGCAGACCGAGCGCCGCCACACGGCAGGTCTAGAGAGACTTCCTAGCACTCGCCCCAGTTGTACAACCGAGTTTGCTAGCGATGGTTCACTGACAAAATACGCTCTCATTTGCCGAGACGATAGTTAGCATAGTCTTCAGCTACGTCATTTGCTACGACCTAGCAAGGCGCCATTACCAGTTACTATTGATACTGTGAATCATGTACCGTCAAGAGCGACGTTCACCATTAATGGATTAGGGTTAAGTATTCCACCAGCTACATCCATTTTTTCTAAATTCTAATTTCCTTGTCCTGTTCCAGACCTCACGCCAGCCTGTGTGAGCTAAAACGCGTGCCTTTCGGCATCCTCTAGTAACACGGGGTTGGCTCTCCTGCCAACGACAACAGCCACCATCTTTTCGGAACACAGGATTTATTTCTCAGGCTGTATATGCTGTATATACCGCTCGAAATCGGAGGTGAAGTATCACGAAGATGTGATCAGATGTCAATGTAACTTCGTGCACGTACACAACACTGACAGACATGAAGAGCTGCAATTCTCTGTGACAGATGGAATGAGAAGGAGTGCCCCAACGATTCAGAGACAACAACGGCTGAGAGAGCGCTGTGCTGATCCCACCTCCCTTTATACCGCTTCCGAATGACGCCCCTGGCGGAGGATGGCATGGTGGTCTGTCGGTCGCGATTTGACCATCTCATGCCAGAATGGCAGAGCTTTGCTTGTTTTATATAAGCGCTGCATCAGTCATTCTGCTATGAAACAGCACAGAAACTAAAACTAAAGTAATTAAATGATGAAAGACAGTTCTGTCGACATAAGTATTTCTGCTTCTTGTGTATTTTCATTACAGGTTATGCAAATAATATTCCATACTTGAACACAAATGGAAATACAGAAGTTGTTCCGTGTCCAGAAGCTACGGAAAACAAAATATCTGGTAACAGCAAAGGATGCTGGAATAAGTTACTGCCAACCTTGGTGTGGTGCTCACCACACCGAGTGAGTTTGGAATACGTTCGCAAGCTTTGATAGTAAGTTAACAGCTCCGCCATCCAATAATGACCGGCCATCGTGTTATTCTCTGCCTTTTGGCGTCATGTGGGTGAACTGTGGAAGAGCACGCTGTTCTCCTGGTAATTTTTAGCTTCTCGGAGCTTGATATGGTGTAACAGTTCTGGTACTAAATTTAACTGGGTTTTCTCTTTTGATGCAAGTCAATTGTCAGGATGAGCATTCTAAAGCATCCTGTCAGGGTGAAAATATTAAATTAATCCATTTTTCTCTCTTAACAACATGTGGGCAGGGTGGGTTCTTCCTTGGCTCGGGTATGAGGTAGAATGAAACAGCATTTTTACATAAGATAACTTTTATTGAAAGTTTCGTACAACTGTATCTTACTGGATGTTCTGGTTCGGAGAGCGGCAGCTGTGTCGTTTGCGTAGCCTTCTGCTGCGTCAGCGGCGGCGTCTGATTACGCGTGGCAGTGTGTATCTTGTGTCGCCGTCTCGCCCAGCTGACTGGAAACGCGCAGCGTGAGGTGGCCCGTTTAATTATTGCGAGCAAAGTCGTGCATCGGATGGTGATACCTTGGATGTGGCGTCCCAGTGTTTCTCTTCTCTAAGTGGCCGCATGTGTTGTGCGTCGGCCAGCGGAGCGGCATGGCGGGGGAAGGCCAGTGTCCCGGACTCGAACAACGGACTCCTGCTTGCCAGTCTTCGGCTGTCAGATCTTCATCCCAGCTCACAGGTGACTGCTGATGTGAGGCTGTCTCCCGCCCGTCCTCACGAGTCACCCGGGTATGTAAAAACCAGACTTCAAATACCTTTTAACTTCTGTCTTCTGGCGCCGAGGCTGCTGCTTGCTATTCCATTACAGCGGCGGACTTGGTGCGACTGTGCATGATGTAGTCTCTTCTTGCATGACGGTCGTCAGCACCGAAACTGACTGAAAACTACTGCTACGCTCTTCACTTCTTCGTCTTCTTTGTCTCTCGTCTTCGTCTGTCGGGCCCACTGCGTCTCGCGTATTTATTCACTTCAGTTTACTGGAGGTGAACGACTTCACGGTCATTGCCTCTTCTGTCACGTTGAGGAGCTTCTCGAAGAATCTTATTAACGTCGGTCATTGGCTCTTGGAATGTAGGCGAGGGCCTTTGATCGCTGAGAAACACGTGAGCCGGTCATTTTCTCTTCCGTCACGTTGAAAAGCTTCTCGAAGAATCTTCTTAACGTCGGTCATTGGCTCTTGGAATGTAGGCGAGGGCCTTTGCTCACATGCGACAACTGAGAAACACGTGAGCCGGTCGGGTGATGCCCTGACGGCTGAATCAACAGCGCCTGCTTATGTGGAGCTTGCTGACTTCACCGTCATTGTCTCTGCTGTTCTGCCCGCTGTTTGCCAGTATGTAACTCTCTAAACTAAACCAGGTTTTTCATTTATATTCTAATTTCTACTTCACTTTGATTTCACTAATTTATTTACTTAAGGTTTGTTTATAAATAACCATTTATAATGGATCAAATCAGATATTTACTTAAGTATCACTCAACAATGGCTACTTCTCATTTAAGTGGCTCCTCAGTCGACCTCATAAGGCTTCATAGGAACAGCAGAATGTGGTAGGTAACTGCAGTAAGAACTGTAAAAATAAATGCGTGGTTCAGGGGCTGGCAGTTGATACTTAAACAAATATAGCATTTTTCATTACTGCGTAATTTGCAAAAATGGCAATAAATGATCAGCAAAAGTCACAACAGTGAAATGTGATTAACAGTCATAATGTTTTAATCATCACGTTGGAAAAATCAAGCTCTGACGTTGAAATTTGGTGACTGTGATTGTAATTCTATATATATTAAACTTACAACTACTTTTCAACGTTTGACAACTTGACGGGGATTGGTTGTAGAAATTTGAATTCTAACTGTTCAACAAACCTTCCTCGTTTACATTAAAATTGTCGTCAATCTTCAAATGGCTGCACCAAATGGTCTATTTATTGGAGAAAATAGAAAGAAATCAATGATTGTCATGTTTAGATAACAAGGGGGAGGGGGGGGGGTGGAGAGAAAAAATTTGATAGTCCAAAGACTGACTACTTGGGGTGGATAAGAACATGGGAACACCAAAATCACAACGCATTTCCATAGCTGAGACGGTGCAGGAAAACCGTTGGCATCCAAAACAGCTTTCGGTCGGCTCGGAACGAACAGCTACACGTCCTGTATGGTTTTCAAGGGAACCTTATACTGTTCTCCCTCAAAACGGTGGCAGGTTCTGGTAACGATGATGGGGCTGGATGGCGATCTCGCTCCCTTCTCTCGAAAGTAGCCCACAGAAGCGCAATAATATTGAGATTAGGTAACTGTGATGGCCAGAAGAGATGCGACAGTTCATCCTCGTGCTCACAAGACCACTCCTGGACAACGCGGGCTGTGTAAACATGGGCCCTATCGTCTTGGAGTACTGCATCACCACTGGAGAACAAACATTGTACCATGGGATGGGCCTGATTACTCGAAATCGTCACACAATTCTTGGAAGTAATGTGACATTACAGAGTAAACATGGGGTCCATGCAGTACCACGATATGGCTGCCCAAATCATCAGGGAAACTCCGCCATGTTGCACTCTTGGCAGGAAGCAGTCAGCATTGTAGGCCTGGGACGGTGTACCCCAGATGTAAACTCGGCCAAATGTTGGAAACAGTGCGAAACAACTTCCCTCCACTGCTCCACAGTCCAGGTTTTATGGTCTTGGTACCATATTTGTTTCCCTGTTACAGGCATTTACATCACTGCTGCGTGATTTCGGAATTCCAGTTCGCCCTGTAAATCCCAGCTTACGGAGCTCCATACGTGCTGTTTTGGCGCTGACGATGTTCGTAAGTGCGAAATTCAGATTTGCAGTAACAAGCGACTATTGCAGCTGTCGTCCTCTTACTTTTCGTCACAATACTCTTGAATGACGGTCTGTCACGATCAGGCAACACACATTATCGTCCGCGTTGTGAGTTGGCGGGTGAAATTTTTTCGCTTTCCGTGAATGCTGTAAAATCTTCGTTACGGTGCCTCTTGAAAAACCAAACATTTCCGCTACCTAGGTTACGGAAGCAATCATCAAACAGCACCAGCAATTTCCACTCGTCCGACTTCACTTATCTCCGGCATAATGCAGTCACAATTACACAGAACACTGTTCCAAACACGACTGACATTTGCAACGTGTTGAGGACATGGCACAGGTGATGTTCGAAGTACAACCTGCAGGCTTGGGTAGCATCTGCATTTATGTTCAAGCATGCATTTCTCGCGGTGTTTCCGTATTTTTGTCCAACCCCTGTATGTCTTCTGCAGAATGAACAGAGGCCAGAGGCGTTGTCGTGGAACAAAAAGAGCCTCTTGGACAACAACCCACGACGCTGCGTCTCGACAGCCAACCGTAACGTCAGGAGATATCCGTAGTATGCTCCCGTGACGGTTGTCCCCTATGAATATAATGTAATAACATCACCCCATGGCAGTCCCAAAAACACTCAGCGTCACATTTGCCCGATGGTGGTCGGGTCTTGATCTTTTTCAGTGGTGATGAACCTAAAAATTCCCATTGCTTTGCTCCTTTGTCTCACGGTTATAAGTGATGCACCCAACACCCGTCAACGTTGATTATGCGTCTAAAGAAGTCACCTGGATCGACCTAACAAAGCTGCAACGTTTCCGCTGCTGGTCTCGGTTCACCGGCCTTTTTGAATGGATGTGAACTGTTCCGAAAGCTGGTGGGTGGTGATCTTCTTCATATCCAAATTGTGATGCAATATTTCGATAACTAATCCACGAGTGGTTTTCACACGTTCTACTATCACCTCGATTGTGATACGCCGGACTTCTAGCACCACGGCCTCCATCTCTCTTGCGGATTTTAGTTATTCATACAGAGACAATCTGCCACCAAACCGCTGTGTCATAAGACGGTGCAACTTTGCTGTACGCTTTCATCAACTCAGCCTGGACTCCTGCAGCGTTTTTCCCCTTCAAATTCTGAAAACGAATTCCCATGTCATACTCCATCAACACTCTGCGCCCTTCTGTTTTGGATCCTGTAGCAGTGTGCCACGGTGAGAGGGGGGTTGCAGTGTATACCAGATCTGCAGACATGTACCTGTAAACTCTCAAAATACACTCTAAGACAAAAGGGAAAAAAAAAAAACGACGCACCACGAAAGAATTACCCTAATGCGACAGAAATATGTAGACATGATGCACGTCTACAGACAAACAAATGATTATAATTTTTAAAAAGATTAAATCATTTACGCAAGAGAAAGACAAACGAAGTTGTACTGCTATGAAATGCAATGGCACCCCAGAGCGTCACGCCTGGTTTTCAGGCAGTATGGCGGGCGACAGTTAAGGTGGTATCCCACCGCTGTCCGAGGCGCGTCCAGAAACGTCTTCGCTGGTCACCGAGGCGCGATTCGACGCTGGACTCATCACTGAAGACAATTGTACTCCATTCAGCGAGATTCCAGACTAAAGACGTGTCTGGAGCCGCTCTGGACAACGGTGGGATACCATCATCATTGTCGCTCGTAATACGGCCCGACAACCAAGAGTGATGCTCATTCCATAGCAGGACCCCTTTGGTTGCGATCTGCGGCACCCCTACAGCACAACGGTACGTCGACGACATTCTACGCTGTTAATGGTACTCCATCCCAGGCTTACACTTCAGCAAGATAATGACCGCCCGCACACGGCGAGAGTTTCTACTGCTTGTCTTCATGGTTGCCAACTCCTATCTTGGCCTGCAAGGTCGCCGAACTGAGAACGTTTGGACCATTATGGGCAGAGCCCTCCGACCAGCTCGGGATTTTGACGATCTAACGTGACAATTGGACAGAATTTGGCACAATATCCCTCAGGAAGACATCCAACAACCCAATTACTGCTAAGCCGAGTAACTGCTTGCCTAAGGGTCAGAGGTGGACCATCGGTTATTGACTTGCTCAGTTTGTGAAGCTCTTGCTTTAGAGTAAATGATCCAATTTTTCTGAAACTGCAATCATTAGTTTGACTATACTTGTACATCACATCTACCGATTTCAGTCCCTTTCGAGTAATTCCGTCTTTGTGCGTTATTTTTTTGTCTCAGAGTGCATTAACTACGTATGTTTATTTGTTTGTGATGATAATTACAGCTTTACGGCCACCCTTCGTATCTAACAGTATGCATAGGGAAAGACGTTAAGTTCAACGACTATACAAAACAAGTTACAAGCAACGAGGATGCCAGACTGAGGTTCATCGGAAGAATCCTAAAATGTAATTCATGCATGAATTAAGTATCTAAAGAAACCTTTGTGCTGACAGACAAAATGCAAATTAGAGCAGGACATTACAACGAGGCTTCGTCTAGTAAGCGTGAGGACGTCACCGAGTTTCTTACCAAACTCCAGGGGCAGAAGCTGTAAGGAACTTACGGTAACTTTGACTTTCATTACACACGTATCTAATTTCGTCACAAAATTAAATTGCAGTGTCACTATTCCATCACGCTTTTGAAGTCTGTAGGGCCATAATTTAGCATTATTAAAAAAATTCTTGCGTAACAATGATATTTTATTGTCTTCATTGGGAATCTCCATACTGATACAATTTAATTACCTTAAGGTGTAGGTATTGGGGTAGTACAAAGTATACATCTTTGAGTGCTTCTGTGTGTCATGTGAAGTCATTGTGAGTGAAACTAGCTGTAAGAAAAGTAGGTGCCAGGATGAGAATCATTGATTGAATTCTAAGAAAATTACAGTCATGTAATGAAGTAGCTTACAAAAGAAGCACTCATTATATTGTTGAGTACTGGTCGTCAGGCTGCTGTGCTTAGGAGACAGAATTCATAGATGAAATGGACACGATCTAGAAAAGAGCGATGCCTTTAGTCACTGATTCATATAGTAAACCGAATGGCGATGCTGACGTCTTTTAAACTTCGGTGACAAACAACACAAGAGAGTCGTGCAACACGGGGATATTTTATGTAGGAACTGCGACACTGAGTGTTCTAAAATGACTTCCTTTCAAACATATGTAGCAAAAGGACAACGACGGGGAGAAGGACAAATATTATAATTAATACGGGGCTTACTAAATGTTGTTATTCCCAGCCACCATTCGCGAATGAAACAGGAAAGACGGGAAATGATTTTGTTACCAGAGGTACACCGTAAGGTGACTTGCTCAGAACAAAAGTATTTGCTTAACCGTCCTGCTGTCACGAGAGACGTATTATCGTCTGGTGCTGTGCGCGGAATGCTTCGTGAAGCAGAATAAGTGCTCCTCATCACTGTCCACCGGACTGCAGACGAGTGTAGGCCAGGTAGGTAAGAGTGACAGGCAAGGTGCCTGGCTTGACGAGCAGCCTGGACTCATTATTGCTCCTCACACGTCGGTGGATTTTATACTTTTGGACGAGAAAGTATGCATGGATGGATTCACGTAACCCAGAGCGACAGCACGTGGTACTGTGACTGTCTACATCCTTACAGATGACGGTGTTGGTCCCATGGGTGTCCTAACACAGGTGCAGTAGGTGATGAATCACCCTACAATATAAAAGACTTAAACAATATATCTTACCTTCAACACAGGCAACTCAGCGCATGGAGTGACCATCTAATCGGTATCCCATGGTCATATATGAGTCTCTTAGGAGGCGTGTTTCGTTTCGCAGTCCTCAACGAACACTCTCTTCGCTGACTGCAGTTGTATAAAAAGAGCGACAATCACTTCCTTCGGAGCTTTTAACAGCTTGACATACAACAATATGTGCTATATTTTGAGACTATCTACTTACCTACTGACGTTGCTTGTACTGTGTCAATCTGCACACATCCATTACGTAACTTGTAACATATGCTTCTGCTGGAACAGTGTTTCTCAAGTTCTATTTATGCCATGTTTATGTTCTATACGTTGGTTAATTTTAACCAAATCCCAGCAACTTTTTTGAGTACGAGTCTGTTTGTCAAATTACCTTGTTTTATATCGACCATCGCTGAGTTTCAGCTCTTCATAAGCGTAAATAAGATAATCACATTCAGTAACGCAAAAAATTCTCTTTTCGGTCACAGAATTAACTACATCTCTTGAATCATTCGTATAGGTCACTTACCTAGATATTGCCTTCAGAACCGACTGAGATATCACAGTTATGGTTTTTTAGAAATGTGACAGACTCCAGCCACAGGGCGTCAAATACACTCCTGGAAATGGAAAAAAGAACACATTGACACCGGTGTGTCAGACCCACCATACTTGCTCCGGACACTGCGAGAGGGCTGTACAAGCAATGATCACACGCACGGCACAGCGGACACATCAGGAACCGCGGTGTTGGCCGTCGAATGGCGCTAGCTGCGCAGCATTTGTGCACCGCCGCCGTCAGTGTCAGCCAGTTTGCCGTGGCATACGGAGCTCCATCGCAGTCTTTAACACTGGTAGCATGCCGCGACAGCGTGGACGTGAACCGTGTGTGCAGTTGACGGACTTTGAGCGAGGGCGTATAGTGGGCATGCGGGAGGCCGGGTGGACGTACCGCCGAATTGCTCAACACGTGGGGCGTGAGGTCTCCACAGTACATCGATGTTGTCGCCAGTGGTCGGCGGAAGGTGCACGGGCCCGTCGACCTGGGACCGGACCGCAGCGACGCACGGATGCACGCCAAGACCGTAGGATCCTACGCAGTGCCGTAGGGGACCGCACCGCCACTTCTCAGCAAATTAGGGACACTGTTGCTCCTGGTGTATCGGCGAGGACCATTCGCAACCGTCTCCATGAAGCTGGGCTACGGTCCCGCACACCGTTAGGCCGTCTTCCGCTCACGCCCCAACATCGTGCAGCCCGCCTCCAGTGGTGTCGCGACAGGCGTGAATGGAGGGACGAATGGAGACGTGTCGTCTTCAGCGATGAGAGTCGCTTCTGCCTTGGTGCCAGTGATGGTCGTATGCGTGTTTGGCGCCGTGCAGGTGGACGCCACAATCAGGACTGCATACGACCGAGGCACACAGGGCCAACACCCGGCATCATGGTGTGGGGAGCGATCTCCTACACTGGCCGTACACCACTGGTGATCGTCGAGGGGACACTGAATAGTGCACGGTACATCCAAACCGTCATTGAACCCATTGTTCTACCATTCCTAGACCGGCAAGGGAACTTGCTGTTCCAACAGGACAATGCACGTCCGCATGTATCCCGTGCCACCCAACGTGCTCTAGAAGGTGTAAGTCAACTACCCTGGCCAGCAAGATCTCCGGATCTGTCCCCCATTGAGCATGTTTGGGACTGGATGAAGCGTCGTCTCACGCGGTCTGCACGTCCAGCACGAACGCTGGTCCAACTGAGGCGCCAGGTGGAAATGGCATGGCAAGCCGTTCCACAGGACTACATCCAGCATCTCTACGATCGTCTCCATGGGAGAATAGCATCCTGCATTGCTGCGAAAGGTGGATATACACTGTACTAATGCCGACATTGTGCATGCTCTGTTGCCTGTGTCTATGTGCCTGTGGTTCTGTCAGTGTGATCATGTGATGTATCTGACCCCAGGAATGTGTCAATAAAGTTTCCCCTTCCTGGGACAATGAATTCGCGGTGTTCTTATTTCAATTTCCAGGAGTGTATAAAGTACCTATCTCCCATACTGCCTGATCATACAGATCATCCACTCACCTTTCTCCCGCATATTTCACAATCAATCGGTGTCACCGATGTTAGATACGCAACAAGAAATTGCGGTGGCTGCCCTCGCATACACAAAAGTTTTTTTCTGTTACTCCTTGAGAGTGTATAGCATCTCAAGCCTGTGCCGAGGAACTAACCCTTATAAGGTGACAAAAAGAGTGAATACGGCGTTGTAGAGGTAAATTATGAGGACTGTTGTTGGTCTGTCCCGGCTAAAAATGTTTTGCGAAAAAACTGCTACTGCGAAACTCTTTATGCTGAGAGATAGGTGAAACCTTTGATGTGCTCTTTATGACCAAGATGCTATCAATTTAAATATTATTAAACAATTTTTTTCCTCTCTTACTCGCGAAATTGTCTAGTAAACCCAAACCTTTCTTGCTTCCGAAATTGTATCAGCCATTCACTGACATACTGTATACCACAATGTTTCACAATAATGTGACTCTTCACAAGATAAGTTGTTTCATTTGACATCGACCATCTGAAAAGTAAAAACTCAAACTTTCGCTTAAGGGAAGTTTCTCTCGATCTTAATTTCAATTTTAGTGCTAACAAAACGGAACTGAAAGTCAATGTTTGATATTTGTTGACGATGTCATGCCGCATTGGTATCCATGACAAAGTTATTGATCGAAAGGTCCCCTCCCATTTAACAAGAAATCGTCTATCATATTTTTAATCACTGCTGAAGAATGTCCCAGGATGGGAAACACTTACTGGATGATGTTTCTTTTTACATCCAAAGATAACTTTCTGAGAAGACTCACAAGTACTCGAATATCTTACTTTCGCACTGGAGAATTCCCCGAAATTTCTGGTTACTCTGGTACACGTCACTAGAAATTCTTAAACTGACCAATTTTTATGGTTGTGAAAGATTAAGAATGTCTTTTAAAGACGTTTTATTTAGTAAATGATTTGCTTTTACGGGGTATCCCAGGAGGGATGATCATTATACAGGGATCATTCATATCAGAAGTTCAATAAACATCGCACTAAAATGCTTACCTCAAGAGTTATGACAACTTGTTCAATGAAAGGGTTGGGCTTCACAGTAGCGAAGATGAACAAATGCTCATGTCTCTTAAGGTACGAGTCTTAGAAACCATGTTTTCTAGACCGTTTCGCTTTCAATGGTCTTTCCTGTCACATCCCTGAATACTGACGATTTCTTCTGGAATACCCCATATACTGTTGTGGATTGGCAAGAGAGCCAACCCACTATGAGAGAAAGCCGAAAGGCACGCGTTTTAGCTCACGCAGGCTGGCGTGAGGTCTGGAACAGGACAAGGAAGTTAGACTTTAGCAAAAAAGGACGTAGCTGTTGGAATACTTAACTTTAATCCGTAAATGGTGAACATCGCTCTTGACGGTACATGTTTTACAGCATCAATAGTAACTGGTAATGGCGCTTTGCTAGGTCGTAGCAAATGACGTAGCTGAAGGCTATGCTAACTATCGTCTCGGCAAATGAGAGCGTAATTTGTCAGTGAACCATCGCTAGCAAAGTCGGCTGTGCAACTGGGGCGAGTGCTAGGAAGTCTCTCTAGACCTGCCGTGTGGCGGCGCTCGGTCTGCAATCACTGATAGTGGCGACACGCGGGTCCGACGTATACTAACGGACCGCGGCCGATTTAAAGGCTACCACCTAGCAAGTGTGGTGTCTAGCGGTGACACCACATATACTACCAGCTTGTCAAAAATACTGAACAGTTTATCAAATGAAAAATCTTTTGTCAGGCATAATGCTGAATGGAATTTCGCAAAGATTTAGATAAACCTGTAAATTCTTTACTGTCTCCATTGAATAAAAAAATGTGCATGCATTTCCTTACAGCAACTTACACCAATCGTATTATATTTCAGTTGATGGTAAACATTATCTCTAGCACTGAAAAAAATCAGCGAAGACAATAATTCAGACTTTCTTTAAGATAATAGTAAGATGATGTTGCTGCAAATTGCTGCTGAGCGACTGCTGAAACTAGTGGTTACGGCCGAACCTGGCGTCCCCTTCTCTGCGGATGATGCTCGTCTGCAGCTGTTATTTAACGTGCTATGTTTGATCTAATTAATCCCAGTTTTGCATGATCTTTAATAGGATAGGACTCTACGATGGTAATTATTTTATGAAGACCTCCACGAACCCGATACCGTGGTAGTAATTACACTGCCGTACCGTTGCCGTGTTTGCTTTTCCCTGTATGGAAAGTAATTGGCGCTTGATGGAGAGGAGCTCTAACGGAAAAAGGCCGAAATAACGAAGCAGCTCCCATATACGGATAGCCAGAGATAATATCTGAGAAGAGGGGAAAATAGACTCGGAAGGCCGGCTTCGTATTTAAGCAGACGAAGGACTGAAAACAAACCATCAAGAGTCCTACGCCTCCCTACACAGCAATCGAATCATCTTATTAGCGAGAACACACGGAAGTGTCTGGCGGCATTTAATTTCCTCGCCGCTGCAAGAAGTGCCTCAAGTCCGGGGACGAGTGGAATGTTCCGAGATTTGTCATGTAGCAGGAGAAACTTCCTTTGGCTCAGCTGATTCATAAATTACAGTGCTCGAATCACTTGCCTGTCAAGTTACTGCTGCACTCAAAATACGTTCCATATCGGAAGTCCTAACGTAAATTAAGGAGACGACACCCCCATTTGGAGCGTAAATAACGCTAATCATTACCAATAACGAGGGAAGGCGAGCGCCTCGCTCTGTGTTCTTTCCGGTCGCTCATTAAGGGTGTGGCTTCACAGGGAACGCCGCACTGCCCAACTGCACAAACGTCACAAGGGCTACAGCTGCTTACTGCTGACAGATTTCAGGTGTTACACAGGTGGTGAAATGTCAAGAGAAAATAGCTAGCAATTCTTTACCTCCACCAGCCACTATCACTGACATTACCGCCCGATTTAACTTTAGAATGAGAGAGAATTTCCTTTCGTTTTTAAAATGATAAAGATAAACAATATTTAGACTGTTTGCTTGCTTACGTCTAACAACCTTTTTTAAAAGAACAATGAAGTACTTCCCACTGCATCAGGAGTGCTACCTACAAACCCTCCTCAGAAAGTAAATTACCCACAATGAGAGTAAACACATGCTACAAAACTTCCTTGCTCTCCACCACTCCTCTCACTACCGACACTTGCTTAACCAACACCCTGAACTGCCATTTAAAATCAAAGTTAAAATTTCTGCACTATGCTTAATGTCTTGAAACAATTTGACTACTGGACTCCTTATATCCGAGCTGGCAGAAATTGGAAGACTTCAGGTTACCAATACTTTGGGCCTTACCGTTGCCACTAATAATAATAACAATAACAGTAGTATGTAGGCTCTACAGCAATGTCGTTACATAGTTATTTTTGTGTTGTGCCATTGATTAGTTCATTTATCTGTTGCGAAGAGGATAATGAAGCAATTTCTGATACCCTGTGCGATTCGTGGTGTACTAAGATACCACACAAGAAGAGTCTACGATAGCTGGGACCAGAAGTACCATGAACGTCGAGTGAGATAGAAACAGTGACCGATAGACAGATAGTGATTAGAAACAGAACAATGAATAGAATTATCGTGTACTGACAGAGTCCGCATGTCTAGAGATTTACTGTTAGTTTGGAACTGTTCTTTAGATGGTATATCGAGACAGAAGATTAGTTTTCTTCTAGCTTTAGTTCAGGAAACATTATTTTGTTTGTGTTCAGAGAACGTTAGTCAGTGCAGGACAAGTAGGCTAAACCTGCGTTCTACAATTACTGTAATCATAGTTACCAAACTTGAGTAATATATTTTACTATTCACTGCTCCGTGTTAATTTCATTGTGTGTGTGTGTCGCCGTAGAACCCACGCATCCGTCCTATCAAGACATCTTCATCAGTCTTTTCAAGCGGCAACGAGATTTTTATCAGAGTCTACAACAGGATATATCTAAAAACTGGAGACGTTATTATCGTGAGATATGTAAGCATACACTAGGGTGACAAAAATCATGGGATACCTCCTAATATGATGTCGGACGTCAGTTTGCCCGGTGTAGTGCAGCAGCTCGAGGTGGCAAGGTCTCCACAAGTCATTCGAAGTCCCCTGCGGCAATATTGACCCATGCTGCCCTTATAGCCGTCCATAATTGTGAAAGTGTTGCAGGTGCAGGATTTTGACGACTTCTCGATTCTGTTCCATAAACGTTCGATCGAATTCATATCGGATGATCTGGGTGGCCTAACCGTTCACTTGAAATGTCCAGAATGTTATTCGAACTACTCGCGAACAATTGTGGCCTGGTGACATTGCTCATCCATAAAAAATCCGTCGTTGTTTGGGAACAAGTCCATGAATGGCTGCAAATAGTCTCGAAGTAGCCGAAAGTAACCATTTTTAGTCAATGATCGATTCAGTTGGGCAAGAGGATCCAGTCCATTCCATGTGAACACAGCCCACACTATTATGGAGCCACCACCAGCTAGCACAGTAGCTTGTTGACAACTTGGTTCCATGGCTTCGTGGGGTCTCCACCACACTCGAATCCTACTATCAGTTCTGACCAAGTGAAACAGGGAGTCATCTCACCAAGCCACGGTTTTCCAATCGTCTAGGGCTCAACCGATATGGTCACTAGCCCACGAGGGCGCTGCAGGCGATAACGAAAGTACTCGCGTCGGTTGTCTGCTACCATAGCCCATTAAATCCAAATGTCGCCGCATTGTTCTAACGAATACGTTCGTCGGACGTTCCACATTGATTTTGGCGATTATTTCACGCAGTGTCGTTTCTCTGTTAACACTGACAATTCTACGCAAATGCCGTTGCTCTCGGTCGTTAAGTGAAGACCGTAGGCCACTGCGTTGTCCGTAGTGAGAGGTATTGGCTGGAATTTGGTATTCTCGGCACACTCTTGACACTGTGAATCTGAGACTGCTGAATTCCAAAGTGGAATATCCCATGTGTCTAGCTCTAACCACCATTCTGGGTTCAGAGTCTGTTAATTCCCTCCTGTCGCCATAATCTTGCCGGACACTTTTTCACATGCATCATCTGAGTACAAAGGACATATCCGCCCAAGCACTGCCCTTTTATACGTTGTGTACGTGATACTACGGTCATCTGTATATCTGCATATCGCTATCCCATGATATTTTGTTACCTCAGCTTATATGACACAAGTGGCTCAGTTTTACTGTCATAGATGCACGGTACAAAGTACATAGCATTAATTAGCAAATGGCTCTGAGCACTATGGGACTTAACATCTTAGGTCATCAGACCCCTAGAACTTAGAACTACTTAAACCTAACTAACCTAAGAATATCACACACATCCATGCCCGAGGCAGGATTCGAACCTGCGACCGTAGCGGTCACGCGGTTCCGGACTGCAGCGCCTAGAATCGCACGGCCACCACTGCCGGCTACATTAATTAGCGGAAGGTCTATGATGTTGATGATACAGTAATTTCTCAAGCTGTACTCCCTACCACACTAAGTCGCGCATTAATGCTAGTATTTGAAAAAAAAAAATAATTATTGGCAACTTACATGATCAGTATTGAAATCTTACGAAATACTAATGATATTTTAAGAATGATTTAGTTTACTGATCAAAACATAATCAACCTGTTTTGTTTTTACTCCTATGAAAATTTAATTTAACTATTAGGTGGCAATTACCTCAGGTTGAGAACCATTGATTCTAACACCAAACACTAGTGCATTTCATGGTGAACCTCTTGTTAAAGCGACTTTCGGCAACGCAACCAAGTGCGATACTTTGCTGATAGACGGACTAATTAAAGTAATTTACTTGAGTATAGGATTTGCAACCAGTAGAAACTATTAATGTAAATTCGCCCTTCACGGTGTTTAGCGTAACAAACGCGTAACTGCTCAAATCGTCTGGTCATTCTGCGCTCCGCAAAGTTCTCACCACATTTATTTGTTGCCTAAAGTTGGCTTAATAAAGAGTATACTTCAAATTTCACGCCTAATTCGCTATTACTTCTCATTCAGTATCCTAAATGTGTGAGTTTAAGAGAATTCCTTCACCTATTTCCTCGTAGTAGAACGTTTTTGATGTATGTGAAATCTTATGGCACTTAACTGCTAAGGTCATCAGTCCCTAAGCTTACACACCGCTTAACCTAAATTATCCTAAGGACAAATACACACACCCATGCCCGAGTGAGGACTCGAACCTCCGCCGGGACCTGCCGCACAGTCCATGACTGCAGCGCCTGAGACCGCTCGGCTAATCCCGCGCGGCTGTAACGTTTTAACTTTCCTTTACGGCTTATTTATTGAACAGTCTATTGTTATAGTACCGTTCAACACGAATGCTAATTGTTTTGGGATTTGTTCGGGAACAAGCTTAACATTATTTTTCTAGGAGTCTCTTACTTGTGTGAGCTCGAGTTATATCGAATCAATATTTAAAAAACATTGTATCATGTTAAACCTCTATAACAGAGAGCAATAGATTCGTTCTCCTCGTAATCCGACCGTTATGTATCAGTTAAGGTATAGGAACGTATGTTTGACGATTAGACTGTGTATTATACATGGCGTCCCTCGTAAGGGTCTACAGGCGCATATTATGTAGAGTTTCGACGGATATCTGCAATTTCTTTTTTGCAGTATGAAGCTGGAGTCAACAAAAAAAAAAGAGAGAAAGAAAAAGAAAAAACAAAAAAATCTACTGCTCATCACGTCTTCCATGCGTCGTCTAGTGACGACGGGAAGCGTTGGTTTATTTCCTGTTACAAACAAAATGATTTTTAAAGTAGAATTTTACGTGCCCATTCAATAGAGTGACCAACGGCTTTGCCGCAGTGGAAACCCCGGTTGCTGTCAGATAACCGAAGTTAATCGCTGCCGGGTTGGGCTAATACTTGGGTGGGTGACAATCCAGTCTGCCGAGCGTTGTTTACAAGCGGGGTGCACTCAGAACTTGTTAGGCAAACTGAGGAGCTACTTGACTAAGTAGCGGCGTCGGCCTCGTAAACTGATATACGGCCTGGAGAGCGGTATGTAGACCACATGCCCTCCTTATCCACATCCAGGGACGCCTGTGGGCTGAGGATGATACGGCGGCCGGCCGCCACCTTTGGGCCTTCATTGCATGTTCGGGTGGAGTTTAGTTTTTATTCAATAGAGCGATTCCAAATAAACATGGTGCGTTGTTCGTTTTAACGATATGTATTAACAGTTACAGTAAAACACGAATAATAATCAATACTCCAGCAGCGGCATCACCATCCCGGCAAGTGCAAATCTGAGCTAAGATTGTAGGACATACAAATAAGAACAAATATGAATGAAATTATCTAGGAACTTCACATAGTGATGATGTTGATGCAGCTTACATACTTTATACTTAGGCTCTGATGGAAAAGCTTTGTAACTGCTTGCCATATATTTGCAACGAATCCGTGCATATACTCACGGCACCCGAGACGCTCATACTCCGCATCATGAATGGCCGAGCCTGCACGCATCAAGTTTCTGAATGTAGGATCCTTTAAAGTGTGTGTTCTGAGTGTTATTCTCGTTGTTGTATATTTTCACAGTTCATGGATACACGTCTGACTGATTACCATGGAAGTCAATTGGGAAAAGCCATTATCTACATCTACATCAATACTCCGCAAGCCACCTGACGGTGTGTGGCGGAGGGTACCCTGAGTATCTCTATCGGTTCTCCCTTCTATTCCAGTCTCGTATTGTTCGTGGAAAGAAGGATTGTCGGTATACTTCTGTGTGGGCTCTAATCTCTCTGATTTTATCCTCATGGTCTCTTCGCGAGATATACGTAGGAGGGAGCAATATACTGCTTGACTTCTCGGTGAAGGTATGTTCTCGAAACTTTAACAAAAGCCCGTACCGAGCTACTGAGCGTCTCTCCTGCAGAGTCTTCCACTGGAGATTATCTATCATCTCCGTAACGCTTTCGCGATTACTAAATGATACTGTAACGAAGCGCGCTGCTCTCCGTTGGATCTTCTCTATCTCTTCTATCAACTCTATCTGGTACGGATCCCACACTGCTGAGCAGTATTCAAGCAGTGGGCGAACAAGCGTACTGTAACCTACTTCCTTTGTTTTCGGATTACATTTCCTTAGGATTCTTCCAATGAATCTCAGTCTAGCATCTGCTTTACCGACGATTAACTTTATATGATCATTCCATTTTAAGTCACTCCTAATGCGTACTCCCAGATAATGTATGGAATTAACTGCTTCCAGTTGCTGACCTGCTATTTTGTAGCTAAATGATAATGGATCTTTCTATGTATTCGCAGCACCTTACACTTGTCTACATTGAGATTCAATTGCCATTCCCTGCACCATGCGTCAATTCGCTGCAGATCCTCCTGCATTTCACTGCAATTTTCCAGTGTTACAACCTCTCGATATACTATAGCAATCTCTGCAAAAAGCCTCAGTGAACTTCCGATGTCATCCACAAGGTCATTTATGTATATTGTGAATAGCAACGGTCCTATGACACTCCCCTGCGCCACACCTGAAATCACTCTTACTTCGGAAGACTTCTCTCCATTGAGAATGACATGCTGCGTTCTGTTATGAATCTCAGCCTACAGGTATTGAATGCACCTCGCAGTCTGCCAATCTACGAAGGGAGGGGCTAGGTCAACATCAAATACAGACATCATTCTCGCAAATATAGCAGCTGCGTGCGCTGTGAAAGGCTGGAAGGCTGAGACAGGAATGACATCGTGTGATCACAATATCAAAAACTGTACCATCAATGGAAGGTAAATTCTACACACACAGAAAACGTGCGTGTAAGGTCCAAATATCACACCAGGAAGGCTAATTGGGAGAGACTGTGAAGGGTCTTTTGTTGTCCAGAAAGTCTATTGCTGCATGTTGACGTAGACGTTAAAGTGTAAGAAATGACCGTCTTATAAGTAACGCAATGGAGGTGTCGATACCTATCACAGGAGGTCCTTCTGGAGGGATACTATGAGTACTATGCATCTGGACTGAGGCACTTCAGAAGTTAAGACGTGAAACACGAAGGTCAAGGAAGCTGTAACATAGCAGTATGACCCAAGAAGAAAGAATCCGAAAGCTGCATTGATACAGGAATGCCAAAGGACGTTTTAAGGAAGTGTTACGGAAAGCAAATATGTAACGATTAAAACAATTCGTTGGGACCGACTTAGAATCGATCCGTAGTGAATACCATACTAAATAGTTTGAAAGAAAATCGCGATCATCCACAGCCTTTGTCACGTTCTAAACAAACAATGAGACGCTAACAGAAAGTTGGGAACAGTTAGCTCCACTGCTAATGGAAACGCTGTTGCCTGAAGACGAAGAAGAGGGCTAGACAATGTAAAACCCAGAGTAAGCAACATTAGCCTAAAAAACCTCATCATACACAATAAAAAAGCAGCTGATTTAGCTGACCTAAATAACGCTGAACAGACTGTCTAAGCACACAACATAAATAAAATTTTTCAGAAAAGCATAAGTAACAATAATGAAACTTCCAAAGCAGTTTATCAAGACAAAAAGCTAGTAAAGAGCATAAACATGAAACTCAATGATAACAATGCCATGATTCTGAAAGCTGACAAAAGCTATTCTGCAGTAATTATGAACAAAGGTGAATACATCACCAAAACATTGACTTTCTTTTCTGAAAATAACATAACAGAGCTCAAAGAAGATCGAACGACAAAATTCCAAAACAAAGTCAGGAAAATGGTTAATAAATGCAATTTCGTCTTCACAGAAAAACAAGCAAAAACATGCATTTTAATAAACCCCACAACCCCAAGACTAAGAGCTCAACCTAAGACCCATAAACCCCATGTTCTATTGAGGCCCACTGTTAATTCTAAATATACACCAGCCTCCAAAGTCTGCCAATTACTAAACGAAATTCTGAAACAGTACTATACGTTTGATAAAGCAGACTAAGTTAAGAACACAAGTGAATTAGCAACTAAAATTAAAGATATAAATATTCCAGCAGGTGCCAGGTTTGCCTCTTTTGACGAAACTAACCTATTTACAAATGTACCAACTGAAGAAACAATATAAATAATCTTTGAAAACTTAATAAAAATTAAAAAAACTGTAAATTGCAGAAATATCAGAAGTCAAGGACATGTTACAGCTAATTCCAATTACTTTACATTACAGCTAATTACAGTTACTTTACATTCAATGGGAAAGTTTACCAACAGAATGAGGATCTTGCCATGGGCAGTAGCATATCAAGCTTTCTGGCAGAGATATTTCTCAATCATGTGGGAAGTAAGTTCTTTAATAAAACAGTAAACACAAAAGTAAAATAATGTTACTGGAGATACGTTGATAACACCTTGCTGATATTTGATGGAACAGAAGATGAGATCGAAGAACTATCAGCCGAATTCAGTTCTTTCCACAAAAACATAAAATTCACTATAGAACATGAGGACAACAAAAGCATAAATTTCCTTGATCTTAAAATCACCGACCACCAACAAAAACGTAAGTTTGGCATACAAAGAAAACGCACATACACAGACATAACATTGGACAACTCATCATGCCATCATACCACATAGAAACATGTTGCATTTAGGTCCATGCTACACAGAGTACACTCTCTTGATTTAGAAGATAGCACCCTCAAGAATGGGATAGATACAATAAAGAGCATTGCCATAAGCAGTGGCTACACAGCCAAAACAATTCACAATTTGAACAGACAAATACACAAAAGTAAGACAACGAATGGCCACACTATGAAAGAAGAGCAAATATTCGCCAGTATCTCATACTTGGGTCCCATTTCACAAAAAAACGCTAACCTTTTCAGAAAAACAAATGTAACAGTTGCATTCTTAACTAATAATATGTTAGGAAGCCTACTCGTCCATAAAATAAAATCAAACACTGAAACATACAACAGCGGAGTATACAAAGTATCATGCCCCATTTGTCCTGCATACTACGAAGGGAAAACAGGCAGAAACTTACAAACCCGTTTTCAAGATCACATAAATGCTTTCAGGCTCAACCACTTCGAAAAATCAGTCATTGCACAGCATATGTTGGAAACGAAACTTGTCATCAACAGTCTAGAAAACAATTCGGTAGTACTACATAATGAAGCCAATGGCAAGACAACTGGAGATATACCTCCAAAAAATAAAAAAACCAGAATCTATGTTAAATGAACAAACAGATTTCGCAAGCCATAGTTATTTCAGTAATTTTAAAGACCTATTCTAAAGATATTTCCTGCATATGTCAATTGTTTAATAGTTATATCTTTAGCACTACGAATAAATTCATCTTTGACAACACCATGTACAAAAACATCTATGAAGTCTTTACAAACATGTGTGTGAAAATGTGCCTGTTGAATGAAGTGACATGTACAAAAACGATAGAAAAAAATGGCACTAACACATTAAAAACGTTGTTCTTCGATTATGTGGTAAGTTCACACTGTTCATCTTTTCCACTATTTCGCACATAGTTTCCGTGTTTGACTCACGAAATTCATAAACTAACATTAAACCTATTCGTGACAGGAATACGCATTTCACCTCATTCAAGAGGAGAAATAAAGCATGTATTAAGACAAATTACATCTGGTGATGGACCCAAAGAGTCCGAAATGCATAGTGTACTTACTAAAACACGAAAAGTTATGACTGAACGTGTTTTTTAATTCATACCTACAGTGAATTAGTTATTTATTTGAGTGAATTGTTGAAAGACTGTGTCTAGCAAGGAAGGGTCCATGCACCGTGGAAAAATAACGAAGGGGTGATTATTAATAGAAGGTGGAACAAGGATCCATGGTTGCCCAAATCCTAAGGACTGATTTGTCTTTTGAACGTTCTCGCTAAATTGTCTGAAAAACCAAATATGTATGACATTACAGGACATAGACTGCTACACGGGATGGCCCTCGCCAGAAGGGATTCAGAAGGGGCAAGTCAACCAAAGGCTATCTCACTAGCGACATATACTCAATCTGCGTACATTCTAGACATGGCGGTCGATATTCCTGGCGTCGTCGATAACCTATAGTGGTCGTCTTTTTTTGGTCGCCTTTTGAAGTTGGAGTGTCCACAGGCGCTGTACAACTGCCTGAGAGACTATTGCCGAGGGAGACGTGCATCTTCAATACGCACAGGTAAGTATATAACGTAGATAATAACAAAAGGCTGTTAGCATGGATCAGTGCGTGGTCCAGATCTTGGGATGCAGCATTGGAGCCCGTACTATTGAAGTTACATGATAGCTGTAACGTAAATGGATTGGTAGCATTTGCAAATGTGTTATTCGTTGTAAACGGTGATTGCAGAAGAGTTATAGAATTGTATTGCATCGCTCCATGGATTTAAAGGACGATGGAGAAGTGTCAAATCCTCACGAGCACCTCATAAAACAACGCACCTTCTGCTGAAACGTGACCTAGCAATAGAAGCTAAAACAAAATTAAACGACGTACCGATTAGAGACAGAGAAAGCGTATGAAGATATTCAACAGTTGATTCAGTAGGTAAAGGGAGATGAAAATCTAACAGCCCTGTGGAAGGGGTAGAAGAAAGGGTTGCGGGATGACATGGGCTTCGAACTAGGAATGAGAGAAGAGAAAGACTTATAGAGCTCTACAATAAATTTCAGCTAGAAATGGTGAACACTATGTTCAAGAGCCACAAGAGGATGAGGTATGCTAGGAAAAGGCCGGCAGATTCCTGAAGATTTCAGTTACGTTACATCATGGTGGTCGCCGGCCGGAGTGGCCGTGCGGTTCTAGGCGCTATAGTCTGGAACAGAGCGACCGCTACGGTCGCAGGTTCGAATCCTGCCTCTGGCATGGATGTGTGTGATGTCCTTAGATTAGTTAGGTTTAATTAGTTCTCAGTTCTAGGCGACTGATGACCTCAGAAGTTAAGTCGCATAGTGCTCAGAGCCATTTGAACCATTTTGAGCCAACATCATGGTGAGGCAGAGATTCCGAAATCAGATATTGGATTGAAAGGCGTATCAAGAAGCAGAAATAGAGTCAGATCACAATTTAATACTGACGAAGAGTAAGCTGAAGTTTATGAGATTAGCTAGGAAGAATCACTGCGCAAAGAAGTGGGAACCGGAAGCACTAACAAATGAAGAGATACGTGTGAAATTCTCTAAGGTTATGGATACTGTGATACTGAGCAGCTCAGTTGGAAGTTCAGTTGAAGAGGAATGGACATATCTAAAAAGGGCAATCACAGAAGTTGGAAAGAAAAACATAGGTCCAAATAAAGTGATAGCAAACAAACCATGGGTAAAAGAAGAAATACTTCAAACGATCAGTGAAAGAAGGAAATACAAAATCGTTCAGAGAAAATCCGAAAATACAGAAATACAAGTCGCTCAGGAATGAAACAAGGATTAGCCGAGCGGTCTAAGGCGCTGCAGTCGTGACCTGTGTGGCTGGTCCCGGCGGAGGTTCGAGTCCTCCCTCGGGCATGGGTGTGTGTATTTGTCCTTCGGATAATTTAGGTTAAGTAGTGTGTAATATTAGGGACAGATGGCCTTAGCAGTTTAGTCCCATAAGATTTCACACACATTTATACATTTGAATGAAACAAACTAGAAGTGCAGGGGAGCTAAGGCGAAATAGCTGCACGAAAAATGTGAAGAAATCGAGAAAATAATGATGTCGGAGAGATTGACTCAGCATATAGAAAAGTCAAAACAACCTGCGGTGAAATTAAAAGCAAGGGCGGTAACATTAACAGTGCAATGGGAATCCCGCTGTTAGATGCAGAGCAGAGAGCGAATAGGTGGAAAGAGGACATTGAAGGGCTGAATGGCGGGAAAGACTTGTATGATGATGTGAAAGAAGAAGAAACTGGAGCTGCTACAGAAGATATAGGAGATCCAATATTAGAATCAGAAATTAAAGGAACTTTGGAAGACGTAAGATCAAACAAAACAGAAGCGATAGATAACATTCCATCAGAATTTCTAAAATAACTGGGGGAAGACAAAAAAAAAAAACGATTATTCACGTTGGTGAGTAGCATGCATGAGTCTGGGGATATACTATTTTACTTTCGGAAAAACATCATAGACACAATTCCAAAGACTGCAAGAGCTGATAAGTGTGAGAATTATCGCACAGTCAGCTGGTCAACTCATGCATCTAAGTTGTTGCAAGGATAATACACTGAAGAAAAGCAAAGAAAACTGAGAATGTGTTAGGTGACGATCATTTTGGCTGATAGGATCTGTCGACCTGGAAACGGCGTTTGACAGTGTCAAAAGGTCCAAGATGTTCGAAATTCTAAGGAAAATTGGGATAAAATTCAGGGAAAGACAGGTAAAATACAAAATCTACAAGAGCCAAGAAGGAACAATGAAAGTGAACAACCGAGAATAAAGTGCTCGGATTAAAAATGGTGTAAGACAGGGATGTAGTATTTCGCCCCTGCTGTTCAATTTAGCAATGACAAAAATACAAGAAACGTTCAAGAGAGGAATTAAAATTCAAGGTGAGAGGATATCAGTGCCAAGATTGGCTGATGACGTTGGTATTCTCAGTGAAAGTAAACAAAAATTACTTGATTTGCTGAATGGAGTGAACGGTCTAATGAGCACAGAATATGGATTGACAGTAAATCGAAGAAGAGGAAAGTAATGAGAAGTAGCAGAAATGAGAACAGCTAGAAACTTAACATCAGGATAGATGATCACGAAGCAGATGAAGTTAAAGAATTCTGCTTCCTAGCCAGCAAAATAACGCTTGACGGACGGAACAGACAGGGCAGAAGAAGAAGATTAGCAATGGCAAAGAATGTATTACTGGCCACGAGAAGTACTAGTATCAAACACAGATCTTAATTGGAAGAAGAAATTTGTGAGAATGTACACTTAGAGCACAGTATTGTTTGGTAGTGAAACATGGACTGTGAGAAAACTGGAAAAGAAGATGATCGAAGCATTTGAGGTGTCTTGCTGCAGAAGAATGTCGAAGATTAGGTGGACTGATAATGTAAGGAATGAGGAGGTTCTCCGTAGAATCGGCGAGGAAAGGAACATATGGAAAACACTGACAAGAAGGAGGGACAGCATGGTGGGACGTCTGTTATTCATCACGGAATAACGTAGCTGTAGAGAGTAACATTGTAGAGGAAGGTAGCGACTGGAAATTATCCCGCAAATAACTGAGGATGTAATTTCAAAGTGCTACTCTGTGATGACGATGTTGGCCCTGGAAAATTAGAAATAGTGCATTAACAAGATATCTAGGGTCATTCCTGAACAAACGACGTAACTTTGCACAACATATAGAGGATGCAGACAGAACAGGTACAAATGTGATGAACAAATGTAATATTATTAATTTGGTACACTCCAATAATCAGTAAAACAAAATGAAGTGGAGGTATTAATAAAAACCAGTCTAAGCACAATACGTTTTGGAACAGAAGCTATTGCAAACTAACACAAATTTCCACTTCAGACATAGTTAAAACTGTTAAAACATCAAGGAAACTCAATTAATCTGCAAATATCCCATGTTCCATACTTAAGACTTTCTTCTGCTTCACAGTGCAAGATGGTGCACGATCGACGAAATATGACTCTACCGTCCACCAGTTTTACAAATACCCAATATATTCCAAATAGCTTTAATATATTATACAACATTTAAATGTGTAGAACTCGAAATTTTTACAAATGCTAAGCAAAACGCAACCTCATGTTTAGTAATAATGAAAACCGTAGGATATGGAGGAAACTGCATATTGCAGTCTCTTGTGGAATTCCTTCATATGATTCTAAAATCCGTCACTAAACTGAAATATCGGTCAAAAACATCATGCGTTCCTAGTTACACTATCCTCTATGTACAACACCCCTCTCGAATTTTAAAAAGCCTTATACACAAAACTATTGTAGAAATTTAGACACTTGACTTACACTATCCGGAAAAATTGGCAACACTACAAAAATCACAGTTTCATTTGCATAAATAATGTCTATGGGTGACTCAGTGGTGAAGAGCCATACGATCAATGCATCGGTCGATGTTGCAGATCCCTGTCGGTTATAGAATCTCTTCAATCACTTATCGCTTCTTTCATCCATGGAAATTATTTGTTAATATGAAAATTTTCAAGTGCACCGGCTTTCGGAGTCCACGTCCCCCTGTAATTAGCTGGGTAAGTGATTTCAAGAAAGGCAAAGGCATTTACCTCCACCATGCTTAGTAAAGTCCTGCAGTATTTCAATCTAGCTCCGGGTTGCACATAACTTTACATTTTTTTCAGCGTTATCTGTGTGACAGGTCGGTACGTTTTCACTTTGTTGTAATATGTACGCAGCTGATGTCCAGAACACTGTGAAAATAGATGTAATTACCGGCCGACGTCGATCAGTGGATAACATTGCCACGTATTCTGTGGGAGATGTATTCAAACCACTACGCTACAACCCTTATTTAGACTAATAACAGTTCGTCTAGGTCGATCCACAGAAAATTCGATATTCTCCTTTTTGCTACATTATCATCGACCGTGCTTCTGCCCCAATTAGAGACAACGTAGTGTTCCCGCTGTTAAGACCTTGCATGCGATAGTACTCTAAACATTGCCTAAACAGACGCTAAAAGAAGATTGTACAGAGTTTTTCAAAAACCTGATGTGTGACTACTGGTTTGGTGAGAGTCAGTGACAACATTTGCCTGTTACACCAAACATATAATATTAAGGGGACCGGAGAGTAGTGTAGTTTCTGTTCATATCCATATTCGTTTGTCATTTAACAGCTCATTATGTACTTAGAGTGGTGCCAAAGAATTTTAAGGCTAGAGTGACTCGTTTTCTCGTAAAAAATTAAATCTTTTTTTCAGTTTATGGTGAAATGGCCAGCTAAGTACCAGAAGAGGTACATATCCAACATTTCAAGATTTTTGATTGTGCAAGGGTAATAACGCAACAGTTGCTACCAAAAACATTTGGGATGTTTCTACAATTGCATTATACTTTTGTAAATGCCAAAGATGTTTCTCTAAGTTCAAATCTGGTAATTTTGTTCTTTCTGACACGTATCGATCAGTAAGACCTACAGCTTTATACAAAGACATGGGGAGGGTGCAAGTGGAAGCAAATCCGTGTCAGACAATCGAGGAAGTGTGAAAGACTCTTAACCAACCTTGGTCGACTATCCAAGAACATTTGCAGCAAACTGATAGAAAGAAAAAAAGCTAATCCATCCACCACATGCAACTTAAGGCTTCAGGAGCACAATACAGATGCGTTTTTTGGTCTTTTGATCACTGGAGACGACAAGTGCGCCCTGCATCTGTGAATGCAGACCTTTGCTGTGAACAATTGTAGTGAGTAAATCAGTCTTTAATTGAAAACTGGGCAGCCATTGTCAACAGAAAAGACGTCAACCTGCCACACAATAATGCAAGATATAAGTGCACAAGAGAAACCCTGACAAAAAATTAATGAATTGGGGTGGGAGGTATTGCCTCACCCTCCATACGCTGCCCATATAACACCATCTAATTTCCGTTTATTCCGATCGCTACAACATTTTCTACCGGCAAAAAATTTGAAAATGTGAATGATGTCCAAATTGTCATCTCTAGATGTTTTGCTCAAAAATCAATTAATTTTATCGATCCGACCAGAAAATTTTCACACTAGATGGCAAAAGGCTGTTGATAACATAAGTGGATACATCACTGATTAACAATAAAAACTTGTTAACAACGTACCTGTTTGAATTTAATGTACAATAACAACATAACTTTCCGGTCCCTCTAATACGTACGTGAAATCACGCCTGCTCCTACCTTGTTTCCATCCAGTCACAGTGATTTCGAGTTTCACTACGTTTTCCAGAATCACATCAGAAGAAGAAAACGAGGACAGCTCAGCTTTCTGCTCTCGGCCATACAGTCACACCTTGCATGTCACGATATTTTTTCTTTGAACTTAAACTCTTATGAACAATTCAATTACAAGCGCTTAAGACGGAAGGAATTACGATCGGGGTTCAACGTCTCGTCAAAGACGAACTGATTAGACGCGAGGCCCAATTTCAGGTTGTTGATAATGTATGGGACCCCCCCCCCCCCCATGAACCATGGACCTTGCCGTTGGTGGGGAGGCTTGCGTGCCTCAGCGATACAGATAGCCGTACCGTAGGTGCAACCACAACGGAGGGGTATCTGTTGAGAGGCCAGACAAACGTGTGGTTCCTGAAGAGGGGCAGCAGCCTTTTCAGTAGTTGCAAGGGCAACAGTCTGGATGATTGACTGATCTGGCCTTGTAACAATAACCAAAACGGCCTTGCTGTGCTGGTACTGCGAACGGCTGAAAGCAAGGGGAAACTACAGCCGTAATTTTTCCCGAGGGCATGCAGCTTTACTGTATGATTACATGATGATGGCGTCCTCTTGGGTAAAATATTCCGGAGGTAAAATAGTCCCCCATTCGGATCTCCGGGCGGGGACTACTCAAGAGGATGTCGTTATCAGGAGAAAGAAAACTGGCGTTCTACGGATCGGAGCGTGGAATGTCAGATCCCTTAATCGGGCAGGTAGGTTAGAAAATTTAAAAAGGGAAATGGATAGGTTGAAGTTAGATATAGTGGGAATTAGTGAAGTTCGGTGGCAGGAGGAACAAGACTTCTGGTCAGGTGACTACAGGGTTATAACCACAAAATCAAATAGGGGTAATGCAGGAGTAGGTTTAGTAATGAATAGGAAAATAGGAATGCGGGTAAGCTACTACAAACAGCATAGTGAACGCATTATTGTGGCCAAGATAGATACGAAGCCCACGCCTACTACAGTAGTACAAGTTTATATGCCAACTAGCTCTGCAGATGACGAAGAAATTGAAGAAATGTATGATGAAATAAAAGAAATTACTCAGATTGTGAAGGGAGACGAAAATTTAATAGTCATGGGTGACTGGAATTCGAGTGTAGGAAAAGGGAGAGAAGGAAACATAGTAGGTGAATATGGATTGGGGGACAGAAATGAAAGAGGAAGCCGCCTGGTCGAATTTTGCACAGAGCACAACATAATCATAACTAACACTTGGTTTAAGAATCATGAAAGAAGGTTGTATACATGGAAGAACCCTGGAGATACTAAAAGGTATCAGATAGATTATATAATGGTAAGACAGAGATTTAGGAACCAGGTTTTAAATTGTAAGACATTTCCAGGGGCAGATGTGGACTCTGACCACAATCTATTGGTTATGACCTGTAGATTAAAACTGAAGAAACTGCAAAAAGGTGGGAATTTAAGGAGATGGGACCTGGATAAACTAAAAGAACCAGAGGTTGTACAGAGATTCAGGGAGAGCATAAGGGAGCAATTGACAGGAATGGGGGAAATAAATACAGTAGAAGAAGAATGGGTAGCTTTGAGGGATGAAGTAGTGAAGGCAGCAGAGGATCAAGTAGGTAAAAAGACGAGGGCTAGTAGAAATCCTTGGGTAACAGAAGAAATATTGAATTTAATTGATGAAAGGAGAAAATATAAAAATGCAGTAAGTGAAACAGGCAAAAAGGAATACAAACGTCTCAAAAATGAGATCGACAGGAAGTGCAAAATGGCTAAGCAGGGATGGCTAGAGGACAAATGTAAGGATGTAGAGGCCTATCTCACTAGGGGTAAGATAGATACCGCCTACAGGAAAATTAAAGAGACCTTTGGAGATAAGAGAACGACTTGTATGAATATCAAGAGCTCAGATGGAAACCCAGTTCTAAGCAAAGAAGGGAAAGCAGAAAGGTGGAAGGAGTATATAGAGGGTCTATACAAGGCCGATGTACTTGAGGACAATATTATGGAAATGGAAGAGGATGTAGATGAAGATGAAATGGGAGATATGATACCGCGTGAAGAGTTTGACAGAGTACTGAAAGACCTGAGTCGAAACAAGGCCCCCGGAGTAGACAATATTCCATTGGAACTACTGACGGCCGTGGGAGAGCCAGTCCTGACAAAAATCTACCATCTGGTGAGCAAGATGTATGAAACAGGCGAAATACCCTCAGACTTCAAGAAGAATATAATAATTCCAATCCCAAAGAAAGCAGGTGTTGACAGATGTGAAAATTACCGAACTATCAGCTTAATAAGTCACAGCTGCAAAATACTAACACGAATTCTTTACAGACGAATGGAAAAACTAGTAGAAGCCAACCTCGGGGAAGATCAGTTTGGATTCCGTAGAAACACTGGAACACGTGAGGCAATACTGACCTTACGACTTATCTTAGAAGAAAGATTAAGGAAAGGCAAACCTACGTTTCTAGCATTTGTGGACTTAGAGAAAGCTTTTGACAATGTTGACTGGAATACTCTCTTTCAAATTCTAAAGGTGGCAGGGGTAAAATACAGGGAGCGAAAGGCTATTTACAATTTGTACAGAAACCAGATGGCAGTTATAAGAGTCGAGGGACATGAAAGGGAAGCAGTGGTTGGGAAGGGAGTAAGACAGGGTTGTAGCCTCTCCCCGATGTTGTTCAATCTGTATACTGAGCAAGCAGTAAAGGAAACAAAAGAAAAATTCGGAGTAGGTTTTAAAATTCATGGAGAAGAAATAAAAACTTTGAGGTTCGCCGATGACATTGTAATTCTGTCAGAGACAGCAAAGGACTTGGAAGAGCAGTTGAATGGAATGGACAGTGTCTTGAAAGGAGGATATAAGATGAACATCAACAAAAGCAAAACAAGGATAATGGAATGTAGTCTAATTAAGTCGGGGGATGCTGAGGGAATTAGATTAGGAAATGAGGCACTTAAAGTAGTAAAGGAGTTTTGCTATTTGGGGAGCAAAATAACTGATGATGGTCGAAGTAGAGAGGATATAAAATGTAGGCTGGCAATGGCAAGGAAAGCGCTTCTGAAGAAGAGAAATTTGTTAACATCCAGTATTGATTTAAGTGTCAGGAAGTCATTTCTGAAAGTATTCGTATGGAGTGTAGCCATGTATGGAAGTGAAACATGGACGATAAATTGTTTGGACAAGAAGAGAATAGAAGCTTTCGAAATGTGGTGCTACAGAAGAATGCTGAAGATTAGATGGGTAGATCACATAACTAATGAGGAAGTATTGAATAGGATTGGGGAGAAGAGAAGTTTGTGGCACAACCTGACCAGAAGAAGGGATCGGTTGGTAGGACATGTCCTGAGGCATCAAGGGATCACCAATTTAGTATTGGAGGGCAGCGTGGAGGGTAAAAATCGTAGAGGGAGACCAAGAGATGAATACACTAAGCAGCTTCAGAAGGATGTAGGTTGCAGTAGGTACTGGAAGATGAAAAAGCTTGCACAGGATAGAGTAGCATGGAGAGCTGCATCAAACCAGTCTCAAGACTGAAGACCACAACAACAACAACAATGTATGGGAATGAAAATCGGAGGTGTCTTGTCTTAACTGATTCACTGAAACCTAAACCTGGATGACGGGAAGGTGACATGAATCGTCATCGCCCCAGATGCGAAGTGTGTTGCCGTTGCGTCACCCCTCTTGGGCTGGAAACGCGTAGTTAGTAGCCCGCAGCAATTTCTTCTGCCATCACGATGGCCGGGGCGCATCATAGTATGGTCTCCACGAAAGGTCAACGCGTTGAGGAGCCATCATGATCTGCAATAGTTGAGCCGTCGTCCACTACTCAACCGAGATTTGTAGGAGCTGGATACAAGCTGTGCATATCTCTATTGATGGAAATGGAAAAGTACTCAATACAAACTGATCCAATAAGGTTTTGCAACTCTTACATGACTTTCATAGTTTTTGTTTACTAGTCCTATTTAGGAATGATTTTTTGACTACAGAAGATCATAACCTAGTCACCTGTGTAATGAAGGTAAAAGGAAACCTAAATATTCTGCGCAGGTCACTAGAGCGTGCTGTGTCTCCATTCGTGAATCCTACAATGAGGCTTGCGTACACAGTTAATTGTGGGTCATTTCAAACTTATACTGTGTATACTCTGTCACGTTACTAGAATAATGGAGGTCACCACGGGAAGTTGGGCGTGGTAGTCATACAGTAAAGCGCACGCCCATAAATCGAAAGGTCGTGAGTTCAAACCCCTGTCAAACCGTGAAACATTTCAATCTACCTTTAATCTAGCCTTCGCCTCTCTGTGATAGGAAATATTAGGTAGGTGTTACATGTAGTTCACATTCTGCATTAAAATGTGGGTTTGTTCTCCCGTAGGATTACTGGTGCAGGTTAGAGACACTCGAGTCGCGGAATTGGCATCCAACTCAGAGACTTGCACTATGTTTTTGAGCAAGACGGATTATTATTATAGCACGAGAAGACACCCATCGAAAGGACGAAGATCACAATGAAGTCATTCGGACGTCCGACCACTACCGTTGGACACAAAACATTGAAAATGTGGTTCGTAGTGGTCGCTCTTGTTCAACAGCGTCCAGCTGGTGGCCGCTACCTGCAATTTATGGGTCGGTTGTCGCCGGAGGAGAATTCAACAGCCATTTTGGAGTCAACTGGAAGGACTTTTCCGAGCAGAACAATACGCAACCACCTCTAGTCCATTACCCTGGTCTCTAGGTGCCCGCTGGCAACAGCGACACAAATCTTACAGAATTGTGATGCCAGAACAAGATGGAAAGGAAAAACCAGGAATGTAGCTTGGATATATGTTGTCATGTTTACCAACAGGCGCAGGATCTACCTGATGTGTGTTGATAGTGGTAGAAGAGTGCGGAGGCAGTCCAGGTACGATTATACGTCTCAGGCATACAGTCTTATGGGTTAAATTGGGAAGTTGGTGAGTTATGCTTATCATGTAAAGATGCCGGATGCCTCTCGTCGTTACTGAGCCTATTTTTATGGCTACACAACATTAACACAGGAACCTCCAATCTCTTTCTCAGCAAGACTAATCTGATGATGGGCTCGTCATTTAGATCTACAATCCACGACACATTGCGCTCATCTCTGTAACACCTTTCACTAGGAGGCAGGAATCCACATGGAATGTCTTACGGTATACGCTGAGATGAACCTGGTTGAGCATGCCTGGGAGAAGTTTAACATCCAGTGCGCCTTTGTAGTAACCGTCCTGACAAAGTGGATGGCTTCAAGAAGATCGCTGTCGGTGAGTAGGACAGGGCTAAGGAGCGACATCCCGATCACCTTCTGGACCACGCCAAGGAGGATCTGATATTGTTACATTTCACGTGGCGGAGCGACACAGTACTGAATGTTACCAAGCAGAAGTTTTAGATTTCACACATGCGCGAAGGTGTTGTCTACCGACAAGACTGCATTTGGTAAAATCCTTGCAAATAGCTACCACCTACCAAGTCCAAAAGATGCAGTATACTTACATTGAACCGTAACGTGCCTTATATTTCTTCATTAATGTTATGTTCCGGAACTTTGAACTGATAAAATTGATCTAGTACTTAGTTTTTATCAGCTCACGTCGGTAACACCTTTCAATTCGTAATGGGCCTACGTATGCATCTGTAACCCGCAAATCAGCGTGAAATGAAAGGCAGGAAGTATTTTTCTTGCAACCAACCTTCGAAGTTGTTCTTCCGTACTAACGTAAAAATGCTATAATAATCTTAAAAGAACGATTATTTTCCTTGCAAGCATTAGAGCAGAAGGCACTCCAACCGAATTGAAAGAACCACGTTATTACAGGATTTGTATGCAGCGACTTCCATTAACGCGCTAGGGAGCGACAAAGAAGCCCGGAAACGTGTTCCTGGAATTACAGCAGAACCAACGGAACGAATAACTACCTTTCCATCAAACACGGCCGCTACTGTAAGGTTGCAGAAACTATTTCCCGAGACACAGTGAAAATCTGCAGTAAGATTTGAGGTCATGAGGTACCACTCCCTGGATATGTACAACTAATTTCAGTCGCTTCCAAGAAATTAAACATACTATTTATCGATTCTCATTTCAACGCCTGTGTACTCTCTTATTATATGAAACTTGTCAAATTTGCACTTTTTATCATAAGGATGACACTGTTCTGTCGCTTGATGACTAGGAAAAGCCGCTTAGAAGATGTCGTTTACTCTCGTAGAACAATTCTATTAGAAGTATATATTGTTTTGGATTAGGCCCAAGTGATCTAGTGGGTAGGCACTAATCCAGGCTGTGGAGAGCCAGGATTCAGTCCTTGATAGGAGTGGAGATTCTTCCTCCTTCCATTCTCTCCAGGATGGACCTAGGTCCATTGGTCTGCTATCATATCAGTACCGGTTATCTTCCGCGGGAGTAAGAAGCGACCCGGCCAATGGGCACACAACCGCTCTCCTCCTCCTATTACCGTAACGATGAAAAGCTGCGCTCTACGTGCAGTCAGGCCAATAACCCAGTCGCAGGTTTGCGCTACAAGCTTTACTTACTTCCTGTTTATTGTGTTGGTTAGAGTAAAAGCGTCGGTCAACGAAGGAAAACTGTATAGTCGAATCGTTGTAAGATCTCTGACAGTTGCAGTGGGCCCGTCTCTAATGACCTCGTTGTCGAAGAGACGTTAAACACTACCCACCACCATCAGTTGCAGTGGACTGGGCGCTGCAGCTCCGCGCGCCTGCTGCAACCAACCACGTCACGCGATTCTGCTAAAGTCTCTATAGCAACGCCTCAGTGTTTCCGGAGTCCTGCGGACGGCTATTTCGTTCGCCTGCTACCGCTCGCATTCCGCAGATGAAAGTTCACAACAGCGTTCCCAGCTAACAGGGATGAACCTACGCCGATTCAACTATGGAAGAAAAATTCGTATAGTTGTAAATTTTTGTGCAATGGTAGGACGGAGAGCAAAGAACAAGATACTAAAAATCATGACGTTTGAGGTGTCAGAGTGGAGTTGGAGATGACGTCTGAAGGTCACTTATTAAAATTTTACTTGAATAACTCGAGAATCGAGGCGCCCACAGAAAATGTTTCCCAGACAAAACTTAACTACATTAGCCTGCCGGCTAGTCGTGCGGTCTGACGCACTGCTTCCCGAGCGGGCAGGCGTGGCGGTGTCGTGGAGTTTCCTACCGTGGGGTTCCCTACCGTGTGGTTTCCTACGAGCAGTGGCACACTAAACCTGTCAGAGGCCCGGGCCGGCAAAACAAATCGAGGCTCCCCTTGCTGCCCCCTCCCACCCTCCTCACCACACAGGATTTCTCCGAGAGTTTCAAACGCAAACGGAAGTGAGTTCCTACATTGCTTATCATCTTCATTTTGTGTTGTGATAATTTACAAGGTATAACGTTATTTTACGTAACACTGAAAGTGACTGCTCTCGTAATCTCGTAATCGTTATATGATTTCTGTTGTTCGAATCTATTATTTATGTTTCGCAACTAAGTCGGTGTAGAGCGAGGGGTGTGTATAAAAATGAATTCCTATTTCCCATCCAAGAGGAAGGTCACTGTCTACATACAGTTCATGGTGGAGGGTACTTTACTTACAGATTTCAGCAAAAGCCACAGTGTTGCTCCGATCTTGATGAAATTTTGTACATTTGAACTTCAAAACAAGGGGAATCTCACCGTCTACGTGAAATTTCATACGATGTATGGCTGAAGGTGCCTTAGAACAGAATTACACACCATTTGACTGATCAGCTCGGGAGTTGGCTCATGTATGTATGTATGTTTTCGTGGTGGAGGTTCAAATGGCTCTAAGCACTATGGGACTTAACTGCTGAGGTCATCAGTCCCCTAGAACTTAGAAGTACTTAAACCTAACTAAATTAAGGACATCACGCGCATCCATGCCCGAGGCAGAATTCGAACCTGCGACCGTAGCGGTCGCGCGATTCCAGACTGTAGCGCCTAGAACCGCTCGGTCACACCGACCGGCTCGTGGTGAAGGTATTTACACAAGCCAACGTATGCCGGATGGCGGATGGTTGGCCTACCTTTAAATAAATTCAACATCGTCTCGCCAATCAGCATGAAAGTTGGCAGATATACGTATTTTTTCATAGACAGGGAAAGAGGAGATGGCACGATAGAGGCAGAGGAGGAGATATACGGAGAGAGGAGAACGTGATGGGGGCGGGGAGGGGGGAGGAGGTGCAGCCAGAGAAGTGAGAGAAGCAGATCAAAAGAAAGAGGGAGCAGCAGGTAAACAGAGAGAGGGGGAAGGTGATGAATGACTAATGGAACACTGTAATAAATACATAAATTAGGGGTGTTATTGTATCTGATGTACAATTAGAAAAAGCGGAGGAGGAGGTGGACAGAGACGGGAAGAAGGATGGAGAAGGAGAAGAGGATGGAGAGGAGGAGGAAGTGTTTTGAGAGAGGGGGGCAGATGGAGGAGATGGAAAGAGAGGCGGATGGGCGGAAGGAGGAGGTGGATAGAGAGACGAGATAGGACTAAATGGACAAGAGAGATGAGGGAAGAGGGGATGAACTGACATAAAACTGGGATGAATAAATATCCGGGCAAAGCCGGGTTCACAGTTAGTAATTAGATAAAGATTTACGCGACAATGGGTGTGTTCACCTGAAAGAAATTACAGAATATTTCCCTATGGTTAGATGCGGCGTATAAAGTCTCGGTAACTAGAGTGTTGTTCTTGATGTCTAGAGATGATAAAATTCGTTGCTTAATATAGATGACTCCACCAAAGTTCATCTAGTTGAAATTTCATCTTTATAAAATGAACTACATAATAATCAGCTGAAAAATGCTCCTGTTGGAACAAAACAAGACAAATATAATCGTGTTTAAAAGTCTGACAGAAAGGTAGGCAACCAGCTCTCTGAGTCCTCATTCCGCCAAAAATTCTGGAAGCTTCACAGGACGAGTGACCACGTTATGTAAGAAATTTACCAAGTAAAATTTCAGTTTTGTTGAGATAAAAATTCAATAAATAGCAGATTGTGTATTAGAACTTTAGAAATACCGTTAAAAGCGTACTTTTGTGAATGAGATGAGCCAAATACAAATAATTGGTTTCGTATGACATATCTGACGAAACTCCAGAATCGGCAAGTTAACTTTGCGAAATTATTGATGCTGATCGACGACACTGTCTGAGAAACGGTGACAACACCTGCACTGAGGGTGAGCGACTGGGGTAGGCAAGCAGTGGGGGAGCTCAGTTCGCAAACACCTCGTTAGGGAACAGCTTCGCTACCTGCTGCACCCTTGTAGGAAACCCCACGATAGGAAACCCCATGCAGCCGGCGTGGCGGTCCCCAGCACGAATCCGCCCGGCGGATTTGTGTCGAGGTCCGGTGTACCGGCCAGCCTGTGGATGGTTTTTAACGCGGTTTTCCACCTGCCTCGGCGAATGCAGGCTGGTTCCCCTTATTCCGCCTCAGTTGCACTGTGTCCGCGATTGTTGCGCCTACTGTCTCCACTTACGCATACCCCATAATTATAATTACTCTTACTCAAATGGTTCAAATGGCTCTGAGCACTATGGGACTTAACATCTATGGTCATCAGTCCCCTAGAACTTAGAACTACTTAAACATAACTAACCTAAGGACAGCACACAACACCCAGTCATCACGAGGCAGAGAAAATCCCTGACCCCGTCGGGAATCGAACCCGGGCGTTATTACTCTTACTCTACCACGCAAACATTGGGGTTACACTCGTCTGGGTTGAGACGTTCCCAGGGACCGCGGGCAAGGGAGGGGATGGGGGGGGGGGGTGTTCTCTGGGGGGCGGCGGTGGGGTGAGTGGACTACTACAGTAGCCTTTTGTGAGGTTGTGAACCACTGAGGGCTACGGCGGGGACGAAACCTCTCCGTCGTGTTGTTTCTAGGTCACCAGTTCAATACGTACATACATACAAACTACATTAAATTTCCTAAAAATAAGGTGTTACGCATTTTTCTTTTGGACTAATATTTCGCGCGTTACAGGACATAGAAAAACTAGAAGTTATTAAAATGTATTTTATTGGTACAAAATTAATGTTTATTCTTAAAGGTAGACCGCTGGACCGTGGCCATGAACTTTCTTCCTTCATAGATCTGCAAACTGAAGACCAAGCAGGAGATTCCCACTCTCTATACCCCAATAGCGTCACAAGAAGCAACTACAGGGTGTCTCACGAAGTTATTCCGACCCTTTCATAGCGCACTTTATGACTCACAGGCGGCAACGCAGTGCGCAGACACACCCGGGTTGCGTTAAGTGCGTTAACCCTACATGGAATACAGTTGTGAGTTACTAATAAAACGAATGCAAGAAACTCATGTGAACAGAATCTACTTAAATCTCTGCAAAATTTTCTACGCTGGTAGAGAACAAATTGATTGTTAGCCGATCTATACGGCAACCATGGTTCTCATCCGGTAAAGGCAATTTGTCCCGCCATGGGAGAGTCCCGATTTTCAGTTTACAGACACACTATACCTCTCCATCATTTTTTGAAAAGTTCTCTTATATGAGAACAAAAAGTAACGTAATTGATTCCGAGTTTATATAGAGGAGTTATTCTCAGCTTATTACGTGAGTACTTATTTGTAATTGTTAAGTGAGCAACTACTTAAATAATCAATGTAATAATCAATTGTCTTTCACATCGAAGTGTAATATGTTATCAGTATTTATTCGGCAGTGTCGATTTCATTATCTTCAATACCAATGTGGCTGGAGTATCACGCACAGCATAGGAAATCTCGAATGCACCATCATAGTCTCAGGTCTCCTAACATCTGAAAAGTCCAACAGGAATGAACTGGGTTCATCTGCAAGAGGAGAATGCCACCTAAGCGTTCTGGAATTTCGGATATCTTAACGAAAGTGAAGCAATGCAATAGAGCAAATTACTGTTCCAGACATGAACATGATCAATCCCTTTCCATCACAAAGATTCACACACACCTTGCACGATATACTGTGGCTTCACACAGTGCAGCTCACTCTACAAGTGACAACAATTCCTGAATGGGAGAGATTTACGCAGCGTATCAGTAACACAGTTAATGGTGAGAGAAATTGAATAACTTTCTTGACATTCATTAATTCACCACCTAGTGGCTATAACACCGTGAGACGGCTTTACAGTACGCTATCAATGGTAGACAGCAGGTAGGTGCCTCATTTGCGAATCCAGCCCCTTTATCACCAACACTTCATACACCACTAACAACACTACATTTAGAGACTAAACATTTCTCTACCACCTTTTGTAGAAACTTACTTCATATAAAAGCTCACTTGACAATAATTACTCACTTAATAAACTGAATATAACGCCACTAAATAAACACGAGCTCAGTTAAGTTATTTACTGCCGTACAAGACGAGTAACAAGCAATGGTCTAGTCCGACATGTCGAAACCTGACATTGATTTTTTTATACCCAAATTACTCCTTACTACGGTTATAGTGTACCTGGGTGAGGTACACACATTAAATAATTGTTCACAACCCATTTGGTTTAAGAATAAACATTAATATACCATCAAATCACTATTTTTAAAAATCAGCAATTTTTCTATCCCCTGCAAGGCTGAAAGTATTAGTCCTAGAGAAAGAAAAGGAACTATTTACAGGAAATTTAATATGGTTTAATTTTGTACTGGGAAACATTTTCGGTTTTGAGGTTATTCAAGAAAAACACCAAAAAATGAGTTTTAAACGCGTCCACACCTCCACGGTCACATTCCAACGGTCAGGATTTTTAAAATGTTGTTTATGGTAATTTCCCATACCACCATAAGAAAATTTGTTACTATCTGGTCTTCGTTTACTGGTTTATGTCATGTGATTAGGATGTCATCAAAATCTGAACCGACCGCAACAGCGACAGTCGATCGCATTATAGGAAGCATGCGCGATGGAAACGCATTTCATCGTGGTCAGATTGAATAGTTCTCCATCTTTGAAGTCGTTAAGTCGTTCAAGCACTGGCGTACCATGCTTACTTCGATGCGGCGTGAACGCCAGCCGGTACTTTCAAGTGACGTGGATCGCAAAGTGCGGATGGTAAGGTGGAACAGATATCTGCGCACGGGTCTCGCAGTATCCTTAAATTACGGGCACGTGCTTTGTGAACGCTGAGCTGACGCTCCATAGCGTCCCAGATGTGTTTCCTCGGGTTCAAATCAGGCAAATTTAACAGAAAAGACATCAACGTGAGCTCAGTATCGTGCTCCTCGAACTATTATGTACATAAATGTTCTGACAGACAGGGTGAGCAGCAATTTGCTGGTGATGCTTTGGTGTCGTCGATGAGTGACTGTAGGAGGATACAAGATAACTTAGAAAGGACTTCTTGTTGGTATGGTGAATGAAAGCTTGCTCTAAATGTAGATAAATGTAAGTTAATGCAAACGGGTAGGGAAAAACATCCCGTAATGTTCGAAGACAGCATTACTAGTGTACTACTTGACACAGTCACGCCGTTTAAATATCTGGGCGTAACATTGCAAAGCGATGTGAAATGGAACTATCACGTAAGGAAGGTAGTAGGAAAGGCGAATGCTCGACTTCGGTTAATTGGGAGAATTTTAGGAAAGTATGGTTCATCTGTAAAGCAGACCGCGTATTAATACTAGTACTGCTCGAGTGTTTGGGATCTCCAGCAGGTCACATTAAGGAAGGACATCCGAGTAATTCAGAGGCAGGCTGCTAGATTTGTTACCGCTATGTTCTGTCAACACGCGCATATTACGGAGATGCTTCGTGAACTCAGTGGGAATCCCTGGAAGGAAGAAGACGTTCATTTCGTGGAACTCTAATCAGGAAATGTAGAGGACCGGCATTTGCTTGCAGAACGGTTGTACCATTGCCAAAGTAAATTTCGCGTATTGACCACGAAGATAAGATACAGAAATTAAGGCTCGTACGGAGGCATACAGACAATCAGTGTTCTCTCACTGTATTTGCGAGTGGAACAGAAAGGGAAATGACTAGTAATGGTACAATGTACCCTCCACCACGCACGACTCGGTGGCTTGCGGAGTATGCCTGTAGATTCAGATGTACTACGTCAGGCCTGGGCAATCAAAACTGTACCATCAACCACTTCAGACCTTTAGTGCTGTAAAGGACTTTTTCAGTAATTTCAGTAATTTGAATAGTATAATTTTTATGTGGACTGTAATTATAATGTCATAGTCATTATTAACTGGAACGGGATCCGTGTACTATTGCTCGATATTCTGAATGTCATACTATGAATACTAAATTTTATTAATATTGAGGGCAATCACATTGCCAAAAAGTGAAACAAAATTTTTTCGTGGGTTTGAAAGTTCATATTGTTTTATCTAAAATCATTAACTCAAGTTTGAGCAACAACAACAATTTTTAACGTTCCAAGCTAATATTTAAAAGAACTTCTGAACCCATTGAATCTGGCAAATGATCGTACATTTTTTTCATATTTAACTATATTAATTAATGATATTTGATTTTGGCAATTTTCAGTTTTGATATATTGGCTGTTGTATTCCAGTATAGCCATGTTGTTCTACTCTTGTTCTGATGTGATTAATACCTAAAAGATGTAATAAGGAGAGTGAATTTTAAGTATTTTGAAATGTTTGTCACTCAGAATTCGTAAAAGTAAATATTACAGTCGGTTCTAGCGATGTCATTATTACCTGTCGAGTAATACAGTAATCCATTCAGTTTATCTTTACTTAAGACAATTGTAAAGTTGTATCAACTTCGAATGAATTTTTTTTTAATCTGCTGAATACAATAATTTATTCTTGCTCAAGTAATGAGTGATGTCATCAGTATACAAATTACTGATTGTTACGTGAACTTAAGTCCGACTATAGCCAACTGCATTTAAAAATAGACTCACCCCTTTAGGACTGGTGATTGAATTATTTCATTGCATAACTGGAATTCGCCGGCCGGGGTGGCCAAGCGGTTCTAGGCGCTTCAGTCCGGAGCCGCGCAACCGCTACGGTCGCAGGTTCGCATCCTGCCTAGGGCATGGATGTGTGTGATGTCCTTATGTAACCTCCCCACAGAATTTTGAAAATGACAATAATTAAATGTAAATGGGCATCGTGCTAAACGTAACCTCCCAGCAGAAATAAAAGAAAAGTCTATGATAATGAAAACGAGCCAAATGTTTGCTCCCCACAAAAATTATAGAATAATAATGACCTAAATGTAAACTCGACACAAAAATTGAGAAATGAACATTAATCATTAAACCCACAATAATAGGGCAGCATTGCTGACCTTAGGCCCTGTGCAATAATTAATCTGATAAATTGATTCTGGGAGGAAAAGCATAGGAAATATTGTTTCAATTCGAATGATTCTTTTCTTAAAAACGATTGCTTTGAAAACAAAATTATTATTGGGGGATTTCTTGAACAAATTAATTACAATTAACATACATAACATTATCAGAGGTGCGCAACGCTGCTTCATTACCTTATTTAACAATATACCTCGTCCCGAACCTTGACCAGAGACCCATGTCGACGCCCGCCGACTCCTTACACACTACTTCTGACTGAGTACAACTCGCAACTGAACTCTCGCGCGGTCAAGCGCAGACTAGCAACGATAAACAACTCTCTGGTCAGAGATTCTGTCATGCCTCGCCATCGCTGGTACTGAATACATACGCGTTTCACTTAGGTTAGTTAGGTTTAAGTGGTTCTTAGTTATAGGGGACTGATGACCTCAGAAGTTAAGTCCCATAGTGCTCAGAGCCATTTTTGAATTGAAATTCCACCAAAATAAGTAGCTCGGTAGAAACAACATTCCATAGCTCCAAAGTATATCATCTCGTCTCCAGATGCCAATACTCATCATACGTTCTGTGGGCAAACTGCATGGTTGTGGTGGTGGTGGTACGTTCCTATGGGACCAAACTGGAGACGTCATCGATCCCTAGGCTTGCAAACTACTTAGTCCAACTTAAACTAACTTACGCTAAGGACAACACACACACCCATGCGTGGGAGGATTCGAACCTCCGACGGAGGGAGCCAAGCGAACCGTGGCAACGCGTCTAAGACCGCACCGATACACCACGCGGCAACAAACAGCATTTTTCCTTAGCTCTTGCTACATCGTTATAGGTAACCAATGTACAGTTACTCTGGTAACTTGCAATGCCTCCCACAACCACAAAAAACTGCGGCACACATATTCACTGCAGCAGGCAACTCACCTTGCGTCCTTAATTCCAGTTACACCACTTCTCACTCACAGCCTGTTTTTGTCAAAGCTCGTTTATACTCCATATATTTTGAAGCAGAAATCTGCTGATCTCAGCTGCATATGGTCACTGCAATAAATTTAACGGTGGCGTGAAAATCTGAGCCGGACCGCAAGTCGGGCCCGGATTTCCTGCTTCTGTAGAACGGTTGCCTTAACCGCCTTTTTTTCCACCTCAGCCACTTTTTCTTTTCTTTTTGCCTAAACTACTTTCTTAAGAACTTCTTAACCGTCTTTTTGGTTGCCTTATGGAAGCAGAGCGGTTAACTTCAGAGTGGTAGAGACCAGTTGGTCAGGGGTGGGCGCCCAAGGCTTGGCCATGATGCCTCCCCTTCTCATCAATTAACCACCCCCTCCGATTCTTTTCTTGTGGAACAAGAGGCAGGTTAAACAAACAAATTTTATTGGTACAGTCATGCCCTTCTGGGGACAAGGAAAAGTATCTAAATAGAAAAAACAAAATTGAAGCATAAATACAACATAAAGGCTGCCCTTCTGGCAAAACCAACATTAGGCTCTACATCTGCGGATACTAGTGACAAGATTGTGGTATCGATACTTCCGATGTCACAGCACAGGTGCACGCTCGTAGGTTGGTACTACGAGAGCGGACGAATTACGCTGACCACAGCGTCCTCTAGCAGGGGCTGTGGAGCTCAACAATCGCCGCTCTGCTTTTTGTCCAGTTGATCAAGAGCAGACGACCAAGCAACTTAGCTTCTACTTGTAGGTGGGCTAGCCATTATAGCCTCTGCCTTTGTAACTTCTAGTAAGTGTTAGCTTTGATACATGAACGGCTTCGCACCTACGTGCTCATCTGTTCAAAATGGCTCTGAGCACTATGGGACTTAACATCTGAGGTCATCAGTCCCCTAGAACTTACAACTACTCAAACCTAACTAACCTAAGGACATCACACACATCCATGCCCGAGGCAGGATTCTAACCTGCGACCGCAGCGGTCGCGCGGTTCCAGCTCCTAGAACCGCTCGGCCACCCCGGCCGGCTACTCATCTGTACCAAAAGTTAAGTAATGTGTTTCTATATGTTTATACACCAGTACAGGTGCTTTAACTTTACTTGCAGTACCGAAGTGCTTTACCTCACCTGCTCCTACTCGCTTCCTTTATTCGGCCTATTTTGCAGATCTCAGGAACAGACCCACGCGCCACCTTCCAGGCGGAATACAAAAAAGATCTCTGCGGATCCTCCTAACCCACCATTGGGATCTGGCACGTGTTCACGAAGAAATAATCCTTATGTTTCTGCCATTTTTTCTAGATCGTGAAATTGACGTGAACGTAAGGTTAACTTCTCATACTACGCACACCTCAATTACTGGGAGGGTCCAAGAAAGCACTTCCTAGGGAATTATCAAAGTGCTCGCTGTACAGCGGCTGACGTTGGAGTCGAGTGAATTGTTCCAATAGAAATGTCTAAAAATCGAGAATGTGCTTGTCACCATCCCAGTAAAGATACAATATGGGCAGACCTTTAATACATGTCACTGCATGATCTTACTACATGGACAGAACGTCATATACGGGAAGTGAATGGAGGTTGGAGTTACTGCAGTTGGAGCTATGTGCTTAATGAGGGCCAATATCGGTTTCATCAATTACAGAACGGGTCCACATTCCAGACAGTGTTTATCAGTATCAGGGAGATGGTACTGCAGTCATAACAGAGAGTCTGCCACACATACTGAATTAAAAATAGTGTCGAGGAAATACGTATCAATGCAATCAGTGGTTTGAGGGAGGCAGGGACCAGTTCTTTGATCAGAATTCCCATGAAACTGCACTGATGACGAGTCCACATTATCATCATGGCGACGTATAAAGCAGCTGCTCTAAACTGGACATTGACGATTCTGAGCCCACCATTCGTGGTAGAGAGGGTGAGCGTAATGTATCACACTTTGATGACCATTCTCTCACTGTCGTCTTTGGCATAAGGAAGACCGTTACCAGATGGGGTATTCTGGACACCAGTCAGACGTTGACACAAGCCACCAGCTGGACGAAGTTCAAAGGCCACAGCAAGTTCCTGAGGACATTCTTAAGTATGCCTTGCAGGAGACCAGTGAAGATAAGGTGCACCATCCATCGACAGTAGTGCGTAATGATGTTGCCCAGACGTTTGATCGTGTCCCAGGGTGGTATGGGGTCAAGCTCCCTTCCCATAGTCCACTGCTGACGACCATCGCCAGATTTCTCCAAGGTCATGCGGATTTTGGCTGTGGCGCCATATCAGGCAATCCAGTCTAGTGATCTTTGGACTTCATCTGACTTACACACTAAAAACACCACATCGTTCCCATATGCATGTCACATGAAGGCATGGTCTCTCAATATAAGTCGTTGCAGCGAGCACCACAGTCAGTGTAACAGCAGCTTTATAGCAGTAGTGTGCGCACCACCAACAGGAGGCAACCTTGCCTCACTTAGGGGCTCATAGTGATTGTGTCTGCTGTACATCCATTGATCATAACCTTTGAAGTCATACAATGCAGAAGACACATGAAGGTGCTAATGAAGGACTGGGGGGAAGACAGCTGCCGCAGCACCTTCTCAACATAGTCGTGGCGTACATTATCAAAAGTGTGGTCAAAGTCCATGGACACCAAGGACTCACACAAATGACGCACCTCTGCTATTGCAACGACTTTGTGGTAATCACCAAGTGCTGTCGGATGTTGCTATTACCACTGAAACACATCTGATCCAAAGAGATGACCTGAGGCTGGACACTCTGCATGTGGGCAGGCAAAATCCCCATAAGGATCTTGATATCACTGTTGCGCAGTGTGAGAGTCCGGTAATGGTACCCTTCTCTTCCAGAAGATAGTTTGGGGACTAATATAAGGATTCCGCTGAAAAAGACAGGTGGTTTCAGCACTGCAGGGGTCATTAGTTCTTGGTACATTGTAACCCATCTGGGCTGTATAACCTCAAGGAACTTATGATGTATCTCTATCGGATCACCATATGGGCCTGGCGATTTCCTGGTCACCCCTTTGTGGGGGAGGGGGGGGGGTATGAGACATCCTCCACTGTTATGGGGTCCATAGGGTCACTGCCACATCTCCATCAAGGGCCTGAGGCAGCAAACAAAGGTCTTCATCCGTCTCTGGAGCGTTGTGATATTCTGCAGTGCAGAACTCCTGGTAATGATCCAAGAAGACACTAGCGATATTCTTTGGAGCTGCCAGGTGCACCCATGAGGTACATGCAGCTTGCTATCAATGCTCCTCGCCATCTGCGACGTTCATGAATAATGTGATGCATGGCTGGTAGTTGACCCCTGATCTGTTCTTGAATGTACACGCCCTTGAAAAGGTGTCATGGAAATATTGTGGTCTTCACTTCTAATTGCATTTGCTGAAACTCAGCCTGACGTCCTGGCAACGGCACCTGGACAGATATCTCCCATAGTAGCATAAAATAATGTTCTATTGTGTACCATTGTCAACACGTTGGCTCTCAGCCATAGTGCATCACTGCGGGCCATATAGCAGGTTTTCCAGAATTGAGCCACTGTTACGGGGAAGTAAACGTCGAATGCTGACTCTCACATTTCGTCCAAGCCTTCACTATCTTCTACCGACACTCCGGCTCCTTGAGGAGCGCAACATTCATTCTCCAGGAGTTCCTGCTCTTGGAGAGAGCTCCGTCTTGGAAAGGAGATGTTGACATGGTTGACATCATGATCAGTAGCGGCTGTCAGGCATATTTCGGCGTCAAGTGTCTTTGCCATCCCTTGGAGATGTAGATTCAGTCAAGGAGACTTGCCAAATATCTGGTAACATATGTGTGTCCCTGTCTGGCACTGTGAATATTCTGCCACGTATCGATGAGGCAAAGATATTGTACCAACCATTGCATATCCTGGCACACGCTAAAATGCGCCATTTGATACTGTGGTGACAGGGCACAACTGAAGTCGACCTCTTGGATTATATGATCCTAGTGTGCCTAGACTTGGGCTCGATCTCCTCTGAAAAAACTTTCGAATGGTCTCTTTTCTTCTCTGTACCTGAGGGGGTGTACACATTCATGATCGTGACATCCGGATATGTGATAGGAAGTCTTAGTACTGATGGGAGGTAGGTCACACCTTCCTTCACGAGAATGGCCGTACTGCTGCCCCTGTCCATGTACAGCGATTACTAAATGTTGTAGCCATAAATAGATGGGAATTGGTCCAGGTACACTTCCTGTAGAAGTGCGACGTCGAGATCTGCTGCATGCAACTTGTCGCGAAACATCTCCAGCTTGACACTTGAACTGGTGGTATTGAGGTTGATGGAGGCAGTCATTTGGGCCTGACCCTGGGAGGCAGTATCATTGGAGCCTGTTGGGAGGCATGCGTGGAGGCGGGGAGACCCAAAGAAGGCCTCATTGTTGACAACGGGACCTCTCCAATATCCATTGGAATTTAACTATTATGATGTGGTGCAACTGTCATTACTTTAGCTACAGTAGCAGATGTCACGGCCTCAACATTGTTGGACCATGCAGTCAGGTATGTGCAGTAATCATCCTGCAGAACTAATGGGTTGCCTGGAGGTTGCAGCATGTCTGTTACAGGAGCAGAGACTGAATCTGCATGCAGTCTATCATCCAGAAGCATGCATCTGTGAGAGGTCTCCGGCAAATCCACTTCAAATCAAATCCCATCGGAACCTTCCTGCTGTGAGTTATATCCAGTGTTGGGATCTTAGTCCTCTGTAGACACTGCCCAGCAGGAATCAGAGGGAACCAGTCTGCATTTCTCTCACCACTTTGGAGCACATTGTTGTCAGACATGAATGTCAATATCTGATAAGGGCTGAGGGAGGTCACTGCCATCGGGGACAAAACTGTCGATACTCACAAGCAAGTCTGTGGTGGCCATCCCCTTCTCTGGGGTCATACTCTCTTTGCATCGCAAGACCAGTGTAGGGTATTGCTCGGGCAGCGCAGACTGTCCATCTGTAGTCACTGCTGGCCACATCAGGGGCTGCTCAGGGCCGATTAGATGACGAAACTTCCATCGACAATCGATGGTCAGATGGTACAGATTCAAGGGCCCCCACGTACGTCAATGGGAGACACCTTCTTCTCCCATGGCAGCAGGTGCGTGATGTGACGTTGCGTATAGCTTGATCTGAGATGTCCCTCTTACCCACAACCCAAACACATCTTTATCTGGCTGTCGCAAATTACGAAGCCACGGCATCTGCCAATGTTCTAATAGGACGGGACGTGTTTAGTATGGCCTGTGCACACTTCGCACACCCCTTTCAGAATGGATACATTTTTCCGCCGCATGGGTTATCACACTGCCATAAGGTCTCAACGCTGCGACCACCATCTCTGCTGGCACCTCAAATGGCAGCTCAAACACACAGATCATCCTCTGGACAAGGCCCCATGTTCCACTTTCGCGGGACCAATGTGTCCATCCGGATATCTGAACTGAAGGTCGCTCATCTCATTTCACGATCCTTCCACAAACCCCACCTTCCACCAGTTATACGTAGAACATGTTACTAGCGATGGAGACGTGAATCCCTGCTGGCTCACAATAATCGATGTGAACGCCATCTCGAAAACATTCTTCAGTTTCCAACACTTTTGGTAGCCCATACTAGGTCGTAAAACTGAACTGCAATGTAGATTTTTTTTTTGTAAAAATGTCATGGTGCCTCATAGGAAGTAAGTCGTACGGAGACAACTGTAAACCACAACATTACGCTCGTCCTATCGTGACAGGGAAGTAATCAGGATATCTGCGCAATTCCAATGCAAAAGGCAGACTGCTGCCTCGGCCATTCGTGCACGTCTCCCGTCCAGCTTAAATTCCCCCATGGCATGTACTACAGATATGTAGTGTATGCCATGCCAGATATGTAGCGCATGTCCAAAGGAAAAGACAACACCCGTGTAAATAAGTATAAATATTTTACTTAAATCGCTATGGCAGTTTCAATAGCTCAATACAATACACAGTATCTGACACGGCCAGTGTGTCTACTGTATGGATTCTATAAAAGTAGCCTTTAACCATTACAGAGAATATGTCATTCATGGCAAATGTACGTATTTCCAATATGTAGCTTATCATGTTTAGACAGCGCTGTTACTGATCATATATAAAAAAGAAGTTCGTAAAACAATTTTGAACATGGCCGATAATGCAGCAATCGTAGACGAAATTTATAATATTACTTGAAAATACAGCTCTTCGGTTGCACAGGTAAAAATTTCCAACTTTACCTAGGTTTCGACTGCTCTAAGGCAGCCTTCATAAGAAAAAAAAATTACTTCTGATGAAGGCTGCCTTAGAGCAGTTGAAACCTAGGTAAAGTTGGAAATTTTTACCTGTGCTACCGAATACTGTATTTTCAAGTAATATTATAAAGTTCGTAAAAGTCAAATTCGTGAAAAACAACTGGGTTGTAGTGTCACGAATTAACGCGCTGGAAGATGCCATCGCTGTCGTGAAAGAGATCAAGCATGAAGGGATGTGAGTGAGCAGTAGTAATGTTCTAGTAGTCGACAGCTGTTGTAGAGCCTTCGATTAGTACCACCGGTGACATGGAAGAACAAATGACTGTCCCCTTTCGGTTCTGCGGCCCCCACCAGTCTGTGTCCGTGTGGTATGGCGCGTTTCGAGCAACCGTTCGCATGCATGAATGCGTATACAGATACGACGTTCAGCCTGGTGTAACAAGAAACGTGATTCATCCGACCAAGCAACACGTTTCCACTGATCCACGATCAAATCTCAATGGTACTGAGCACAGTGCAATCGCAATTGACAATGTCGTTGGGTGAACATGGTAAAACGTATGGGTCTTCCGCTGCGCGGCCCACTGTGCAACAGTATGTGCTCAGTGGTGTACTCCGAAACATTTGTGCCTCCCCAACATTTTACTCTGTCGTCAGATCTGCTATGTCCTGCTCTACAGAGTGGACAAACCTCCGCCCTCCACATTTTGTGACGAGGCATAGGTGTCCAACACCTTGTCGCCTACTCGTGGTTTCACCGCCCTTCGACTAGTTTCCGTAGAAGCTCAAGTAGCACGCGCCAACAGCCAATCAGCCTCGCCTTTTCCGAAAACAGACTATAAGGTGCTCTGTTTAGCATATAGTCTAATGTTCTCTTTGCGCATTAGAAAAATGTCTACAATTAATGATTGTGACAGTAAATACATTTAATGAATATTTCGCCATAATATTAAGAAAGAAAGTCCTATCCAAAACGAAAAAATTCTAGATGGCCATCCTTGTAAAAGATGATATACTTGGAAGAAGTTTATAAACGTACAGAGGTCTGCTGAAAACGGCGACGTAAATAAAGAACCTAACATTAGTCTACCGAGTGAGTAGAAAGTCACTACGTACATTGGCACATAATTGCACATCTGCAAAGAGGGTAATTACCGCTATTTCCTTTTATTCCCGAGTACACATATGCCCTGTTGCGTCGGTCTTATTTAAGGCAATGCATTACTAAAGTCGATGACACTATTAGTGCCTATTCTCACAGGTTCGTACGAAAAACTTGGAAATATTTTACTACACATCTCAATTTTACTCGGACAGCATATGTCAAAATAAATACTATCGGAGATAAAAATGTTTGTGCAGCAGTGGGATGGATGAATAATAGTTATCTTCCTCGGGAAGCAGTCTTTGTTTCTGAGCCACGAACATGTACAAGTGAATGCCAAATGACATCACTTAAGAAACAAATAAACGGCACCGGAAGGAAGATTATAAAACAAAGCACTTTTGAAAAAGACATATAATTCGAACCAGCTATTTAATACACACATATTACAGAAATGAACGCAAACATGTACACTACTGGCCATTAAAATTGCTACACCAAGAAGAAATGCAGATGTTAAACGGGTATTCATTGGACAAATATATTATACTAGAACTGACATGTGATTATATTTTCACGCAATTTGGGTCCATAGATCCTGAGAAATCAGTACCCAGAACAACCATTTCTGGCCGTAATAACGGCCTTGATATGCCTGGGCATTGAGTCAAACAGACATTGGGCGGCGTGTACAGGAACAGCTGCCCATGCAGCATCAACACGATACCACAGTTCATCAAGAGTAGTGACTGGCGTATTGTGACGAGCCAGTTGCAAGGCCACCATTGACCAAGCGTTTTCAGTTAGTGAGAGATCTGGAGAATGTGCTGGCCAGGGCAGCAGTCGAACATTTTCTGCATTCAGAAAGGCCCGTACAGGACCTGCAACATGCGGTCGTGCATTATCCTGCTGAAATGTAGGGATTCGCAGGGATCGAATGAAGGGTAGAGCCACGGGTCGTAACACATCTGAAATGTAACGTCCACTGTTCAAAATGCCGTCAATGCGAACAAGAGGTGACCGAGACGTGTAACCAATGGCACCCCATACCATCACGCCGGGTGATAACGCCAGTATGGCGATGACGAATACGTGCTTCCAATGTGCGTTCACCGCGATGTCGCCAAACACAGATGCGACCATCATGATGCTGTAAACAGAACCTGGATTCATCCGAAAAAACGACGTTTCGCCATTCGTGCACCCAGGTTCGTCGTTGAGTACACCATCGCAGGCGTTCCTGTCTGTGATGCAGCGTCAAGGGTAACCGCAACCATGGTCTCCGACCTGATAGTCCATGCTGCTGCAAAACTCGTCGAACTGTTCGTGCAAATGATTGTTGTCTTACAAACGTCCCCATCTGTTGACTCAGGGATCGAGACGTGGCTGCACGATCCGTTACAGCCATGCGGAAAAGGTGCCTCTCGTCTCGACTGCTAGTGATACGAGGACGTTGGTATCCAGCACGGCGTTCCGTATTACCCTCCTGTACCCACGGATTCCATATTCTGCTAACAGTCATTGGATCTCGACCAACACGAGCAGCAATGTCGAGATACGCTAAACCACAATCGCGATAGGCTACAATCCGACCTTTATCAAAGTCGGAAAAGTGGTGGTACACGTTTCTCCTCCTTACAAGAGGCATCACAACAACGTTTCACCAGGCAACGCCGGTCAACTGCTGTTTGTGTATGAGAAATCCGTTGGAAACTTTCCTCATGTCAGCACGTTGTAGGTGTCGCCACCGGCGCCAAACGTGTGTGAATGCTCTGAAAAGCTAATCATTTGCATATGACAGCATCTTCTTCCTGTCGGTTAAATTTCGCGTCTGTAGCACGTCATCTTCGTGGTATAGCAATTTTGATGGCCAGTAGTGTATGTTCCATATCTCCTCTTAAACCACTAGATCAATTTCCATCAATCTTGGTACACATACCACTTACTGTCTGGAAGAAACCACTGTGGTCGTAAATAAACATCTTCTTGTCAAAGGATTAGGGGAAGCGGCTGAAAAAGTATCGAAACTCACGACGCACAAATAGTCAGAATTCATTCATTCGGTATTTGAGAATGAGAGCACTTAGTAAATGGCAACAAATCCTTCATATAATTTCAAAATGGTTCAAATGGCTCTGAGCACTATGGGACTTAACATCTGAGGTCATCAGTCCCCTAGAGCTTAGAACTACGTACTTAAACCTAACTAACGTAAGGACGTCACACACATCCATATCCGAGGCAGGATTCGAACCTGCGACAGGAGCATTTGCGCGGTTCCGGACTGAAGCGCATAGAACCGCTCGGCCACCGTCGCCGGCCATATAATTTCGCCGGCCGGTGTGGCCGAGCGGTTCTAGGCGCTTCAGTCTGGAACCACGGGACCGCTACAGTCGCAGGTTCGAATCCTGACGTCGTTAGGTTAGTTAGGTGTAAGTAGTTCTAAGTTCTAGGGGACTGATGACCTCTGATGTTAAGTTCCATAGTGCTCAGAGCCATTTGTACTTTCATATAATTTCCTAACTTCACGAAACTTTCTTTGTTATCGCCCTCCACAAAATGAGAAGGGAAAAAAGTTTTTCGCTTACCATATTTTCGCTGTCATGCAGCAAAATTGTCAAATCATGCGTGACATTGTAACTTATTACATCTTTACTACCAACTCTAGCCACAAATCAGTTTGCAAAGGGTTTTCACATTAACACTAAACGTGACTTCAAAAATATATGATTGTACGACCTGTAGTTCAGGAGATGTAGCCCCATAAACACTGAGCCGCATGAGAACGAAGCTGGAGAGTGAAATTCGCTAGAAATGAAAGTGAAATTAGGGTACAAAAATGGTTCAAATGGCTCTGAGCACTATGGGACTCAACTGCTGAGGTCATTAGTCCCCTAGAACTTAGAACTAGTTAAACCTAACTAACCTAAGGACATCACAAACATCCATGCCCGAGGCAGGATTCGAACCTGCGACCGTAGCGGTCTTGCGGTTCCAGACTGCAGCGCCTTTAACCGCACGGCCACTTCGGCCGGCCAATTAGGGTACAAATATGAGTGAAATATATATCACAAGTGCTTATGCGCGCAAAGCCATAGATAAAAATCTCCTCCAAAGCCGGAGCTTTCCGTAGTTGGCGAGCGTTTCTAGGCGCTACAGTGTGGAACCGAGGGTTCAAATGGTTCAAATGGCTCTGAGCACAATGGGACTTAATTTCTGAGGTCATCAGTCCCCTAGAAATTAGAACTACTTAAACCTAAGTAACCTAAGGACATCACACACATCCATGCCCGAGACAGGATTCGAACCTGCGACCGTAGCTGTCTCGCGGTTCCTGACTGTAGCGCCTAGAACCGCTCGGTCACTCCCGCCGGCTAAGTCCCATAGTGCTCAGAGCTACTGGAACCATTTTTTTTTCCTCCGAAGCCCCTGGATCGATTTCAGCCAAACCTAGCACACAATGCTTAAATCTGGAACGAAATACTATGGGGGTAAGAACCTGCAAACCTGCAACTTGTTAGTGTGGAGGGTGTGATAATGAGGAGTGGAAAGAGAAGATGGACAGAAAGAGAGGAAGAAGGAGGAGATGGACACAGAGAGGAGGAGGGAGAAATGGACAGTGAAAGGAGATGGACAGGAGGAGGGGGAGGAAGAGATAGACAGAAAAAAGGGGAGATGGGAATAGAGGGGAGATAGGTAATCAGAGAGAGAGAGAGGAGGAAACGGGCAGAGGAAGGGAGAAAGAGGAGACGGACAGAGAGAGGGGGAGAAAAGAAGAGAAGGGAAAGAGGAGGAGATAGTCAGAGAGAGGGCTAACGAGGCAATGTACAGGGAAGATAATGGGGAGGAGGAGATGGAATGAGAGAGGAGAGAAGGGCAGGGCAGAGAGACAGGCAGGTGGATATGGACAGGTAGTGGTGGGTGGAGAGGGTGGACATAAAGATGGGGAGGAGGAGATGGGCAGAGAGAGGAACCACTCTAATTAACAAGGAGTTACGAACTAGAATCGCAAGGTTGACTGTGTTCTCCTGTTTGTACCTTGAAAACCTTGTTTTACAAACGTTTTTGAAAGTGTTGTCTGTGGCAATACTATGTTTGACATGAATAAATCGTCATTTTTCAAAATAAAAGTATCTTACCACCTTTATAAAGGATTTTTACATATAGCATTCCGTTTCGTATACATCCACATGCACCTACTCCCCAACGGAATTCCAAATGGAATACTATTGTGCCTAGAAAAGAAAAGTAATAAGCCCGCCAAGAAACGTGCAAGAGATAACGCATAGTGCAAACCCTCCATTCACTTGCGTGCTACATTTCATTCGCCCTGCCAACTGCACGCTTTTGCACTCATTTGTTGTCAAAGGCGTCTCATAAGATTCTGCGACACACATTGTCGTACACCTTCCCAAGATCTAGGAAGTCCATCAGCAAATCTATCCCACACTCATAATGGTTCTCCTGCAACAGGCTTACTGCAAATAGAAGACTGTCATTGTCCACCATAGTCTGATGCCATGTGGTTGTTCCTTCATATTTTCTCTCAAGTCTGTTCCTAAATCTCTTTCCAACAATTTTCTCAAATGTTCTCGTGCAGTGTCACCACTGTATAGTTCTTGAATTCTCTCTTGTTTTCTTTCTTGAAGACAGGAAGATTGATTTCTTTCTCCAGTCTTCTAGGTTTGTCATTTGCTCCAGGTTTATCGATTCATATTACTAATTTAGGACATGTCATCCTAGCGTATTTCTTACTACTACGATATTAAATAATCCTAAATAATGTAGTAACGGTAAAAATTGACTGAGTGTTCAATAATGTGTTAAAGGAAAATATTTAAAATTAAATCTAATAAACGCTAGTTACAGTCACACACAAACAGCGCTATGCTGCTAGACTGTCTTCAGTTATACTTTCAACAGTCTCATTTTTCCTCTCGAAAATAAGTCATGCAAATATATATAACGAAGGCTTACAGCGTACCTCTATAAGAATGTGAGTTTGATTGACAATTATTTAACTGATGTTGCTGGAAAACTAGAAAGAGACTGTTATTAATGTGGAACATAGTGCTCTCCGCATAGGTAGTGATTACATATTTCCTCTCTTAAAAAATAATTACCAAAGTACATGCAGTTAGAAACTTATTTTAATGGTTGCCCACTGTTCGGAGGGGACAGAGAAATAATAAGAAAAAGCGCATATAAAAGGCTTATTTTTATCCATTGTCAACTAACAGTGACTTTGATAAATGAAGGTAAATGTGGTTAGAAACCACTAACATTCACCAAATCAATAGCACAAATTTCTAGTGAACTTTGATATATCGTTTTCTGTAGTTCCATCTTCAGGTATGGAAATTTTTAGTTGCATTTCAATGTTCCATTCGTGCTTCTGCAAATATGAAATACTTTTTATAGCAAAAAGTAATTAATTATTTTGATGGGTGCACGAAAATTGCATTCTACACACTCAACACCTCTCCAGAAGATGTAAATTTCTGTATCATGCTGTGAATTGTGTTCTAGAAGTACACAACACAGCTCACTCAAGACAAACAGATGTATTATGTAGTGTAAATATAAACACAACAAATACACATAATATGTACTGTACTGATCAGTTTCTCCTGGTCATAAAGTGAAAGATAAACAAAGAGAGAGTCAACTGTAACTAATCGTTATCTGTGTATATTTTATATCGTTGGACTGTTGTTTTTAAATCATCTGGCCTCAGACGGTCGATTATTTGTGCTCGTGGAACATAATGGGCAAAAAGATAAGGAATCTTACATTGAATTATTATTATTAGAATTAATTATTTATTATTGAATACATTATTGATATCTGCAGAAGCAGCTTTATAACGCTAAAAGTTAGCTCTGAATTACTTGCACCAAAAATCAGGTCACAGGAGTCAGCACAAAATAAATTATACAAGCGAACATTGTATTAGTACAAAATACAACTAGAAAATAAAGTTGCAGAAGTGAAGAGTGTATTGTTTGGATACCTACTTAACTGCAGCAAGAGAGACTAATTTTTTTATGTTGTTTACACAATATTTTAGTCTTACTTCGCATAAAAAATGAAGCAATGCAAATTAACAATGAAGTGGATGTACCTGATGTGCCGTTGGTAAATGTAATAGTTCTTCGAACGAAGGTTCCGTTTCTCCTAACGTGGAAAGTTTGCAATAAATGTGTTTTACCTATCATCGCTTATGGCGCATAGGCATGCACTTTCAGTGTGAAAAGCATTGAGAAACTGATGATGATTCAGCTAGGAAAGTCCCAGACGACAACCTCATCGAAGGTACTGTAAGTACATTTTATTTTAAAACATACAGGAGACACACTGTTGGAATCCTGCCTCGGGCATGGATGTGTGTGATGTCCTTAGGTTAGTTAGGCTTAAGTAGTTCTAAGTTCTAGGGGACTGATGACCTCAGATGTTAAGTCCCATAGTGCTAAGAGCCATTTGAACCGTTTTTAGAAACACTGTTGCTCATAGCTGACACAATAATCCTTAAGAAAGTCTATAGCGAGGTCTCCTATCCGATAGTGTATGTCAAATGGCTGATCAAGTTAAAATAAGACATTTGGAAGACAAAAGGCAGTTTTTTGTAGTTTAAAAATGACTGTGAATGCGGAAAGAGCTATAGATTGGGATCAGTCTTCAAGTGTTAACAGACGCTCCCTAAAAGAAACGTGCCACTCCAGTTTCTATTACGAGAAGGTGCTGTAGCTAATTTACTCAAAACATAAATCACAGGCAGTAAACCGGTTCTCCTCGCCATTACGCTCATGCTGTGGCACCAAGCGCGAAAGAATCGTTACCATATAAGTAAAAAAAAAAAAAAAGAGTAGACTGTAGCAAAGCGAAGGAAGCTAGCCAACAGGCTTCCAAATTATATTAATATTTTTACAGGCGTTCCTTCCTATTCGTTTGTGAAGAATGTGAGAGGACGACGTGGGGTCGGCGTAATCTTATTTGGCAAAAGGCAGCTGGGCACTCGCTGAGGGGTATTTTGTATTCCCTGGGCAGCTCGTGGCTGAATGATTAACTTCTCAGCGGGGAGTCGAGCGCGGCTAATTGTACAAGTAAGTGTTTGTCTGTCATAACACGTCCGCTGCCACCGACTTTACACCTCACCCACCGCGCCTCCCCATAACGTCCGGGCTATGCGCTTCTCTTTTGTTTCTTTGTCAAGTCCCTGTTATCTGAAATTCGCGCTACTTCACCCTTCCGTTCATCATGCTGTCAATGGATACTTTCGTGTTTCATCGACTGCAGCGTGGAAACGCAGTATGTCTTTCTTTCGAAATGCTGATGGCGGATGACAACAACTTAGTTACAACGTTTGCCGTGTGAAGCTTTTCGGTCTCCTTTAATCTGGAAATGCGTTTGTTGGAAGTTTGTGATGCTATGCGGCGAATGCATGGGGCTTCATATATGTTGCTGCAGTTCTGAGGATGTTGAAGATTTACGCAAGGTCAACGTCTTAATCCATAAATACGATAAAAGTGGGTGTATGTATGTGTGTATATTCCACATATTCTCCTAAACCACTGGACGGATGTCAACCAGACTCGGTAAACGTATCCCTTCTTGCCATGTGAGAATCACTGTGGGTGTGAGAACTACCAACTTATCATAGGTAGATATGACGTCATAAACAAAGAGATACGCGAAAAACTACAGCATTATGCACGTTATTTCCATTTCTTACTCTGTGCTACTAACTCTATTCGCAACATATTTCGTAGACAGTATCCACACATGTCACCGAATGCACCTACAGAAACATATCATTGTACGACACATAGTTCAAGAGATATGACGTCATAAACACTGAGACACGTGAAGAAATGCTGCATCATGCATGAAATTTAAATACATTCATTGTTTACTAATACACTTCTATCGGCGAGTCAACTTAAGCAAATCACTGACTCCTGGCAGCGCTTTAGACAGCTTTCAGCTGGCAAGGGCAAATGGCTGTATGCGGGAACAACAGCCGTCCATAAGGCTATGAAGTGGCGTCGCCATAGAGATGTACTTATTCATTTTTATATTTCGTATATTTCTTTGTACGCCTCTTTCATAATTTCAAAGATGTTGCATGGAAACTAATTTTTTAGATATTACACTTCAAACACAGTTCTTTTTTGTTTTCGTTTCTAATAGAAAACTGGCAATATGAATACCCGGGCAATGATGGGTTTGTCAGCTAGTTATGTCACAAGGGTAATGATACTCTTCGTGTTTGGTTGAGTGAAGGTATCTTCCGTGTGTGTGTGTGTGTGTGTGTGTGTGTGTGTGTGTGTGTGGATGCGTGTGTGTGTGTGTGTGTGTGTGTGTGTGTGTAGGCTACTGACACTATTACAATTTTTCTCAAATTTTGTGGTATTCAGGAAAACACCTTGGCATTAAATGTAACCAACTGGAGCATAGCTGTAAATGCTTGAAAACAAATTGGGGATGATTATGGGCATCTTACAGCATTCCAAACTCGGTGTGAAAATGAGTAGAGCCCAACTTACAGCTGCAAGGCTGACTGCTTCAAATGATGGAACAGTGCAGTTACAGTCCTGTGTAAATGTGACCTGGTATTAATATCGCTATTACTTTAATTATTATTATTATTAGCAGCAGTAGCAATAGTAGTAGTAGTAGTAGTAGTAGTGGCACTAGTATTGTTAGTATTAGTTCTTAGACAGTACTATCTATTGCTTGAGCCTTGTCCCGCAGTGACAAAGGGTCAGCCACCGTTAATCGGATTTGGCATGTTAATGATTAAGGTGTGGCCGGATGCCCTTCCTGCCGCCACCCTGTACCCCCCAGGACGGAATTAGTGTACCCCAACTGTGTGCATCGAGTGTAATCCATGGAATAGTGCGAATGTGTTCAGATGTCTGCGAAATGTGTAACTGAGGCGGAACATGGGGACCAGCCCGGAATTCATCTAGCGGGATGTAGAAAACCGCCTAAAAACCACATCCAGGCTGGCCGGCACATCGGCCCTCGTCGTTAATCCGCCGGGCGGATTCGGTCCGGGGCCGGCGCGCCTACCCGAGTCCAGGAAGCAGCGCGTTTGCGCTCTCGGCTACCCTGGCGGGCAGTTCTTAGACTACTATTAACCTCAATTTCATTAGATACTTACAAATAATTTTTAAGTTTATCACTGCCGTTTTATTACTATTTGCCTTAATTTACGGACAATCTTACGTAGTTGAGAAACCTAATAATCCTATTATTAGCACAAATTAATTACGTGGCCTGTTACATTAGATGGTCATAGCGCCTACGATGGCAGACTATCACAGACAGCAGTGAGATCAGCGCATGTGGTTTTACCTTTTGCACCCAGTAAACAAACTGGAGGGTAATTTCTCATCGTATAATTCTGCACAGGAATGTTTATTAGCGATGTGTAGAATCTAGAAGTACCGATTCCAGCCGGCCGTAGTGGCCGTGCGGTTCTAGGCGCTGCAGTCTGGAACCGCGAGACCGCTACGGTCGCAGGTTCGAATCCTGCCTCGGGCATGGATGTGTGTGATGTCCTTAGGTTAGTTAGGTTTAATTAGTTCTGAGTTCTAGGGGACTAATGACCTCAGCAGTTGAGTCCCATAGTGCTCAGAGCCATTTGACCCATTTTACCGATTCCATACATCGAATCTTACCCAAACTGACAAATAGTGAGATGTACACTGATTTCCTTTATATACGTCGAAACAGTTTCCTACCCACAGCAAAGCATTAAGTCGCTCTGTAATTTTGTCCGTCTCGTTCGTCACTCCCATTTTGTGCCTTAGATACGTAACAAATTACATTTTGACAGAGGTATTGGAAGTTTTAATTTGATCTATTTGAATGGATGGCTAACAAAAATTGCTAGCACTGTACTTGCGGTGTTGTGTGTAGCGTCAGAACTGCTAAAAATTGCGTTAAGAACTCTGTTCACGTCTCGGACGTAACTGCGAAGCGTTATTCATTATACTAGTCATTTCGGTTAAATAATTATTAGTGATCAGTTACAGTTAAAATAACTACTACTAGCCATTTAATGAAATATGATTCTTCCCATTAGCAGTTTCAAGTCATTTCAAAAATTTTGAGTCTTGTTTAAGTGAGTGATGTTATAAAAATTAACGCACGAGTTAAGGTGTGTCTGAAAAAGTAATGCAAATGAACAAATTTTTCAAGAAGTAACTGGTGAAAGATGGCAGGTCCTTTCGACTCACCTTTCTTGCAGTTACTTGGTCGAACTGATAATCATTATGGTTAATGAGATTATTAGAGGGGTTGATAGTGATTGTAGTGCTGAATTCAATCGTAGCTACATGTACACAGTTACTTGAGGTAGAGGAGACGAGCGCTTGTATTTTAGCACGGGTGCGGCACGTGAGGCTTAATAGTGCCAGTTCTGAGATGCGCCGCAGCCGAGACAGCGCTTTAGTATGGCAGAAGACGCTGTAGAGGATGCGGACCGAGCCATTGTTGCGGGGGGGGGGGGGGGGGGCGGTCTCTGACCATAGGACGCGAAGAGCCAGGAGCAGGGGGCTTCGGTGTATTGTCCCTGTAGCCAGAGGAAAAAGAAACAAATTTCTCACAACTTCTTCCATAGAAGTGCATAGGTATGTAAGAGTGGCAGTTTTTCCCGGACGAGAAGAAGCAAAGTCCTCCATTTCTGCAGGGGGCCTCATATTGCTTCCTACTTCCGATAACATCACTATCAGCTTGCCTGACGAAAACATTTGTGGAAGCACTGATACTAGCCGGTCATTGGGGGCCGAGAATGCTGTGGCGTTTTTCCAGGTCATATAGGTGCTCTGGACCGCTTCGTTTCCCGTTCGTGTAAAATAACAGCATGTCGATAGGACCAAGGCGTGATTGAGGAATCGTCACTATGGACTAATGTCGATGTATTGGGATTGTAGGAACAGATTTTTTCCGTCTTCTGGAGGGAAGCTGTACGGTATGCGAAGTGATGCGCAATTGGCACAAATGTGTATCCCGAGTTTTCAATTGGCGGTTTTAGTTTTCTTGCAGAAAACTCGTAGTGGAGTTTTTCGTGGCCTGGAAGATAGTGTGAGGACCAGAGGGGATTCGGTAGTGCACCACAGAGGATTTGGTTTTTTGGACTTGGAATCTAAGCACGAAGGTATAACCGACCGAGAGGAGATGAGGTGAGGTCCACTGTCCGATTCGAAGAGGAGGCTCACTGGCCGCTGCATCTCGAGTTTTCTACACGTAAGCGGTTAGCATTTGTAGAGCACCAGCATAGGAAACTTTTGGAGTAAATTCTCTTACACTATTGTATGCCCACAGCAGCAGAAGTTGTTGTCCGATAAAGCGCATTGCATAGTTTGTTTCCGGGTTCTGTTCACAATCACGGTCCTTTTTTCTTTTTTTCTTTTCTTTTTAGCACGTTTCATTCCTTCTCCTGAGGGGAGATGGAGGGCTGTTTTAAGGCTTATCTCAGTGCCCTTCATCTCATATTAATCACAGTCAGGTCGCGTCATAATTAAAGTCGAGTCATCGCCCTTGGTTCAACTTTGTCAGCTGCCAAACAGATCATTTTACTTTATGAAAACCAGGTTGAGTATAATCAATGTATTGACTCATGTTTTTTATGAATAGATCTTTCATGATATTTAATTCTGTCTATCATTCAAGTTCACAAGATCCCATCATCAACTTTGATACACCTACGTGGGAGATAATAGGAGTAGTCTTGCAGTAAGAAATATGACGTGTCGTCTTCAGTTTCACTGAACAGGGCCACATCTTATGGTCACCTGCGGTAAAATCCGTTGCGTTTAATTTTCCTTGTAGTGCCACTGAAGTTGTGTTTCTGTGTCTTGGAGTTATTGAAAAAAAAAATGGCTCTGAGCACTATGGGACTTAACATCTGAGGTCATCAGTCCCCTAGAATTAGAAATACTTAAACCTAACTAACCTAAGGACATCACACACATCCATGCCCAAGAAAGGATTCGAACCTGCGACAGTAGCAGCAGCGCGGTTCCGGACTGAAGCGCCTAGAACAGCTCTGCCACAGCGGCTGGCGGAGTTATTGCGAGACAGAGGTTCATTAGAGGTACTTTCGTGCCTGCCTACATGTTACACTGTTAGCAACTATACAGGGTGAGTCACCTAACGTTACCGCTGGATATATTTCGTAAACCACATCAAATACTGACGAACCGATTCCACAGACCGAACGTGAGGAGAGGGGCTAGTGTAATTGTTTAATGCAAACCATACAAAAATGCACGGAAGTATTTTTTTAACACAAACCGACTTTTTTTAAATGGAACCACGTTAGTTTTGTTAGCACATATGAACGTATAAACAAATACGTAATCAATGCCGTTTGTTGCATTGTAAAATGTTAATTACATCCGGAGATATTGTAAAATAAAGTTTACCCTTGAAACCTCCGACGTTCAGTTGCGTGTTGTAACAAACACGCCTCACGGTCGGCGAGCAGCATCTGCAGGGACATGTTTACGATGACGACCGTGTTTACGAGTGTGGCTGCACTGCACTGTTGTGGTTTGGTCTAGCTGTCGCAGTGTCCGCATGTAGCGCTTGCTGCTATTGTTATTCTGCATTCGTCTCCGCACGCAGACCAACTGTAGTACACCGTGTTACCAGACGTCTGTGATGTGTAGTGTTGTAGGAACTGTGACCATGGTGTATTCGAACTCTGATAAGGCGGAGATGATACTCATCTATTGCGAGTGTCGACGAAATGCAGCTGAAGCCTGCAGGGTGTATGCAGAACGGTACCCGGACAGAGAGCATCCAACGTGCCGCACATTGCAAAACATCTACCGCCAACGGGTCCGTAACAGGCCCGTCACAGGAGAAGCGGGTGCAGTTGGTGTGTTAGCTGCTGTTGCCATGAACCCACACATCAGTACACGGGACATTGCGAGAGCCGGTGGACTGAGTCAAATTAGTGTCATGCGCATACTGCATCGTCACCGTTTTCACCCGTTTCATGTGTCGCTACATCAGCAATTACATGGTGATGACTTCAATCATCGAGTGCAATTCTGTCAATGGGCATTAACAGAGAATGCGTTGCAGTTCTACCTGTTTACCGATGAAGCGAGTTTCACAAACCACGGGGCAGTGAATCTACGGAACATGCATTACTGGTCCGTGGACAATCCTCGCTGGCTCAGACAGGTAGAGCGACAGCGACCGTGGACTGTAAATGTATGGTGCGGAATCATTGGCGATCACCTCATTGGTCCTCACTTCACTGCAGGGGCCCAAACAGCTGCAACATACATCGCGTTTCTACAGAATGATCTGCCAACGTTGCTCGAAAATGTCCCACTGGAAACGCGTCGACGTATGTGGTATCAGCATGATGGTGCACCTGCACATTCCGCAATTAACACTAGGCTGACCCTTGACAGGATGTTCGACGGGCGTTTCATAGGACGTGGAGGACGCATAAATTGACCAGCCCGTTCTCCTGATCTTACACCTCTGGACTTCTTTCTGTGGGGTACGTTAAAGGAGAATGTGTCCCGTGATGTGCCTTCAACCCCAGAGGATATGAAACAACGTATTGTGGCAGCCTGCGGCGACATTACACCAAATGTACTGCGGCGTGTACGACATTCATTAAGCCAGAGATTGCAATTGTGTGCAGCAAATGATGGCCACCACATTGAACATCTATTGGCTTGACATGTCGGGACACACTCTATTCCACTCCGTAATTGAAAACGGAAACCACGTGTGTACGTGTACCTCACCCCTCATGGTAATGTACACGTGCGTCAGTGAAAAAGACCAATAAAAAGGTGTTAGCATATGGACGTAATGTGTTGTTCCAGTCTCTTCTGTACCTAAGGTCCATCACCGTTCCCTTTGGATCCTTACGTAATTCGGTGCTCTCCGATACACACGATCGAACAGCGGAGGAGTGGTACTCAAGCGTCAACTTTAGGTTACAATATCTCCGGATGTAATAACATTTTACAATACAACAAACGGCACTGATTACGTATTTGTTTATATGTTCAGATGTGCTAACAAAACTAACGGGGTTCCATTTAAAAAAACCTAGGTCTGTGTTAAAAAACATACTTCTGTGCATTTTTTTATGGTTTGTATTAACCAATTACACTAGCCCCTCTCCTCACGTTCGGTCTGTGGAATCGATTCGTCAGTATTTGATGTGGTTTACGAAATATATCCAGCGGTAGTGTTAGGTGACTCACCCTGTATATAGCTAAATGAGTGACTTAATATTCGGCAAACGTGTTAAAAAAACTGAAATTCGTAAGACTAGTTAATAACAACGTTTACCTAACACATACTTAAGCGAGTTGCCAGTATACCACGCAATGTAGTAGTAGCTGTAGTAGTAGTAGTAGTAGTAGTAGTAGTAGTAGTTTTTGTAAACCCTCGTCGCCAGTTTTGTAAAGGCCTCGTCGCTACTGCTGTGGAGGGAGAGTTGCCATTGTTACAGTAGGCCGAGTTTGTGAATTCGTGAAACGGCTTCTGGTGCAGTACACTGCTGCCACAATTTCTCCCTGTCACTATTATACGGCTATGCCACAGTGACAGGTAAGAGGATAGGAGAACGATGGTTCTACAACACTCCAACAAATTAGTAAAAAAGTCATAAAATGAGTGAGAATGTTTACTTATCTTTGTGACTAGATGAACATTGAAGTCTGCAACACTGCTTGTAATACAACACAAAAAAGGTCCTCAATGCCTAAGTGCAAGTAATCGTAGGTAAATTTCACAGTACAACTGTCTGTTCACTTCTGTGTGTTCACCAAACGACGTTCCCTGTCTAAGTCAGCCCTTGACGATGACCTATAACCAAGTGAGCGAGAGCTGCTCTTCTAGCTACCGAGTAGGCTTCTGTCCGTTGTCGTCTGGTCATTGGCGGATTGTACTCGGTCGGCAATTGGTCGAGGCCAAGTCGATATCTTCATCCTCACCGTTCCGCGTGGCGCTGGTGGAACTCATGCAAGTGGCGAGTCTCTATGGCAGTGGAACCAGCTCGCATCTTTGCCCCTGTCGTGCTTTTGCCCTGGCTCTGTCTTGTTCGGACGACACAGCAGCAGCAGCAGTAGTAGTAGGTTGTTGTTGTTGGCGTCGTCGTCGTCGTCTTCTGTCCGGAGATAGATTTGATGCAGCTCTCCATGCTACAGTATTCTGTTCAAGTCTTTCCACGTCTGCGTAATTACGCAACTTAAATCCATTTGAAGCTATTTTCTGCACAGAAGCCTTTGTCTACCTCTAGAAATTGCACCCCCCCCCCTCCTGGCCCCAATCTCCTACTCCCCACTCTCTTCCATTACAAATAGACAAATCCTTAATGCCTCAGGATGTGTCCTACAAGTGATCCTTTTCTTTCGTAAGGTTGAGGGATTAATTTCTATTTTCCCCCAGTTCTATTCAGTACGTCCTCAATATGAAATAGTGCATTTGACAAAACGTAAAATTGTCGTATGCTTTGACTACGTAGTTTCTGTAGCAGGTAAAGCAAATGGCAGGCTATGATTCATTAGTAGGATACTGGGAAACTGAAGACTTTTTCCAAGAGCGATTGCATGTATAACACCTGAACGGTCCATATTTCGGGGTGGGGGTTCAACAAATAGACATCTTAATAAAGTGTACTTGTAATGGAATTAGACTTCATTTACATAAGAACATTAAAATATGACTGCTAGCTAATTTCGGTAATAAGTAACAACTATCTTCAGATTACGATCATATTAAGCGCAAGTTGAATATAAACAGAATGGACTTGTAATAATCATTATGCAGTGACATGCATTTGTGTAGAAAGCAACAAGAAAAGGGCAGCTTGTGGTAAAGTAACAACAAAACTGTTGCTGTCTGTACACCATACCTGAATGAGATGGTTCAGATGGCTCTGAGCACTATGGGACTCAACTGCTGTGGTCATCAGTCCCCTAGAACTTAGAACTACTTAAACCTAACTAACCTAAAGACATCACATACACCCATGCCCGAGGCAGGATTCGAACCTGCGACCGTAGCAACAGCGCGGCTCCGGACTGGAGCGCCTAGAACCGCACGGCCACCGCGGCCGTCCCTGAATGAGACTCAGGTTGAATAAATTAGTTAAACCAGTACAAAACACATCAATCTTTAACTTGCAATTGTATGAAGTTTTTCGCTCAACTTACATTTCATACAATGTTATTTGTACTACTACAACCATTCTGTTCAACCTGAGTGTACAGCCGAGGCTCAGTTTTGTTGTTATTGTTGGTACCAAATATCTTATTCATTTCATTTTCTACACAAATGCATGTCACGACGTGATATCATTACTTGTACATTTAGTTTGTGTTCAACCTGCGTTCAATATGATCATGATCTGAAGATGGTTGTTACTTACAACCGAAATTAATTATTTTAGTTTCCTTGTGTAAATTCGATAGAGATATTAAACAATTTTGTTAAAAAAGTATGAAATAATTTGGGAGCGGGGGAAGCAGATAATGACCGTCACGAAGATATGATAAGTACACAGAAAGGAATTTCCGTCTTACTCAATACTGACAACACGTGCACAGTTTCTACTTCAATACGAAGTATTGAAGTACGGTAGAAGTACTGAAGTATGGTAGAAGCAAGGAAGTAATTTTATTGTTTTATGTATAAGGGGCGTTCAAAAAGAAACGAGCCGGAGGCATAATTACTGAAACCAGTACCTGTACGTCAGAAGTATTGACGCTGGTTGTTGAGACACTTGTCCCACTGTTATATAAGGCGGTGAATGGCTGACTCATAAAATTCCCGGGGCTGCGATGTGAACTAGTTCCGCACGTACAGCTAGACATCGTCGTCCGAGGTAAATAATTTGCCCCTCAGAGCTTTTTTTAATGGGACCAAAAATGGCGTAAACACAGGGAGAGAGGTCCGGACTGTATGGAGGGTGGCCGAGAACCTTCCATTTGAATTTCTACAGGAATGCAGCGGCTGTGTTGACCGTATGAGGCTTTGCATAGTCGTGGAGCAGAATGACCCCATGGGTGAGATTGCCGGGTCGTTTGATTTGATCGCTTGGCTAAGGGTGGTTAAGGTTTGCGAGTAATGCTAGGCATTCACTGTTGTCCTGTGCTGCAGGAAGTGAATCAGAAGGGTTCCATATTGGTCAAAGACGAACGTCAGCATAATCTTTCCTGCACTTGTGTTCATGGCCTTGGCTTTTTTTTAGTGGTGATGACCCTGGATGCTTCCACTGGAGACTTTATCGTTTTGATTCTCGTTCGAAGTGGTGACACCATGATTCATCTCCAGCCACCACTCGCGCCAGAAACGCATTCCCTTCCTGAGCATAGTGTTGCAGGTGAGCAAGACAGTGGGCCATTCGACATGCTTCCTGGTGTGGTTGAAGACTATGTGGCACCCACTGTGCTCACACTTTGCGCATGCAAACACTTTCCTTCATCATGATGTGTACTCTTCCGATGCTCAATCCGACCACAGCGGCAATGGCTTTCACTGTCACCCGGCGGTCCTGCGTAATGAGTGCATCCACCAGCTGGACGATGTCATCGGTAACGCAGTGTGGTGCTCCAGACCTTGCATCATCGGCTAACGACACCACATCTTGACCCTTGCAAGGAACATGCAGTGGTCCCTGTACACCTGTACACTTGTGACATTCGTCGATGAATGTCTGTTCCTCCTACTCCTCCCGCTGTCAGAAAACGATCAACACCTCTTTGCTCTTCTGTTGATGCCTCTATGTCACGGTTTGCAATGTGACTGGCAGCGTTGGGCGATTGATGCATGCTGCTGCTAGCTCTGTATAGTCACGTGACGTGCACGCGTGCCCTCTAGCGACGGGCTGTGAACTTCCATGCTGTGGTTGGAACCACACCTCGTTACACACGCCACGATATTACCCTTCTGTCACCGGTTTGCGCAATCCAGACTCCGGCTCGTTTCTTCTTGAACGCCCCTTACATGTTCGAGTGCTAAGGTTATTAGAGTCGGAGCTTTTCTAGGATTTTTTATTACTGGAGTTGAAGGAAGCGGCGTGGTCTTTTCACGGAACCATCTCCGCATTCGACTAGAGTCAACCGGGAAACCACAAAAACAGAAATTTGTATTGATGGCTACGGGGCTGAGCTGACGTCTCCCGAATAAGGGTCTAATGCATTGGACACTTCGCCATTCGTCTCCTTGACATCGTAGAAATTGAGAACGAAACTTGTGTGGTTTCGCGAAAGCACAGAATGGGAACGTTTATGGTCAGATGTGATACTTATTAATTCTAACTGGATATGAAATTAAATTAAGGATTTTTTAACAGTTTTGGACTGCTAACATTGGCAGATGCCTGCTACTGCACGAAGTTTGCCAACTTTTGACGTCACATAAGCCAACAGATTTCAACTGTAACTTATAAAAGCTTTCTTGGCAGTTTTGCCCCATTTTTCCGCTCGGTACTTGTCCATTCAAGGAGGAAGTCGTCGTGCTATCTGTATTTCACTTCCACGCCTTCCACGCTACATCAGAAAACGCTAGTTTTTCACCTTTCGATAGTCACTTGTTTCGTCGTCATCAAACGTGCAATATCTGAGAATCCACCAATATGAGGAAAAAATTTCTAGAAGAAAAGTTGTGGAGCATTAAAATGCGATTTCAGTAAGTCAAAGAAAGTGACAAAAAACCTTGTTGGTTAGTAAATATCAGCATTATCAGTTTTATGGGAACTGCATTGTTAATAGCAGTCAATTTTTTCCTTTCCATTTAATGGCTTTTTTCCATTTAACCCTTATTATTTCATTTTTGTATCATTCTCTGGATTTTGTTGCTCTGCTGTCGAAAACGTGTGTTTTCTGGCGGATCTGTTATTGACCACTGCTAAATTTGGCTGTTGACGAGGCGTCAGTCGTCGAATGAGCGTTAATTAATTACGTTCGTGAGTGCAAATCAGCGTGACGTCTGAATGTTTTATTTGTGGTGAATAAGTGAACTCACTAAGCGGGTCGCAGCCTTCTGTCTAGTCACTCGTCAACCAGTCCGAGGTGTCAATAGGAGCCAGCACATTTCATAAATCATCACACAGGAGGTTCATACATACATACCGTCGTTTGACTGTTCTGCAGACTTCCGCATGAAGGACATGGAGATTGGTTGGTTGGTTGGTTGGTTTGGGGTAGGAGACCAGACAGCGTGGTCATCGGTCTCATCGGATTAGGGAGGGATGGGGAAGGAAGTCGGCCGTGCCCTTTCAGAGGAACCATCCCTGCATTTGCCTGGATTGATTTAGGGAAATCACGGAAAACCTAAATCAGGGTGGCCGGACGCGGGATTGAACCGTCGTCCTTCCGAATGCGAGTCCAGTGTCTAACCACTGCGGCACCTCGCTCGGTAACATAGAGATTGGCAGCCGTCGCACAGAGAAGTAAGTGAAAGAGTTGAAAACAAATAAGTCGCAATTTCCATATGGAATTCCAAATTAACAATATTTTTTTAAAATAGCATCAGTCCAGGATTCAGTGATTTTGAGTTTGCTATTGCTTTTGATTCCACATTTGTAACTGCACAAACTGACATTGAAGAGGTACCAGTCCATCAATTCTATAGGATTCTGAAAGAAAATGTTGTTTTTATAAGAGCACCAGTTAGTAACTTATGGTCTGTGAAACGCAGACAGGCATCAGTTGTGACTTACGTCCTTTGATGAAAATGAAGCCTAAATACCAATAATGACGATACCGCATACCTTTTAATACTATCCGCTCGTACCACTAAATGGCATTACCAGTAGAGTTCACACGCAGTACATCGTTGTCTTTGTTATCCAAGCAGTTAAATGTGCGTTGGATTATAGATTGGCAGTAGTGTTTACCGATAATCTGTAACACACTGACCGCTCCAAAGACTATCACACAAGAATACACCGAACTTCCTCTGTTCTCAGACAACAGCTCAGCTCAGAACAAAAATCATACTCTTTCTGTTATATTTAATTGATTCCGAGAAATTCAGCAAAATTCAACATTAACTTCCAGTGACAGGTCACAATGTTTCTTACCCTTTGATAAGGATTTCGGCATTATAAAAAGGAAACTAGAGAAAGAGGTCACTTTAGCGTACACGACGTGACAGAGCTGATTCTTAGAAGTTAGAAACCAGGCACGAGTAGATGTCCGTTAGAGACGTTACATCTACACTCCTGGAAATTGAAATAACAACACCGTCAATTCATTGTCCCAGGAAGGGGAAACTTTATTGACACATTCCTGGGGTCAGATACATCACATGATCACACTGACAGAACCACAGGCACATAGACACAGGCAACAGAGCATGCACAATGTCGGCACTAGTACAGTGTATATCCACCTTTCGCAGCAATGCAGGCTGCTATTCTCCCATGGAGACGATCGTAGAGATGCTGGATGTAGTCCTGTGGAACGGCTTGCCATGCCATTTCCACCTGGCGCCTCAGTTGGACCAGCGTTCGTGCTGGACGTGCAGACCGCGTGAGACGACTCTTCATCCAGTCCCAAACATGCTCAATGGGGGACAGATCCGGAGATCTTGCTGGCCAGGGTAGTTGACTTACACCTTCTAGAGCACGTTGGGTGGCACGGGATACATGCGGACGTGCATTGTCCTGTTGGAACAGCAAGTTCCCTTGCCAGTCTAGGAATGGTAGAACGATGGGTTCGATGACGGTTTGGATGTACCGTGCACTATTCAGTGTCCCCTCGACGATCACCAGTGGGGTACGGCCAGTGTAGGAGATCGCTCCCCACACCATGATGCCGGGTGTTGGCCCTGTGTGCCTCGGTCGTATGCAGTCCTGATTGTGGCGCTCACCTGCACGGCGCCAAACACGCATACGACCATCATTGGCACCAAGGCAGAAGCGACTCTCATCGCTGAAGACGACACGTCTCCATTCGTCCCTCCATTCACGCCTGTCGCGACACCACTGGAGGCGGGCTGCACGATGTTGGGGCGTGAGCGGAAGACGGCCTAACGGTGTGCGGGACCGTAGCCCAGCTTCATGGAGACGGTTGCGAATGGTCCTCGCCGATACCCCAGGAGCAACAGTGTCCCTAATTTGCTGGGAAGTGGCGGTGCGGTCCCCTACGACACTGCGTAGGATCCTACGGTCTTGGAGTGCATCCGTGCGTCGCTGCGGTCCGGTCCCAGGTCGACGGGCACGTGCACCTTCCGCCGACCACTGGCGACAACATCGATGTACTGTGGAGATCTCACGCCCCACGTGTTGAGGAATTCGGCGGTACGTCCACCCGGCCTCCCGCATGCCCACTATACGCCCTCGCTCAAAGTCCGTCAACTGCACACACGGTTCACGTCCACGCTGTCGCGGCATGCTACCAGTGTTAAAGACTGCGATGGAGCTCCGTATGCCACGGCAAACGGGCTGACACTGACGGCGGCGGTGCACAAATGCTGCGCAGCTAGCGCCATTCGACGGCCAACACCGCGGTTCCTGGTGTGTCCGCTGTGCCGTGCGTGTGATCATTGCTTGTACAGCCCTCTCGCAGTGTCCGGAGCAAGTATGGTGGGTCTGACACACCGGTGTCAATGTGTTCTATTTTCCATTTCCAGGAGTGTATTAAAATACGGTATTAGACTTGAAGACTGGCAGCCGAGCTACAGGAAAATCAGAATTTCTGAAGAAACTCGAAGTACTGGAAGATGAGGGAGGGTGACATTGTCTATCAGTACATTTTGACGTTTTATTTCTCGTAACACAAGAAAAAGATTGTATGACTACTTCTACAACGATCTGTGGATGATTAGTCACACATTTCGCCTGGGACTTCAACGTGATCCATCAACCGCATCAAAAAAACTAGCTGACCCACCAGGAAAGATTACAGTTAAGTTTAATAGTATCAAGGACTTGGAAAGACACCAGCGTTATTTGCCTGATGAATACTTACCTTTTTATGAAGGAAGTCTGAAGCAGCCTTAAAGAATGACAGCCAAAAGGACGAGTAAATGGACTGTCAAACATTGGTTACTGTTGTAGAGTAATGTATTTTACCATGAAATGTAAAATTGTACGTGTTATATTGTATGCAATCAAGATAATATTAATGAGAATAAAAAGGAGTGTGTGAGTTCCGTATCTTTTACGTCTACGTTTTTAAAAAAGGAACAGTTTCAGTCTTTTAATGAGTAATTGTATTACCAAAATATGACATTAGAAATTCAATCTCTTGTCAAACACTCACATTTGCTTCATGTAACATAGAAATGCCAATAAAGACTTCCATATAAAGCTACTACAAATATTAAAATTTTTTCTGAATTTTTCACAAATTTATTTCGCTTGACTTAAGACCTTCTAAAAGCATACGGTTCAGTTAAGTCTGACAGAGAATACTTGTGGCGTTGGCCGTTTACTTAGCCTACATTTACCGCGAATTTCTGGCCCAGCGCAAAGCCCCAAGCATATGCAAAAAAGCGCAGGTGGTTTCTGTATATAAGAATGGCAAAATAACTAACCCGCATAATTACAGGCCAACATCTTTAACATAATTTTTCTCAGCATAGTAAATTTCCCTGAGACAGAAAAGCTTTTGTCTACAAATCAGCCCGGATTTAGAATCATCGCACGTGCGAAACTCGGCTTGCCTTTTTCTCAAGCGAAATCCTGCAAACTATGGATGGAGGGCAACAGGTAGAGTCCATATTCCTAGATTTCCAAACTGCATTTGACACGATGCCCCACTGCAGAGGCCGGCCGAAGTGGCCGTGTGGTTAAAGGCGCTGCAGTCTGGAACCGCAAGACCGCTCCGGTCGCAGGTTCGAATCCTGCCTCGGGCATGGATGTTTGTGATGTCCTTAGGTTAGTTAGGTTTAACTAGTTCTAAGTTCTAGGGGACTAATGACCTCAGCAGTTGAGTCCCATAGTGCTCAGAGCCATTTGAACCATTTTTGAACCCCACTGCAGACTGGTGACGAAGATCCGAGGCCGGCGGAAGTGGCCGAGCGGTTAAAGGCGCTACAGTCTGGAACCGCACGACCGCGACGGTCGCAGGTTCGAATCCTGCCTCGGGCATGGATGTGTGTGATGTCCTTAGGTTAGTTATGTTTAAGTAGCTCTAAGTTCTAGAGGACTTATGACCACAGCAGTTGAGTCCCATAGTGCTCAGAGCCATTTTTTTGAAGATCCGAGCATTGAGTTCGAATATAGTAAATTTTCTTGAGACAGAAAAGCTTCTGTCTACAAATCAGCCCGGATTTAGAATCATCGCACGTGCGAAACTGGGCTAGCCTTTTTCTCACGCGAAATCCTGTAAACTACGGATGGAGGGCAACAGGAAGATTCCATATTCCTAGATTTCCGAACTGCATTCGGCACGATGCCCCACTGCAGACTGGTGACGAAGATCCGAGCATGCGGATGAGGCTCCCAGATATGTGAGTGGCTCGAAGACTTTTTAAGTAACAGAAGTCAGTACGTGGTCCTCTAGGGTGAGTGCTCATCAGTCAAGGGTATCGTCAGAAGTGGCGCAGGGAAGTGTGACAGGACCGAGTTTATTCTCTGACGGACAGGGTCAGCAGTAGTTTATGGCTGGTAGCTGGTACACTGTGGTGTACGGGAACGTGTTGTCGTTGAGTAACTTTAAGAGTGTACAGGATTACTTAGGCAGAGTTTCTATTTAGTGTGATGAATGGGAGCTTGATCTAACGGCAGAAAAACGCAATTTATGCTGATGAGTAGAGAAAACAGTTATGTAACGTGCGAATACATTATTAGTAGGGTGCAGATTGACACAGTAAGGAACACGTCAGGTTGGTAGTAGGGAAGGCGACTGCTCTACTTCGTTTTATTGGGAGCATTTTGCAAAAGTGTAGCTCATTCATAAAGGAGAGGGTGTACAGAATTCTGTTCCAGTGTTTTGGATCCCCACCAGATCGGTCTAGGGAAGACGTCAAAGCAATTCAGAGGTGTGCTGCTAAATTTGTCACCTATAGGTTCGACCAATACGCAAGCATTACGGGGATGCTTCGTGAATTCAAATTGGAATCCGTGGAGGGAGTGCGAGGCTCTTTCCGCAAGGTACTATCAAGGAAATATAGAGAAACGACACTGGAAGCCGACTGCAGAACGATTCTTGTGCCGCCCCCATACATTTCGCGTAAAGATGCAAGAAATCAGAGCTCCTACGGAGTCTTTTAGACAGTGGTTTTTACCTCGAACTATCTGCAGATGAAACAGGAAAGGAAATTAATAGTGGTGGTACAAGGTACCTTCGGGCATACATCGTACAAACATTTATTGAGAGGATTAAGACTAGAAACAACGGTAAACATGTTGTTTTGGTGAACTATACCGTTGATGGTTTTCAAGAGAAGTGCAGGAAATCTTATTAGAAGGATCATAATGCTAGAACGGGTACAGTGGAAAATTAATCCCACATATACGGATCGTCAGTTCAAAAAACTTGCCTTAAAATGAGCTGTTTATTTCTTGGGGAAGACACATCACAAGAATATGTGAAAAACGTGGAGCAGAAACTGATTTCTTTTTATAATGTTGTTCGTGGCATTACAAAGAGATTTTCAAAAACGATAATGGATTTGGTGACAAAACGGAATACTGTTTGGGGAACTCAAGTAAAGTTTGAAGTAGGGCACATTCAAGATCCTCTTCTTGTTGACGGTGGATATCATGGTAATTATGCGTAAAGGTGTTTCAGATGTGATGTTGCAATTCACAGCAGGGTTGGAAAAGCTAAAGATGGTATTTCCCTGGGTAAATTTTATTTGTGAGCTTTTGGAAGCAAATGAAACTGAATGACTGCTCACACTCGTAAGACATTCTGAAGAATTATAGTGGACACTTCCCAGGCATCGAGAAGAAACAAAAACTGCTGTTCTAAAAGTTCTGTTAGGATTTTTCATTCGTTGGAAAAAGGCAGCAGCACAAGAAAACCTCGATATGCTTTCGAAACACAGCTATTCCGTCTTATATGTGATATGAGGCAAAATTAAAGACCGACAAGAGGAACGCAACTGAATGGTTGATACTGCTGCTGTAATTCTGGAGGTAATTACATCACGAGCTTATGAAGTTGAGACAAATGTTACTTCACTCACTTTCTTGGATAAAGTTGAAAGTAACGTCCAGGTTCACAGATATTACTTCTAAAAAGGATCATTTGTACAAAAAAGGAAGGCTGTTCAAAGCTAAAGACGATAATAAAATGCCTTTCACATTCTGTTACTTCAGCTGCAAACCGAGACCCTTTGATTGCAATACACAACTAGGTCCTGAGAAAATGGTATATTAAAATATTGGTCAAGAGATCTTGTAGATGTGTTATCAACTTTTGAATTAATCCTATATTTATATCAGAAAGTTTGAAGTGCCCAGTAAACAAAAATACATAGAAACTCTGAAGACAGTTCTTTGATCTAGTTTGTGTTCAACAATGTGGACATCCATATTGACAAAATTAAGTATAAACATAACCAGTTGCCTTGAAAGCAAACTTTCTGTCCTTTGTTTCATTTTATTATGTTAATTTTATTGTTTCCAGAACTATTATACTGATGTATACTATTTCCGTTAAATTGATTAATAGTGACATTTATTTACCAGCTCGGTTTTTCGTCACTTTCTTAGAATTTTTGAAAGCCCACATTAACGCTCTACAACTTTTCTCTCATGCTGTTTTGCCTCAAACTGGTCAGTTCTCTGATACTGCAAATCACGTAAATGTAGAAAAGTAAACGTAGAAAAAACAGGGATTATCATACTGCGCACACTAGCTGTCCCTCTCTCCTACATAACACTACTCAAAATAAAGATTAAAAAAAGTATTTGCCACGGTAATCACAGTAATTACCGCAGTTTACAGGAAGACTGACGACGACGGTACTATTATACTGATGTATACTATTTCCGTTAAATTGATTAATAGTGACATTTATTTACCAGCTCGGTTTTTCGTCACTTTCTTAGAATTTTTGAAAGCCCATGGAGATAACAAATGTTTTCTCACTGCGTCGAGCCTCAATTAGGGTACCCATCACGCAGGGACAATGTTACCTTTACTTTCCATGAGTCCAGACAAACCACATTCCTTTGAGACTCAGTCCACACGTTGGTGCAAGATCACTTCTCTTATTTTTTTTTTTTTTTTTTATTTTTTTTTTTTTTTTTTTTTAGCTCTGTCAACATTTGTGGTAGGGGTCGAAACCTAACACCCCCCCCCCCCTTCCCCCACTCTCCCATAGAGTAAGCCCCGGCAGTGCCTGGTGTACAGGACCCATAGTGTATCGGATGAACAAGAGAAATAGAGCATACACAAACAAGATGACAAGATGAGGTGAATGCTCACACGCTAGTTTGACTGGCGAGAAAGCGTAAAAGAAATCTTGAAAAACCGCATTTGCAGAAGCTAGAAGAATGACGGTGTATATCTCGTGCGAATTTGCTTAAAATATTCAAACATCTGCTTTCTGAGCAGAAACTACGAATACTTTTTCAGCCGCTGTGCATTCAGGCCACAGAGATCGCGCATGTAAAGTTGGCGAATAACACATAGAGAGGCACACAAACAAGCATTCTTTCCACGTTCCAGTCGTGAATGGTTCAATTAAAGGTAAATTCTGTCAAGGACTGCAAAGGGTATGGATATTCATGTTGCTGTTACCTAAAAACAAAGAACACACGACTAATATATCTGCTATTGTTAGACCACAGTTCTTCATTCTTTTTGGCACGCTGCTATGAAATGGCATGCTATGGCTGGTGCCAAGAAAGGCAGGACAAAGAAATAAAAATAAGTCTGGAATTTTTATTAATTTATTCCTGTGACGAGAGGTAAAGTGAACAGTGTGACATTAAGGCATGAAGTGAAACTTCGTTGCTGATTACCGATACTGAAGTCTTGGCTTAATATAACATTAAGTTAGTGAGCTGCATTGATGTACTGCCTCTACAGCGCAAATGGGAAAAAACTGCAGTGTAACATCCAGGACAGCTTCAAACGCCTGGGCGTTTATGAAATTCGAATTATTTCAGATGATCTTCCTGTGGTTCCAACATCTGATGTTTCCACAAGGAAAGAGTGAGAAATGTTAGTAGTATTCGTAGAAGACATGACGCCCTGTGTATGACGCAGCATTTTATCGTGATATGTGGCAACCTCTCACTTTTTTTGTGTATTTTGCTTCATCCGCCTGACATGTTAGCTGAGTCCCATGCATGCTCCTGCAGGAGCATTGTGTTTCTTTTTTTTTTTTCTTTTTTTTCAAGAACTGTTCCAGCCCACGCCACGAGAAGAAATAAAATATTTTTAAGAATAACATATCGTTGCCAGTCACTGTCAACAAGGTGCCAAATGAAGTACGCAGGAGCACAGGAGAGAGCAGGTTCATTTAACAAAACAGCTCAATAATCTATTCGTGAAATGCCACTCTCTTGGCAAGCTGCCAGCTACGAAGGTATTACATGTGATTCACAGCCACACTGTACACTTGTACAGAAAGCTAATCGAATGAACTCCACATACCAATGCTTAGTGAGACGGTGTACTTTGTCAGATTTCTAACTTATTTACTGAACGTTTAAGGGTTCAGATTCTCGGTCATCCGATGTATGTTTTGTGTTGCTGTGCTCATCGGTCCGAAGGCTGATTTGATTCAGCACTTTAAGCTAGTCTATAGTGTGTAAGCTTGTTCATTCCTGCGTAACTATGAGTGCTAAACAATTTACCTCCCTTACGAAACTAAATATTTCGTGACACTTCAGGCTGTGTCAATCTTTCAATCAGGTTTTCTTCAGACCCCGTTCAGTACCTTCCAACGTAATTTAAAACAGCATCTTCCAGTCAACCGAGTCCACAGCTTTCTCTAAATCTACACATTCTACAAACTTAGATTTTCCTTAGTTCAACTATCTTCTAAGAGAAGTTGTAAGTTCCGTATTACCTCGCATGTTCCTACATTTCTCCGGAACCCAAACAGGTCTGGTCTCTCTACATGTCGACTTTTACCGGTCTTTCCATTATTCTGCAAATAATTCGTGTCATTGTCTTCCAACAATGAATGAACTGTTAACACATGTGAGCACCTCCGTTCCTTGGATTTTTTTATTATCGAATTCTTCTTGAAGAGTGAGAATATTTTGCCTGTCTCATACATTTTACATATCATTAGAACAGATCTGTCGTGGTTGGTTCTTCCAATGATCCCAAAAATTCGGAGGAAATTTCTTCTGATCCATTTGTCTTGTTTCGGCTTACTGGTTACCCTGTTTGCCGGATACAAAACGAGACAGCACATTTAATCACTACCCTACTACGAAACCGTACAGGTGTTTTGCTGACAATCTCTTTCGTAGAAGCTCTGCAGATTCCCGTTACTCTACTAATCAACTCAAACTTGAACTTTCCTTACCTACATACATATTCGTTCCACTTGATATCCCGACACTTCGATACCAGGTATTTATGTACCAATACTGACTCCATTTCTACTCGTTTAGCCTGATGTTTCCTAAAGTTTTTCTCGGATGACACTATTATCTGTAAGGAAGAGTTATCAGAGAAAAAGATGCTACTGTAGCCAGTAGGATTTGGACAAGTATAAACCTGATGCAAGGACTAGCAGCTACTTCTGCAGAGAAATTTTAAGTTATGCACTTTGCGAAGCTATAAAATTGTATATCCTTTGACACTTGTGTTTTGAAACGAGTGCTATTCTATTTGAGCTGTGCCACATCTGAGGCTGAGTGAAAGTTTCAATATGGCACTGTTTCTTCTACAATCCCCTCTATCTCCACAAGAGGGTTGCCGCGGTTCTGTTGGACTAGTATTTACGCGAAAACAGATATAGCTGACAGAGTAATTTTCCCAGTTATAAGTGATGACAAGTTTAAAGTATTTTGGTTAGCGTTTAGGATTGATCGATTAGCAGAGAAATCTTTGCGAAATGCAAGAGCTCTTACACTTGCCACGCACGACCAGCGGAGCCCCTATCTCGTCACAAAAGGATCGCTGGAGCCTGCATCACTATATAACTATTTGTCGTGTCGTGTAAATGAGGCCGGCCGGAGTAGCCGTGCGGATCTAGGCGCTACAGTCTGGAGCCGAGCGACCGCCACGGTCGCAGGTTCGAATCCTGCCTCGGGCATGGATGTGTGTGTGATGTCCTTAGGTTAGTTAGGTTTAATTAGTTCTAAGTTCTAGGCGACTGATGACCTCAGAAGTTAAGTCGCATAGTGCTCAGAGCCATTTGAACTATTTTGTTAATGAGTTTTGCAGAGTGAAAGAAATGACTGCCGACGTACGAGAACTAAAATGGGTCCTCGATCGAAAAAGACAACCACTTATTGAACATATTTGATAAGTAGGTAAATACGTAACATAAGTTTCCTTCCTTGTGTTACGATTCTTGTATACCTCCAAAACAAAGGAAATCAGCGTTTAACTCCCACACGACAACGTGAACATTTGAGACGGAGCGGTTGATAAAGATAAGGCGGAAAATCGGCCATACTTTGTTCGAATGAACCATCCAGACATTCGCCTGCCTGAGGTTTGTAGGAAAACCACGAAAGATTTTAATGTGAGAGGACAAATAGAAATTTTAACTCTGCTCTTTCAAAATATCAGCCAGGTGACCTAATCGATTTGAGTGACGTCGGTCAAGGTGTAATGCTTCCTTAAATGTGCTCAAATAATTTATTCGAGAGTTGTAGTGTTCGTAGTATTTCGCTTTTTAGGATAAAAATGTGCTATTAAAATCTAGCATTATTTAGACATATGAAGTCAATAGTCCATTGCGGGGGCGTTCCGTCTACGTGTGTATAGTACCTCAACCACTCAGACTGTTACGTGGGCACTGCAAACATGTGCAAGCACACTGCAAGTTGAAGACAAGAGTCACATCCTGTGGACAACAGGCTCATTAAGACACACACATTATTCATATTCTAAAACATTCAGAGAGTAATTAATAGTTAGTCAGCTAAATAATCATTCTCATATACAAACACGTAATTTTTCAAACTACCAGACACCGGGAGAGCGATGTGCTGAGAACCTGCCCATCCATACAAAATCTAAATGACGCCATATAGCAGAAGATTATATGGCGGTCTGACGGCATTGAATGTTCTTCTGGGCCTAATCGCTGACTTCTTTTTTTGTAAAGTTGTTAAGGAAGGCATTTGAGTAAGACTTCTCCCGAATTATTGCAGAGAAAACATTGGCTTGCAGGTGTAGTTATTTCAGCTGCGTGATTCTTCAGCTGATGTTCGGTGAGGTGTTGTTCTACCATTTCCATATACAGGGTTAACATTAATAAAACTGACAAACGGGACGGTTTCCTGACTGTAGATGGGAGAAAGGTCCTATGTACATGCGTCCCGAAACGCATCGTTGTGACACTAGATGACGCTGACGAATGAAAGATCCTCTGACCACGTGCGGTGTGTTCCTTGTGTGATGCAGGCTGTGTGATTGACGCAACATGCTGTTAACAGCAGAACGTCGGGTATTCATGTCGGGAACAAGCCGAGACAGTGTTTGTGTAGGGCCAAGCAGATGGAAACGGCCGCGTCCGCAGCTCGTGGTCGTGCGGTAGCGTTCTCGCTCCCGCACCCGGGTTCCCGGGTTCGATTCCCGGCGGTTTCAGGGATTTTCTCTGTCTCGTGATGACTGGGTGTTGTGTGATGTCCTTAGGTTAGTTAGGTTTAAGTAGTTCTAAGTTCTTGGGGGCTGATGACCATAGATGTTAAGTTCCATAGTGCTCAGAGCCATTTGAACCATTTTGAAACTGCCGAGAGGCAGCATGGCCATACCAAAACAACTACCCTCAGAGACACCAAAGACATCACACAATATTTCAAGCGCTTTTTGGGACACTGAGTGATCATGGGTTCTTTCAAACAGACGAACATTCAGGCAGGCGGTGGACTGTTCGTATACCAGATTTGGAGGACCAGGTTCAACTGGATACTGAGACGAAGCCTAGTAAAAGCTCCAGGCAAGTGGCCCGCCAACAAGATGTAAGCCAAAGTACTGTTATGTGTATCCTGCATGACAATTGCTGCTATCCCTATCACCTGCAACACACAAGGAAGTGATCAGAGGAAATGTCATTCGTCAGCGCCATCTACCGTCGCAACGATGCATTTCAGAAAACATGTTCACAGGACCTTTCTGTCTCCATTTCCAGTCAGGAATCCGTCCCTGCAGTCTGTTGGTTTTATTAATGTTCACATTACACTACGCGTATAATTAGATTTATGAGATTAGAAAACTGCCTGAAACTATTGCATAATGACGATGTTGCAAATTATTTAACTCGTTACTTTTATCTTTTTTCGATCAAAGAAAGTCTGTGAGAGCACAAGTGACAATGAGTGTAGTATGGAATGCAAAAAAAGTAATTTTGGTTAGTAGTTACGAGAAATAACACACTTCTGCTTACGTGAAAAGTCACTATCACACATCTCTGCTAGTGCATACGACTATGTAGAGGCTCAGTTCCGAAAATTCAAAACTTTTGTACAACGGTCATTAGAAGGGTTTGTGTCGAGCAATTTATGAGGGATGGGGAAAACCCTCAGTATTACTAAGTAAGCGAAGAAAGTTTACTAACAGACTTAAACACACCAAATGCTTTGTTCACAAATAAAAGCTGATGGAAATCAAAACAAGTTGGGAGAGGAATGCGAGAATCGTTCTTTAAATTCTGTTATCGGATTCTATCTACATGTGACGAAAAATCCTAAGAAATATTAGGCTGAGTAAGGTCAGTAATCAGATCAAATTCATTTAGTAAGTCGCTCAGTTATCATAGTCACACTGAAATTCCGGATGACACGAGAATATCAAGAAATTGAATTCGCTCTTTGTTAATTTATTGTTCCGTAGAACAAGATCATACTGCGGTTCTCCCTACGCTCAGATGAGAGCTATCGTGAAACTGAAAATCAAGTGGCAGTGTTCAGTAGAGGAAAAGCGACTGCAGCTGATCGGACATCTGTCCTGTTCTACGTTGTTGTTGTTGTTGTGGTCTTCAGTCCTGAGACTGGTTTGATGCAGCTCTCCATGCTACTCTATCCTGTGCAAGCTTCTTCATCTGCCAGTACCTACTGCAACCTACACCCTTCTGAATCTGCTTAGTGCATTCATCTCTTGGTCTCCCTCTACGATTTTTACCCTCCACGCTGCCCTCCAATACTAAATTGGTGATCCCTTGATGCCTCAACACATGTCCTACCAACCGATCCCTTCTTCTAGTCAAGTTGTGCCACAAACTTCTCTTCTCCCCAATCCTATTCAATACCTCCTCATTAGTTATGTGATCTACCCATCTGATCTTCAGCATACTTCTGTAGCACCACATTTCGAAAGCTTCTATTCTCTTCTTGTCCAAACTGTTTATCGTCCATGTTTCACTTCCATACATGGCTACACTCCATACAAATACTTTCAGAAATGACTTCCTGACACTTAAATCTATATTCGGTGTTAACAAATTTCTCTTCTTCAGAAACCCTTTCCTTGCCATTGCCAGACTACATTTTATACCCTCTCTACTTCGACCATCATCAGTTATTTTGCTCCCCAACTAGCAAAACTCCTTTACTACTTTAAGTGTCTCATTTCCTAATCTAATTCCCTCAGCATCACCCGACTACATTCCATTATCCTCGTTTTGTTTTTGTTGATGTTCATCTTATACCCTCCTTTCAAGACACTATACATTCCATTCAACTGCTCTTCCTAGTCCTTTGCTGTCTCTGACAGAATTACAATGTCCTCGGCGAACCTCAAAGTTTTTATTTCTTCTCCATGGATTTTAATACCTACTCCGAATTTTTCTTTTGTTTCCTTCACTGCTTGCTCAATATACAGATTGAATAACATCGGGGAGAGACTACAACCCTGTCTCACTCCCTCCCCAACCACTGCGTCCCTTTCATACCCCTTGACTCTTATAGCTGCCATCTGGTTTCTGTACAAATTGTAAATAGCCTTTCGCTCCCTGTATTGTACCCCGGCCACCTTCAGAATTTCAAAGAGCGTATTCCAGTCAACATTGTCAAAAGCTTTCTCTAAGTCTACAAATGCTAGAAACGTAGGTTTGCCTTTCCTTAATCTAGCTTCTAAGATAAGTCGTAGGGTCAGTATTGCCTCACGTGTCCCAACATTCCTACGGAATCCAAACTGATCTTCCCCAAGGTCGGCTTCTGCTAGTTTTTGCATTCGTCTGTAAAGAATCCGCGTTAGTATTTTGCAGCCGTGACTTATTAAACTGATAGTACGGTAAAAATTCACATTTGTCAACACCTGCTTTCTTTGGGATTGGAATTATTATATTCTTCTTTAAGTCTGAGGGTATTTCGCCTGTTTCATACATCTTTCTCACCAGATGGTAGAGTTTCGTCAGGACTGGCTCTCACAAGGCTGTCAGTAGTTCTAATGGAATGTTGTCTACTCACGAGGCCTTGTTTCGACTCAGATCTTTCAGTGTTCTACGTAGATTATGCGAAACAGTGTGTTCTTATTTCCAATTGCACTTTATCATAGATCGCTACAGCAGCGAAGCGTTCGAAGTTTTTGAAAAAAGTACATGTTATTCTGCTTTTCAGGAAGGCGCATCCGACAGTCAGGCCTGGGTCCGTGACGTCAGCCGATAGTCGAATAATGGATCACGCTTTATGCTAGCGTATTGCAACGCCCAGGTTGCTATCGTGTATCTTCACATTCGGAAGGCATTGCATACGGTTCCACACAGTCACTACTTGGTGAGCATTATACGAGCATATGGAATATTCGATCAGATTTGAAACTAGACTGCATAATTGATAGCAAAAAGAACTCTGTATGTCACACTCCCTCTTTTTCCTGCATTACCCCGGATCGACATGTTGATCTGGATTTGCCATTGTTGGTGGCAGAGGATGGACGGATGCCATTAATGCAGCCTGCTCCCTCGCCTGCCCCCCTTTCTCTCCCCCGCCTCCCACTCCGTGGACAGAATATTATGCGTATCACACGCGACTAGTTTTATCCCTTGCGAAAGTGTGTGGACGTTTGTCAGATGTTTGCGAATCGTGTCACTGAGGCGGGACGTGAGTACCAAACCGGTACTCACCTAGTCGGATGTGGGAAACCGCGTAACAGCCACATCCAGGCTGGTCGCCACACTGGCTCTCGTTATTAATCAGCCGGACGGATTCGACCCGTGGCCGGAATGCCTCCCCGAATCCAGAAACAGCATGCTAAAGTATGCATTCCTTACTTAACGTCGGCGTCTCACGACGGTTCGGGCGATGGTTTATATATAAGAAAATCCTACGGTGAGAAAATGATAGAGATTTGCACAAATTCCTGGAGAAGATCGACGCCTGGGGCAGTAATGACAGTTGATCTAAAAGGTGACGTACTGTGCGTAAAAAAGGGCACAACGTCGTTATCACTTGTTGACGCCGTAGGTAACAATCGTAAATTGGCTAGTAGTAGGAACGAGGAGCGACTAAAAGTGGGAAAACCACATGACTATTTTTGAGGAATTGTAGGTGAAAATGGAGACAAGCTGATTCAAGAGTTCGATTAGTTTATTGCATTACAATCCAATAGAAAAGTTGTGCACCGCAATAAGTCTTATTGTTCAAATACGAGGACGCAAATGCCAGGAAGAGTTTAGGAAGATGTATGTTATCTCTTGCTGCTTACGCATCTGAGGAAACCGTCACGATGGTAAAGTGGTGGGGGTGACGTAATCTCAACAGCAGACCGTAAGGTGGTTTTCATAGAAAAAATGCGAATATAGATGTAGATATTGCAATATCACACTTCGAGGCTAAGACTCATGCTGAGCGTTTTTTCTGGGTTGCCTGATGTTAATGCGACTGAGGCAACACTGCATTCCACCTGCTGGCAAGCAGGGTGAGGAGGATCCCCCACCCAAAGCCTGAGAGCGTGGCTGGGGCAGAGGGTCGTGTCCCACTGGTGTTACAAATGACATGTCCCCGGGGTGCTTCATCATCATAATTCCCCCTTCCTGTCACACACTGACTGACGTCGCAGCCGTTTTCCTGAAGCCCTACAGCTTTGGTCGTGATACCACGCGGTGCAGCGAAATTCATAGCATTCATAATGGTTGCAGACGGCACAAAAAGAGCTAGAGAGGCAAGTTGTAAACCCAGCTCTTCAATTAAAATGTGTTGATCTATCGGTATCTCACAGGTTGGCCGTCATTTCAGGGTCTTCTGGTAATGCCGTAAAAATTCCATTATGTCGTGATGGAGCTCTTGTAACGTTGCCTGTTCTCTATGTGACAAAAGGTAAACATAACTTATGGCACTGAATCGTAACTCGGTAACTATTACTATTACATATACTGGTAAGTGCAATGTGTTTTAATTATTTTCTTGCAGTTGATTCAAATATAATACCAGAGTGTTATATTTTCGATTTATACATTTAATTAAAGAAGACTAAGTTTCAAGCTGAATATTTTTATAACTCTCTGAATAAATTATCTTCATATAGTGACGCTTAACAAAAGACCCATTGTATGAAATGACATCCAGGCTGGGTGTAACAAAACACACAATGCATCGGAAATAGCTTTCCATATTGGGGCTACGTACAGGTTAGTATTTGCAGTATCCAGAAAGACAACGTGAAACATTATTTGACTTAATGAAAGGCTTGATTAGACAGCCTTCTAGCTATTTCGTCACAGGTTGTTCTCAATGAAGGCAGTTTTGAAACCTTATCTACTTGCAATAGACAGAAATTGATAATAACTTTAGAATTGATTTTGAAAAGAGAAGTTAAGATGTTGCATGTAAAAGTGTGAATATGTCAATGCTATCCAATGCTAATCAGAATCAGCATGGACAATACAGCTTAATCATCAACAGAACAGGTGGCAAAAGCAGCCAAGTCGGCCGTTGTGGCCGAGCGGTTGTAGGCGCTTCAGTCCGGAACCGTGCTGCTGCTACAGTCGCAAGTTAGAATCCTGCCTCGGACATGGACGTGTGTGATGTCCTTAGGTTAGTTAGGTTTCCGTAGTTCTAAGTCTAGGGGACTGATGACCTCAGATGTTTCAAGTCCCACAGTGCTCAGAGCCATTTGAACCATTTGAAAGCCACCAATGAAAATGTTCTACACTATTAGGAGAGGAAATAATGCGTGCGTAAGTGTGAGGTTGATGGCCGGTAGTTCACCATAGTACAGGACTTCCTGAATGGCCTGCATAAGAGGCACATTGACGATAGACAGAAAGTATGGCATAAAAAGGCAAAAAACAGTCATGACCTGCGAATATGTCGTTCATTACGCAATAACTGTTCTGTGTCTCCAGATGAAGTGCAATTATTAATGGCAAACGGGGGGGGGGGGGGGGAGGTGGGGTATGTTTGTAAACGAAACCTGGGCCTCTGAATCTGTGGTATGCCACTGTCCACGCCAGTGCTGGCGCTTTTAAGGTAAAAGATGTACATTTAGGGTGAAAGTTGTGTACTATTCCAGTAAGTTAGATATTTTTAATTTCAGTTTCAACTTAATTTTGTCGCTTTTGTTCTTGTTCTACGTAAACATACAATAACAAAGTTATCATTCACCCGATGATTACTTTACTGAACATGGCTCTATTGGAGACAGTAAACCCTCTCCTCCTTTCGACTTTCGAACCGACTTAAGCAACCATTTACGAAGGGCTCCGCAACTTAAGATAGACTCCAAACCGTGGTGCAGTTTGAAATTTCAGATTTATAAATCAGTGACAGAGGTTAAAGAAGCGATAATTGGCAGACAAACATCGTACGACCAGCTGAGCGTATGGTGCCTGGCACTCACTCACATAAAACATAGGTCTTACGGCAAATAAATCAAGCCCACTGACAATGATGCAACAGCACGGAAACATATCTAAATCAAAGTGAAAAAGAATAAAGCTGTGTTTTTCTCAGTGTGGTGTTCTCAAAATAGTTTATTTCCGAGTAAACACAAAATGAGGTAGTGATATTTAAAAGAAAAAAGAAAGGAAGTAAACTGCCAGACGATCGTCCTGTTACAGTACTGGGCATCGTAAGATGGTGTGAAGCCATTTGCCGCGACTATGCATATAAAATATCTCATCCGACAACACACGGAATAGATTGTGACTCCTTTGACCCGAACCTAATATATAAATCCCATAGCAATAGATAACTACTTGCCGCGAGTCGAAGCGACTGGCTTATCAGAAAGGGAGAGTAAATTTCCAGCTCAGTTGTGCCGCGAGTAACAGGTAGTTGCCGAGTTGGGTTATAAATATGTACGATCGCGGAGGAAGGTGGAGCGGAGGTATACAGCGGAAAGTCGTTTGGCGCTGTGACGCGCAGCAGTGACGAGGCAGCGTTCGTGTGTGTGTGTGTGTGTGTGTGTGCGTGTGCGTGTGTGAGCTCCCCGGGGAGTCCGCTGCGGGCTGTCAGGGGCCCCAGAGGTCATTACAGCCAGTTCCAGTCCCGCTCCAAAGAAACGTATCGTGGCGCTCACCGCAGCCGCTCATTCCACATCCCCGTCCAATCTCGTCCAGTTACTATTGTCGTCGCTCGCTCACAGTAGTTACGCTGTCGCGACTGCAATCTCCTTACTTCACGTGAGACAGCTATGCGTTGACAAAATAGTATGAATAGCCTACTATAACCACTACATTTCCGCTACTAGTTTTCTGATTTAAGCAGCAATGGAATGATATATCTTCTTTTCCCTTTGTCTTACAACTTACTGAAAGTGATTAGTCGCGCCAGTACGTCTGTGACTACGGCATCGAGCTATTGTAGCCTGAAATTATAGCTTTCTTACTTCAAACGATGACAGACGGTCAGAAGCAACTTAAGTCGTACATTGGCGACAACCGCCGCATATCTGGAGCTACATGGCGTGAAATGTTAGAAATTGGTGCAGGTGATGGTGGAGGGAAGGGATTTTTACCTTTACATTATCTTTACATTATTACATATAATGGTTTGGGAACTTATATGTACATGTGATTTTTAAATGTCAAATAAAAGTAAACTTATCTCAAAGAAAAATTTTGAGGTGGTACTGCCCCTGCTCCATCCTCCTTTCCTTTAGCGAGTAAGCCTAATCTGCCGAAGGCTGCCCGTCGGTGATCTATCTGTCTGCGACAATAAAGGCATCCCACAAATTCAGCGGCGTTCCATTAAATTTAATTGTCATTAGAGACTGTAAAGTGTTCACGAACAAATGATTTCTTTCGGCAGTTTTGATGCTCTCAGCAACACTGAAACCTCGTTTGCACGTCGTAGTTGACAGAGGCACTGAAAACGGACTTTCCGTATTAATTTTTACAGAACATGTAAAGCATTTAATGTCAGAGAGCCTGACTTGTACTCTCTCAACTGTGACAGCAGTGTCACCGTCCAAACCAAGCAACTCAGCTGTTTTTTAAAAGTCAGAATTGCCGTGCAATCCACTTTTACCACTAATTTCATTTTCTTCAAAAACTGAGAAACACTTTACTACTTCACTTGAAGCAAACCTCTGAAATTAATCTGCTAATCGTTGAATTACTTGTCTTCTTATTTCATCAAACGCTCTGTCTGCACCTTCCTGCTCACGTTGCAGTTTACAGTATGTTATGTAATTTTCTTTGCAGAGATTCAAATAAAGGTCATCTTTAACACGCATTTCTTTAACAGTTTGGGCTGTGACATTACTTTTATTTCTACTTCACAGTAAGAAACACACTCTTTTTGCATTACTGTAGTAATCATAGACGGAACACATGACATATCTAATACGAAACCCAGCAGCAGGTCATTTTTCTCAGTGAATGCTTATTATAAAGCCCTGTTAATTTGTAACGATCTCTACACAGTAGGTCACAGCTTTCAGATTCTGAGCTTAGGAACTGCATGATACCACGAAAATCTTTGAATGCTGCCAATAAAGCATCCTTCTCTCTAGAAATCCGACAGCTTTTTAAGTTTCAGATAACCCGTGACGCCTACAGCCGCCACAATGTTTTTAGTTTTGCAGCTGTTTGTCATTTACTTAAAATTTTGTGTTGTTATAGCAACCATTCAAAGTTATGAACAGTATTTGTGTCACTTAACAATTATTCAGAAATAATGTTCATGTTATGAGTCATACAGTGTACATTAATCAGGTGTGGAAATATTTCTCCTAATCCTAACTGTAACACCTTTTTTCCGGCAAACACTGCCGCTCCATCTAAAGCAAATCCTACAAGCATTTCTCCAAGCATTTCCATGTCTATGCAGTGTTATGAGAAAACCTGGATAATTTTTTCTTCCAGGGACTTCGTCTCAAATGGTTCAAAAGGCTCTGAGCAATATGGTACTTAACATCTGAGGTCATCAATCCTCTAGAACTTAGAGCTACTTAAACCTAACTAACATAAGGACATCACACACATTCATGCCCGAGGCAGGATTCGAACCGACGACAGTAGCGGTCGTGCGGTTCCAGACTGTAGCGCCTAGAACCGCTCGGCCACAACGGCCGACGGACTTTGGGTCAGCATTTTCCGTTAGTGCTAGTTTACGGAAACTGCAGCATGCGTTGTTTTATTCGTTCCCATACGTAACATGCAAAATCAAGAGTTTTTCAGAAAAGTTATCGAATGACTCATCCACACAAGCGGAAAAAAATCAGTCAGTTTCAAAGTATTAACTAATTTTAAAAGTAATTTTTCCGCTCTAAAATTAGCCAATTGTTGCTGCGGTCTTATCTGTATGAAGACGTGTTCCCATATCTACGCCTGTTCCGGCGTAGCGGCAAGCGCCGGCACGACGATCAGAAACGGAAGAGCAGAGAGGGGTATGAGACGTCAGCCAACAGTACGCTCTCTAGAACAGCACCAAGCCTGGAGCGGCCTAAGCGCTGCGCCGCCTAGCCGCGGCCGGAGTCGAAGACGAGCGTCGTACAAACGCTACCGTACTGACTTATCAACTGTGTTGTTTTGCTTGCATTGCAATTGTATATACCGAGGGACATTGATTATTTCCATGACGCCAATACTTGCGACACACATTTGTGAATACGCAAAGTTAAGTATTATCAATTTAACTTACTGTAATTAACTCCATTAATACTATTTGGTTGAATTGTTGTCTAGCGATCCGAGAAGACAGCCTCCTTGGGACCCTATAATAGACGAGTGGGCCGGGCACAGAAACGCCATTCGCAGTTTGTAGCTGTATAAGTCTGGTCACGAAAATCGCATTCTCTTTTTGCGGCCACATAAAATAATCGTAAATCGCCAAGAGTTGCATATAATTTTCCCTCCGGCTTTTTAAATATAGCTCAGGAGTATTTACTGTACACGTTTCTAGGATCTGAAGTCTGTACTTTTCTCCCTGCTGCACACAATCTGAAAGAATAACATATTTGTCCTCTTTATATATGGTGTCAAGGTTCTTTTTCCTTATTCTTCTCTGCTATGCGGTGTCTCCACCAAGATGAATCACTAGATGTACTTCTAATTGTTTTACAGATTGCCTGAGAATGTTTAACCCAAGTACTACGCGTCATCACTGGTCCGTCGTTTTCATTAGTAGTATTAAAAATTAACAATCGTCGATTTTTCTGCCGTGACGTTGAAATGTTATTTCCTATCACACTATCACTATTTGAAGATGTAGATTCACCTCTGTCGTGCATTAAAACTTTATATCTATCTTCATTAAAAGGTAAATACTTCGCTTCCGAGATAGCTTCATCATTTCTAGGTACCGGTATTTTATTTCCGTTTTCCCGCACATTATCACTTGCCGGATTTTGTGATATCACGGAATCTACTAATGGCATATTAGTCCTACGATTAACACTGTCATCCTCAAATAATTGAGTAATTAATACACTTCTTCACTTCTTTTGTGTTTCATTACGTTCGTTTTCAGTATTCGCCCCTCCGTTTAAACAGTTAGACCGATAACAGTTATCTACCATTTCTACCGCTGCTCAGTGCGGAGGCGCCAAGAGTATATTCTCATCTGCCACTCTGTCTAACATTACTAGAGCGGATTCAATATTTCCAATCCATTGTTGCTGATATTTTAAAAATTTAATTGACATTCGTAAAGTTCAATGCTTGGCTATCTAAAGTAAGATTATTCTTGAAACGGAGATATTTTAGTAGTGCATATTATGCTCTTTGTCTAGCTATAATTAAACACCCCTGGGATATTTTATTGGTAGGAGGCGAATTCTTGGGATAAAATCATTGATGGGGAGGAAATCCTATCATTCCTCTCACGCCCTCGCTCCCCCCTCCCACCACTTTTCTCCGAGCTTTTATGCTGTGGAGCTACTCGTCACAGTGTGATGGGAGCGTAAAGAGTTGAATAGAAAAGCACACTTGCTAAAAACATAGTCAAATACAGTGATACGTACAATTATGACGATTGTTATATCGAGTAAAGTGACTATAGGGGACAGCAAACGTCAATAAAAACGAAGCGTTAGGATCACCCAGTGGTAGCTGGCCCTGCACTATATGGATAAGCCACTGCTAGACTGATCTTATATTTTTTACAGTATTGAACACACGTATTGAACTTATCGTGTTATATGTTATTTGCTGATCTCACTAGCATGAGAGCGCAGCCATCTGAGCTGACCTGAGCTGACAGCGTCGCCACACGCAGCGCCACTGCCTCTCAGTCGAAGTCTTGGATTAGGGATGGCAGTTATCGCTCGAACAACCCGTTTTTCGTTATAGCGGCTTTTCGCATCTCTAATTTAACCTGTCAGTTAAAACCGCTTAAAATAATCGGTTTCTGTAATAACCAGTTTTCGGTTTTTTATTGCTGTTATTTCCAGTAATAGACTGAACATAGACTTCGAATAAAGACTGAACAATTCTAATGACGATGAAAGAGTAGGTGATCTCGATCGATAGGTGGTTGAGGCTGTGGCAGAAATCGATGTCACTTTCCCCAGCAAACGCGGTGAAGGTGAAGGAAACAGGCGCAGCGACATCGCGACTTAAAAGGTCACACGTTGCTGACTGCCCTGCATCGTCACTTGTAGATTATAGCAATTTTTCACCCTGAAGACACCTAAAAATTAAAAGATCAGTTATCATCCCAAGTTTATAGTTTGTCAATAAATATTGTAAGTGTAACATCAAATTTACCTTCTCTCTATATGAACATGTCGATGTTTTCTCCTTTATATAATGTCGCAAGGTTGTTGTACTTCCTCCCATTTTCCATCTTTTAAAGTAAATGGCGCCCATTGTAAACTACTACCGAACTAGGGAGGTGCCATTCTGCAATACAATAGATGTCCGAGGACGACTGCGAAAAAGTATAGGCAGGGTGCGAGCAAGTGTTGCATACTCCACTTGAAGGCGTACCGTCAAATGGGCTACACCACGGGGCAGCAGGTACAGTAATGCTGTACTGATTCTTATGTCATGTGTTTGTTGCAAATTTCTAACTGTCAGCATTGTAACTTAAAATAGTGCTCAATGTTCTTTCCACCTTCTGTAATAACCCAATCGTTTTTAAAAAAAGTTTTACTTAAAAACCAAAAATTTTAACACTGTCACTAGGACAGATTGATATGCCGGTTTTTTTACCCTGTTATAAGTAAAAACTTAAAAAACTGTATTATAACTGAGACCGAAAAAATACCTATGAACACTTGTTATTCACAACTAAAATATCGATATCGATTTTAGGTATTTGGTTTTTCCAATCCCTAGCCGGAATCCTATGACACCCGAACTACATACAGCTCATTGTGTCTATGCTAGGCTTACATCGCGGTTTATCGAACCCTTAACGCTGCTATTACCAAACATCTTACAACGCAAGTGAACGTACAGAAACGTCTTCAGTGATGTATCAGCCGCAAAATCTGAACTGTCGATCCATAAAAAGATATAAAATGGCCCGTCTGGTCTACTTTAAAAACGCATGCAACCGTAAAGGCCATTATGTATAGACAGTACCAATGTTACTTTGCATTCTACAAGTCTTCATCCAACTGCTTATACTCTCACTGGTAGTAAATCTATGTAGCTGTTCACCGTTTAAATACGTGAGAGGTAGCACTAAGAAGTGATATTAATACGTAAAACCAGTAGAAGACGCAGGCACATTTAAAACTTAAGTTTTTTGAGGCGTTCTGGAAAACTGGAGTGCATCTGTAAAGGATATATCACTCAATACACTACTTTCACCAATTCTAGACTACTGCTCTCGTGTTTAGAGTCCTTATCAACTAGACATAACTGACATCAAATGAATTTGCAGACACAATTCTGGAATCGAAAGTACTCGGTACAGGCGGCACGTTTGTATGATAAAGGCCCTCGGACGAATTGTACAGCCATATTCGGACGAAAGGCGACATTGTTCTTGTGAAAGACTGTCCAATAAATTTAGAGAACCGATATTCGAGGACGCCTGGGCAACAATTCTGCTGCCACAACCGCGTATCTCGCGGTGTGATCAAGCGAATAAGACAAAAGTTAGCAGCCGATTACTGAGGCGTATATACAGTCATCTCTCCCTAACTTCGTATGGAAATGGAATAGGACAGAAAATCTCTAATACTGTTAAGAGCCGGCCCGAGTGGCCGTGCGGTTCTAGGCGCTACAGTCTGGAGCCGCGTGACCGCTACGGTCGCAGGTTCGAATCCTGCCTCGGGCATGGATGTGTGTGATGTCCTTAGGTTAGTTAGGTTTAAGTAGTTCTAAGTTCTAGGGGACTGATGACCACAGCAGTTAAGTCCCCTAGTGCTCAGAGCCATTTGAACCATTTTGAACTGTTAAGAAGTACTCTCGGCCACTCATCGCACAGTATCTTTACGAAGTATTGAAATATATGTATGTGCAAATGTAAAATAACTTCTCACCCTTTGACTATTTAACAAAAAAAAAAAAAAAATGTTGCAGAGAGCTTGCAGTGCACGCGAACATCCAGCAGCTATGTTAGTGGCCATGGCCTTGCTTGCGCTGTTAGTTCCAGTAGTTTTCGCAAGCAAACTTGTTTCAGACTAGCAACACATCTGAAATGTATGGTTTCTAATACTTAGTTGCCTCTTGCTACTGAAATATATGGTTTCCCTACAATCCAGATAGGTTTTGCGTGCTCATATCAGATATCTTTTGTGGACTATTGTTAATTAGCTGCTAATTTTGTCAGTGTGTGTTCCTGTTGGAGTTTCATGATACAACAGAGGTTCGATGTCCCCTTCGCTATTGGACTACAGCCTTGAAAAAGTAGCAAGAGAATGGAGAAACGCAGGAGCAACAGTATACCAAATAGGACAACTGAAACGTGTAGAATTGGATCTTCCACGCTTTACAGATGATGCGACAATAACTACCAAATACGTCACCAGGGTACAAAAATAGCTTGAGTAACAAAATTGACCTGATAATAACATAATAACACAAAGAAAACCAGCTCTGTGTGAGTTCAAAACTGGCCATTACAAAGTATTCCATGTTAAATAATTTAAAAAGCTAGGTGAATAAGTTACTGAAAATTGCAACAATAGAAATCCATATAATCCAGGTTTCAGGAAATTGAAGTCATTTCTCACTTAACAAAAAATACATTTGTAATTGTAAATGCCTTTTTCATTGAACTGTAAAACCTGACTTTATACAACAGTGATCAAACTAGAAACACATTATGCCTCAGATATACTTATTCTTTAACAAAAATCAATTAAAATAGCAAAAATCTGAAGTAAATTTGTCCACAACTCGAAGGTCATGTTGAACACTGCAGTGTCTTTATAGGTATGGCTTATTGGGGATAGTATAGTCATTCTACGACCAAGTATGAAAGACGAATTACGTCTCCCAAAACCTAACGCAAAAACCTACAGCAAAATCGCGATTAAAATGCGTGTGTGCTAAATCAAACACGTAGGGCACAAGGAAAGAATTGGCTATTTCACCAGAGTCATACACTCTTGATATACGAGATTACTAGATCTGCGAGAAAAACATTTTAACAAATTAGGAACACCAACTCTACAGGACCGAGATGCCAACAGGAAAGTTACACAGACACACGATTAACAAGAGGAAGAAGAAGCAGCAAATAACATACCTTAACGGGGCAATGGAAATAAATTTACTCGACAGATATGAAACGATAATGGACTAACCGGAAAACACAGCTCTAAGAGAAAATATATGAACGAGTAAAAAGTTATTTCAACCTAATTAGAACTGTGGCTATAGTAAAATGAAATTTTAGAGTCATTTGAATAATGACTGGGGTTCAAGCCACGTTAGAATGAATTATGCCAGTTCAGAATAGAATTTAAAGAGTAGCTGCATATTAAATAAAACTGATACTTACTGACAGATCATATGTGTGCTGCTCAGGGAATCGTACCTGAGCCCGTGCCATTCCCAGGCAATATTCTTAATGAGTAAACTATCCAGATGTTCAAGTTCTTCCCGTATCTACCTCTCCACAAAATTTTTTTTTCCGAATTTAGTTAAGAAGTTATGGAGGCGTGTCTTTGCGTGCGGGCGATTGAAGGAGAACGCAGCTTGTCATAGTACTGAATTGAGAAGCTTTCCAGTAAACTAGAGAAATGTTGGCACACGACGTAGGAGGTGAATGCGTTTTGTAACGTATTTCGACGGTTTGATGCGAATATTGGTAATATCTGTTTGGTGAGCGACAGTGCTGTTTCATCAATAGTCAGTGTTTCAAATAAAAGAGGAACTGTTTCAGAAGTTTACGGTATGTCGGTTCCGTTTGGATGCGTACTTGCAATAAAGTGTGATGTTGTGACAGGCCTCGTCAGCGGTCGAACGCTGCGCCGGTCCAGCAAGTCCCGCCATCTGCTACTAGATCACAAATAATTAGATAACAAAGCGTTCTGTTCTATGGACCACTGACTCGATACAAGTTTTTCCTTCTTTATTTAGCAGCTAGCAGAAGCCATTTTAATCACTACAGTGGATTTCAAAAATTCCATGTTTTTGTTGGTGCTGCTGTGATTAGCTTCCGTGTGTACAGAGAATAGCTTTACGAAAGTTTCGCTTAGTGAAAGATACGTATATCTACCAATGCATTTTCTAGAAAAAAGTTCTCTTCAGTTAAAAATCTATCTACGAGTATTTGCTGTATAACTTCCGTAATTTAGCGGTTACACTTTTAGTTGTTCAATAAAGTCTACCAATATTTTTACAAAATAATAACACTGTTTCCAAGTTCCCTTAAATCTGTATTCAAAGTCTGTAGAAAAGTTTTTCGGTCTGATTTCATAAAAAAATGCTGAAATTGTTATAGTTTCAAAATTTTTCTGGTAGTAAGCAATGTCAGCTGCCAAGATTGTTACACAAAGTACTGGAACATGTATAGATACTGTAAAAATAAATATCGTCTGGCTTCAGACGTTATTGTCTTAATATTTCTTCTGTTTTATTCTAGTATTATCCATATGTTGTTCTGGAAATAAAACTGCTTGAACAGAGTGGCCCCAAAACGACATTCATTTGCTATGGTGGATATGGGAAGGTACTTAGAAGAAAAAGTATATAGGTCTCCCTCGAACTGCATTGGCTTTGGTGTTAAGTAAATGAGAGTGACGTGATGAGACCTCTAAAAACTCCGTGGTTGCTTATTTTATCCACCCTTTACTGCTGCAGTAGTGTTCCATTTTAATGACCTAACTACAGCCATTTTATTATATACCTCGCTCTGGTCCTCCATAATTTCCTCTGTTGTGTCAGTCTCATCATCAGCGGTTTAAGATACTTAGTGTATACCACACACTGAGAGAAGGCACGTTAATACGACCAACATGTCGGCTATTTCACATTAATTTCATGTTATCAACCCAGAAGTTTGTTATGAAACTAACACCAGCAGCAGCAGCCTACGTATTTGTAATAGAAACTCTAAATATAGTTAGCAAATAATGTAGTGTCTCCGAAACCACTCATCGGAATTTGGAGACTTGTGCATAGCTGAACTTTTCAATTTTCGGTTGGCGATAGTTGCGGATGAAATTATTGCAATTCCATTTGAAAATTATGAAAGTGATGCCAGTATAGCGCGTCGCCTACCACTGTGGTGACAAGATAAATATCTCGACCTAGCTTAACTTCGCACGTACGATAAAGACAAAAGAAACTTACATCGAAAAAGAAATAAAAGGTATTTTGTGGACTTGAATACGTGATTCCCCATTCGTAGTATCCTCTCTTAGCTATCTTCAGTAATGCTGCTAGTAGTTTCAAGAATATGAGTGGCGCATCTTCGGTTAGGTTTTTCCACATGAAAGTCGTTGGGCAGAGAACTTTTGGAGACATCATTCAGCCAAGGATGGCAATTAGGCACTCGTTTTGTAGGAGCAAAAGGAGGCAGACGTGTATTCACACTAACTGTACAGGTGTATTTCGTCTGATCAATTATATGCTGGTACATGTGCGGGTATCTCAGGTGTTGTCTAAATGCTTTCATGGGATTTCTTTTTCTCTCGTACTTTGCAGAAAGTGTTTTGTTTGTTGTTTTGGTATAAATTGCTGATTTAACTATTAAATTTTTATATACTTACTTTGTGTAAGGAACTAATTGGTGTTAAGTCAATTAGATATGCTACACGCCGCTTAAGTGCTATAATAAGGTTTTTTTTTGTTCTTAAAATGCTGCATATGAGTTGTGCTTCTTATTTTGATGTAAACTGATTATGTAATGGTTCGATTTCATGATGCTTTCTTTGTGCATCGGACCAATGGTCGTGGGCTAGTTAGCTATGTAACAGGCAGAAGAACGCGTTTCATAGTGCTCCTTTCTCTCCTTCAAATGCTACGTATTTATGTTTTACTTGCCATTTTTCTATGAATTGTCGATTTAATTATTCAATTTGCAGATGCACTTTTGCACTGAATCGCAAGTTTGTAGGTTGGTTAGATATGTTACAGTCCGGGCAAGGGCTTACATAGTGTTTCTTTGTTGATTAAAATGTTACGGCAGCGGTTTGCTTACTATTTTGACACAGTTGCAGATGTCACTGAAAAAGTTTTGTGTTACCTTCTTGCTGTGATACATTACGTGTGGTGTTGAAGAAGTTAGGTACCATTTATACTGAATGATTATTTCCACTGCAGCTCTTTCTCCTCCGTGAATGCTGCTAGAGGGTGCTACTAGAGGGACTAAGTTTGCCATTCTAGTCCAAATTATGGGGTTCACTGATGAACGTTGGGGTGCTTGTTTTGACTCGGTGACGGGGGGGGGGGGGGGGGGGTTAAAATCAAATTCACCGCTGGGCTATTTCGATTTAAGCTGGATCAGGACGGCTGTTGTGTGTGTTTCTTGTGTTTCCATACCCCAGTAATTCTATAACAAGTCATTTCTCCGATAAATGTCGCGTGACTAAGAATTCCAGCAGACTCGTATATCTCAGTCTCCCCTTGTGCGTTTGGAACGTGTTTGCCCTTACTACTAGCATGATGTGTTTGTCATGCCATTGATTTAGAATTAATGGTATTACTCTTTACATAATCTTCTTGTTACTTGCATCTTGCTCACGTTTCATGTATTAACTATCAGATACAGGGTGTTAAATTCCTGTATAATAAATGTTACTGCAATCTGCAATGTTTTATTTCTTTTCTAATTCCTACCGTATCATCCCGAAAAACAATACTGATCACTGATTTTGTTACAATGGAGCTCGAAAGTATTGCTTTAACTGACCTATTTGATCTGTCCCACACGTGAACAATTGAGAATCAGACTGCTTAAAATGTATGTAGGTTCCCTTAACTCCATATGCTATTGCTTTAAATACCAATTAACATAACAATTCCTTATGTCAAGTTTTCTTAATATGGACAACCATCAGCTGTAGAATTGTATGACGACAGTGAAAATTTGTCCCTCACAAGGATTCAAACCCGGATTTCCCGCTTACCGCGAGGGGTCGCTCTACTATTATGATATCCCAGCACGACTCCCGGCCAGATCCAAACTTCCATATGGCGTCAACCACGTGTCTACAACCTGCACAAATACATTCATATGTATATCCCCGTATAGGTGAGACATTTTAATTTAATGTCCCAAGCCCGGTGTTGGCGGATAAATACGCTGTTGCAGTGCCTAAATTATTTAGAAATACAATGCATTTCTCGTATTTGTCTGCTACATACAACAATAATAGAAGTGACATGCATAAATCACTCTTATTGCATGGTTTATTGTTTGATGATGAGTAACAAAACTACGCATGCTAATTGCACCTGTATCTCTGTAATAAATATTGCTGTTACCAGACTATACGCCATTGAGTGACGATTACTTACTATTCATTCGGATGAAAACAAAAGTGCGAAATCTTTGACCATTCCGAAAATATTGTGATTAAAAGTTTAAATAAGTAATTCTATGCGCGGTTCTTGTGTCCCCACCAGTCCCACTCCCCACGCCTAAGACCATCAAGATTTATTAAAATGGAAAAGTTGAATAAACTACATTGGAACTTCTTTTGTTGGCTGAATGATTGATTTCTGGAAGTGATAAACCCTTTTAAAATACCCTTAACATCTGTAACGCAGGAATAATATGTTGACGCAGGCCTACAAAATACCACCTTACTCTTGTGAATGTATGAAAAAAGTAACGGGTAGAGGACAGGAGAAATCACCAGCGCGCTACGTGAATTAGAGTGGTGACCTGAAAAGCTATCCCGTGGAGACAGAAAGACCACTCCCAACCAAAGACTATGCTTCTTTTGTAACAGGGTCACCTACAAAAGCAGGACACGGCCTCGTGTTGATGGATGCAGACACCCACGTAACAGGAAGACACGCATGTCCGTGCCCTCTGGCCTCTTGACCTAATTAAAGATTATTCTACATCTGCCGTGAGAAGTTCCTCACAGTCAGGTGCTCCACCCTAAATGATAACCGAGGAAGCAGACTGCCTGGCATTCTTGCACGACAAACCTTTTTAATTTACTCTAATCTCCTCCCTCTTTCTCATTACTTTACTGTTTAGATGATGTGCAGATACAAGTGTAGCATTCAGGAAGAGAAAAGTGAGAAATTGTCAAAAAACTGGTTAGCCAACCAGTACCATTATTCTCCGTGTTGATGAGATGATACTTTATCATTTGATATGCTTCATGAGACAACATTTGCCATATAAACTTCATAAGACAATTAACTAAGATAATTTTTTTTTCCTGACAAGACTCCAGAGCTCTTAACAAATCTCTACGTCACAATATCTACCAGGAGTGGCACACAACCAAAGAATATATACAGATTTCCTACTCGTTCTCTGTGAATTTGTAAGATAGATGTTGACGTTTAATGAATTCAATTTTGGTCAGCACTGGAGTGTAGGTAGCCCGAAGGGGAATTAATGGGCCTGATGTTTTTAATAAGAAGAAGGCAACTACATTCTGCTCCAGTTCACAGTTTTTTTTTATTTTTTTATTTTTTTTATTTTTTATTTATTTATTTTTTCCTCCTGTAATACAGAACTTGGAAGAAGAGTTAGGGTGTCACGTTCCGTTGACTTCGAATTCGTTAGAAATCAGCCGTCTTCTTTTCAAAGGAACCACTGTTGCAGCTGGTTAAGCGACTGAGGGAAACGATGAAAAACGTAAATCTGAGTGTCTAGACTGGGATTTCAATCGACGTCGTCCCGAATGCTAAAAGCACAGGCTATCTACCGAATGCAAGTCCACTCCGCCACCTTAATAGGTACTTAATAAAAGAGTCTAACACAATAGAGCCGGACTGGAGAGAAACGGCGTACTAATCAGACAGGCGTTACTCATACATATTTTTCATGTGATTTCTCTCAACTTGTTAAGGTGAATGGCTTGCTGCTTCCCTCAGGATCACTACTGCCAATTTCTTGCCCTACTCTTTCCCAGCTGAGTCAGTGTATCGCCTTTATTGACGTCGTCGTCGACTGGTTTTTATAATCTTTTCTTGTGATAAAGTACTGAAATCTGTGCACTGGATACGGAAGATAGTTATTAGGTGTAAATCTCAAGCTGAAATTTCTTTTTCTGTGACGCATTTTCACATTTATATCCATGTGAAGTGTATTATTTTCTCCTACAGATTAGTCCTTCTTTTGATCTAAGTATTTTCTCTCCTGACTCAACCCACGGGAGATTTCGGAATCAGAATTACAGCACCAACTTACGCATTTTGTGTCGAAAAGGGAGGTAATGGAAAATGAAACAGTGGAGATATGGAGCATATGATCAAACGTATCCGGACATTCCCATGCAATGCGGAATTGACCACTTGATGTCACAAGAGGCAGATTCGGCTATATGAAAAGAGGCGAGGAGTATGGAATTGTCAGTAGAGAAGCAGCAATATCAGAATGAGTCGCTCAGGACAGGTGAGTGACTTTGCACGTGAACTAGTTATTGAATATAACCTTAGTAAAGAATCCGAGATGTTTCAGTCCTTCTAAAGATGCCCAGGTCGACTGTTCTTGATGCGATTGTGAAGTAGAAAGTGTCGGAAGAACCACAGGTAAATCAGGGCTAGGCAGACATCGCATTGACGGCCAGAGACAGTTGAGCAATGCGGAGGGTGACTGTAAAAAATCGCGTGAAATTACGGTATGGAATGACTCGTGCTGGCAGCAGTTCAGCTAGCACAATGACTGATGCACGGAGTTAAAAAGAATGATGCACAGTAATAGAGCAACTCCTCATAAGCTACACATTCCTGCAGTTGCTAAGCAGTCCTATGAAACGGATTGGGTTTAGTTAACATTACCTGCCATCATGTGTCGTGCCAACAGTCAGTCGAAATTTGGCAGAAAATCCGAAGAAATTCTGGTCGTATGTAAAGTACACAAGCGGCGAGACGCAGTCAATACCTTCGCTGCGCAGTGCCGATGGTACTGTTACTGACGACTGTGCCGCTAAAGCGGAGTTATTGAACGCAGTTTTCCGAAATTCCTTCACCAGGGAAGACGAATGGAATATTGCAGAATCTGAAGCACGAACAGCTGCTAGCATGAGTTTCTTAGAAGTAGATACCTTAGGGGTTGCGAAGCAACTCAAATCGCTTGATACGGGCAAGTCTTCAGGTCCAGATTGTATACCGATTAGGTTCCTTTCAGATTACGCTGATACAATAGCTCCCTACTTAGCAATCATATACAACCGCTCGCTCACCGGTAGATCTGTGCCTACAGATTGGAAAATTGCGCAGGTCGCGCCAGTGTTTAAGAAGGGTAGTAGGAGTAATCCATCGAACTACAGACCTATATCATTGACTTCGGTTTGCAGTAGGGTTTTGGAGCATATTTTGTATTCAAACATTATGTATCACCTGAAGGAAACGATCTATTGATACGTAATCAGCATGGTTTCAGAAAACATCGTTCTTGTGCAACGCAGCTAGCTCTTTATTCGCACGAAGTAATAGCCGCTATCGACAGGGGAACTCAAGTTGATTCCGTGTTTCTGTATTTCCGGACGGCTTTTGACACCGTTCCTCACAAGCGACTTCTAATCAAGCTGCGGGCCTATGGGGTATCGTCTCAGTTGTGCGACTGGATTCGTGATATCCTGTCAGGAAGGTCGCAGTTCGTAGTAATAGACGGCAAATCATCGAGTAAAATTGAAGTGATATCAGGTGTTCCCCAGGGAAGCGTCCTGGGACCTCTGCTATTCCTGATCTATATAAATGACCTGGGTGACAATCTGAGCAGTTCTCTTAGATTGTTATTAGATGATGTTGTAATTTACCGTCTAGTAAGGTCATCCGAAGACCAGTACCAGTTGCAAAGTGATTTAGAAAAGATTGCTGTATGGTGTGGCAGGTGGCAGTTGACGCTAAATAACGAAAAGTGTGAGGTGATCCACATGAGTTTACTCGACAAATAGTACAATTCTCAGGGCTGTCAATTCAACTAAGTACCTGGGTGTAAAAAAACTACGACCAACTTCAGTTGGAAAGACCACATAGGTAATTTTGTGGGGAAGGCGAGCCAAAGATTGCGTTTCATTGGCAGGACACTTAGAAGATGCAACAAGTCCACTAAAGAGACAGCTTACACTACACTCGTTCGTCCCCTGTTAGAATATTGCTGCGCGGTGTGGGATCCTTACCAGGTGGGATTGACGGAGGACATCGAAAGGGTGCAAAAAAGGGCAACTCGTTTTGTATTATCACGTAATAGGGGAGAGAGTGTGGCAGATATGATACGCGAGTTGGGATGGAAGTCATTAAAGCAAAGACGTTTTTCGTCGCGGCGAGATCTATTTACGAAATTTCAGTCACCAACTTTCTCTTCCGAATGCGAAAGTATTTTGTTGAGCCCAACCTACATAGTTAGGAATGATCATCAAAATAAAATAAGAGAAATCAGAGCTCGAACAGAAAGGTTTCGGTGTTCGTTTTTCCCGCGCGCTGTTCGGGAGTGGAATGGTGGAGAGATAGTATGATTGTGGTTCGATGAACCCTCTGCCAAGCACTTAAATGTGAATTGCAGAGTAATCATGTAGATGTAGATGTAGATGTAGATGTAGATGTAGAAGTACTAAGGAGATGATATTACGGTATGGGAGTGCTTTTCGTGGCTAGGGCGTGGTCTCCTTATTGTACTTCAGGAAACGCTAAATTCGAAGGGATATGAACGCGTTCTACAGCATTGCGAACTGCGTATAGTAGAGGAACACCTTGGAAACGATAATTTTGTGTATCGGCATGACATTGCACCCTGCCACAAAGCAGCGTCTGTGAGGCAGTGGTTTGTGGACAATAACATTACTGAAATGGATTGCCTACAATCCCGACCTGAACCCAGTGGAACACCTGTGGGATCAGTTAGAACATCGACTTCACGCCAGACCCCAGCGTCACTCATCACTGGCTTCTCTGGTTTCGTCTCTTACTTCCACAGACATTCAGACACCTCACGGAAAAGTCTCTGTACGTCCATCTTATCAGAGATGGTTGTGAGACTCGGCTGTTCAGTACAGAATGTCAAATCAAACAGCTTTCAGCCGTCTAATTTCCAAGCTGTTATGTTATGGGGCTACTAGTTTTGGCGATATATTACGCCATCTTCAGGCCCCATGCCCGGCGTGTAGGAAGATTCCAACCTGGATTCCTATCAAAATAGGGGCCAGCATTGAAAGACTGGTATCTGTAGATTTCTGCTCGATACAGCGATCACTTCAAACATCGTCTGCCGGTGTGAAGGTGGCGTAATATATCGCCGAATCTGGTAGCCCAATAAAATAATAGATCGAAAACTAGACGGCTGAAAGGTGTTTCATTTGACATTCTCCTCTTGGAAAGTGTCCCCAGCAGAGTTCGAGTCGTCATAATGGCGAAGAGTACACACACTCCACTTTAATGTCCACTAATAGATGTCTGGATACTTTTGATCAGATAGTGTAATTTCCATTCTTGTCCTCAGTCCAACTCATTATTTATTTACTTTTAAAGCTGAAGATACATTTAAGATTTGGGTAGTGTCCTTACACACAGTGGGGGATAAGAAGAATAACGAATTTACGAGCTATGTAATATATACGTGAGCAACTGAATTGGAGACAGCAGCTGTGTTGAGGAGAGAGCGGTCTTGTGCGATTGCAGTGCATTTCATCGCGGCCAGATTGTGGAACACTTCATCTTCTGGGTCGTCCAGTCACTTTTCGAGTGAGAATGTATCCAGGGAGTACCGTGAGCGTCACAACCCGGGGAAACCCGCCACCGCCAGAATCAGTTGCCTAGGGCAACAACCTCTGGATGACAGGAGTCGCCGTCGATAGTCGCATATCCTACTGGCGAATAGATTAATCACAGCGCAGCAAACCAATCGCCAATTCATTTCCGATCTGTAACAACCTGTCAAGACTCATTCCAGCGAAAATATACGTCTCACTTCCCTTAACTGCACCAGTACTCACCATATTCCACAGAGCAGAGAAATTGGGAATTGTGCTGGAACATTGGCATCAAACGATGATACTCTGCGTCAACAGACAACGTGAAGTGAAGCAGCCAGATGGAGAACAGAGCTGCTCTCATTCGGAATTCTCTTATGGTTCTTGCTTTTATTGGCCGAAATTTGGACTGTGGTACGCTTTCCATCATTTGTTACCGTCGAACGGCTTGAGAACCCAGTGCACTCAGTTACTGGCGCTTCTGAAATGTACCAGACCAATGGTCCAGAATGGTTTCACCCCACAGCATGAAGGTGCAGAAGTGCCCGCGCTAATCAACCCCTGAGCACCTCTCGCTCGCGACTGGTTGGGATGTGAGAGTCTTGGGCGCTGCACCGTGAACTTTTGACTCCTATTTAGAATTTGTGGACGAAGATGGCTTCCGAAATCTGTTGGAATCTCGTGAAATCCATACTATGACGTATCTGTACCGTGACCGAGTGTGGTGATGCTGTAGTTTTCGCACTGAATTCGCATTTAAAACAACGGTAGCTCAAATAACTGTCCGGTTATAGCCAACTGAAACAAACGTCGTGATGGTTCCTTTGGAAAAAACACGGTTCACTTCCTTCCACTTGGTTTTCCCAGTAAGACCTTGGGGTGCGACCCTGTTGTCTTCGTCGTCGACTGGATGTCAAACCCTCCATTTGGTTAAATTCATTTATTTCCATTTCGCCTGTGGAGGAGTAAATCATGCTAATACCGAGAATCGAACCCAGGCGCTTCTCATGGACAGACGAGGGAGCCTCTCGGCTGCGATGACGCACAACGATGAATGAACAGTTATGAACAGATTTAACAAATTATAATAATTGTGTGTTCTTGCGTCAAGGAATGTTAAATTAGGCAACCTGATCGGAGATACGTATTTTACAATACCAGCGCTGGAAATTCTAATTTTATCACGTCTTTTCAAAACTCTTTGCATCTTGTAATTGGTTATTTTTCAACAATATACCCCACTAACGCTTTTGGAATGCTACACTTCGGAAGTATTGGGTGCACGTAATTGATGTCCTTGACTCTCGACTTTGTGGTCGGAATCGCTAAAACACAGTAGTGTGTTGGCTCAGGTTTCGGACATAACGGATTCGATTCCAAGTGGTGCAAGAACTCTTCACCACAAAGATTAGGTAGCGGTGAGGTAACGTTTATGTGTACGATTATTCATCACCAGACTGCGCATCAACATCCTGTGTCAAAACCTAAATCCATTCACAGTGTCCATGGAGTGTGGGAGTGTAGCAGTGTTGAGTCCGTCACATAGGAAAATAAAGTTCCCAATTCGAAGAGTTTTTGCATACATGGAATACCGTCTGATTCAGCAAGACAATGCCAGATCATGCACGAGCTCTGCGACATCTGCAACAATCTAACGCCTTGAGTTCACTGTCATAGATCATACTCCATCCAATTTTCATCTGTTTCCAAAACCTAATGAACACTTTTGAGGACTTCACTTTGATAGTGATCAAGCGGTGCAAGCAGTGGTGAGGCTGTGGCTCAACATTCTACTGTGACGGTATCAACAAACTGGTCTCTCGTTGGCAGAGGTGGGTTCATCGCCATGATGACTATGTTGAGATATAAATATGGAGACATGAAGAATAAAAATACAGAATATTAACAAAGTTCCTTTTATTTAAAAAGCCTTAAGAGTTTTCACGTACAAAATTCGGAGGCATCATTTTCCAACACGCCCTCGTATTATTATTACAGGATTCCTGAATTTCAGTATATTTAACTTATTTCCTATTTGATCAATATGCTTCTTGTAAAAAATATTGTTTGTAAAATCAAGCCGAAATATGTTGCATTAAAGCTTTGCTTGGATTGCTTGTCGCAGAATACCGCATTTAATTCATGCAAACTTTATTAGATCTTTCACTCAAATGTAAACACTTCTCCTCTCCTTGTTTGGAAAGAAAGTTCTATCTTTTATGTAGTTTCTCTAGTGTTTCATTTAAGGTCCTTGCTTCTTCCGTCAGACGGAGGCCCATCTTCTATTTCTTTCGGGTGTTTGTTAAAGAAAATCTGTACGACAAAGTAACCACTAGCGTTATCTAAATTGTTTTTGGTAGGTGGCTACGAGCAGGTGTGTTGCTCATAGGGGCAACAGCGGAACAAAAGATATCTGGAGTCCCTTCACGGGGCGCTACAAAAACCGCCTTTCATGTGGTGCGTCGCTCGGAATGCCTGCGGTCGGCTAACCCGCACGGTCGGAGACCCACACACTAGGCTCACCATCTCAGACCTACGAAGCGCGTATCCTTACCGTCATTTCGCCGTACCTAATGATGTCGTCTTGCTGCAATGCTCGCATCCCTCTTCACAGCACTTAGAACATCTCGTAGCATGTTCTCAAGTCATAACTGCGCACTGGACATTCAGTATACGTGCTCCAGATTTCGGTTTTTAAAGACAGGTTACTGAAAGTGACGTAACCAGAAAGAAGAAAAATTCCTTTTGGTGGTAGTTGTGACCTTTTGTTTAATTGAGAAAGAGACAGGTTACCCGTTACATCAATGAGAACTAGTTTATCGGCCAATATATTAGAACTGCCACTCATGCTAATACTCACAATATCTTTACAGAAATGAATGACCACGATACATCAAACAAGTCCACCATCAAGAGGCTTCAAAACACATTAAAAATTTCCAGTAGACAGGAAATTTCACAGAAACAACCGAAAAATGATCTACGGAGAGTGCTAACAACATCAAAGTTGACAGACGTGCAAGCTCCAGTTTCACTGAGTCAGTAGAAGTGTGTGAGACACATGTCTAGCCAGCGTGGTTGGTAGTGCGGACACCACGTCTGTTTTGCTCACGAGTTGTTGCCTGAAGACAGTGGGAAACGTATAGTTTTCTGTCACCCTGACTTCCTTGGATCAGTGTTCTGCCGGCCGGTGTGGCCGTGCGGTTCTAAGCGCGTCAGTTTGGAACCGCGTGACCGCTACGGTCGCAGGTTCGAATCCTGCCTCGGGCATGGATGTGTGTGATGTCCTTAGGTTAGTTAGGTTTAAGTAGTTCTTAGGGGACTGATGACCTCAGTAGTTAAGTCCCATAATGCTCAGAGCCATTTGAACCATCATTGTTCTAACGGGAAGTGGAATAGGAGGGGTAGTGGTCACATCGGTCTCCTGATTTAACTCCTCCTGAGTTTTTATCGTGGGGATGCTTCACGGATGCTGTCTAAAAAGTCATTTTAACACCATTCCCAAATTTCATAAAGAAAATGAGCGATATGTTATTGTGATTCCGCAATAAATATTACGGCCGCATTTAAGAATATGCAGCTACGTTGAATTCGTAATGGAGACTATTTTCAACTATTCTCTCACTTGAACATTTTCCAGTTAGGTTGCCTCACCTTTTGAACACTATGCATCTCCGAATAAGTGACTCTACCATGTTTTCATGTGGGAAAACCAAGTCTTTTTCATAAGCAGTCAAAGCATTATTCACTAAGATTTAGTTATACACAGACTGTTAATAGCCTGTACACTCGAATGCCCAAGGTTGATGCATTACGTGCAGCCGCGTTTGCTTTCTTTTGTAAGTTAGAAACCTTACATGGCAAAGTTAATAATTCAGCGTGCCACGTGAGTGTGTTGACGCCAGAAGTTATAGTGGTCGTTGGCGTGATATCAGAGCGTACGTTGGAAAAGACACGAAGTACCATTGCATTTGATCGCAGTCGTATGAAGGGTGTCCAACACAGAGGAAACTCTGTCTCTGATGTTAGGAAGGCAGCGGGCTTTTTACATAATATCGCATCCAACATACACCGTGAGTACTTTGACTGGAGCAAAGCCGTCTCTCACAGTCAAACACTTTAGGTAGAGATATATTGAAAGCAGTCTTTTATATTTGTCAACTTCCACATACACTGAGGTGACGAAAGTCCTGGTTATCTCCTAACATCGTGCTGTATCACCTTTCGCCTGGTGTATTGCAGCAGTTAAACGTAGTATTGACTCAAAAAAGCGTTAGAAATCCCCTACAGAAATAATGAGCCACGATGCCTCCATAGCCGTCGATAATTGCGTATGCGTTGTCGGCGCCGAATTTTGTGTATCTCGATTATGTCCTATAAATTTTCCATTAGATACATGTCTGGCGATCTGGGTGGTCAAATCATTCCTTCTAACTGTCGAGAATTTTCTCCATAGCAATCGCTAACAGTTGCGGCCTGGTAACATGGCGCATTGTGGTCCACAAAATTACCTCGTTGTTTGGGAATATTAAGTACATGAATGGTTGCAAGTGGTCTCTAAGTAGCCGAACATAACAATATCCAGTCGATGATCGGTTCAGTTGGACAAGAGGACCCAGTCCATTCCATGTAAAAACATCCCACACCTTTATGGAGTCACCACCAGCTTGCACAGTGCCTTTTTGACAACCTGGGTCCATGGCTTCGCGGTGTCTGCACCACTCTCGAACCCTGCCATCAGTTCTTACCAAATAAAACTGGGACTCATCTGATACGGCCACGGTTTTCCAGTCGTCTAGCGTACAACCGATATAGTCACCAGCCCAGGAGAGGCACTGCAGGCGATGTCGTGCTGTTAGCAAAGGCAGTGGCGTTGGTTGTCTGCTACCATAGCCCACTATCGGCAAATTTCGCAGCACTGTCTAATGGGAACATTCATCGGATGTCCCATATCGATTTCTGCGATTATTTCACGCAGTGTTGCTTGTCTGTTAGCACTAACAACTCTACACAAAGGCCTCTGCTCTTGGTCGTAAAGCGAAGGCCGTCGGCCACTGCGTTGTCCGTGGTGAGAGGTAATACCTGAAATTTGGTATTCTCGGTACACTCTTGACACTGTGGGTCTCGGAATACTGAATTCCCTAACAATTTTCGAAACGGAATGTCCCGAGCGTCTAGCTCCATCTACCATTCCGCGTTCAAAGTATGCTATTTCCCGTCGTGTGGCCGTAATCACTTTTTCACATGAATCATCCGAGTACAAATGACATCTCCGCCAGTTCACTGCCCTTTTATACCTTACATACGGGGTACTAACGCCACCTGTACATATGCACATCGCTACTGCATGTCTTCTGTGACCTCAGTGTATTATGTTTATTACATGTCTATTACTCGCGAGCATTCGTTATCTTCGCCCACTGAACGACTTACATGTAACCTCTGCTGCGTCTGCTCCGCTGTTTTGTCCGCCTAACATCTTTGAGGCGAGAGTAGCCTCGGCCAATTAGAAGCGAGGGTGCTAAGACGCTCCACGTGGCTTGTAAGTTTCGTACGAGAACAAAGAGTTCTTCATCATGTCTCCTTTGTTCACGGTAGGGCTTGAGTGGATGTGGCAGCAGAGTAGCCTTTATTGTCAGAGACCTACCGTATGTTTACCTCTCTCGTGTCTTCACAGAAGAGAACGTCTAGAGTGGAATCGTCAACATACCACCTGGACGGTTGAACATAGGGGGCCACGTTCTTTTTACAGATGATCCCCATTTGGTGAGGAGAGTGATTCTCGACGGACTCGCGTATGGAGGGCAGTTAGAGCACGATTTTGAGACCCAAACATTGTGGAAAGAGACCGATATCGTGGGGGAGCCCTAATGGTGTGGGCAGGGATTATGTTGACCACTCTAACACCTCTTTATGAAATTTGACGGGTAATCGGCAAGGTTCAGCTACTATCAGGTATCGTGACAAGATCTTGGGATCTCATGTACAGCTGTTGCGAGGTGCTGTGGGCTCAGACTTCGTATTCAAGGACGATAATGCTCTACCCCACAGAGCATGGTGGTTGATGTTTTCTTGGAAACGGAAGATGTTGCACGCCTGGCGTGACCTGCTCCCTCTCCCAATTTGAATCCATAAAGCATGTCAGAGAAGCACTAGGGAGTCGGTTTGCATCATGTCAGCCTCCACCAACCACTCTCCAAGACTTGGGAGCCGTTCTGCAAGAAGGATGGGCCTAATTGCCACAACGTGAGACTGATGACATTACTCACAGCATGCTACGTCGTTGTCAGGCCTGTATTGCTGCCTAAGGTTGCCACACACCATAATTAGCGCAGTAATCAGTTATCGGAATGCGTGCGCAAACCTATTGAGTTTGTCTACCGTTATGCTTGTTGCAGTTGTTTATGTTCTGTTTCCACACATTGTTCCTACTTTACTATCACCTGTTTATAGTGTTTTGTGGCAAAATAAATGCAATCTTGCAAAGTTTCTGTTTGTTGCTTTAATTTTGGACAGCAGTGTATGTATGAAAGCAGCTATGTGTTTGTGGTTCCATGTATCTACTCTGACACACAAGTTAATGTTTTTCTTCAATGACATCCTTGACGAGTCATGGTGTAATGGTCGGATTTTTTTAAAGCGCTGATGTCGGAAGAACATTACAGTAACACCCACGGTTATGATTAATATGGGGCAGATTTCGTTCTCTTTATGTACATCATTTGATTCATGATCGGATTTAGCAATCAGGTATTTCATTCGCCAAAACGATTTCGTATCTTATATGACTTACAGATCTAAGTAATGGAGAAGGTATTTGTATGACTGTGCCAAGGGGCCACATAGAGCTTGTAGCAGTGATGTCAGTATTCTGTGAAAAACCTTTCTATTCTTCGGAACCAATAATAATTGTAAAGTTAAAGAGAGTCTTATATCTTAAAGGTTAAAGAGAATCTTATATCTTTATTTACGTTTCATTCCCTTAACAGTTTAAATAAGTGACATATATTGTGTTGTGAAGGTGTCACCAAGCTACCGTAAGGCATAGCACAAATGCCTCGAGCATAAGCAATGAAAGAAATGATCTTGTGTCTTTGACTCAATCACTATTTCAGTCAAAGCCATTTCAGCTCTCACATTAATTATTCAGGCAGCAATAAATCTTTTCACTATAGTAAATTATTTTCAGCTGTAAAAAGGTAAGTTTGCCTCGAGAACTTAAGGGCAGAAGCTACTTAGTCATCCTGGTAATATGTTTCGTAGTTATATTACCAGCTCACATCAATCAAGTGCTATAGATCTATGACTGAATACACGATTTGATATTTACAGTCTGCTAATTAGAAGAAATGTAAAGCTAGCTCACGGGATTCAAACTTAGTTTCGGAAATGGAGACTTAATTCATCATTAGTAGGATATCATTTCAGATGCCCAAGAGTATCCGTTGTGTGAAGTGTGTGAGTATGTGAGAAACTATCCATGAAGAAATTATTTTCTTTGGCACTTTATTCACTTTATAAAGAGTGTATGTTTAATCAGGACAGTTTCAAGTGGAACTTTAACGTTCACTAGTACAAGTAAAGTCCACCGCTTTACAGCAGTGATCGTTGTCTACTATAGAGTGTCATAAAAATGACTCGCCAATTCAGTGCTAAAGCGTAACATCCAGTGGGCTACCATTTCATCCATAATCACCTCCTCGCAGAGTGGTGCAGTAGGAGAAAGGAAGAAGAATGGAGTTTAAAGTCTCGCTGACGTCTAGGTCCTTAGAAACGGAGTATAGCCTTGGAGAGCAGAACTATGATGAAGGACCGTGCCCTTTCAAATAAACAATCCGTCTTTCGTCTTAAATGGTACAGGAAACTACTAGAAAACATAAGTCGGCATGGCCGAATGGAGGTTTGAAGCCGCGTCCCTGGAATTCGCGTGTTGTGCCTTACCACTGCGCCACATCTCTCGGAAGTGGATACCGAAATCACCGTCCCCATATGAGTTGCACAGCTATTCCCACATTAGAGATTCAATGGGCAAAGGATGGACGTTGATTGTTCGTAGCATAGAAGAAGATCATGTGTACTTATGAGTGGAATACGTGTTGATTCCTGAGGTGATAGGGTAACGGGTACGTCGAAAACACCATGAAACAATGCATCTCAGTTGGCATAAGGACACACGGTGGAGCTATCATTTCGAGATGTTTAGATGGCGTGGGTTACGATTCTTATGTGCCTGCCATCGTCTCTCGCAGGCGAACGAGAAGGATACTTTCTATCCGCTCATGCGGAGGTTACCCACATTTTCACAATTAATAAAATGTACCGGGCTATTATGCCGTGATGGGATGTATTTCACCTTATAAACCAACGTTTCGTCCCCATCTGCGGTGGAATTTTCAGGAGGATCGTAGTTACTTAGAATGTCCAGTTCACACCCTGACTCGCTACTAACAACAGCAAAATTCCGCTTCCGCATGCCTCCGCGCAGTGGAGTAACGTCACATGTTTTGAATGCGCGAGCGCAATTGGCCGTTGTCGATTGTCATCGTCCGATGTTGCTATCACCCCATGGTGGAGGACTGGTACACGTTTTCTTCAACACCGGAATCCAGATGTCATTCAATTACATACCCTCCTACTTCCTACTGAAATTCCTGGGGTGTTTTACAATCTCTATGACCTCTTCGTACAACCTTTCATACTATCCGCCTGTAGCTGTCTGTACTTGACTCCTATCAAAATCGATGGTCTCCTGGCTGCAAAGCATGTTCCGCAACAGCTGATCTGTCAATATCCCCTCTTCTGCAGTTGCCCTTGTGCTCTCCTAGTCGTTTTTTGACCGTTCATTTTGTAGTACTCACGTACACCTCCCCACAACTACAAGGAATCCTATAAATTCCCAATATTTCCAGCGGTTCGCGAGGATCCTTGGCCGATTTTAGGTGATCTTGTATCTTTCGGGTGAGTTTTTATATTACCGCGATGTTTCACTTTTTCAAGATTTTTCCTAAGCGGTCAATAACGTCATTAATGAACGGCAGGAAAAATTTCGATTTCACCCACGCTTGAGCATCGCAATAATTTCTATGCGGTGGTCTTAAAGCACTTTTTCACCTCAGCGGACGAATAACCATGGGGACTTAACGTTGGGTTTCAAGGTGAAATCCATTCGACCAAGGTACAATAGCCCTCAAAATTTTATTGATTGCAACATTTTCGGCTGTGAAAGTTTACATTTACATTACCCGCATTTTCGGCAACAAAATAATTTCCTTGTTGTGTCACAGAGATTCGTATCATACCAAGAACATGAAAGTACCTGCGCCGGCCGATGTGGCCGAGCGGTTCTAGGCGCTTCAGTCTGGAACCGCGCGACCGCTCCGGTCGCAGGTTCGAATCCTGCCTCTGGCATGGATGTGTGTGATGTCCTTAGGTTAGTTAGGTTTAAGTAGTTCTAAGTTCTAGGGGACTGATGACCGCAGATGTTAAGTCCCATAGTGCTCCGAGCCATTTTTTGAGGGTATTTACGTTTGCTTCCACGTCACCTGAACTCTAGTATATTGAGCATATTTGGAGAAAAGTGTGCGCCTGGGAACCATTTACTACCAATGAGGTCAGCTGTACGTGGCGACTGAGTGATTATGGATGAAGATGGCTTTCCTATCATAACGGTGGCCGGCGGCTGTGGTCGAGTGGTTCTAGGCGCTTCAGTCCGGAACCATGCGGCTGCTACGGTCGCAGGTTGAATCCTGCCTCAGGCATGGATGTGTGTGATGTCCTTAGGTTAGTTAGGTTTAAGTAGTTCTAAATCTAGGGGACTGATGTCCTCATATGTTAAGTCCCATAGTGCTTAGAACCATAACGGTGTCTCGTGAAGTCCATGAAGTAACGCGTAATCAACATAGATCGCACTCTCTCTCTCTTTCTCTTCCTCTCTCTCTTTCCCACTCACTCACCCTCAATGTGTGTGTATGTGAGTGAATTGTTTTAGCTTCTGTGCGAAAGTTAGTTCTGTGTTGGTGTGCTTTTGTAATAATGAATAATTTCACTGAAGGAAATGTGCTGGCGAGAAAAATTATGAACAACATTAAATTCGTCCATGGCTATTGTCGACTGTTCGCCTCCGTAACTAAATGGTTTGCATAGATGGCTGCCATTCTGACGAACCGGGTTCGATTTATGATACTGCAGACGATTTTTTTCTTAGTGGAAGGACATCTACATCTACGCAGATACTCCGCAAGCGACCGTACGGTGCGTGGCGGAGGATACCATGTACCACTACTTCTCGTGTCCCCCCCCCCCCCCCGTCCCCCACCCCCTGTTCCATTCGCAAATAGAGCTAGGGAAGAACGAACGCCCATATATTTGAGCTACTTGACTGTGTCAACCAGGACGCTAGTAATGCTGTATACGAATATTACAGGCTTGATCTTCCTGCTCATCCGAAGTAACTTACATTTTTCCACATTTAGGGCCTCGTGGTCTAGTGGCTTCTCGATAACGGGGTCCCGGGTTCGATTCCCGGCCGGGTTGGTTATTTTCTCTGCTCGGGGACTGGGTGTTTGTGTTGTCCTCATCCTTTTATCATCATCATCATTCGTGACAGTGGCTAGATTGGATTGGATAAAAATATTGGCCCGTGTAAAAATTGGGGCATTGTACAGGCGCTGATGACCGAGCGGTTGAGCTCCCCACAAACCAAACTTCATTATCATCACATTTAGGGCTCGCTACCATTTATCGCATCAACTGCGGTGTACGCAGCCTCGTGATGCCAACTGAGGAATCAATGGACCGAACAACAGCGGCTCCACGGTGTGGAAAGTCGGCAAAACGTTCGGGAGAGTGGGTTGATGACCACATGTTCCTCCATACCGCATCCGCATGACGCCGCAAGGCAGAGGATGACACAGCGGCCGGCAGACATCCCTTGGGCCTTCACACCTTGGACGAGGAGGTCGTTATTGCCAACTCTGTGATTAGGGCAGAAAACTAATTCAAAAACTCAGGAAGATTTGAGGTCTTCTACCTCGGATATGCAAGGGCCGCAGAATGAGACTAACATCTGACATATTTGTCTAAAGCATCAAAAAAGCACTTAAGGCTTTCTGTCACACTTTTATGTGGGAAAGCCTCAGATAAATGCAGATATAAATAGAGCTTATCATGTATCACTGAAAAAGGAAATTCCTCTTATTACATAGTAGCCAAGGAAAAGCTGTGGGGCAGATGTTGAAGGAAGAATTAGGTAACAAGTACCAAGTCACTAGGTTCTCAATCCAAGCACATGCCTCAGCAACGCGTACGGAACCGATGTTTCTCAAGGAAATTTCTAAAAGCTTATTATACTCTGGTATGAAGTGTGGCAGGAAACAGTATTGACAGTGGTGGTAGTAAGTTCCTATGGGACCTAACTGCTAAGGTCATCGGTCCCTAGGCTTACACACTTACTTAATATAACTGAACTTGCTACGGACAACACACATACCTATGCCAGAAGAAGGACTCGATCCTCCGACGGAGGGAGCAGCGCGAATCGTAGCAAGGCGCCTGAGACCACGTGGCTACCAGTATTGATGGGACTCGATGTTATGGCATTTATAGTGTGTTTAAAATAAGTTGCAACTTTTGACAGATAAGTACGGAGCGAGTGGAGGGAAGCGCGTCAGCAGGTGACCACAGTATAATGCCAGGCCTCCTCGGCGCGAAAACTGTCACGCTCGCTTGTCTGCGTGAACAGAAAGCCGCCCAAACCTTATAGTTCAATTCGTCAGCTTCATGATGAACTTGCTATCATTTTGTTAATGGTCATTGTTATTGTGATATTTCGATAGTAGGTAAACTACTGCAAGAAATTCCTAGTTTCCAGTGAAAAATAAGTATCACTTTGAATTTGTGTTTGGTGCGTAATAGGTTACATGCTGCTGAGTATTAAATGTAGAAGATATATTTAATTACTCTTTAAACTTTTAAGGATAACGCCGTCTGATTCCAATTTCGAGAAAATTTACCGTATGTGAAGCGCTTCGTGACGAACTCGTACGTCAGTGAAAAAACTGGATAAAATATTCATAAACTCCTCGTATCTTATAAATGGTTTGAGATATCGAAACAAGTTATTGGCAAATGATAGCGCGCAAAGACGAGAGTGTTTTCCCGAACGATTGATATGCGAAACTTACATAGCTACCGCGATCTTCTAACGACTACAGATTTTTTCAATGAAATAATGTAATTATTGAGAGTTATTGAGAGCCATCGGTAGCTGGTGAAACGAGAACTGCTGTGGATTTTATGGCAGTATAAGTGAAGGAGTTAAGAGTTTATTTTTATACTACGAATGGACTGTTTCATGAACTACTGACCTGACTAGCACTCGGTTGTTCTTTTCATAATATACTGTTTCAGGATTCTATCGCAATGTCAACTGCACTACAATGTTAGTGAGATGAATATTTCTGAACTCTGCTATTTTGATAAAAGAAGTAGATTTTAACAAGACATCAAGAAAAGTTACATATTCGTCAAAACTCGTCACAGTCCTTCATGAATCAATATCTCCTCAACTGCCTTCTTTGTATGGCTGACAAATCAAGATTAGTCCTGTCTTGCATTTTCAGTGACTTCTTTTGTCAGGATTTCAAGCTCATTGAGCGTAAACTACTAGTTGTTTTTGCCATATTATTTTTCACCTAGACCCATATACTCTGTCGGATTTAAATGAGCATGATATAGAGGAACCCTGATTATTCACTTTACCGTTAGCTAGTTCGTCGACCCGGTAGCGTGAAGCTTTGGCTAGTACAGCATTACAAGTTCGATTACCTTCGTGAAGAATAGTGAGGATATCGGCCGCGGCCCTTTCAAAAGAACCGTCCCAATATTGGCCTAAGGCGGTTTATGGGAATAACCGTAAATCTGAAGGCAGGATGGGAATTTGAGCCACCGTTCTCCCGAACACGAATCCAGTGTCTTACCGCTGCACCACCTCTCTCGTTAAGGCAGGGGTGGACTTGTTTTACATAGAGAGATGGAAATTAATACTACTCAGTCATCGGATGGTGTGGCTAAATGGGCTGGCTTGTTTGTTCCTCTCTGTTCCTACTGGTAAGGGTCCCATACAGACGTACAATACTCTAAGACTGGACGAACTAAAGTATTGTAAGCAATTTACTTTGTTGAAGGACTGCATCGCTTCAGGATTCTACCAATAAACCGCAATCTAGAGTTCGCCTTACCCGTTACTTGTGTAATCTGATCGTTCCATTTGAGATCATTTCGAATAGTCACACCCAGATACTTGACGGATTTTACCGCTCCAAAGACTGGGTATTTATTTTGTACTCGTACATTAATGAGGATTTTCGCTTTGTTATCCGCAGTAGGTTACAATTACCAATATTCAGAGATAACTGCCAGTCATTACATTTATTTTCTGAAAATCATCTTCGATTTGTGCCACGCGGGATTAGCCGAGCGGTCTGAGGCGCGGCAGTCATGGACTGTGCGGCTGGTCGCGGCGGAGGTTCGAGTCCTCCCTCGGTCATGGGTGTGTGTGTTTGTCCTTAGGATAGTGTAGGTTAAGTAGTGTGTAAGCTTAGGGACTGATGACCTTAGCAATTAAGTCCCATAAGATTTCACACCCATTTTTTTCTTCGATTTGTTCACAACTTTCGTGTGATACAACTTTCCTGCAGACTACAACATCATCGACAAACAGTCTAATGCCGCTGTCAATACCATCAACCACATCGTTTATGTAAATCGTAAAAAGCAGCGAACCTGTTACGCTGCTCTGGGGCACACCTAATGTTACGCTTGTTCTTGTTGAAGTCTCCCCATTCAGAACGACATACTACTCCCTGTCTGCTAGAAAACTTTCTATCCAACCGCATATGCCATCGGATAGATTGCGCGCTTTTTGGAGCAAGCGACAGTGCCGAAGTTAGTCGAACGCCTTTCGAAAGTCGAGGAATATGGCATCAACCTGGGAGGCGGTATCATATGTTCAAGCATGCATTTATCGCTGTGTTTCTGTATTTTTGTCCATCCCCTGTGGGTGGTGCTGGACGGATGCATGGGAGAGATGAAGGGTGTTGTAGCGAGCTATTATGGAAGTGTGAACAGATGTCCGCTGTCAGAGGGGCGAGGGACACAGTAAGAGGGAAGTGACCTGTTCAAAATTGCTCTGAGCACTATGGGACTTAACATCTGTGGTCATCAGTCCCCTAGAACTTAGAACTACTTAAACCTAACTAACCTAAGGACATCACACACATTCATGCCCGAAGCAGGATTCGAACCTGCGACCGTAGCAGTCGCGCGGTTCCTGACTGAAGCGCCTAGAACCGCTCGGACACAACGGCCGGCGGAAGTGACCTGTGTACAAGCGTAGCACTAGTGGCGAAGTCCTAGGGACAAACAATAGCCCTCCCATCGTTAGTGTGGTAAGTAGGTCATGTTGGTAGTTTAGGTTTTAGCGGCAGCCCACAGGCTGCTGGGACTTCTGATGGGGCACTTACAGGTATGCGCTGTCTCCAGCGTATTGGAGGAATTAGGCTCCTCACATAGCTTTTCTGCAGTGTATGGAATGTGCAGAAGCACAGGCACAACCCTGAGTTCAGTTTTTAGTTACACTGACAGTGAACGTTCGTAGAGAAGCAGAAGGATTAATGTGGAATTATGACGCTTTCGCCAGTTGAAATGTCGGCGGTTGGCGAAGGCGTCACCTGACTACAATGACGTAAATTGTTTGAAGAGAAAATTTCGTTCTGTTTATTCACCTTACAATGAACTTAGTCGCCTCGGAACTTTCGCATGTCAACCGAAACGTTATAGTCCTTATAAATTTTGGCCAGTCTTTAGTTAATTTTCTTACTTAAATTATACATTTCTCATCTCTATATATTTCTGAACATAATTAATGGCCAGAAAACAATTTTTTCCGTAAGTATATTTTTATTATTTGTATCGACATATTTCAAAATCTCAATCTTGTATTACCGAAATTAGTAATCGAAGTTGTCAACTTAAATGACCTAGAAGCAAATTTACAATAAACATAATATTGTTATGCTTCAGTTTTCATGTAAACAAAATTTCTGTCTTCATTAACGATTTTCCTAATTTTATTATCGATACTGAAATCTATTTTATAAAACAAGAAGAAGCTTCTGGTTTTCGTAATGCAAGATCTGCAACCCCTTTTACTCACCATTAGGGCGATAAATCTTTACTTACATAATTATTTTCAGACAACAAAATACTAATTAAATCTGAAAAACATTTCCAATTACGACAGTTATGATAATACTAATTTGAACTATTTCCTGTTCTAGAATTTACAGGAAAATGGGGTCGTAAGATATATGCTCTTTTTGGTGCCAAGCGCGTTAGTGTGAAATTAGCATCTGTATTTTGGTACATATTACGCTCTAGTGGGCAAGCAAGTCACACAATGTACTTTTGAAAACGTGTTATCTATGTGATGGTAAAATGTATTTCAAGACATTCAAATAAACGAAGGAAACGGTTAACAGCAATATAACGTTCTAGCGCCTTGTCATTGAAATGAACCCCTGATAACTCTTTTTCAGTAGGTTATACAGGAACAAAGAATGCAGCCCTGACACTAAAACCAGTTTTGCAAGATAAGTACCATTTATCTGAAAATTTAATGCATTCTATCTTACGTTGACTAAACTACGAGACAGTTCGTACAACTCAAGATTAATCATTTGGTTTCTTCGTAATATTTGGACATTAAGTAAGGGATTGCATTCGAATGTAAACATGTTTAATATTTGCGCGGCGACCACAGTAAGCTGTGCTGCAAGGTTCTGAGAAACCCGAATGGTAGTGAGCCCTATGAAATGCGACAGAACACGTGGTTAGGACACACTTGCAACCGGCTGGCCACCCACCGGATGGAGCTCGCACTTGGGATCGGGTTTCCGCCTGCAACGCTTCTCCAGAGGTCCGCGCTTTTAGCTCACCTGCAGCTGCGAAGCCCCGCAACCTATGCATTCTTCAAATTACATCGTCATAAGTTCATATTTCACAAAAAGTAATCCGTGTCAGTGGCGCTGAGAGGCTCGTCGCTTTAACATATCCATGGGCACGGTCACTGGCGTAAAACGCCAGTTAAAACACTAAAATATATTTACTTTGTAGCAGACCAATACAGTCTATCTGCCATTCCAGTTGATGGACTGACCGTTTCTGAGAGCCTTAGCAAATAAATTAAAGAAAAAATTACTATCTAATGATAAACTGATTATCTTCACTATTTCACTGAGTGTCAGGAGGAAGGATATAAGCTTCGTGCTTCTCCAACAACAAGCCAAAGTAGAAAAGGAGCAGTAGCTCACCTGGAGAACGTAGAAGACCGAAGAGATGAACTAGAAGTAACCTTCCCGATTGAAACACACAAATATTGTGTAGAAAGTGTTCGGAAATTAGAAACTCTTAGAGCGAAGGAAGGAAGAAACTTTACATTTGTAAAAAATGCGGAAAGCCTACAAAATAACGAGACTGATGAAGTGTAGAGATCAGAGCATGTGGTATCCGAAAACTGAGATCCTTCTCCGTTTCTCTGGGGTACCTATTCTGCAGTCGGTCGAAATCGCTCTGGTTTCATGAAAGTTAATGACAGTTACTAAACTGTATTAAAGGAAGCGGTCTGTATTCTGGGGAAAATGTTATGAAAGAATAGAAATGAGCGTAATTTTGCTGTGGTAAGTTGGGAGCAACAAAGAAGAGGATCGGCATTTACAGCAGACAATGGCAATAGTTACCGACGTGGTTATCCATGTCGCTAAAGAAATATGTAGATAATTAGAGAATCACGGTTTCTAGTCCCAGTGTGGGCATGATAAAAATGGATTTTAGGATGTATGTGTGTCTATCGAATATCAGATCGTGTTTTCTGACGGCGAAGATGCGTAATCTGAAGAAAACAACTGGATCTCACTCCGACGATAGTCTGGTGTGTAGTAGAAAAGTGTTAGAAAGGTTCGGTTTCAAGTTATTCCAAAAATATTTAGGCGCCTTAAATGTACTGATGCGTAAGTTGGTTTTTTTGTTACTAAAAATGCATACCCAAATTGTAACTAGAAAATTCTATGAATGGCACGTAACACACAGGAGCATAGGAAGTCTCATATGTTCTGTATCCCGATACGTGGAACCGATAATATTTCCTTTCGAACAGTTTAACACAATTTTTAAGACATATTATTTTTACGAAACACACCAAGGAAATTGAAAATCTAGCTGTACATTCTTATTCGTAACACTTATATACACGATGAGCCAAAGCGTAATGACCACCTGTGTAATAGCGCGTTGTTCTACTTTTCAAACACAGTACAACAGAGATTCTGCTTGGCATGGATTCTTCAAGTCCTCGATAGAATTCCAGAAGTATGAAGCACCAGATGTCTACACTCAGCGCACTTTGCCGGAATTGTCGCCTATAACTTCAAGTAACTAGCCTTGTTAGTAGGGACACAACCCCACCCCAATAAGAGAAGTAATTGAGGAAAAAAAATAAATTGTCTTTATAATTACGTTTTCTAATGTGAAGGAACGCAGCGGTAACGCTCTAACAACACAGAAGTTCAGATTCTGGGGAACTGCAACTGAGCACACAAACGGCAGCCATTTGCGTAGATTGTTATCGATGTAATTTTAAAATACGTTTCCGTTACGTATTATTATTACATCAGGGTCAATAACAATGAATTTGAATTGGTAGTTCCTCCAGTAATGACGTCAAAACACTAACGGAAAAATGCAATTTCGTATCTTACACTCTCCAGTAATACCGAAGATTTAATGCCATAAATTGATCGAAATTAATCTGAAATTATTTTCTCTAAACAAGTATGTAAGAGGTAGCGCTCTAGAACTGTTTCTACAACAGAAATAATTTAATTTTCTTACTCGTAATCTGTTGAGTAGCCAAGAATCACTACTACCAATACACACGTCATATCGTTCTATAACATATGTCACAGACCTGAAATGCACTCACTTCTATATTTTGCTTTCAGTGAAATCACAGTAAAGGTTGATCTATTTTGCTACCTACTTACTTAAGTATACTACTTTCACCAAAAATCCAAAATATGTTTCAGATGTATGAATTATGACATACAGAGTCAGCGATATATTTTGTTTCTACGGCAAAAAAATTGTTCAAATGGCTCTGAGTACTATGCGACTTAACTTCTGAGGTCATCAGTCGCCCAGAACTTAGAACTAATTAAACCTAACTAACCTAAGGACATCACACACATCCATGCCCGATGCTCGGTTCCAGACTGTAGCGCCTAGAACCGCACGGCCACTCCGGCCGGCGTTTCTACGGCAACGCGCGTCAGTAACATAAACAACGTCTCTGTCTTTATATTGCGAAACTACGTTCGTACAATTTTACTCTTAGAAGAAAACTAAGGCAATTCTCTGCATTTTCTGTTCTTTTAAGTACGAAGATTGGAACTATAATAGTGGCAACTATTTATTTACAGCTCGCACAAAATAGATACGTGTTTCAGAATTTTAGTGACCTTCAAAGTAGTCACCCGCATTGTGTATAACCCGTTACCAGCGATGTGGAAGTCGTAGGATACCCTTAGCAGTGCCAGTTGTGTTGTCCGTTCGAGCAGCACGGTCTATAGTCCGACGAATTTGTAGAAGTTCTGAAGCGAATGCCGTGAACTGTTTCCTTCCGTTTAGAAATCGAGTTGAACTTACGAGGGGTTAAGTCAGGGGAGTCCAGTAGGTGTTATAGCACTTAGCTGCCCCATCAGTCAAACAAATCAATAACAGCTTGCACTGTACGTGCTTGAGCATTGTCCTAGAAAATTATGATCAGGTCCTGCAGAAAGTGTCATCACTTCTGTCTCTATGCTGTTCATTTTTGGAACACAACCTACGACCAACTTAGAGACAGAAGTGATGAAACTTTCCGCAGGAGCTGACCACCATTTGGCAGGACAGTGCTGAAGCACGTACAGTGCAAGCAGTTACTGATTTGTTTGACTGATGGGGCTGCTAAGTGCTATACCAGTTACTGCACTCCCCTGACTTAAGCCCTCGTGAGCTCAACTCGATTTCTAAACTGAAGGAAATACTTCACGGCATTCGCTTCAGAACTGCTACAAATTCGTCGGGCAATAGACCGCGCCGCTGGAACTGTCAACACAACTGGCACTGCTAAGAGTGTCCTACGACTTCCACGTCACTGGCAACGGGTTATACACAATGCTGGTGACTACTTTGAAGGTCAGTAAAACTCTGAAACAGGTACTTATTAACGTTCCAAACTTCATATATAACTCACTTTTATATCCTTTTAAACACAAACTATAGAACTAATTACTTTATTATGATTTTATCAGTTAAATGATCTTCAAGTGAAAATTATTTAACTCGTAAATACTTTTGATTACCTCTCTTGCGTTCATTTGTCACTAAATAATATCTGACTCTGGCAGCTCTTTTCTGCACACATTAAAAAGAGCTTTGCATCGCCTCGTTTCCGAGAGTTCCGGAACCTGTACAGAAAATTGGAACAGAGATCAACGTAAACATTATTTCCGCCCTTTTTATTGCTCATGAAAACCACACATTACATGTTGTACCACCATACAGCGAGACCTTCAGAGGGGGTGGTACCTCTAATACCCAGTAGCACTTCCGCTTGCATTGATACGTGCCTGTATTCGTCATGGCATACAATCAACAGGTTCACCAAGGCGCTGTTGGTCCAGATTGTCCCACTTCTCAACGGCGATTCGGCTTAGATCCCTCAGAGTGGTTGGTGGGTCACGTCGTCCTTAAACAGCCCTTTTCAATCTATCCCAGGAATGTTCCATAGGGTTCATGTCTGGAGAACATGCTAGCCACTCTAGTCGAGCGATGTCGTTACCTTGAAGGAAGTCATTCACAAGCTGTGCACGACGGGGGCGCGAATTTTCGTCCATGAAGACAAATGCTTCACCAAAATTCTGCCGATATGGTTGCACTATCGGTCGGAGGAAGGCATTCACGTATCGTACAGCCATTACAGCGCCTTCCATGACCACCAGCGGTGTACGTCGGCCCCACATAATGCCACCCCAAAACAGCAGAGAATCTTCACCTCGTTGCACTCGCTGGACAGTGTGTCTAAGGCGTTCGGCCTGACCGGGTTGCCGCCAAAGACGACTCCGACGATTGTCTGGTTGAAGGCATATGGGACACTCATCGGTGAAGAGGACGGGATGCCAATTCTGAGCGGTCCATGTGGCATGTTGTTGGGCCCAACTGTACCGCGCTGCATGAAGTTGTGGTTGCAAAGATGGACCTCGCCAGTGACGTCGGAAGGGAAGTTGAGCATCATGCAGTCTATTGTGAACAGATTGAGTCGTAACACGACGTCTTGTGGCTGCACGAAAAGCATTATTCATTATGGTGGCCTTGCTGTCAAGGCCCCTCCGAGCCATAATCCGTAGGTAGCGGCCATCCACTGCGCTAGTAGCTCTTGGGCGGCTTGAGCGAGGCATGTCATCAACAGTTCCTGTCTCTCTGTATCTCCTCCATATCCAAACAACGTCTATTTGGTTCACTCCGAGACGACTGGAGACTTCCCTTGTTGAGAGCCCTTCCTGGTACAAAGTAACAATGCGGACGCGATCGAACCGCGGTATTGACCGCCTTGGCATGGCAGAACAACAAACAATAAGAGCCGTGTACCTCCTTCCTGATGGAATGACTGGAACAGTTCGGCTGTCGGACCCCCTCCGCCTAACAGGCGCTCCTCTTGCATGGTTGTTTACATCTCTGGGCGGGTTTAGAGACATCTCTGAACAGTCAAAGAGACTGTGTCTGTCATACAATATCCAGAATCAACGTCTATCTTCAGGAGTTCTGGAAACCGGAGTGATGCAATACTTTTTTTGATGTGTGTACTTGTTAATATTCATCAGCTTAAGATCTTGCTTGTTTCTATCAAATGAGAATGCGGAGACTGTGCTTTGACTACCAAACAATGTAACAATTTGTTTTCTTCTGTTTACTAACTTACGTGCAGAGACAAACGCCAACAAGTGATAGAGTGACAAACAAAACTAAACCTCCACTCTAAGCGAACTGAAGTACCTAAAAAAAATCCTAGGATCTACCATTACTTTTTAACTCAATTTAAAACACAATCTGCAAAATTCTCAACCACTTCAGGTGTTAGCGATCCGTGATCTTACTAAAAAAACATCAATGACAATATCACTCGTCACTATTAACTACAGGAGTAATGGTTGCAGTGGAATCAGCTAGGCTCTGGATCAACCAGAAACGTTACTGTCGTAACTCTGAATGGGGTAAACTTTATCAAAATAAACCACCGGTCTGGGTGTTCTGGTAACAATCTTCAAATCTGTAAAAAAAACTGATAACTTCGCTATACAAAAAAATAATTCAATATCCACAAAATCTTGCTCACATATCACCGCAAATACCGAATCCATCCAATACATTCACGGCCGTTACTCTATGCCTCAGAGAACGCGGTCGTCTCTTTGACAATTAATCACAGCACCCACTTTGTAGGCGTACAGCAAATACACCAGAATTGGAACCCTGACTCAAATTGCTTCAGTGCGATCGTTGAAGTTAAACAATACTCCTTCGATTCACGGTTCACAGTCATCAGTAAACTCGTAACCGCGTTACAATTACAAAACTTAAACTCACATTCAACTAACTGAAGCATGTTCACTGGGATAACTGTTCAAATAAATCGAGGAGTGTAATAAAATTAAATTATTTCCAGTATCTGACATCCAGCCCTATACCCGTTGCAGCAATCTTTGACCGAAATACAGACACTTTAAGTCATACTTCTAAAATTGCGGACACTTCCCATTTATATAATAAATCGATACAACCGTCCGATGATTAATTAATATCGATAGCTAGCCGCATCAGTTTAAGTTAGCGAACAAACAGCAATTAAATGTCCTGTCCTTTCGGCCCTCTACACACAAACTTAGTTCCACTTAAGTGTCTCTCACTGCTCCTCGATAGTAACTCAACTTCCCTTTGGCATAAAACCTTAGCCGAACCATTTCGTTGACAAAAGTACGGCGGCAACATTATTTCTGAACTATTATCAATGAGCAATATGCACCCGTCGGGCGTTCCTCTAGATGTCAGCTGGTGCTGACTCCAGCGCTCTGCGGTTCTCGCCGTCTCAGAGATTCTCGTTTCCAGTAGCAGCGTCACAACAATGTGCCCTTTGTCAAAACGGCTCGTATCAGTGGATTTCCGCATTTTTTGCCCTTATCTTTGCCATAATGAATGCCCATTCGTCTCTCTTCCCCTTACGTTCTTTCCGTACTGCGTCACATGGCCACAACACCACCAGAAGGCATTCAACGTCGCGGTGGGCAGTGGTCATAATTTTTTGGCTCATTAGTGTAAATGTAAGTCAAGATAAGGCAGCTGATATATGCTGGTGTGCAAAGCTTAAGGTTGAAAGTAACTATCACAAAATATGTCACTGCCAAATAACATAGCTCTATCAAACTTGGACCATAGAAACAGAAGGTAACTGAAAGAAATACGCAATGAGACTAACAGAAATGGAACCTACATTCAAAGACAATAATTACACTGAAGTCACCGAGATTCATGACGGTGCCGTGAACGTTTTAAAAGGTGGGACATGGTTCTTAATAGAGAGAGTGATCAGCACGTTCGGCAGTGCGTACCCTACAACGCAACGCACTCCCACGCTAGCCATAAGGTTGGTAAGGATTTCTTGTGGTAGAACGTTTCCATTTCTCTACCAGCGTGGTTATTAACTACCGGATCGAAGTTGGCGCATGTGGAAGTGCTGTAAAATGTCCCTCCAACGCATTCCGCAAATGCTCGATGGGATTTAAGTCAGAGAATGGGTAGGCCACTCTGTTCGCTGAACATCCTCTGGTTGCAAGCGCTCCTCCACATGTGCTGTTCGATGCGGTCGCGCGTTGTCATCCATAAAGGTCAGAGCCGAATTCACCACTGAAAAGACGCACCTAGGGAAGGAGTACAGCGTTACAAGAACGTTGTTGATTGAGATGTGTTCTCCATTCCAACACTATGCCTCCCCTCACAACAACACCTGGACCACTAAAACGGCCATGTTGAACAATGCTGGACGTAGCTTCGTCTGGCTAGAGATGAGAACAAGTAATACACCCAGGAACATTCAGCATACAGGTTCTTGCAATGGTTAACATATCAGTGAAGCGTGATGAGATCGGAATGCTCATTCGTGTTCATCCCTTGCCACACTTACGTTCTAAGCTGGCTATTATTCTCACGACTCAAAGTTCTCTCTCGTGGCCACCCAAATATCGAGATTAGTTACCCACATTGTAATGAAACTACCCGCTACCTGTTTGGCGTCGCTAAAACAAAGACTACACTGGTTCATATGTTAATTTCGATCTGGCAGCCATTTCAGTAATTTGTTTCCTCGGTGATGGAGAATGTACATGATTGTTCAGTGACTCGAATTTTAATTTTGGATTGGATAACATGTGCTTAGATGAAATCTTAAGCGGATGGTCTTTGTGGTGACCCTTTGCCTTCAGTGCCAACGGTTAGACAATGAATCACCTAATTTAAATGAGAATCCGGTTTTGATGAAGCTCTCCCAAAAATTACGGTATGTGTGCTTACCGAAGAAATAGTATTGAAAAATGGCGACAACGTTTCTCACTAATCGTCAAACGAAAGTGCGCGAAGTATCAGAGCTGTTGTACTGGCGGTGGACAACCAGCAGGAGTGGCTTCCTACTTCAGAGCAATTTAAGCTATATCTGAATGATATTTTGCGTCGACTTGTCACCGTGATGAGATCAGAAGATACCTTTATACCCTAGAAAATAGGAGATAACCGAAACAACGGCTTACTCTCGCTAAATCTGTACCTAATAAGACGAATACGATCTCCTCATCTAAGGAATTTGTAGTGAGTTTCTTGGGATGTGATGGCCATCAATGCCACAGACTTGCTAGAAAAAGAAGAAAAAACGGCAAGTGGAAGGAACTAGAGTGAGATAGTACACCGTTTCGATACGAAACGGCACTATTTGGCGATGATGAAAGTGCTGCTCGAACAAGACAATGAGCCAACACAGTATTTCTAGATTTGTATTTGCAAAACCGCATGAACTGCGTGACTGTTTTTCTGGTGACAGAGCTGTATTTAATTTAAGTGTGAAATTTCTACGTATTAAAGGAGGATCTTTGAAGAGTACTCACGTGGGACTTTAGTTCATTGGTTATGTACGCACCATTGCTAGATCTAAGAATAGGACCATGTTTGCCATTCCGTCTAATTCAGCCCATGAGTTCCGTGACACCACATCAAAATTTCGTCTAACACACTTCCACCCTACAGGTCTGGTTATTCTCCAGCTGATACAAGATAGGTTCGATTTCCTAACCCCATAACACTGATTCACGAAATCATCTCTGTGGGTAACTATTAGTAGTCGTTCTGCTTACTTTTTGTTAATTAGCTGTCCATAGTTTTAGCACACGCGCAGTCGTCGCGGGCGAGCATAAACAATTGAATGCTATCGCGACGTCTGTAGTGCAACTGCATATGTCATTTTAAATGTGTATTGTTACAATCGCCTTATTGAATGTATATTCGATACTTTTTCGATTGAAAGTCGACTGGATCTTGAAGCCCGCTGTGCGACTGTAATCTTTCACATAGTTTTCCCTGACTATTCACAAATGTGTTAATCAGGTAGATTGGCGTGTACGTTTTAGGATTAACTGAATCGTTATCCTCGGACTTGATTGTTGCAGCTTTTGGCAATAAGCTGACAGACACTTTGTCTAATGTTAACGAATCATTAAGTAATACGGTTCGGAATGAAGCAATTTGAACTTTTATATGTCTGAGGATCTCAGCAGTAGTATCTGGTCGTGGTGCCCTTCTGTTTTCCACCTTCGTTTCGGCTAAAGGTACTTCCTCTATATAACATTTTGTAAATAGAAAATAATGAATATATTCACTGTGTAGCTTCTATGCAGGGTGATTCTGTGATGATGTTCAGAGTTTTAGAGATCAAGGAGAACTGTAAACGTATCGGTTTGAAGTAAGGGCACTGGTCCGGAAATCATTTTGCACAATGGAATACACTTACCGGCACTTTTTTATGTAGATTGTAGGGTAGGCAACTTTCAGAGGTGGTAGTGTGGACGAAAACAAGGAAAAAATATCTAATGAACATGAGCTCTAAAATGCATACCTTAAGAGCTAAGAGCACTTGTTTATCTTCTGTACTGTGAAATACGTCTCTTCTACTGAATAAATGCCTATAGCTCCAAAGGTATGCACTTTAGAACCCATGTTTACTAGACATTTTTGTTTTTGTGCATAAAATTCACTCTGAAAGTAACCTACGCTACAATCCTAGCAAGAACAGTACCTGATACATACAGGTGTTTCACAGTGCATATTACAGAAATCTAGAAATTATAGAGGGGAATTAGCAGATCAAGTTTTACGTAGGAACCCATGTCCGAAAAACGTCATTCAACGACGCTGTGGAGAGTTATGGTTATAGGCACCGGCCACTGTAAGTGTACGTATATACAGGCTGATTCCGTGATGATATCACAAACTTTCTAGTATGATGGAGAAGGATAAACATAGCAATCTGAGATAAGGGTCCCTGTACCGGAAACGAACGAGTCGAATGTTATAAGCGAAAACCGTTCTAATACCTTCTGACAGTGGAGTGCAGGTACTGGTAGTGTTGCTGCTAAGATTGAAGAGTAGACAACTTTCAGATGTGGTAGTATGGACCAAAACAAGAAAATATGTCTGGCGAACATGGGCTTGAAACACGTCCCTTAAGGGCTATGAGCAGATGTTCTATAGAGGAAATATGTTTCACAGTAGCAATGATGAACAAGTGCTCATAGCTCCTCAGGCATGCATTTTAGAGCCCATGTTCTTTGGTCCGCACTACCACCTCTGAACGTTACCGGCCCTTCAATCTTAAGCCGCGCGGTCTAAGGCGTCTTGTCACGGGCCGGGCGGCTAACTCCGTCGGAGGTTCGAGTCCTCCCTCGGGCATGTGTGTGTGTGTGTGTGTGTGTGTGTGTGTGTGTGTGTGTGTGTTGTCCTTGGTGTAAGTTACTTTAAGTTAGATTAAGTAGTGCGTAAGCTTAGGGACCGATGATCTCAGCAGTTTGGTCCCGTAAGACCTTACCATAAATTTCCTATTTTTTTCCTACAAGCCGGCCGCGGTGGTGTAGCGGTTCTAGGCGCGCAGTCCGGAACCGCGCGACTGCTACGGCCGCAGGTTCGAATCCTGCCTCGGGCATGGATGTGTGTGATGTCCTTAGGTTAGTTAGGTTTAATTAGTTCTAAGTTCTAGGGGACTTATGACCACAGCAGTTGAGTCCCATAGTGCTCAGAGCCATTTGAACCATTTTGAAAAATGTCACGATAGACGCAAGAGAAGGCCTTATATTCCTAACCTTGGCAGGAAAAATGAAGCAATAAATAAATGAAAGGAGACTATTTTGAAAAATAAATAAAAGTTGTACTTTATATGGTGTCTTCATTGCTATCAGGTACTTGCTGAATCGCCCTCACAGCAAACCCAAATGTTATGATTGGTAGAGAAAGTGAAGATCCATCGTTAAGATTTCTAATTACGGAGATTTTTGATACTATATTAAATAAGTCACGCCTATCTGCAACATGAACACGTTAAGTTAGACTGTATGTCATGCGTTTTACGAAATTCAAGAGCAGGTGGATATTTTTCCACGTGTACGTGACTTAGAGATGTAGCACTGCAGGATGTGTAAGAATGCGTGGTAATCACATGGAACACCTTCTAGGCGGCTATCATAGGAAATAATGACTCATACGCAAACATATGATTATAGCACTTCTTTTTCTAATTTTAACCAGTATTATTTTCTCTGAGCATATGGGACATTTTCAGACACCCAACACAGTTCATCACTAATGCTATCTAGTAGTATTGGAACCATGACGAAGCACCATAACTCACATTTGTTGCTTGAGCGACCAAGGCCACCATACGCAACCTTATTCAGGAACCGCGCTGTTTCGCGTTTTCGCGTTTGAACAAGACGAAGTGATTTATTGTCGTCACATTTTATTCGAAACAATAGCATTCCTATTCTGTAGCTTAGTAAATTGGCGGGTTAATCATCTGTGTGTAAGAGTCTGTTTTATTTTTACAAAGCCGTACAGTCTACAGGGCGAAAGTCATGAGCTAGCGTGTAACTACGTTACATTCTCTCCCAGTCCCTTTACTTTCTCCTGGAACTTCAAAGAACAGATATGTGACTCCTCACGGGGTTCTTTACTCAGCGTGAGAGTGTGGCTGAAGTGCTCAGAGGTTAAGGCTACGAGATACATGCTATGCATTTCAGACAGCCACACTTACAAAATTCCAAGAATCCACGCGCCAAAGTGAGTAACGGAACATGCTGCTTCCGTGGACTTGGCTTTCACATAATTATCAGGACTCCTACAAGATAGAAGTTCAGGCTCATAAACACTGAAGAGCCAAAGAAATAGTTCAAATGGCTCTAAGCACTAGGGGAATTATCATCTGAGGTAATCAATCCCCTAGACTTAGAAATACTTCAACCTAACTAACCCAAGGACAGCACACACATCCATGCCCGAGGCAGGATTCGAACCTGCGACCGTTGTAATTGCGCGGTTCCGGACTGAAGCACCCTTGAACCGCTCGGCCACAGCGGCCGGCGGCTCTCCATAAGTACGTAAGAGTACGAGGGGATGGAGATCTCTACTGAACAGGACCTTCTAAGGCATCCCAGATATTCTCAATAATGTACATGTATTGGGAGTTGGTGGTCAGTGGAAGTGCTTAATCTTATAAGAGTGTTCCTAGAGCCATTCAATAGCAATTCTGCACGTGTGAGGTGTCGCATTGTCCTGCTGGAATTGCCCAAGTCCGCGGAATGCGCAATGGACGTGAATGGATGCAGTTGATCAGACAGGTTGCTTACGTACGTGTCACCTATTGGAGTCGTATCTACACGTATCAGGGATCCCATATCACTCCAACTTCACACACCTCACATCATTACAGAGCCTCCACCAGCTTGAACAGTCCCCTGCTGACATGCAGGGTCTATGGATTCATGAGGTTGTCTCCACACCCGTACACGTCCGTCCGCTCGATGCAACTTTAAACGAGACTCATCCGTCCAGGCAACATGTTTCCAGTCATCAGCAGTCCAGTGTCGGTGTTGACCGCGCCAAGTGAAGCGTAAAGCTTTGTGTCGTGCAGTCATCAAGGGTACACGAGTGGGCCTTCGGCTCCGAAAACTCATACCGAATGGTTCATACTCTGACACTAGTTGATGGCCCAGCATTGAAATCTGCAGCAATTTGCGGAAGGTTTGCACTTCTGTCACGTTGAGCGATTCTCTTCAGTCGTCGTTGGTCCCGTCCTTACAGAATCTTATTCCGGGCGCATCGATGCCGGGGATTCGATGTTTTACCGGATTCGTGAAATTGTATTACGAAAAAATACCCACTTCGTCGCTGCCTCGGAGATGCTGTGTCCCATCTCTCATGCGCCGAGAATAACACCACGCTCAAACTCACTTAAATTTCAGCGCCGTATTCTGCCAGTTTACATATCTCTGCATTTGAGTACACATGCCTCTACCAGTTTCTCTAGCGCTTCAATGTAAAAGGGTATCGACAGTCTTCCTTGTCGCGTACCATCCTCAAATGGAACAGGATGGGAAATGATGTAAGATAGATGTACCCCGTCAGTCACGAAAGTTTCGAGAGTGGGTTAGTAAAAGGTAGAAAATATTTAAGATGGTGGTTTTTATCCCTTAAGTGTTCTGTAAAGTCTCCCCACACTGGAGTACAACGCACAGAACGTTTACACGACCATAAGAAACTCTTAGACAAGTCTTTCATTGGAATACTGTTCAACTCGCGCGTCTCGTTGGCTTAAATGTCGGTTGCACCATCAAAGCGTTGATCCCTCATGTGAATTTCTGCACTTTTCAGCTATGATGGTTGTTCTAGAAAAGCACTGTCTACGCTTTAGATTTCAGTCAAGTAGCGACAGGTGTCCACGAATTGCTGTTTTTGTTTGGTAGTTAAGGTGTGCAGCACAAACTTTTGCACACACTTATCTCTGCTTCAAAACATTGCGGAGATTATCTTTAACTCTTGATTTAGAGACGTTGCTCCATTGCGATTTGTGGCATAACAAAGTTGATACACTGCAGCCGCACGCCTACTGCTTAACACTGCCTGCTCGCAACTGACTAGACAAATGCACGTCTGTCGTTTATTGTTCAAGCCACCATCGTAGTTACTGTGCCGACCTCGCTTATTCCAGGAATAAAATCAGACTTGGATCTTTTAGATGGACGGTGTAGACCTTTTTGTGGTGCATCTGACCTTCACGCTATTGCAATAAGTGCTCTGGTGTTGTTAAACACTGTAGAATTACGTATGCCACATATACAAGACCCAACTCTTTAAACACTACTATGTGTAGACTACGATGAACACTTCCACAAAATTGCGTTACTCGCCTACAGTGAAGTCGATTCACCTCACTCTTAAAACACTTTCGTTGTTTCAATACAACTATTGTGGGGTATCAGACAAGCCCTGTGACTTGGGTAATAAAGCAAAAAGGCTTGCCAAATACTTCTGTGTGGCGATTTCACACTGTAATCCGTAGTTCTCCCTCGCACTGCGAGCTAATTTACAACTGCTTCACGTGTCTTCCACATTCTATGATATATCATGGATTGCCCAGTGTTGATCGAGTGTGAAGCCATTAAGTTAGCTGTAGAAAACTCCTGCCAAGAGTCAAAGCTAAACAATGTGTAAGATATTCAGCTAAACAAAGTATAAAGTGGTCGTAAAGTAGCAAGCCAAGTACGGACCGTTGAAACCAGTCTGGTGTCAGAACTGCTTGATAGCGCTTGTACTGAGGGAGATGGCGATGAAGTCGTTGTAACTTTTTGTGGTCTTTATTTAATTTCTCTCATATATATCAGTAATAAAGATAATATATACTAGTTTGCGACACATTAATGAGCTACTAGTGACAAAACTGCCGTGGTTATTCAAGATTACGTTCTGAGTTTTTCTGCAGGACACATATACACTGGCTAATAACCTCATAACATGTGCGATCAGCTGTTGCTTGTGCAACAGCTCACACTGGGCGCGTTGTGAGAGATATAAAATGGCTTAATGTTTACGGTAACGAATGAGGCATTTTGTCATAATTTTACGTTTTTATAGTGTTGGTCTTTGGCGAGCACGCCTTTCCCTTTTATCGTCTTCTCATTCAAAAGAAATGAATGTTTGCAAGATTTATGTTACAGGATTGTCATGTGTTATACATTCCTAACAAACTCACCTCCGGCACGAACTTAAGTTCACAGAGTAATGCATTATTTGAATCGTTCGATACCTTCTTTTCCTTCGAAAAGATATTTTTTTCTCCTAATATTTTGTAACAGTAAAGTTATTAAGGCTGTTGCTGTCATTGTGGTGTACGATGTGGGAGGAAAAGAAAAACGCATAGTTTCGAAAACTTTTATTTCTAGTTACCTCTGTGGACAACTGAAGTACTTGTGATTTAAAATTCTACTTTTCTTCCCAAAACGCCTTTTACTTCCTTCAACCGAGATTCTCAGAATTATGCTGTGGTCGCGTTCACTAAATTCTGTAAGTCATGCACTTTCCTTCTTAGGCCTTGCTTTCGATTCCTTGAGCCATAAAGAAAAATTTGGTTTTTCAGGAGCTTCTAACCTCATAGAATTTCAACAATTATATGTTGGTATGGAAATGAGCAGCAAACCTCAGCTGAAAATGATATAGGTAGGAAATTAAAGTAAGTACTTATTTCAATACTGGACCATTGTAATTAATTAGAATTGTTTTTAAATTAGGTTTCATTTTCAGGACGAAAAACTGTGTAATTTTATGTGCCGACCACGGTATATTTTTTTCTTTTCCGCTGGCTGTCCTAGTTCATTTTGTTTTTTATTTAAAATAGTAAAATGTCTCGAAAGGAAGTATTTTGCTGTAACTGCATATAATGTACGGCAGTTATACTTATAAGAAAATGAATAACGTATTCAGCTCTTCGGGGAAAATGGACACAAACAAGCTTCTACTGAAAGCCTTCTCGTCCCTTTCTAGTTGTGTATAACGAGATGGTAAGCAACCAGTTCCATACCCGAAATTTAATTACTTTACCCTTCTTCAGAATTATTTGAGCGTGCATATAGAAAAATCCCATGGTCGTGTGGTTCAGAGTGTCTATACAAAAGAAGAATGGCACTATAAAGTGACCGAAACCGGTAAAGAAATTAAATTTCCTTTACGCAACTTGTTGCTTGTTATTTCATTATCTGCAGCTACAGTTGCTGACGCTGGATAAAATAAGTTTCTAGTTGCCCTTCATCCAAAATTAACAAACGGCCATAAGGCTTCACAAAAGTATAAAATGCACCACGTTACAATTTTCATGTATTATTTCTGATAGAACGATAAACAGAGTACAAAAAATGAACTGTTCACTTAAGCCTCAAAAGGTAAAACACGTTGCACAGGAAATCAGACCATTTTGCTTAAAAATGCAAGGTAACTGAAGACAATACGTGACGGGTCTCATATACGAATACACTGTCACGGAGAAGAACATATTAGCGCAGTAGTAAGGTTGCATAGTTAGAGATACGTCAAGTATCAGACAGGACCATAACCTCAATGGCTAATTAAAAGACAAAATATTTATTCTTTCCTTCACAGGCGGAGATTTTTACACTGGGAAAACAAAAAGTTGCGAAAATAACTGACGTAAGACTTAAATTCAAAAGCAAATGACAAGTACACTGAAAAACTCATATTGGAGTCAGATAAGAACCTAGCACCTGAACGAAAAATGAAAGACAGGGATCAAGCAAGCATAAATCCGAAAACGTTTCTCATAATCGACAGAATGAAAACATGGATTTTTTTTATTCTATGGCATGTATATAATGCGTAGAACACTGGTATGTAAGAGATGGATTCGGCCAAATTTGCAAACTGACATTTAATATTCACCAACTTTGAAAGCATCTGAGGCAGTCTTGATGAAAGCATTCTTTTCTCGGTGTTTCACTCTTGTGTTAAGAGTAGCCTCAGTTTATGGACCCGTGTGCCTACGTAAACCCCGCAGCAACGCCGTGGAGACTTAAACTTTTCCATCACGAACAAGTAACTATATCAGATTTGGGTCGCATTGGCTTTGTGGTAAGTTAAATGTTCGTATGGCATCTTTTGCCGAGAGTCCTCTTCTGTGGATTTCGACCGCCTGATGCACGTCTTTTTATTTGACGCCACTACTTCTACTTGCACATCAATAATTATGAAATAATAATGAGCACAATACCCACAACCAGTCCCGAGCGAAGAAAAGTGAAGTTTCGCACATTTTTATTCCACTTGCAGAATAAAACTTTTTAACGACTGGATAGCTAGATGAATTATTAAGTTTCATGAAATAATAAAAAGTAAATTTTTTAGTGAAATATAAAGGATTTCCAAGTGTAACCTCAGTTAAGCTCAGGGCATTTGTACTTCTGTACATCCTTAGTGAATAAATTATTTTCGAACTCTCCCTAATAACGGTTTATAGACCATTCCAGAATTTTTTTCTTTCACAGAAATTTGTGAGACTGTGAAAAGTAAAACTGCAAAATAAGCCAAATATAGAAAATAGCGTGATTATGGAACTATCAAAAGTCCATTTGGTGCGCCCTCCAACCAGCAGCCTAATGAAAAAAACAGATGTAAAAAGTTTTAGAATAAAATGTGTAAATATATGTGCACAAACTGTAAATATTCAGGAAAACAAAAGCCGGAGAAGTGCGAGTAGGAGATGCGCTCTGAGAGTTCTGTATAAGTTTAATTGCGTATATACGCGGGTCGGCCAATAAGTAAGTTTCCCTATTTTATTCGTCAAGGGCTGGCGAGTTCGACTGGTATGTGCCCATAACGCTCGTACTGGTTTACGATGCATAGAGCATCAACTTGCCAGTATGCTGTCAACAATCCTGACGTTACCACTACAAAGTGTGTCCCCTTGTGAGCTGCGCTCTCGCATTCGTTTTTTCGCAGAAAAACAGCTATTCGCTGTCGATATTCTTCGGGAGCAAATATCTGTCAATGGAGAAAGTTGTATGTCCATTCAAAAGGTTCTATGTTAGCGAGTACAGTTTGTGCAATGGCGTGGAGATGTGCATGACGAACATCGTGCAGGGAGGCCTACTACTCCGACATGTAATGATGCCACTGTAATTCCCAGTATTGCGTTGGAATATCTTCGCGTTGCCAATGACAACATCCTAATGCGGCCAGTTCCTGGGGCTGCAATTGGATGCCCATCCATCACACAGATTCTACAGACCGTCATCACAAGGTACCGCAAAGTCTGTGCAAGATGGATGCCACATTCGCTGAGTGGTGTTCACAAGCAGTAGCGGATGTATTCGGCCAGAATGTTTCTGGAAAACAACCAGAAGGAGAAAGATCTGCTCTTCGACCGACTTTTCGCAGGGGATGAGTCCTGGGCCCATCATTTGACTCCTGAGGCAAAACCTCAGGGTATGGTGTGGAAGAACCCTGGCGAAAGTGACTTAAAAAAAGTATTCGGCGGGGAAAATAATGCAGCCATATTTTGGGACTGTATTTGCTCGTTCACTACCTCCCGACACACAATGAATGCAGAGGGGTACTGTAATGTCTCTAGGAATCAGCAAGTTGCCGTCAAAAGAAACGCCCATGAGTTTTGTCTCGCAGAGTTCTTTTCCTTCATGACAATGCTAGTCATCATATATGATAGCTCGAATGAATAATGTAATGGCTGGACTCAAACTCCGAATTTTGAGTCTGCAGGGCGTTTACACTTTTAGTTTTTCTTTATTTGGGCCTCTGTTCTCTCCTACAGCCACTCGTTGCGCTTGCCAGTTGACCTATCTATTGGCGAAGAACTTAGCCTGATGTGTTTCCTCTAGGAAGTCTTCCTGGGACCGAGGCAGGTTCTTCTGTCCAGTAATGGGAAACCGTCCTTATACAACGAAACAGAAGATTTCTGACTGGGTCTTCTGTAGTACATTTGTTCTGTGCTCTGTTGTAACTCTGTCCACGCATCCAATTGAGAAATGCAGTAACAATTTTTTAAATTAAATGTAAGAGAATCATAGAGAAAAATGAAGGTGGCAGGCCTCTTTCTGCAAGCAACAGAAAGCAAAGCTCCGCGTTCTGGCCATAGGAGACCAATCGGGACCGACCGATCGGCCGGCCGCTGTGGCCGAGTGCTTCTAGGCGCTTCAGTCCGGAACTGTGCTGTTGCTACGGTCGCAGGTTCGAATCCTGCCTCGGGCATGGATGCGTGTGATGTCCTTAGGTTAGTTAGGTTTAAGTAGTTCTAAGTCTAGGGGACTTATGACTTCAGATGTTAAGTCCCATAGTGCTTAGAGCCATTTGAACCATTTTTAAATCGACCGATCGCCTCGTCATCCGCTGCCAATGGCCTTGTCGAATGCGGTACTGAAGGGCGCGTGGTGAGCACCTCGCTGCCCCTGCCGTTGTCGGGTTTCTTGATCTCGGGGCCGCTACTTCTCATTGAGGTAGCTCCTCAGTTGGGCTCATGACGCTCACTGTAATCCGATCCTGTCCTCCCAGCAAGATAAAATCCCTGGCCGTGCTGGGACACGAACACGGGAACTTCGCATATCAGTAACGCTCTGACCACTGGCCTACGGAGCCCAAATGAAATGAGTTGTTTCACATCATACTTCAATAGTTTAAAAATCCAGTTAATTAACACCAAAATTAAAAAATAATACTGCTAAAATGACTAATAACACAAAATCCTACGCTACTAGCATTAAATATAACCTATTTCTCGTTATATAATAGAATGATGAAAAAGAGGAAGGGTCCCTTCCTCATGATGCAATCCTTTAGAAATATAGTTAAAATTCACTAATGAAACATTTTAAATAACCAAAGTTACGAAGACGTATTTAGATGGAAATTAAAGTAATCGGCGAATTTCTGTAAGGACTGATATGATGGGAGGTTTACTTCACATTAGGCGATTGTTTAAAACTTTAAAATGTTGACGTATTAATCGGTTTACTCTGACGTGAGACATTTCATTTCGTTGAGCATATCATGTCCATCTTTCCTTTCTGTTCCGGTGTTGCTATTGTAGGTAAGTTTGGAAATATTGTAGGTCCGGTTGATGCGTAGTTAATACGTAATGCAGTAAGTGTGCCACACACCACATATATGCGTGATACTTGGCAGCTGGGAGGAAGTGCCAGTGGAACGACGGGTTCATCTGTATGGATTGGTGTGGACCGCCAGCTTGTTCCTCGTCCATGACCAAACTGTATTTTGGTCAATGTACGTGAATCTGTGGGCGAGGGTGTCCCGCGAGTGATACCTAAAACACATGAGTCCGATAACAAATGAATAGCGTACAGTTTGTCCCTTGTTGGGATCTCTTCGACAGTCGGACTCAATCACGCAGACTTGACGTGTGACGGCAGGAAGCTGTGATGGACATTTTTCCACAACTTTTTTCCTTCCGGTGTTTGAATTTTTTGTGGAGTTGGTGAACGAAGGAGTGTTGGAGCGACTGTCAGTAAGGATTGACAGCGGTGTGACGGAGGGAGCCTTTTTAACATAGTCAACTAGTATGAAGAACTTTTGCACATATCGCGACGTTGTTTCAGCCTCCGGCATTACTATAGATAGTGATATGCAAGCAAGTTAGCAGCATTAAACAATGCTTTAGTTAGTGATGTTAAAATTGACAGATGGGTTTCGAAGACCCAAACCTCCTGGCGATAGTCAACGTGTCCGTTGCTTTGAAGAGTAATTTAATTATATTGACAGACTAGATCACCTAGAAAGATGCTGGTGGATGTGCTTCGCAACATTTTCCTGGTCTGGGTAGACCACTGTGACACAGTGTATCTTGGACAAAGCATACGCTCTGATCAAGTGCAACAGCTGGAGCCTATAAAACAGTCGAAGACGATATTCGCTTCAAGTCAGCCAGATAGTTTTCGTTTTGCCCTTTTGTAACATATCATTCGGATTTGCTGATATGAATAAACTCAGGTACTTGCGTTGTCTGGCCATAGAAATACAGAGCAGAATGTCTGTGTTAGGCAAACTGCCAATTGCGAGGTAAGAGCAGGACAACTATCGTCCTCAGATTGTTGGACTACGTAAAGGGTGCGGAGACACTATTACTTGGCAATAAATAACGCTCACAGTGTTTGCATAATCTTGTATGTAACACTTAAAATCACCCAAACTAAGGCCCACAAAGCTGGCTCGTAGGCAACAGAGGAAAGGTCCAGTGGTAAGTGCGTAAAAGGTCGCTGACAACAGACACCCCTGTTTCAAAATCAATTGGTACAAATGGCTCTAAGCACTATGGGACTCAACATCTGAGGTCATCAGTCCCCTAGAAATTAGAACTACTTAAAACTAACTAACCTAAGGACGTCACACACATCCATGACCGAGGCAGGATTCGAACCTGCGAACGTAGTGGTCACGTGGTTCCAGACTGTAGCGCCTAGAACCGCTCGGCCACCCCGGCCGGCGTGCAATAATCCCATTAACATGATGACCAGAGGGGGTTCGAAGTCATATACAGTTAGACACTAATATTAGAAGGCGGCAGGTCCTTTCGACCTACCTTTCGTCCACTTCAATTCCTCGTGTTCTATGGTCACTGAGATTATTAGAGAGGGTTGACAGTGGTTGTGACACTGCATTCAGCAGTGGCTAAATGCATGCAATTACGTGAGGTGGAGGATATGAAATCTCGTTTTCCATCGGGCAGCTGTCGCTGTGGCAGGTGAGGCGAGTTCTGAGATGAACAAACCGCAGGTATGCGAAGGCCAGCCGGCTGGCGCTTTGACACGGCAGTGGTCATCACAAGAGGATGCAACTCGAGCCACGGGGAGTCACTGGACACACAGAAGCGGAAAGGCAGCAGCAGGGGTTCAGCTGTATTGTCCCTGCAGCGAGAAGAGAAATGCGCATCTCCTTTCGCAGAAGTGGCGTAGGAATGTGAGAGCTTCAAATGTCCCCGGGCGAAGCGAGGCGCAGTCCACGTTTCATCAGGGGACCTCATTTTGTCTCCGGTTTCCACTAAAATCGGTTTCTGCTTGTTGGCGGGGACATTTCTCGGAAACACTGCTGGTGGCCGGAGTCTGGGTCACCGAGAGGGCTGTGACGTTTCTTTCCAAGTTACGCAGGCGCTCTGGTCCGCGTAGTTGCCTGCGTGTAAAAAGTAATAGTGTGTTGCTTGCACCGCAGTCCCTGACGTGAAAAGCCCCTATTACAAGATGCGCCTAAACCGTACACCTATGCACCAGCGACCCAAGCGTGCATCTCTGTAACTATATGATGGTTTACGTAGACCTGTTACACCGTCCACGCGGGATATACCTGGCGCACATGCGTCGTAGACGGTAATAACGCGCTAAACGCAGATAGAACTGTCTCATCTTTTGTAAAGTCGTTCGTTCTACCGCACGAAACACAAGGGGGATTGTGTGACATATTAGAACGTTATTTGTTCAATAATAAATTGTTTTTTATCATTATTTGTTAAGTAATTCTTATTCTCTTATGTATGTTATCACTGTTCTGAATTACATATTCAACAGTTAGTTTTAAGGTACAGCACTTTGCACGTGGAGGACCCACTTGGTTTTGGAGCTGTTGCCCTGGTAGCGACAGTAAATCTTCAGATTAGGGCAGAACGACGACGAAAACGAAAAGCCATAGTCTATTGAGTTCAACCCTGGCTCAAAAGAAGGGACGAAGGGAAGGGATTATATTTGCTGCTAATGAAAGAACTGAGGCTCGAAGATCCGCAAGAATTTCGAAACGTCGTGAGTATGGACATAGCCTGTTTCGAGAAGCTGCTGTCTATGACAGAAGTAACAAGTGTAACACATTCATGAGGGAGGCTGTCTCACATTCTCGAAAGTAAGAATTAAATCATGTGTTTATAAGTTTTGTGATCGTACAAGCCCAGATCACGAATAAAATACCAGTAAAAGCCCTGTTATGTTGCAGGCTGGTTGTAACATTAGCTTTACTGGCGACTTTCTACCCTATCACAGCCAGTTTCTCTTTTCTGACATGCTGAAATAACGCAAGAGGTGCAATCAAATCAAACATTAATTTTTGTAAATACGCCATTACGATACAAATCGAAATGCATATTGCTCAGAAAGAAACGATTGCTGACGTACTTTATTATGATACAACCGGTCGTAATACAACATTCCTCTCTATATGTCTGAATGAAGACGCTTAACGCCTCTTTGCACCATTTCATTTTTAGAATACGAAGCAATCAATAGAAAAAATGCTTTCACAAACAGCTAGTATAAAAGATTCAACAGGCAAAAAAAAAAAAAAAGAAAAATTCTGCATTTATGAAACCTACTTACTGAAAAAAAATGCGGAAAAATCCTCAACACGAAAATTAAAATGGTTCAAATGGCTCTGAGCACTATGCGATTTAACTTCTGAGGTCATCAGTCGCCTAGAACTTAGAACTAATTAAACCTAACTAACCTAAGGGCATCACACACATCCATGCCCGAGGCAGGATTCGAACCTGCGACCGTAGCGGTCGCTCGGCTCCAGACTGTAGCGCTTAGAACCGCACGGCCACTCCGGCCGGCAACACGAAAATCCCTAATTAGCCACTAGCCACCTAACAATAACCAAATAACAGACAGAAAGCACTGCGGTACCCCTTCCTGCGCATGGGCTAGTTATCGCTGCCTAGTGCGCATGCGCTGATTGACGGCAGTTTAGGACTGCTCTCTATTCTGGCGCGCTGATAATGTGTCTGCTAATTTTCGTAGTTTCACCATTGGTGCCACTAGACGGCTGTCGCACTAGACCAGTATCTTTCACGGCGGATCGTCCTGTAACACCTGCTTAAGAAACCGTCAGAGCGGACGCCTATCGATGTACCGCAATATATTGATTATTCCTTGTTACTGTAATTTTATCTTGGAGCTGTGAGAAAGGACGACAGGCGCCCCAGGGCGCGGAAGCAGAGACGATGCTGAGGGCTGACGGAACTAGGAGAGATATTGTTACATGAAGTAAACCGTAAGGGGAGAGCTTTGCTAAAATGCAGACGCCCCCAGACGTGGTCCCAGAGCGCCAGTTACTCTTCAAGGAATTAGCACGTAACTTCATATGTCGTCTAGACGCTGTGATAGTTCGCCACCGTAGAACTTTGTAACCAAGAGGCACGTACCAGCGTATAAAGCCAGCTTGATACCAGTCCTGAGAACAACGACAGTAGGCTCACAAGGATTAGAAAGAGAGTGAAAACACCAAAAAACTGTTGACCTAGCAGTCCCTACTCCAGGGAGAACGAGCGGCGGGGCTAAATGACGTATCACAATAATGTTGCAAGCCTTATTTGGCAGAGCAGTTACGTTCAGCTTTTAGCTGAACAATGTTGATACCAAATACGGACTTAGTGCAACTGCCTTAGGAGCAGTAGAGGGGACCTAACTAAACCGTGATTGGCAGGCGCCTGCAAGAGACCTGCGGGATTGGCTGGGTGGCTTTAAGCGGGAAAAATAGTGCCCCCACGTGACTCTTTAAAATCCCTAGATTTCGCATTTTGGCGGAGATCTCAGTTAGACGATCTGGGTGCCGAATCCGCGTCCGTCGACTCCAGCCTCGGTCCAGCTCCGCGTAAGTCTGTTCTCTCACTTGGAGTGCCTCAGTGAACAGTGTCACATTCAGTATGTTTTGTTTTGCAACAAAGCTGTTGCCTTAAGATGCTGCTAGTGTTTGCTACTGTGGTTAGCATCTACTCCCGGGATTTCTGCACTGGCTTCTGTTGTAACAGTGTTATTCATGCTTTTTCTAACCCTATAACTAGCCACCAGTGTATTAATTAGTCCTGTCTGGAATAAACAACTATTTCAAAACCCTGTTTGTCCAAGAGTCTCTACAACGAGTTCCCTACCAAGTCTCACCACCTGCATTTCTAGTAAATGCCTGTACCAGTGTTGGCTCAGATAGAAGGAAACAATCAAATGACTTTACTGTGAATTGTCCTTTTGCCTTCTGCTCTGCACCGCTCGGGAGCGCAGACTGACCAGTAACCCCTTTTCTCCCTCTCCCACCTATGTCAGGACACGACAGTACTACGATTGGAGGGACAGTTTTTTCTCGTCTTATATGGAGATGCTGTACAGGACACGTAGCGATGTGCAATTGGTGCACGAGTGTTTTACGAGCTTCTGATTGGCAGTTTTAGTTTGTTGGCAAAAACCACGTGGAGCTTTCTGCGACATGAGAGAGATTGTGTGGAAGAAGGAAATTTGGTCGTGGTCCGCGCAGGAGTGCGGACGGCAGGATATTCGTTCGGGATCTATGGAAGATCATGGACAAGATTCGGTCTCGCTCTGAGAAACAGTGCGGACCAGAGATCCACCATCTGACCCGACGGGAGTATGCATCCCATCTCGAGTTTTCTACATGTACGGTGAAGACTGAGCAGCACCTGCAGTAAGAATATTGAGAGCAAATTCTCTCACTTCATTGTTCGCCCATGGCAGCAGACGCTATTGCCCGATACAAGCGCGTTTAGTAGTTTCAGTTTACAATCACTGTCAGTTTTGTATTGATCATGGTCAGATAGTGATATCCCTTTAAGTCTTAGTTAAAGTGGAGCCATCACCCTTGGTTCAAAATGGTTCAAATGGCTCTAAGCACTATGGGACTTAACATCTGAGGTCATCAGTCCCTTAGACTTAGAACTACTTAAACCCAACTAACCTAAGGACATCACATACATCCATGCCCGAGGCAGGATTCGAACCTGCGACCATAGCAGCAGTGCGGTTCCGGACTGAAGTGCTTAGAACCGCTCTGTCACAGTGGCCGGCACCCTTGGTTCAACTTTGCCGTCTGCCAAACAGATCATTCTACTTTATGAACATTAGGTAGTGTATAATCAAGATGTTATGTTGACACAAAAAAAAAAAATGGTTCAAATGACTCTGAGCACTATGGGACTTAACAGCTGAGGTCATCAGTCCCCTAGAACTTAGAACTACTTAAACCTAACTAACCTAAAGAAATCACACACATCCATGCCCGAGGCAGGATTTGAACCTGCGACCGTAGCGGTCGCACGGTTCCAGACTGAAGCGCCTAGAACCGCTCGGTCACAGCGGCCGGCTATGTGGACACACTTCTCACTTTTGACTTATACTTTTTTATGAATAAATCTGTCGTGATATTTAATTCTTTCTTTCATTCAAATTCACAAGATACCTTGATCACCTTTAATAATTTTATGTACTTACGTGGGAGATAATAGTTGTAGTCTTGTAGTGAGATATTCAATGTGTCGTCTTCAGTGACACTACACAGGGCCACCATTTACAGTCATTTGAGCTCATATCCTCTGCGCATAATTTTTGTAGTATTGTCACTGAAGTGGTGCCTCTATGTCATAGAGTTATTGAGAGGTAGACGTTGATTAGAGGCACGCACATGCCTGATCACCACAGAGACGCTTTGTAATACAAGTCCTCAAATCTATCATAAGCATTCTGAATTCCAAAAATTTCAAGGGTAATGAGGTATCAGTTTACGGTGTCAGTGCTGTAATGTCCGTGAGGAAAGTGAGGTCGTTCATCTTTGGGCGCCCTCATACAACGCTGTACTCGTGTTCTCCCAATAGAAAGGGACTGATGGTCCTGAGTCCCGCGTTCAGTGTCCTGCTTAATAATTTAAAGTCCTCTTTTTAACAAGAGACACGTCTGTAATGTTGTAGTTGCGCTGTCGTGCCTCTCAGGACAGCGGCTCGTGTGCCACATAAAGTTCACTAAACATTTGCAGCATATGCGGATCCAACAAATGCCAGAATTGGTTGTAGAAATGCGGGAGGATACCATCCACTCCATTTGCTCTGTTCGATCGCGCCTTCCGTAAAGCAAATGATAGCTCGTCTACACCGAATGGCTAAATGAATCGTTCAGACGTTGCTTTTATCCCTTGTACCTGAACTCAGGTAAGACAGCCATGCCGACACATGAGCGGCAGAAGCTAGGGTGCTTGTTCATCATTTAGGTCTTTTATATCCCTACGTGTGGCGAAGATTCGTCCCTGAATGTCCTTCAGCCCTGAGGTCGGTGGTAGACGATTTTGGTATGACTGAAAGCGGTTGCTGCGTCTCTTAATGTAGCCACATAGTCCTCTGTGACCTCAGTAGTTGAGTTAAAGTTTGATGAAGGGGAAATTCCGTTGAAAATTTTCCGGCCGTGGTGCCAGGAATAGTTATACGCATGTGGAACGTTTGCACTTCATCTTTCGCCATGTATACTGCTGTAGCAATCTAATAATATATTTTTTAGTACAGTCTAACGAACAGTCCATCCCAGTTCTGAATCTAGGACTCAATATGTACATTTGTTGCAGACGGTTAACACTGCGGATTGCAGTTCATCGTCCCGAAGGTATCTAGTATTGAGCTGCCATAAGATTCTGGTTTTGTAATCTGGCTATCGCTTCTGCCTCCACAAAAAAAAGGGGGGGAGTGAAGTGATCGGAAAAACTGAGTGATCTAATTTCACACTCTCTGCGTTTGTTCAGTAATTGTCCACCTGCGTATTTAGGTCAATATGGCTCGCAGCATTTGTTGCTACGTAAGTCTAAGTTGACTGTGTTCTTTGTACCCCACACGTCAATTAATTGCAAATTGTTGATGATCCTGTATAGTTCAGGTCTATATTTAAAGTACGCCCGCAGGTCCTGTTGCTCTACCACGCGATGGAAGTCTCCCACAAAGAACATATGCGCTCAAATATTGATAAGGACTTTGGCAAATTTTACTTTAATAAAATCTCTTGTGTCGGTCTTCGCACTGGAACCTAGTGGAGCGTGATATTTATGAAGTAGGTGAGGACTACTATACATGCTGTACCCTGCCAAACGGAAGCAATGCGGTGAGTGCGCAAGATACGTCTTGTCTAAAAAGGATAGCTTTGCCTGCTTTGGGATAGTATTTAGAACAGTGTCGAAACCTGCATCTTTTGTAAGGTTGGCGGAGCAAACCTACTATAGAAAAGAGATATTAGTGTCTGTGTCTAGCAAATGATTCCAAGATTTAATTACCTTGGTGGAGGAGATTATTCTATTCATATCCGCTGTCGCTAAGCTATAAGTTTGAACGTCCATCAGTAATGAAAGTTAAAGCCTATCCTCAAACCAAAGTATGTTTGGATCATATTGCTGTTCCGGTGTGGAGTTTGAGTCAGATAATTGCGGCATTAAGTATTTTCAGAAATAACTGCAACCAGTCGCCTTTTGTGATAGTATTTATTACACCATGATCGGTTTCAAGTCACTTAGTGACCATCAGATGGTTTTGATGACCGTTCGCAGCATTTTGGGTGTTGTTTGTAGCCACAAAGAATCGTTAGAAGTGTCTACCACCTAATGATGAGTTTCTAGGTTACTTGAAACCGTTCATGGTGTAATAAGAATTGAACCATCACTCAAGGCGACTGGTTACCGTTATTTCTGAAAATCTTTATTCATCATACTTCGCTATGGTCCACGCCCACAATAGGTAAAAATTTCATCTGCTGCGAAGCCATCTTCCAACTTATCATGAATCAGTACTGAGACTGTTAGCCACCAGATGTCCAGCGTGTGCTACATGAGGGAGGATCAAAGAGTTTCCGTTTGAGGGCACTGGTGCAGCGTAGATGCAACGTAGCGAGAATCCGATGCGGGTATATAAGGATTGACTTGTAGCCAAGGGATTAGTGTGGGATTCGTGTCATTCAGACTTGTGAATACGGAAACGTGAGCTGTGGCGACGTCATTACCAAATGCATCCCAATAGGACCAACACACAATTATTCTTTTCTTTGCTGTGGAAGGACAAGCATCGGTATACGTCCATCGGAGAATGAAGACTGTGTAAGGGGCAGCATATCGGTCGAAAACAACCGTTCTCAAATGGTGTGGCTAGTGGTGCTGCCGCATCCTGATACCGCACGTCCCCATTATGTGTATCGATGCCCTACCTTCAAAATCGCAGTGACGTTATATTTCAACAAGATAACGCAAAACCGCACGATGCCCATGCTGCCCTGACCTTTCTAGATACTGAGGGTGTTTGACTGATGTCCTGGCTGACACGTTCTCCAGGTGTCTCACACTAGAAACGCTCCTTGTAACGTTGCAGAAAGACTCGCACGCCATCGATAGCCACCCACTACTACATCTACATCTACATCTGTACTCCGCGAGCCACCTTACGGTGTGTGGCGGAGGGTACTTATTGTACCACTATCTGATCCCCCCTTCCCTGTTCCATTCACGAATTGTGCGTGGGAAGAACGACTGCTTGTAAGTCTCCGTATTTGCTCTAATTTCTCGGATCTTTTCGTTGTGATCATTACGCGAGATATATGTGGGCGGTAATAATATGTTGCCCATCTCTTCCCGGAATGTGCTCTCTCGTAATTTCGATAATAAACCTCTCTGTATTGCGTAACGCCTTTCTTGAAGTGTCCGCCACTGGAGCTTGTTCAGCATCTCCGTAACGCTCTCGCGCTGACTAAATGTCCCCATGACGAATCGCGCTGCTTTTCGCTGGTTCATGTCTCTCTCTTCTATTAATCCAACCTGGTAAGGGTCCCATACTGATGAGCAATACTCAAGAATCGGACGAACAAGCGTTTTGTAAGCTACTTCTTTCGTCGATGAGTCACATTTTCTTAGAATTCTTCCTATGAATCTCAACCTGGCGCCTGCTTTTCCCACTATTTGTTTTATGTGATCATTCCACTTCAGATCGCTCCGGATAGTAACTCCTAAGTATTTTACGGTCGTTACCGCTTCCAATGATTTACCACCTATGGCATAATCGTACTGGAATGGATTTCTGCCCCTATGTATGCGCATTATATTACATTTATCTACGTTTAGGGAAAGCTGCCAGCTGTCGCACCATGCATTAATCCTCTGCAGGTCCTCCTGGAGTACGTACGAGTCTTCTGATGTTGCTACTTTCTTGTAGACAACCGTGTCATCCGCAAATAGCCTCACGGAGCTACCGATGTTGTCAACTAAGTCATTTATGTATATTGTAAACAATAAAGGTCCTATCACGCTTCCCTGCGGTACTCCCGAAATTACCTCTACATCTGCAGATTTTGAACCGTTAAGAATGACATGTTGTGTTCTTTCTTCTAGGAAATCCTGAATCCAATCACAAACCTGGTCCGATATTCCGTAAGCTCGTATTTTTTTCACTAAACGTAAGTGCGGAACCGTATCAAATGCCTTCCTGAAGTCCAGGAATACGGCATCAATCTGCTCGCCAGTGTCTACGGTACTGTGAATTTCTTGGGCAAATAGGGCGAGCTGAGTTTCACATGATCTCTGTTTGCGGAATCCATGTTGGTTATGATGAAGGAGATTTGTATTATCTAAGAACGTCATAATACGAGAACACAAAACATGTTCCATTATTCTACAACAGATTGACGTAAGCGAAATAGGCCTATAATTATTCGCATCTGATTTATGACCCTTCTTGAAAATGGGAACGGCCTGCGCTTTCTTCCAGTCGCTAGGTACTTTACGTTCTTCTGTTAATGAACGCTGACATAGGCCTGAAGCAGCACGTAATGACCTACCTGTATGCGTCATCCAAACTCAGTTCAACTCATTGTGCAGCCAATTTTGAGCCATTGCTGTTGCCAGAGGTTTCATCTCTATATATCAAATTTTCCACACCTCTACCCCTAAGTCACCTCCAACGTTAATTGTGCACTGTTTCTACCATACGATATCCACAGAGAAACAATAATTTCAGTACTTGATTTCCTGCCTGGTGTTGCAGTTTTGAGGTTCAGGAATGTATTCTGTTAGCGGCGGAGCAGCCGCGGTTGGAGCAGCGAGTGGGCGGGACTCTGCAGGTAGGGAGCGGGCATAGGCACTCGGCAGAGGCAGCCATCCTCCCTGAGGACCCTTTGTCTGCCTTTAGTCGATCACCGGACCCTCTGTGGCCGCACAATGCCCTCTTGACAGCTTCTGCCAAGCAAATGGCTTCTTGCCCCTTCGTTTAAATCCGGTTCTGCGGGTCCCTATTGTCGCGGAATTGGTGGCGACTTCCGAACGGCAGCGCAGATGGGTGGTCGCCGCTCTGTGGTCTGTCATTGCCCCGGCTCCACAGGTGTCCCTCCCTCAACGTGCGACGAAACCCTTTTCTCGTCAATGTCAGAAGTCGATTATTTGCATAGAAACTACGGATTTGCTCTATAGTCTTTCAAAAACTCGTATTTGACCATTAGCAAGCTTTAGACCGGTAGCTGCTCGTATAGCTTGATGCTCAGCGCACTAGCTTGTGAGAGGTGAGCCTGACGATAATCGAATCCACACGGCATGTTAGCCGTTGAACACGGGCAGTAGACGCGCCGTGTAGTATAGAAACATCTGCGCGACCGAATTCCTTTATACGCAGAAATAATGTAGCAGTAAACGAACGCTCAACAAGCGATTAGGCGTGACGATTTGAATGACATAGTTCCCATTGTTTTGGATGCGAGCTTTGGACTGGCGGTGGTCTAGTTGAAAATACGTATTTCTGTTGATTTTTATGTTTTAACTTATAAATTATTCTATATTCCTACTTACCAAATGGAATATACAATTAATTTTACGTAACAAATGAGTACTTGTTACTACATCACCGTTGTAAAATGTTGCACCCAGCTATGTACGGGAAAAAAATGCTTCCGTATCACGTGATGCGTGGTTGAGTCACTACGTTTTGCGTTATTATTACGGTTCAGTTTTATTATATATATATATATATATATATATATATATATATATATATATATATATATATATTCGTCTCCGTGGTAGTCTAGCGGATAGACAACTGCACGCTGGTCCTTGAGGTCCCAGGTTCAATAACCGATAGGAGTGGGGAATTTTCCTCATTCCAGTCCCTCCAGGATGCACCGTGTCCATTTTGCTTGCGAACACATTAATACCGCGAAATTTTTCCTTGTGGTAAAAAGTTTCCAGGGCCATGGGCCAACCAACATCCCCTCTCCCTCCTCCAAATGCCGCGGCGATGATAGGCTGCACTCTAACTACAGCCAGGAGAGCAGCCCGGTCACGGGCTGAGCGGAATAGACGTTACCTTCTTTTCGGGTTATTATGATTTTCCACGAACAGTTGTAGCTATAACGTTTTTATTTCGTTCAATATCAATCGATATTCTAGAAAAAGAAGAAAATTAACATAAATATGACCGTGCATGATACTTGCTTTCCGCACCCTCGGCAGGCCTCCTCAATTATATAAATGGCACCTGTACTATTGAAGACGCCGGCGGCCATTTGCAGCAACAAGCATCAATACTCAAACTAAAGTTTTATTCGGTGGTTTTGATCAAGTTAGAAATAGAATATTATTATAATGAAGTTTTAATACCACCTTACAGAGTTTATTAAATGAAATATGCCCATGAGTGGGACATAGACAGGTGATTAACTGAAATACGCATACCAAATATTCTGTGAAATGATAAGGGAATATGGTGTGGCTGGGAGAAGTCACTGTAACATATTTATATAATAACACAATCACATTTATTCAGTAAACATTACCATCTCAAATATTCCCTCTCACTTTTCAAGTAATGCTGGCGCGATACAAATAGTACCAAATCCAAGTAAACTTAGTTAAACATCCGGCTAACATGTGCCGTGAATCGACAATGACTACCGCCTGCATATTTCTATCATCATTTAGCCACACACACACACACACACACACACACACACACACACACACACACACACACACACAAACATTCACTCTATTCATTGTATCTAACAGATAAAAGAGGAAGGTTTCCATACACCAAGTGGGACAACATTGGGAAAGAGCACATGGTTCCAACTGTAACTTTAATTCGGGCAAGTCCCGTCTTCACGTTTACCTAACTCCGCGAGTTTTACTGGATATTATGAAGGAACAATTAAATCACACGCGTGAATTTACGTAGAAGATCCAACTCGATCACGAAATGTGATTACGTCGAGCTGAAGCTTCTCACCAAGAAATGCACGGGGTCTGCGGACCACGTGTTACCAATCTCTCCACAATCAGGAGTCAAAAATACACTTTGCATATATACTTCACACTCACACTGAAATGCAAATTGAGCAATTCTGAGTATTACTCGGCAATGAGCGCCAGTTCACTCCCAACTGCAGTGAACACAATTCCCATGAAATTACTTGGCAAAAGAAATCATCTCCCTATCTCTCCTAACCGAGATGATTCTAGGAAATACCATAGTGGCTTTCCTCAGCAGGGAAGCTGCTTCCATGTTCAAAGTGAACATGGAATTCTAAATCTTCGCTAACTATCGGAGCGATAAGAGCAGAGTGTGCTTACTCACCCAGGTCTTCCCAGCAACAACCCCGATACGGTCTCCCTCGTCCGGGTCCACCCATCGTGGCCGCAGGGACTCAGAGATACCGCACACGGTTATTTGCCAACATAACGAGCGCTAATGACGCGCGTGGAGCTTATGCCTCTCTGGTCCAGTGCAGTCGCGCTCTACTAGATTCGAGGTTGGCTACACTTCCACTATGCCTATAGCACACCCACAGCCGACATCTCACGCATACCTCATCATACGTTCGCATTCACACCTTGCAGACAATTACCATATCTAACATCAAAATGATCGTCCATATTTAAACAACCTCATCCCACTAATTATCATCAGACTCCTCCCTGAGTGTCGGAAGGGCACTCAGGTGTCCCTAGTTGTGGGGTCGAGCCATGTAGCGGCTTACATGGAGCCGTTACAACCGGAATCGCCAATGCGTGTTTACATATAATTTCATTCAAAACACGTCCCCAGAAAATGGCGAAATAAATGGAGGAAGGAAATGAAGCTTCGGTTGGCTGAATTATATTTTATAATACCATGTGGCACGCTTCATTGGTTCATGTTATCATAGGCAATGTAGTGAGGGCTCGTTTCCAGTGGTCCTACATACGACGTGCCTCGGTGTTCAAGGGTTACTGAACTTTAATCGATTACATCAGTCAACCTGTTTAGTTTTTAGGGTGTTGTTCTGCTCGTTCAGACGATTGTCGCGAAAGAAAAGTCATCCGGCCACGAGGTTAAAACAAAACTGCGTAGTCATGAAAATAGCAGACCATGCACGAAGATCTAAACGCTACGAAAACAGGAGATGGTAAGTTCGCCCAATTCCAAGCCAGTGTAGACTCATCCTCTGATAGTGAGTATGAACTGACACTTTGGTACCTCGTGCAGCAAGTCACTGCCATCATGACGACGTCATGTCAAACAAATCACATATGCAATATTTGTCGCCCAGAATTAGTTAGTTAAAGTTTTTACAACCACCAGTGCTGATCACATCGGCTGAGAGTTCTAGCCATGTAGTCACCTATTTCGGGAACACCGGAACATAAACTACTTGTTTCCATCAAACGTTTTCCATAAATCTCCTTGAAAAAATCTTCAGATATATTTATGTTTATTTGTGCTTCAGAGGTACGGTACTAGAAATGTAGAGGAGAAGAATGTTGACAGCGACTGAATATAAATTAGAGACAATGTTATTGTTTTTGGAATGGAAAGCAGGAAAAAGTACACCAGCGACAGACAACAAAGCAAATAATTTAAGAACAACGAAATACACTTTTGCCTGTAATAAGCAATACAAATCCTTGGCTCTGAGTGGTTAGGTTAAAAACAATTTTTGGGTTATTAAAATCGAAATAAGTAATAGATATTTGTAATTTTCATTCTGTAATAACTATACGTTCCTTCATTTCATAAAAAAAGTTGCACATCAGATCTTCATTTTGATAAAGTTAAAAAAGAAAATCACTATCCAACTAACAATACAACAGATTTCCCAGAGAAAATACTTCTCTGTACAGCAACTGAAGTATACTAGAACATACACTGAAACATCGCGTTCTTTGAAATTCTTCAAATGGGTGCCACCAGCAATTTGTCTTTGTCCGTCTGGTTCTGGAAATATTCGCTAGCAGCGGCCTAGTTGCTAACTGACCACCACTGTTTTCGTCACACGACAATGTTCTCTCTTTCCCTGCTGCCGGCCCTGAGGTGGAGAGAGCTCGCTGCACAAAATGCTCTTCAATTAACTGCATCTGCTGGCCAGCTCTAACAAGCAGCGCAAAGGGGCATCATCGTAATGAAAAGAAACAATACGGCTACTTTGAAGGCATTGAGGAAGTGGTGTAAGAAATGCGTACAATATTGCTTAAAAATTATGGTCCCCCGTCATTCATGGGCGTTAGTTTTTCCACTATTTTATTGCCGTTGGTTTTGCCATCTCAGCTGCAAATTTCTTTTACAGTACATTTATTTTACAGTATAGATGTGCGATTGAGACTGCTAAATTAACGTGCGGGCTTTCATATTAAAATGATGAAGTGGTGTGGTGGCCCTCAACTACGTACCCACAGACTCAGAGTTGGAAATTAAAAGTTTTGGCTAGTTTCGTTGTCTAGGGGCTGGGATACGTAGTTGCCGCATTTCAAGCCAAATACTGCTGAGACTACAGTATACCATATGAATATACACATCAATCGAAGGTTCCTATCACTCAGCAACTGCGAATTTTGAACGTAACATAGACATTTATAAATGAAAGACTGCAATTAAATAATCATGCAGGTACTGTTTTAACGACTTTAAATGATGAGTACGATAACAGAAGTACCTTTAAGAATGCTCTTTATTACTGTAAAATACTTATTGGTGTCGATGGTCCAGCAATTAATAAAATATAAGTCGAATAACAGTGAAACAATAGAGTCCTACTTCACGTAATTAGTTATGAACAACAACATAGCTCGCGAGATATTCACTTCAAAAAGCATACTACGTCTTCAATGCAGAAGCCACGCAAATGTCACAAATGCACAAGTCGGCACTATGAAATATTTCTATCTCCTGCGACCACGCGCAAACTGCTCCAGTTTCCAAGTCTTTCCCGCGACCGTACGTCGCGCCTTCACGTCCAGCACTCTCTCGTGTATGTTCCAGAGTACTGTCCAGAGTTCCCCACTTCCATACAGTCTCTCCGTGTGTCCTTTTTGGAACGATCGCTGTGATTGGCTAGAGCGCTCCCGCCCTGTCTCCAAGCCAATGCGCAGTCACAAATATAATCAAACACATTAGAAATACTGGATTTACATTTAAATAACTTGAAATTAAATAAATACGGCTGGACCATAAACACGCTCTAACACACATTATTAATACATATACAAACTAAATAAACTTATATCAAAGGAATACAACAGAAGTTAGCCAGTAGCCTACTGTCTCTGTGCTTTCTAAAACACAGTAAATAATGGACCAATTTCTTCATGAATAGTATATATCGCATATAAACAAAGACATAGATTAATAAATATATTTATAAGCATGCTGCCACCGTTTTTTCATGTAACTGTGGAGTACTTATTGCCTGACGCGATCAATAGTAACCGGCCACTTTGACCTCCAATAACTCATGTACTATTAAAGTTACATGCCTGTAATTTATATGAATTTAGGCTTACACAAATGGCTTTCTAAAAACATGTCGATCGACAAAAGCGGATGAGACGTTTAGATTTTGGAAATTCGTTGCTGGGTGTTATTTGTATAATTTATCATCAGGTACTAAACTTTAAACTAATAAAGTTATTGAAAATATGATTACACCATCAGAATCGTCGTGCAAATAATGGTAATGTACATGTTTCTTTTTGAGGTATCATGATTCATATGGCTACTATTAATTTCTATACGAACTATGAAACGTGTGCCATTAAGGTTTCACAAAGTCCGTCATCTTTGGCACTCACAGCACGTCTCCTTCATCGACACAGCGTCAACATGGAATTCCCAGCCACACGGTCAGCTGGACCATGTGGTCTGGCCGTTTTGTGGCATCACACGGTTGCTAACGAGCCGCGGCTTGACGACCGGCCCGAGCAGTGGCTGCCAACTCTAAACTTAAAATATTTCCAGGGCGCCGAAACTAACCCAATGCCTCTACAGACGGTAGGGCCTAACAAAAATGTTAAGTATCACTGCAGTTGCTAAATACTCCCATTACGGATATATTGGCCATAGTGAATTCAGTTCTTACTATTTCCTTGTGAGAAACATAGTTGTTGAGATATTTTGATGTAATTGTTCACCCCACGTACCCTGCAAACCATTGTACAGTTGTAGTGGACGGATTAATGCCGTCCTCTTTGTAAATAAGCTAAAGATGGAGTCATTTGACTCTGAAATTGTTAGCTCTACATCAATAACGTGCAGCTGAGCCGGAAAAGAAGAAGGGAGAGGCAAAACAAAAAATATTTATTTTTTTCCCCCAATGAGTTCTACATGAACATACAACTTGACGGTTTCCCATCAATTTGGCAACTACAAGATTCCCACTCGGGTTCTACGAGTAGCTCTTTTACTAGCCACTGCTAGTTTAGATGAGCTCATTCATTAAAGTATCTGTGTGAGGTGTGGTACCCATAACCTCATGCTTAATTGGGCCATCCGTAGTCATCTCACTGAACGAGGCATAATGTGTAGTGTGACATTGCTTCTCTTAAGTTTGCACGATCTTATGAGGAGCTTCCCTTCCCTGAAGGTCACCGGGGAGACTTATACCATCTCAGTCGCATGCTAAACAGCTCAACCACCACCTCAAAACAGTTATTAAAAAGGTCGGTTTTTCGCTGTGGCGTGATCTCTTAACGAAATTCACCTACAGTTGTGAAAATATTTTGTTGACTACCACTTACGTGGGGAGAAACCATCATCGTAATAAAATACGAGAAATCAGATTTCCCGTGGGAAGGCTTCCATTTTCCCCATGTGCTACTCGAGAGTGGAGCGGTCGATAGATAGTCTTATGCCCAGTTTCACTAAGCTTCTTCTAAATATGCTAGACAAACGTCAAATTCGTCGGCTCGTTTATTTCCGACGTACGATCATAACCAACAGCATTTCATAAACACTAGTCAGAATGAATTAACGATGCTTTTGTTCTGACAAACTCTCTGTTCAAAACAGAATTTTCCAGTAGGTCACGAAAGTCTCGTATCGTGCACTAAATCAACATTATCGAATTTTATCGTTTGTTTGCAGTGGTGAAGGTCGTTACGTACGAGTATGTAGCGGAAACATAGTCAAGTTATTCCATCTCTTACAGTTGCAATACACTGATGAACCAATACATTACGACCACATGTTTAACAGCTGGTTTGTCCGTCTTTGGAATGACATACATCACCGACTCTGTGTATCAGGGATCCCACAGTTTGTTCATAGGTTTTTGGAAGTGTGTGGCGCTAGATTTCTACGCACAGGCCACGTAATTCGCGTAAACTCGCGGGCCACTAATTTGCGTACATGGTGACGACGCTCGATAGCGACTCAGATGGGTTCCATAGGATTTACATCAGGTGAATTTGGCTGCCAAGACATCAAATTAAGTTCACTATGATGCTTCTCAAACCACTGTAGCACGGTTCTGGCTCCGAGACACGGACATTTATACAGCTGAAAGATGAAATCGTCGACGGGAAAGACATCAAGCATGAAGAGACGCATTTGGTTCGCAGCTGTTACTATGTCTTCAATTTCTACCACAGGTCTCATACACGGACAGGAGAATGTCTCCCGCAGCGTAATACTGCTCCCACCAGCCTGCGTCCGTAGCGCGCTGCACGTTTCGAACCGCCGTCCACATCGATGACGGCGTTTGTGGAGACAACCATTGACCTACTGTAGCAAAATCGTGATTCAGCCAGCGAGCAGACACGTTTCCATTGATCAGACGGTCGAATCCCAGTGGTCCTACGCCCACTGCAGTAATAACTGACAATGTCGTTGGATCAACTTGGGAACACTTAGGGGTTGTCTGTTGCGGAGCTCCACGTTCAACAATGTACGATGAATGGAATGGTGCGAAACTCTTGTGTGTGCACCAGCATTGTGCTCTTTCGGTAGAGATGCCAAGGATCACCATCTATCCTACTTTACAGAGCACACAACCTTCCGAACCCCAAGTTCTGTGAAGAGTCGCGGAGGTCCAACCATTTAGCACCTAGTGGTAGTTTCACTGTCCTTCTACCACTTTTCGTTGATGCTCACGACAGCAGCACGTGAACATTCGACCAGCTTCGATGTTTTCGAAATACTCGTTCACAGACTTTGCGTAGTAATAATCTGCCCTTTTGTCAAAGTCGTTTTCATCATTTGCAGCCCATATCTTCGCTAGCGTGATCCAACGTTCGTGTCTGCTCCGTTTACATACTTTTGTCTTTTGTTACCACGTCACCTGCCCGCAATGCCATCAGGTGGCGTCCAACATGTACAATAACAACGCAAAGAAAATGGAAATTACTAGTGAAACAGAGAAAAGGGGATAAAAATTTTTTGAAGATGAGAAAGGTCTCATTTTCAAAATGAAAGAAGTAAATGAAAACAAGAAAACGGGCGGTCCCAAAATGCGTGAAAAAGGCAAATCATGGAAAGAGCTTGCAAACGGTTTCGAGCCAAATGAGTCTGTAAAGAAAAGAACGGTGGAGTGACTGAAAATGACTTACGACAATTTCAAACGAAGGGCAAAACTAAAAAGGAGCCAAGGAAAGGTGAACATGTTTAAGAAGGGAGATGGCATTGCTACAACCCTGTCACTGGACGAAACAATTTCGCAGTTTTCGTAATTGTTGCAGATAATCGGTGCTCAGGTAGATCCATTTCCCAACAGCGTTGATTGTGATACTGCCTGTGCTGTACTTGCGTCTGACAGTTATCAGAAACCATCGAATATGGTTTTCAACATTCGGGATAGCGTGATGTTAGTTTTGGAGGAACCTGTCCTAGATATACAGACAGATAGAGATATCAGTTTATCCAGAACAGGAAGCGCGACCGACCACCATTAATAATATATCTGAACATCCATCGTCAGCTTGTCAGCATCTACAAATAAGAGCCCGTGGACAGCAGGAAATAGGCAGTCCTTAAAAAAAAAAAAAAAAAATCCCATGAGAAAATTTCGAAACTATCGGAGGAGAAAAAGTGTCTATGTAGCCAAGAACTAGAAATGCTTCTTAAAAACCACAAAGAAGAATATGAGCTGCTACAGATGAAAATCATACAAATACAAAGTGAATTTCTGTATTCCAAGGCTAATATAAAAGAAAGTAAAATAAAATAAAGTAAAATAATATTGTTTTTCTTAAAATAAAGACTCAATTAAATTATTTTCCTTGTCATTCTACAGATCAATAATATTGTTGTGCTATATCTGTTGTTCACAATTACCAATAAGGGACACTCTAACACTGCCACGTTTCTTCTCAAGTGTGCCTAAATAAGTAAAATATAGTATTTCCTCACAAGACAGCTCCTTTTATGGAGCTCAAGCCATGGATTTCCCAACATAAAGTCTATGGGTAGGGGAACCCGGGGTAGAACGGGGTAAAGGGGCAGAATGAAGACCTAGGTATTTTGGTGTCAAGGATGTGCTGCCAGCGATCGGCAGTAAGTAGAACTAGTTCAGACAGTTATTGCTCACCCTTGGCAGCCATGTTTGTTTAGTTTTCGTAAGCGTTGGCTCGTGAAGTTTTCGTTATGCTAATTTTTGCTCCTGCCTTGTAACTTCTGGCGAATTGGAAGCAAGAAAAGGTACACCTACTTATTTACAACACGACTATTGCTAGTAGATGCTTAAAATACGTTTAATAATCTTCAGTTTCATGGGGTTAAATGTTTGTTTTCGTATCTTTTATTAGTAGCCTTACCTCCATAACCTAAACCGTGTACCTGGAGCGGAATGGGGAAGTACCCCATTCTGCCCTGCTACATTTTTAACAAATAGATCGCATTTATTAGGCTCCTAATCTATTTTGCTTTCGATTTCAGATGGTTCAAATGGCTCTGAACACTATGGGACTTAACTTCTGAGGTCATCAGTCCCCTAGAACTTAGAACTACTTAAACCTAACTAACCTAAGGACATCACACACATCCATGCCCGAGGCAGGATTCGAACCTGCGACCGTAGTGGTCAAGCAGTTCCAGACTGAAGCGCCTAGAAGCGCACGGCCACACCGGCCGGCGATTTCAGATGGGTTTAGTATATAAGAGAGCAAAAATTGTCAGTCATGGTCTACTGAGGCCATGAACAATGCTGTGGACGCAGTTAATTCTGGCCATTGTGGGTATTTGAAGGCTTCAAACCAATTTGACTCTCCCCAGACTATTCTGGAAAGATACGTTAAAAAAAAAGGGAATAACCTGACTACAAAATTGATAAAATGGCTGGAAAGTTTAAAAATGTATTTACAGAAGAACAGGAACTTGCGCTCGTTAAGTACTTAAAAAGTATGGAGGCTAGGTTATGTCGATTAACAATGAAAGACTTGACTAACCTAGCTTATCACTTGGCTGTAAGAAATGGCATTGTTCATAGATTTAAAAATGAAATTGCAGGCAAAGATTGGGCCACCGGAATCCTTAAAAGACATCCTACTTTATCTGTTCGGAAACCTGAACCAACATCTGGTGCAAGATCCATGGGTTTTAAAAAAGTAGCTGTCGATAGGATTTTTTCGTTAGTAACAAATGTAATTGAGAAACACAAACTAATGGCTTCTAAAATATTTAATTGTGATGAAACAGGCGTATCCGTTAACTCTAAAAAACCAATCAAAGATCATAGCTTGCAAGGGAAAACGTAAAGTAAGATAGTTAACATCTGCAGAAAGGGGCGAAACGGAAACATGCCTCACTTGTATGTCAGCAAGCGGAGCTTACATGCCTCCAATGCTTATTTTTCCACGAGAGAAGAAGCAGAAAGAATTTGAGTTAGGACTGCCACCAGGAAGTTGGGCTAAGGTCCACAGCACCAGATGGATGACCACAGAGCCGTTATTTGTATGGTTTCGAAAATTTGTGTAATTTTTTACGGCATCAAAAGACTTCCCAATTCTTCGCATATTAGATGGTCACTCAACTCTTACCAAGAACATAGACGTTATAGACTACATGGGGGAGAGTGGCGTTTTGTTGCTATGTTTACCACCACATTGCTCTCAGAGACTTCACCCGCTTGTTGTTTCTTTTATGAAGCCTTTAAGTCTTCCTTGTAGTGATGAGCTTTGAAAATGGCTACGAAGCAACCCAGGGAAAGTCGTAACTCTTTTTCAAATTTCAACGCCTTTTGATTCGGCTTTCATCAAAAGTGCAACAATGAAAACCGCTATTAAAGGTTTCGAAGCTACTGGAATATGGCCCACGGACCCATCCATATTCACCGATGAAGACATCCTCCCGGCAGGCACAACTAACATCGGACTTGATAGGCCGTCAGATAAAGAGGTTATTATATCTGGAGCTGAACAATTGGAATTGCCTTCACCTAGCACACCAGCTAAAAAAGACGACGCCAACGGGTTGGATGATCAAGCTGGCGACGTTTCAGCGAATTGTAACAATGGACTGCCGCCTAAGAATGACAAAGTTATTGAGGCTAATTGTTCTAGTCCTGAGTGCTCTTGGATGACAACTGACAACACGGCCTCCTCATTTCATATTGCACCTGAAATTCTGAAGCCCTTGCCATAAGTTAACGAAAGTACGAAAAGGGCGAAACGGAAGCGGGGAAGGCCGTTGTTTTGACCGATTCACCCTAAAAAAAGAGTTAGAAGCCATTATTAAGGAAAAAAAGGAAAAGAACTTTGCCAAAGAAGAAAGAGCAAAGAAAAAACTATTTGCAAAAGAGAATAAAATTAAGAATACAAAGAAGAAAGGAAAGGGCCTGAAGATAAATGGAAAAAAGAAGTAGAGAGCATCCAATACTAACGAGAGTGGTTATGAGGAAAGTTCTGACTGTGAATGGATTGAAGGTTGGGTCGCTTGTTCCATGTGCAAAAAACGGGCTGACGATTCTTGTGCAGGAATATATAGCGAAGATGATGAGTCTCTCCTCGTGTGTTGTGACCTTCCCTCTCCATCTTTCTCTCTCTTGCTCCGTCGTCGTCGTTTTCTTCTTTTCTCCTCGGCTGTCCAAACCCTCTTCCTTCTTCCTTCGTCGTACCGTGGCTAATCTCAGCGTTTTCGACAAAAGGGAGGGAGAAGGGGGCACATATGTGGTTGATCACGATGACTTAGTGCTATGTGTGAGTGTCACCCTTATCTCCGTTTTGGGAAGAGTGATGACTAAAGCTGAAACATTTCTCTAAAAAGTTGTGCTCTCTTTTTCAAAAGGTGAAAACTGTAGTGTAAACTATAATTTTTGTTGATCTGCTAAACTGAAGGAACACGACACAGTTTATAAAGTTCCAACTTCGGATGAAGTTTAGTGATCCTAAGGAGCTGAAACAAAACTCATCCGCTCCAAATGTCATTAACAACGAGAGTAGTTCGGTTTTAGGTCAATTCTTTAAAATTAAAAAGGACCCTCACTCTATTACAACTTGTCTGCGCACTAGAGCAACTCAGAAGTTATTATTCTTTTCAAACAAAAAATCACGCATAACGCAGCACTGTGATCTGCTATGTCCAAAAAAAAAAAGAAAAAAAAAACTCATTACCTATTGATTCGTATACAGTGTAAACCGCTCAGCAAAGATTGCACTACAAAAAAATGTCGACTTGAGATGACGTCACGCGTTACTACCTGTTTTGACTCTCGTACTCTCACGTGAGTCTGACTTTAATGGACATCCCGACAAGATTATTGCTTAAAGATTTTGTGGGCTTCTCGGACGATTACCCATGTAATGCTACAGTGTGAATTTTGTAAACAGCCTTGAGAAAAGGGTACAATACATGAAAACTGTAGTTTGACATTAAAATAAATACCGAGCACGCCAATTTTTTCTGCATTTGCGATAAGTTTATACGTTTTTATAATCACTTGTACTTACCACCCCAATCTGCCCCGTGTATTTGTCGTATTCATACAGTAATTATCTGTTTGTAACAAAGTTTGGCCGTGGCTCTCTAGAATGTTTTCGAAATCTATTCCAGATTATGGATTATCAGTTTTAGGTCAATTCTTTAAAATTAAAAAGGACCCGCACTCTAATACAACTTGTCTGCGCACTAGAGCAACTCAGAAGTTATTATTCGGCAGAATGGGGCAAATGACATACCTTTCTGGTTTTGAGTGAAAAAATATTGTTCTTTTATTTTATGGCAATGTTCTTGTATTTTTGTGATTAATACATGATAATGTGTTCATATAAAATTGGTAACTCTATTATTTAACATTTTTGTACTTTTGATCAATGTTTTCAACTTTGTACCCCGTTCTATCCCGGGTTCCCCTATATGAAAAAGCCCATTCTTGTTGTCTATTGCCAGAATATAATAAAATGTGTGACTTAGTTTACATTATATTAAAACTTCATTAAACGTTCACGTATTCACCATAATTTAACACTCATTTCTCTGAGGGTAAACGGTTTTCAACGCTCCTGATTCGATTAGCAACTGCAGGTTCATCGGGTGAAACTGCAACACCAGGTACGAATATCTTCTCAAACACTAAATAATTTTTATTAATACATTTTTTCTCCTCAACGTAGCGATGGATTTCCTGATCTCCTGGGGTTTCTCCTTCGTTTGTCTGTATAGTAATGCTGTGTAATAGAGAAGCACCCACTCTTATAATCAGCGATGTTGTTGCTGATGTATTTAATCTAAATCATAGAGCTCCGTAATGTCGTTCGACAGTGTTTCTGGTATTAATGTGCGCTCTGTTGTAATTTTTTCCTCTTTGATTACTTGGATTTAAGAATGACGCGTAAGTCTGTATCCATTATCACTTAGTAAGTATCCTTCTTGAGTTCTTGCTGTTTCAAATAACACTATAACTTCTGAGTGGTCAAAAATAAAACTGTCATGAACTGACCCTGCCCAGCAAGCTACTGTATTCCTAGTTATTAGCATCGCAAACTGTCTGCACATTATTGGTGAAGTACGACTTTCTATTGCGACAAACTTGCGCATCATGACCACTAGGAGACAGAATCGGTATATGAGTACAGTCGATAGCTCCTATTACTCCAGGGAAATTACTGATCATGCAGGAGTCCTTACAAGTGAACAAACTTCACCACCTTGCGGGATTTTCACATATACGGGTCTCAGTGAAGCAACTGTTTTTGAAATATTATTCATATATCGACATATAGTTGATTTAGAAACACAATTTAGGACTGCTATTGCCGTCTGAACAGATCCAGTAGCACAGAAATGCGGAGTTAAAAACAGCTGTTGTATTGGAGTCAGTGGTCTGTTTCTATTAGCAGGCTACCCTGTACCTAGTCATTCATTGGGCAGAAATTGTCACTACGCTCACAAATTACTCGTTCAGGTCCTACTTTTTCCAGGAAATCTATGTACAGTAATTCTGCATCAAAATCATCTCCCATGCTGTGAACCAATCTCGTTTAAACCATTCGTCAAATGGTTTGGAGATACAAAACCGGCACGTCAATTGTGACGGCGATTTTAACGATCGTAAAAGTAAATAGACATGGATGAAACGCAAAAATGGAAATCAGACGATCGTCAAAGAGTAGTCAGTCACCAAATCCGTAAACGATACATGGTGAAACCGTGCGTTAAAGTAGTTCTCTGAATCCTCTGCCAGCCCCTAATTACGAACTGCAGAGTAGTCATGTAGACCTGTATCAAGCAAATTATACCTCATAATAATGACATGAATCTTTAGTCAATTTTTACTTAGTATGTTGATAAGAGGCTGAGGGTCAGTTACTGTGTAATTCACTGACTCCTGATATAAAAGGGAATGGCTCATAGAGTTCATGGAGTTCATACACGAAAATCATGTTTATAAGACGACAATTCAACCATGTTGTTATAAAGATCCTTGTGTTTGAAGCATCAAACAACAAAATTGAACAAAATATTATTTATATTACGGTTGGGATTAATATCATCGTCATTCTCGCCAAACGACAGTATATGTTCTGTAGAGTATGAATTCGGAATCACATTTTATTTGTTTATTGAAATACGATTTCATAATCGTGTGGTGGCGCCCGTAATTCCTACATTTAACATTTTTGTTACCGGACGCAATACTATTTACTTTTTCAAGTTACTGGTTTCGACGGCATCGAACATTCTTTTTCAGGTCTAAAATACGAACAAAAAGTAAGCAGGTCTTTGTTACACAGAGATCTTATACATTTTTTCCATCCAGTGTATTTATCAATGTTATCATGTTATAGTTTAAATTAATTCATGAAATATTGTCTTTTTTTTTAACTAGGTGCAAAAGTGAACACTTAAACAATATGTATATATCTGTTTGAGTAGTGAAATGTTAATGGTTTGTTGTTAAAAGATAGGGAAAATTACGGGAGACAATATGCTGAAGTCATAGTTGTAAATTACGGTACACTAGGGACAATATTTAATATGCGTAAATTCAGTTTCGAAAGTCAGAGCAAATATTGCGTGAAACAATTGGACAGTTACCTACCGATTCCTTGATAACTATCTCCGAATATATAAAGCGATTAATTCGTGAGGATTGTGTTACATGCTCTGTCTATGATGGCCACGCCATAGACTGGCGATCAAACTCCTTCGTGATTGAATTTTTGTACGTACATTCAGGCAATGTTATTTCATAATTCCGTTTTGATGCGGAGTGCTTTCTAGTACCTTTTATGAAACTGATTAAATTATAATATCGGTTTCTTCGAGTCTTTTCTTCCATCCTGTTTACGAATGAATAGCACGAATGGCCCAAGCGATCACCAACGAAGCGCAAAACTGAAATCTGCACGGCAAGAATGGCGACCCTCTGAGACTTCTGACAGCTGACTTACTCCTGTATCCGGCGCACTCACACCCCAATGAACACACGGACGCCTTCTGTCACCGAAAATAGAAGCTCATTCGCAGGAGGCATGTAAAGAAAATATCGCGGCCTTTATTCGGTAGAAATATCAGGCCTCTTCATATACTGCTGTGGTGGCGGTCAAATCGATCGAGGGGCCGGAAGCACATCGTGCGGTAGGGATGCCCAGGCGCGACCACATAACAATGGGAGACCACAAAGGGGAGGGTACGCCGGGTTGTGTTTGGGGTGGCAGTGAAGGCGGCGTGATTCCAAACGAGTTGACTGGCGATGCCAGACATGGATAGCGCGGGCTAAGCGGCTCACGCCGCCTCCACCTGCAGCTGCTGCTCATTTCGGGCCACCGCCCCGTCATAAATAAATCCCGCGCACTCTCAGTAAATACCAGCTGCTTATAGTTATTCCAGCCGGGCGGGCCGGCCTGCATTCGAAACGTGAGATCGCTATCCTCATTTGGTTTCCCTTTCTGGGACTGACAGCCATCTCACTGTTATGACGGGGCCGTAAGCCAGAATGGCAGCTTAGGAGACGCTGCTGAACGCGCGTTTTCATTCATATCACACTACGTCCAGTCGCTAGTTTATTCGCAACTTGCGCTTGTTCCTGGATGCCCCTCTTCGTTGGAGCCAATATGGCTACAGGAGGTGCAGGTCGTACAAAATCCAAATCACGTTCTTCACACAAGATAATCTGTATCACGGACAGAGGTGGTCATGTGGATCCAGTATTTCTAAACTTGAGAAAAACTTGTGATTCACACTAGCGAAAGATTAAACAAAAGTAAACATTATATAAACGAATGTGTACCTGTAGTGAAAATTTATTCCCTAGAAGAACTTAGTGGAAGATGGGGCTAAATGAATCATTTCTATTTTTTGGGCCGCAAAGGAATAATAAATGTTTACTATACATCTTAAGCTGTAATGGTGAATAGGTTATTGCTGTATGTTACATATGATAAAGGTATATTGCTTCGTGATCTATTCTTCTTCACTGTAAATAGCAGGATTTCAAATGTTGAAACTGTGGAAAAAATAAAAATTTGTGGGCCTGTGTGAATCGCAAATAGGACTACGGGGATCATTGTAAACTGCCGTTCAGTTACACACAGTATGAAAGAATACATTTTTTAACTGTTCCAGTAGTTTTTACACGCATTCTCCACAGCGTAATTTGTTACAACCAGCAGCCACGAACAAATTTCGTGAAACGACACGTTCCACTTTTTGTACCTGATCTGTTTCTCATTCTTCACAGACCTAAGGTTGTAAAGTTTGATGTTTCAGAAACCACAACGTACATTTTCTTCCTCCGACTGAGCTCTAGGTGATGAATCGCCTTCTGGATTTGAAGGTTTCGCTTGGACATCCTACGCATTTCTGCAGTCCTTGACCTTCTTCCTTTCGGAGTCTTAAATATGCAATTTTCTCTTCCCCCTTGTACGGCTGAGCTGAACTGGTGAAGTCAGATGGCAAGCTGAATTTTTCTTTTCCTCACATCTGTGGTACCGCTGGTTTTCGCTGCGGTTGGCAAAACAAAAGAAAATGATAAGATGATGTTGCTGAGCTCCGACTTACCGAAATTCTTGGATAATTAGAAGCTGTAAGGCCTGAGTTTACTTTTGATACTGTGGTAACAGAACGGGAGTCATCATACAGGTATTTGGACGAAAGAAGGAATTTGTGTGATGGCATTTTGTTGGGACTGAAGGAGAAAGTTCCGTGCACTCAAATCCGATCACAGCATTTCCAACATTATCTCCACATCTACAGGAGACGTCGAAAATTTTAGGATAAACACATTTTGTAATGGAGGCTGAGGGATTATTGTGTACAACTAGGCTAGATAAATACTTTAATAAAGAAGAAATAATAAATATTATATTCCAATTCAGAAAGCCGCAAAAAAACTGATTCACGTAGTCCCATTCCCTTATTGTTTTTTAAACGCAGTCAGTTGCTCGAATTTATAACAGGTGCCGCTGGTTGTTCTGTTGATCGACCTGGTGGATCCTATTCAACTTGCAGCGAAAATTTTTACGACTACCATTCATCTATTTCAACAATATAACTTATTCTAAGCAGACTTAATACAGCATGGCGAATAGTTATAAGCTCTACTGTCTTACCCGTTATTTAGTATCTCCTTCTGGGTGTTTGCTTACTGTATGAAACATATGTGAAAAAAGCTTTTTCTGCTTCTGCACGACTTGTCTAGCGACGATTCTGTAACGTAATGTCTGAGCACGTGGACTGAGCAGTAGAATATTTTCTTATTTCTATCCACACAGCCCCATGATTCGTAAAACCCCACCCTACCCCAGCGTATTATTCTGAATCCACAAGCACATAATTAATAAGCGATTTCCCTCAAGAACGCAGACAGAACTGCTTTCAACACTGAAAAAATGGGATGTTTCACATCGGAATAGGAATCTGGCTGAAATAATTAAATAGCTTGGAAACAATACACTGCTAATGGAGTAAATGCCGGAAAGACAGGATGGCTACCAATATTGTCAACGTATTGACTGCTGTAACAGTCTTACTAAGGTCTAACGAGATAAATGGTTCAAATGACTCTAAGGACTATGGGACGTAACATCTGAGGTCATCAGTCTCCTAGACTTAGAACTACGTAAATCTAACTAACCTAAGGACATCACACACATCTATGCCCGAGGCAGGATTCGAACTCGCAACCGCAGCAGCCTCGCGGTTCCGGACTGAAGCGCTTAGAACCGCTCGGCCACCGTGGCCGGCTCTAACGAGATAAATACTCAGCAGAATACGAAATCGTTCGGGCGAAGATAAGCGTTAAAGGTGGACTCAAAAATAGTAACCGGACATTTATATTGACCATCTGCCTTCAATATGTAAGTGCTGGAAAATTTTACAGAATGTTGGAAAACACAGCGCGGGAATTCCCGCATCATGCCGCAGTAATAAGAATGCTGAGATATCCTGAATTTTTCTAATGTAGAAAATATCTGGCTATCGTAAGAGGAAAGTAATTTAGAAATTTTCCTTTCTTATCTTGAGTAACGTCGTTGGAGAAGGGGGAAAATGTTATGATTCACCATCCAATCAACAAAGAGATCGCTACAGACTAATTGAAAGCCCTGAGTGGACTAGGATTCAACAGAAAATCGATTGTGAACTTGTCAAAGAATCCATTTCGGAATTTGCTTTACAATATTGAGGGAAACAGAAGATAACCTAAAACTGTGGAACTCACCACTTCCGAATGGGAATTCGTTGCCTCATCCTAATTGGTATGCTGTTCTTGACACAGATAAAATATCACCATGAACTGAAAATATGCTGTGTAGAAAAGTTACGTGCAGATTCGGAGGCTGCAGAATCAAATTAATTAGCAGTTTAATTCAGTGAAAAAATCATTTTTAAGATATACATGACTGCAGTTCGCTTTATTTACAGTGATTTTTCAACATGACCTTGGTGCAGACTGTTATATAACAGATAATCCACAAGAAACAGGAAGGATGAAAAATCATAAACTCGAAAAGTTATACCAACAGAGTGATGCAGATTTCACAGTAATGCCTAGAAACGTGCGGGAAGCGTTTAAATAATTTTAAAACAATCACTGGTTTGTTATCTTTTTCACTGATCGGGTCAAATTGCTTCAGTCGATGGTAGAGAGTCGTGGACGTTTACATTCTCATTAAATTAAAACGCGCCCCGTATACCTGCTGCGCCGCTGTTCGGTGAACAAAAGTAACAAACTTTGACATCATTTTGAAACTTCCTATTGTTTTCGTGTATTTCCACAAAAATCGCATCCCGCTACTTGCAGTGCATTTTGAATTAATTATGATTCACATGTTAGGATAATTTGGTACATTTAAATGTTCTTCAGCATCAGGTGATTGCCATTACCCGTTACCCACCAGTATTTCATGGTTTGCTAGATGAATTCGCACTTACGATAAGTTCCCAGACGAATATTTGCAGCTGTGCATGATGTCACTTTCAAAACACGACCTATCGCCTGTAAGTGTAACCTTTCCACTTCATCTGTTAACGGTAATTGGGAACCAACTATTGATATTAATTTTAGGCAACAAAAAGGACTCTACCATTATCGACTACGTTAATACGTTCCGACGTTCGCAGCGTAATGAGAGAAAGTATAATTAGTACTTTTCCATCTATGTGGGATGTGCTGATATTCCAGAAGTTTGACACAGCGCTGTTGCTTTGGAGAAGTTACATTATAGAAGTAGAAACGAAATAAGATTTGTACTGTCCGACTCACTATCATGTCACTGTGCGAAATACCCTAATTTACGCCAGTGATTTATTTACAGGAATAAGATATGAAAACAGCGTTTTCTATACGCTGGTCCGACAGGAAACACTGAAAAGTACAGGCGGTACACTGCTGGAATGCTACTGAGACAAAAATCACACTGTCTGACCAAATACACTTCTAGCTTCACCAGAAGGTTTTAGACTCGTTACACTTAGCCTGCACCATTTTTCTTCATACCGTACCTTTAAGCACATAATCACATTAAAATTAATTATAGTATTTAATAAATACATATCAAAAGTACACTCGAGGTGGAACATGGTAATCGTGTTAATGATGTGATTCGTTTCACACTGAATGAATAAGGAGTGAACAGCGACCTGAAACTACTCGTGACCATTTTTAAACGGAACATAGTTCTCGTCTGGCACAACACATTCCATATAAAGGTTGTTTCAAGATTCTGACACTGTATTTCAAGATATTAATCTCGCTTTTACATTTTATGTCGCTGTATCATTAACATCAACGTAAAATCCCAAAGAATTCTGAATTTCAAAGTTTTCAGAATTGAGAAATCGCGCTTTTACTAGTAACCAATACACTGAGGACATGAAGTGGCGCCCTCCACCATATTAGGAGTGTTGTTGTTGAGGAGTGTTGGCGCAGATTTCGCTAAGATATGTACACTAGTGGCCATTAAAATTGCTACACCAAGAAGAAATGCAGATGATAAACTGGTATTCATTGGACTAATATATTATACTAGAACTGACATGTGATTACATTTTCACGCAATTTGGTTGCATAGATCCTGAGAAACCATTACCCAGAACAACCAACTCTGGCCGTAATAACGGCCTTGATACGCCTCTGCATTGAGTCACACAGAGCTTGGATGTCGCGTACAGGTACATCTGCCCATGCAGCTTCAACACGATACCACAGTTCATCAAGAGTAGTGACTGGCGTATTGTGACGAGCCAGTTGCTGGGTCACCACTGACCAGACGTTTTCAATTGGTGAGAGATCTGGAGAATGTGCTGGCCAGGGCAGCAGTCGAACATTTTCTGTATCCAGAAAGGTCCGTACAGGACCTGCAACATGCGGTCGTGCAATATCCTGCTGAAATGTAGGGTTTCGCAGGGATCGAATGAAGGGTGGAGCCACGGGTCGTAAGAAATCTGAAATGTAACGTCCACTGTTCAAAGTGCCGTCAATGGGAACAAGAGGTAACCGAGACGTGTAACCAATGGCACCCCATACCATCACGCCGGGTGATACGCCAGTATGGCGATGACGAAGACACGCTTCCAATGTGCGTGCACCGCGATGTCGCCAAACACGGATGCGACCATCATGATGCTGTAAACAGAACCTGGATTCATCCGAAAGAATGACGTTTTGCCATTCGTGCACCCAGGTTCGTCGTTGAGTACACCATCGCAGGTGCTCCTGTCTGTGATGCAGCGTCGAGGGTAACCGCAGTCATGGTCTCCGAGATGATAGTCCATGCTGCTGCAAACGTCATCGAACTGTTCGTGCAGATGGTTGTTGTCTTGCAAACGTCCTCATCTGTTGACTCAGAGATCGAGACGTGGCTGCACGATCCGTTACAGCCATGCGGATAAGATGCCTGTCATCTCGACTGCTAGTGATACGAGGTCGTTGGGATCCAGCACGGCATTCCGTATTACCCTCCTGAACCCACCGATTCCATATTCTGCTAACAGTCATTGGATCTCGACCAACGCGAGCAGTAAGTCGCGATACGATTAACCGCAATCGCGGTAGGCTACAATCTGACCTTTACCAAAATCAGAAACATGATGTTTCGCGTTTCTCCTCCTTACATGAGGCATCACAACAACGTTTCACCAGGCATCGCCGATCAACTGCTGTTTGTGTATAAGAAATCGGTTGGAAACTTTCCTCACGTCAGCACGTTGTAATTGTCGCCACCGGCGCCAACCTTGTGTGAATGATCCGAAAAGCTAATCATTTGCATATCACAGCATCTTCTTCCTGTCGGTTAAATTTTATGTCTGTAGCACGTCATCTTGGTGGTGTAGCAATTTTAATGGTCAGTAGTGTAATTGCGCCTACTTAGGCCAACGATAACCTTGACTAGCCCACTTGGACCAATCTGCTACATTCTTACGCTCATGAAAATGTTCAGGTAAGGGTCGCCAGACTCATTGTGGCCTGTGTGTCATGGTTAAAAAATTACAGCTCCCACAGGCACTGATATTTAACCTGTAGTCATTTGATTATAATCATCAGTGCGTTGAGGATTCCACAGTTAGCTCCCTAAAACTACAAACATCAGATTACAATTATGAAAATTCGAAAATCCGACCCGTGGGCTGGATATCAAAAATCGCTAACAGTCTCTCATTAAACTATTTGCATTGTTCTCAACATATCAGGAAACACAATTTCTGGTTAATAATTCTAGATCTGCACAACATTAGAAACCAATAAGGTTTTATCTGCACTTCAAGAAACCTTATGAAGTCAACTGCGCCAGTGAGAAACTTCTACAGAGAGTTAGTGCGTTATCAAAAATTATGCTAAACTGACCCAGAACGGTGTAGCAAGCCATTTCACCTTTATGACCTCATGGCAAGGACTCCGTGGGACACGGAAACGCATCCTGATCTATGGTCACTCAGCTTCAGCCTACAGCTTACAAAACTGGTTGGAGATAGGTCCAAGGCTGCACACATACTACTTAATGGAACTGCAGATGCACTCAATAAGACTGATATTACTAATCCTGGGCGGCCATGCAAGCACTCCAATGTCCGTGGGGTTTTATAAAGTCTTTCTGACGCAGCTATGGAGCGGTGGAGTAGTTCATTGCCTTGCTGAAAGTACAAGACGCTTTTGGAGTGCTTTAGATGAACAAATAAGTGCAGGTTATTGAACAGTTGGTTCCTGTATCGTCCACTGGTGAGAGACGATGTCAGACTTAACAGGGGCCTCATTTCTCCTCATATGGACATTCCCCACGCGGCAGTAGCCCAACCAGTGTCGGGAAATCGTGATGGATACATAACATCGAGTGGTTTTTTACCCCGTACTCCACCATCGGCGTCCACCAACGTGTATAGACATTCATCAGTCCAGGAGACGTTTCTGCATTTATCGGTTGCTTATTGGTAGTGTTTCTGCTAGACCGCCATTCTTTGTGACCTGCGATATGCCTTGGCTTCCGCACCCATAGCAAAGAGGTAGGTCTCTGTTATAGTTGATTAATGGTTGTTGTTCCCCAGCACTGAAATGTGAGTGAATCACAGTACTATGGGCCGGCCAATGGCTTTCGCTCAGTTACCATCAACACGTTGTTTCCCACGGCAGTTGACTCTGGCGACTGCTTTTTTCCCTCGAATCGACGTATTCGCGGTTGATTCTTGAGGCTTTATTAAGTAAAAATCCACTTGTCAGGACGACCTCGGAGGTGATGCGGCACCTGTCACATGTACATCTTGTGTTCCATTGTCAAGCCGATCGCCATTACCAGGTTTTATGACATCTCAGGCACTTGAAGTGCCGAACTATTCTGTCCGATGTTTTCTCCATTTCACACACCAGCTATTTCCAATTCAGTCCCCCATCAGTGGCAGGTAAACGTCTTCTTTACATCTCATTCTCGCGGTTTTTTACTTTATGTGTTAATTAGTCACTTTTAATCATTTTTGACCGTACGTTTACGTTGCGACATGCAAGTAAACAGATATATATTTTGCCTTGTTCATTGGTTTTTACCATGTTTCCAGTTTCAGGTTTCATCTTTTTTCTCATGGCAGTTGTTTCGTGGGGCTAAATAGCATTAAAATGTGCCCTAACTATATTGTGCTACACTTGTCTATTAAGTTCGCTAACTTGGTTGCATTACGAGAATGTGTCAGTTATAAAGGTGTATAATAACATACACATGACATTATTTTTATAAGCTTTGTAAATGCTCAATGGTTCACCGCATATGACAGCACTGCTTTTAGTATGTAAGTTATGTTATCAAGTTTTCTTAAGTGTCTTTGGATATTGTCAGTTATTTAACATTTTTCATTTTTTGAATCAAAAGTCATAAAAATGGGTCCACCAGTAGATTATAGTTTCTGTAATTCCATCATGTGTAAATTAAATTGAAAAAAGAAATAGATGCCAACAGACGTAACTTTATTTAATGATTTTATTTACCTACTAGTGTCTGTGCCTCATGGCACCATCTTTAAACACCTGAACAAATCGACAAAATCGTGAAACTAACAACAGAAATCGAATCTGTTATAAAACATCAATTGTCAATATTTAAAGTAACCAATGATTGTGTCATGAATTTTATTTTACAGTCCTGATAGTTTTGATCTCTGTTTTTATACTTTTTACTAGTGCACATGGTTGGTAAATTTATTTTAAATAATGACAATTGATGTTGCATAACATTTTCGGTTTCTGTTATCAAGATTGATGATTTTGTCGATTCGTACAGACGCCTGAAGATGGTGCAAATGAGGCACCAAAGCTGGCAGCTAAATAAAATTATTAAATACAGTTATGGCTGTTAGTATTTATTTTCTTCAATTAGATTAAATTCTTATCGAATATTAAAGAGATTCATATTGCAGCTTTTTGATGGACGTGTCCTTTTCTATTGTGTACCCGGAAGCTATGAAGCACCATCTGCACGTCCGCAGCTTGTGGTCGTGCGGTAGCGTTCTCGTTTCCCGCGCCCGGGTTTCCGGGTTCGATTCCCGGCGGGGTCAGGGATTTTCTCTGCCTCGTGATGATTGGGTGTTGTGTGATGTCCTTAGGTTAGTTAGGTTTAAGTAGTTCTAAGTTCTAGGGGACTGATGACAATAGATGTTAAGTCCCATAGTGCTCAGAACCATTTTTGAACGATTTGCACAAAATATGTCAGATGTAAACTAATAAGCAGCGCAGTTTGAAGGCAAGTGTTTTAAAGTTAATAGATGCTGTAGTTATACACACTGAACTTCGAAAAAGCGTATACTCGGTTCTGGGTCAGGTAGGGATGTGTTACCGTGATCAGAATAAGTAAGAAAGGTAGAGCTAGGAATTTATTGAACAAACGTTTTGCTCTTAGGTCATCGACTCTGGATTCTTTCATACGAAAAAGTCGTGTAGAATGTGGTATTTTAGTAAAACAATGAATTGTAGCAGATAGCTTACAAAATTTCTGTCAAGGCTTGTTAAGTAGGTACGATTCCTATTTTCGATAACATGCACGTCACGTGCAACGCTGGCACACCACACCGCGAAACAACGGCAGATCAGAAATTCTGGGAACAGCGCTACTACAGACGACTACAGAAAAGACGAACGATAATGGTAATTTTTCACAGAATTCCTTTTGATTGCGAACGGAATGATGCTCTTGAAGCGAGTAATTGCAGCAAGAAAGCGTTAGTGTCCGCTTCGGGTGTCCAGTTTATCAGGGCACATCGAAATGAGTCGTAGGGGCTTCTAGCTGCAGTCAAATCAATCGGAGCTTGCGCACCTGTGCGTGGGCGGCACTGAACAGTTGCTTCCCCCCTATCTCCTCATTGTTAGCGACGGCCAGCTGGAACGCTCACAGCCACTTAAGAGGACCCCGGCCGTAGGGTTATCTCGGTTAGCCGTGTTCCCAGCGTCGCAGATAGTCGCCACACATAGCGATGGAGTCTTCACGGAACTCGTGTTACCAGAGTTACCGCTTCCTCGACTACGCGCACCGTGATACTACCTGGGCGGCGCAGATAAACGAGTGGATGTAGGTGATCAATTTGGCCGAAAATGAGAAAATGGCTTTCGGGATGTCGCATTGTATTACAGTTTTATCTAGTTTAAAATCTTTGGAATTCTGAGTGATCAGGGATAAAAACAGGGACCAAAGTTTGTATGCTTGTCACGATTGCGAAATACTTGTAACGGAAGAACATCACATTTATATTTTGTGCTATGTGTTACTGGTAAGTCAGTATAGATTATATGGATAAATCAGTTCTGTAAAAGCAGTGACATTACGTTGCTGTGTCGGTATTTTGTACTTAACAGCTTATTGTAATATAATTTTGTTCTACATACGATTATTTTCGATAATACAAATTGTAGATGCATGTTCTCCTCCTACGAAATGACCATTTTTGAAAAATAAAAGTGTACTGTCTTCAGCCACTGAATTGGGGAAACTACTGTGCATTTTCCATTGTGTGCATTTTCCATTGCCGCCTTTTCTGTGAAGACGTTGAACAACGTGTGGACAGCTGTGACTTAGTCGTTCCCAGATAGTTTTAAAATGTAGTACAGTTCATTAAAACAAAGGCGCTTCCCGTTATGGAAGGATGTTTTCATGAAATTTAAAATACAAACTTTCTCCTCAGTGTGCTACAACATTTTGTTGGCACTACCTACATAGGGAGAAATGATCATCATAATAAAATAATAGAAAGCAGAGTTCGCACGGGAAGATTCAAGCATTCGTTTTTTCCGCGCGCTGTTCGAGAGTGGAATTGTAGAGAAGTAGCTTGAAACTGGTTCGATGAACTCTCTGCCACGCACTTAACAGTGAATTGCAGAATAATCGAGTACATGCAGATCTAAAGTGCATTCTGCATGAAACGGATGATCGTGCAGGTAAACGGTGCGATTTATGGCAGAAGGCAGTGGTTTGGCACTTTACAATAGTAAGTTATTTCATGCTGTGTGACAATTACTGAACTGTATGAAATAAAATCGTTATAACTTCTGAACGATTTGCGTTAGGACATTCAAACTGCACGGTTAACGGCGGGCAATGACGGGAATTAGTATGCCCTGTATGGTTTGGTTTAGCGACGAAGCCCACTTTCATTTGGATGGTTAGTCAATAAGACAAATCGGCGCATTTGGGGGACTGAGAATCCATATTTCGCGATTGAAAGTCTCTTCACAATCAACGGGTGACTGTGTAGTGTGCAATGTCCAGTAACGGAATAATCTGTGCGGTATTCCTTGATGGCAAGGTGACTACCGAACGGTACGTGAAGGTTTTGGAAGATGATTTCATCACCATTATCCAAAGTGACTCTGATTTCGACAAGATGTGGTTCATGCAAGACGCAGCTCGACCCCGTTGAAGCAGGAGAGTGTTCGATGTCCTTGAGGAGCACTTTAGGGACCGCATTCTGCCTCTGGGGTACCCAAATGCCACTGTCATGTGCCTCGATTAGTCGCCATATTTTCCGGATCTGAACACATGCTACTCCTTTTTATGGGGCTATATTAAAGACAATGTGCACAGCAATAACCCCAAAACCTTTGCTGAGCTGAAAACAGTCATTCAGTAGATGATCTACAGCAACGAAATTTCAGCGAGTCGCCGGCCGGGGTGGCCGAGCGGTTCTAGGCGCCTCGGATAATAACGACAGCCTTTGCAGCAGTAAAACGGGTTTTATAAACAGTTAACTTCTATTCAAAATTAAATTAATTTTAGAAAAAGCTGTTCTCAAAAGCGTTGAATTTTTTTTTTTTGTCTTTTCAGTTATATAGCTTTTGCTGCGATAACAGCTTCGATAACTAGTAGACGTGAATAGCCACTTCGAAAGTTGCCCATGAAAGTTCACTCCATTAAGACAAAAATTTTGTGTAGGATCAGTACATACTGACTTAGATCACCTGCATATGAATGGAACGACAGGCAGAAACCGATCTGCGGACAGCTCAGTTTAGTTTCAGGAGAAATAGAGGAATACATGGGGTAATACTGACCCTACAACTAGTTTTAGAAGTCAGCTTGAGAAAAGACAGCTTACATTTACAGAATTTATAAAAGGAATAAACACCGCCCGAGTAGGTCTTGAAGGCCCAACAGTACCGAGCGGCCGCCGTGTCACCCCCAGCCCTTAGGTGCCACCGGATGCAGATACGGAGAGCCATGTGGTCAGCACACCGCTCTCACGGCCGTTGCCAGTTTTTGTGACCAGTAACGCTACTTCTCAATAAAGAGGCTCCTCAACTGGCCTCATAAGGGCTTAGTGCACCCCGCTTGTCAACAGCACTCGGCAGACCCGACGGTGACTATCCAAGTGCTAGCCAAGCCCGACAGAGGTCAACTACGGTGATCTGACGGGAACCGGTGTAACCACTGCAGCAAGGCCGTTGGCGTTTGCAGCATTCATTGATTTAAAAAAAAGTCATTTGACACTATTAACTGGAATACACTCTTTGAAATTGTGAACAAAGCAGGGAGAAAAAAATAAGGAGCGACATATAACCTACTACTTGTACAGAAAATAGACTCCAGTTATAAGAGTGAAAGGACACTGAGGGGTGACAAAAGGTGAGAAGATAGAGAAACGTGTTATTCAGTCTGTACTTTGGACAAACAGCAAAGGAAATCAAGGAGACGTTTGCAAAACGAATTGAAGTTCTGGGAGAAGAAATAAAAATTTTAAGTTTTGCCAATGACAGAATTTTGTCAGACACAGTAAAGGACATGTAGGATGAGTTGAATGCTGCGGACAGTACCTTTAAAATAGGTCATAAGATGAACGTAAACAAAGCTATGGTAATGGAGTGTAATCGCACAATGTCAACTGATGCCAAGAGAACTGGATTAGAAAATTTTACTATCATCCGATGCAGAGTGGACTCGGATTATCCAGAGGTATCCGAGTCGATAGCGTACGATCCTCTACGTTCGTGGTACGCTCACTGGGTCAGATGATCGTACGGTGTGGCGTAACGCCGTAAGGGTCGATGCACACCAGCGAGTAAGAGCCGCGCGTGCTCGCAACGAGATCACGGGTTTGCAAATCGTTTCGGTACACATGCGGCGGCATCGCAAGGATAATCGCGCAGCGGTACCAAATTGGTAGCCAACCAGTACGCACATAGGCAGCAAAAACGCAGGCAGTGAGTGCTTATTTCATTTATTAATACACTAAGAAACGAAACAGGAGGTTTTGCACTCAACCAATGATTACTCGTACTTCACGCCTGCTGAAAGGAGCGTTCACGATACTGTTTATGGATTTAAGAGAAGATGAACGTAACTTTTCACTTTCGAACGATTGTACAGTCGTTTGACGAATTAACAGGAAAACGGTAGATGTACCGTCAACTTTTCATCTTTTCCAGGTATCTGGGTAATGGCTGCACTCTAATTAATCTGCATTATCGATACAGAATCGGGCATACAGTGCTACGTAATTTAGGGATGTGTATAAATCTGTGTGGGAAGTCTTGCACATACCGAAATTCACAGAGAGAAGGAGGCTGAAGAATGCTAGGAGATTTGGAAATTAAGCTATGTGATCTGAATGATGAAATACCATCACCCAAGCAGGAAGTTAACGCAACGGTAGAAGACTTTTTTCACAGTTTACTTTGTGGACGATGCTGACATAGTACCACGGCAAGGCAAATGTAACTGTATATTATCCGTAACAATGGTAGTGAACAGTGAAACACTTTATTCCCAAAAGTGAAAGACTATTCAGTTTATATAATTTTTGAAGTGTGGGCAATTATGGATTTTGCGACTGCAGTACTATAAAGTACTGATTACAATGGACCTGCTGATGTAACAGAATTTATTTTAAACTGCGATTGTTCACTGAAGATTTGTCCATTCAGATAAAGGGGTTAGAACCCAGGCAGCAAAGCATTTGCTGCTTATCTTTATTTCAAGTTTTAAATTGCCAAAAAAATTTGTGTGTGTGAATTCCTAAGGGACCAAATTGCTGAGGTCATCGGTCCGTAGACGTATACACAACCGAAATTAAAGTAAACTAACTTATGCTAAGAACAACACACACACACACATGTCCGAGGGTGGACTCGAACCCTCGGCGGGAGGGTAAACGGCCACATTCGAGTAAAAACGTCACCAGTAGAACACAAACACAAAATGGTTTAACCCCTCAAGGCCTGAATAAATTTCTTCGTGAAAGAAAAAAATTAAAAATTATGTCGCTCTAGTAGTACTCGAAACACTCAGGAGATGACAGAACGTCTCAGAAGCGTTGGTAGCTTCTTGTAGAATCTGTACTTACCGGCAATCGCACTCGAAAACAGTTTCCCTTCCACTTATTAGACGTCCAGCGTCAAGTGGTTACCAGTGATGTGTAACTACATCATTTCTCTCCTGATTCAATTTCGGAGCAAACCTCTCAAAAAACGTAACTGAACTCCGTCTGAACAGGCCTCGAAGGCCCAACGGTACCGACCTAATGCCGTGTCATACTCATACCAGGGGCGTCACTGGATGCAGATATGAAAGGGCAGCGCACCGCCCTCCCGGCAGGTGTCAGTTTTCTTGACCGGAGCCGCCACTTCCCAGTCAGGTATCCCCTCAAGTGGCCTCACAAAGGCTGAGTGCAACCCGTTTGCAAACAGAACTCGGCAGACTAGACGATCACTCATCCAAGTAACCAATCCCGACAGCGCTTAACTTCGATGCTCTGACGGGAACCGGTGTTGCCACTACGGCAAGAAAATTGGCCACAAAACTTAACGCATACATGAAACCATGCCAGTCTCTTCTTAATCCTATCATCATAGCCCTTGTGAGATTTGTCCCATATTTCAGGGTTATTTTTCGCCCCTGCGGTGAACAATTCCACGTCCAAACTGGCTGCATTCATGACAGACTGACGGCAGCTGTCATTGGGATTGTCAACGCGTGTGCGCTGCCCCATTCACCAACGACGGCTGCGGCGATAGGCGAGATCGCTGCTTTGCAGCACAGGCAGTCGAGCACAGTTCTCACCCCGCTTTCTTGTGGCGGGTTCACAGCGTCACTGCCGCAGTGCGCGCAGCTCGGTTGTTCCATATGCAATGCTGAAACGCGGGACAAAACAACTTTGCGAGGTCGCAATAACAATTCGCTCTTGTGGCTCGAGACTAGCAATTTGGGCAGAAAAATAACTCACAGTTGCAGAAGTAAATAGGATAAAAAGAGATTCCCTGAAAAGAGAAATAAACATTTAAATGTTAGTATAAATTTGATAAAGGTATCTGTTTAGACTTTAGAGTGTAGCATTACATGCAAGTGAAATCTGGATCTTAACTAGCAAAGACACGAAGACAACAGAAGCTTATCAAATGTAGTGTTAAAAGAAAGACACTTATTACTCAAGATTAGAAGCGTAGAGCCGGTGTGTAACGAGGAGACAATGAATCGAAACGGGGAGAAAAGAGCCTTGTGGCACAAATTGTCTAAAACTGGGGTAGGCTGATGACACACATCCTGGAAATTGTATTTGATACTTGTGGGAAATGCGATAGAAGGGATAATGATTCTTGACGGAGAACAAGGCTTTAATACATTAAGCAGGTTTAAATAGTTATAGGATGCAGCAGTTACGCAGTTATGATAAGACTTGCAGAAGATAGATCAGCATGGAGAGAAGTATTAAGCCAGCTCTCAGACTAGTAATTACAACTACAAAAACACAGAAAATGCCAAAAATAAATAAATAAATTATGAATTTGGTATCTCGCCGACAAAAGCACTGTAAATGCTGTGGACCCCGTTGTGTCGGTACTATTAAGTATGAAATCTATAGCAGCCACAACCTCAAGTTTTTATATTGTGCTTGGTTTAGTTCTGATGTGAGCACATATTACTTCTGGACTCAATTTCTGTACGGCTGTCTTGGGAAATGTTAGGGATGCGTGTAATTTTTGTCAGGGATTGATCGTGATGGAGTATGCTGCTATACGCGAATAGCTGGAAACTGTTCCCAATCGTCGACCAGCTTCATATGGCCACTGCGAATAGCGCAGGTGACGGAGTGGCATAATGATCTGTATCAGTGGATCCTACTAGCGACTCCTCTTGCTGACGTAGTCAGCAGAGAACCCTCGCCTATTACAAGGCGTTCACCCGATGGTAGTTGGCAGATCGTGTCCAGATCTGGAGCTGTTGCGCGGTGAAGACTGCGTCTGACTAGTGACCGAAAGGCTAGCCTTACACTCGTAACGAACAGCTTTAAGGTATTCGCTCCCGCTGATAATTGAAAAGAAGCAGCTATTCTTGACTTCCCCACTTGTGCAGTGGTGTCTCCTTTGAAGAGGTCTGGACACCCATGGAGGGGACATAAGGGGCAACCAGTTCTAGGTGTTTCCAATGTTGGTTACGTGATGGCCATTCCAGAGAAATAACTTCTCGGGCAAGAAAGGAACCAGACGTAAACTCTTTATGTATACTGGGAGGAATGAATCATACGGCAAGTACAAAAGACCGTACGGAGAGCAACTGTGAGTACCGATCGGTATCAGCAGCAAATACTCTCTCACTTGGATCTTGAGAGCAACAGTTATTTCCGGAGACTGGAGGAAGTGGTATCTGGAGCCGAGCGACCGCTACGCTCGCAGGTTCGAACCCTGCCTCGGGCATGGATGCGTGCGATATCCTTAGGTTAGCTAGGTTTAACTAGTTCGAAGTTCTAGGCGACTGCTGACCTCATAAGTTAAGTCGCATAGTGCTCAGAGCCATTTTTGGAAGTGGTATAGACAGATTGCCTAAATCGCGAGGGCTCTGCACAGCTACTGAGTTCTAATTAATAGCAATTTCAGCCTATCTGGTACAAAACAAGAGAAATTCCACTCGCGAGAGAGGCTTTTGGGTGCAGCCTATAGTAGAACGAAGATGTACAAAAAACGTGTCCGTTACACTGTATTACGATTTGTGTAACAACGGAGACAAACTTTATGCTCATTTTCGTATGTCTACTCTTTCCTAATTACTCTGCTGTACACTCATATAACCGCGCTAATGGAATGCTCCGACTGAAATGAAGGTATTCTGCTTCGTCTGGGCGAGGTATCCGCAGGACTGTGCACGCTCTATCATATTTCTGTGAATTTAATTGACGCTGACGGTTTCCGGCGCGTTTAACGAAAAAAATACTGATGTTTCGCTATATCCTTGACAAAAATTTAGTTTTAGAATTTAGATATAACTTTTGATTGATTATTTAAAATTGTGAGGAATGGATTTTATGAATAAATGAAAATATTAAGGGAAACAAAACTTAATAATACATTATTTTAAATGTAAACAGAAGAGTCTTAGGAAAAAACTATAAAAAATTAATGCTACAGCATACGATGTAACTGCCAGAAAAAACACTCAGAATACCGACGATGTAAATGAAACTTATTTTCTAAAGATCGTGAAAAAATTAATTTGTAGCACAAATCATTTCATGAGATTTTGAAAATAGTCTTCCTGTAGCAACTGAAGCCTCGTCAACATATTTATATTTCCTAACTATCTGATACACACTGGAATTGAGTTGAGATATTTCCCTCCACATTGTGAATGAATTATCTCCTAACTGTCCAGAGGGTGCTAATGCTGCAGAAGTGTCTTCAGTATCTAGAGTTATTGTATTTTCTTTACCTTCGACGTTTTTCCAATTTTTTCTACCAATGTTACTTTCGAGTGACAAAAGGTTACCAAAGTACACAATGGACAACGGTCAAAATATCTGTAATAACTTCAAGGGAAAAAAAGCTGTAGGTACCGTTCTTATGTTATAATCATTTCAATATTTAAAAGAAGGTAGATTTAAGTTTTCTCTGTTATGAGATAGATGATCAAAAAACATTATTTGATTCTATGGCCAAAACATATCGATTTTACCGATATATCGGCTGGATATGTATTGATTAAAGATACTGCGTATCGATGTTTCAATATCCTGACCCTAGTAATGCCTCATACGAATACGTGACCATCAACTGCGAACGGAACGGGGAGCGCGAACCATCGGCGCAAGTGGGTCAAATGGCTCTGGGCACTATGGGACTTGACATCTGAGGACATCAGTCCCCTAGACATAGAACTACTTAAACCTAAGGAGATCACACACATCCATGCCCGAGGCAGGATTCGAACCTGCGACCGTAGGAGCAGTGCGGTTCCGGACTGAAGTCGCCGCAAATGTGCAACGGTCCTTATAGGAGCTCTTTAAGTACTGTTCGTCTTTTTTGCCTGTCCGTATGTAAAATCCCTTTTTCTCAGGAACAGATAGGTGTATCAAGTTGAAATTTATGTTAAACAGTTATGTGTACGGCTTGTTGGCGGTGTAAAAATTTAAGCTTCTAAGCTAATGCAGTCAAAAGACGTGGCCATTTATGACACATAGTTTGATATAAGCAAACACACTCTTCCAAAGCTGTAGGTGTACTGTCTACATGAGCATACTGACAAGTAATGCCTGTCAACAGGAGACTGATGACCTCAGATGTTAAGTCCCATAGTGCTCAGAGCCATCTGAGCCTGTCAACATAGTCACCCTGGCGACGAAGACATTTCTCCCAACGAGAGACCAGTTGGTTGTTACTGTCACTGTAGTATGTTTGTGACTTTGTTGACGGAGCAAGAACCTCACCTCTGCTTTCAACAATTTAAAAGTGAAGTCTTTGAAGGTTTTATAAGTTTTGGAAACAGATGAAAATCGGATGGAGCTAAGTCGAGACTTTATGGAGGATGATCATTGACAGCGAAACCAAGGCGTCAGATTGTTGCAGATGCTGCAGCGCTCGTGTGTGGTCTGGCATTGTCACGATGAAGGAGACGGTGCTCTATGTGTGGACGAACTCTTCGAACTCAAAACTCGATTACAGCACACTGTTTCTCACGTACCGACATTTTTACGCTACGCACCGCCATGCTACAGGCTACAATTCCGAGCCCTCTAGCGGCAAACAGTTGCAGATATCTAGACATGAAGAAGAATGACGTGGAAAGTCAATAACGTTCGTTTTATTTAAAAAGCTTTAAGAGTTTTCACGAAAAAATTCGGAGGCATTACCTTTCAGCACGCCCTCGTATATACGTAATAAGTTTGTACGGAACCCGCAGAGCGCGACTCCTACTCCCACTCGTCCGTTTCTTTTTCTTTTTTTGTGTTAGGCTGAACTACGAGACATACAGCACAAAAATTAGCAAAGGATAAATAAAGCAACTGCAAAAACATAATGGATAGAAAAAGCGATTAATGAGAATCTTAAATACTACATTTGTACTGGCAGAGTATTCTGCTGGGCCTGACGTCTGCCCTAGGAAGCAATCATCCCAAGATCGTACCGAAGAGTATTTGGAACTACAACTAGAGAGTAGGGAAATTTCTGACAACGCGTTGAACATATATCGGAATGACAGATTAGACTTCCTAGTAGAAGAAATGTTTATAGGGATACGCAGGATCATTAGATCTGGCAAGATCGAAAGTGATTCCACAAGAGTAGCTGGAGGGGGTAGGGGGTGGGGGGCAGCCCACTAGATGAAAATACGTTGTTCGCAGACTCATTCAAAGATATCGCAAACTCCACAGTACGGTAACACCCCGAATATATGGTAGCAGGTATCAAGTGGAAGGATTACACACACATTATCAGCGGTAAGGACGAACAGTCCTGAGATATAATACTGAAAACAAATATCTGACAACTGCCAAGAACAACTAGTCCGACAACCTACAAGCGAAAGAAATATTTTCTGTCTCCTTGTTAAAAAAGAGATCTGATGCATTCGAGAGTGCAACCAGTGATAACGGATTAGCGGCCGTGGTGTTATTACGTGAACGAAGATCACGAAAATAGAAGGTCATAAAGAAGGAAGATTATACTAATGCTAATTTGTCTAAAACTGACATGGTGAGACCGTGGCTGTGTACAGTTAATGTAGGTTAATTCTGACAAAGAAGAAGACAGCAACCAGCTACTATTAATACTGCTATTTATTTAGGTAAATAGTACCGTTACCGGTTTCGAACTGGCAAGTTCATCATCAGACGGCTGTTCACATGATTACCAAGATACGCTTTACATTATCATCCGTTTTCGATTTTTATTCTTCCACTGTGGCGAAGTATTTTTGGTGTGCTGTAGCCCTACGGTAGGAAAGAGTGTTAGAAGAGCCCTATGCGAAAATAACTAACCTCCAAACGATGAAATACAGAGTAAATAAATATGTGAGATTAAGTGGTTATGGTACTAACGTCGAAAATTCTGCGCGATTTTGTTGCGAAGTTGCAGGATTGTATTTTTCGAATATTCCAAAACATATTCAGCACTTATATAATTTGTACATTACCACATTGTGCAAAGCACCACACACACACACACACACACACACACACACACACATACACACACACACCAAAAAGAATTTGCCACATGTGAAGTTATCACAAGGATTGCAGATTTACAAATACGACAGTGTCAGAGACGTTCTCTCTCAGAGACAATACAATATACGGATTGTTTTGATTTCAGAGTATGACTGATTTTAAAGAATAACATAACATAATGAAAATTAAAACACAAAGGTATGAGCATATAATACTACAGATGAAGTTGATAGATGTAGTAACCAGCTTGTGTGAATGCTACTTATATGGTATTGTGTAAATACTGTGCAATATACAAGGAGCAACAGAGATGTGAGATAAAATGAATAATATGACAGTAACAATTATGTTAACATTTATGGTGTACTGCAATTTTGAATCAAGTAAAGTTTTTTTTCCCCAAGGAGTCAAGGTAGCATTACAAGTATTTATATTACAAAGAATACCATATCCAGTGGGCATTACTCTAAATAAATTGGGAAAATGTGATGGCCAGTCGTTTGATTATATATACCTAATCTTTTGTATGGGGGGTTCTTATTCTTGATGTTATGAATGGTTAGCTGCTGAAGTTTATAGTTTGTGTGGAAGTTTATATTTATGTTTGTGTTTTTGAAGAGATTAGTTATGTTATGGGATATGATCCCTAGAAAAGGAAGTGAGACATATTTTCTGCTGCGTTCTGCAGACTTTTGTGTTGACTGTATAGGTGTCTGGTGTGGGGCTTTGTTGTTTACTGTATTTTGGATTTTTTGTGATAATTTATCAATCATGTGTGGGTTATATCCATTGTTTTGAACTATGGCTTTGATGATATTGGTTTCTTTATGTTGTTCAACTGGTTCCAGTGGAATTTTGCAGGCGGTTAAGCATGGACCTGAAGTATGCCATATTATGTTGGTTTGGATGGCAAGATGAGCTATTGATGCACACATCTGTGGCTGTTTGCTTTCTGTAAATTTAAAGTGATGTTTCTGGTTTTTGCTGGAAATTTTTAAATCTAAGAAATTGATGCTGTTATTGGATTCATGTTCAACAGTGAATTTGATGTCATTGTGCATGCTGCTCAGTTTGGTTGTTAATGTGTCAATTTCTTCATTAGTGCCATCAAAAAGAATAATTGTATCATCTACATACCTTTTATAGTAGATGATTTTACTGTTGATGTGATTGTTAGTTTTGAAAAGTGTGTGTTCTAGGTGGTTTATGTAAATGTCTGCTAACTTCCCAGCTAGGCTGCTGCCCATTGCCAACCCATCATTCTGTTTGTAAATTTTGCTATTAAACTTGAAGTAATTGTATGATAGCACCAATGTGAGTAACTCAATGAGCACAAAGATTTCTGCCATACACAGTTTCTTGTGTTTAAGCAGATTGTTCTTGATTATATTTATGGTGTCTTGTATAGGGATGTTGGTATAGAGATTTACAATGTCAAGCGATGAAAATCTGGCTGTCGGTGGAATGTGCACATCCTTAATTTTGTCAATGAGCTCATATGTGTTCCTAATAGAGTACTTGGTTTCAAAAGTATAATGGGTATTTAGAAGAGCTAGCAATCTGTGATGTAATTTGTATGAAGGGCTGTTCCTAGAGTTAACAATAGGCCTGATTGGGCAGTGCTGTTTATGTATCTTGGGCTGTGACCTAAGGCGAGGGGCAGGGGGTTCATAGCAATACAGTCACGTACTTCCCACTTTCTTAGGGGCAAATTACAGTTCTTAAGAGTTTTCTTAAGTTTGGCTTGAAATTTAGAAGTGGGATCAAAGTCTAATTCGATTATGTTATTACTACTGAAAAATCCCATGGTTTTGTCAACATATTCATTTTCACACATTACAACTGCACAGTTACCTTTGTCTGCCTTCACTATTAGAGTTTTACTGTTAGAAAGTTTGTTTGAGTTGATACAGTTCAGTGTCTTTTGGTCACTGTTTTTATGTGAAGTATTTCTCAGGTGTCTTGTGATTATTTTATTGGCTTTCACTGGGATTCAATTTAGCAGCATCACATGCAAGCTTAGTGGATGCAATAAGGCTTTCTAGGTTATTGTCATTAAGCTTCGGTTCTATGTTGTGCTTAAGACCTTTGTTTATGAGCGCAAGTTCAGTATTTGTAAAGGTGATGTTAATTAAATTAATAACTCTTTCATGGAACTGATGGAATTCAGCCTGGGAATTTTTGGCATTGAAGCTACCTTTTTTAATTTTCAGGCCATCAAGTTTTTTTGTTATACCTACAAGTTAATTTCTGATGTTATTTAGAAATGGTGTCGTCAATGTATTGCAATATGTAGGAGAACTGTAGGCTGGAAAGCCTATTGCTAAGTTGCAAGTGTAGATTGTACAGTTGTCTGTTGAGGAGGTCTTTCTTTTTGTGTTGCATTTTTATCTCTGTCTTGAGTCACATGATTTCACATTTGGCTTTGACTGTTTTTGCAGTGCTGCTACGTGCATTAATCTTTACTTTTACGTAGTTAGGGGTTACTTGAGCTAATAGACATTGCTTGTTATATTTGATGTTGAGGATTGTCTTCGTTAGGTTTCTTCTGCACCTTCTGAGGTAGTGAACATTTCTCAGTACCTGGCGAGGTATGCCTAATGCTATTTTGTCTAAAACTGACATGGTGGGACCGTGGTTGTGTACAATTAATGTGGGTTAATTCTTACCAAGAAGAAGACAGCAACCAGCCACTATTAATACTGCTACTTATTTAGGTAAATAGCGCCTACCGGTTTGAAACTGGCAAGTTCATCATCAGACGGCTGTTCACATGATTTCCAAGATACACTTTACAGTATCATCCGTTTTCAATTTATATTCTTCCACTGCGGCGAAGTATTTTTGGTGTGTTGTTGCCCTACGATAGAAAACAGTGTTAGAAGCGCCATATGTGGAAATAACTAACCTCCAAACGAGGAAATACAGAGTAAATAAATATGTGAGGTTAAGTGATTATGGTACTCACGTCGAAAATTTCGCTCGATTTTGTTGCGAAGTTGCAGGATTGTATTTTTCGAATATTCCAAAATATATCCAGCACTTATGTAATTTGTACATCACCATATTGTGCAAAGCACCACACACATACACACACACACACACACACACACACACACACACACACACACACATACACATACACACACACCACAAAGAATTTGCCACATGTGAAGTTATCACAAAGATTGCAGATTTACAAATACAACAGTGTCAGAGACGTTCTCTCTCAACGTATCTTGGAAATCATGTAAACAGCCGTTTGATAATGAACTTCCCAGTTCGAAACCGGTAACGGTGCCATTTACCTAAATAAATAGCAGTATTAATAGTGGCTGGTTGCTGTGTTCTTCTTTGTAAGAATTGACCTACATTAAGGAAGATTATAATTTAACGTCTTGTCGATAGTGCCATCATCAAAGACTGAGCACAATTACGGATTATTAAATGTGGGAAAGGAAATTGACCGTGCCCGTATCAAACGAGCCATCCTGCATTAGCGTAGTGCGGTATAGTGAAAACACGGAACACTTAAATCTGGATTCACGGACGGCGTTTTGAATTGTCGGCCTCCCGAATGCGAGTCCGCTGTGGCAAACACTGCGCCACCTCGTTCGGTGGGTTATCAAGAAATCTAGATTCCTATTTGCGTTTAGTCGGCTGGTAGACAGTCACTAACAACCTACTTAAAAAAAGAATTAATTGCGAGACGATTCAACAAGTTTGTTTGTGTGGCCATTTTCTAAAGCAAGTATAGAAATAATTTTTTTATAAGTACCAGAAAGCATACGATATGTAATGCGTGGTACTTTGGGGAAACAGACAGAACCTCCGATATCTGGTGCAAAGAACATGTGAGAGTCTGAAAATATGTGGCGAACCACTGCACGTTTGTAGAGCATCTCAGAGAACATAATCACAGGCCAGCCTCTACTTAAGATGACATGAAAACAGTCAGAATGAACAATAAAAAAATATTTTTTAAGCTGATAAGAAAATTCTCATACACGCAACGCCAAAGAAATCAAGAAAACCCCTTTAAATGACGTGGTGAACACGACAAATTGCTCACTATTTATAGTAAAAACATACCAACACCAGTTCATCAGAATGCTGTCACACAACTCCTTTCCCCACATTCTTCCCTAAATACCTACAAATAACATCTAAACCGAAATCCAGTGGTCTGAAGAGTTAGTTGCTCCTTTCCCCATTTTTCCTGATTCACACTCCCGCTGACGTCTATTCTACCTACATACCACAGTCTGCACCCCTCCCCGAATCAAATATCACTCTCCTAAATATGTAAACAACCCTGTAATAAATATGCTATCAACCTCATTTAATTCCTTAAAGAAAGTAGATTGATAAGACTTAGATACCCAACCAAAACAAGAAACACCGATTAAAAAGGTAGTACTTGCAACAAAAACTGTCACAACTCTCGCACTATAAGGCTGAAGCTACCGCTTGATTAAAATGTTTCAAATGGCTCTGAGCACTACGGGACTTAACTTCTGAGGTCATCAGTCCCCTAGAACTTAGAACTACTTAAACCTAACTAAACTAAGGACATCACACACATCCATGCCCGAGGCAGGATTCGAACTTGCGACTGTAGCGCCTAGAACCGCTCGGCCACCCCAGCCGGCTTGCTTGATTAGCAGTAAAGTGCTTCATATCAATTAGTTTCCGAAAAATAAAACGTGAAAGCAATATTTGGATGCTAATATCTGTAGAATGTTCGTAAGTGAAGTGAAAGTACGTTTGTTACCCTGTGACCCCATGAGAAATTTTGGTAGGAGGAACATGTAACAGTAAGCAAATTCTATTTATGCAAATATTATGGTGTGAACTATTTCGAATCTTTGAGTACTATGTATAAGAACAAAACTGTATTATCCCATATAACAATCCACTAAAGGTGTCTTTAATACGTCCCTTTGAAATTGGATACATATTATATCGCAGCAAGAAAAATTAGTATGAATTTATATTAGAAGAAAAATTTGTGGTAAGGTCTTATGGAAAAAACTGCTGAGGTCATCGCTCCCTAAGCCTACACACTACTAAATGTAACTTAAACTAACTTACTCTATGGACAATACACACACTCATGCCCGAGGCAGGACGAAGGGAGCCGGTCGGACTGCGAGAAGGTGCCCTAGAGCGCGTGGCTACCCCGCGCGGCTATATATTAGAAGATTTCGTTGAGCTGTATGTGTGTGGCAGGACTAGTCTGTGACTGATGCCGGTCGCCCAAAGTCTGGAGTGACCACCCAGCAGACATGAGCAACGTATCCACACTTCCTCCCCTGGAATTCTGCAAAATTTTTTCAGGTCGTTTCCTGCTCATATGGGACGAAGTGTTAAAAGCCAGTGCAACTGGTGTGCGCAGAATGGTTCACAGAAAGTCATAGAACACGATGAGATGGGTCAGGTCGCGCCACCCAGACCACCGCCCGAGAAGATTGACACATCCTAATGGCATTGCAGAACAGATCTGCGTCCTCCTCGGCTCTGGCGCAACAGTGGAACAGTGCAACACAGTTTACACTATCAGGGGAGCCAGTCCGTCGCAGTTCATTACGGCATGGGGTACGTGCTCGCCGAATGTGCAAAAACATGGTAGACGGAAATGGTGCCCGCATCTCGTGGTCGTGCGGGTTCGAGTCCCGGCGGGGTCAGGGATTTTCTCTGCTTCGTGATGGCTGGGTGTTGTGTGCTGTCCTTGGGTTAGTTAGGTTTAAGTAGTTTTAAGTTCTAGGGGACTTATGACCACAGCAGTTGAGTCCCATAGTGCTCAGAGCCATTTGAACCATTTTTTTTTTGAACGGAAATGGTGTATGAACGACGTCACTGGGACTGGGATGGCATGAGATAGTGTTTTCGGACGAATACAGGTTCCGTTTGTTTGAAAATGATGGTCGCATTTTGGTTCGCCACAGACAAAGGGGAGCGACATCACAGTGACAGCATTCGCACAAGACATAAGCGCCTACCCAAGACCTTACGGTGTGGGGTGCTACTGGGTACAACCACAAATCACAGTTGGTGCGGATTCAGGACACCGTGACCAGTGTGACCTACGTGAATGATATCCATCTTGCCATATCCTTTCTGCACGACACCCGCCAGAGGTCATTTTTCAGCAAGGGAGTGCACAACCTCATGTTGTTGCACGAACACGTGCCTTCTTGGTTTCGCAGGATGCCAGCCCTTTGCCCAGGCCCGCCAGATCACCAGACTTGTCGCCAGTCGAAAATGTGTGGGACGTGGTGAAACGATGGGTGCAGCGCTATCACCCAGAGCCAACCATCACCGATGAACTTTGGAAACAGACGAATGCAGCATGGATGGCTATACCACATTACACCATTCGCGTCTTATACTAGTCGATGCCATCATACATGAAACAAGTTATCAGGGCCCATGGCAGACCCTGTGTCTACAAGGGAACAGGACACATGCTGAACCAAGGTGAGCGAAATGCTAATCATTTCTGTAGATCATAGTAATGTACATGTCCTGTGAATATGAACGTCCTGTCTCTAGTCGTTCAATGTGTCCTGTTTTTTCTGATCGTAAGTGTATTAAACACGCAAGAAAAGTAATGAATACCCCCAGGGGAGATGACGCTAATAACGTGTAACACCACGATTAGCTTTAACAATAGACTTATTTCGGCGACGAAGAGAACCCACAAGTTTCTTAATTTATGCCAGTTTCAGCTGAAGCCACTCATTGATAATTAGATCACGTAGAGTTGGCCTGGGCAACCTTTGGTGGCCCAGGGGCTGATTCACGCGCTACGTGAGCTCGCAGGCCGCCTCGTCACGTTTTCTTAGCTGCGGGATTTCACGCAACGTGCCGCATAAAACGCGTGCGACACCGCGCTCCCCACTCGTGCAATGCAGACATACGTCACTGTTTCCTAGCGTGCCGACAACGCAGTGCCGCTAAGGGCTCTACCTGCGGAAAACGCTTTCGTGCTTCTGGAGGGATTGGCCCGCACGTCGCAGCGATTTGTTTGGTTGGACCACTGGGGGAAATCGAACTGACTAACAGCTAACTACTACGCGTCAGCTACTGTATTTCTTTCGCGCACGTGCAGCAACAGAGTACCTAATGCTTCCCATCAAATTCTGAAACATTGGTCACAATTGTCGGCTGACCGCTTCTCTGGTTCTTAAGATTAGCAGCTCATTGAGCTGGTATCCCAACAGCATATTTCGTGGAATATGGCCAATGCCAAATGGAAAAACCAAATGAAGAAGGAGTTAATTTGGGCAGAAATCAGAAGGAGGCAAAAATGTCTTTATTATGTCCATTGAGATACATTTGTATATGTATTTGTACCGATTCTTTAACAGCAGTCATGATGAGTTGGATGTTGTTGTTATTGTGATCAGTACTGTGAACAACGCTTTCTCCTCTTTCCTAACTTCCATTTACTATCGGAGTGCGACAAGTAACAGCTCTTTAGATCGAACACTACGATGCGTGTTTGGTTTTCACTGGCTGTGCTAGTACTGTCGCACGGCATTGCCCCGCGCGTAGCAGAATTTTCCTCGCAGCGAGCTGCGCCAATGAACCACACAATACTTCTCTCGTCTAGGAGAAACTGGAGCACCCACTGACTTCCTACGGACTGTAAAAATAAATTAAAACCTTTCCGAAATTTTTTCTAGCTTTCGCCACCCACAAAAAATTCAAAGGGAAAGGTTTGTCTCTTGCTACATTTCGAATGTTGATTTGATAAAAGTGCCGCGTCAGACGTGAGACTTTAATTTATTACTTCACTCTTACTGACTCTACTGACCAGATAGTTTGCAGACGTTATCATCATATACCGCTGAAGGTAACTACAAAATTATTTTGTGGTACCACACATAGCTTAGGGAAAATGGCGAGATAAATATTGAGTAGTGTGAAAGATCAACTCTTCTTAAAAGTTTAAATATTTCTCCATTTCAGTAGCACAAAAATTTTATTGAATTGAAAATAGGTGTCAGGAGATAGTTCTTGTATCACTCTATAATGTGCATTTCTGACGCGCACCCAACCTCACATAGGACAACGTTTCACGCAGCTTCCTGCGGTCCGCTTCGGACGCTGTGATAAATTTCCGCACACAGGATAATGTGACTTTGCTGGAGCTCGCGGCCCTCCTCGTCACTTGACGCGACATCGGCGCTCCTAGCCGATAAAAGTAAAAATTGTAACTTCCGTGATGTTAATGTTCACGGAATAAAGCACTGATCCAAATGACACCTCTCTCTCGACAGAACACAACAAGACAACAAATTCTGTCAAAAAACACGCGCTTTTGAGAGCACATTCATTTTATTATATTCACTCCGTCTTTAGATGTTAACACTTATTTACCCATCGGGAACATTGCTTTTTACTTAGGATGTTTTACAATAGCTGCCGGTTCTAGGCACTTCTGTCTGGAACCGCGCGACCGCTACGGTCGCAGGTTCGAATCGTGCCTCGGGCATGGATGTGTGTGATGTCCTTAGGTTAATTAGGTTTAAGTAGTTCTAAGTTGTAGGAGACTGATGACCTCAGATGTTAAGTCCCATAGTGCTCAGATCCATTTGAACAATAGCTGCTGTAAAATTCTGCGACGTCGTTAGTAAAGAAACAATGTTCATTACAAGTAAATAAATGTAAGTTTCTGAAGACGTGATACCAGGTATCTCGAAATGTCAGCACGGAAAAATAAACGCCTATAAAAGCAAGTGATTGCTGCTGTTTCATTACATGAATTAATCAGTTTCAACCACCTAGCGCTCTAAAGCGTCCACAATGGACAACAATTACTGAGCAATGTTAATATGAGAAACAATGGAGAAACGCAGTGTGGCAATGAGACAGGTAATTCCAGGCGACAGGCAGTTAGGAGTAATTTTGCCATTTTTGGCAACAGGCACGTCATTCGAATTTTTGCAGTTTAGTGTGTTAATATCCACAAACACTATTAGCAAAAATGTTCTGAGTATTTACCCAAAAATACTTTTAATTACTGATAGCGAAAATATCCGAATATGCGCCCCGGACGGAGTACAACGCGAGCGCCTCGCTCTCTCTCTCACGAATTTCCAAACTGTCCCAGACGTTTTACATGGGATTAAGATTGAACAATTTAGCGGGCCAGGCGAGATACGATTCGGTCACTGTGTGTTCATCAAACCTAGAACGAACGCGTGCAGCTGTGTGAACAATGCTGATGTCACCTGGGAAGACGGGAGTATCCGTAATATACACTTCATAGACATGTAGAAGAAAGGGCAACACTTCATCGACGAGAACGTAGAAATAAACATCCTAGTTCATGTTCACGGCAACTAAAAAGAATGCGTCCAAGTAATAGTACGAAAAACACATGGGAAGTATCACAGAGCAACCTCCGGCCTCAACTACACTCCACAGACTACAGGTCAAAGCTTTCATTTTGTGCCCTCGGTGTCTTGTCTCATTTGAAACGAGCCTTCAATAAGCTACTGCCCAGTTTCTCTGTTCTCTGGCCCACTGAACATCTGCAGCTTTCTCTGGCACTGTGAGCACTTGACTTTTTGAAATGGTAAGTAAATCGACACCCTAGCTGCAAACAGGTGTTGATATACATCATTGGGGACATGTAGAAAATGTGTGCCCCAACCGGGACTCGAACCCGGGATCTCCTACTTACATGGCAGACGCTATATCCATCTGAGCCACCGAGGGCGCAGAGGATAGTGCAACTGCAGGACGTATCACTTGCACGCTCCCCGTGTGACCCACATTCCCAACATGTCCACACCACTACATTCTTAGTGCACCTAATAGATGTTTGCCCATCACACTCATAACTCGTGGCAGCTTATTCTACCAAGTCCCTTACGAGTTGGGGCATAGCGCGTACGTTCGCACAAGAAGGTCAATCGCCGGGTATCCATATTTAAACTATATATGAAGGTAGTATCTGTTCGCAAAGAACAGATACCATAGATGACCGTGCAGCTTCTCTAAAATGAAATGATAATTAAATCGACGCCCTAGCTCCAAACAGGCGTTGATATATATCATTGGGAACATGTTGAAAATGTGTGCCCTAACTGGGACTCGAACCTGGGATCTCCTGCTTACATGACAGACACTCTACCAATCCGAGCTACCGAGGGCACAAAGGATAGTGCGCCTGCACAGACTTATCCCTTGCACGCTCCTCGTGAGACCCACATTCCCAACATGTCCACACCACTACATTAATAGTGCGCCTAATAGATGAGTGTGATGGGCAAACATCTATTAGGCGTCTTCTAATAATTTCCGGGTATGCAGCCGGATCCCGTCGACATTCTGCCTCGTGATGACTGGGTGTTGTGTGATGTCCTTAGGTTAGTTAGGTTTAAGTAGTTCTAAGTTCTATGGGAGTGATGACCTCAGAGTCAAGTCCCATAGTGCTCAGAGCCATTTGAACCATTTGACATTCGTCTTCCGTCCTTGTCAGTTTGAATATTCGTATACTGTTCACCGGACTGCATGTGGACATGTCGGACAGTCAGCGTTGATACACCAATGAGTCGATCAACTTCGTTGAAGGTGTGGATAACCCCCCTTTTAACGGGGTGGGGGGCTGATATTTTGTCTGGTAAGTTTATTTATGAATTCTACTGTAAGACGCGTTAGCTATAAATACTGTATTTCATGTGCCCTTTCAACAATGCAGTCCAGACAGCTGGCAATTGCTTCTTCATTAAATTCTTAGTTACTGAGCACTGTCAGTTTCTTTGTATCCGAGTCACATTGCGCCAAGTGAATAATGGTAAATCGCTGGTGCATTTTATACTTTTACATTGAAATAGAAAGTATGTGACATCTAGCGTAACGGTTTATACGTGTGATTCATTCCGCACAGTCCAGTTACAATAACGTGACTACCTGTCAAAAGCCCGAATAAGTATCTGTTTGAGCGCGGACCGCTGCGAGACCTGCAGGGATGGACTGAGTGAGGTTCTGGAAGGTATCGACAGGGATGTGGAGCCCTGACAACTCCAGTGCCGTGGCCAGCTCCACTGGGATTCTCGGTTGAGGATCTTGGCGCAAACAGTCCAATCGAGGTGGTCCTACAGATTCTCGGTTGCGTTTACATCCGAGTAGTTTAGTGGCCAGGGAAGTACGGTAACGTCATCCTGGTGCTCTTCGAACCACGCAAGTACGCTACGAGCTGTGAGGCGCGTTACATTGTCCTACTCGTGTAGTTTCATTGTGCCTTCCATAACTGTAACGTTCCCTCTTCCGACCGGGCCCTTCCAACGATTTTTGCAGGTTGTTTGCATTATCAGGCTTCACGCCGTAGGCGCTAGGGAACGTCTGTTGTGAGGAGCATGAAACGTGATTCATCTGAAAAGGCTACCTGTCGCCACTCAGTGGACGTCCAGTTGCGATACTGGCGTGTAGATGTAGGCCTTCGTCGCTGATGAACAGCAGTCAGCAAGGGTGCATGAACTATCCGCCTGCTGTGGAGGTCTACACTTAGCAATGTTCGCTTAAGGTCATTAAGGAGACACTGTTGGTAGTCCCTCGGTTCATGTGGGAGGTCACATGATCAGTAGTTGTTCGCCCGTACACGTCTCCGCCGCCGTCGGTACCCCCTGTCATTTATGGTCCGTGGTGCCCACAGTAAGTTGCAACGGCGCCGGTTTTGTATAGTGCCATTTTCACATTGTAGTTATACTTTAACCAAGGGGGTACGCGAAACGTTTACAAACTTAGCCGTTTCGCAAATGCTTCCACCCTTGGCGCGAAAGCCAATGACCATGACCTTATCGACGTAAGACGAATGGCTCCGTTTCCGCATTACGACAACGACTACAATATTCCCCCTCCCCCCATCCCCCCTTCCTACTCGCCAAGCCTTATGTATAGTCTCCATTGCAAGTGTTGACACCTGCCGTCCATTAGTGGTTATTGCAAGCTGACGTCGGACATAGACGGTGGCCACACTAATGTGGCTGGATCGTGTAGAAGGTTGAACCTTTCCTACTCTGAGATGGGTAAACGTAATACATTACTTACGAGACATTTCGAATGTTTAACACTTGTACACAAATTTAAGTTAATGAAAATACGTAACAAAGCACGCAAAGTGAGTCTCATAGGATGAAACGCGATGCGTATCGCAGAAATATCAACGACCTGTAAATAGTACATCTTGCTGTGAAACTTTCTGGCAGATTAAAACTGTGTGCCTGATCAAGACTTGAGCTTGGGACCTTCACATAAATTTCCCGAGTTCGAGTCCCGGCCTGGCACATACTTTTAATCTGCCAGGAAGTTTCATATCAACGCACACTGCGCTGCAGAGTGAAAATTTCATTCTGAAAACATCCCCCAGAGTGCGACTAAGCCATGTCTCCGCAGTATCCTTTCTTCCAGGAGTGTTCTGCAAGGTTCGCAGGAAATCTTGTGTGAAATTTAGAAGTTAGGAGGCGAAGTACTGGCGGAGGTAAAGGTGTGAGAGCTGGTCGTGGACTGTGCTTCGGTAGTGCAGTTGGTAGAGCACTTGCGAGTTCGAGTCTCGGTCCGCACACAGTCTTAATCTGCCAGAAATTTTTATATCAGCACACACACCGCTGCAGCGTGAAAATTTCGTTCTGGATACATCCCTCTGTCATTGAAAGCTTTGTTCAACAATTTTTCGGCACGCTGTTTTGTAATGGAACGAGAAAGTTCTCTCTGTGCTGTCGATCTCTGCCACATTCCTTGAAGATATTTCGCCAAACTGCTTCCTTACAAATTTTAGTGACTTTCTCGATGTGTCTGGACTTCTACATCCCATCAGACAAGAGAAGAGTTAGTTCTACAGTCAAGAACAAGTAGACGTGTTTCTCTCTCGTAAGTTCTAATCCTTCTAAAATTATTTACTGTTAAACAGCTATGTGCGGGGAGCTTACGCACTGTAAATCGATTTCTTAGTTACATAGGAATGCTTGGCGACTTTTACTCAATGAAAGTAGCTTGGTTCTAGCGTTCAGTTGGAAAAAGGAAGAGGAAAGGATGTGATTCGTTGTGCGAGCACATTAAAAACACAGCTTCTTTTTCACTCTTCACTTGAAAGATTTATATGTCCGAACAACATACGTCAGTGTTCAAACATTAATCGGGAGTCCCGACTGTGACCTCCAGACGCGTTGTCCTCATATCCTTAAGCTGAATGGATGGCGGTCGTTCACTAAGTAACTCCAGTTAAGCCCTGTCACTGTTTCATATTTTACGCAGCTTAAACTAGTGGTGACGCATCAGTGGCAAATGTAACAGTTTGTAACTGCTCTTCACATTAATTATTCACCCACTAAGTGCACCACCCTGACGCTAGGTACAACGTTCACGCAAACGCTGTTACATTATAGTACCCTAAATCTTTCTCCAGCGTTTTTTGTTTTTCTTTCTATCGATTTTATGCTGTAAGACTGATACTCGCATGCACCTTACGAGGAGAACGCGACAAGTGCCATAACCCGATTCCCCAGAAAACTCGCTCGGTGGAAGAGGGATTAAAAAGCGAACACGCGTCTCGACTTATTTATAGACTCTCGAATGTTTCTGAAAAACGACGGTCAGAGTCTTAGAGTTACTTTATAATCCTCGTAGCGAGTAAATTTTTCAACCGAAGAGCTACCACAGTGGCTAGCATCGCGACTTCACACTTTTGTGCCCCGTGTTCGAAACAGGATTGTTATTTTCAGTTTTGTTTTTTTATTTATCTGTCCATGCCAATAGAGGATTACTCACGAATGTTTTTCAGTGTATATTGAAATAAAGCACTCAGTCTTCAGGTCAGAAGTGGCCCATTGGGCCATCCGACCGTCGTATCATCCTCAGCTGAGGATGCGGATAGGAAGGGCGTGTGGTCAGCACACCGCTTTCCCAGTCGTTATGATGGTTTTCTTTGACCGGAGCCGCTAGTATTCGGTCGAGTAACTCCTCAATTGGCTACACGAGGCTGAGTGCACCCCGAAAAATGGCAACAGCGCACGGCGGCCGAGTGGTCACCCATCCAAGTGCCGGCCACGCCCGACAGCGCCTAACTTCGGTGAGCTGACGAGAAGAGGCGTATCCACTACGGCAAGGCCGTTGCCATATTGGAATAACGTTGTCCTTATTTGTCTGCTAGTTGTATGTCTGGTGAATGAAATTAAATGAATAACAATAAATGAATGAGGAAATTATTAGAAACTGTTTTCGATGGAATTCCTGTAGTGCATCTTGAGTTATAATCAGTTGCATGCGCCAGTTTTCAGTAAAGCTACCCGTTATTCATGTTTCTCCGCCTAATTATTGCCAATGCGTGAGATACTCAGCAATGTTAACGAAGTGTGTTTCCCGAGTGATATTCACACGAAGAAATGTCGCTGTGGCAAAACTGCCTTAGCGCGATGCTCGCAGTATCCGGAGTTTCCATGTTCCGAATATTTCTGCTATCCGTATCATCCAATGGAATGTACCAAATCTTCCCGAAGAATAAAGATAGGAATAAAATACAAGAATTAATATAAGAAATGATAAGAATGAAGTATAAGAATATGAGAATTTAAAAAGTTTGTAACCCTTGCAAATGCCATACACACATATATTGTATAATAATGTATGATACTTACTGTGAAACCCAGTTGTAATTTTACAATTAATATAACGCCCTTGTACTCCAAAACTTAATAAGAAACATACGTGTAGTAAGCTGACGTACATGGGTAGATAAATGAAAAGAAAAAATAAGATAAATAAATCAGTAATCGGGTTTCGAACAAGTGGCGCAAAACAGAGACCGCGACGCACTGTGCCAATATTTCAGTTGAGAACATCGTGCGCTAAAAGGTATCTATATTATATCAAATCCTTTGACTGTCGTTTCCTCAGAAACTGTCGAGTATCTGCGGATAAAGCCGAGACACGTATTTATTGATTTTGACTCCTCTTCCACCGAGCGAAGTTCATAAGAAATTGGGTTATGGCAGTTGCTGACTTCTCCTCGTTAGTCCAAATCGAATAACATTTGAGTGAACATACTGGCTTCTTTTCAGCAATCTTTTACCACTTAAAAGTCATTAGCTAAGGAAATCGTAATTACTGTAAGCAACCTATGATTTTCTCTACAATTTTCCTGGTTCGAACCACTTCTTATAATAATTAGATTCTATGCCTTTCGTGACTATTATCACGACGGCCTCTCCGTTAATAACTATTAGAGACGCATTTTAACCCAAGCACGTTACTAGTAAGATCACTAGACACAGTATTAGCCACCCCATTCATACAACACACTGGTAGCTTTGTATCATTGTATATTATCTTGTAGAAATGGTATCAGTCAGTTGTAAGACCCTCATCAGCTAATGTAAGTCACGTCAGTGAAGTGGTTTGTATCTTCCAATAGACTGTGTAGAATCAGTAGAGTAGGATGTGTCAACGTGGAAACGTGCCCTTGACCTCACTAAGAATGAAGTCGCACGATTTGCTGATGCATCAAATGCCGACTGTCCAATGTATCTTCATAGAATGGTGTGTCACTCCCATCCAAATAACACGGCGTTAGAACAGTCATCGTAAGTAGACATTAACCGACAGGAACGGGATAAAAGTACGCGCCTTCTCGAGTGCAAATCGGTTTCAAACCCGAAAGGAATTGCTTTTCTCTCTGAATGCAAGTAATCCTAACCAAGTTTCCGAAAGAACACTGCGAAGGTAACTGCAGACAGTGGACATTTTGATTGGGTATCTTGCAAAGGGCGATTGCTCACTGTGGCACATAAAGCTGCTGTCATTAGTGGGCCAAAGAACACGGAAATCAGGCCCTAGCCGACTGTCGGCGCGTAGTGTGATCTCAAGAGTTGCGAATATGTCCCTTCTAATATGATGTTATGTAGACGTGGAGTGCCCCGACGGCCCAATGAGGCGTTCAGCCTGCAGTGTATGGAGAGTGTAGTCCAGGCCACAGGTGTCTCTGTGATGTTTTAGGGATGTTTCTCGTATTGGTTCAAATGGCTCTGAGCACTATGGGACTCAACTGCTGAGGTCATTAGTCCCCTAGAACTTAGAACTAGTTAAACCTAACTAACCTAAGGACATCACAAACATCCATGCCCGAGGCAGGATTCGAACCTGCGACCGTAGCGGTCTTGCGGTTCCAGACTGCAGCGCCTTTAACCGCACGGCCACTTCGGCCGGCTGTTTCTCGTATTACGGCTGGATACCACTCTTCCAAGTTACCACGAACATAAACAAAGGATGTATATCATCAGAGACAAAGTGTTACTCTTTCTTCTAAATCTTCAGGAGGGGTGTGCTATGGACGCTCTCGTTTCTCGTGATGACAACAGCCGTATTTTCCTGGCTGCACGTTCGTGGTTTGAAGAACACTCATCTACCCTGTCGCACTTCAACAGGTCCGCTAAATCATCCGGAAATAATGCCGTACAAACTGCCTGACACTATTTGGAAATGCGTGTGAAACTTAGTAATCAACATCCTCCCACTTTGATAGCCCTACGGGATCTAATTTTCAATCAGTGGCTTCTCCTAAACGTGGCATACATTCAGAAACTTGTGGAGTCTCTTCCTCGTCGAGTAAAAGCAGTATCAACCTAATTTTTAGTCTCGTGTTTTGCATTCTTACCAGTATTTATTCTTTCTTCTTTTTCTTTTCCTTAGCGCTTATCCCCATTATTACGGCGCCTGCTTTTCAAGCCTGAAAAATTTTATTTAATTATTTTATTTATGATCTGATACCCTTCCTGTCAGCACATTCGCAAAGAAAACTGAAGGGAGGAAACTCATTTGCGCTATTTGTCTGTGAAGCTTGTGAACATCATTCTGTACATTATCGTAACCTTCCAGACGGATTTTGGGGATCATCCCAGCATTTGGCTAAAGAGAGTGGGAAACCGCTTAAAAACAACACTCAGACTGGTTGGTCTACCACAGCAGTTAACCAGCTCCGTTTTTTTTTATTCTTTACTGCGGTTCGATCCAGATCTGGCTAACTCGTGCCTCACAACCTAGAACGTCGCACATTACCATGTACGATCAGAATGTACGTCTTTAACGGTAATATAGTTTAAGTATTTCGTGATACACTCACTACACTGTGCTTCAAAGAACTAGTATTAACAAGATGTTGATATTTCGTTTCCTAATGGATATAACATGTAACAGGGTAGTACAAAAAGATTTAGTAAGTAGACTAGTTGATAACATCAGTTTGCGACTTGCAGAGAACCGATTGCCATTTAAATTCAACATATCGCTGTACATACAGATTTTCACAAGAACTGTTGTAAAAATGAAAGTTTTTCTTCCCTCATGATGATTAAATAATTAGTAAAATCCCGTATTTTGAATTTTTAAGTGCTGAAGTTGCAGAAAATCTTTCACAGATAAATCATTTTCTGGGTGTCTACTGAACACAGAGTGTTGCTACTTTCACTCTAAGAATAACCTCCACGGTTAATGAGAGTGTGTTTTTACTTTGATACCATGGAACATACTGGACTAAAATAGCGAATATCCTACAAAATGTGCGTCCGCAGTAAATATTCTTAGGTCAGAAACAGACGATGAGAATGACGGACGTAGAGCAAGTGTCGAAAATTTATAGTCCTGTATTACTACCACATAATCCCTCATAACATTTGTAATTTATAATACGGAATTACTCAAGAGGAGCTGCGGCATTTACTCAGTGAACTTTAGACATAAAAACTGCTCAGTTAAGGGGTACACTATCTTGAAAATTTCGTTTTAAGTAGATTTCCAGGCAACTGAAAACACTAAGCCCCACATTTTGTCTAGTTCAAGTTCAAAAGATTGTATCTAATCTAAGTTTAAATTTGTAAATTTTTCGTTGCACCATACTCCTTTTATTTTGTACATGATTTAACAGCTTCTAGGTGTGTCCTTGGTAGGAATGAAGTTTCAGGTTTAACAAACCGCCCACGACATCGGATAAAGATGAGAAAGAAAACCGTTCCTACTAAAAGAAGACATCGCAACGTTAGCTTTAAGAGAATGAGAACTACCTACCTACACCATAGGAATTATTTCTCTAGAATGAAACCTTCGGAAAGGAAAAATTTAAGCAGAATCGTAAGATACAACAATTTTCAGACGTGTAACCTCAATAATATCAGAAAATTCAACTACGTCACTAGCACGTTTTAGAAATTTTATAAGACTGTTATTATTACTACTCTGTTATATTACATATACCACCATCAGCTCCCATAAGAGAGGTCGATAGCGTCTCACTGTGTGGTGGCTCTTGACTGGGAAGCAACTCTTTCAAGTCCTGTTCGTGGAACAGATGTTTAGCACCAATATTTGGTCAACACTGAGAGAAGTGGTGACGTAAGGTTCCTGACAACCAGACTCCAAACCGATGCTCTGGGCTGACTTCCATACCTCTCCACTCAGTCTCATGAAATATGGACATGTGGCAATGTTGTTGGTGCGACATCCATCGGATCGGGCATTACGTTCAGCTGCACCCTTGGTACTATTCGAGAGGAGTAGGTTATGCACCCACACCGTGTATCACTCTTTCCCTTCAAAAAACAAACATTACATCACACTAAACAAATACACACACACACACACACACACACACATATATATATATATATATATATATATATATATATATATATATATATATATATATATATATATATATCAGATGTGTGTGAATTCCTAAGGGACCAAACTACTGACGTCATTGGTCCCTAGACTTGCAGCCGGCCGCGGTGGTCTAGCGGTTCTGGGCGCGCAGTCCGACTGCTACGGTCGCAGGTTCGAATCCTGCCTCGGGCATTGCTGTGTGTGATGTCCTTAGGTTAGTTAGGTTTAAGTAGTTCTAAGTTCTAGGGGACTGATGACCACAGAGGTTAAGTCCCATAGTGCTCAGAGCCATTTGAACCATTTTGAACCTAGACTTGCACGCTACTTAAATTAACTTATGCTAAGAACAACACACACCCATGCCTGATGTTGCCCGAGGGAGGACTTGAACCTCCGGCGGGATATAAATACATGATGATACCCGAGGGAGGACTTGAGCCTCCGGCGGGATATATATATATATATATATATATATATATATATGTATATGATATGGTTATAATAGAGGGAAACATTCCCCGTAGGAAAAATATATCTAAAAACAAAGATGATGTGACTTACCAAATGAAAGTGCTGGCAGGTCGACAGACACACAAACGAAAACAAACATACACACAAAATTCAAGCTTTCGCAACAAACTGTTGCCTCATCAGGAAAGAGGGAAGGAGAGGGAAGGACGAAAGGATGTTGGTTTTAAGGGAGAGGGTAAGGAGTCATTCCAATCCCGGGAGCGGAAAGACTTACCTTAGGGGGAAAAATGGACGGGTATACACTCGCGCGCACACACACACATATCCATCCACACATATACAGACACAAGCAGATGGAATTCGGATTTTTCCTTTTCAGAGGTACCATCCCTACCGCCCGAATTGTTTAGCTAAAGCCATGGAATCCCTTAATCTGTAGAACTGAAACTAAATATTACCGTATTCCTTCCAGTTCCTGCTCCATCTTGTTCATTCTGTAAAAATGGATATACATTTTCTAACTATAAGCTTCTGCATCGTTTATGAGTGAGAGACGATGGAACATGTATCAGGGGCCGTATTCAACCCCATATACTCATACCTCATAGCTAATACCCCCACAACTTACATGAACAGTGCTCTTTTCTTAAAACCAAATGGACGGCTTCGTATGACTTTACTCATACTCGTACCATGCATTCGGGGTGTACCAATATGAAGCAAACTCCTCAGTTAAGCGTCCTTTTCCCACACTTTGTAATTTTTTGCGCCCATGATAATCTGTACGACTTGTAACGACCTGTGACTTCTTTGAAAAGTGTGGATGGAATGACTGATAACCTTTACTTATTTATTTCTTTTTCCGCAGAACTGACATAGCGAGTAATTCGCTACACTGTGGCACGCCTGTGTGCTACTACAATCCACAGTATTCATGCGACCCCTCTCATCAACACATTACATCCCATGGAAGTTGGCTCTAGTAGCAGCAATTTCCAGGAATCGAGATCTTTAAGGTATTGTCTTGACAAGGCGTTACATAGAAAGCCCATTGCCTGCATCACTTCGATGACAGAATGTGCCATGTATCTGGAAGACACGATTTGACTTGTTTACACATTATGGAGGTAGTTTATAAAATCTTCAAATGGTTCAAATGGCTCTGAGCACTATGGGACTTAACATCTATGGTCATCAGTCCCCTAGAACTTAAAACTACTTAAACTTAACTAACCTAAGGACATCACACAACACCCAGTCATCACGAGGCAGAGAAAATTCCTGACGCCGCCGGGAATCGAACCCGGGAACCCGAGCATAAAATCTTCGTTCGAGCGATACTTGAGTATTGATATATTGCATGGGCCCCTCACTAGAAAGGATTGTTAGAAGTAGTAACAAAGGAGGGCAGCGCCTTTCAACTTCTTTCAGTAACCGTGAAAAGTCACGGAGGCGCTCAACGACAATGGTAGACACTACAACAGAAGTTCTGTGTGTTACGGAGAAGTTATCATGTCGAAATTTAGAGAGCGTATGTCTCTAGAGTAGTCAACCAATACTTTGCTTCCCACTACATATGCTTTGTGGAAACGCCATGAAAGTACAATCAGAGATATTCGAGCTAACATGGAGGCTAACAAAGATTCGTACTTTTCGAAAACGATTCACGACTGTAACAGTAGACTGTGAAATGACAGTGAAACGCGAAGTACCAGCAGGATAATGAAGTTTGTGTGGGAGTGAACTATAATTGAAATTGCATTCATTACGATTTCGAGTCACCGACCCTGGCTTCCAGGAAGAGAGCTCCTATGCGGCGACTAGTGCGTGTAGGCGGACGTGTAAACTTTGAGGAGCGACGACACAAAGTGGAGAGGTTAACACCGTTCTCAGAAGACCACGTATCACAGCCATCGCAAACAGCGCTCTTCCTGGTCCACAGGACTACAGTGTACAAAATACCAGGAAGCAGATCGATCTAAATGCTGGTAACGCGGGCCGACACGCCAGCTAATAAGGCACACTCCGTGTGTCTTCCTCGAAATGACAGCTCTTTCATCATTTCAAGAACACTTCCAGATTTCTTCCAGAGACAAGTGATGGATCTGTTTCATCAGTTGCGACTGGTGGCGTTCGAAAACCTTTTCTGAATGCAGAATGCCGAAACACATAATGAGCAACAGGAAACGTACCGCCTGAAACTGTTAGGCAGATGTTTAAACTGATAATATACTGCAGACAAAACGGGGGAGTTTTATGCCCGTCTAGTTGCAGCAGGTAACCCTCGACAGAGGTTCGAATCCCCGATCGGTCATCCAATGTAGCTTTTCATGACTTCTCTAAATCGTTTACGGGGAAAGCCTGGAGGATTCCCTTGGAATTTTTCTCCCTCAGTCCAAGCTCGCGCCCCAGCCCTAAGGAACTCATCACCGACAGGACCTCAATTTCTAATATTTATTTCTTGAGACTCATATATCAGCTGTCGAAGCAAACGGAATGAAGTGATTTCAGTTTCAAAGAAAACATACATTCTCATTAATTTCCATGACGATTTCAGGCGTTAGTATTGACTAGTTAAGCCAGATATGGAGGTTGGACAAAAATATGGAAACACCAAAAACACATTACCATGACTCATACTTTCTAGGAAACCATTCGCCCTGCAAAACAATGGCAACTCCAGATAACGATAATGGAAGTGAATAACGATCATGCACCGTTATCTCCAAAGTAGACCACAAAAGACTCAATAACATTGAGATCTGGTGACTGTGATGACCAGAGGTGCGACAATTCATCCTCGTGCCCACAACCCAATCCTGGACGATGCAATCTGTGTGAACAGGAGTCCTGTCGCCTTGGACCAGATGATCACCATTGAGGAATCAACATTGTACCATGGTAAGGACACGATCAGCCAAAATGATCAGACAACCCTTGGCAGTAATATACCCTTGTAGAGTAACCAAGTGACTTTCTTACATTGCTCCACAGTGCAAGTTTTATGGCATCGGAACAGAGTGAGCCGAGTCCATAATTGCTGTTCAGTGAAAACTGTTCCGCATCTTTCTTACTTACAGCACCCATGAAAATGCACAAGATCTCTCCAGATGCGAGCATTTCGAGGAGGTTAGCACCTAATATCGGTGTATAGTAGATATGAGAGTGTTGTGATGATATAAGAGATGTTTAAGAAGGAAACATGTGGTTTTATTCATGATGGAGCTCCAGACGGACAGAGTTTGAAGTATTTTACATAAATCAGCTGCACTATCAATTCTTAAGTCTTATTCTAGTGTCTGGGGTCAGTACCAAAATGGTATTGATAAGAGTGTAATGATTGCAGAACATAAACACATGTTCTCTAATGCAGGGCGTAAATGTCCAGCATCCGACATGCATCCACCGTGCAAGTTTTCTATCCCACTCACTATGGTGACAAACTTTAAGAATATGAAACTACTTCCTTCTACACCAAAGAAAAAAGGACATAGTGACTATGTGATATACGCACAATTCATCTATCCACAGTTGTACAGCGGCCACCGTTCACATCCAGTCATGGTTCAGAAATTATACTACGCTCGAAACAGTCCCATAAAACGATCATCAGCAATGGAGAATACCTCTTAGAAGGAAACAGACAGGCGCATAGCAGCGATGTTTGACATGTGGAATTACACTCCTTAGCTAATGAGAATTGTATTACCAGCTGCGGGGCTGCATTATACAACTACAGATTGGATCATGTGCTTGACACTTCGCAGGACTGTTTAGGTGTTTTAAACCCTAACAAAGAGTAATTACAATGTGCTCCTTTGTACTCTCCACCAATCGCAACCTTGGGTTTCAGCTAACAAATACCTCACAAGCAGTTGCTGTGTGGTTGTTTTAACAACATTCTACTGTATGACTGTTGAGGTAATAGTGATACATGCAAGTTGACTGCTGTCTTTGATGCTTTCCTGGAAAAGCGAACCATCCGCCTCTAAACTGACTTGCATCTGCGTTAAATAATGGTAGAAAGTGGATGGAGTGATCGCTTGAAATGGGGTGGTAACGAGGTATGATTTAATGGTCGACTGATGATGCACTCTAGAGAGAGAGAAGAGTTTCTGCACGTCATTTTTCGATCGTTTAACTATTTTTTCCATCGTTCTGTTGGGGTGCATTAGTTGTGTGGTATAACATGCGTTCTACTCATATACAACTGCGTGTTCTGTGTGTGGCCTAGAGCACTATCTGCCTGTGATCGTTAACAGCAAACCTCTCCATATCACAGTCATCAGAGGACTTCCAACTCACGTGTGACGATGAAACATGTCCACTGACTGAATTGTGTTTTAGTATCCTCCTCTAGATGAACAAAGATCTTTGCGACATACTTTGTTCCCCCATTGCATTGTGGACTTAAATTGAGTCTTCAGTATCACAATTACGGTGATTCTAAGTTGATCGCAGGTGTTTGTGAGGTACTGAAATCCCTATGTATACATCACCTTCACAGACGTCCTGTCTACGGAGTTAGTGACTGCGTGGTGTGTAATTTCACATGTCAAACAACAGTTTTCTGTGGGAGCCAATGGTTCAAAACCGTTAATGACGATGAAGCACATTACATAGGCCTCTAAGTCGTGATGGAAAAACAAAATGTATGGCAGTGTGCAAAGCAGCAGCCATACACTGCTCTGCTGTGTTATAGCAGAACAATGTGTCAATATCAATACAGGGACCAGCTCTTGTGACTGACAGTCAGTGGGATATGGTCCTCCTACAATACAGGTGATGAAACTTTACACAGTTCTGTGCAAGCGACTTCAATCACTGAGTATACCAATACCTATGCATTTAATAAGATCACCATACATAGTCACATTAACATGCAGACGGTATTTGTTTTTGATATATTAGAAGAGGGAGATGTGGAGAAACTTACCGAGTTCTCTACCGTGTGACACTAGCGGAGCTCTTTTTTAAAGCTCGTAGTTTTTATCTGCTGGATGGTACAAAACAATGAGAATAAAGAGAATTTTTAGGTGACAGACGTGAATGCACCCTGAGGGATGTGTGGCTCCTACGGACTGCAGTATCTGTACATAATTTGGAGAGGCATTACAGTGCAGTAGCAAAATCCTCGTCCATCTTCCAGTTCCCATAACTGCTTTTACTGTCTTTTCTACTACCTCATGTTGCAGGAGAAACCTTCGTTTGGCGCTGGCCTTGCACGTTGTCCACAGTTGGTGGGGCTATGTCAACATGTTCCCACTTCCACCGAGTGGTCAAAACACGATCCTGTCGCATTAAGTAAGCTCATCCTGTTTCCCCATGGGTTGCAGAAAGTGGTAGGTATAGCTCTCTCCAACATAAATTGAGATTATCACACGGCAAAAGCTTCAGGGAGGGTGGAACATTTAAAAGATGCAGAGGAACTATGTAAAAAACTATGATGGAGTTTTATTCTATGGGTTCTGTAGCAGATAGGTTTGAAATAGGTGACTCACTTTGCGAGATGAGAACGCCACAAATATGCTTCGCTAGTGGCTGTAATCATTAAAAGAAATCTCCATAGGATACAACACAGGTATGTGGCTCAAAGGAAAGATTTTATTCCAAACCGCAGACAGCATTTCTACCAGAAAGTGTAACACTATAGATCTGAAAAGCCAGTGGCTTTGTCTGAGTGTTCAGAGGCAAGTCCAAGCAAACAATCCTCTGGTTCAGACAGCTGGTGGTGCTATCCGCCACCTGTCATTTTGACTTTAGAGCATCTCCAGGCCAGCAGTTGTAAGACATCGATAATTCTCCGAAAATTACAGCCATTTTACTAGTCTGTAGGACAGTGCTCCAATTTCTATTTGTGTCTTTATTGTTTTTCAGGATCTGTTGTGGGATTCGAAATATGTCATGAACTTTTAGATATGTAATTGTTCTGATTTTCCCATCTGTGCTCAGACACTACTGTGCTTCGAGAAGTGAGGAGAATAAAAAAATAGGAGCCTTAACGTCCTTCACACCAGTAGCAAATATAAACTAAGCCCACTCAGCGTTTTAGAAAAGTGATTAAGGCAATAGCAGCTGTAGGACTCAGACATTTTTCCCTCTCTGGTAATGCTTTCAGACAAGCAGCTCATACTCGAAAAGTGGTGAGCGCCCAGTTTAGAGTCGCAGACATATTTATTTCGACTTCCAAATATCGTCGTTTTAGCATGTAAAATCGGATACTGTAGCTGTTATCGGCTTCCGGATCTATTTCCCACAAAAGTGACTCAGGGAGGAAGACTGGGAGGTTTCACAAGTGTGCTGCGAGCAATTTGGAGTTTGTATTGAATTGTGGCGGTATACATCACAAAAATGAGGCATACTAATGTGCAGCGACCTTTTTGAATGTGTATTTACAGATGTATTCAATTCGATTCAGTAAGTCCTGAAACAGTTCCTGCTGAAGGACAAGTGTAGGATGCGGTATTTCCCACAAAGGCGCGCGAAGTGTGTCAGGGAGGAAGGCTGGGAGTTTCCACATGTATGCCACGATCTTTTTTGAGTCAGTGTTGATGTGTAGCGGTATTCCTCGGAAGGAAACGTGTAACTACATCTCAAATTATTTAACTATTGTTGCCTCATCTGCAAAGCTTTCTCTCACATTCTGCAGTGATACATGTAGTTCCAGTGATATCTTTAAGATATGTATATGGCAATATTCTGCACGTTTCTTTAACAACAGATTTAATAACTCCTGAAGCACTTCAATCACTGAGTGGACCAATACCTGTGTATTTAATAGGAGCACCACATATGGTCACTGTCAACACACAGACGGTTCTTGTTTTCCATATATTGGAAGAGAGAGATGCAGTAAAATCTTATCGAGTACTCTGCCAGGGGACATTAGCGGAAGATTTTTTTGTAGTTCATAGTTCTTCACTGCTGGATGGTACAAAATAACGAGGATAGAGAGAATGTTTGGGTGACAGACGTACCTGTGCCCTGAGGGATGTAGATCTCCTTCAGACTGGACTACCTGTATGTAGTTGGAGACACACCACAATGCAGTAGCAATATCCTCGTCCTTCTTCCAATTCTCGTATCTGCTCATACTGGTTTTTCTACTACCCCGTGTTGCAGGACAAACTTTCACATCGCGCTGACCTTACACATTGTACACGGTTGATGGAGCTACGACATGTTCTCATTTCCACGGAGTGGTCGAACACAGTACTGTCGCATTAAATAAGCTCACCGTTTCCCCATGGGTTGCAGAAGGTGGTAGATATAGTTCTCTCAATCATAAATTGGGGTGATCACATGGACAAAGCTGCATGGAGGGTGGAACATTTACAATATGCAGAGGAACTATGTAAAAACCATGCTGGAGTTTTTTTGTATGGGTGACTCGTTTCGAGATATGAGAGTGCCACAAACGTGATTCACTAGTGGCTGTCATCATTAAAAGACGTCTCCATAGGATCCAACGCAGGTACGTGGCTGAACTGAAAGACTTGACTCCAAATCGCAGACAGCATTTCTACCAGAAAGCGTAACACTATAAATCCAAAAGGCCAGCGTGTTGGTGATAGGAGTTTGTACAGTTTTATGACCTCGACCTAGCATTGCATTTTTCTTAAGTGATTCGTCATATAGCTCACCATTTACTGTATCTGATCATTCTCAATCAACTATCGTTCTCAATATTGTATGGTGTCACCAGCATTCACTTCAAAAAAATTGGCTCTAAGCACTATGGGACTTAACATCTGAGGTCATCAGTCCCCTAGACTTAGAACTACTTAAACATCACACACATCCATGCCCGAGGCAGGATTCGAACCTGCGATTGAAGCAACATCGCGGTTCCGTACTGAAGCGCCTAGAACCGCTCGGCCGCAATGGCCGGCCAGCACTCACATATTGGCGAAGTATTATACTTAGTATCGAATGTGTGGAAAACCCATTGTGATCAGCAGGCTTATGAAGTATATGTTGTGTAAAGTTACTGTGCTCATTCTTCTGAAATGTGCAAAGACAATTGCTTTGTCTTCTCGGGATTTGACATGGAAAATTACGATTTCAGCGCACCGGTAGCCGTAAGTGGAATGAAAGATATTTTCCGTGAAAATTATATCCAGTCATAACAGTGATACAGATTTTGATAGTTCCAGAGCCACATTCATCATGAAGTTGTATTTCTGATACTCTGCTCATTGTCGAATGTCATCTGATTGAGGCTGAATCGTAACATTTAACTGTAATTACAGTGATAAAAATACGTGGCTGGTTTCGTGGGACGATTCTGTGTGGCGTGCGGGAGCGCATGGCGGACGTAGCAGCCCGTGACCGGAACGATTGACATTTCCCGAGCCGTAGTGTAGCCGTAGTGTAGCCACTGAACTGGAGACGCTCAGGTACAAGAATGAAGCAGATCTAACTGTGTTACCATCCAGGTGGCTGAATAGTGAACCAATATGCAGCATGTGATGGGCAGGCTTCGTGGTCGCGTGTGTTGCGAAAATTCTCCGTGGAAATTTGAGAAGATTCCATATGGGTGAGTATTTGCACTGGACAGTTATTCCCTCCCATTTACACTGCCTGTTTGACGGCTTGTACTGCCATTCTGCACATTTCCCATCTTTATTTGGTTGACAGAACATCAATTGTGATGTGTGTTGTGTGCATCTAGATGGTGTAAAACAGGTTGCTGGTTAATGTAGGTTGATTCATACAAAGAAGAAGACAGCAACCAGCCACTATTAATAAGGTTATTTGTTTAAGTAAAGAGCAGTTTCGAACTGACAACTTCATCATCAGACGGCTGTTTACAAGATTCGCAAGATGCACTTTACGTAATCGTCAGTTCACGATTTTTATTCTCTCACTGAAGCGATATGTTCTTGGTGTGTTAGTGCCCTACGGTAGAAAACAATGTTAGAAGCGCCCAATGTGAACATAACTAACCTCCAAACGATGTAATACAGAGCAAGCAAATACGTGAGGTTAAGTTTTTGTAGTACTTACGTCTAAAATTCAGCGAAATTTAGTTGCAAAGTTGCAGGATTGTATTTTTGAAATATTGCAAAGTATGAGAGGTGGCATGAGCCCCCTCTCATATTTCTATCTTACGATTTTCCTCTCTAATTGCATGCAGTGGAAAGTTGCTATTCCTTCACACGCGGACTTCCCACGCAGCGTCTCTCGTCACCCAGGTGGTCCAGTGACAGGCGGGCTGCACTGATCTCGAGAGGGTTAAGCCGACGTGTGTGAGGCAGTCGAGTGAATGCTTTCCAGACGCCGACATTGTCAAGAGACACGCCCGCCGGGGCCTGAAGTAGCGGCTGGGCTAGAGGTTCCGTTACTTCACAGAAACTTAGCGAAAACACTTTCTGGCGGGCTACCAGCAAGGCGTGGGAATGACTTGTGTACCCAGGCAGTTGTGGCGGGAAAATTCCCGCGCTTTCTGCAAAATAGTAACTGTGATTTGCTTGCTCAGGGCATAGCTCCGTGACGTAGCAAAATCAGCGCAGAAATTGGCGCCAAGAATCTCCATTGGTGGAATGGTAGTGTTCCGGCAATGGGGTGGAATTTTCCGCCGGTTTTTGAGTTGCTGATTGGAACGTTTAACCACGGCCACTGTCGTGGGGGCGGGAATGTTCTGTGTTCGGCCTGTACGGGTGCTCTTGTGGGTAGTGGGCTCTCGCCTTTTGGTCGAGGACGTCGAAGCAACCAGCCATCGCCTACGGTAGCCAGATTGTGTTCTGGCAGTTAAGAAGACAGTTTGGTAATGTATGTCCGCAGCACCGGCAGATAGGGATTTTCCTAGGTGATAATCAGAGCTCAGCAGAGCGCACCTGTTCCTCTTTTTCTAACTTTGTTCTGTCTTGAGTACCAGCAATTAATGTTGGGTTAGTTGTGTGTCTCTCTTATGATTTGAGTAGCAAGGAATTGGCTCCACATACCACTTCGTCTTAAACCTCACAATCTAGTTTAGGGACAACTTCACCTTTACTGTGTTTGTATGAGTATCCAATTTGAGCCAGTTTGATGTATTGTAAATGTTTCATGTGGTTTGGTTTAGTATTTTGTGTTTAGTCTTAATAAATCATATTGTTATTTTGGACAGACCTTTCATTCTGTTGATCGGTAGAGCAAACCTATCATTCCTCACTATGTTAATGAAACCTTCGTTTATTTAACTTATTTATCAAATTAAATTATTGCAGGTGCCAAACTCTGTTCTACTTCACTTGCAGGGTTGATTACAGTCAGTTCGCGTATATTTTTTAATCCTTGTGCAACAGCAAAAGTCGGAGTTAGAATAGGGGGGGGGGGTTTAGAGCATCATTTACACATGTAGATTCTAGAATTTAGTGTTAAATACACTGCTAGCATAATATGGCTACCCTTAGCCTCGGATCTTTCCTGTGAATCGCTGATAAGCAAGTGTTGTTAGTAGTAGGGACATTCAGAATTTTTTTTGCTTAATTTTTTTATTGATTAATGCCCAAGTTTTTTTTCTGGTAGTTCCGCGTTTAGTTTTAAGAAGCGGCGCATGATTACAGTTTTTGTTTTCAGTGTATATATTTTTTTTGTTCATTGTTTTTTGTGTTCCTTTGATGGTGGGTCTGTACCACATCACACTTTGTCGGGTTTGTGTGCGGTTTCTGTACCACACCAAATCGTGCGCATAATTACAGTGTTGGAGCGCCGTTGTTGAAATTTTATGTTTATGTGTAAACATATATGGAGTAGATTAATTTTATTGAGCATTTTAGATAAATTTGTTTTTCATGAATGATAACGAGAAGTAAGGTACGACTATTATCGAGAGAAGCTAAAACAAAAGAGGATAGCATAATGGATAATGGGCAGTTTACTGACGGGAATAGGTTCGGAGATGAGATGGGCACATGTTTCGCAGGACAGGACGCCAGGGTCATTGATGAGGAAAGTGATTTGGACGCGATCTCAGAGCAGCGTTGCGGCCGTGATTATGATAGTGAAGTAGAGGATGAAACAGAGACAGGCACACAGGTCGAGACGGTAGCAGAAGTTTATAATCAAACGAACGAGAGCAGACGGGGGCCAGCTCGGCCACGTCAGAGCTCTAGCGCCCAGGTGTCCAGAGTTACATCTCCCACGTTTGAAGAGGATCAAAAAGATGACGTAAACCCAATACTGAGCTTCCTACGATCAATGAAAGAAGAAGCTGATGAACAACGTAAGAAGGAGAAGGAAGAAGATGAGAAACAACGTAAGAGGGAGAAGGAAGAAGAGGAGAAACAACGTAAGAAGGAGAAGGAAGAAGCTGACGAACAGCGTAAGAAGGACACTGAGGCAATAATTTCGCATATAGGGGAAATTCGTGGGGAATTACTAACAATAAAGAAAGAATGTGGAGAAGTAAAACAATTGTCAATGGCTGCACAAAAAGTAGCAGGCCTGGCCAAAACGGCAGCAATAGGGGCAATGAAAGTCGCGGAAGCAACTTCTAAACTCGCAGGGCGCTTGCGACGTACAACACAATCCCACTCAAAATCCCTAGCGTTCTTAAAAACTCAGGGTAATATCGCGGTTGCGAACACCACGAAACGAATGGAAGAAGTAGAGAGTCGGATAGCAAAACTAGAGCAAAACGGGCACACGAGCACTGCGCGTCCGGATACCAATGATGGAATACACAGAATTGTGTCTCCGAGGAAAAGCCCGTCGTGCTCTAGCCCAATGACCGAGTGCGGAACTAACAATGCACACGCAGAAACAGCGAGTAATAGCTCCAATAATTATAGCCCACTTAGGAGAGTGAATTCTGAGTGCCACTTCCACTGTGATACAGAGGTAGCACATCACAGTTATCAGCAAGATAGAACAGGACACTCAGCAGACGTGCAAGTATCAGAAACGAGTGACAACACCAGTGCAAGGATCAGACAGGATTTTGATCATAATCACTTCCTGTCGATACTAAAATTCCAGAAGTTCAAAGAAAATGGAGGGTCGATGCATCCGAAGAGCTGGGTGATGCAGTTTACAAATTCATTACCGGCATCATGGCCAACCCAGGCAAAATTAGAATTCATGTGTGGACACATCGAAGGCCAAGCCGCGGAAAAGATGCGGGGTGTGGCAGTGACGTGTCGGACTTATCAGGAATTTGTTGGTGCATTCCTGCGGACCTACTGGTCAAAGGAAACGCAAGACAGGATTAAAGAGGAAATAATATTTTGTCCTGAACTGGAAGTGTCCGGGCATAGGAGCGCAACCAAATTTCTTGATGATTTACTCAAGAAGAATCAATTTTTAGATAGTCCATATAGCAACGGAGAAATCATTAAATTTTGCTTTTCCAAATTGCCAGTTAGGTACCAACAGACACTTGTCGGGAAGTGTGGATCTGACATAGAAGCATTCAAGAGTCTATTGCGCGAATTCGAAGTAGTCTTCGATAAACAAGACGCAAAGGACAGGAAGAAGGGGCAAAGTAACAAATACCACTGGCCAGGAAGGGAAGACGACAACAGATCGCATAATCGCACTGGTCAGTTTGGAAACCAGGGTTACGGAAGTCAAGGTTACGCTATTCAAGGTTATGGAAACCAAAGACACGGAAACCAGAACGTCAGGGAGCAGGGTCAATCTAGACAAGGAATCTGGGATAGGAGGAATAACGAACGGCAAAGCGACCGTAATTGGAGAGAGCGAAACCAAGGACAACAGTGGAACCATGAGATTGAAACTAGACCCGCAAATCCTAATGCACGTCAGAGGAGGGGAAGCTTAACAAGGGATTGACGCCAGACTAGTGCGAACACAGGCCGCCGGAATTTCGCACGTAATCTCGGACCTGGCCAACTACGGATGATACATTACGAAGATTTATCAGAAATCCTGCTCGAGGAACATAAAGCAACTCCTCGACAAGATCGGCAGCCTCTTATCACAGTAGCAATAGATAAAAAGAGTATGAATGCGATAATAGATAGTGGAAGCTACATAACAGCAATATCTGAGGCAGCATACAAGAGGTGCTCTCAGGAGATGGACTGGCCTGTCCTATCGGTTAAGAAAACCAAAATAAAAGGGGCATTAGCGGGTAAATGTACGGAGGTCACCCAACAAATAAGACTGGAATTTTACTGCCAAGGACTCAAAATGGAGTCTAACTTCTGGATCGTGCCAAATCTGGCGATCGACATGATAATAGGAACGGACTTCCTAAATGAACATGAAGTGATAGTTGATCTAGGACGAGGTGAAGTGGTTTTGAGGAAAGGGAATCCCGTCCACATTAAGTTCGACGACCAGCTGATCCCAGCTCAACTACCGTCTAACTGTGTACGGATGAACTATGCGTGTCTGAAAGGCAGAAAGGAAGAACAGGTCGACGTTGCGGGTAGGGGAGAGGACACGGATGAGAATGAAGTCGGAATAATGGGAGAAATAAAGGAGAAAATAGGAGAAAAAGTGGAAGCAATAAAGAATATAAGGTGCGACCACCGCAAAGAACTTCATAAATTACTAGTAGAACATGCGGAGGTCTTCCTTCCCAAGACAGGATCAATAAAGGACTTCCAATATGAATTTCGTGTACGTCCGCACAACCAGTTTCGTGTGCCACCCTATCCAATCCCCTTGGCATATCGACAGAAAGTAGCAGCTGAAATTACGCGAATGCTGAGTGAAGGAATAATAGAACCTACGGCTTCATCCTATAATAACCCGTTAAGAGCAGTCGAGAAGGCAGATGGTAGTATTCGTTTAGTCTTGGACTCGCGACAAATTAATACCATAATAGAACCCGAAACAGACAGACCGGAACGATTAGAGGAACTCTTACAAAACTTCCATGGAATATCAATCTTCTCATCAGTTGATCTAAAATCGAGTTTCTGGCAGATCGAGCTCCATCCAAATTGCAGTACACAGCCTTTTTAGCATTTGGAAGATGTTACCGGTTTCGTCGTCTACCATTTGGTTTGAACGTTTCATCTGCCGCATTCATTCGGGGGCTGGACGGCATACTAAGCGATAATTTGAAACGTCATGTCACCAGCTATGAGGACGATTTGCTGATCGCGGAGAAATCTTGGGGAGAGCACAATGCGGTCCTCGGTGAACTCCTTGCGACATTCAAGGAATACGAAGTGACCATCAATATCGAAAAATCGAATTTTGGGGCGTCCTCTGTCAAATTTCTAGGACATATCATCACGGGTGAGGGCATTGCGCCAAATCCCGAAAAGATCGAAGCGATTGAAAAGTTTCCCATTCCTACGACAAAGAAGCAGTTAAGGGGGTTCTTGGGGATCATAAATTTTTACAACCGCTTTATACATGTCAAAACTCAGAGCAGTCCTAGGTTGCATCAACTTACAGGAAAGAAGATTCCTTGGGAATGGAAAGCATTAAAATTCGCATTATTACAAGCACCCATCCTATCACACCCTAATTTAGCAGAAGAGCTTTGCATAGTAACGGACAGTTCATACTCAGGTCTGGGTGTCATGGTGTTCCAAGACTATGTACATGAAGGAAACAGGGTGTGGAAGACAATTGCGTTTGGTAGCAGAGAACTAGCCAAGAGTGAGAGGAATTACTCAGTAACCGAGTTGGAGGCGCTGGCTATTGTATGGGCGTTTGAAAAATTCAGATACCTTCTGTTTGGTCGCAAGACGAGGGTCTACACAGACCACAAGGCACTCGAGTTCTTGATGACTGCAAAGCTTAATCACAGGCGGCTCATTAGGTGGGCATCAAATCTGCAGCAGTACAACTTTTCGATAGAATATATCCCCGTCAGTCAGAACATTATTGCAGACGCCTTATCACGGTCACCGATCGGATTTGAGCACAACATGGAAGAAGATCTGGAGGAAAATCACTACTGCCTTTTCTATATGCAGAAAGTAGCCTTTGAAAATTTTATTACCTGTAGTATGCAGGACATCAAGAAGGAGCAAGACAAGGACCCTGCCCTAGTGTTATTGAAACAGAAATGAATAGACAGAAGACACGCCACTATCAGGCAGTTCTACCTCTTGCGGAAAGGCATAATTTTCCACCGAAATTATGCCAATGACACTGAATGGGGGGTATGCATCCCTGAACACCTAATAAACAAGGTTATATGGCATACTCACCTCAGCTATGGACACTTCGGACCACGCAAGTGCAATCTCAAGCTAAGGACCATGTGTTACTTTCGAAACATGGAGCGTCGAATACGGAGGGTACTGTCGGTGTGTAAAGACTGCCAAAAGGCTAAGCACACCATTGTGAGCATGCAGGCACCATTATACCCAATCGTACCGACCAAATTAAGACAATTAGCAGCAACAGATTTGATGGGACGTTTGCCAAGAACAAGAAGAGGATATACTTACGTATTAGTGTTTGCTGAACTAACGTCCAAATACGTTACCTTTACGCTACTGAAGAGGGCGACAGGACGAACTGTATCACGAGCCCTAATCCGGGATTTCCTACCACAGGTTGGTCATGTGAGTAGAATTATTTCTGATAACGGGTCACAGTTTAAGTCAAAAACATGGAAGGAGACGTTGCGTCGATGTAAAATTGATCCCATTTTTATATCTTCACACCATCCGAGCTCGAATGCTGCAGAACGGGTTATTAAGGAACTCGGAAACTTGTGCCGGTTGTACTGTAACAAACAGCACACGACATGGGACGTTTTCCTTAAAGACTTCCAGGAAGTGATCAATGAGGCACCCCATGGGATAACAAAATTGGCACCCATTACAGTACTGAAAAACCGGATTCCTAAGGACTTGATAACTGAGGTCGTAAACTTCCCACCAAGGGCGCGAACGCAGCACCAAGCCATAGTGGATTTGGCTCTCAAGAGGATACGGGCTGCAGCAGAGGTCAGGAAGAGACGTGCCGACAGGGGAGCTCGTCTACGACACTTCCAAATTGGACAAAAGGTGCTCGTTAAGTCTTTCCGACTTTCGAACAAACAAAAAATGAAATGCCAAAAATTCTATTCTGTTTACAACGGCCCGTACCGTATAAGGAGAGCAGCTCACCACAATGCTTATGAATTGGAGACGCTGAAAGGAAAGAAGTCCATAGGACTCCACCACATCTCTCACATAAAGGACTTCGTGGAATAGTAGTAGTGTAAGTGGTGTACATAGTAGAATGGGCAAATACATGAACCTTGCTATAGTAGTAGTGTAAGTGGTGTACATAGTAGAATAGGAAAATATATGAACCTTTCTTCGGGGAACAATAATCGTTGCATTAATTGATTAAGATTGTTAAAGTATTAACACGCTGGGTTTTCTCGCATAAGAATTTTCTGCTGTTAACTTTTTTTGTCTATGTTCGGGATCTCCTCTGTCGTTGCGATAAGAGGCACTACCTTTCCATGAGCAATGTTTTTGTCCTTTCCTATCTGGTGTCCATGTTAAGGGATAAAGATGAGTGACGAGATGTCGCACAAACGGGAGCATACAAGAACGTGCTCTAAGAAGCGTTCTGAGAAGTCGTGATACGCTCCATAGCGGCCACAACCAGTTCGTGAGACGTTCATACCAATGCTTGCAGGCACGCGTCAGTGCACTGCAAGATTGTGGTATATTGCGTGATTTCGAGGATGAATATGGGCAGTATAGTTTTTTGCAGAGCTGCGCCAGCATCGTTGTCTCGCAAGTCGGGGTGAACCTGTGAGCGTTTGACTCCAAGGGTGCCCTAGACGAGAGAAATGCGGGCATAAAGCCTACCATGCCAATGTGCTGGTTGGGGATTTAGCGTGCTGCTCGTGACTGTCACAGATGAATAACCAGGGATATTCGTGACATACTGTGTAGCTGGCGTGTGTTGGGCGACTGAATCCTCAACAGGAACCAGTCCTGGCTTGGTCATATTACATTGCCTCTGGAAAGGTGTGCTTTGATCGCGAATACTGCATAACATAGAAAAAGAAGTTGCAACTATAAATTTATTGTCTTGTATAGCCATGGCTAACCCAGTCTCTGGAGTTTCAGTGAGGCGTAGTGAGAACTCGGAGGCCATGTCGTACGGCGCGCACATCACTGTCCTCAATAGCGGCCAGCAGCGAGACGTCTCAACGTAACAGGAATTATGTAAGAGTATTGTATAAGGTAAACAAAAAAATAAATAATAAATAAATAAAAGGGTACGATATACTAGGATAAGTTAAACTGTATGATTTAACAATAACTAGATTAATATTGTGGGGGTTTTCTACCACAAGTGTTTGGCGCGCGCCTGTTGGGATGTTATTTTTCAGGTCATCAAATCACAGACCCGAGATGGAGAGACGACCGGCGAGCGAACGTAGAATAGTTGCATGTTCTTTATAGCTCAGTAAAACTTCAGCCTGCATAATAACATAATTTATTCTGAAGACATAGAATGTAGATCGTTGGCATATGGTAGTTAATTCTTGAGCATGTCTACTGTCGATCTATATAAGTAATAGTAATATTGGTGCGGGCCCCCACATTTAGTTGTTCATCCATTACATAGCATCAGTTATCACACACCATGTACAATACTGAGATCGGTCTCTACACACATATCAAAATAAATTATTTCCATGTCTAGATTAGATGTTATAATGATAGCTACAGATAAATAACTATAAAAGTAAAATAAGAGTGTCTGAAATGACAGACCATCAATGTGTCATTATGTAAATTTATTATAACATAGAAGGTCATGGGAAAAAGTTAGGCATAAGATTTTTGTCAGAACTGTGCAGATGACGGGTATCGTGGCAATGCAGAGGCCAGCCAGCGCTAAAACAAGAGGTCTTCGGCTACCTCCAGGAGGGCGAGCGTCCGGTCCTGCAAGCTGACAGTCACTGGGCCGTATACCTGAGGGATTAGGCAGGATCCCCGCCGGGCCACAAGCGAAAGTGAGGCTGGCCGTTGACCCTGACACGCGACCCACATGCGACAGCCTGCTAGCTCTCCGGACGCGGCAGCCGTTTGGAGGGATTCCCTGCTGCAGACCACGTTGTCGTGAGTACACGAAGAAGATCACATATCGTGCCAGAACCTGCGCCTCATGTGCCTCAGGACAGAAAGGGACGCTCCATACTCACCTATTTGGGTTTTTACAACTCACTAGCATTGGCCAATCTGCATACACAAAGCAGTATCGTGCCACACTAACAAATGTATGGTCTCATTTCTAACTTCTCCTCTCTATTAGAGAGCAGTTTTAGCAATCGTCGCTCCTAGTTCGATCCTGTATGGATGACCTCACACACTTGTGGAGTCACTCCACGTGCCATCATACCTCGTCGAACTGCAATATTGGGAAACGTAAAGTACTGTCCAGCGAGAGAAGAGACCTAGACTAGTGATGTATCCCAACAAATAGACCTCAGAGACAATTAATCGACGTGAGGAGAGCCTATCACTGTGTCTTCCTACCGTACTCCCGTGATCATATGCGTAGGTCTTGGTGCAATCTCAACAGAGAACTGCAGATGCTCCAGAACACCCTATTGCCGTTGCAACAACGTAGTAACAACACCCGACGTTTAGCCCTATGAGATGTCAGCACTGTCGAATTTGTGAAGTGCTTCGAATATTTCTAACAATGTGATTTAGTGCCTCATTCTCAGCACAGTCGTGAACTTTGTGCAATGTGCACACACAACTTGATGCCCCATGAACCTTGTTTTTTTTCTTAAATTTCTTTCTCTAGTGTTGTTTTTGTAATGTATGTTATACCTTGTATGTGTTTGTGTTTTACACTGTAATTCTTATTACAAATGACTGTATTGTTCTCCACACCATGTTTTTTTTGTATTTTGTATTTATTGTTGTGTGTATGCAAACAGTGTGCCTGAAGTCCCCATAAACTGAATCAGATACCACCACTGTCATTGTTAATGGACCATCAGTTCAGGGAACATTTTGTAAAGGTTATTCTTGCTGCAGGGAGACAGAATGAATCGGAGGTTGTAACTAGATTCTGAAAGCTCACAAAGAGATTGTTAACTTAAATAGTATCATGTGTGAGTGAGTTCAGGTTAGTTTCATGATTCAAATTGTTGTAAAATCTTGGGCATTTAACTGCGGAGCACTCCAACTCTGATTGTAAAGAATAAACTGCTCCATATTTGGCTCACATGCCCGGGCCATATTTAGAGCGTGAATGTCTGTGTGAATCGGTGTTTGGAAGGGGCTCCCTGGGTATGGATGTGTGATATGAGTGTTAGTGTTCCATATTAAGAAGGTGAAGTTGGCTACATCATAAATAATCCTCCCTCTATGAGCTGCATTTTTCGGTTGCAGTGATTCTTTTATAGAGTGCGGCATATGGAGTCAGTTTGTAAGATTGTTCTTGGGCGATTGACTCACTACCTTGCTCCTAAGTGAGCCAACCGCTCACCAATTACAATCTAAAATGGCGTAGGGGCAATGAGAGGTGGCATGAGCCCCCTCTCATATTTCTATCTTACGATTCTCCTCTCTAATTGCATGCAGTGGAAAGTTGCTATTCCTTCACACGCGGACTTCCCACGCAGCGTCACTCGTCACCCAGGTGGTCCGGTGACAGGCGGGCTGCACTGATCTCGAGAGGGTTAAGCCGACATGTGTGAGGCAGTCGAGTGAATGCTTTCCAGACGCCGACATTGTCAAGAGACACGCCCGCCGGGGCCTGAAGTAGCGGCTGGGCTAGACGTTCCGTTACTTCGCAGAAACTTAGCGAAAACACTTTCTGGCGGGCTACCAGCGAGGCGTGGGAACGACTTGTGTACCCAGGCAGTTGTGGCGGGAAAATTCCCGCGCTTTCTGCAAAATAGTAACTGTGATTTGCTTGCTCAGGGCATAGCTCCGTGACGTAGCAAAATCAGCGCAGAAATTGGCGCCAAGAATCTCCATTGGTGGAATGGTAGTGTTCCGGCAATGGGGTGGAATTTTCCGCCGGTTTTTGAGTTGCTGATTGGAACGTTTAACCACGGCCACTGTCGTGGGGGTGGGAATGTTCTGTGTTCGGCCTGTATGGGTGCTCTTGTGGGTAGTAGGCTCTCGCCTTTTGTTCGAGGACGTCGAAGCAACCAGCCATCACCTACGGTACGCCAGATCGTGTTCTGGCAGTTAAGAAGACAGTTTGGTAATGTATGTCCGCAGCACCAGCAGATAGGGATTTTCCTAGGTGATAATCAGAGCTCAACAGAGCGCACCTGTTCCTCTTTTTCTAATTTTGTTCTGTCTTGAGTACCAGCAATTAATGTTGGGTTAGTTGTGTGTCTCTCTTATGATTTGAGTAGCAAGGAATTGGCTCCACATACCACTTCGTCTTAAACCTCACAATCTAGTTTAGGGACAACTTCACCTTTACTGTGTTTGTATGAGTATCCAATTTGAGCCAGTTTGATGTATTGTAAATGTTTCATGTGGTTTGGTTTAGTATTTTGTGTTTAGTCTTAATAAATCATATTGTTATTTTGGACAGACCTTTCATTCTGTTGATCGGTAGAGCAAACCTATCATTCCTCACTATGTTAATGAAACCTTCGTTTATTTAACTTATTTATCAAATTAAATTATTGCAGGTGCCAAACTCTTTTCTACTCCACTTGCAGGGTTGATTACAGTCAGTTCGTGTATATTTTTTAATCCTTGTGCAACAGCAAAAGTCGGAGTTAGAATAGGGGGGGGGGGGTTTAGAGCATCATTTACATATGTAGATTCTAGAATTTAGTGTTAAATACACTGCTAGCCCCGGCACCTCTCAAGTATTTGCAGCACTTGTATGATTTGCGTTTCACCATATTGTGCATAGTACCACACACACACACACACACACACACACACACACACACACACACAGCAAATAGTATTTGCCACATGTGAAGTTGACACAAAGTTGGCGGTTTCACAAATACGACAGTGCCAGAGGTCTTCTCTCTCAGAGATATTACAATATGTAGGTTACTTTGATTTTCAGTATAAATCTATGTAAAGAATATACGTAACATTATGAAGAATTAAAACACAGAGATAAACCTTACATTATGAGCATATAATATTACAGATGAGGTTGACAGATTTTGTAACCAGTTTGTGTGAATGCTACTTGAATGGTATTATGTAAACACTGTGCTATATACAGGGAACAACATAGAGGTGAGATGAAATGAATAAGATGACAGTAGAAATGACGTTAACATAGTATGGCACACCGAAACTTCGAATCAATTTTACAGTTGCAATAATGTGTGACTGAGCAGGCAGCTATATTTTGGTGTAAAACAGTGCCAAAGAAATTCATGTATTACAATATATACATTGCTTTGATTTGGCAGTGGAATTTTTTTTACAAAGAATCAAGGCAACATTACAAGCATTTAGATTACAAAGAACAAATGTTACATTGCGAGCATACAATATTCAGTGAGCATTAATTACGAATAAATTCAGAAAATGTTAACCAGTTTGTGTGAATGTTACTTATATGGAGTTGTGTAATTTTTTTACAGTTGTAGTAATGCGTGACTGAGCAGGCAGCCATATTATGATGTAATAATTTGTTTGGATAATTGATTGCATGTTGTTGTTAAAAGGAGTAGTGTTTATTCATGATTTAAACTGGAAAATAGGAGAGTGAAATTTTGTAGAAAGGTTGCATTAGCTAGCTCTGTCTGTTCATTGAGGATATGGGGTGGTGATTTGCTTTTATGTATATATTTATATCTCTTCAAGCAGATTCATGAGGCTACCTTTCTCAGCATGATGCAATATTTGGATGTGGTCTTCAATGTTTTTTACTCGAGGTTTACTCAGCGTTGTGTCCATTGCCAATGCAGATTTTGAAGGATTGTTCAAATCTATGGCATCTAAATGTTTTTTGAATCGAATCTCAAAGTTTCTCCCAGTCTGTCCAATATGGAAGGAGGGGCAATTTTGCCATCTGTGTTTATATATACCTGATCTTTTGTATGGGGGGGGGGGGGGGGGGAGAGTTGTTATTCTTTATGTTACTATGTTACGAATGTTTCGTTTATGGTTTGTGTGGAAGCTTATATCTATGTTTGTGTTTTTGAAAAGATTACTAATTTTATGGGATAAGCTCCCTAGAAAAGGAAGTGAGACAAATTTTCTGCTGCTTTCTACTGACTTTTGTGTTGACTGCATAGGTGTCTGGTGTCGGGCTTTGTTGTCTGCTGTTTTTTGGATTTTTTGTGATAATTTATCAATCATGTGAGTGTTATATCCATTTTTTAGAGCTGTGGCTTTGATGATATTGGTTTCTTTATGTTGTTCAACTGGTTCAAGTGGAATTTTATGCAGGCGATTCAGCATGGACCTGTAGTATGCCATCTTATGTTGGTTTGGAAGGCAGGATGAGTTGTTGATGCACACATCTGTGGCTGTTTGATTTCTGTAAATTTCAATGTGATGTTCCTGGTTTTTTCTGGAAATTTTTAAATCTGAGAAACTGAACCGCCCGACCGCTACGGTCGCAGGTTTGAATCCTGCCTCGGGCGTGGATGTGTTTGATGTCCTTAGGTTAGTTAGGTTTAAGTAGTTCTAAGTTCTAGGGGACTGATGACCTCAGATGTTAAGTCCCATAATGCTCTGATTCCTCGACTTGCGCCGTAGTATAGTGGGGCTGCAGGTTCCACTAAATACGTCAGGAGGTGCCTACACAGGAGGAATGTAGATCTAGGAACCATCGGTATAACACTTGACAATTGTCCTATCTGTGTTAGGAAAATACCAGAACTCCAAGCGCTAACAGAAAGCACTGATGTCCATTGCGAAGGACCTAACGCTGTTCAGAAACGCAGTGGCGGGTTTGATGCTCTTAGAAGTAGTTTATCTTGTAAGGGAATTGAAGTTAGTATGGGTAGAGGTCATCCTTGGCAGTCGGTACAAAATTATAACTAGATCCTTTTTCCCGACCTCCCGACTCAGATGATACAATAGCTGAAAGGTTCAAAGAAAACTTGAGTCTAATTTTAAACCCGTACCCGACTCATATGGTTATAATTGTTGGTGACTTTAATTTACTCTTAATATGTTGGCGAAAATGCATGTTTAAACCAGAAGGTACGCATGAAACATCATCCGAAATTGTGCTAATCACATTCTCTGAAAATTATTTCAAGTAATTAGTTCTTGAATCCACTCCAATAGTTAACGGTTGTGAAAATCCACTTGACTTCTTAGCAACAAATATTCCTGAGCTAATAACGAGCATCAAAACGGATACAAAGGGCCGTCGTAGCGAGACTGAATACTGTAACTCCCAAACCCACCAAAATAAACGAAAAATATATCTATTCAAAAACGTAGATAAATTTTCTTTGGCTCTTTCCTGAGAGACAATCTCCACTCCTTCCAAATTAACGATGTAAGTGTAGATCACATGTGGCTTGAATTCAGAGAAATAGTATAGATAGTTACTCAGAGATTTACACCAAATAAATTAACAACCTCGGAGCTGATCGCCCATGGTACACAAAACAGATCGGAACACCGTTGCAGAAACAACGAAACAAGCATGCCAAATTTAAGCGAACGCAAAACCCCAAGATCGGCGATATTTTACAGACGCTCGAAATTGATCACTGACTTCAATGCCAGATGCTTATAACAGTTTGCGCAACGAAACATTGTCACGAAACTTGGCAGAAAATCCAAAGAGATTGTAGTCATATGTAAAGTATGATAGCGGTAAGACACAATGCCTTCTCTGTGCGATGGCAATGGGAATTCTATTGATGACAGTGGTGCTAAAGCAGAGCTCATTAACACAGCCTTCCGAAATTTCTTCACCAAAGAAGACAGAGTAAATGTTCCAGAACCAGAATCTAGAACAGCTGCCAACACGAGTAACTTATATGTAGATATCCTCGGACTAGTGAAGCAACTTAAATCATTTAATAAAGACAAGTCTTCCGGGGCAGACTGTATACTATTCAGGTTCCTTTTAGAGTACGCTGATGCAATAGCTCCATAACTAAGAATCATATACAACCACTCGCTCCACGAAAGATCCATACTCAGACTGGAAAGTTGCACACGTCACACGTTATAAGCTCATATCATTATCGTCGGTGTGCAACAGGTTTTGGAACATGTATTGTGTTCGAACATTATTAATTACGTGAAGAGAACGGGCTACTGACACAGAGTCAGCACGAATATAGAAAATTTCGTTCTTGTGACACACAACGAACTCTTTACTCGCACGAAGAGTTGAGTTCTATCGAGAAGGGGATTTCATATTCATTCAGTATTTCTAGATTTTCATAAGGCTTTCAACACCAAATCACGCAAGCAGCTCTTAATCAAATTGAGTGCTTATGGAATATCCGGTCAGTTATGCGAGTAGATTCGTGATTTCATGTCAGATAAGTCACAGTTCGTAGTAACTGACGAAAAGTCATCGAGTAAAACAGAAGTGATATCCGGCGTTGCCAAAGGTAGTGTTATAGGCCCTCTGCTGTTTCTTATGTATTTAGACGATTTAGGAAACAATCGGCGCAGCAGTCTTAGGTTGTTCGCAAATGACGTTGTCGCTTGGTGTAAAGTCATCAGAAGATCAAAATAAATTGCAAAGTGATTTAGAGCCGGCCGTTGTGGGCGAGCGGCTCTAGGCGCTTCAGTCTGGAACCGCGCGACCGCTACCGTCGCAGGTTCGAATCTTGCCTCGGGCATGGATGTGTGTGATGTCCTTAAGTTAGTTAGGTTTAAAAAGTTGTAAGTTCCAGGGGACTGATGACCTCAGTTGTTAAACGCCATAGTGCTCAGAGCCATTTGAACAATTTGAAGCGATTTAGGAAAGATATCTGTATGGTGCAGAAATTGGCAATTGACTCTAAATAAAGAAAAGTGTGAGGTCATCCACATGAGTGCTAAAAGAAATCCGCTAAACTTCGGTTACGCGATAAATCAATTTGATGTGAAGACCGTAAATTCAATTAGATACATAGGAATTACAATTAGGAACTACTTACATTGGAAAGAACACATAGAAAATGTTGTGGGACAGGCGAATCAAACACTGCGTTTTATGGGCAGACACTTAGAATATGCAACAGATGTACTGAAGAGACGGCCTGCCTACACTACGTTTGTTAGTCCTCTTTTGGAGTGCTGCTGCGCGGTGTTGGATCTTTACCAGGTGAGGTGCATCGAGAAAGTTCAAAGAAGGGCAGCTCGTTTTCTATTATCGAGGAGTAGGGGAGAGAGCATCACGTACATGATACAGGATTCGGGGTGGAAATCATTAAAACAAAGGTGTTTCTCGTTGCGGAGGATTTCTTCTCACGAAATTTTAATCACCATCTTTCTCCTCCGAATGCGAAAATATTTTGTTTACGCTTACCTACGCAGGGAGAAACGATCATCATAATAACATAATTGAAAGCAGAGCTCGCACGGAAAGATGAATGTGTCTGTTTTTTTTGCGCGTGCTATTCGATTATGGAACAATAGAGAATTATTGTAAAGTGGTTAAATGAACCCTGTACCAGGCACTTAAGTGTGATTTGCGGAATACTCATGTAAATGTATATGTAGATGAAAATCTGAGTTTATACTCGACAAACTATTAAAAGTTCAAATATGCTGTTTAGTTAATGAACAGATCAGTTTTCAGTCAAGCGAGCGAGATCATTTAGTGGTTAGCACAGTGGACTCACATTCGGGAGGACGATGGTTGAAACCCATGTACGGTTATCGAACCTTAGGTTTTTCGTGATTTTCCTAAATCACTCAGGAAAATGCCGGGATGGTTCCTCTGAAAGGTTACGGCCAGTTCCTTCCCCATTGTTGACACAATTCGCACTTGTACTCCGTCTCTAATTACCGCAGTATCGACTGGATGTTAAACTCAGTCTTCCCACCTTCCTCTAATTTTCAGTGATCTGTCAAATGATTGCTATCTAGACACATTAACGTATGTTGAAAGTTCAATAATTGTAGCCGGAATGTAACCAAATTTGACAGCTGTATAGATAAGTTTACCCAAAATAACTGGTTAAGACTACCGGGACACCACAGTGGTCCAAGCACTTACCTGCCCGAGAAATCAAATTTGCATCCAGCTCAGATGCTGCGCAAGATGATGCAGTACGTAAGGCAACATCTCAATCTGGAAATGGGCGCTTCCAGACACAGCGCCGTCGTGCCGGTGGTCTATCGTGAGTCCGGGAAAACTCTTCTATCGTGTTGGTGCCTGGGGTAGCCGTAGTCTATCGTGGAGTAATAGTCTACAGTGCATCAAGTTAATCACCAGTTTACAAACACCGATCAGTAAGCATTCCGCATTCCTTCAAGAATCACCTCCTTGCCCCAGGATACACAGAACACTGCCCCACATACGAACCCCTACACAGCGTGCTTCACACGGCACATACGCAGGGTGCACCGCTTAAATCCCGACAGATTTCAATTTGAATTTCCTGCCATATCGTAGTTCCGCCGGAGGTCGCTATTGGCTTTCTTGAAAGCCATAGGCATCTAGTAAACAGTCAGAATCTCAAAATGGCGAGATGTTACGGACAAATGCGGAGCACAACAGAAGAGCCGCGATTATCGGAATTCTTCACGTTGGCGTTCGCCCACTGAAATAGCTCTATTCTTCGGGTACCCGAGATGAACAGTTTTCGATATTGTGGCCAAGTAAGTGCTTCGGAAAAGTCTGGGGATGGTCCTCTAAGCCTGCGAGGAAACGCATGACACGAACTGCTGCAGTCATCGAAAAGACTCAGGCGCTGGTTTCGAGGGACCCGGGGCAATCGCTGAGGAAACTGACGTCAGTATTGAATGTCAGAGAGCGAACAATGCGTCTGATGGCAGAGGAGGACCTCATACGGGCCATTTAGTCCAAAACTGTCTCTAGGATAACGTTGACATGTTCTGGTCAAAAGAGTTCTGACGCCTTATTTCGGATTTCAAACCCCTCGACTACTATGTTTGGAGCGTAGTCGAAAGAGTTGCCGATAAGACGAGACAGCCTAATGTCGCATCTCTATGAACCGCTATCGAATCAGCATTCGCTAATGTGGACAGTGCTGTTTTAAATAGTGCGTGCGATCGCATCAGGACAAGATTGGAGGCGGTCATTACGGCTGAACGGGTTTACATCGAGTAATGTAACACTTGAAAGACAACACTACTTATATGTAAAAAGGTTTTCATTTTCATTTGTATTTTGTTGTAATAAATTTGGTTTTACGAAAAGTTTCATTTGTCCGGTCTTAAGCACCGCACCCTGTACTAACAAGCGCACATGATGCACGGTGAAAGGGTGCCGACCGTTAAGTATGAGGAGAGGAAAACTGAACTATACATTGCGTCCCTCAAGCCAACAGGACACCTTTGAGTCACTTGGTGAAGATGTTCTCGTCTGGAACATATTGTAACACGAAAGAATAACATAAACAGAGAAAACCTGTTGAGTAACTTTAGAGAACAGGACTGGATGAAGAATGTGTGACCATTTTGCTGCCACCATTGTATATCTGGTGTAGGGAGTATAATAATAAGATTAGAGTGGCTACAGCACGTACAAAGGGTTTTAGACAGTCTTTTTCTCGCTCGGTACATGAATGAACTAGGACAGTAAATCTGGCGGGTGGTTTTAATTAAAGTGCAACTACTCGCAAAAGTCCAATGCGGGCTGTAATTACTGTATATGGTGGTGAAACTTGGTAGATATTCTAATGGGTTAATGCGGAACCCATTTAAGCTGGGAAAAATTAGTTCCAGTTTTCGCCACCAGGTGCATATCTGCGGCTGTGAATGCAAGAAATATGCATATAAATGTCTCGTATAATGGATTAGGAATGGGACGTGGGCAGGAAAGGTCAAACAAGCGAGAAAGGCATAAAGTTGATTTCATTATTAACCGCCACTCACACAATTTGTTCTATATGACCACCGGAGACGTCGTCGAGATTCTGCAGCCGTAAAATGACGTGATCAACAGCGCCAGATTTGCACCTGTTGGCCAAAACTGGAACTAATTTTTCCATCGGAAATCGCGTCCACATTAACGCATTAGCATATCGACAAAGTTTCGCTGCCATACGATCGTTACAACCAACACTGTATCTCATTGTCTGCTATCTCTTTGTTGGCGTGCATCGTTATTGGGATTAGGAGACCTAACTTCTACAAATTCACCTTGTCGAGAGTGCCCTGCTCTGTTTGAATCTCGCCAGTTCTGATGGAATTCAGGTCTGTCGTTACGATCATATCGTCTGTCGTCATGTCGGCAGATTCAATAGTTTCTTTCTTGTCGGTCACGTGGTGGAGAATTTCTCCCTGAATCGTAACTGCACGCTGGACCGTTACGTCTAAAGTTATTCTGTCTCCCTCGATAATAATTATTTTCGTTCCCATATTGTCTGTTTCTATGGTTATCTCTGTCATATTCATTACAACGGAAGTGCGATCTTTGTCTGTAACTATTATTCTGCCAACGGTTGTCATACGAGTGGTGACTGTGTTGGTCACGATTTACATTGTAAGAATAACCTTGTCGTGTCCAGTTATTATTTCTTTCGTCGCGGAATTGTGACGAATGTGACCTGTAATTGTTGTGTTCCTGTTTTCGCGTCCCGCGATTGTCAGTGTCGATTTCCAATTCTTGTGACAGTCCCTGAAAAGCTTCAATATCGTCTTTGCAACGTCCTGCCAAAATAATATGTCGTAAATGTTCAGGTAATTTGATTAAGCAAATGCGGATGAGTTCTGAGGTGCTGTATGGATTTCACAGGTACTGATTCGTGTGCAACATGTCTTCAAAATATTTCACAAGACCGGAAAATTCAGATTGGTCGAAATGTTTCATTATTATGATGCTATGTTTTACTCGGTCTTGTGTGGCTTGAGACCAATATGTTGAGAGGAAGGCATGATAAAATTCTCCTTCACTGTGGCAATCGTGAATGACCGATCACATTCTTACAGCTGGTTCATTCTCTAAATAGCCACACATAAATTCTAATCTGTGCTCTAATGACCAGTTGGGAGGAAAACAATGAGAGAATTGATGAAGCCACGCTTGTGGATGAATGTCGTTGCCGGAATTCTTAAATGTTTTGAATTTACGTGTAGTAATAAACAGCTTATAGTCAAAATCATCATGTCGGCGAGTCGCATGTCGGTCATTGTTACGTCGTCTCGGCGGTTCTATCACAAAATTCGGTGTACCTTGCCAATGTCTTTCATAATTTCCGAAGTACCCCGTGTTATTATTTTGTGGCTGTTCCGCATTTCTATGTCCCTCTTCCCGTATTGGAGCGCGAGTGTCCTCTGAAATACGTAATTCTTGTATTACCTATGTCAGCTGATCTTGTACTTCCCGGATTTCTCTTTGGTGTTGTGTATTAATTTGATTGTGATTTTGTTTGAATTTCCTAATTTGTTCGCACTCTTCTGTGTCGTTAAAGACTACCGGTTTTGTGTCATTCAGATTATCATCTACCTTCGTAGATAAATTATTTAGCTGATCCGAAAGTTCAACTACTTTCTCTGATAATGAACAAATTTCCTCCATGTGTCTTTCTGAACCAATTTTCAGAGTATCTACTGTGTCCTATAAGTTTTCCTGAGTTTTTGCAAGTTGCGTAACCGAATCGGTAGATGCAACTGAGTCAATTTTAGCTTGCAAGATCTCATGATTTTCATGAACAATAGTTTGCAGTTCTTTTATGGCTGCTTCGTGATTCTGTAACGCATTTTCATGCCGCGAAAAAATAGGTTGAAAATGCTCACAAATTTGTGTTTTTGCGTCATTACAGACTTTTTGACATTTCGATTCAATGTTATGCAACTCAGTAGTTAAATCTTCACGTGTTTGTTCAAGCGTGGTGTCTAACTTTTGAAGCTTTTGCTGTGTTTGTCTCTGATTTTGTTCCATGTGTTGCATTAATTGCAATAATAATGTATTAGTGTCTGGAATCTGTTTCTCTATGCTTCTTGGCAGTGCGTTTTCACCAGCAACATTCACATTTTGACAAGCAGAAAATGTGTCTTGACTCATTTGAGAAAACGGTGAGGACCCAAAACCTAAGCCTACAGTATTTGCAATATTGTGTTCTGTCATTTCGGATTCCTGAGGCGAGCTGTTGCCGACCGATCGATCGATAATGCTTCCCTGTTCACTACTTGTTTCATTGTCCACAACATTATTTGCCGCCCGCTCCATTTCCCTAAGCATAATTACCAAATTACTACTTCGAATGCCGGTCGGTGTGGCCGCGCGGTTATAGGCGCTACAGTCTGGAGCCGCGCGACTGCTACGGTCGCAGGTTCGAATCCTGAATCGGGCATGGATGTGTGTGATGTCCTTAGGTTGGTTAGGTTTAAGTAGTTCTAAGTTCTAGGGGACTGATGATCTCAGAAGTTAAGTCCCATAGTGCTCAGAGCCATTTGAACCATTTTGAACTACTTCGAATGTCTGTTAATTCACTACACAGTGGTGCTGATAAGCTACGCTCGTCGTCACTATTATTTCTCAGTTTACTTTGGAGCCTGTGTTACGTTTTTCACACGCTATTATTGTCACAATATTTCACACGATAACACAGAAAAGCACAATTTGAAGAGCAAAAACAAGAGAACACGTTACCATAGCACTGAAAATAATATCTAGTTAATTGCAAGCGCAGCTGCGAAATACTTGGTGCAAACCTACATGCATGTCACAACTGTTTTACTGTACAACAATGAAAGACTGCAACTCTAAAGGAGATTCTCTCTACAATTACACGCTAGCAATTCGTCACTCGAACAACTGCCGGCCGCGGTGGTCTAGCGGTTCTGGCGCTCAGTCCGGAACCGCGCGACTGCTACGGTCGCAGGCTCGAATCCTGCCTCGGGCATGGATGTGTGTGATGTCCTTAGGTTAGTTAGGTTTAAGTAGTTCTAAGTTCTAGAGGACTGATGACGTCAAAAGTTAAGTCCCATAGTGCTCATTGCCATTTGAACCATTTTTTGAACTCGAACAACTGCAATACAGCGAGCGCCACTACTGCCAGCTAAGTAAAAGATTCAAACTACGGAAGGCACTAACTACTGATAGGCATAGTCAGCAAATGAAAGATTTTAATAGAGAACAAACAATGTATTTACCTTAATAGTCATAATATATATAGCAGTTCATGACATCCATTCTTACAAATGTACTGTTTCTGATGGACACACCTCCAGATTATCCATTCTCAAAAATTCGCCATCTCACTTCCCGACATCCACCACTGCTGGCGGCTCACCTCCAACTGCGCTATGCTACGCGCTGTTAACATTCAGATGCCCAACACTACAATGGCAGAGAACAATGCAAACTAGCCACAGACTGCACACAGCACAGCCGGTGATTTTCATACAGAGCGCTACGTGGCGTTACCAATAAGAAAACCTAAACAGCCTACTTACACTGTTACTATGCCAATGAAAGAAATATATTTCCAGTCCATGACATACATTCTCCTTGCAGGTTCCTCTACGATAAACTATTGTGGTAAACTATAAAATGAAAAACTACTTCCTTAAAACTTCGATTCCTTGTGATACACGTACAATATAGCTTTCCAGATGTGTATAGCCCCCACTATTCACATCCGATCACGGTTCAGAAATTATACTATGCTCACATCAGTCCTATATAAAATGATCTTTAGTAACGGGGTATACCTCTTACAGAGAAAGGGGCAAACTCATAGCAGCGGTGTTTGACATTTGAAATTACACGTCACTCCGCCACTAACCCCGTAAGCATCTGTCAAGCAGATGTAAACATGGGGATTGTAGTACCTCACAAACACCTGTCGCTAACTTAGAATCACCGTAGTTATGAAAAACTGAAGACTCGATTTTATGCCCAAGATGCGGCGGGGGAATGGAGTACGTCGCATAAATCTTCGTTCGTCTAGAGGAATGTGTCGAAACAGGATGGAAGTCCTCTGATGATTGACAGGTTTACTGTTAACGATCGCAAGTCTGGTTGGGCGGCATAGTATAGCCCGTACTCGTATGCAACCAGTCACTGAAACCGCATATTCAACACTTGCAGCACGTTTCCTCTGTTTTCTTTATGTCTGTATCTGTGTATGGGCTGCGGATGGCTCCCAGGTTTCACAGTCGACCCGAGTTAGCGTTCGAGTGTGGATCAGCCGAGAGTTATATTTAGAGTGATGTTGGGATGCGGATCCACAATATACCACGTCCAGAACAGGATTTGAAGTTGGGCCAGCCGTGCATTATATCCAGAGCTATGTTGGGATGCTGATCCACAACACGTCACATGGGGTATAGGGCTCGAAGGTGGATCAGTCACGCGTTACGTCCGGAGATGTGTTCTGTGTTCGAAGTTGGAGGCATCTGCGGAAACGTCATGGGAGCCTCCCGCGACACATGCGCAGATACAGACATACAGAAACCAGAGCAAACGTGCTGCAACTGTATAATATGCGGCTGGAGGTGACTGGTTGCATTCGAGTACAGTGCTTTACTATGCCGCCCGACCAGAAAAATTGTGCGTTTGCTCTAGGTGTTGGCAGCTGTACTACATTTACAAGCAATTTTGGAACACGGAACGATAAATGATGTTGTGATCTCATGAATATAAGTGCATAAAATCGATAAAATCACCGAAAATACGTATCAGTTGAGGGAAAATACGTCGAAATTCTGGGAAATTGAGGGAGTTGAAATGAAATGGCTCTGAGCACTATGGGACTTAACTGCTGTGGTCATCAGTCCCCTAGAACTTAGAACCACTTAAACCTAACTAACCTAAGGACATCACACACATCCATGCCCGAGACAGGATGAGAAACCTGCGACCGTAGCGGTCGTGCGGTTCCAGACTGTAGCGCCTAAAACCACTCGGCCACACCAGGCGGTAAATTATGGGAGTACTTGCATGTCTTCTGATTGGTGCAGCTCCCTGCCGCCGTTGGATAAGCAGCTGCAGCAGCAAGTCGTATACTCCTAGCTCACTTATTTGTTACATGGTTTAATTATTAATTCCTTTGCGTGTTTTTGGTACTTGCATTGTTTAATTCATAAATTTCGGGCGTATTATAGTATTTGAGAGTGTAGCATCGCGTTTTAGTACCCGTATACTGTAAAATCGCGTAGTCGTCTGTCTCCTGTTTTTGTTTTGAACGGCCAGTGTCGGTTGGTCACAGCCAGTGTGGTCCCTGCCGCCGTTGGATAAGCAGCTGCAGCAGCAAGTCGTATACTCTTAGCTCATTTATTTGTTACACAGTTTAATTCTTAATTCCTTTGCGTGTTTTTGGTACTTGTATTGTTTAATTCATAAATTTCGGGCGTATTTAGGCAATATTGTATTTTAATAACCGTTTAAATTTTGTGTCGAATTGTTTGTGCTCTCTGTAGATTAGTTCAGACGTTCTTTGCACAACAGTTTTTAGCACTGCAACTGCTGTGTTCGGATGCAGGTTGAGTTGGCATCCCTTCGCTCCCAGCGTCAGGCAGTGTTGGCTTCGGTCACACAGTTTGAGGCTGTTGCCAATCGGCATCACTTTGGGGGTCCGGATGGGAGCTTGTCGGGGACGGCCAGCTCGTCCCACGCATCCCCCGATCGGACTACGACTGTGGCTGCCCGGGATACTGCCCACATTGAGGCTGATCCCTCACCTGTGGTAGAGTGTGTTTCGAGGTGTGGCAGGGGGCGAAAGAAATTCCGGAGGGCTGAGCGGAAAGCCTCTCCAGTTTGTCTGACGAACCGGTTTCAGGCTCTGTCTCAGGCTGATACTGATCTTCGGCCGGACATGGCTGCATGTCCTGTTACAGAGGTTGCCCCTCAGTCTGCAAGATCCGGGCGGTCGCAGAGGGTGGGCTTACTGGTAGTTGGGAGCTCAAACGTCAGGCGCGTAATGGGGCCCCTTAGGGATATGGCAGCAAGAGAGGGGAAGAAAACCAATGTGCACTCCGTGTGCATACCGGGGGGAGTCATTCCAGATGTGGAAAGGGTCCTTCCGGATGCCATGAAGGGTACAGGGTGCACCCATCTGCAGCTGGTCGCTCATGTCGGCACCAATGATGTGTGTCGCTATGGATCGGAGGAAATCCTCACTGGCTTCCGGCGGCTATCTGATTTGGTGAAGACTGCCAGTCTCGCTAGCGGGATGAAAGCAGAGCTCACCATCTGCAGCATCGTCGACAGGACTGACTGCGGACCTTTGGTACAGAGCCGAGTGGAGGGTCTGAATCAGAGACTGAGACGGTTCTGCGACCGTGTGGGCTGCAGATTCCTCGACTTGCGCCATAGGGTAGTGGGGTTTCGGGTTCCGCTGGATAGGTCAGGAGTCCACTACACGCAGCAAGCGGCTACACGGGTAGCAGGGGTTGTGTGGCATGGACTGGGCGGTTTTTTAAGTTAGATGACCTCGGGCAAGTATAGAAAGGGCAACAGCCTCAAAGGGTGCGGGGCAAAGTCAGGACATGCGGGGACCAAGCAGCAATCGGTATTGTAATTGTAAACTGTCGAAGCTGCATTGGTAAAGTACCGGAACTTCAAGCGCTGATAGAAAGCACCGAAGCTGAAATCGTTATAGGTACAGAATGCTGGCTGAAGCCAGAGATAAATTCTGCCGAAATTTTTACAAAGGCACAGACGGTGTTTAGAAAGGATAGATTGCATGCAACCGGTGGTGGCATGTTTGTCGCTGTTAGTAGTAGTTTATCCTGTAGTGAGGTAGAAGTGTGAATTATTATGGGTGGAGGTTACACTCAACAACCGAGCTAGGTTAATAGTTGGCTCCTTCTACCGACCACCCGACTCAGCAGCATTAGTGACAGAACAACTGAGAGAAAATTTGGAATATATTTCACATAAATTTTCTCAGCATGTTATAGTCTTAGGTGGAGATTTCAATTTACCAGATATAGACTGGGACACTCAGATATTTAGGACGGGTGGTAGGGACAGAGCATCGAGTGACATTATACTGAGTGCACTATCCGAAAATTACCTGGGGCAATTAAACAGAGAGTCGGCCGATGTGGCCGTGCGGTTAAAGACGCTTCAGTCTGGAACCTCGTGACCGCTGCGGTCGCAGGTTCGAATCCTGCCTCGGGCATGGATGTGTGTGATGTCCTTAGGTTAGTTAGGTTTAATTAGTTCTAAGTTCTAGGCAACTGATGACCTCAGAAATTAAGTCGCATAGTGCTCAGAGCCATTTGAACCATTTGAATTAAACAGAGAACCGACTCGTGGAGATAACATGTAGGACCTACTGATAACAAACAGACCCGAACTTTTCGACTCTGTAAGTGAAGAACAGGGAATCAGTGACCATAAGGCCGTTGCACCATCCATGAATATGGAAGTTAATAGGAATATAAAAAAAGGGAGGAAGGTTTATCTGTTTAGCAAGAGTAATAGAAGGCAGATTTCAGACTACCTAACAGATCAAAACGAAAATTTCTGTTCCGACACTGACAATGTTGAGTGTTTATGGAAGAAGTTCTAGGCAATCGTAAAATGCGTTTTAGACGGGTACGTGCCGAGTAAAACTGTGAGGGACGGGAAAAAACCACCGTGGTTCAACAACCAAGTTAGGAAACTACTGCGAAAGCAAAGAGAGCTTCACTCCAAGTTTAAACGCAGCCAAAACCTCTCCGACAAACAGAAGCTAAACGATGTCAAAGTTAGCGTAAGGAGGGCTATGCGTGAAGCGTTCAGTGAATTCGAAAGTAAAATTCTATGTACCGACTTGACAGAAAATCCTACGAAGTTCTGGTCTTACGTTAAATCAGTAAGTGGATCGAAACAGCATATCCAGACACTACGGGATGATGATGGCATTGAAACAGAGGATGACACGCGTGAAGCTGAAATAATAAACACCTTTTTCCAAAGCTGTTTCACAGAGGAGGACCGCACGGCAGTTCCTTCTCTAAATACTCGCACAAACGAAAAAATGGCTGACATCGAAATAAGTGTCCAAGGAATAGAAAAGCAACTGGAATCACTCAACAGAGGAAAGTCCACTGGACCTGACGGGATACCAATTCGATTCTACACAGAGTACGCGAAAGAACTTGCCCCCCTTCTAACAGGCGTGTACCGCAAGTCTCTAGAGGAACGGAAGGTTCCAAATGATTGTTAAAGAGCACAGGTAGTCCTAGTCTTCAAGAAGAGTCGTCGAGCAGATGCGCAAAACTATAGACCTATATCTCTGATGTCGATCTCTTGTAGAATTTTAGAACATGTTTTTTGCTCGTTTCTGGAAACCCAGAATATACTCTGTAGGAATCAACATGGATTGCGGAAACAGCGATCGTGTGAGACCCAACTCGCTTTATTTGTTCATGAGACCCAGAAAATATTAGATACAGGCTCCCAAGTAGATGCTATTTTCCTTGACTTCCGGAAGGCATTCGATACAGTTCCGCACTGTCGCCTGATAAACAAAGTAAGAGCCTACGGAATATCAGACCAGCTGTGTGGCTGGATTGAAGAGTTTTTAGCAAACAGAATACAGCATGTTGTTATCAATGGAGAGACGTCTACAGACGTTAAGGTAACCTCTGGCGTGCCACAGAGGAGTGTTATGGGACCATTGCTTTTCACAATATCACGAATGTAAAATTAGAGAGATTCGAGCGCGCACGGAGGCTTTCAGACAGTCGTTCTTCCCGCGGACTATTCGCGACTGGAACAGAAAAGGGAGGTAATGACAGTGGCACGTAAAGTGCCCTCCGCCACACACCGTTGGGTGGCTTGCGGAGTATAAATGTAGATGTAGATGTAGATGTAGATTCTTGAACACGGGAATGGTTATACGACAGCAAGAGGAATACGGGAAAACTTTGAGATGGAAGCACCGGGAACCGGGAAGCAATTTTTTATTTTACGTCTAGGCAGCATTCTACTGTATGTCTATTGCGGTAATGGTGACACCCGCGAGTTGACTGCTGTCTTTGATGCTTTCTTGAAAAAAGAGAGCCATCTGCCTCTAAACGTACTTGCATATGCGTTAAAGGATGACAGAGAGTGGCTGGAGTAATCGATTGAGATGGGGCTGTAACGAATAGGATTTAATGGCAGACTGATGATGCATTCTAGAGAGAGAGGGACATGTTGCTGCAGGTCATTTGCCCACTTTTCCCGTTGTTGTGACGGAACGCATCAGTTGTCACACCAGCTGTTCCTTAGACTTTGTCAGCTGGAGGTTTGGACTGTGATGCGTGGAAGCCAAGCTCCTCTGACGTCACAATCCAAGACAGCGACAGGTCATGACCACTTTATCCATTAAGTGACAAGCAACACCCACTTTCCCTGTTCCCCACCCCACTCACAACAGTGCCGTCCCTCCCATGCCCTCTCCAGCCAGCCATAGTATACTACTAAAATGAGACAATCAATCACAGCTTAATGCTTTACAGACGTTAAAATCAACTATACAATCAGAATATAGAAACTTGCCTATACTCAGAAGTCTCCAGTGCTCTGATTTTTTTGTTTAGTTTTACAAAGTTTATCCAAAAAATTATGTAACGTGTATAACTCGCAGTATTTTAGTTGTGCTGCAAAGTGTCGAAATACTCTGAACTTTGTAGCCTGACCAAGAGTATTTACCCAAAAGAATTACATAAAGAATGTAATTTGCAGTAATTTTCGCTCCGCGTAGATACTCTGAATTTTATTTTGCACCGTAGTCAACGAAAGAATTATGTATAGGTGTAACTTCAAGTATTTCAAAGCACTTTACAGAATACTTGAAAGTATCAGAACACTCTTAAGTTTTTGCAGCATATTCAAAAATATTTGTCCAAAAATTACTTAAAGGAGCGCTTGCAAATATGTAAACCTCGATTTCTGTACGATAAGAGCGGCAACAAAGTCCCAAACAAATTATTTTCCTCATTTTAATTGTTCTATGATACTAGTCAAGTGTCACAAGGCAGGCAGCACGTGTAAGCAAGACTGAACCCAAAAGCAAAAGGTGAAGATATTGGAGAAGAAGAGGATAATATTGTGATGAGGAAGATGATTATGGTGATGGTAATGGAAATGCCATGTGGCTAGGGCCTCCCGTCGGGTAGACCGTTCGCCTGGTGCAAGTCTTTCGGGTTGACACCACTTCGGCGACTTGCGTGTCGATGGGGATAAAATGACGATGATAAGGACAACACAACACCCACTCCCTGAGTGGAGAAAATCTCCGACCCAGCCGGGAATCGAACCCGGGCCGTTAGGTGTGACATTCCGTCGCGCTGACCACTTGTTTTTTTTTTTTTTTTTTTTTTTTTGGATCAGGTAGTGGGCTGGAGGAGGCAAGGTGGGCAGGGGTCGCGACCCGAGGCCTGCCCACGATGTCTCCCCCCTCCCATCCTGGGGATGTGAAGTAGTACAAAGGATGCAGTTGGTGTATTATTGTGATCTTTTTTAATTTTATTTATTCATTTATTAATTTTGATTTTTTTTTAATTTTTTTTTGTTTTTTTTTCATTTTTTTTAAATTTTTTTTAACAGTAAGGAACTGAAAACTAGTAAGTGCACTCTTTGCGTCGAGTTGGGGACGCACATAACTAAAACCATGCTAATAGTTGTAGAAAAAGACATAAAGAAAGAGAACAAAGTGCGGGGCGAAGGAAACCATGAAACAAAACTGAAGGGTGGAATCCATACCACCATTAACCAGTGCTACATCTTGCACCGGATGGGGAAACCAAAACTGCGAAGACCTTTTCGCACCGGGGACAAAAAGAGGAAATGGGGCAAATACTGCTACAGAGTGTGAGGGTTCACAACGAAACTCTCCATCTGCTGTATCATCCAGGTATGACTTCTCGTAATGATGAAAGTAGATCCCACGTCGTACCGTGTAGTGTTCTATCATCGTATTGTAATTTTAGCTTCTCTTACCCGTGATGTTCCAGCTACGTGGAGGGTCGTGGAACGCACTCCACAAAAAATTGGAAAAATATTGTCGATACTTAGGGTTACGGAGGATCGTGCAATGTCGTTCCTGCAAATAGTTCCAAAAGTCTAAAGTGTCCTTAGTGCCGTCTTGAAACAAATAATGCACTGCATGTCCACGAAGCCACGTCATTGCATTAGTTTTAGTGCGTGGGTAATACGTTTCATCCGGGAATAAGATAGTCTTGGGGTCGATATGATTCGGCGTTACCCGAAGGAAGTATGCTGACATTTGCCTCACTAAGTGCCACACTGCCGTAGACTCGCCACAGCTAAGACGGTGTTCATCGTCGTCTTGAACGCCACAGTATGTGCACGTGGGTGAGTCCACCATGTGGATCGCATGTAGCCTTGATCTGGTCACCTGCTTACCGTTGACAGTGATATACCACATCGACGTGACGTCAGTGTCCAGTGTTACGTGGTGAATTGTCCTCCACACTACTCGCCAGTTGACGTTCGGGTGCTTACTCTCCACGACGTTATCGGGTCGTCCACGTTGTAGGACCCTATAAACCGTCTTTGCCGTCGCCAGTTGAGTCGCTGGTAAGGCAAGTCGAACGTAACTGAGTTCGAGGTAAAAGACACCGATGTAGAAGAGCGAGGAGGGGACGTGGTGTATCGGCACAGGCGGCAACAGGGAGGGCGGTGCTAGTTCTTCTATTAACAAACTGGTCAGACTGTCCGGACGGCGGTGCCGTAGTTTGACTAATGTGCTCACAAATAGGGCGACCGCTCTGTCATAAACGTGATAAAGGCCAAGCCCTCCCCGATCCGGAGGAAGGGTGAGAGTCTCATATTTGATCTTGAAAAGCATTCCTGAACTCACGAAGGACCCAAAAGCCGCATGTATACGGCGTGCTGACATCACCGGTATAGGTAATATCTGGGCGATGTGCGGAATGCGTGACGCTAAATGTGAGTTAACATACTGGGTCCGTTGGACGATGTCCAGGGCTCGTAGGCGGTTGTTGGCAATTCCAGTCCGAACATTCCGTAAAAGCCGTCGAAAGTTGTGAGCAGCGGTCCGTCGTATATCGTCTGTAAAGTCAATGCCGAGACATTTCAAACTATCTCTGAGCTGTAAGGGGGTGACACTGTTCTCAGACAATCCGACCCCGATGTTCATCGCTACCGATTTTGCGACGTTGATACGACTACCAGCGGCCATGCCATATTTCGTTATCCAATTTAGTGCGCTAGCGGTGTCGTCACCGTGGCGGATAACAATCACCAGGTCGTCAGCGTACGCTTTACACCGGAAAGTGTGGCCTCGTAACGTCATACCCGTTAGTCGTTGGCGCAGGCCGCAGAGGAGAGGTTCCATGGCCACAGCGTAAAGTAAAGTGGACAGAGGGCACCCTTGGCGTATCGATCGAGAAATGGTGAGGGGCTGCGAAGGTCGGCCGTTGACGATCACCTTGGACGTCGCGCCACGGAGGAGTCGCATGACGACAGTGACGAATGGCTGTGGGTACCGCATATGTTGGAGGACCGCTTCCAAATAGTTGTGGTCCACTCGGTCGAAAGCTTGACTAAAATCGATTGCCGCCAGTGCACCCTTCAGACGACATGCCCTCGCCAGTGAGATCAAGTCACGATATTCACTGAGTGCTGTTTGAATATTATTGTCGCCTCCTAATGACGTTTGATCGGGTGAGATAACATTTCGTAAGGTCTGGCGTATCCGCACCGCCAACAGTCGAGAAAAGATCTTAAAGTCGCAGTTCAATAGCGTCAACGGGCGGTAGTCCTGCAGTCGTGAGCCACCGGACGGTTTGTGAATAGGAATAATCATTCCTTCCACAAGGGCCGCAGGGAGCGGCACGTCCGGGGATAGGGGTTCGCGACATATGTCCGTCCATCGGGAGGCTAATAAATATTGAAAAGTCCGGTAAAATTCCAAGGGGAGGCCATCAGGACCCGGAGACTTGTTGACAGCACCTTTTCGAAAGGCGTCGATCACTTCTTCTTCTGTAATTTCTTCCATCAAGGCCGCTTCCATTGCCGGGGTGACGGTGCCGTAAATCGTTTGAGAGACGTCCTCCAGTGCTGTCGGATCAGGGGTCTGAGCGGAATAGAGTTGGGAATAATGATTGTAGAACGCTGTGTTTATGTCTTGTTGCGTGGTGAGGCGATGACCGTCCTCCGTGTCGATGAAGCGTATCAGCGCTCGTTGGCGTCGTTTACGTTCACGAAGGACGTGGAACATTGACGGGCGTTCGCTCGGTATCCGATCCTGCGTCCTCGAACGGATGACTACCCCCTCTAGGTGGCGTCGCATATGAGCGAGGATCTGAGCCTTAGCACGGTGGACCGCCGTTTGTCGTTCCGGAGACGGCGCCATAGCATCGCAGTCGCGCAGGACCCGGAAGTAAAAGTCGAGTGTATGTCTTCGCCAGGTAGCGTGGTCACGATCGTAGGTCATCAACGTTCGCCTCAGTGCCGGTTTGGCGCAGTCCAACCACCAGCTGATCGTTGTGGGATATGCACGGAGGCGATTTTCACACGAATGCCACGTATCCTCAACGGCTTGGCGGCAATCCGGGTACGACAGGTGAGCGATGTTTAATTTCCACGGACTGCGGCTTCTCCACACATGTTGCCGCCGCAGGGTGACGGCACAAATGTAAGCTGAGTGGTCCGAGAATGCTGCAGGCCACAGTTCCGCATCCTGTGTTCCAGCGGCGAGAGAGCGTGAGACATAAATCCGATCGATACGACTGGAAGAGTGACTTGTGAAGTGCGTGAATCCCGGTCGGTGGCCGTGAAGATGTTCCCAAGTGTCCACCATCTGCAGGTCTCGAATTAGCGTCCCGAGTTCCGGGCACGGATTATGTCGTGGGAGTTGATCTCTGGGCGCCAGTACGCAATTGTAGTCACCTCCAAACACCAGATGGTCGTGGCGGCCTTGGAAGAGCGGGGCGACGTCTTCCGCAAAGAATCGTGAACGTTCGCGACGTTTGTCCGTCCCGGAAGGTGCGTAGATATTGATAAGGCGGACCCCCAGTACTGTGAGTGCCATTCCTCTTGCCCCAGGCAGAAACAGGATATCGTCCGCCAGTATCCCTTCCCGAAGAAGTACAGCGACACCGCTGCCTGTTGGGGAAGCTGGAGAGACGCAAGCATCGTAACCGTACATGCCTGGGAAGTCGTCGACGTACACTTCCTGGAGAAGGGCTATGTCGATGGAAGCAGAGTTCAACATATCCTGAAGCAAGGATAACTTAGCGCGCGTCCGTATAGTGTTAATGTTTATAGTTGCAACGCGATAAGTTTGAGGTCTATCCACAGCATCCGTGTTGGCCATCAATACCCTGGTAAGGCTGTCTCGTCACTGTAACTGACGGCGGGAAAGGATCAACACTGGTGGGGTAAATTTCCCCCCGTGTCGTCCGACACGATGGGCAAGGAGTGTTCCTCACAGTCGTCCGCCCAGTCGCCGTGAAACACCATCGGCTGTTGGTGGCTGTTAGTGGCTGCTGCGGCACTCGGCGCTGACTCCATCGGCTCTGCTGGCTGGGAATCGGCAGCGGATGTCTGCTTGTGATCCTGCTGTGCTGTGGGGTCTGAGGGGCTGAAGCCGTCACCACGGCGATCTGTTGAGTTTGAAGTTACAGCGGCCTCTGTACCGCCGGTACCGTCGTCGGAATTTCCATAGTCCATGTCAGACGATCGCTGCAAACACTCGTCCGATGGAGCACGCCGCCGTCTCTTGTGTTTTCGCGGGGAACGCTGTTTACGGACGTGTGTTTCAGTATCTGAATGTGGGTGGATTTCGTCAGCTGCTCCGGTGTCTGGAAGAAAAGCCGCTGTCGGCACAACCCGTGGGTCAATGTCCATTCTGGCATCCACGCCTTCTTGCAAGGTCGATCGGTGATTATCTTCAGGTGGGGGCGCCGTTGTAGAGGCCGGATCCTGTACTGCAGAAGCCATTTTGGTCTCTCCATCGGGGGCGGCTATCGGACTACTGTCGTCAGCATCGGAAAGAGTTGCCGCCCGTGTAACTTCGGCGTAATTGAGAGGAAGGGTCGTCACCGTAGGAGGAGTCATAGATTCACCTGTCGGGATTTGAGTAAGCCGTCGTCGGAGACAATCCGACCGGACGTGCCCTTCTTGGCCACAACCAGAACAAGTGCGTGGCTGACCGTCATACATAATGATCGCCCTACATCCGCCGATGACAAGATATGACGGAACATTTTTGGTCAGTTCAATTTTAATCTGTCGTACCCCGTTAAGAACGGGGTACGTTGTAAAGGTGGTCCATTTTTCGGCCATATGGCTGATCACTCTGCCGTAGGGCTGGAAAGCCGCGGTGACTACGTCCGGTGGTACTTCGAAAGGGAGTTCGAAGACGCGTATCGTACGGAGGCCAAGCCCCGCGTGATCGATAGAGACCGCCCCAATATGGCCATCAGAATGTTTGAATTTAAGATCGTTCGCATGTGCGCTCACGATTCTGTTGCACACCTCGTCACTTACTAGCTTGACGTAGACAACACTGCTCGTGATAGAGAGATGGATACCAATTATGTCTCGCGGGTCAATTTTAACGTCGTCACGTAGAAAACGTTCCACTTCAAAAGCTCGCGGTCGTGCATGATCGGTTTGGAAACTGATCTTGATGGTGGTTTGTCTGTATGAATGTGCCATGTTGCGTCGGTAGTGATGGACTCTAAACTAGCGGCGACGAAGTAGTAAACAACTACGGGCACTCGCGACCGCGCGGACGGGACGTAAACAAGACGTCCTCGCCGCAGCGCTGCGGAAAGCAGACTGAAAATTGCATGGTGCGAGATTCGATCCGGCGACCTTCGGATTACGAACCCGAGTGCTTACCGCTGCGCCACGACGCAGTTCCACTCAGCTACTGGGGGCGGACATTATGATGATGATACTAAAATGTAGACTTTCACGGCCGGAAATATCATGTCCATTATAATTATCCGGGCTGTTATGCCGTGGTCGGTTGATGAATTCTGTGGTGATTCCCAACGTTTCGTCTCCGACTGCGGGAGACATCTTCAAGGGGGTCCGTAGCTCGATGGAACGTCCAACACACACACTGGCTCGTCACTGACTGCCGCTAAATTCCGTGTCCGCGCGCCCCCGCGCCGCGGCGTGACGTCACGTGTTTTGAAAACGTCAGTGCAATTGGCCGCTGTCTGTCGCCGTCGATCGCCGTTGCCATCACCCAGTAGTGGACGGGTGGTACACATCTTCTTTAACACCGGCATCCATATACCGTTTAATTTGAAGCCCTCCTCCTTTCGCTTGAAATTATTTGGGTGTTTAGCAATTTCGATTGCCTCCCTGTAGAGCCTTTCGTAATATCCGCTCGTGGCCGCTAGTACTTGCGTCTCCTCGAAACGAATATTGTGGTTCCCTGGCTGGAAAGCATGCTCCGCAACAGCTGATCGTTCCGTTTCTCCTCTTCTACAATTTCCCTTGTGCTCTTCCAAACGTTTAGAAACAGTTCTTTTAGTGGTATCGAAATCGCTAAACACCCAAATAATTTCAAGCGAAAGGAGGAGGGCGTCAAATTAAACGGTATATGGATGCCGGTGTTAAAGAAGATGTGTACCACCCGTCCACTACTGGGTGATGGCAACGGCGATCGACGGCGACGGACATCGGCCAATTGCACTGACGTTTCCAACACACGTGGCGTCACGCCGCGGCGCGGGGCCGCGCGGACACGGAATTAAGCGGTAGTCAGTGGCGAGCCAGTTTGTGTGTTGGACCTTCCATCGAACTACGGACCCCGTTGATGATGTCTCCCGCAGTCGGAGACGAAACGTTGGGAATCACCACAGAATTCATCAACCGACCACGGCATAACAGCCCGGATAATTATAATGGACATGATATTTCCGGCCGTGAAAGTCTACATTTTAGTATCAGACGCCTCTACGGGGAGGAGATGTCAAGAGAAGTGCGACGCCTGGAAGGACTCCAGAAGAAGAGAGTGCAGCTTTTGTGTTCCCTCACATTCCTGTCTCGTTGCAGAGCCTTCGGCGTTATACCGAAGTTTCTGAAGATAAAGCGACTGTTCTATTCAGGAAAGGCACAGCGCATTTTCAAACGGACTGAGGAGGCCTTACTACGAGAGCGCATCAGCAGACCCGACGGGACTTGGCAAGCACAAACTGTAAGTTAATGTCTCTCCATATTACGATCAGTAATAAACTGTGCAGCGGTGACTGGGATAAAATTGATAGACTACTGCATGATACCATGGGGAAGCGTATGTTGACGACGTCTAGTAGACAGAAGAAGAAGTTTGATAATTTGCTACCTAATCAGACTGTTCGGCATTTAGACATTTCCCGGACCGTTATCAATTTGTCCAAACGTTCGTTATCTGACGATGAGACATCTGTGCTTGCCAAGGGAGGAAATTTTGCTGTTAGTCCGCGTTTTGTGCCCACAGAAGAAATTATAGCCAGTGTAGAAGCAGGAATTCGCCGTGTGGATTCTGTAACAGCTGAAGAAATCCGTATAGAAACAGTGAGAATATTAGCCAATGCAAAACCGCAGAAAAGTAATATAACTGTGGGTGAGAGAAGAGCTTTAAAACTCCTGAATGACGACGATAGTATTTTGGTTCTCCCAGCTGACAAAGGAAGCGCAACGGTGGTTATGGATGTGGCCGACTATCAGAGAAAAATTACTGATCTACTGGATCCGCAAGCATATAGGAAGCTGAATAAGGACCCCACTAACAACGTTCTCAGAACTGTGTCGCGGTTAATAAAAAAGTCCTCCATTGAAGAGAGTGTACAGAAAGGTCTCTGCAATTCGGTTGCGCTACCATCGAGGCTTTATGGATTGCCCAAAGTTCATAAAGAAAATGTGCCGTTAAGACCGATACTAAGTGCCATTGGTTCGCCCACCTACTCGTTAGCCAAGTTTTTGACTACGCTGTTAAAACCACATGTGGGCCGTTCGGACTCTTATATAAAGAATTCGACACATTTCATCAGCAGATTGAATGGCATAGTGGTTTAGCCGGAGGACATACTGGTCAGCTTCGATGTGGTATCGCTGTTTACCATGGTTCCACTTAATGATGTATTGGAACAACTGGATCGAATTTTTCCTGCCGATATTTTAGAACTGTTTATGTTATATCCTAGCCAGTAATGCCACCCGAGCCCGCTGCCAAAAGGTTGGCAGCATCAAAGTCCGGACGCCGTCCGCATAAACAGCGCCAGCGAGACAGGAAATCGCCGCAAGTCCGCGCGCGCCACCGCTGGCTTCTTGCTTCTTAAGCGCTGGAGTCGCGAGCGCTAGGACAGTTCTGTATTCGCCGCTCAGTTGTATACTCGCCACCGAATTGTGTACTTGCTAGTCAGTTGTGTGTTCATCGCAGCAGAGTTGTTGTTTGTCGTCAGCCGACGCTGACCTAGCCGCTCCGACTCGAACTAGACAGATTTCTGTAGACACGGAGTTCACTACTGTGTTTCTGTATCTTCGTTAATAAAGATAAGTACCGACTTTTATTTAATCAGAGTGTTTGGGTTTTCATATTTCTGTTCACTGTTCCAGCGGACCGGTCGGCCCGCTATTAAAAGTGTGGCGGTGACTTCGTAAGCCGTTTCTACAGCGAATTGTTTGTCGCTACGAACGCCGCCACAAACGTTTAAGTGTTGTTTGACGACCACATACTTCAAGTGGAATGAACAGTTTTATGAGCAAACGGATGGCGTGGCTATGGGAAGCCCCCTAAGTCCCGTAATTGCAAACTTCTTTATGGAGAAATTCGAAGAACAGGCCTTAGGTACTGCCAGCAAGAAACCAAATGTATGGTTCCGATACGTGGATGACACGCTTGTGCTGTGGAGACATGGTAGGGAGGAACTAAGCCGGTTCCACGAACATCTGAACAGTATAAACTCGAGAATTCAGTTCACAATAGAGGAGGAGGTAGACGGCAAATTACATTTCCTCGATGTGCTTGTTTTTAGAAACGAAAGTGGTAGTTTGGGCCACTCAGTGTACCGCAAACCCACGCACACGCACCGTTATTTGCACCGGGATTCGAACCACCACCCACAACAGAAGCGGGGTGTTATCAAGATGTTAGCGGACAGAGCTAAAAAAATTTGTGAACCTGAGTTGCTCGACGCTGAGGTGGAACATCTCCACAATGCACTAATGAAGAACGGATATTCGTCCGCCGAAATAAAACGTGCGTTGAGGCAGCCACGCAGAAATTGTACTGACGTACAGGCTACTGCAAAATCTAAGGTTTTCTTGCCGTTTGTTAAAAATGTAACGGAAAGAATAGGGAGGATCTTGACGAAGCGGAATATTACCGTAATTTACAAGCCCACCAGGAAGATACAGGATTACCTTAAGCCTGCCAAGGACGCTCGCAAACCATTGGAAAAATCTGGAGTGTATAGGATCCCATGCAGCTGTGGTGATGTTTATGTGGGTACCACTAAAAGAACTGTTTCTAAACGTTTGGAAGAGCACAAGGGAAATTGTAAAAGAGGAGAAACGAAACGATCAGCTGTTGCGGAGCATGCTTTCCAGCCAGGGAACCACAATATTCGTTTCGAGGAGACGCAAGTACTAGCGGCCACGAGCGGATATTACGAAAGGCTCTAAAGGGAGGCAATCGAAATCGCTAAACACCCAAATAGTTTCAAGCGAAAGGAGGGCGTCAAATTAAACGGTATATGGATGCCGGTGTTAAAGAAGATGTGTACCACCCGTCCACTACTGGGTGATGGCAACGGCGATCGACGGCGACAGACAGCGGCCAATTGCACTGACGTTTTCAAAACACGTGACGTCACGCCGCGGCGCGGGGGCGCGCGGACACGGAATTTAGCGGCAGTCAGTGGCGAGCCAGTGTGTGTGTTGGACCTTCCATCGAGCTACGGACCCCCTTGAAGATGTCTCCCGCAGTCGGAGACGGAACGTTGGGAATCACCACAGAATTCATCAACCGACCACGGCATAACAGCCCGGATAATTATAATGGACATAATTATGATGATTATGATGATGATGATGGTGGTGATGATCAGAGTGAGGAAGAAGAAGAAGAAGAACAAATGTATGACGTGATGAAGTGAAACACTCAACTGGAAGAGTGGCTAACATATTGATGATACGGGGGGGGCGGGGGGGGGGGGGGGATGTTTCAACAGTTCCATTTATCCAGAGGTTTTGTTGGACAATCATTATTTACATTCTCCTCGTATTGTCATGTATTAAAACATGCATGGATAAACAGCTTTCTGCAGGCATAAAATGTTTTCATTGTTTATTTTTCTGACAGTCAGAGCACTTCATGCTCTAAGTTAGATCTGCAGTATGTCCAATATGAGTATTTTGCAAGCAATTTTGACGTTTTATAGTTACCTACTAACCTATAATTTATTTAAGTACTGTCACTAAGTGTGCAATTTAATAAGTTATACAGACAATTTAGATGTGGAAATATTTAACTGGAATCTCTGTAGAGCCTGCAAAATGTGGATGTCAAATCAAATTTTCTTCATCAACAAGTGCTGCTTAATATACAAGTTTCTATCATTAGTGCCGATATGGAAGCTACATCTATTTTTATAGGTGAACCAGTCAATTTAAATGTGAAAATTTAACCAAAGATTTTGCTTTTGAGATATCGACTACTTTGGAGATGTTACATCTCTTCCACTGAGCAAAATGGCTCTGAGCACTATGCGACTTAACTTCTGAGGTCATCAGTCGCCTAGAACTTAGAACTAATTAAACCTAACTAACCTAAGGACACGCATCCATGCCCGAGGCAGGATTCGAACCTGCGACCGTAGCGGTCGCTCGGTTCCAGACTGTAGCGCCTAGAACCGCACGGCCACTCCGGCCGGCCCCACTGAGCAATACTGGCGTGAGCATAAGGTCAAACTGTTATATCTACAGCTAAGAACGACCACCTAGTAGTGCTGATGTGTGTGCTCTGCCACGTCTTCATAAGATATAATTCTCCTGAAGAGGTTATATTCCAAGCAGTTCAGCAGTAGGAACAGGGGTCGTCGATTCCCACAGCTCCTCTCGCCTATGAGCTCGTCCTTCTTGTGGAGACTGCAACCGCTAAATACAAGGGTTCCTAACTCTTTAAAATGAGTTTCTTGAAGGCATAAACTCGGAGTTCTGCTCTGTGTCAGGAGTTTCAATTCCTCCACATGAACCCCAAACCTAAACAGGACCCACTGCTGTTTGGGAACAATTTTATCAGTGATGTTGATCAACATCTGACTTAATTTCTTGTCACCGAGATTACAGGCGAATGACAGTAGAGAGCTCACAGGGACACATGTTTGTTCTGTCTGACACACTTCATATGATAGTAGTTATGTAGTAAGAGTTCTAGATACAAATGACCTTAAGAGATAAGGACTTCCATCGTCAGGTTACAATTGACCTTGATGGTGTCTCATGTTACAGCTAAAGCAACTGGGCGATTTATATTCATATTCAAGATTACAACCCTACAACCAAGGCCTTCCAATGTGGTACATTCAGATCACCCCTCTCCCCCACATCCCATGTCACCCCATGCACCTAAGGCACTGCCAGTTCTAGATCGTCTTGACCTTGAGTGTCAGGTTACAAGCCCTGCTTACACACGCTTCCCCCAATCCCTTCCTCAGACCATTAACGTTCGATCTCCTCCATTCATGTCCCCATACTTTATAAGTAGGGTAACTGAGTGGGCGATATCAGCCTAGTTATGAGCATCATACAGAGAGAATAAGGTCTGTTTGGGCTCGGGGAGTGGATATTTGTGATAAACAATTATTATAGCCAGTTAGTTTTATTATTATTATTACTATTCTTATTATTGCAATTCGAAATTCGTCCCACTGCCCACGACATCATGCCAACATGGCGTCATGTCACCATTGCATCACATCACTGTCACGTCATGCCTACATTGCATTTACATCGATGTCATGATGCTCTCAGCCAATCACAATGCAGCCTGTACTCAAAAGTACCCAAACGACCTGAATTACTTAACAGTTATGCACTGTTATTCTCCATTTGAAGCATGTGCTCTGTAGTGAGAGGAGCAGGATGCGGATATTTGTTATCACTAACACTTTAATTTTATTATCATTCCTATTACACGAGTTTCGGCATTAGAGCTCTGTGCACAGTAGCTGACTTATCCTACCAAAGAAATGTTGGTAATTCTTTTGAGGTAAGACAATTTGACATTATAAATTGACTTCCCGATATGTTACCCAAATTGGCGTTAAACATCAATATAATTCGTGGTTTAAGGCACTTTGACAATGCTGTGTGTAGCTGTGGAACGACTGAGTTCTATAATGTAATTATGTCACGAAATATTCTGAAAAATGGTGGAAAATTTTGAAAAATTTGCCCTGTAAGGACAAACGCATTACAAAGCGTGTCTTTTTTTCTGAATTGGATTCTTGCGAATCATCGGATGTATTTGAAAAAATAACACAAAATGTGAGTCTATCCACTTCTATAGGCGAATTGTGAGTGACTATTATCTTGGCACTGTTAGATTGGAGGGAGCACCCAACAACTTCCTTCAAACGTAGGGAGAAGTAGGGCAGTGGGATCGTAGATCCGAAATTACCATATTCCTGTACACGTGGACCATACCTTATTGTCAGTAGGCAAAGCAGTATAATTTTGCAACAAATACATCCCTGATTGTACCTTAGGGAAGCTCACTGACGGTGGGTGATGTGAATCGAGGTCTGTTATTGCTCCCAGGCAGAATAAAACGACTTGTAATTGTAATTAACCTACAACAACATGTAATTTAAACAACTAAACTCTTGATGTTGTTGTTGTTGTGTTCTTCAGTCCTGAGACTGGTTTGATGCTGCTCTCCATGCTACTCTATCCTGTGCAAGCTTCTTCATCTCCCAGTACCTACTGCAACCTACATCCTTCTGAATCTGCTTAGTGTATTGATCTCTTGGTCTTCCTCTACGATTTTTACCCTCCACGCTGCCCTGTGATCCCTAGATGCCTCAAGACATGTCCTACCAACCGATCCCTTCTTCTAGTCAAGTTGTGCCACAAACTTCTCTTCTCCCCAATCCTATTCAATACCTCCTCATTAGTTACGTGATCTACCCACCTTATCTTCAGCATTCTTCTGTAGCACCACATTTCGAAAGCTTCTATTCTCTTCTTGTCCAAACTGGTTATCGCCCATGTTTCACTTCCATACATGGCTACCCTCCATACAAATACTTTCAGAAACGACTTCCTGACACTTAAATCTATACTCGATGTTAACAAATTTCTCTTCTTCAGAAACGGTTTCCTTGCCATTGCCAGTCTACATTTTATATCCTCTCTACTTCGACCATCATCAGTTATTTTACTCCCTAAATAGCAAAACTCCTTTACTACTTTAAGTGTCTCATTTCCTAATCTAATCCCCTCAGCATCACCCGATTTAATTTGACTACATTCCATTATCCTCGTTTTGCTTTTGTTGATGTTCATCTTATATCCTCCTTTCAAGACACTGTCCATTCCGTTCAACTGCTCTTCCAAGTCCTTTGCTGTCTCTGACAGAATTACAATGTCATCGGCGAACCTCAAAGTTTTTACTTCTTCTCCATGAATTTTAATACCTACTCCGAATTTTTCTTTTGTTTCCTTTACTGCTTGCTCAATATACAAATTGAATAACATCGGGGAGAGGCTACAACCCTGTCTCACTCCTTTCCCAACCACTGCTTCCCTTTCATGCCCCTCGACTCTTATAACTGCCATCTGGTTTCTGTACAAATTGTAAATAGCCTTTCGCTCCCTGTATTTCACCCCTGCCACCTTCAGAATTTGAAAGAGAGTATTCCAGTTAACGTTGTCAAAAGCTTTCTCTAAGTCTACAAATGCTAAAAACGTAGGTTTGCCTTTTCTTAATCTTTCTTCTAAGATAAGTCGTAAGGTTAGTATTGCCTCACATTTTCCAACATTTCTACGGAATCCAAACTGATCTTCTCCGAGGTCCGCTTCTACCAGTTTTTCCATTCGTCTGTAAAGAATTCGCGTTAGTATTTTACAGCTGTGACTTATTAAACTGATAGTTCGGTAATTTTCACATCTGTCAACACCTGCTTTCTTTGGGATTGGAATTATTATATTCTTCTTGAAGTCTGTGGGTATTTCGCCTGTCTCATACATCTTGCTCACCAGATGGTAGAGTTTTGTCATGACTGGCTCTCCCAAGGCCATCAGTAGTTCTAATGGAATGTTGTCTACTCCCGGGGCCTTGTTTCGACTCAGGTCTTTCAGTGCTCTGTCAAACTCTTCACGCAGTATCTTATCTCCCATTTCATCTTTATCTACATCCTCTTCCATTTCCGTAATATTGTCCTCAAGTACATCGCCCTTGTATAAACCCTCTATATACTTCTTCCACCTTTCTGCCTTCCCTTCTTTGCTTAGAACTGGGTTGCCATCTGAGCTCTTGATATTCATACAAGTGGTTCTCTTCTCTCCAAAGGTCTCTTTAATTTTCCTGTAGGCAGTATCTATCTTACATCTAGTGAGACAAGCCTCTACATCCTTACATTTGTCCTCTAGCCATCACTGCTTAGCCATTTTGCACTTCCTGTCGATCTCATTTTTGAGACGTTTGTATTCCTTTTTGTCTGCTTCATTTACTGCATTTTATATTTTCTTCTTTCATCAATTAAATTCAATATTTCTTCTGTTACCCAAGGATTTCTATTAGCCCTCGTCTTTTTACCTATTTGATCCTCTCCTGCCTTCACTACTTCATCCCTCAGAGCTACCCATTCCTCTTCTACTGTATTTCCTTCCCCCATTCCTGTCAATTGTTCCCTTATGCTCTCCCTGAAACTCTCTACAACCTCTGGTTCTTTCAGTTTATCCAGGTCCCATCTCCTTAAACTCCCACCTTTTTGCAGTTTCTTCAGTTTCAATCTGCAGTTCATAATCAATAGATTGTGGTCAGAATCCACATCTGCCCCTGGAAATTTCTTACAATTTAAAACCTGGTTCCTAAATCTCTGTCTTACCATTATATAATCTATCTGATACCTTTTAGTATCTCCAGGATTCTTCATCATCTGCAGAGCTAGTTGGCATATAAACTTGTACTACTGTAGTAGACATGGGCTTTGTGTCTATCTTGGCCACAATAATGCGTTCACTATGCTGTTTGTAGTAGCTAACCCGCACTCCTATTTTTTTTTATTCATTATTAAACCTACCCCTGCATAACCCCTATTTGATTTTGTATTGATAACCCTGTAATCACCTGACCAAAAGCCTTGTTCCTCCTGCCACCGAACTTCACTAATTCCCACTATATCTAACTTTAACCTGTCCATTTCCGTTTTTAAATTTTCTAACCTACCTGCCCGATTAAGGGATCTGACATTCCACGCTCCGATCCGTAGAACTCCAGTTTTCTTTCTCCTGATAACGACGTCCTCTTGAGTAGTCCCCGCCCGGAGATCCGAATGGGGGACTATTTTACCTCCGGAATATTTTACCCAAGAGGACGCCATCATCATTTAATCATACAGTAAAGCTGCATGTCCTCGGGAAAAATTACGGCTGTAGTTTCCCCTTGCTTTCAGCCGTTCGCAGTACCAGCACAGCAAGGCCGTTTTGGTTAATGTTACAAGGCCAGATCAGTCAGTCATCCAGACTGTTGCTCCTGCAACTACTGAAAAGGCTGTTGCCCCTCTTCAGGAACCACATGTTTGTCTGGCCTCTCAACAGATACCCCTCCGTTGTGGTTGCACCTACGGTACGGCCATCTGTATCGCTGAGGCACGCAAGCCTCCCCACCAACGGCAAGGTCCATGGTTCATGGTTCTTGTTACGCCTCTGAATTATTAGTATGTGACTTCAGTATAAGACTTGTGAATAACTACACAAAAATTCTTGTATGTACACTTACAATACATTCCTATAAACAATAACCGCAACTAATTACACTCCTGGAAATTGAAATAAGAACACCGTGAATTCATTGTCCCAGGAAGGGGAAACTTTATTGACACATTCCTGGGGTCAGATACATCACATGATCACACTGACAGAACCACAGGCACATAGACACAGGCAACAGAGCATGCACAATGTCGGCACTAGTACTGTGTATATCCACCTTTCGCAGCAATGCAGGCTGCTATTCTCCCATGGAGACGATCGTAGAGATGCTGGATGTAGTCCTGTGGAACGGCTTGCCATGCCATTTCCACCTGGCGCCTCAGTTGGACCAGCGTTCGTGCTGGACGTGCAGACCGCGTGAGACGACGCTTCATCCAGTCCCAAACATGCTCAATGGGGGACAGATCCGGAGATCTTGCTGGCCAGGGTAGTTGACTTACACCTTCTAGAGCACGTTGGGTGGCACGGGATAGATGCGGACGTGCATTGTCCTGTTGGAACAGCAAGTTCCCTTGCCGGTCTAGGAATGGTAGAAAGATGGGTTCGATGACGGTTTGGATGTACCGTGCACTATTCAGTGTCCCCTCGACGATCACCAGTGGTGTACGGCCAGTGTAGGAGATCGCTCCCCACACCATGATGCCGGGTGTTGGCCCTGTGTGCCTCGGTCGTATGCAGTCCTGATTGTGGCGCTCACCTGCACGGCGCCAAACACGCATACGACCATCATTGGCACCAAGGCAGAAGCGACTCTCATCGCTGAAGACGACACGTCTCCATTCGTCCCTCCATTCACGCCTGTCGCGACACCACTGGAGGCGGGCTGCACGATGTTGGGGCGTGAGCGGAAGACGGCCTAACGGTGTGCGGGACCGTAGCCCAGCTTCATGGAGACGGTTGCGAATGGTCCTCGCCGATACCCCAGGAGCAACAGTGTCCCTAATTTGCTGGGAAGTGGCGGTGCGGTCCCCTACGGCACTGCGTAGGATCCTACGGTCTTGGCGTGCATCCGTGCGTCGCTGCGGTCCGGTCCCAGGTCGACGGGCACGTGCACCTTCCGCCGACCACTCGCGACAACATCGATGTACTGTGGAGACCTCACGCCCCACGTGTTGAGCAATTCGGCGGTACGTCCACCCGGCCTCCCGCATGCCCACTATACGCCCTCGCTCAAAGTCCGTCAACTGCACATACGGTTCACGTCCACGCTGTCGCGGCATGCTACCAGTGTTAAAGACTGCGATGGAGCCCCGTATGCCACGGCAAACTGGCTGACACTGACGGCGGCGGTGCACAAATGCTGCGCAGCTAGCGCCATTCGACGGCCAACACCGCGGTTCCTGGTGTGTCCGCTGTGCCGTGCGTGTGATCATTGCTTGTACAGCCCTCTCGCAGTGTCCGGAGCAAGTATGGTGGGTCTGACACACCGGTGTCAATGTGTTCTTTTTTCCATTTCCAGGAGTGTATTTTCACTAAATACGTCGCTATCCTGCGTTATGTGATTTCCGCAATGCGTTATTTACCAAAATACGTTCCTTATTGTAGCTTATGTAAACACACAGATAATGGTCACATCCTTCCATTACTAATAACAATTTTTTCGATTCTCCTTCAACGTTACAAATCCACTTGCCTAAAATATGGAACCTACTAATGAGCACTCAAATAATAGCTACGTACAGACTTGGTCGCTCAGGTCTCTGGAGGACTTACAGCCGTCACTGCCTCCACCACTGCGTCTCCAGCTATCTCGGTTAACACTGCTGAAGTCCCAAAGGATAGCGGCCGGTGAACACCTCTCTCTTTCCCCGTACATATGAAGCCTCCAGCCTGGGGAACTACCCCCTGCCCACACTAACATCTGCAAACGATGGGATTCAACTTGAGGACAAGACGCGCTCACTGACTGTCAGTACCTGCCAGGCAATGAACGTACGGTAGCTCCGAGCAGTCTTACCCACCACTGTCTGACAGCTCTCTGGACGTGACTTACGGTCAGAAATGCCAGTAACGTCCACTCTTACTTATCGTCACTCGGCGATGGAAGGGGAGGATGTGACAAGGTGTCACCTGCCCAAGCGTCCAACAGCCAGCGGACATGGCAAGCAGCCAGTCTTAAAAACAGTCTAAAATTTTTCTGTTTGATATTTTTTATAAATATCGAGAATATTGTCAGTAATGGTGCACCTCTTCTAATAATCAGTCACCTCGCAGTCATAGCAGTAACGCTAGCAAAGTTTTCCCCTACAGCAAGAGCTTAGGTCGACAGTCCACGCGACAGTCGCACTACGCACATGCATGTGCTTTGCACTTGACGAAAGTGTGTATCCCGCTAATTAGGACTCTCGCTTGCATGTATAGAATTTGTCACTGAGCGCCACCATCAGTCATCACAACACGCAACAAATGGAATAAAAATTCACTAAATAACTCGTTACCACCACGTTTAATGTTTGCACTGCATACAACATTCTCAGCAGAGCGCTCAGAACATTGTTGAACGCTCATTGGCTGTCGGACAACACATAACTTAAATGAACAGAACAAGCCTAAACTCGTCTACCATCTATGGTGATTCCACCTATAGCACGTAATTAATTCTCTTCGCCAAGGTTTTCCAGTATCCTGAAATATGTCTCGTACAATTCAGCATATTTAGAAGATGGCCCACCATAATTAGAAAAATCTGCTGAATATTGTTTTATAGTGTGACGTCAATCGTGAGCATTATGTGAAGAGATTTCGTTTATTTTAAATGCACGCTTTCAAAAAAGTTATACTTCAAGTATTCCTCACTGATAATCATTAGTGTAACCGTTTCATATCGTAATAATGACTTACTTATTATTTTCAGTTAACAAAATACACGTACACTGAGATGACAAAAGTAATTAGATATCTTCTAATATGGTGTTTGCCCGGCGTAGAACAGCAACTGGACATACATGTACTTAGCATGTTGTTAGAAGTACCCTGCAAAAATATTGAGCCATGCTGTTTTTATAGCCGTCCATACCTACGGAAATGCTGCCAGTGCAGGATTTTGTGCACGAACTGACCACTCAATTATGCCCAATAACTGTTCGATAGCATTCATGACGGTCGGTCTGCGTGGCCAGATCACTCCTTCGAATTGTCCAGAATGTTCTTCAAACCAATCACGTCTGTTGTCTAGGTACTAACGTGGAGCACTGCAAGGTGTTTCATGATGAAAGTAATGTTGAGTGAGTGGAAAACTCTAGTAAAGTTCATTTTCTCTATGACAGCGAATCTAAGAATGAAAGGAACAGCTATACATCTGTGCTAACAAAGGGGACACCTGACTGCCTTTCCGCTTAAAGAAACTCTGATGTTAGCGCGCTCATAGATGGTTGGTAAACGATACTACATAATTGGTGTTGTAAGCTTTCCACTACTTACAAATGCATGTGTACCTGGGTGATCATAAAATTTTATTATTTTATTTCTGTACCAATTTTTCTTCGTACGTATCAGGATTGGACAAAATAGAGTAGAAATCAACGTGTGGATGATATGTGATACAACAATCATAATTTAACACTGAATATATTAACAAAAAGCATATTTAATGATCACATCACCCGGGTCTAGCTGTCAACGCATCACAACTCATTATATTTGTCGTCTTTAATATCTCAGAACGTCTTTTAGTACGGTCGACTCAATAAATTCTTGCTCTACGGGAAAACTTCGCTGGCGTTAGTAGTGTGAGAAAAGGATTGATTGTTAAAAACAAGCCATTACTGGAAATATTATTGTTATTTAGAGAGACGTCTAACAGAAAATTTTAGACTGTTTTAAGGCTGCCTGCTTTCTGTGTATTCTTGCTGTTAGACGCCTGGGCGGGTGTCAAGTTATCACGTACACTTCTTTCTCGAGTGATAAATAGTAAACATGGGCGTTACCGGCATCTCAGACAGTTTGGCGTGCCCAGCTATCTGACAGAACGTGGACGGGAAGACTTCTGGGAATTACCGTTCGATCATTCCCTAGCAACAATTGACAGCCTACGAGCGAGTGTTTTTCGCAAGTTGAACCCCGTCGGTTGCAGATAATAGTGGGTAGTAGTTCTCTGTAGCCCTGCATTAAGAAAGGGAGGGAGGGAGAGAGAGAGAGAGATAGAGATAGGTGTTGGCCAGCTGCAGTATATTGCGACTGGAGCTGGCTGCAGACTTGCGAAGGTGGAGGAAGCACTGGCTGTTAGGTCCTGCAGGGACGTGTGTGAATCAGTCAGGACGTAACTATTATTTGAGTGCTAAATCTCGGTTACTTACTTTCATGTGGGCGTCTTTGAAAGGTTGAGGGAAAATCGAGAAAATGACTGTTCGTAAGCGAGGGACGTGATCTTCATCAATGTGCATACAGAAGGTACAATAAGGAATGTATTTCTTGTTAAATAGTAATAATATTCACCACCATTTTAAGTAGTGTGACTCAGCTACTTCTGAAGAGTCACTCATCAGACTACACAGAACTCAAATGATGAACTCGTGTTATTGAAATAACAATAAAATTAATTTGTTAGTTATAACAGGTATCCACTCCCTTCAGAGCACGTGCTTCGTATGGAGAGCAGCAATGCATGATTCATAAATAATTGAGATCATTCGTATACTTTTGAACACAGGCTGCATTTTGACTGGCTGAGAGCAGTATGACGTTGACGTAATGCAACGTAGATATGACGCGACATTAACGTGATAAGACGTTGAGGTGGCGTGATGTTGAGTTGATGTCGAGAGCAGTGGAGCGCAACTCATTTATAACAAATACCCACACTCTGACCCCAAAAAAAACTGATTCTCTCTGTATGACACTTGGAACAAGACTCATGTCGCCCACTCAGTTACTCCAATTATAAAGGATGTGGAGGTGGAGCGTGAGAGCGTGAGATTGAATCGTAATGGCCTGAGGAGAGAGGTTGGGCAATGGGTGTGTGAGCAGCATATGTAACCCGATACTCAACGTCCAGGATGTTTAGATTGACGGTGCCTCAGGTGTGTGGGCAGGTTTGAGAGTGGGGTGGGCGGAGGGGAAGAGGGGAAGTGGGAATTGCCTTGAACGTTCCACATATAATTGCGTGGAAGAGCTTGGGGAGGTGACCTTGAATATTACTCGCCCAATCTCCTCAACTGTAACATGATATCCTCACTAAAGGTGAAATGTTATCTGACACCAGAAGTCCTTATCTTATCTGTGAAGACGATATGTACCTAGACCTATCGCTATGTAACTACTTACGTCATTGTCTCCATGGCAGGGCTTACTTTGGATTGGAGGATAAGTGTGAGATGGCTGATGGCTTTTCTTTTACCCTTTTATGTTTTTGTTTATTCGTCTGACATTTATCTCTCAACGGCAGTTTAGGTGGTCATGGATGTTTCGTTGTTCTCCTGCTCTTATCTGGGGCACTTTTGTTGCAATGTGGATACAATTTCGGTTCTCTCGGTACCTACCATAACTGTTTACTTGATAACAGAGTGAGAGTAGTAGTTACTATACGACTAAACTTCCTGAAGCATGTATTTGCACCAACGCTGCTGATCTGCGTTTGCGTGGACATGTCATATTTGGTAACTAGCTTCTTAACCACTGAGGCAAAGGATGTAGAGAATGTGGGCGGTTACATCGCCATGTGAAAGTTTTTGCCTTGACGTAGGCCACCTGTTTCGTAATTTTTACCTTATACCTTCTGAAATATTTTCCAGATTCTATTCCATGTTGTGTGATCACCACAGAGATTGACGCTGAGTTCTGAAAGGTGGGGACTTCTGATTCATGGGGCTGCTTTGCCACAGCTGCCACAAGTTGTATGTCCACTAAAGACAAGGGCTGTTTGACCATATTGCAGACAAAACATCTCAGAGAGATTGAAATATGTAGGATGTTTCACAATTCATATTACTGGCCTTCCAGATTTAGGTTTCCCGTGATTTCCCTAAATCACTCCAGGCAAATGCCGGGATGGTTTGTTTTGAAGGATACGGCCGATTTCTTTCCCCATCTTTGGCTCAATCCGAGCTTATGCTCCGTCTCTAATGACCTGTATGACGACGCGACTTTAAACCAAATCTGAATGTCGGACTTTCAGCTAGAAGAATGCTGCCTCAATATACCTCTGCGAGTTCGGAGACTCGAAAGTTATGATTAAGGCAACAGTCTTTTGAAGCTCGTCACATGGGTGATTCATCATGTTTTGTACATCCGATACTCCTAAAACAGACCAATCTATGATGAATGCCTTTGTCTCTGTATTCAAAACATCAGGGCAAACACCACACCTATAATAGAGTTACGGGAATTATGTTTTTCTAAAACATTAGAGAATTTTTCCGACTTAATTTAAGCAGCTGGTCAGCTTGTTTAGCTACTCAAGTTTGCCCACGGACGTTGTTGATTGTTCTGAGGTACAAGTGGTCGTGCTCTCTTTAGGGTATGGGTGGTAAATGCAGCTTGTGTTTCTGCCGAACCACTGTAAGGCTTCGCTCTAATTTCCAGGGTAAATCTCACTAAATTGATGTGGGGAAAGTTTCCCAGAGATTGCCTGCTAACCACTGTTCCACACCAAAATGTTATAGTAATGTTAACAAGGTACACTACCAATCCAAGGGGTTTTAATTAAGAATGTAACAATAGTTCGGCAATCAGATTCCGTTTTTGTTAGATATTGCTCCAAATACAATAACGTAACACTCCCACCATCGTGATTAAAGCGTTATTGACTTGGGAAACGCGAGTATTCTCCCGTAGTCTGCTGGTGCTTTTAAATTCCTACAGGCTGTTGTTGGTAATAAAGCTGTAGCCCACAAGAAACTCCTTGGTAGGCCTGCACTGAAGTAGTCCCTGCTTTCATTTATCAACCTCTCGACTATATGGGAGAGAATCTGCACTGGCGACACACCCAACCCTCACATCTAGATATAACGTATAAAATGGGCTTTTAGAAGTAGTAAGACTTACAGTATTTATCCTACTGCTACAGATTAACGGAGCAAAGGGTGTATCACCGTTGACAGTAATGATGCACGATGATCGCCTTTATAGAATAAGTTAAGGCCAATTGATGTCAGAGCAAGATGTAGCATATATACATAATCCACTTAAGTTAGTAGTTATTAGGCCTATCGACCCCCAGAATTTACAAATTACTAAGGGTTGGACAAAAACATGGAAACACGGCCAGAAACGCATACTTTAACATAAAAGTAAATGCTAGCCAATCCTGTAGGTTACGCTGTTGTATTTTATCACTCACGGCACCCATACGAAGTCCTCAACACGTTGCAAGTGTCGGTCGTGATCAGAGCAGTGTTTTGTGTAGTTCTGAGTGCACTATATTGGACCTAAGTGAACTCGAACGTGGGCAAGTTGTTGGTTCTCTTATGGTGGATCCTTAAGTAACGAAGTTAGCCGAATTTTTAGGTGTTTAAACAGGCACCGCATCGAAAATTTATGCCGTATACAAGGAAATCGGAAAAACATCATCCGCAATCCCACAAGGCGCACGGAAGAGTGTGCTGAGTGATCGTATCGCATGGCCATTGAAAATTATTGTGACGAAAAATAAGAAGACAACAGTTACAAAAAAACTGCAGAACTGAATATTACACTCACAAACACTGTCAGCACCAAAGCGACACGAAGGGAGCTCCATGAACAGGGAATTTCAGGGCGATGTGCAATTCCAGAACACTTCATCATTAGAGCTGCAAGTGTCCGCAGCTCGTGGTCTAGTGGCTAGAGTAGCTGCCTCTGCATCACAAGGTCCCAGTTTCGATTCCCAGCCGGGTTGGGGATTTTCTCTGCCCGGGGACTGGGCTTTGTGTTTTCATCATTATCATCATTCGTGACAGTGCTCGATTGGATTGTGTAAAAATTGCACTGTGTAAAAATTGGGATTTTGTACGGGTGCTGATGACCGCGCAGTTGGGCGCCCACAAACCAGACATCATCATCATCAGTGATGCAAATGCACATAGCAGAAAATCGTAGTGCCGAAGCCTTGAAACCTTGACTATGGAGAAATGGAAGGATGTCATTTAGTCACATGAATCTTTTTTTACACTGTTTCCGACTTCTGGCCAAGTTTACATTCTAGGGGTGAAGCAGGGCGGGGGATTCGGTGATGATTTGAGCAGCCAAATCATGGTATTCCATAAGCACCATGGTTACTCTGCAATGTCGCAGTGTTACCAAGGACAATGTAATCATTTTGGCTGATCAAGTCCATCCTGTGGTACGATGATATTTCGCAACTGCTGATACTGTGTTCCAAAAACGACAGGAAATCTGCTGACACAGCTTGCAGCGTCCATGGCAGGTAGTGTGAGCATGGAGATGAAAGGTCGCATGTCCCCTGGCCTCCACAACAATTAGATGTCAACATTACTGAGCCTTTGAGGTCACTTTGGAGAAAGGTGTGAGAATAGAAGCTGTGGCGGGAGATGAAGAGCGGCGGGAGATAAGAGCCGCAGAGCACGTGGCTGGCGGTTGTTACGGGACCGCTGGGAGTGGCTAGCGTTTACGCAGCATTGGAAAAACCCGAGCACAGGCTTGGCAGGTGTGCGTATGACCATGTTTTCGCGCTTGGAGCAATTTATATGCAAGAGCAGAATTAATGAAAACAAAATTAAAAGTCACTGAGGTGCGAGTTGGCACTCATGGACAGAAAAGTAGGTAAAGCTATATTATCTAGATGCACCATAAAAATTCATAATAGTTTAAAAGTTATTGTTGTCTTAAAAATTGTAAATTTATGGAGGGTCAAAAGCTAATATCTCGGCAATGCTTTGACCGATTAACAACAAAGTGTTTACGGATGCAACTTGTAGAGCTGCATCGAGCAATCATAGCCGATTTATCAGAATCTGTAGCATTTTTGAATGAGAGGTCGGAATATGGGATTTGACTGAGAGAAACTGCGTTTTTGGTAATAAATGAATTTGAAGAGACGAGACTAGCGCTAGCATTCTAAAAATTAAAGAGGTAGATGAGTAATTAAGTATATTTTTATTTCTTTATGTTTAGTATCAAAATCCGGGAAAAGCAAAAGCATGCTACATGAAAGTAATTTGCGAAAACAGGTGGCAGATACAAAAAATTGGATTTGTTATTGCCCAGATAATTTCCATAGTTCTCAATATATCATACGTGTTTTTGTGTTTAGTTTTGGAATGTTCGTAATTTTTTGTCAAACACTGTTTTGCGCTAGGCAGTCGTTCCGAGGGTGCATAGGGTAGCCATCTTTGAAGACAGTTGAGTTTGAGCGACGCTAAGGGCCCGACGTGCCGCCCATCTGGGGGTAGAAGTGAGTTGATAGCCATGCTCGGGGAAAAGTATGTATGTAGCGACGTTCGAGCGCAATGTAGTCGTTCAGGAAATCAGACAACAGTGTATGTTGTGAACTGTGAACATACTGTCGAGTGCCGTGATTACGACATATGAGTTTTATAGTGAAGTGCCGTAGCATTAGTTATTAACGGCCGCCCGTACGTAAAAGGCCCTCAGCCTGCATTTTAAGTGTTTAGTCAATATATTGAAGACTTTCTTGGAAAAACAGAAATAAACTACTTGTTCAAATTATAAATCAACGTGAGTGACTAAATATTTTCAGTTTGAAAATTGAGTTTACGACAGGTCTCAGCTGCCACCCTATGACTAAAAACGTAGCCAAACTTTGAGACCAGCCACATCTCTGGGTCACTTAATTAAGATGAGTGTTGAGTGTAACAAATAAGTATATATATTCGTGCCCATAGCACGTGGGGGATCGAGCCAAACTATTCAATTTACAGAGCGTGGTACCCAGTACCGTCGTAGAGGGTACGTGATTCCTATCCACATCCATCATCGTTACCCGAATTTGACGCTATTTTGCAAGACAAATGGTGTAAGATTCCCCTGAAATCTGCACAGGACGTGTATTCATCCATCGCGAGACGAATGGAAACTGTTTTGAATGCCAACGGATTTCCAGCGCTGTATAAGGAATGGTAACGTGCAATGTTTGTTTGTGGTGTTCCCATATTTTTGTCCACCACCTACTTGCCTCAAGAGCTAGGAGCACAAACTTGCTATTGGCTCCTCTCTGTTTCTTCCTAGTTCCGCAGAGATGCTTCTGCAGAGCTGTCGATGCACAGTTACAGAGTGAATGGATATGGCGGAGAGTCGGTCTTCGAGATTCCAAGCACAATTACTTACTTTATAAAATTTTGTACGAGGCTGGAGCAGAAACTGTACGTGAAGAAATAATAATCTGTCAATCAAGTGCAAAACTGAAGGTATATTTGAACCCCTTGACCATAGTTTCAACTTTTTCGATAACGTTTTCTTCAGAAGAATATTTGTGACTGCTGAGTCACATGTTGTAGCGGAGGAACATTAAAAAATACCAGAAAGGCGTCAGTAAAATATAAAATTTCATTTCTATAATCTTAAAAACATGCCCAACATGGTGGTCGTAATACTTCATCAACGTACAAATTGCGCTTTTTATTATGTATGTATTAGTATGAGTGCAGTGTGTGTGAGGTGTATGAGTGCACGAGCTGTATGCGATGAAGTATTACTCAGTGACTGCCACCACGATGGCCATGTTTTAAATATTATGGAGGTGAAATTTTGTATTTTGCTGACGCCTTTCGGTTATTTTTTAACGCACATCTGCTACAACATGAAACTCTATTGTCACTAATATCTTTCTGAAGAAGACGATTTTGTAAACGGTGAAACCATGCTCAAACGGTTTAATTAAAGCTTCCATTCTGCAACTGATTTGTTGCTTTTTATTTATTTACGAAAACTAATTATTTTACTTTTCACACGTTATCCAATCTTTCTTCCTTTCTTTCTTTCTTCAACATGAACTTGAGGTCTATCGTGGAAGAAGAAAACTACCTGAAAATGACAACAGTTCAGTGAAATTTTTGAGCTGAGACAACTAAAAAACTGTTGCAGGAAGGTTGATGTAAACTAGTTAGGAAACAGAAATGAATGAGATAAGCAGCAGAACAGAAGGGTCGTAACATCAGGTGAACAGTGTTTTAAAATGTTGCCTAGTCAACGCGGCTTACATACTATGAGCTAACACTGAGCTTCACTTTTAAGAAAAGTGAAGCTAGGCTGCAGCTAACATGGCTTCAGCTAAACTGAAAATGTGCATGATACAGTCTTAAATTTTCGTCATGTACGACAACGATTATGACTTTTCAAGGTGATTACTCAGTCCATTCGAAGATAGTATGTTATCAACATGTGTTATAAAAGTAACCGTACAATGCGTGTGACGCTAAAACTCAGAAACGAGTCAGAGTACGATCAGTTGAGTTATACTGTGTGGAAGCCCTCTATCCCCTATCCATGAAAAAGCTTCCTGATTTTACCTAAAATGAGTGATTTTGAAGATAAAAGGGTTCGAAGTTTCGCCATCTAGAAATTTCTAGAACATTCCAGAACATTTGAGAGTATTCGAGGACATTCCAGAATATTCGAGAGTATTCGAGAGCATTCGACAACATTCCAGAATTTTCTGGAATATTTCATAATCATTCGGGATGTAGTGGGATATTCGGGAATAGTCTAGAACATTCGGGAAGATTCCAGAATTTTCACGAACATTCCAAAACATCCCGGATTATTGAGGAACATTGCAGAACATTCTCGAATTTTGTAGAATGTTCTGGAATATTGTGGACCATTCGAAGCCTAGTTGGTATGTTCTGCAATTCGCAGCTAGTTGGGCTACCCATTGGTGGGGGTATATAAAGCAAGACCTGTCGTGGGCTAGAGCGTCAGCTTCCTATCAGTGACGAAGGGAGGAACCGAAAAGGTACTGCAGTGAGTGAATAAAAGCAAACAGTGAAATATGAGTAGTCAAAGTGATACAGTGACTGAATGTAAACGAAAATAAAATGTAGAGAGTGTGTAGTATGTACTTGATGTATTTGTAAACCAAAAGTTCTTTTTATTTATATTTTAGACAATGCCGAAACATAAAAGAGGAGACGATCTTACCAGTTCTGAAGCAAAATGGCGAAAACTAAAAGAACAGCGAAAATCGAAACGACGAAAAGGACGAAGAACGTTTAAGTTCCCGACGAACGACAGTGAGCACCGTAAGAAGCAGAGAAACCGAAGTACAACGAAATGACCAGATTGTAGAATAAAGAATTGCGACACAATCTTATAACAAAAGACTGCGAACTCAAGTCAGACATGAAAAGATCACCCTACAGAAGCGCGGATGAGGACAAGTAAACAGTGCAAAGTAACGAATGAAGCATTTCACTACGATCCGATGAAAGACTATAACAAACACAAACACGTCGTAATCGGAAAAGTAGATAACATCTGACAATTTGCAACGCGAAAATGTTCAGTAGAGAAACACCAGGATTCTATTTCATGAATGGAAAAATTCGATTATCACCATTGGAAGCACCTCAGCAGAAATTTTTACGTTACATGATCGTAGATATTTCGGAATCAAAACACTTTCTTAAGAATATGAAAGCGTAGAAAGCCTGCTTTCAAATGACTTCTATCGGTGTCACTTCGATCGACTGGGGTTGGTTGGTTGATTTCTGGAGGGGATCAAACAAATCGATTATGTTTTTTCCATTCGAAGACATATCCATTACAACATGGGATCATTGTGATCACTATCCAACGAAGACCATATATTTCTGCAAGTATATTTCATCGGAAATGAAGAAACAGAAACTGATCAACGATGCACAAATATCAGTGGATTGACACAAGAAGTAGTCTAAGATGTACAGAGGATCTTATGCAAATGCAATCAACTGATTCATATGTTCAAAGCAGCTCTAGACCAAATGATTTCTGATGAATATAATGTTATAAATCGAGTCGACGCAAGATCACCTGGAGAACACGTAATTATGGACAGTAAAAACGCAAGCCGTGACCTAATTGTACAACGAAGAAGAGGACTACAACACATTGCAGAAACACGGTGTTCATATGATGTCCTCCACTATCAATTAATATTTCTCCACGGCGAGAACGGATATCATTTTAATATGAAACAAATCCAACCTGAAATAGGCGAAGAAAAAAACAAAAAAGCCACATTCCAGGGAGTTCTATGATTACCGTTTAATGATCAGAGACAACGAAACGTACAATTACATTCTCAACACTCGCCGTTTATTCCAACAATTGCTGGTAGATACCTATGCAAAAATAGAAGCGGAGCGGATGCTTTACATGAGACTGAATCAGAAGAAACTGCACACGGAAGACTACATCCACCTTTGAGACTCAGTCATGAATGACAGAAACATTGACGAAATTGGAACAATAGTAATCTTCATCTAATTCTACATAGGAAGACCGTGAACATGCTCGAATACACTCAAGATGCCGTGACCTACATAAGAAAATATGGATGGCCTGATATCTTCATAACATTCACATGTAACTCATCGTGGGTTGAAATAAAAGAACTTCTAAGATGCGGAAAAGCCCCCATGCATCGACGAGGCATAATAGCCCGAGTTTTTCGACAAAATCAAATGAGATTTATTGAAGTCGTCACAAAACACCACATCTCTGGAACCGTTAGATGCTGGATGTACACAATTGAAAGGCAAAAACGAGGTGCTGAGGCGTAAAGTCAAGCGCCGGCATGCCAGTCGGGAACGAGAGAACAGATAGGGATGTGAAGAAGACGGCAGCCAATTTTACGCTGACCGACTCCTCTTCAGGATGACAATGCGACGGCAGCGGCCTCTATGCGAAGAGAACATAAGCGCCGCGCTCAACTGGCCGCGGCGCAGTTCTAAGAGAAGCTTCAAGATCAGCGACCTGAACAGAAGTGTCAGCTGCATTACTTCACTTATATTAGGAATTGTATATACTGAAGAACATACTTTATTTTGTCTGTCGCCCTTTGCTTGCTACACCTCTGTGTGAATACAAAGTTAAGTACTGTAAACATTTCCTCTTGTAATAAAATTCATTAATATGATTTGTCTGAATGTTGTCTAGCGATCCGAGGAAGCAGGTTTCCTAGACACCCCATATTCGACTAGGCAGGATACAATACGAGGAGTGCCGCTCACACGCAATCTCACATGGTTACTCGACAGACTTCATCCCGCGGATAGCGACAAAATCATCCAAGCTAAATTTCCCAGTCCACAAGAAGACCCGGAACTATACGACTTAGTAGTGAAAAACATGATTCACGTACCATGCGAGCCGTTAAACCCTAATTCTTCATGTATGAGTGATGGAAAAAGTAGAAAAAGAATTACCCAAAACCATACTTGGACGACACACAAACCGGAGTCGACGACTATCCCACATACAGAAGACGATCACACAGAAACGGTGGCTTCACAGCAAAAATACGATTACGAGGCAGCGACGGAATGGAAATAGATAATCAATGGCTAGTATTATTACTTTTCAAAATGTTCCATTCGCACATAAATGTAGAATACTCCAATTCAGTGTCATCCATCAAATATGTCTGTAAGTATGTGAACAAAGGCAGTGACAGTGCAGTACTTCAAATAGTCAAAGACAGCAAACAAAAAAACAGAAACGACGAGATCCTCCTGTATCAAATGGGAAAACACATCAACAGTAACGAAGCAGCATGGTTGATTTTCGGTTTTCCTATTCACGAACGCGAACCAACTGTGCAACATCTAACAGTTCATTTGGAGAATGAACAGAGAGTTTACTTCACAAGAGGCACCGCCAAAAAAATTGCAAGCGAACCACCTCAGAGTACAAGGTTAACAGCTTTTTACTGACTGCCGGCCGGAGTGGCCGAGCGGTTCTAGGCGCTACAGTCTGGAACCGCGCTGCCGCTACGGTCGCAGGTTCGAATCCTGCCTCAGGCATGGATGTGTGTGATGTCCTTAGGTTAGTTAAGTTTAAGTAGTTCTAAGTTCTAGGGGACTGATGATCTCAGCAGTTAAGTCCCATAGTGCTCAGAGCCATTTGAACCATTTTTACTGACTGTGCCAAACGGAATCATTCGTCAAAACATTACTGTATGTCGACGTCCCTGCCTATTATACGTGGGATACAACAAGAAAAACTTTTCAAAGACGAAATCTAGGAAATCTAGATAAAGATCATCCAGGAATCACGAAAATTGGCACACTAGGCCGGGTATACACCGTACATTCGAAGAACGTCGAATGTTTCTATCTCTGGACATTCCTACTCGAAATAGGCGGACCATCAAGTTTCACTGGTCTCAACACTGTTGACGGTTACCTATGCCAGACGTACGGAGAAGCATGCCAACACTTACGAATACTGACAAACAACCACTCGGAATTAACACAGCCTCAGTTGAACAAATGAGAGACTTATTCGCCATAGTTCTAACAAAATTAACCCATCGAATCCAAAACAGCTATGAGACTCATTCTAAGAGAATATGAGCAATGACATGCTGTACCTAATCTGACAAGCTCGTCCTGGACTGTCCGCCGTATTCAACGACGACATCTTGAATGATACACTCATTCGCCTAGAAGATAAATGTTTAACTGAACAACCAGACATTAGTACAACTTGGGATGCAAGCACCACGAAAAGATGTTATCCGTGTGCTATACTTCGACATTACAAACGAAAAAACTACAGCACCAACCCACTTCTTGAGTACGTTGCTCAAAACAAACAACCCCTCAACGACGATCAAAAGGAAATTTACAACGTTATCATCGACCGGATCGACAACAACATTGACGGAACGGTTTACTTGGATGCACTAGGCCGTACCGGGAAAACGTTCCTTATAAATCTATTGCTGGAACTCGCACTGGCATCATTGCAGCCACCCTTATGGGAGGAGAAAGAACTGCCCATTCTGCCCTACAACTACCGTTGAATGTAGCCGCAGAACAATTCCCGGTATGTAAAATCTCAGGCCCATCTGGACGGGGTGAATTTCTAAAGCAAGCTAAAATTATCTTCTGCGACGAGTGCACAATTGTTCTTAAAAAAATCACTCGAAGTCATGGACAGAACGTCACAAGACTTGCAAGGAAACTCTGAAGTGATGGGAGGTGCTCTACTCATACTCTCACGTGATTTCCGACAAACACTTCTAGTTATCCCAAGCCTACACGAGCAGACATGATTATTCGATCCTTAAGAAAATCGTATCTCTGGCCATACATACAAATACTGCGACTAACAACATTTTGATCAACATCTTTTACAAATAGGCGAAGGCACATATAATACTCATCAAACGATCGGCCTCATTGAACTCAACAGTGATTTCCGCAACGTAGCCACTGCTGAAAACGAACTCATCGACCAAATTTATCCAAACATTGCCCACAATTACACTGGCCCTGACTGGCTATTTGAAAGAGCAATTTTGGCAACTAAAAATAATATTGTCGACGATATCCAGTGAGGAGAGAATATATAAATCGTTTGACACGATGGTTAACGCTGAAGAAAGTGTGAACTTCCCTACCGAATTTCTAAGGTCTTTGAAGTACCAGGAGTACCATTACACTGCCTTCCATTAAAAACTGGATCTCCGATCATACTACTCAGAAATCTCAACTCACCACAACGGCGTAATGGAACAAGGATGCTCGTCAAACGGTTATCTAATAACATCATCGAAGCCGAACTAATGACTAGAAAGTACAAAGGGCACACACCATTTATCCACAGAAAACCTTTGGTCTCTACTGCACCGCCATGCCAGTTTAAAAGACTGTAATTTCCAATCAAATTAACCTACATTTTTACAATTAACGAAGCGGAATCACAAACTTAAAACTATTGCAGCATCTATCTCGAAGGATCCTGCTTCTCTCACGGTCAACTATATATAGCTTGCTCTCGAGTAGGAAATTCGAAAGATTTATACATACACATTCCGAATAACAAAATGAAAAAGTCTATAAACAAGTACTGTACGTAGTTAGAATATGTATTCAATAATTTTTTACCTCTAATGCTCTGACAAGTATAGTAAATAGTTAGAATATGTTTTCAATAACATTCTGTACCTCATATACTTTAAAGACTATTCGTTTATTCCAACTACCACACAATCGCATACCACCTCCCTGAGCGAAGCCTGGTACGCCAGCTAGTATCAAAATAATTGACAGGTGCCTCATTGTTATAATCGAGGTGAATTTACCGGTTCCGGTCAGATTACCGAAGTTAAGCACCTACCGGCGTGGGTAGTACTTGCCGGTAGCGGTTTTCACCCTATACCTTCTCTCATCATCTCCAGGACGAAAATGACACTACATTCCACACACACACACACACACACACACACCAATTACAATCCCCAACACTTAACAGATACAGTTATGCCCACATGTCTCATTTTTTGCGAAGGAAGGGTGCTTGTGGGCGCAAAGTATAGAGAAAACCTATCGATTTAGTTGGCTGAACGTGTATTTCGGCTCTACCAGCCATTCATGCCATACAGATGGAAAATGTTACAAATTCCGAACATTGTGTGGCACAATGAACGGAATACTTAACTATACAACTCTAAAAGGCAGAGAAATAAAATTTCGTAAGGCTACGGCGGCACGATTATTGTTATATGGGAGTGAGAATGGACTAAGAAAATGAAAGATTAGAGCAGAATATAGGCCGCAGAGGTGAGATGCTTGAGAAGAAGAGCTGCACAAAGAGTCTAATTAGAAAGGAGTTCATACTTTATTCATGAAAAAATATTGAATACGTTGATAGAAGGAATTGGCATATGAAGAGAATGGTTAAAGGGAATCAGTGGTTATCACCATGAAGGAAAGAAAGACTTACAGGGTGACAATTATTGAACTATATGAAAAAAAGAAAACGCAAATTGGTCACAAACTACGGTGTGAACATACTTTATTCAAGATGTAAACGTCACTACACATATTCGTGTTTAGTTTATGACATGTTCGAAATGCCTGCCATCAAAAATGTGTGTGTTCAAATGTGTGTGAATTCCTAAGGGACCAAACTGCTTAGGTCATCGGTCCCTGACTTACACGCTACTTAAATTAGCTTATGCTAAGAACAACACACACACCCATGCTCGAGGGACGTGCCTTCCATCCTTGGCGATGATGTGGCGAAAACGAATAACGAAATTCTGCATGACCCGCTGAAATGGCGGAACATTGATGCTGTCGATGATCTCCTGAATGGGTGTTTCTAGCTCAACAATGGTTTTGGGGTTTTTGCTGTACGCTTTGTCTTTAATATAGCCCTACAAAAAGGAGCTGCATGTGTTCGGATCCGGAGAGTGTGGCGGCCAATCGAGGCACATGCCACTGGCCTTTGTGTACCCCAGAGCCAGAAAGCCGTCCCCAAAGTGCTCCTCCAGGTCATCAAACATTATCCTGCTTCGATGAGGTCGAGCTCCGTCTTGCATGGACCACATCTTGCCGAAATCACGATCACTTTGGATAATGGGCAATAAATCATCATCAAAAACCTTCATGTACCGATCAGTAGTCACCGTGTCATCAAGGAAAATTGCACCGATTATATCGCGACTGGACATTGCAAATCATACAGTCACCCGTCTAGGGCGAAGAGACTTCTAGATCGCGAAATGCGGATTCTCAGTCCCCTAAATGCGCCAATTTTGCTTATTGACGAACCCATCCAAATGAAGGTGGGCTTCGTCGGTAAACCAAACCAAGCCAAACCCATCATGCTCAGCGGCCTTCCGTGCAGTTTGAACGTCCTAACGCAAACCGTCCATAAGTTATGACGATTTTATTTAATATAGTTCAATAGATACCTGTAAGTTAAACAAGAGAAACGGAGATGATAAACACTGGTAAAACACTGCAGGAAGATATCCAATCCCTGTACCGTAAGACGACGACGATTAACAGTTAGATATAGTGTTTCTCTTCTCACTTAGAAATTTCCCTATACTTGTAGCATGATATGTTGCCATGAACAACGCCCAGCGGCTTGGTGGAAAGCACTGGCATTCAAAGTTTCAATGTGTGTCTTTTTCGAGAAATATTTCAACTGTACAAGTTATGCAATTTTAGGAAAGTTAAATGTATTTTCAGATGGCACATCATGTTAGTATGTGTTTTTGCAGAAATTTAATATGTTCTGAAATTAATAGTTAGGAAACTATTTAAATCAGCTTTACATGCAGATTTTGAGAAAATGAAGAAGCTATGTGACTGAACGTGTTATTTTGGCTAGCAATTACTGGCTACTAAAACAGTCGTGGTGCTGGCCATTGACTGTCGTCACCCTTCATCTTTAAAATTTAATCTATGTCACTATGATGAAGACAAAAATTATATGATAGCTATTAAAAACTTAGTAGGTAAAATTGAAAGAAATGTATAATTCAGCGTAATTTGCGAAGTTTGATTTCAACAACCACGCATTTCAGTGGTTAATCATCAGCAGGTGAGAGGCATCTTTTACACTCCTGTTCTTTGTTGTATGATTTGGCGATTCTACAAAGCATTCTGTGGGGTGGCCGAGACATTAGGTTGTCACTTGCAGTGTTAATAATAAAATAAATTTGTCGCGGAACTATAGATAAGACATAAGAGATGTTTTAAAGATATAGAAAGGTACTTACAGTGTAAGAGGAAAAGTACGAATGCTACATTCTGCCCCTGAAATCCGCATATGCTTCCCATCGTATGTCAGTGTGCAGTGTTGTGGTAATGCAGCAAAAGCATTTATTCTTTTTTTTTTTTTTTTTTTTTTTTTTTTTTTTTTTTTTTTTTTTACACAGAGTCTAAATCCAAAGAATTTAGTCCCACGTATAAGAATCACAGAATAAAAAAGATTGATCATGACATGCATGTACATTTCCTGTGTTATTGTCGCACAATGAGAGGGAGTTTTTCTTTAATTATAGATTTAATACCAACAGGAACTGATTAAAATAATTCTGAATGTTCCACAATTCCACTGTTAAAAATATCTGTGTAATGGTATAATGAAAATGAAATAGAGGCAAGGGATGTCTGAAGCTTACACACGAAAAAGGCTCCGTATATATACATATATAAATGGTTGTTACTACAACCTATGTTATAACGTTTATGGTTGTAAAATTATGGGGGATAAAATGTATATAAGAAAATAACTGCGATTTTGGTAAGTAAAACGTTCTAGGGGAATGGCCTATGTGGTATAATGTATAATATTTTAACAGCTAAACGTATAGGAGAATATGGCTACACTCTTGATAAGCGCATGGGAATGAGTTAAATATCTAAAAATCTATAAAATTCGGTGCCGAAGCTTTTAAAGAAATTCCACATGTGGAATCCTTACCAGATATGATTAACGGAGTAACATTAAGTTCAAAGACGGGCAGCATGTTTTGTTTTAACGAGAAATAGGGGAAAAATGTCACTGACGTGATACAGGATTTGGGGTGGACGCCATTAAAACAAAGGCTTTCCTCGTTGCGATGGGATCACCTTATGAAATTTCAATCACTAAGTTTCTCCTCCGGATGCAGAAATATTTTGTTGACCCCGACCTACATAGGGAGAAATCCGTCAACGTCGGGAACTAAGTGTTGGCGCGAATAAAAATAAAAGATAGACTGCATTCAGTGCTGTATGAAACATTCCTGTACGTTTTTATACTTTTCACAATTAAAGGTTACTTTTGTATAACTAATTTACACTCTGTTTTTATGTACATATTTGTTAATTTTATTTTGCGTAAACTGCGGACTCTAGTCATCACTCAACATCTGGCGCTGTTTATGTCCCTTACATACTCTACCAGGCCTGGTAACAAAACTGAATACGCACAACACTAACGCACTGTAGTGGCTGTTCGATCTTTTACAGGGAACTGCAACGCTAATCATTTACACGCCCACCAGTGGTGTCTTAGTATACGAAATACGTTGACATACATATCTACTTGGTGCTTCACTTTTTTGTCAGGCAGAATATTTAAAACGACTTCTTCTAGAGCTACTTCATAGCCTTAAGGATAAACAGAGCATTTAGTGAGAAACACGGCTGCCCGTGGTCACAATGAAATGTGAACAGCTCAGATTAAGCCCCATGATTGTTTACAAAAAGGAGGGATAATGTAGTCTGACAGGTAATTTTAAAGAGATATTTTGTTTTAAATATCCTTTTACTTGAAGATAATTGCGTTATTTTAGCTGTTCAGAAGACGATCTGTAATTAGTAAGAAATAAGCTGGAAAACATATCAAAGAATTTGACCTAAATATTTTAGTACCAAAGCAAGACGATAGGTTTCCACGATAAACGAAATTTGAGGACTAAAACATTCATAAACAATAAAATTGTGGAACAAGTACGCAGTTGCAACTACTTACGGTATAATGTATTTTACTGCGAGAGAATGGAGGTTATCAATAAAATAAACAAATTTAAAAGAATGTATGATGCAGTTAACAAGAGATTAAGGGGAAAACCTAAAAATCAATAGAATTTAAGTTCTGTGTAGTGATGACAGTCACCATCTTCCCATACGTTATCGAGAACTAGACAATAAACGGAGCACACATAATGAAGCTAGTTTTTTAACATATGTTGCAAGCTGTACACTGCTGGATGAAAAATAAATGATAAAATACGAAAGGAAGTGCAGGTTTTCAACATAAATGATAGTTCCTTGATTAAAGTAAATAAATAATGAGACACGCGAAGAAGTGAAGTTTTCAGTATATAGGAGAGAATACTGGATAACAAATTGAAACGAAAATAAGTATTAAACGAATGGACAAGAATACAGTTCAAAAAATTCTGCAGAAGTGTAACCGAACAGGACGATGGAATTGAGGAAGACCCCAATCGATAGGACAATATTGCTTCAAAGAGGGACAGACCCACAGGAATAATCGTTCAAGACTCTACTGATGATTACTGTCCGATTGTTCCCGTATGTTTTTCTAAGGTAGTAGTAGGAGACAATGCATCGTTTGGAGTTCTATAAGGTATAGCGAAGAATTAAGAAAGGAGGAGCTCAATGAAAGAGGTACGCTTAGGACAGTGAAGCAGCTTCATGAAGAGGAACTGTGATGGCTTTAGCAGTGAGCTCGCCGCGCCTGTAAATAACGGCCGTGGCGGCAAGTCCGCGTGAATTTCCGAAAGCAGTCGTCAGCGCAGGGAGCCCCCAGGTGGCGCTGCACGCTTCATTGCTTGTTTTTCATCACTAGTAAAAATAGAAGGATACGCCTCCTACGCTATAAATCAAACGACTGGTTTGGAAAACTGGTTGTTTGTCAGCACGTCCGTACAGCACGGCGAGCTACACCGGCGCTGATTTATGCGTTATTTTCCTCGAATCGCCGGAGGAGGGGATTTCTATACGTAAGAGGCATATTAATAATACGTACTGTTGATTTAGCACTGGCCCAGAGGTGCACCGCTGAGAATTAACCTTGTCACTGCAATTTTCTTGTCTTTTCTCTGTGACTTTAGAGCTGGTCTGTGTTTAACAGTTTGCTGACGACAAAAAATGCTTTTAACGCCCTTAGCGGAGCTTCTTGTGTCTATGTCTGTGATGGAATCACATCTCGGATGATGGCTCCTTAACACTTCTGTCAGAATTATTGCATATTTGACAAATGATCTCCCCTACTAATCAATAAAACAAACTGACAAACTGTCGTTTAAGGAAAATAAATGGCGTTACTTTTAAAGTATTTAACGTTAAACTCAAAACAACTGTTTTTAATTGGCATATTTCTTTATTTGTAAGCAACGAAAGTTCTGCACAGATTAATGGTTTTATTTTCAGCATTGGCATTCATTAAGAAATTTTTCTTGCTCCCCACCAAGTATTTGTGGAATCCAGTCCACTCCAAATGAGAGTCTGGAAAGATGGCATATAGTTCAAAGCTATGCACACAAGGTAAATGATAGTTTGCTATGGATATTAATTTTATGAATGACAAATTAAGATCTTCCCAGACACACTGGAAGGTTGATTTTTGAAACTCTGTTTAGTTTAGCAATAGTAATGTAGGTCATTTTGACTGTTCTGTATAATTCTTTTGTTGTCCAACCAGTCATTGTCTTCAACTGGCTTAATTTAGTATGGAGCGCAGAATGTTAGTGTAGTTTTAATTGAGCAAACCCAATTTATATTTATTTCACTCTGTTAAATCGAGGTTCAGTAATGCGAGTGTTACATTGCTGACAAGTTCCGTGCCGCTGGAGGCGCTATGAGTACACAGCCCGGGTAAACAATGCACAACATGTTTGTTATAGAAAACATACACAAAAACTTCAATCTTGAAGTGAGTGTTTTCTTGGACAGTTCATGACAAAGTTTTGGTTATTACTTGATCGAAGAAAGTCCATTATTGGACAGACGCACCCAATAAATGACAAAGTTAGCGGCTAAGGTCATGTTGGACCTGAAAAGTTACAACACAGAGTAATGGCGACACCCAGTACCAAAATCGACTGCAATCTCCGGTACAGAGGCTCTTCCTGGCTATGCCTGAGGTCGTTACTGGTGACTCAAAGCTGCAGCGGTGACTGGCGGTTGTAGGGTGTCAGCAAGTCTGATAATTTCTTAGCGAGAGCTCTGATTGATGAACCACTACTGTGATCGGCGCCTCACCCGGAGGACTCGAAGGAATGAACTGCCCTGGCACAGATCGGAGCCAATGTAAATGCGGCTGCGCGAGGATCCAACTGGATCTATTTGCGGCCGCGCGACCCCGCAGAAGCAAGGAAGTTCGCAGCGACCTCTGCTGGTGCTCACGACGCTCCCTATCGGCCCGGTGGGCATGTAAAGTCGTCTGACTGTCATCTGCAGGTGTGTCCCTCGTGGCTTCACCAAAGGCTACTCGCGTGATGCTAGTGTGAGGGGATTGCTGGTAAAGAACGCGAATGACCCATACACAGGATCCTTTCTCCCCTCTCCCCTCCACCTTACTTCCATGATGGACGACAGCTTGTCGCACATCTCAAAGACCCACGAGATGCCGTGCATCTAGCAGAACTGGCCAACCTGTAGGGCATTTGCCAATGTCCGTAAGAATGGGCGCCTGGGTTGGAGGAGGATTGGCCTCGCTGGACTCTGGACACTCCATGTTGTGTTTAGGTGGTCGCTTGGTCGCTGGATAGTGTTGTCGACGGTGCTAGGAGATGGGGTGTCCAACTCTGGTATGAAAGACTGTAAAAGACTACCAATTGGTGGGCATGGTGGGCTAGTGGGTGAAAGTGGTTGATACGTTTGTGACATGTGTAATCATTTTGAAGTTCCACCTCTAACATTGTCTGATCCAAGATATGTGTGACTACAGTTGACAGTCAGCATCGGCAACCCTTGGAGAAGACCAGCATCCAGACCTCAACCTGTGTAGTGTTGGTGAGAGTGTGATCACTGAGAAGGGTGATATGGTCTGGTCAGATGAAGGATGAAGAGTTGCCAACTTTGTGGTCTGCCACCCAGCTTCTCAGCTGGATAGTTATATCTCATTGTGTAGAACGGCAAAAGGCTTCAAAAAGTTGCAGCACCTCACCCATAGCATGACGCTGTACATGTTTGCCAGTTGCGAACTGAAAACACGGACAAACCTCTCTGCCAGCCCATTGGACGGATAGATATTGTACATACCAACCTGATGCTATTGTCAGAAGATAATGTGGAAAATTCGGAGGATGTTTACTGGGGAGGCTTATCGTTGACTAAGTTTACCATGAGGCCCTCAATGGAAATAACATGAACCACTGTTAGAATCGTTTGATAGGAGGACATGATTGACCTTTGACTATAGGGGGATCCAGAGCCTGCGTCAATAAGAATTAATCATGAATATCTCAAAAAAGGGCTGGCAAAATCAAAATGGATATGCGACCAAGGTGGTGATGTGTCTGGCCAGGGTTAATAAGGCTGAGCTGGTATATTCTGTTTACTGCGACAGGTATTATATGTTACAACTATGTTGGGTATGCAGGTATGCAAGTGTCAGTCCCACGCCGATATACATGTTTCCTAGCCAGGCACTTGGTCATAATAAACCCCCAATTTCCCTCATGGCGGCGTGACATTATGCAACATCTGAGGGTGTTTGTGACTACTACAGAAGTGCCACCATTGTCCACCTGTAGTAAAAGGACGCCTTTAAGAGTGGATAACTCACGGCGACGACACCAGAAGGCTTGTACATCTAGATGGCCCAGTTGTCTGCATTCTGCTGACCAGCCATAGCCCACTAGATGGATTACATCTCACATGACTGGGTCCTCAGAGGGTTGGTGGGATATGACCACTGTGTCTGAGGGGAAGGTGGCCACTGTTTCTTCTGCTTTGGTATCGATTTGGAAACAAATCTTAGGTGCTGAGTCGAATTCTAGATTTTGTGCCAGTGGTAGTTGGGAAAGGGTAGTGGCCTTTGCATACTGAGTCATAAAATGATACTTGATGTCGTAGGTGTATCCAGACAAAATTGACATGGATGGGTCATAGGCTGAACGCGTACTGTATGAACTATAGTTTTTTTAGACCTAAGGCTTTGTCACAAATGGGAGTCCAATTCTATTTGGCATTGTTCTGCAATAGTTGATGGATTGGTTCTGCATGGACATTGCACTGGAGATGAATTTCGTATAGTAATGGAGTTGTTCCAACACAGAAAGCATTTGTTTAGTATCTTTACGAGCCGGAAGTTTCTGTACAGCTTGTACGTTATGCGGTGTGGGCTACATCTCTGAAACACTTAAGACGCATTCCAAATATTCAACCTGTGGTACAAAAACCTACATCTGTCCTTGTCATACTTAGGATCGGCCTGCTGGAGCACAGGAAATAATGCATCTAGGATTGTCTCTAAGTCTTCAATATTTTTATCTGTAACAACAATATTGTCTAGATAGTTATCCGTTCTGGGCACATTACATTTCAGGTTATCTGCTGTTAAGAAGCAGCTGGGCTGCTAACAGTGCTATTATAGAGCAAAAGACCAAAAGCAGTGTCTCTCAATAAAACGCTTTTTGATGCCTTGTCTAAGGGAAGTTGAAGATTAATCAATATTTGCGAAGATTTTGTTCCCAGTAAGGTGCGCGATGATGTCTTCGACTTTTGGGATAGGGTAGGCGATGATGACCAACTGGGCATTGATTGTGCCCGTGAAGTCTGTACATATCCTGAGCAACCCATTAGGTTTTCCACGACGACGACTAGGTGGCCCACTGAATGTTAGGGTCTGCAGTCAAGATGCCGTCAGCTTGCAAGAGATGGAATTCTTTTTGCAGTTTATCCCTGTGTACAAAAGGTACATTGCATGCATTAAGAAATAAAAAAAACAGGGCTTAGCTGCCGGGAGTAGGGTTATATGAGCCTCAAACCTTGTGACGCTAGTATACCGAGATGAAGAAACGAATTCGTATTTGTGGCGTAAGTCCCATAAACACAAGCTGGCCATAGGTGGCTGAATACTGTACGCGGAGTCAGGGATTTCAATCTCAAGGCACTGAAAAGGTCTAAATCGAGAGTGCTCATGGCTCCTGTTGTTTTAACGACAAGGATGCGTGCAGTGAAGGTGGCTGCCTGGTACTGGACTCATTTGTGTCATAGCTGCAACTCTGTAGTTATCTGGAAAATGTCTGTAGCAGAGGGGAGCCCAGGTGATGATAACCTACCAGTCATAATTGCCTTTGAAGAAGCTGTATCAATCTGGAAAACCATGGGAATGGCATTCATGTCCGCTGTAAGTGTTAAGAGTGTGACGGAAGTAGGGAGCACAGCCAGGACATGCAAGACATCCAGAGAGTAGGCAGTGGGCACGTCATATATCCCAGAATTTGTGGGATCCAGACGGGTGGAATCAATGTTCATCTTGAGGGATGACTGACAGACTTTGTCTCTCGTTTTGCGACAGGTCGAGCATATAGCTCGGCGGTGTTAACACTATTGCATGATCAAAAGAATGTTGCAAGAGGGCAGCTATAGTGGGCATCGTGCACCTGCAGAAATTTTGTCTATGATGGACGACTCAGGTCGGTCTGAGGGCCGAAACTAGGGTGGGGAGCAGCGATTCTGAATGGCGGGAGGGATCCTGCAACGCCACGGAGTACCTAAGAGACTGTTCGATAGCTCTAATGATGGGCAGGCATATTTCCACTGTTGGATACCTAATTGGCAAGTGGATGAGGATTATGACTGATACTAAGGATGTTGCATAAAATTATTTACATTGAGATTTTGACCCTGGTACCTGCAGTCTCTAGACAGACCCTGCAACGTCGCTATCAACTCCAAATACAATCGTCCGCTGAGCTTATGGCAGCTAAAGAAACGTATGACAGTAGTCATGTTGTGCTGTTTTGTGCATTTTAGAATAGACATATTCTGGGAGTATGACTTCAAACGTTCATACATGAGGGTGTGAGGCTCGACTTCTAGGATGAGCTGCTGCAGTAAGTGGGATACTTCAGGGCCTGCCAATAATAAAAATATTGTAGTGTAAGTAGGCTGTTTATGTTTTCTTATTGGCAACGTTACGTAGCGCTCTGTATGAAAATCACTGGCTGTGTTGTGTGCAGTCTGTGGCTAGTTTGCATTGTTGTCTGTCATTGTAGTGTTGGGCAGCTGGATGTGAACAGTGCGTAGCGTTGCGCAGTTGGACGTCAGCCGCCAGCAGTGCTGGATGTGGGGAGAGAAATGGCGGAGTTTCGAAATTTGTAAGACTGGATGTCATGAACTGCTATATATATTATGACTTTTGATGACTATTGAGGTAAATACATTGTTTGTTCTCTATTAAAATCTTTCATTTGCTAACTATGCCTATCAGTAGTTAGTGCCTTCCGTAGTTTGAATCTTTTATTTAGCTGGCAGTAGTGGCGCTCGCTGTATTGCAGTAGTTCGGGTAACCAAGATTTTTGTGAGGTAAATGATTTGTGAAACGTATAGGTTAATGTTAGTCAGGGCCATTCTTTTGTAGGGATTTTTGAAAGTTAGATTGCGTTGCGCTAAAAATATTGTATGTCAGTTTAAGCACAGTCATGTATAATTGTTCTAAGGGGACGTTTCAGTAGTCACAGCCTGTTACGTAAATATGGGCAGCGGAGCTACTAATTGAAATAGGTAAATAAATGTATGTTTACACTGAACACGCAGAAATGTGCTGTGCGGAATAGTTAGAGCGTGTTTTTATATATGGTACCTTATATCAAATGTTGTTTTATTGAGCAGTATCTTGTTAATTTAAGGCAGTATAACATACAGAAAGCAGAGGGCGGGACCGCACGCCGTCTGTAATTGTTCCAGTAACAGCGGCAGGCGTGTGCAGCAGACTGGAAAACGAACCAAGTCTCGCATTGTGTAATGAGGCTGCCATTGTAAACCTGCTGCATTACAGACCCAGTGGCTATTCGGGAGACAGGGCTAAGTACTACTGCGAGACTTCTCAAAGGGATTTGCATCCTTTACACCAGCGGAAATTACATGAGGACTTCAGGAAATCGCAGAGCTTCATTCTTCACGACCGCAGCTAAGAAGAAAGGTCGTTCATGTATGGGACATGGTTGGTCGCCAGCTCGTTCGTGGAGAGACTGCCTCCTAGCATATTTCCATGCTGTCATACAATGGCATAGCAATGTGAGGCTCTGATTGTACCAGGTGGGGGTTCATACCGTAACAAGTTCTCAGACTGTAGAATCATCCGCAGTTACGTAACTCTAATAAAACGTTCCATGTTATGAGCGTAGTCAGTGTTACAAAGTTATTTTCAGTCGCATGCACCATTCATTATTTGATTAGCAATTTTCGCAAACATTGGTGTACAAGATTTTCAAGAGTAATATATATTTACTAAAGTGTGACTGTCGTAGTTTACCTAAATCACAAAATTGCTGATCCGCGTACATCTACGATGGATGAAGCATCTCGCAGCTCTTGGTTTCCGTGGTGCAAGCCGACGGCTTCCTCATGCTACAAACTCATGAGCTGTGCAAAGCGCCCCACTCTAGTCTTTGTAGCATCTGTGTACACTGTCCGTTGGTCCATGCAAAGACGGTGTTGCATTCTTGGAGGAGTAAGTATAAAATTAATTAATTCGTTGTTTATAGAGGATAAAAATGACGCTAGTACCAAAATGTATACAGAAGACCTAAAAGAATGGACCCAACAATAGGTGACGTCATAGTTCCTAAAGCAATGACATGCAGCAGTGCTTGAATCTCGCATGAACAAAAATGTCTTAGAAACTGACATCGTCTTCAAAAGGCTACGTCGCTAAATACTTTTGGAAGCAACCTTAAAATTTAGTGTTTCAATGAAGTGGAGAACCAGTTAATTCAAGTTATGATCGGTGTTTTTAACCCAAACCAACTGAAACAAAAATTACGCACTCTCATATCTATCCTCAACATCCTGTGTACTGGAGGATTCGTTGGTAATTTGCAGTAGGTTGTCGTGACACGACTGCCAAGCCGACGGTCAGAAAGGAAGCCGGTAGTTAGACCACGCAACCGCCCGCAAGCCGAAAATTCGACTCGCACAAAAACGCAAGGAACGCCAGGGGAATGGGGACGGTAAGCAAGTGTTGCGTGAGACATGAAAGTGTCGTTACCCACTTGCCGTAGACGATGACGTCATTATAAATATGCTTCCAGGATGCATTATGAATATTAATGATTGTGACAGGAAAGATAATTTGAAGCAAAAATCCTTCACATAGACATCTGCCCATTCCGAATGGTTTACGAGATAGAAAACATTTAACGTACATTGCTATTTATTTTCTATATTATACAGTACACTGTCGGGTTTACACATGTTCACATGTAGAAGAGACAGAAAACATTAAAATATGGTTTTTAAAAAGTATCAGTTGAAAAATACCTTCCACTATAAAAAACATTCCCCTGTAAGCATGATCATAGACGTAGACGTCACATTACAGCTGTTGCACGGTTCAAAATTATCCAACGTAAACTTCAGTTAATGTGCGCTCTTGGGAGAACATTTTGTGTTGTTTGTCTGAGTGCCCCTGCACGTTCCTTAATGAGGGCAGCAGCTTCCATTATCGACCAAGCAGTTCATCTTGCATATTCATCTTTCGTTTTTACACTTCAGACTTCATCCTACACTACGACCAATCCAAAGGTAAAATGTGGATAGGCTGCGTCATGCTAGAGCTAAACTATAGTCCGCGTGGCCAGAGGAATGTACTCAAGATGCTCAACGAACGAATTTTACAAAAGATGCAAGAAATTCTGCCCCATCCTTCGCTCTTCTAAAATCACCGAGCCTAAATCGATCATGCCGCACGAAATATGGATCGTAAACCGAACCTGGTAAACTGGGTTCCTCTGTAGCGTGCGGATTTTCCTGCGACCATCGATGGTTATTACGTGTGTTACTTGTTCCATTGCGTGTAAACATAGCTTCTCCAGTGAATAGTATTACTGGAAACACCTGAAGCAAATGACGATTTTCATTTAACTAGTGGTAAAATTCAAGACGTTTGACACTGTCGTTAATGTGAAGATTGTGGACAGGCTGCATTTCTGAAAAATGGGTCAAGTTTTCCACATGTAATGTTCGCCATATACGTGCTCGTGGGACACTGATCCGTGCAGAAACTTGAATGTGTGCTGGTAGTAGGACGACGCTGCAGCATTTTAATAATGTTTTGCCACTCTGTACAGGTTGGAAGAATACTTGTTCGACAATATGTCGTGAAATCTCTGGTAGACGCTCTACGATCACGAATTCATGCACTGCTATAAGAAAAGCCGTGACCATACGAGTGCATCGTATCTGCATATTCTTCATTAGTATAAATGAGTGGCATTTTAGCCAGCAAGTGTAGAAACCCAGTTAACCAATGGTTCTCTCTGATACACTCTTAAGCTCTCGCAGTGTTTCATTCAGAACACACAATCGGCAACTCCGCTATCAATGGCTAATTTTATGGCAGAAAGAAACCTCGAGCAAAGAGGCCGAAACAATGAATTAGGTTGGGTTAGAATAAACGTCAAAGGGGTTAAGTTGTTAACACACATATGTGAGTGCCAAATACCAACATGTATTAAATGTGGTCTATCTTGAAAATCGTTCAGAATAGAGGATACGTGCGAACAAAGTTTTTTACTTCAAATGACTGTTTCTTTAATCCTCCTGGGACGCCGTGAATAGAATCTGGCGTCATAGCTTATAATATACGCTATGTTAAAAACAAGAAAAATAAGTCCGATAAACATGGGTCCGGAGAAGCATACTTTTCGAGATAAACACGCGTTTATAGGAAGGATTGTGCGACGCTTGGTGGCGGATATTGGTACAGTCGTTGCATTGGCGCTCCATCAGATATGTCGGCAGGGTATTATGATGTCTTACTCTCAGTACTCTATCTACAATTAGGTGGTCAGTAGTCGGTTGTGTGGTTCGAGCCGTGCTGTAGGCTATGTTAGTTCTCGTCGTTTTTGTGTGTTTTATTGTACAGTTCTGGGTACGTATCAAAGTGTTATACCTCCTTACAAACGCGGAATCACTGACGTGCTTACTATTATTGGGCTGTTTGTACGTATAAATGGAGTAGTACATTTACATTTTCTCTCTTCCACCTCTCATTAGCACGAAAGCCTACTATCGACAAGTGAAATGGCGGATATGATATTCTGCTATAGTTTAGGAAATTGGCGTGGCCTGCGAACCCATGCCCTCTACGCTGAAAATTATCTACAGCGCAGAGTGCCCTCTGATAAGCTGTTCGGCAAACTTCTGCAGAGTTTGAGGGGCATAGCTTCCTTTGCACCTCGGAAGACTGAGAGTGGAAGGCCCCGTACAGTCCTCCGCACACCTGAAATGAAGGAGCGTGTGCTACGTTCGGTGGAAGAAACCCTTGGAACCAGTGTGCGACGATTAGCAGCAGCAGAAGGCGTGTCTCGCTCGCTTATCAAGGAGCTGAAAAGTGGGGGGGGGGGGGGGTACTTCATGAACAGTTGCTGTACCCATAACATGTACAGTGCGCAAAGGCCCCAAAGGCCACGGCATCATGAAGGCAGACGGCGCTTCTGTCAATGGCTGTTGCAGAAGTATGCTGCAGATCCACTGTTCACATCTAAGATTTTAATTACTGATGGGACAGGGTTCACAAGAGATGGTGTTGTAAATTTACATAACAAGCATGTATGGGCAGATGTAAATCCACAAGCAATTGAGGAAAGAGGGCATCAACACCGATTCTCTGTCAAAATATGGGCGATAGATCAATAGAGCCATACGAACTACTACAAATGTTAACTGGGCGGCATTATCTGCACTTTCTCATTAGTGTATTACCTGCGTTCATCTATATATACATCTACATGGATACTCTGCAAATCACATTTAAGTGCCTGGCAGAGGGTTCATCGAACCACCTTTAGAATAATTCTCTATTATTCTAGTCTAGTCCATCGCGCGGGAATAAAACGAAAACCTATATCTTTCCGTGCGAGCTCTGATTTCCCTTATTTTATTATGATGCTAGTTTCTCCCTACGTTGGTCGGCGTCAAAAAAGTATTTTCGCATTCGGAGGAGAAAGTTGGTGATTGAAATTTTGTGAGAAGATTCCGCCGAAACGAAAAACGACTTTGTTTTAATGATGTCCACACCTAATCCTGTATCATTTTAGTGACACTCTCTCTCCTATTTCGCAATAACATAAGATGTGTTGCCCTTCTTTGAACTTTCTCGGTGTACTCCGTTAATACTATCTGGTAAGGATCCCACACTGTGCTGCAGTATTCTAAAAGAGGACAGACAAGCGTAGTGTAGGCAGTCTCTTTAGTAGATCTGTTGCATCTTCCATGTGTCCTGCCAATAAAACGCAGTCTTTTGTTAGCCTTCCACACAACATTTTCTGTGTGTATCTTCCCATTTTAGTTGTTCGTAACTGTAACTCCTAGGTAATTAATTTAATTTACGGCCTTTAGATTTGACTGATTTATCGTGTAAAGACTTTTGTTATGGGGACACTTGAAGGAATGGGTCTACGCCACAATCTACGACGTGCGGACACTACAGGGTCTCGCGTCTTTAATGCGTGCCTGCAAGTACAACAACAGCCTGTGTACTTCTAACGGTTCGTCATTCCCTACGACGGAGGGCAGAGCGGTGAATTGTCATGATTGAGCGCCACGTTGAACACTTCCTGCAAAAACGTGTTTGCCGCGGAAAGTCTGCATGTCCGGATTCCTATTTATGGGACTTATGTAAGAAAGTATACATTTCCGAACCCATGTTTTTTGAATTTATTTTTCTTGTTTCGATGAGTACTACCAGCTCACTTCTATTTTAACGCCCTGTATAACGATCAGAGCGTGTTAGGAGCTTAGCCGCATATTTCTGCCACTATCTTAACATTCGTAACAATTTTATAAATAAATATTTTTGACACTTCGTAGGAGCGTTTACGAAAAACTTTGATTGCGCTTACGGAGGTCAACTCAGTTTATTCATGACGACACTCAAGCTGCTGAATCAAAAATATTTCTGTTTCATATCGCTATTACACTTTATGATACAGTTTTCACCCTGCACAGCTCTCTGAAGTACCACAGAAGCTATTCCCTGATTTCTTAACAGATGTCCTATCACCCTGTCTCTATCTTGTGAGTATTTTCCACATATTCCTTTCCTCGCCGATTCTGCGGAGAACTTGCTCATTCTTTACCTTATCAGTCCACCTAATTTTCAAATGGTTCAAATGGTTCTGAGCACTATGCGACTTAACTTCTGAGGCCATCAGTCGCCTAGAACTTAGAACTAATTAAACCTAACTAACCTAAGGACATCACACACATCCATGCCCGAGGCAGGATTCGAACCTGCGACCGTTGCGGTCGCTCGGCTTCAGACTGTAGCGCCTAGAACCGCACGGCCACTTCGGCCGGCACCTAATTTTCAATATTCTTCTGTAGCATCACATCTCCAATGCTTCTATTCTCTTCTGTTCGGCTTTTCCCACAGTCCATGTCTCACAACCACACAACCTCATGCTCCGAACGTATAACCTCTGAAATTTCTTTCTCAAATTTAGGCCAGTGTTTGATAGCAGTAGACTTATATTGGCAAGGAATGCCTTTTTCGCCAGTGCTAGTCTGCTTTTGATGTCCTCCTTGTTCCGCTCGTCATGGGTTTCTTGCTGCGTAGCTAGCAGGAATCCGGAATTTCGCCTACTTCTAGATCAACAATTATGATGTTAAGTTTCTCACTGTAATCATTTCTGCTCGTTCTCATTACTTCCGTCTTTCTTTGATTTCCTCTCAATCCATATTCTGTACTCATTAGTCACTTCATTCCATTCAGTAGATCTTGTACTTCTTCTTCACTTTCACTGATGACAGCAATACCATTAGCGAATCTTGTCATTGACATAATTTCACCTTCAATTATAATCACACTGTTGAACCTTTCCGAACTGTATAGACTGAACGGTAGGGACGAAAAACTACTCCTTATCTTACACCCTTTTTAATCCGAGCGCTTCGTTTTTGGTCTTGCACTCTTATTGCTCCTTCTATGTTCTTGTACGAAATGTATACTACCCGTCTTTCCCTAAACATTACCCCTATTTTTCTCAGAATTTCGAACATCTTGCACCATTTGACACTGTCGAAAGTCTTTTCCAGGTCGACAAACCCTGCGAACGTGTCTTGATTTTTCTTCAGTCTTGCTTCCATTATCAACTGCGTCAGAGCTACTTCTCTGGTGCCTTCATCTTTCTCGAAGCCAAACTGACCATCATCTAACAGATCATAAAATTTCTTTTCCATTCTTCTGTATATTATTCTTGTCAGCAAATTGAATGCATGGGCTGTTAGGCTGAGCGTGTGATAATTCTCGCACTCGTCGGTTCTAGCTGTCTTCGGAATTGTGTGGATGACGCTTTTCCCGAAGTCTGACGTTATATTGCCGTTATGAAACAGTCGACAAACCATCGTGAATAGTGGTTTTGTTGCCACTTCCTCCCACTATTTTATAAATTTTTATGCAATGTTATCTGTCCCTTCTGTCTTACTTGATCTTAAGTCGTCCTAAGCTCTTTTAAATTCCGACTCTAATACTGGATCTCATATGTCATCCCTGTCAACTCCTATTTCTTCACGTCCTTACACAAGTCCTCCGCCTCATGCAGGTCTTCAATGTACTTTTCGACCCATCCACTCTCTCATCTGCATCTAACACTGGAATTCCCCTTGCACTCTTAATATGCACTCTTATTTCTCCAGACGGGTGATTATAATTAAACTTTCCCTATTTAACAAGGAAACTAGTTACCGTTCGAGTACCAAGCTTGGTATCATTAATGTCAAGGACATGGAGAAAAGAAATTATGCAGAATCAATTCAATCGAAACACTTTTAATTGGCTGCTAAGGTACATCATACCATTACATACCGTTACCATTACTGGTACAAAAGGAGTTCAATATGGCGCCCACCAGTGTCTAGAAAAAGTCTGAAAGCGCAGGATTGCATTCTGCACATCAAAATGAAGCATGTCCGTAGGTATGCTGTCTATCTCTCTTGATATGCTGCGCTTCAGATCAGCACATGTTTGAATGTTCCCCTGGTAAACCCTGTCCTTCAGGTAGTCCCACAACCAGAAATCACAGGGCATGAGATCAGGTGATCGTGCGGACAAGCATTTGGAAACGATAGGTTGACAATTCGATCTTTTCCATATGCGTTTCAGAGAAGCAGGTGAACTTCACAAGCAATGTGCAGTGAGGTTCCATCTTGCGTGAAAACTGTTAACAATGCGTCTCTCTCCTGTAGGGCGGGTATGACAAGCTGGGGAAGCATATCGCAGCAATCATGGCTAGTCACACTGCACGTCTTTGGTCCTTGAGCGCCAACCTGCACAAAAAAGAATAGGCCAATGATGAATGTAGCCGTCAAGCCACGTTTACCATACAGAGGAGCATCATGCACAGTGACTGGAGGTGAATGTACCCACACTCGGCAATTCTGTGTGTTCATGTCACCTGTCAGAGAAAAATGAGCTTCGTCTGTCCATAGGATGGTCCAGAACGTGCCCTCGTCAACCTCGGTCCTTGCGACAGAGTGGAAAGCGAAGTCAAAACGTCGTAGTGCGTCCCGTGATGGAAGCTGCTGTTCGATACGGATCTTGTGAGGACACCATTTGAGAATGATTCGAAGCACCTTCCGTGCAGTGGAACACGCGATGTTCTACTGTCGTGACACAACACGCGCACTGCCTCACGATCGGGTATTGCGCGCAGCGTTGTCTGCCATAGCAACAGAAATTTCATCAACCCGCTGAGATGCAACCGGTCGCCGGCCTCTTCCCGGAGGGACGTCCAGTTTTCCAGTTGATTCGAACTTCTTCATCGTGCCCCGTGCAGCAGATGAAGAAACAGGAGTCTTCCGTAATCATTTCAGCCGGCGATATTCTAGAAGTGCAGCTGCAGTGTTACTGTTGTCTTGATAATAGAGCTTCATCATTAATGCCCTATTCCTTTTGTCCCAGCTCATGCTGACACGTCAACAAGTGCAGTGCGACTGGTCAGGTGTGTGAGACTATGAATCACGATGACTGATCACGGTTTCTGGTGGCAATAGTTGGAACTGGACGGTAGCGCTGTGACGCATGGAAATCATGCACCGAATACTCTGAACATTAATGCTACCAAGTTTCGTACTCGTACGGTAATTAGTTTCCTCTCTATAACGTGCTAAATAAGGAAAGTTTAATTATAACCACCCGGTATATGTAGCGTCTACACTTTCCGACATACACGAAAGAACAGACGCTATTTGTGATCTAACAGTCATTTTCTATATGCTGCACGAGTCTTGCCGACAATAATTTCTTTTGCTATTTCTTCACATTTTTCATGTAAGGATTTCGCTTTGGCTTCCCTGCACTTCCTATCTATCTCATTCTTAAACGACGTGTATTTCAGTATTTCTGAATTTCCCTGAAAATTTTTGAACTTCCTTCTTTTTTCGATCAACTGACGTATTTCTACCGTTACCAAAGGTTTCTTCGCAGTTGTACCAATGTTTCTTTTCTTTTTTCAAATTCTGTTACTGACCTCTTTAGAGATGTCCGTTCCTCTTCAACTGATCCACCTACTGAACTATTCATTATCGCAGTACCCATAGCTTCAGAGAACTTCAAGCGACTCTCTACATTTTTTAGTCTTTCCGTATCCCACTTCTTTGTACATTGTTTCCTCCTCACTAGTCTCTTAAACTTCAGCCTAATCCTCAGCATTATAAAATTGTGATCTGAGTGTATCTCTTCATCTGGGTATGCCTTATAATCGAATATCGGATTTCGGAATCACTGTTTTGATCATGATGTAATCTAACTGAAATCTTCCCGTATCTCCCGGACTTTTCCAAGTTTACGTCGTCCAATTCTGATTCTTGAACAGAGTATTCGCTATTAGAAACTGAAATTTACTGCACAATTCAATTAGTCTTCCTCCAGTCTCATTCCTACTATCAAGACCATATTCTTCCATAACCCTTACTTCCACTCCTTCCCCTACAATCGCATTTAAATCACCCATGGCTATTAGATTTTCATCTTCCTTTAGGTACTGAATAACCCGTTCATTATCCCCATATAATTTCTTTGCCTTTTCATGTTCTGCTTGTGACTTCGGCATATACACCTGAAGTATGTTGGTGTCTTTTTGGCCGGCCGAAGTGGCCGTGCGGTTAAAGGCGCTGCAGTCTGGAACCGCAAGACCGCGACGGTCGCAGGTTCGAATCCTGCCTCGGGCATGGATGTTTGTAGTGTCTTCAGGTTAGTTAGGTTTAACTAGTTCTAAGTTCTAGGGGACTAATGACCTCAGCAGTTGAGTCCCATAGTGCTCAGAGCCATTTGGTGTCTTTTTGCTGTTTATTCTAATGAGAACAACTCTGTCACTGAACTGTTCACAACCCTCTGCCCTGCGTTCCTATTCATAACTAGTACTACTCGTGTTATATCGTTTTGTGCTGCTGCTGCTGCTGATATTGTCCTGTACTCATCAGACCAGAAATCCTTGTCTTCTTTCCATTTCACTTCGCGCACACCCGCTATCCCCCCACTACATCTAGATTGAGCCTTAGCTTTCCCTTTTCAGATATTCTAACTTTCATACCAAGTTCGAACTTCGAACGTTCCACGCTCCGACTCGTAGAATACTATCATTTCGTTGGTTAGTCAATCTTTTTCTCATGGTCACCTGTCCTCCCGGAGATTCGAATGGGAGACCAGTCCGGAATCTTTTGCCAATGGAGCTATCATCATCATTATGTTATCGATTACAGGCCACATGTCCTGTGGATACACATTGTGTGTCTTTGTGCAGTGGTTTCTATTACCTTCTGTATTCTCATGCCGTTGATCATTGCTGATTCTTCTGCCCTTTACGGAAGCTTCCCACCGCAAGTGCAAGAGAGTGACCTGAAACTCAGTTCACTTTTCTGCCCTCTGTAACAAGGCCGTTGGCAGGATGAGGGTGACCTCTTATGCCGGAAGTCATCGGCCGCAATTTTCTGATGATTCTTTTTTCAAAATTTAACTAGTGGTGGGGTTTGAATCCGGGACTGAGAACGTTTTCGTTATTCGTGAAAGGCGCTACCCGTTGGCCACGGGTGCAAATCCAAGCCGAAACGCTGCAAATTTGCACAGGCACACCAGTACGCAAGAAATAAAGCATAAATCTTCTGAATTATAGACCCATGGAACTGACATCGATTGCCAGTAGTATTTTGAAAAATGTACTCCATACGAATATTACGAAATACTTGTAAGCAAACGACATATTGACAGATAACTAGCACAGATTCAGAAAATATCGTTCTTGTGAATCACATCTGGCCCTTTATTCACACGAAGTAATGAGTACTATTACCAGTAGATCTCAAGCTGATTGCACATTTCTAGATTTCCAAAAGCCTTTTGACATTGTTTCTCGCAAGCGGTTTCTAGTGATATTACCTGCCTATGGAGTATCGTCCCAGTTGTGCGACTTTATTCGTGATTTCCTGTCAGAAAAGCCACAGGTCATAGTAACTGACTGGAAGCCATCTAAATACCTATAGGATTACAATTACGTTGAACTTAAATTTTAACCATCACATAGAAAATGTAGTGAGCCAAAGACTGCGTTTAAATGGCGGAACACTTAGAAGATACCGCACCTCTACTAAAAAGACTGCCTACACTGTTACAACTACGATTGTCCCACTTAGACTGCATGGTGTGGGAGCCTCACCAGGTAGGATTCATGGAAGACATCGAAAATGTTCAAAAAAGGGAACCCCGTTTTATATTATTGTGAAACAGGGGTGATAGTGCCAACGATATGGCACACGAGTTGAAATGGCAATCATTAAAACAAAAGCGTTTTCCGTTGTGGGGACATCTTTCCACGGAATTTCAGTAATCAACTCCTCCGAATGCGAAGTTTAGCCGGCCAAGGTGGCCGAGCGGTTCTAGGCGCTTCAGTCCGGAACCGCGCGACTGCTACGGTCGCAGGTTCGATTCCTGCCTCGGGCACGGATGTGTGTAATGTCCTTAGGTTTGCTAGGTTTAAGTAGTTCTAAGTTCTAGGGGATTGATGACCTCAGATGTTAAGTCCCATAGTGCTCAGGGCCATTTGAAAAGTTTTGTTTTGACTCCCACCAGCACAAGGAGAAATGACCATGGTAGTAAAATAAGAGAAATCAGAGGTCGCGAGGAAGGATTTAGGTGTTCATTTTCTCCAAGTGTTATTCTAGAGTTGAACGACGGAGAAATCGTCTGAAGCGAATCTGTGAACCCTCCGCCAATCACTTAAGTGTGAATCGCAGGGTAGTCATGTAGATGTAGAATTCTGTGGTATACTGTTTTCTTATTAACTGGATTGGCCACACGGGCAGCGCATCAGTGTTGAAATCCCACTGTTATCTTCACAAATAAATATCTTGGGCCTAAAAGGAAAAGAGTTAAGTCCAAAAACACGAAAATGAATTATTAACGATAACAGCTACAACATAGTACCAGGGTGTGCTGAAAATTGATGCTTCCGTATTTTAATGTGACAACCATTGAAGTGTTTTAAACGAAAATAACTTTATTATCATTCTACATCTTTATTCTGCTTGCCTACATATTTATTTCTCAACATTGTTACCCCGGCGACGAACATATTTTTTCCAACGAGAGAACAATTTGTTGATACCGTCACTATACAATATTTGAATTTGTTGACGGAGACACAGCCTCGTCTCTGCTTGTTGCGCTTCAGCACTGTCGAAGTGAAGTCTTGGAAGCTGTTCTGTAAGTTTTGGAAACTATGAAAATCGGATGGGACCAAGTCAGGACTGTATGGAGGATGATCGATGACTGAACTCATGGCGTCGCATTGTTGCGGTTGTCACAGCCCTCGTGTGTGGTCTGGTATTGTCGTGCCGAAGGATAAGATCGTCCATGTGTGGACGAACTCATCGAAATCGTGCTTTCAGTTTTTCTCACTCACCGACATAGTTACGTTACACACCGCCATGATAGACACTACAGTGCGGAGTCCTCTAGCGACAGAAAGTTGCAACTTACTCAGCGAACCGGGAAAGACGACCGAGTTATGTGCATGGCATGTGATAACTCAACCAACAACGAGGCGGAATAAAAAAATCGGTGGCATTACTTTTCAGCGCGCTCTCGTATGCTACTTCTAGGGGGGGGGGGGGGGGGAATGGGCTAATTCCTATGTCTTGTAGTTGCGTCCTCATGAAGTACGAAACAATAAGTCCATTTTACACTTGTTTTGTCAGGAAAAAAGTGCACTTCATACTTTTTGCCCATACACTTTAATTTACAACTTTTCAGTAATTTTCCAGCCTTTTACTTTACTTTTCAGATAGTTACGATTTTAATCAATAAGTGATCATGTGGATGACCAATATGACAGTGATCTGGGTTTTCAGGTAAGTCACTCGTTAATGCGTTTGATTTTCATATGAAATATAAGCAATATTACAAGTAGAAGGAGAAAACTCGTGCAGCTCGTTGTGAACAAAAATTCTAAAGTAAATGCTAGTTAGAAGATCTTATTGGTGATAGTCAACATGAAAAATCTATTATGTGATACTTGTAGGTTAAATTTCGTAAATTAAATAGCACACTTTAGAAAACTATTGTAGGATCTACTAAGGACTTCGAAAATGGCTCAACAGAAGAAAAGAACTAAGAAAACGTGGGACGAATGGAACTGCAGGTATATGAAATAAACTTTTCTGTGCGTTGTATCTAGTATAAAAATTCCACTGTTGAAAGCTAGTGCCAAGATATATTAAAGGATGATGTTCGGTACCAAACAAATTTTAAGAAAATGCTTTTTTTGCAGAATGTACTAAACAAGATGTAATCAGCAGCGGGCAGTTCCTTAATCACAAGTGAACAACCATTTGTGATGGAGGATAAAGATCTTTGGTAACGTTTCTTCAAATGTAGATCAGCATTATAAAGCTACTTCTAAGGATTATGAAGATAGTCCTTACCTCGTAGTAATATCAAGACATCCTAGTTTACAACAGAAGATCTATTCCTAAATTACATTAATAACAAGACAATAATTTTTGTTGCAGACGATAGTTCACTGCCAAGTGGGTAAAATAACTAACCATGCACTCTATGACGACTGTTTGGAAAACACTGGGAATATTATAAAGATATCTGCAGTCTGTTCGTCTATTTTCAATGTGCAGATGACAGCGTCCACAAGACTAGCCTATGCAATGGACTGCGTGACTCCAGAATCCCCAAGAAGATAATGACTATGGTGCAAACTTCTATGGCTTGGTCAAGGGCAGTAGTGCGTTTGCGAGAGGTCACATCATGAATGTTCGATACTGAGACAGGTCCCAGACAAGGGGATGCTCTCTCACTGTTCTGTTCCATGTCATCTTCGAGAAAGTAACAAGGGAATGTGGGCAACAAGAGTGGGCTGGAATGCAAGTAAATGGTAATTTCAATTTTCTCGCATATACAGATGAAATAGCACTACTAAGTTAATCATACTATGAGCTGAAAGAGATGTGCCAGAAAATGGACAACTATGCATATATTGTTGGGATAAAGGCGAATCAAGACAAAACGGAGTTCGTGCAGTTAGGAAGAGGAAATTAACAGTAATAATTTCTTGCGATACATGGCATGATTTCCAGAACGAGATATGCACTCTACAGCTGAGTGTACGCTGATATGAAGCTTCCTGGCAGATTAAAACTGTGTGCCGCACTGACACTCGAACTCCGTACCTTCGCCTTCCGAGGGCTAATGCTCTACCAAATGAGCTACCCAAGCACAAGTCACAAGCCGTCTCCACAGCTTCAATTCTAGCAGCATCTCGTCCCTTAGTGTCCTGTGATTAAGTGCAGGATCTATGTTTATTGTCTTGTCATAGAAGTGACCAGCGGCCAAATAGTGTAACTATTACTGCTGTTGCCTGATTCTGTTCACTGGGGCAAAGTTGATTTTAATACTGTTTCACAGAATTCTATTTCGTTGTGATGGAGGCATTTTGATTGTTACCTTCTTGTTTGAGCACTGCTTTAAAGACCTGTGTTGGGCTCCAGTAAGTTCTGTATAATTGCTGCTGCTACATTATCAAGAAGATTTTATTTTTTATAAATTAATTGTTAAACTTAGCCAGCATCTGCACAATCTCAGCCCGAACCAAATGGTTCAAATGGCTCTGAGCACTATGAGACTTAACAGCTGAGGTCATCAGTCCCCTAGAACTTAGAACTACTTAAACCTAAAGACATCACACACATCCATGCCCGAGGTAGGACTCGAACCTGCGACCGTAGCTGTCGCGCTGTTCCAGACTGTAGCGCCTAGAACCGCTCGGCCACCCTGGCCGGCAGCGCGAACCCCATCCCATCTAAGTACTACACTACGATTGGTAGTGGGGCATGACTGTATGTTGCGCCGGCATGGGGGCGGAGTCTGGTAGCATTGTGTGTCCAAAATTGAAGTAACAAAAGGAAATTTTGCGGGGTTGTGTTTATTTTGCTACAAAATAGTATAAACAGGTGTTAGTAAAGTAGAAACATCTAAAGAGCACAGAACGCAAACAACTACATGCATAACGGTAAACAAACACGTTCTTCGTTTTTTCCTACTGAATGGATTTGTACACACATTCTGACAATTGGTTAACGTTTTCAGTAAGAGGTGTGACTACCTCTGGCGGCAATACAGGTCCGACAACGACGGGGAATGCTATGAATGATGTCATCAATCTCATTTAGAGGCAGTAACGCCCATTCTTCCTGCAGAAGTGCTCGCAGTCTCGGAGAGTGGTTCGTGGATGCTGACGTGATGCGATCCGTCTCCCTAGTGCATCCCAGACATGCTGTGTGGGATTCAAATCCGGAGAGCGAGCAGGCCACATCATATGTGCAATATTTTTCGTTTCCGAGAGAACATCAACCACCCGTGCTCTATGAGGTCAAGCATTATCGTCCATCAATTCAACTTCTGGGCCCACAGCACCTCGCAACAACCGCGAGTGAGGTCCCAAGATCTCATCACGATACCTGACAACAGTTAAACCTTGCCGGTTCACCTGTACAGTTTCATGAAGATAGGTTCGAGTAGTAAAACACCATTAGGGATCCTTCGCGATCTCAGTCTCTTTCCACAATGTTTGGGTCCCGAAATCATGTTCCACCTTCTCTCCAGATACCAACCCACAGCGAATTACTCTCCAGACTAGATCGGAACTCATCTATGAAAACAACATTGGCCTACTGTTTGACCATCAAGGTGGCATGTTGATGACTCCACTCTAGACGTCCCCTTCTGTGAAGACACGTCAGAGTTAAACATACAGCAAGTCTCCGACAATAGAGGCCACTCTGCCGAAGCCGTCTACGTGAAGTGTTTGTATAGTGTGGTGTTATTGACAGAACAGAAGGAAGTGTTTGCGTTAAGGCACGTGGAACTTCTGCAACTAAATATCCTCAGGCGAGATGTAACTTGACTAATAGGATAGCAAGAGCCATAGTGGAAAGGAACTTCTATGCAAATTTTCATCAAGAATTATGTAAGAGAGTAATTTCTGCGTGGGCCATGCGTAAATTGATCGGTGGCCATTACGGAAGCAAAAATTGGATAAACAAGCCGTTTTCTGAATATTTTAATAGCGTTCGCACTCCTGGGCGCCCATTTTGTCTTCCGACCACAGAGGCTGAGTAGAAGCTAACATTGTAGAAGGCATTAAACCAGTGGGTAGTTCCTGGGTGGTGTTTGCCCAGACCCCTTGTGTATTCAGGGATTTAGAACAAATAGAATATCAAATCGAAGGTTCAGGTATGTTTAACGAGTTCGGGAGCGCGAACCCCAACCAAGAGATAGATTGAAAGGTGGTGCAAGAGTGTCGTTTAAAAAGTAACGGTTGCTTCCTCTATGACAAGGTGGGACATTCCCGGAGGGAATGCCCACAACAGAAGATGGCGCTGGATACTAGCGGCTGACGGTGACTTAAGGACGTGGTGAACTGTGACTGTTCTGCCGCTGCTCCTGTACTATTTAAGGGTAGATTCGCGCATTAGCGCCATAAACAGCCATTCATCCGCTGTGAAATTAATAATGAACGGATGTGTGAAGTATTGGACACCTGTATCTCAGTGACTTTAGTAAGTGATGAATGGTCCTGCATACACCAGGCAGTGTGCGGTTAGTCGAACTGGAATGTGGATGACACTACGAATGTGATGGCCAGTTCAAGTGCCTTGTGGATGTTGGGATGGGTTGCCGTTAAGTTGAGATAACTTGAGTTTAAACAGAAAATCAAGTAAAGGGTAGCAGAAGGGTTATCTCCTGAACTGATTCTGTGGTCGGATGTAATTAAGGTAGCTATGTTGATCCCGAACTGGGCGCTAGATCATTTGCAAAAGTAGCACCTTCTCATTTTGTTTTCGTTTTGAAACCCCAGCAGCGACGGTACAACAGATGGAAGGGGAGGTAACCTGTTACAACTAGATTATCTGCTACCGAGTCACAGGGAGCAAGTACAGCAATTGTGCAGTGAATTTGGCGATTTGCTAAGGGATAGGTCAGAGATGACTAACCTAACAAAGTACTGGATAGAATTAACTGATACTGTGCCGGTAAGGAGGCCGCCATATCCTCGGCCGCCACCGCGCGCTAAGGAATTGAGAGGACCGGTGAAAGAAATGTTGGAGCAAGGAGTTATTCGCCCTCTCAGATCACCTCATTTTCATCCCATTTTTCTTGTTCCTAAATCGTATGGCAATCGAGACTTCTTGATTACAGATAGCTTAACAAGAAGGTAGTCCACATATTTCGGCTGGTTCGCAGCTGACTTTGATTTTATAGCGCTGATACAGGAATACTACAAAATTCCGGTGGACAAGGAATCGAAACGTGTCATGGCATTTGTCACGGACTGAAATTTGTTGGAGTTTAAAGGGGTGATTTTTGGGCTCACCACTGGTGTAGTGTTATCGCCACTCTTGGAAGTGTTGTTTTCTGATACCACGTTCGTGTACTACTATATGGACTATGTAGGGAGTACCAGTAAAAATTGGCAAGAGCATGTGGAACACTTGAGGGAAGCGTTCACGCACCTTAGAAAAGGGGACTTACGGTCAAACCTGAAAAGGTGATGGTACGGTTCCCGGACATGCAGTTCCTGGCGCATATCATACCGTTGGAGAAAATCGAAATTGATCCTGAATGTACCATGGCCATTAGAGAATTCCCTCCGCCCAGAAATACTGATTAAATAGCAATATTTATGGGAATGATAATTTTGTAGGAACTTTGCACCGAATTCCTCTGAATTGTCGGGGCCACTGAATGAGTTAGGGAGAAAGGGTTGAAAATTCGAGTGAGGTGAATCCCAATAAGCAGCGTTCGAGGGCTTGAAGGAGACCCTGTTGGGCACCCCTCTGATAACGATACCAGAATTTGATGAGGAATTCATCGTGCAAATCGATGCCACAAGGGCAGCGGCGGTTTCATTACTTCATGAATATGCAGAAGGGAGAAGGCTGCTGTCATATACTTCTTGGAGACTAACACCATTACAGAGGAAGTACTCCGTTTATGAATCTGTGACATTAGCAGTTACATTGGCCCAGGAAAAACTCAGGTTCTGTCTAGAAAATAGGTCCTTCCTTTTTGAGACTGGGACAGGCTCTGACATTGGCGCTTGCGTGGTCGAGGCGCACGGGCCCCATTGCCAGGTCGCTACCAGAATTTCGGCCTTTCAGTTTGAAGTCAGATATTTAAGTGGGACCGATAATGTTATTGCGGACGACTTGAGCTGCAGGCTTCAGGGGAATTGTGTGGAAACTGAGATTGGTTAACCAGGTCAGGATAGTAAGGTACAGGGAATGAATTATATTTTGGGGGATTTTCCTGCCTTCCTTAAGGGCATTTCCAAGGAACAGGAAGAGCATGAGTTCTTAGGTTTAAATAAACAGAAAATAGAAAGAATGGAAGCGATTAGGCAGTATTCGGTTAGGGATGGTATTTTCCATTCTAATACTAGGGGTAGTAGTCAGCTAAGGCAGAGGTACCTACGGAAGTTGTACCTACGTTATTCGTCTGTTGTCACCAATCTCTAGTGGGAGGGCACTTGTGGATTTTCAAAACGCGCGCGGAAACACAAAAAGAATTCATACGGAAGGGTATGGACGGAGCTATTAGAACTACGGTCCAAGCACGAAAAACTTGTCCTATTGCAAACCCCCGCAGGAAAATAAACAGGGTACGCTGGCTTCTAAACCTGTAGAATGTCCGATGGAGAAGGTATAGGTCCGTTTCCTAGATTGTGGACAGGAAACAAATATGATGTGGTATGCATGGATACCTCTTCGTGGTTCTCTTCGTTGCTTCGCGCTGTATCGGTGACAACACAATCTATAATACGCGGGTTGAAGAGAGTTTTTGGCGCCGTTGGTGGTTTCCAAGTGTTAGTTTCTGATAACACCACGGCATTTACCTACAGAGTCTTCAAGTTGTTCATTTTTGGGCTGGGACTCTGGGATTCTATTACTATGCCGTACTACCCAAACAAATCCTTCATTCAAGGAGGGAGGGAACCATAACTTTTAGATTGCCTTGTTGGTTCAAATGACTCTGAGCACTATGGGACTTAACATCTGAGGTCATCAGTCCCCTAGAACTTAGAACTACTTAAACCTAACTAACCTAAGGACATCACACACATCCATGCCCGAGGCAGGATTCGAACCTGCGACCGTAGCGGTCTCGCGGTTCCAGACTGAAGCGCCTAGAACCGCTCTGCCACAGCGCCCGGCGTGCCTTCATTGCTTATCAGTATTCAGACTGCAATAAGTAAGAAGACTCTGGACTGGCTAATGACGCGTTTAACAGATATGTAGATGAGATGCATAAGAACACACTATCGGAATTAATGTCTGCATCCATAACTAACTCCCCATTGGCTAACTTGTGGTTGATCGAGGATCTGTTACCCAGCAAGATATCCCCTAAGGAATAGTGGTACCTACAGAAGTTGTAAGGGGAGGTGGCACAGTGTCCGGGAAAATATATTGGCGGCCCATGAGCAAGGAGCTCAGGCTTGCAACAAGGAAGACGCCCTGATCCATTCATAGTGGGAGACCGAGTATATATTTGGAATTTCGGGAAGCTGAGTAGATTGGAGGCAAGTTTACAGGATAGCTCTTGCCATGCTTCACGTGGCCTTTTCTGATTATTCGTTTGGCGGGTTGTTTCTGTATCTGTTGGATGCTTCTGCAGCTAAGCAGTGGAGGGCGCATATATCTCAGCCTAGAACGACTTGTGATTGCTGATGATTTTGTTATATGTGTGGTTTTCGATGTACCACAATTTATTCTTTGGATTTATTGTATTACAATTGTGGTGGATCCTTCTGTCTGCTGGCAGCATTTTTTTCTTTTTTTTGAGGAGGAGGGGGGGGGGGGGGGGCAGCGTGGGTGAGTGGGAAGACTGCGCCGACGTCGAGTGGAACCTTTATCTTGGTCATGTTGAGAGAGTCATGTTTGGCAGGAAGAGGGCAGGCCGTACAAGCATGTGATTACTGCGAGGGCTGCTGAGGCTGAGGTGGAGGAGTGTCGGATGAAGTGGAAGTAGCTGCTGCATAGCCAAGAGTGGGGAACCTTCTCCAAGATGGCACACCATGGTGCTGCCTATGGGACATTGCTAATGGTCAACGAAGAGTGGGGTTCACTGTGAGAACACATACAGTCCGATGGAGAGGCTGGTGTCCTTTCCTGAGGCACTGGATGGTGGTTCCGGTGGTGGCGGAGGAAGGAGATTCTGCATTTCAAGAAGAGCACTAACTACGTGCTTTAGTAGCCGATGGCCACATCTTGATGGGTAAGTGATCCACTACAATGTTCAATGGAGAATGCAAGTGGTGTAATGAGTGTATTGCATCAGAATGTGTTCTCCAGAAGTGAGTGCGATTTTGATTTTATTAATTACATACCATAAGAGTGATTGATTTTTACATTTTGTTGTAAGAAATGTGACCTTGTGTGTATTACACTGTGAGCCTGTCTAATTTGCTTTATACCATTTGTACAAAGAAAGTTGCCTTGAGATTTTGTATTCTGAGAATGATTCATTTATTTGTTTCGTTGTACAGAAGATTGTATTGAGATATATGCTTGAGCAGTCCTATAGATAGTTGATGATAGATCGTCGTAACGACTAGACGGGGATGGGAATACCTGTAGACTAATATTTAGCTGTGTGCTATATGGGTGGTCTTGATTATGTCTGAGAATTCCCTTAGTATCCTGTGGTTTCGTTGCAGAAGTTACATTTATTGTCTTGCTCTGTAAGCGGACATGGGCCATATATTTCAATTATTATTGCTGTTGCTCAATTATGTGTACTGGGGCAAAGTTTCTTTTAATTTTGTTTCGTTGTGGTGAGGGAATTTTAGTTTTTATACTCTTGTACGAGCCTCGTTTCAAAAATTTTATTGGTCTGCAATTACTTTCTGTTTAACTGCTATATTTCTCTAGTCAGTACGATTTTGTGTTCAATAAATTAGTTATTACATTGATTCCACGCCTGCACAAACCTCTACCTGAACAGTACATCACCCAGATCCTATGCTACAACAGTGTTATAAAATCTGTTGATATCATTAATTAACATATGATATTCGTTACGATTTTCTGATTCACACTGGCAGTAAATTTTACTTGGAAGCCCTATATAGTAATGGCACTTCATTTTGGCAACATAGGAAGTTGCTGTTGTTCATAAATTTTCTTATACGCAACTGTTAAAAAAGTATTCATACTAGCACTATATTCACAACATTTACTCTCGTATTACGTTCGTTGTGGAACATCAGGCACAGTTTGGAAATAGTTATGTATTAGTCATTCAACGAAGAAAGCTTCTACATTCCTCACTACGTGAGATTGGTCAAATAGCATGTTGAAATATATATGAGGTAGTCAAGTGAAAACGAGGCTGACGGAAAAAAGTAACTAAAGTGTTTATTATTTCAAAAGTAATCGCCACAGCTGTTAATGCATTTATCTCAATGTGAGACAAGATACTCAATGCCTCCTTAAAAAAATGTTTGAGGTTGCTTACGGAACCATGATTATATCCACACCTCCACCTTTTCGTCAGAAGCAAATCGACGTCCACAGATGTCTTTCTTCAGGGCTTCGAAAACCCGGGAATCACTTGGAGAAAGATGGGGACTGTATAGAAGATGTGTAAGGGCTTCACGGAGAACCTTCTGCAGCGTATTCAAAACAACACGCAACTCCAGGGATGTCACGATGCCTTGTTTTTTGTTTGTTTGGTTTTTTTATTGCAGGGTCCCGATGCTCACTGAATTTCTGCAAAACAGGGCCATAACCAACAAATTGCGGTACGTGAGCAATTGTCAAAAATTGAAGTGCGTCTTCACGTCCAGACGCCCAGGAATTTTGACGGACATCACGCTGTTGCAGGATAATGCCGGCGCGCATGTTGCCAGGGTTGTTAAGGTTACTCTGCAGAAGTTTCGCTGGGAAGCCCTTACTCATCCTCCATCATCTATCCACTCACGATCTCTCCCACGCGATTTCCGTATTTTTGTGGCCCTGAAGAAAGACATTCGTGGCCTTCGATTTGCTTTGGACGAAAAGGTGCAAGACTGAGTAGAGACATGGTTCCTTGGGCAACTGCGAACATTTTTCCATGAGAGTATTGATGATTTTGTCTCACTGTGAGATACAAGTATTAACAGCCATGGCGATTACTTTCGAAATATTAAACAGTTTACGTACGTTTATCCAAGTGTCTCGTTTTCATTTGACTGCCCCCTTTTAACATACGGATTTGCCTCAAAGAGTGTCAGATTTTCGGCTTCCAAAGCTCCCTCTCTTCACAGTGCTTCGTTCACTCTTCGTTCTGACGTGCTTCTGTGGAGAAGTGAATCGAATCTGTAAATTTAACTCAACTGTTTTTTTTTTCGATTAACTTTTTCTAAGTATTGTGTATTTTTCGCGCACTAGTGCCACGTGAGCTGATTTTTTATTGTAGTGATAAACAGGAGGATAGCAGCAGTACTGAGAGTGCATCTAGCGACTGCTGGGTTAGTATTGTATCATGTGGTGTAAAGATGCACATAGATTAAATATCAATGGGGACTGCACCTGTTATGTATTGATGCATTGGGAGTTGACCACTGCCTAAAAACAGTTTGAAGCTGTGTTGAGTACAGGTGATAAGCTTCATGCTGCTGTCCTAGGCTGCGGTGACGTTGGGGCACCTGAGAGGAAGATGATGGCTCCACTGGAGCCAGTAGCGTTGCTTATGATCCCTGATTTCGCAGCGTCTTCTGATATTGTCGACCTGGCGGGTTCACATTCAAATGAGTATGAATACGGACAGTAGACAGGTAGCGAATTTCTGGACAGTTAGCGATAGTAGGTACTGGCTGCACGGCTGTCCCCTTAGGTCATGATGGTTACTTTGAGGTCTAAAAAATGGTTCAAATGGCTCTGAGCACTATGGGACTTAACATCTGAGGTCATCAGTCCCCTGGAATTTAGAACTACTTAAACCTAACTAACCTAAGGACGTCACACACATCCATGCCCGAGGCAGGATTCGAACCTGCGACCGTAGCAGTCACGCGGTTCCGGACTGCAGCGCCTAGAACCGCGTGTCCACCACGGTCGGCCTTTGAGGTCTATTCCATTGTTGATGGTACATCTGAGCCAGTAGGATATGCCTCGTCCGTTGGGACTGAGGCTTAAAGACCATACAAGAGCATTACTGGACGTACTGGTCATTGGGAGCTCCAATGCTACACAGGTGATGGAGGCCATAAGGAAAATAGCAAGTAGTTCGGGAAGGAAGGCTGGTGTCCAATCTGTTTGCTAACCGGAGATCACATCCAAGATGTGCAGGAGGGTTAGCCGTCAGCGATTGAGGGCGCAATTTACAACAGGTTGCAAATAGTGGTTTACGTTAACAGGAATGACGATTCCACTGACCAACCTCTGTTCCGACAAGCGTCTGGCTACTTTGGGAAAAGTCTTACTCATCCACGTCCTGCAAGACAAGCTATGATTTTGGAGCATGGTCCCCAGATTTGATCGGAAGACTTAAGCCACAGTCTCAGACAATCATGTAGCGACCTTGGACGCGGATTTCTCGATCGCTGCTGTGAGAAGGAGAACTGTAGGGCCCCACATAATAGATCAGGAGCGCACTATACGCAGGAAGCGGGTATTAGGTTAGGAGAATACAAATGGTGTGCACATGTTGGTTTTCTGAGATAAAGAAATCACTCCTTAGATCCGTTAAGCTACATTCCAACTTGAGAGTCTAAAGGAAATCAAATCCATTACTTATAGAGAGAAACAATCGTCAAGGCAGATTGGAGAACGAATATGTTGATATACTATTAAACTTGAGGTCGAATAGCAATACGCTCATGTGCCAATTGCAGTGGTATCGCGCAAACGAGGTATAAAAGGGCAATGCATTGGCAGAAATGTCATTCCTATTTATGAGATTCATATGAAAGGGTTTTCAACGTGATTGTAGCCGCACGACGGGAATTAACAGACTTTGGACGCGGAATGGTACTTAGAGTTAGACACATGGGACATTCCATTTCGGAAATTGTTAGGAAATTCAATATTCCGAGACCCACAGTGTCGAGACTGTGCCCTGAATAAGAAATTTCAGTCATTATCTCTCACAACACAACGCAGAGAGGCCTTCACTCAACGACCGGGAGCAGCGGCGTTTGCGTAGAGGTGTCAGCACTAAGAGACAAGCAACACTGCGTGAAATAACCGCAGAAATCAATGTAGGTTGAACGAAGAACATATTCATTAGGACACTGCAGCGAAATTTGACGTTGATGGGATATGGCAGCAGACGACCGACGCGAGTGCCTTTGCTAACAGAAGGACATTGCCTGCAGCTCCTCTTCTGGGCTCATCACCATATTGGCTGGATCCTAGACGACTGGAAAACCATGGCCTGGTCAGATGAGTCGCGATTTCGGTTGGTAAGAGCTGAGGGTAGGGTTCGAGTGTGGCGTAGACCCTACGAAGCGCGGACTCAGACTGTCAACAAGGCACTGTACAAGCTGTCAGTGGCTCCATAATGGTGTGGCCTGTGTTTCCATGGAGTGGGCTGGGTCACTGACTGGAAATTGTTATATTCGGCTACATGGAGACCATTTTCAGCCATTCATGGACTTCATGTTTCCAAACTACAATGGAATTTTTATGGATGACAATGTGCCATCTCAACGGGCCAGAGTTGTTCGCGATTGGTTTGAAGAACATTCTGAACAAGTCAAGCGAATGATTTGGCCACCCAGACCGCCAAAATTAATCCCATCGAACATTTATGGGACATAGCTGAGAGGTCAGATAGTGTACAAAATTATTCCACCGGCAACACTTTCACAATTATGGACGGCTGCATTAGAGAAATAGTTTTTGATAATTCGGAGGGACAAGATTAAAAAGTCTCAACTTGGACACATCTGATCACGGTCGTATAGTAATCCGATCGCGCTCAAGTAAATTACGAGAGTCTACCTCTGGACTGAAAACATACAAAGTTAATAATTTTTGTATAGCCCAACTGACTCTCTGTGTCGTCTTTAGCAATGTCCGAGTAGGATTTTAAAGATGTGAAGTTCAGAAAATCCCTCGAAAATCAAACATTCCAGTTTCCATGGAAATAATACACATTGTTTCCCCTTTAATGAAACCTCGCCAAGTCCGTTTCTTCAGGCAATATGTTGTTAGCTGCCTGAACTAACACAGAACAGACGCCAAAGAATATAACAAGCTTGTTAAAAAAGAGCATTGCTCTTGCTTGTATATCTAAATTGTTACTGTATCACATGGCAAAAACTTAAGCAACTATTGATTAACTTTCTTCACCTAAGCTCACTACAATTAAAAATTAAAGCTCGAGCTATGAGAGGAAATTAATATTTAACGTCATGAAAGTTTATGGAGCTCACGTAATTTCCAAATTACTAAATATGGCGTGTCCACGTCTGCCAACGACAACAGTAACAGCAGTCCACTACAAACGAGTTTTGTGAATTTGTAGGAACTGTTCCCGGTACCGTATTTCTAATGAAATCGACAGAAAATTGAGCGCTTAGAGCGTCGGCGAACTCTCTGAGTGGACTCAACTCTGCGCGCACACTTCATTTAGATGGCTTCGATAAAAGCAAGTTCACTCAATGGAATTTTCGTCCCTGTAAAACAGCTTTACAGCCAGATCGAAGGGCTATCGATTGTCAGGTTGTGGTGATGAGGCTGTCAACGAGCCGTGAAGTCGTACTGCCGATGCCGGCTCAGCGTCACTTTTTTTTTTTTTTTTTTTGTGTGCCAGCAGCGAGCAGCGGCGCAAGAAGGCAGCAAACAGCCGCAGGGCGCCGCCAGCGCAGCGCCAGCCGCCGCTACACGCCACCGCGACCGCTTCTCCACGCACGCTGCCGCGCCTCAGCGACGTCTAAACTTCCACAGCAATTATCGCCGTAATTTTACTGCTCAACAAAGCGATCGAATTGGTCCTCCTACTAAGGTGCGCACTTCCCGTCCACGAGAGCATCATGAGATAGCGATATGTGAAGCAGGAGATCTACTAGGCAAACAGAGGAAGCCCAGTAGAAAAAAAGTGCAGTTCCCTCCTCTTCATAAAATTGGCGCAATAACTGCATCACATAACTACAGAACGCTGTTCCCTACGTCCATTTGTTTCAGTTTCCTGGAGCAGGTTATATGCTTGAAAATAATGAAATGACTACAAGACCAGAAGCTTCATTTTAAGAATCGTCACTGGATCCTGAAATATCATCTCGGTACTAACACACGCGACGTCTTAGAAAAGGTAGAGACAGGTGAACAGGCAGATCCCACGCTTCTATTTTTCTGAAAGGTCTCCCAAACGGTGTTACATTGTCGATTGTTAACCAAAATACCATTATAGGAAGTATTCTCAAAATACGTGATTCGCTATAAGACTTCTTCTGTGACTAAACACGCTACTCAAGGCTGCTCGGCCAATGTTAATCGGAAGTCAAAGTTAGATAGATACGTCTTACAAAACCCCAGATGTTGTCTATGTCCGCAAAAGACTTATGCTAAGGTGTTAGGAGTTCTCTCAGGTTGTTCGCCGAGATTGCTGTAACCTTCAAAACAGAATCTTCGCAGGCTGACTGTAGGGAAATGTGAAACGTATTAGACAGTATTCCCGTTGGGTGAACTTCATGATAACAAACTTTGTTGGTGATTACACCTTTTGTGCTGCAGTACGAAGTCTCACCAAACTCCTTCCATATAAATGTACCTGAGCACTGAATAACATACTCAGCAATGGATTTGAAGGGGAGTTCCTTTTCCATCACCACCGCAATCGGCGGATCTGACTCCTGTCGAGATTTTGCTTCGCGTTAACACGAATTCGGTGTACTAAATCCTGGCGTAAACTGAATAGGAACTGGCTAGAGGGCTCCTAATACTGTACTACAGACAAATGAGGTGGTTAGTGCAGTGAGGCAAAAGTTTAGGCGCTGCTGAAATGCATGCTTTGAGAATGAACAGTCGTTATTTGTACCTGTGAGGTGTAAGCTCTTCACAAAAATAAGTATCTGTATACTGATTCCAGACCATTAGATCTTATTATTAAAGTATTCAGTTTAGGATTTTCTATCAGGTTATAATTTGTTTCTAAGCTTTTGTGTTATCCTGCATATGCAGAAAATTGGGGTACCTGTTGTTCCATTCTTACGTCAGCTCCAAACACGCACCTTTGAGGACTACATCACGGACCGCTAGTGACTGCTCAATAAATTCTTCTTGCGCTGACCCACATACCAGCCGGCCGTGGTGGCCGAGCGGTTCTAGGCACTACAGTGTGGAACTGCGCGACCGCTACGGTCGCAGGTTCGAATCCTGCCTCGGGCATGGATGTGTGTGATGTCCTTAGGTTACTTAGGTTTAAGTAGTTCTAAGTTCTAGGGGACTGATGACCTCAGAAGTTAAGTCCCATAGTGCTCAGAGCCATTTTTTTGACCCACATACCAATGATGGAATCCTTTGCACCTCTCTAACAAAAGGACGTGCAAAAGGACGTGACAGACTGGCCCCCTTCGATTTTCAATACCTTCAGCTTCTGGAGGTCAGTGGCCGGACATCTGTTGTCTGAAGGTTGCATCAGTTTCCTAAACAAGCAGTACGATGCAATTCTAAAAAAAAAAAAAAAAAAAAGTAACTTGTTAACATGTACTCCGCTAGGTGACTGTGCAGCCTAATAGTCTTGTAGACGTAATGTTCGAACGTCACAAGCAGGAATTATTTTTTAATTTTCATTTTAATTTGATATTTATTAACAAGTGGGTACGCTAACTAACGAATATTGCATCTTAATTTATTTTTAAATATCCTCTGTATTAAATGAAATAAAAATCTGAAAGGTTAACATTGGTCTAAACCAAATAATTGTCGGCTCTATATTAACACCAGCTGCCTAACAGGTCGCAGCATCCTGAACATAAGGCGACCCATTCCTATGTTGTTGGACGACCAATTAACAAACAATATTCTCAGGTCGTCTTACGCAGAGGAGTAAGGCTTGACACGTGGTCGAGCGAGGTGGCGCAGTGCTTAGTACACTGGACTCACATTCGGGAGGACGGCGCGTCCGGCCATCCTGATTTAGGTTTCCCGTGATTTTCTTAAATCGGTTCAGGCAAATGCCGGGATGGTTCCTGTGAAAGGGTGCTGCCGACTTCCTTCACCATCCTTCTCTAATGTGATGGAGCCAATGACATCGCTGTTTGGTCCCCTCCCCCAAATAAACCTACCAACCTTAACAGGTGCTGCGGCGTACACAATACGCTAGTTGTAAGGATGAGTTATGTCATCAAAGTAACAAAGTACTTTCATGTTGTACCTACGTTACCTCTTCTGTCACCATTTAGCCATACGTTACGGAAATTAACCAGAAACATAATCCACTAAAATATAGATAAAACTGTAATAAAATATTAAGGAGCTCTGAAATTGCTGTTTGTTAATTGAATATCAAAGAACTTGGACATAGGTCGCCTTATGAACAGACTGTTGCGACCTGTTAGCCAGCCGGTATTAATGTACAGCCGACAATTATTTCATTAGACCGCTGTTATTCTTTCATGAGTGACACTTATGTCAAACTTGTTTTGTTTGTATCATTCCGACGTACGTGCAAATGGTTCAAATGGCTCTGAGCACCATGGGACTTAACATCTGAGGCCATCAGTCCCTTAGAATTTAGAACTACTTAAACCTAACTAACCTAAGGACATCACACTCATCCATGGCCGAGGCAGGATTCGAACCTGCGACCTTAGCAGTCACGCGGTTCCGGACTGAAGCGCCTAGAACCACTCGGCCACAGCGGCCGGCTCCGACGTACGAATGTAAACACTGAAGTCTCTGCTTCCAATAAAGTTTCCTCATTTTAACTAATAAAGTGCTAGTGATGCGTAAATGTCACTCTCAGCTATGCAATTGCAAAGGAGTTAATGTAGATTTGTTAATATGAACGTTGCATGATTGTTTTCCATATCTACAGACCACTGAAAGTTCTGAAAATAGAGACAACGTTGTCATTTGTTATGTCATGTAAGAAATGTAACGCGCTTTATTGGAATGCGTATGAACAGTTTGGATTTGAGATGCGATGCGCCGTTGGCTGCAGACGCGTGCATGGATACGAAACGAGACACTAGCGACATTAGCTGTTTTCCTATGGAACGGTCTCTAGTGCTAGTTCTCAGTCAAATTCAGCTGCAGTTCATGAATACGTCTGCAATGCAAAATTGGTATTACTTTCCATGTGACTATACATCATTCTGTGTATTACCTATGTGTGAGATGACTGTCGCCTAACCAAGCACTATTAGTGCGTGGATGTTACAGGTCAGCGAGCAACTACTGAAATCTTAATAACTGTATTTTGTTTTCCAAGTTTTATTTATGTGTTATTATAAATATTTTGTATTTTAGCTTCAGCAGGCCTGTCATGAAAATGAACTCGGTAGTTCGAAACTGTGCGCCAGGTTAATAAAACGCTATTGTGAGAGAATTTCAGTAAACAATTTGCTATCCACTTTCCTGGTCATAACCTGATGTCATGTTGGGAATACGCAGTAGAAATTTATGTTTTCAGTAAGAAAAACTGTATAGCTTCCAATAAAGTTCTTGGATGACTATTCTTCTCCAAGTTACAGCATTTACTTCTCCTTGACATCTGAATACACATAAACTTTAAATGTGAAATGAGCCTCTAAATAACCGAAAGTCGAGCAGAAACAAAGGACCACCCAGCGAGGTGGCGGAGCGGTTAGCACACTTGGACTCGTGTTCGGGAGGACGACGGATCAAACCCGCGTCCGCCCATCCTGATTTAGATTTTCATTGATTTCCCTAAATCTCTTCAGGCAGATGCCGGGATGATTCCTTTGAAAGGGCACGGTCGATTTCCTTCCGCATCCTTCGCTCGTCCGATAGGACCGATGACCTTGCTGTTTGGTCAACCGACCAGCCAATAAGGACTGCATTCCCTAAACCGAAAGACGTGTACAGTCTGTAAGGTCACAAAAATGGTACGGGAATCTTCGTTTCTGAAATCAAACAGCGATAAATTTAATAAGGGCCACAGAGCATTGTTATAACCGTGGAACTAGGGTGACTGGCGAAAGCACGGTTTGGAGGCTCGACGATCCTTAGCTGGTAATTTGTTATTGGCAAAATATCAGACCTGTAATGGGATTTAGAGCTTCCCGGAACTTTGCAGTAACGACGTTATCAGTTCACATGGGGAAATGCAAATAATGTGAAAATTCTCTGGAAAAATGCTCCAAACTGTATGTTCTTAGTGTAATGTTCTGTCTGATCCCTCTTGACACTCTTCAGTGATTCAGTTTGGCAGAAGAGGCACGTATGGTGAACCTGTACTCGCATTCGGTTTGCTTAAATAGAAACTTGCCCGAAAACTGTGCATCGAATACTACGTCTACGTGAAAAATTTTAAGTTTAAGCTTCATGTGTTCAACAGACTGATGAGAAATTTCTGATGCAGAATGTCGTATGCCCTGCAGCGTCACACAGCCGAACAGTGTCAACTAAAGAAATAATAGGAATAGCTGTAATTCCAACTCACTTACTCAGATAAGAATTGCAGAGCTTTAACTCATACACAATAAACACGTGTAACGATAAAGATGCAAATTATTTATGATGTTTCTCTGACGCAATGCTCCGATATTCCCATTTGCATAGCTAATTGGCGTTACAAATTTGTCAGAGTATATGAACGTCCGTCTTCTGGTGTCCATACTCGTTTCGGCTAGTTATCAAAGGATCTGTTTATTGTTTAGACTGTGTTATGACGAGATTTCAGAAGTGCTTTACCGTCCAGTTTTAACTGACTTCAGACAAATCGCCCACAACGTAGCAGTTTTGGTCAAATGCAAAAAGTGTCTAGCCGCCCGCTGTGGTCGAGCGGTTCTAGGCGCTTCAGTCCGGAACCTTGCTGCTGCTACGGTCGCAGGTTCGAATGCTGCCTCGGACATGGATGTGTGTGATGTCCCTACGTTAGTTAGGTTTAAGTAGTTCTAAGTCTAGGGGACTGATGACCTCAGATGTTAAGTCACATAGTGCTTAGAGCCATTTGAACTTGTTTCTTTTATTTTTTATTTTTTTAAAGTGTCTTCACATTAGCAGGTCCTGTTACTCAGACTTCACGCAGCATTTTAATAGGTGGAATGTGTATTTCAATGGAAGGAACGCAACATCGAATTTAAGTTGTCGTCTTTGTTGGCAAAATACCGACAAAAATAAAAGGCTGTCGACTGAAGTCGGCTAAGTTAGTCGCTGAACCGTCCGCGATCAATGTTTAGACGAAACATTGTGATCAGAACATTTCTACGAAACGCTACGAAACTCGGTCGGTTGGGGAGATCCAGTAGTTTATAGTTTCGGCTGACATGAACGGTAGCCTTGTGTTTACAGCCTTATATCGCGGAGAAGATCTTCGTCGGGAAACCAGTAATTATTTGTTAGGTCGTTGCGAACTTCTTCCTTAACAAGAACATCGAGTACACTATTCCCCGTAAAGTCGCAGGGCACTTTAATAGCGTCATAAAAATACTTCTTGTTACAGCTATTCTACTTAGACATCTATTTGATTATACGAGGAACAAAGTAGTAACATGTGTTTTCCTCCACATGTCTTCCTTTATTAATATTAAATATAAACGATATTCCAACAGAATTAAGATTTTGTTCTCATCTGATCTGTCACCACATGCGAGCCCTTTTATATGGAACTGTCAGATGAAAGCAAGACAGACGGAAAAAATGAGTAAACTTTTTTTAAAATCTAAAACGTGATTACCATAACTCCGTGCGGTTCTAGGCGCTTCAGTCTGGAACCGCGCGACCGCGACGGTCGCAGGTTCGAATCCTGCCTCGGGCATGTACGTGTGTGATGTCCTTAGGTTAGTTAGGTTTAAGTTGTTCTAAGTTCTAGGGGACTGATGACCTCGGATGTTAAGTCCCATAGTGCTCAGTGCCATTTGAACCATTTTTGATTACCGTAACTGTTAATACTTTTATCCCACAGTGAGACAAGATGATTGTTGCCTTAATGGAATAATGTTTGTTGTTGCCGAAGGGACCATGATTGTACCCAGGCGTGCACTTCTTCGTCCGAAGCAAATCGAAGGCCACAAATGTCTCTCTTCAGGGCTCCAAAAATACGGAAATTGCATCGGGAGAGACTGGAACTGTATGGAGACTATGTAAAGGCTTCCCAAAGGAACTTCTGCAGCGTAGCCGAAATAACCATGGCAAGATGTGGGCTGGCATTATCCTGCAACAGACTGATGCCGTCCGTCGAAATTATTGAGCGTTTGGACTTGATGGCGCTCTTAAATTTTCGCAAAGCGTCCACGTACTGCTGTGCGTTAACTATGGGACAGTTTTCCATAAAGTCAGTCAGCGACTGGCCCTTGTAGTCAAAGGAAAGATCATCACGACTTTGGACTTTTTCGGTGGGGGTAAATTCATGTACTTCCATAGTTGACTGTGAGGCTTACTCTTTGACTCAAAAGGATGACACTATGTTTCATGTTAGGTGACAATACGGGACAGGAAACGATATACTTCACTTGATATCGTTCCAGATGTTGCAGTGATGTTGACATTATGTTCTACTTATATTCCACCACCTGGCTGTGTGGAAGCCACTGTGCACAGATTTTTCGGAACTCCTGATGCTCTTTCACGATGGCGTGAACGGTACCGTTACTAATGCCCAAAGTGAGCCGAATGTCTATTACCGCCCGCTGTCGGCCATTTCTCACGACAGCAGCCACCGCAACTATGACTTAAGGGGTAATGACACAAGAGCCTGTGCTGGCCGACTGCTGTCTTACAATGACACCCCACCTTCTAGAAATCGTTAATTCCCGTTAAGCATACGTAACGTGACACCATGTTCCCATACACAGCAGATACTCGTAACAGACAATGACACAGCGGCTAATGTTCGCGCTGCTTTTTCCTCATTTCTAATAGAGGGCACTTTCATACACACATACCAGCGTTACCAACGTCCTCACATTCCTCGTTATACAGTCAGTCCCGTTTTCATTCGATTGCCCCTAATACAGCATGCGTGTGTTCGGTTCCAAGGGTACTGTGCACCATCGATCATCTTAAGCCTTCTGATTATACAACACTGTACTCACTCCATTAGATACACCCGATTCAACGGCTTGACAGCGTGAGATGCAACAACTGACGCGCTCCAGTTTTTCGCAAAGGCACGGTTCCGCTAAGTGACGTAATTGCACCTCTTTCGTAGAAAAACTGACTGCTGATACGAGTACCACAAGGAACTCAGTGCTCTGCTGTATTAGAGAAAATCCGGTGTGAGATGGTTGCAAACTCTGAACTCGGACACACCAAATGACTGCACTGTAGCAAACTGATTGCACTCCGAGATCCGACCTTTGGGATAAAATTACACAAAGGTAGAAATCTCATTGTAGCTTTCAACTAGCTTTCTCCAACATCCTTAGCAATCTCAGTTAAGATAAAAAGATGAGGATAAGACTGGAAAGATGTGAAATTCAGAAAGTCACAGTATTAAGAGACATTCCAGTTACTATGGAAACAACACGAATTATTTCCCTTTAATAAACATCGTCTATGTCGTTGTTGGCTACCTAATTTAACACAGAACTACTGCCTTATAATATAACAAGCATTGAATAAAACACACGCGACTTTCAAAGCATTTACTACCACAAATCTGCAGCTGTAAAGTGACGCTTGCCGCCCTTACACTGGTCAAGTCCTCCTTCGCAACAAGGAACTGGTGATAACACTTGGCGTCCAGCTGCTTTCTTCCCTCCATGAGGGTTCATGATCGAGTGTCTTATTTCGTGAGTTCCAAGTAACTCCCGAAATTTGATGAACAAGGCTTCAAGGCGTATTGCAGCGGTGCCACAGCGGTCGGGATTCGCCCATGGGCATTCTCATTTGTTTAAAGCCCTCTGTAGCTGAAAGGTAGATTGTACTCGGTGCTATCACCTGCAGAACATCAATCTTAGTTATTCAAATGGTTCAAATGGCTCTGAGCACTATGGGACTTAACATCTATGGTCATCAGTCCCCTAGAACTTAGAACTACTTAAACATAACTAACCTAAGGACATCACACGACACCCAGTCATCACGAGGCAGAGAAAATCCATTACCCCGCCGGGAATCGAACCCGGGAACCCGGGCGCGGGAAGCGAGAACGCTACCGCACGACCACGAGCTGCGGACTCTTAGTTATTCACCGCCTAACACAGAAAGTGAAGCTCGAAGAAGACATCGACGGCTTGAATGTAACTACGTACACGTAAAGACCATAGAACGTACCGTGCATAAAAATTCAAATGATTAGAGCTGCAATTCCTTATGACAGGTAGAACTGCTATAGAATGGTTCAAATGGCTCTGAGCACTATGGGACTTAACTTCTGAGGTCATCAGTCCCCTAGAAATTAGAACTACTTAAACCTAACTAACCTAAGGACATCAAACATATCCATGCCAGAGGCAGGATTCGGAACCTGCGACCGTAGCGGTCGCGCGGTTCCAGAACGTAGCGCCTATAACCGCTCGGCCACCACGACTGCCAATAGAGTTTTTTGTGCTGTTATCATGCATTTTGGGGTATACAAGGGACGTAAACAGCGTCACATATTGAGTTTATATTACTATTGTATGCATCAGTTACAACAACGGATGCAGAGTTATAAGTGAGAAGAGCTTGTGCGAGACAGCGTTAACAGTACATAACACAATTTGAAACGGCCACATTGTGGACATCCATTTGGCTGGTTGGTTGAATCATGCAACATCTAGCTTTGTCTGGCATTCGGATGTGACAATGACACGATGCTGGACTGCATGGGAACGTGACGGTAGCCATATTCGAATACGTCTACCCAAAGGGGCGACTGCCATCGTGTGCACCAAGCACAATGTTTTTTTTTTGGTCATCAGTCTGCTGACTGGTATGATGCGGCCTGCCACGAATTCCTTTCCTGTGCTAACCTCTTCATCTCAGAGTAGCACTTGCAACCTACGTCCTCAATTATTTGCTTGACGTATTCCAATCTCTGTCTTCCTCTACAGTTTTTGCCCTCTACAGCTTCCTCTAGTACCATGGAAGTCACTCCCTCATGTCTTAGCAGATGTCCTATCATTCTGTCCCTTCTCCTTATCAGTGTTTTCCACATATTCCTTTCCTCTCCGATTCTGCGTAGAACCTCCTCATTCCTTACCTTATCAGTCCACCTAATTTTCAACATTCGTCTATAGCACCACATCTCAAATGCTTCGATTCTCTTCTGTTCCGGTTTTCCCACAGTCCATGTTTCACTACCATACAATGCTGTACTCCAGACGTACATCCTCAGAAATTTCTTCCCCAGATTAAGGCCGGTATTTGATATTAGTAGACTTCTCTTGGCCAGAAATGCCTTTTTTGCCATAGCGAGTCTGCTTTTGATGTCCTCCTTGCTCCGTCCGTCATTGGTTATTTTACTGCCTAGGTAGCAGAATTCCTTAACTTCATTGACTTCGTAACCATCAATCCTGATGTTAAGTGTCTCGCTTTTCTAATTTCTACTACTTCTCATTACCTTCGTCTTTCTCCGATTTACTCTCAAACCATACTGTGTACTCATTAGACTGTTCATTCCGTTCAGCAGATCATTTAATTCTTCTTCACTTTCACTCAGGATAGCAATGTCATCAGCGAATCGTATCATTGATATCCTTTCACCTTGTATTTTAATTCCGCTCCGGAACCTATTGTTTCCTCGATGTACAGATTGAAGAGTAGGGGCGAAAGGCTACAGCCTTGTCTTACACCCTTCTTAATACGAGCACTTCGTTCTTGATCGTCCACTCTTATTATTCCCTCTTGGTTGTTGTACATATTGTATATGACCCGTCTCTCCCTATAGCTTACCCCTACTTTTTTCAGAATCTCGAACAGCTTGAACCATTTTATATTGTCGAACGCTTTTTCCAGGTCTACAAATCCTATGAAAGTGTCTTGATTTTTCTTTAGCCTTGCTTCCATTATTAGCCGTAACGTCAGAATTGCCTCTCTCGTCCCTTTACTTTTCCTAAAGCCAAACTGATCGTCACCTAGCGCATTCTCAATTTTCTTTTCCATTCTTCTGTATATTATTCTTGTAAGCAGCTTCGATGCATGAGCTGTTAAGCTGATTGTGCGGTAATTCTCGCACTTGTCAGCTCTTGCCGTCTTCGGAATTGTGTGGATGATGCTTTTCCGAAAGTCAGATGGTATATCGCCAGACTCATATATTCTACACACCAACGTGAACAGTCGTTTTGTTGCCACTTCCCCCAATGATTTTAGAAATTCTGATGGAATGTTATCTATCCCTTCTGCCTTATTTGACCGTAAGTCTTCCAAAGCTCTTTTAAATTCCGATTCTAATACTGGATCCCCTATCTCTTCTAAATCGACTCCTGTTTCTTCTTCTATCACATCAGACAAATCTTCAGCCTCATAGAGGCTTTCAATGTATTCTTTCCACCTATCTGCTCTCTTCTCTGCATTTAACAGTGGAATTCCCGTTGCACTATTAATGTCACCATCGTTGCTTTTAATGTCACCAAAGGTTGTTTTGACTTTCCTGTATGCTGAGTCTGTCCTTCCGACATTCATATCTTTTTCGATGTCTTCACATTTTTCCTGCAGCCATATCGTCTTAGCTTCCCTGCACTTCCTATTTATTTCATTCCTCAGCGACTTGTATTTCTGTATTCCTGATTTTCACGGAACATATTTGTACTTGCTCCTTTCATCAATCAACTGAAGTATTTCTTCTGTTACCCATGGTTTCTTCGCAGCTACCTTCTTTGTACCTATGTTTTCCTTCCCAACTTCTGTGATGGCCCTTTTTAGAGATGTCCATTCCTCTTCAACTGTACTGCCTACTGCGCTATTCCTTATTGCTGTATCTATAGCGTTAGAGAACTTCAAACGTATCTCGTCATTCCTTAGAACTTCCGTATCCCACTTCTTTGCGTATTGATTCTTCCTGACTAATGTCTTGAACTGCAGCCTACTCTTCATCACTACTATATTGTGATCTGAGTCTATATCTGCTCCTGGGTACGCCTTACAATCCAGTATCTGATTTCGGAATCTCTGTCTGACCATGATGTAATCTAATTGAAATCTTCCCGTATCTCCCGGCCTTTTCCAAGTATACCTCCTCCTCTTGTGATTCATGAACAGGGTATTCGCTATTACTAGCTGAAACTTGTTACAGAACTCAATTAGTCTTTCTCCTCTTTCATTCCTTGTCCCAAGCCCATATTCTCCTGTAACCTTTTCTTCTACTCCTTCCCCTACAACTGCATTCCAGTCGCCCATGAATATTAGATTTTCGTCCCCCTTTACATACTGCATGACCCTTTCAATATCCTCATACACTTTCTCTATCCGTTCATCTTCAGCTTGCGACGTCGGCATGTATACCTGAACTATCGTTGTCGGTGTTGGTCTGCTGTCGATTCTGATTAGAACAACCCGGTCACTGAACTGTTCACAGTAACTCACCCTCTGCCCTACCTTCCTATTCATAACGAATCCTACACCTGTTACATCATTTTCTGCTGCTGTTGATATTACCCGATACTCATCTGACCAGAAATCCTTGTCTTCCTTCCACTTCACTTCACTGACCCCTACTATATCTAGATTGAGCTTTTGCATGTCCCTTTTCAGATTTTCTGGTTTCCCTACCACATTCAAGCTTCTGACATTCCACGCCACGACTCGTAGAACGTTATCCTTTCGTTGATTATTCAATCTTTTTGTCATGGTAACCTCCCCCTTGGCAGTCCCCTCCCGGAGATCCGAATGGGGGACTATTCTGGAATCTTTTGCCATGACACTTCTTCGAATAGAGGCCACATGTCGTGTTGATACACGTTACGTGTCTTTAATGCAGTGGTTTCCATTGCCAGAAAGGCCTATTCTTCCGCCTTTAGGGGCAATATCCCACCCCTAGGACAAGAGAGTGCCCTGAACCTCTATCCGCTACTCCGTCCTCTTTGACAAGGCCATTGGCAGGATGAGGCTGACTTCTTATGCCGGAAGTCTTCGGCCGCCAATGCTGAATATTTATCAAAATTTAGGCAGTGGCGCGGATCGAACCCGGTACTGATGACGTTTTGATTATGAATCAAAGACGCTACCCCTACACCACGGGTACCAGCACAATGTAACCACTTCAAATCTGTGCTTTCCAGCCCAGAACGAATAATGACCTTCCTACCACATTCCGTGTTATCCTGCACCATTGGTCCGCCACTATCAGCATCCAGATTAGGGAATGACCTTCGTATGCGTAGGTTGCCGTTAATGTAACAACACAACGGCTGCGTTTGGAGTGGTGCCGTGGCCGGGAAGCATGGACTGGAAGCCAAGCCTACATGCTGCCAAATCTGTTCCAGCTACGCTGCAGACGCTTTGCTGGGAAGCCGTTAGACATCCTCAATTAATTCCCGGTCTCTCCCCATGCGATTTCCATATTTTTTGGGCCCTGAAGCAACACATTCATCGACATCGATTTGCTTTGGACGAAGAGGTGCAAGCCATGGTACAAACGTGGTGACGTAGGCAACCGCATTTATCCATTGTACGACAGATAGTCAGGAGATATGATGACATAAACACTGAGCATCGTGAAAATAAAACTGTAGTGCGAAATTCGCTAGAGATACAGTTGAACTACGTGTAATGTGTTAAATGTGTGAAATATGTTAAATCAACGTGAAATATATGTGGCATGTGCGTACGTGTGCAAAGCCATGGATAAAAAGCTCTTCCTATGCCCCTGGACAGATTTCAACCAAACCCGGTACACATATTGCCTACTACCTAGAAAGAAATGCTGTGGGGTTAAGAACCAGCAACCTCCTATTGGGGTAGTGATGATAACGTGATGAAAAAATGGGCGAGGAGAAGATGGACAGGGGAGAGGAGAAGATGGACACAGAGAGGGGAAGGACGAGATGGACTTACGAGAGTGAAGAGAAGATACAGGGGGAAGAGAAAGTGGACTTAGAGAAGGGAGGACGATATCGACTGAGGGGAAAGGAGCAGGTGGGCAGAAGGGGGAGCATCAGATGGGCAGAGAGAGGAAAGAGGAGGAGATGGGAAGAAACAGGGGAGAGGAAGGGATGGACAGAGAGGGGGAGGAGGAGATGTGCAGAGAAAGGGGGGAGGAAATGGATATTGGAAGAGAAGTGGAAATGATGGAAAAGAGAAAAGGAGGAAGAGATGGGTAGAGAGATTCAGGAGGAGATGGATAAAGTGATGGGGGAGGAGTAGATGGGCAGAAAGTGGGGAACGAGGAGATGGACATTGAGGGGGGTTGGAGAAGATGGATATTGAGATGGGTAGGAGGAGGCAACAAAGGGAGGGGAAGGAGGAGATGGACAGAGAATAGGGAGGAACAAGGAAGAGATCGACATGCAGGGGGGAGGAGGCGATAGAAGGGGGACAGGATGTGGAATTAGAAGGGGGAGGATGAGATGTTCAGAGGAGAAAAGAACAGTCTGACAGAGGGCAGAAGAGCAAATGGGCAGAAAGAGGAAAGAGGAGAAGATGGAGAGAGACAGAGATGGGCAGAGAGAGAGAGGAGAGAGAAAGAGATGGACAGGGAAAGGAATGAGGAGGAGATGGAGAGAGAGGGCAGGAAGAGCAGATAGACAGCAAGAGGAGGAGGAGGGTATGAACAGAAGGATGGGGAGGGGGAGATGAGAAAGAGGAGAAGATGGATAGAGGGAGGGGGGATGGAGATGGACTGAGAAAGGAAAGAGGAGGAGATGGATAGAGAGAGCAGGAGAAGAAGGACAGTGAGAGGAGAAAAGAAGAGATGAACAGAGAGATGGGAAGTAGGAGATGGACAGCTAGAGGTGGAGTAGTGATGGGGGGGGGGAAGAAAGAAGATAGACCGAGAGTGGGGGAAGGAAGATAGGGACTTTGAGAGGTGTGGACGATGTGGAGGGGGGGTAGGAGGTGGCCTTAGAGGAGGGAGGTGAAGATGGGAAGAGAGAGAGAGAGGGGAGGATGAGATAGACTTAGATGGAGTGAGAAGGATATAAAGGAGGAGGAGGAGGTGGACTTAGAGGGGGGAGAATGACATGGACAGATGGGAAAGGAGTAGTTTGACAGATGGCAGTCTTTGTATACATACTTCTATGTGGTGAAACTTCTAAGTGTGTGAGTTGTGCTTTAGATTATGTTCATATATATTAACGTCTTCATTCAATATTTTCAAATAGATTTGTAGCATAAAAATACTTCTTGAACACTTTATGCGAAAAGATAATCGAGAGTATGTTACACAATTAACTTAACGTTACTTATTAACAGAAGTTTTCAAATTTAATTTTGCTGTTAGAGATGATCAAAAGTAATTTATGTCTCCGCGATACCCTAAACTGATAATTCGGCTTCAGAAATGTGGGTAGCTAATTGAAAAGAAAAATAGAATGCTTAAGGAATAACATAAGTTTTGCTCATATAGTTCGATAGAAGGAAAAGATACCTGTTACTTTCACTTACTTACACCGTCATAATAGACTATACACAGTAGACGAAACGATTATTGGAGGCAAGCCGCCTTATGTATCAGCCGTAATTTTTGAGAGTAAATAGACACTGATGAACCAAAACATTACGACCACTATCCGCCACGAGACTGAATGCCGCCCGATGACGTTACGCGCACGTGACGATGTAAGTATACAAGCGGATCGAAGTCGAATGGAAATCGTTACACCAAATATGCCCCTCAAATGACTCTTCAATGACTGACACATATTTACAAACAACATAAACAGTAACGCTATACACAAAGCATACACCCCAACCCTCACATTCCAAGTGTCTACAGGGTGAGTCACCTAACGTCCCGCTGGATATATTTCGTAAACCACATCAAATACTGACGAACCGATTTCACAGACCGAACGTGAGGAGAGGGGCTAGGGTAACTGTTTAATGCAAACCATACAAAAATGAACGGAAGTATGTTTTTTAACACAAACCTACGTTTTTTAAATGGAACCACGTTAGTTTTGTTAGTACATCTGAACATATAATCAAATACGTAATCAGTGCCGTTTGTTGCATCGTAAAATGTTAATTACATCCGGAGATATTGTACCCTAAAGTTGACGCTTGAAACCTCCGACGTTCAGTTGCGAGAGCCGGTGGACTGAGTCAAAATAGTGTCATGCGCATACTGCATCGTCACTGCTTTCACCCGTTTCATGTGTCGCTACATCAGCAATTACATGGTGATGACTTTAATCATCGAGTGCAATTCTGTCAATGAGCATTAACAGAGAATGCGTTGCAGTTCTACATGTTTACCGATGAAGTGGGTTTCACAAACCATGGGGCAGTGAATCTACGGAACATGCATTACTGGTCCGTGGACAATCCTCGCTGGCTCAGACAGGTAGAGCGACAGCGACCGTGAACTGTAAATGTATGGTGCGGAATCATTGGCGACCACCTCATTGGTCCTCACTTCATTGCAGGGGCCGAAACAGCTGCAACATACATCGCGTTTCTACAGAATGATCTGCCAACGTTGCTCGAAAATGTCCCACTGGAAACGCGTCGACGTATGTGGTATCAGCATGATGGCGCACCTGTACATTCCGCAATTAACACTAGACTGATCCTTGACAGGATGTTTGACGGGCGTTTCATAGGACGTGGAGGACGCATAAATTGGCCAGCCCGTTCTCCTGATCTTACACCTCTGGACTTCTTTCTGTGGGGTACGTTAAAGGAGAATGTGTACCGTCATGTGCCTACAACCCCAGAGGATATGAAACAACATTTTGTGGCAGCCTGCGGCGACATTACACCCGATGTACTGCGGCGTGTGCGACATTCATTACGCCAGAGATTGCAAGTGTGTGCAGCAAATGATGGCCACCACATTGAACATCTATTTGCCTGACATGTCGGGACACACTCTATTCCACTCCGTAATTGAAAACGGAAACCACGTGTGTACGTGTACCTCACCCCTCATGGTAATGTACATGTGCGTCAGTGAAAAAGGCCAATAAAAAGTTGTTAGCATGTGGACGTAATGTGCTGTTCCAGTCTCTTCTGTACCTAAGGTCCATCACCGTTCCCTTTGGATCCCTACGTAATTCGGTGCTCTCCGATACACACGATCGAACAGCGGAGGAGTGGTACTCAAGCGTCAACTTTAGGTAAAAATATCTCCGGATGCAATTAACATTTTACAATGCAACAAACGGCACTGATTACGTATTTGTTTATATGTTCAGATGTGCTAACAAAACTAACGGGTTTCCATTAAAAAAAACATAGGTTTGTGTTAAAAAACATACTTCCGTCCATTTTTTTATGGTTTGTATTAACCAATTACACTAGCCCCTCTCCTCACATTCGGTCTGTGGAATCGATTCGTCAGTATTTGATGTGGTTTACGAAATATATCCAGCGGTAATGTTAGGTGACTCACCCTGTATAGCACAGTCGGAAGTCAGACGGGAACAATGCCCTGTGAAGCTCCTGTTCTCGATAGGACCAGTATGCTTCTGCGGAATCATTCCAGTGAAGATACGGACCACTGTCATAAGCGACTTTGACAAAGAGTACACTACTGGCCATTAAAATTTCCACACCAAGAAGACATGCAGATGATAAACGGGTATTCATTGGACAAACATATTATACTACAACTGACATGTGATTACATTTTCACGCAATTTGGGTGCATAGATCCTGAGAAATCAGTACCGATAACAACCACCTCTGGCCATAATAACGGCCTTGATACGCCTGGGCATTGAGTCAAACAGAAAATGGCTCCGAGCACTATGGGACTTAACATCTGAGGTCATCAGTTCCCTAGAACTTAGAACTACTGAAACCTAACTAACCTAAGGACATCACACACATCCATGCCCGAGGCAGGATTCGAACCTGCGACCGTAGCGGTCGCGCGGTTCCAGACTGAAGCGCCTAGAACCGCTCGGCCACATCAACCTGCTTATCTTGTGGAAGTCTCCTCATGTTCGAATAACTATTGCAGCTCCCATCCCTTTAAAACCGCTTACAGTATTCATCTCTTGGCGCCTCTCAACGATTTTTACACTCCACAGTCCTATACAATACTAAATGGGTGATCCCTCGATGTCTCAGAATTTATCCTACCAAGTGAGCTCTTCTTTTAGTCAAGTAGTGCCACAAATTTCTTTCCTTCCCAGTTCTATTCAGTACCTCCTCATTAGCTACGCGATCGAACCACATAATCGTCAGCATTCTTCTGCAGCAACATATTTCGAAAGCTTCTATTCCCCTCTTCTCTGACTTGTTTATCATCCACGTTTCACTTCCATATAAGGCTACCTTCAGAAAGATAACTTCAGATGTGACTTGCTGACACTTAAATCTATATTTGAAGTTAACAAATTTCTGTTCTTTAGAAACGCTTTTCTTGCTATCGACAGTTTAAATTTTATATCCTCTCTACTTCGGACATCATTAGTTATTCTACTGCCCAAATATCAAAATTCATCTACTTCTTTTAATGTCTCGTTTCCTACTACAATTTCCTCAGTGTCACCCGACTTAATTCGCCTACATTCAGTTAGCCATGTTTTACTTTTGCTGACTTTCATCTTATATCCTCCTCTCCAGACACTCTCCATTCCGTTCATCTGCTCTTCCATGTCCTTTGGTGTCTGTGACAAAATTACAGTATCGTAGGCAAACCTCAAAGTTTTTATTTGTTCTCCATGGACTTTAATTCCTTCTATCAATTTTTCATTTCTTTGATTTTACCGCTCATTCAGTATACAGGTTGGATAACAGCCTGGACAGGCTGCAGCCCTGTTTCACTCCTTTCTTGCAACTGCTTCCCTTTCATGGCCCCCGACTCCTATAACTGTTATATAGTTTCTGTACAAGCTGTAAATAACCTTTTACTCAATGTATTTTACTCCTCTAACCTTCAGAATTTCAGAGTATTCTAGTCAACATTGTCAAAAATTCTCTCTAAGTCTACAAATGCTATAATTGTAGGTTTGACTTCCCTTTACCTAGTTTCCAAGAGAAGTTGTAGGACCAGTACTGCCTCGCGTGTTCCTACTTTTCTCCGTAATCCACCCTGATTTTCCCCGAAGTCGGCTTCTATAATTTTTTCTATTCGTGTTAGTAATTTGCAACCATGGTTGGAATGTCGGTAGTATTCACAACTCTTACTACTTCATTTCTTTGGAACTAGAATTATTAAATTCTTCTTGAAGTCTGAAGGTATTTCTGCTGTCGCATACGTCTTGCACAACGGGTAGAATAGTTCTGTCATGGCTGGCTCTTACAAGGAAATCAATAGCTCTGACGGAATGTTGTCTATTCCAGAGGCCTTTTTTCCACTTAATGCCGTGTCTCATTCTTCTCGCTTTGTCGTGTCTCTTATCTCACCATCTATGACTTCCTCCCTTTATATAATATTGTATTCAGCCTCATCTCCCTTGTATTGCTCCTCTATATACTCCTTCTGCCTTTCAGCCACTGTAGCCGAGCGGTTGTAGGCGCTTCAGATGGGAACCGCGCTGCTGCTGGGGTCGCAGGTTCGAATCCTGCCGCGGGCATGGATGTGTGTGATGTCCTTAGGTTAGTTAGGTTTAAGTAGTTCTAACTCTATGTGACTGATGACCTCAGATGTTAAGTTCCATAGTGCTAAGAGCCATTTGAACCAATTTGAACTTTTCAGCTTTCCCTTATTAGGTTCGTACTAGTTTTATATCTAAACTATTGATAGTCATAAAGCTGCTCGTCTTTTATACAAAGGCTGTTTAATTTTCTTGTAGGTGGTATCTGTCTTTCCCTCAATGATAAATGCTTATATATCCTTACATCCCCCCCCCCACCCCTAATGAACCATGGACCTTGCCGTTGGTGGGGAGGCTTGCGTGCCTCAGCGATACAGATAGCCGTACCGTAGGTGGAACCACAACGGAGGGGTATCTGTTGAGAGGCCAGACAAACGTGTGGTTCCTGAAGAGGGGCAGCAGCCTTTTCAGTAGTTGCAGGGGCAACAGTCTGGATGATTGACTGATCTGGCCTTGTAACACTTACCAAAACGGCCTTGATGTGCTGGTACTGCGAACAGCTGAAAGCAAGGGGAAACTACAGCCGTAATTTTTCCCGAGGGCATGCAGCGTTACTGTATGGTCAAATGATGAAGGCGTCCTCTTGGGTAATATATTCCGGAGGTAAAATAGTCCCCCATTCGGATCTCCGGGCGGGGACTACTCAAGAGGACGTCGTTATCAGGAGAAAGAAAACTGGAGTTCTACGGATCGGAGCGTGGAATGTCAGGTCCCTTAATCGGGCAGATAGGTTAGAAAATTTAAAAAGGGAAATGGATGGGTTAAAGTTAGATATAGTGGGAATTAGTGAAGTTCGGTGGCAGGAGGAACAAGACTTTTGGTCAGGCGAATACAGGGTTATAAATACAAAACGAAATAGGGGTAATGCAGGAGTAGGTTTAATAATGAATAAAAAAACAGGAGTGCGGGTAAGCTACTACAAACAGCATAGTGAACGCATTATTGTGGCCAAGATAGACACGAAGCCCACGCCTACTACAGTAGAACAAGTTTATATGCCAACTAGCTCTGCAGATGAGGAAGAAATTGAATAAATGTATGATGAAATAAAAGAAATTATTCAGTTAGTAAAGGGAGACGAAAATTTAATAGTCATGGGTGACTGGAATTCGATAGTAGGAAAAGGGAGAGAAGGAAACGTAGTAGGTAAATCTGGATTGGGGGGAAAAATGAAAGAGGAAGCCGCCTGGTAGAATTTTGCACAGAGTACAACTTAATCATAGCTTGGTTCAAGAATCATAAAAGGTGGTTGTATACATGGAAGAAGCCTGGAGATACTGACAGGTTTCAGATAGATTATATAATGGTAAGACAGAGATTTAGGAACCAGGTTTTAAATTGTAAGACTTTTCCAGGGGCAAATGTGGACTCTGACCACAATCTATTAATTATGAACTGTAGATTAAAACTGAAGGAACTGAAAAAAGGTGGGAACTTAAGGAGATGGGACCTGGATAAACTGACTGAACCAGAAGTTGTATAGAGTTTCAGGGAGAGCATGAGGGAACAACTGCCACGAATAAGGGAAAGAAATACGGTAGAAGAAGAATGGGTAGCTTTGAGCGATCAAATAGTGAAGGCAGCAGAGGATGGAGTAGGTAAAAAGACGAGGGCTACTAGAAATCCTTGGGTAACAGAAGAAATATTGAACTTAATTGATGAAAGGAGAAAATATAAAAATGCAGTAAATGAAGCAGGCAAAAAGGAATACAAACGTCTCAAAAATGAGATTGACAGGACATGCAAAATGGCTAAGCAGGGATGGCTAGAGATCAAATGTAAAGATGTAGAGGCTTATCTCACCAGGGCTAACATAGATACTGCCTACAGGAAAATTAAAGAGACCTTTGGAGAAAAGAGAACCACTTGTATGAATATCAGGGTCTATACAAGGGCGATATACTTGAGGAGAATATTATGGAAATGGAAGAGGATGCAGATGAAGATGAAATGGGAGATATGATACTGCGTGAAGAGTTTGACAGAGCACTGAAAGACCTGAGTCGAAACAAGGCCCCGGGAGTAGACAACATTCTAGTAGAACTACTGACAGCCTTGGGAATGCCAGTCCTGACAAAACTCCACCATCTGGTGAGCAAGATATATGAGACAGGCGAAATACCCTCAGACTTAAAGAAGAATATAATAATTCCAGTCCTAAAGAAAGCGGGTGTTGACAGATGTGAAAATTACCGAACTATCAGTTTTATAAGTGACGGCTGCAAAATACTAAAACGAATTCTTTACAGACGAATGGAAAAACTGGTAGAAGCCGACCTTGGGGAAGATCAGTTTGGATTCCGTAGAAATGTTGGAACACGTGAGGCAATACTGACCCTACGACGTATCTTAGAAGAGAGATTAAGGAAAGGCACACCTACGTTTCTAGAAATTGTAGACTTAGAGAAAGCTTTTGACAATGTGGACTGAAATACTCTCTTTCAAATTCTGAAGGTGACAGGGGTAAAATACAGGGAGCGAAAGGCTATTTACAATTTGTACAGAAACCAGATGGCCGTTATAAGAGCCCGCATCTCGTGGTCGTGCGGTAGCGTTCTCGCTTCCCACGCCCGGGTTCCCGGGTTCGATTCCCGGCGGGGTCAGGGATTTTCTCTGCCTCGTGATGGCTCGGTGATGTGTGCTGTCCTTAGGTTAGTTAGGTTTAAGTAGTTCTAAGTTCTAGGGGACTGATGACCATAGATGTTAAGTCCCATAGTGCTCAGAGCCATTTGAACCATTTAGCAGTTATAAGATTCGAGGGACATGAAAGGGATGCAGTGGTTGGGAAGGGAATGAGACAGGGTTGTAGCATCTCCCCAATGTTATTAAATCTGTATATTGAGTAAGCAGTGAAGGAAACAAAAGCAAAATTCGGAGTAGGTATTAAAATCCATGGAGAAGAAATAAAAACTTTGAGGTTCGCCGATGACATTGTAATTCTGTCAGAGACAGGAAAGGACTTGGAAGAGCTGTTGAACGGAATGAATAGTGTCTTGAAAGGAGGATATAAGATGAACATGAACAAAAGCAAAACGTGGATAATGGAATGTAGTCGAATTAAGTCGGGTGATGCTGAGGGAATTAGATTAGGAAATGAGACACTTAAAGTAGTAAAGGAGTTTTGCTATTTGGGGAGCAAAAGAACTGATGATGGTCGAAGTAGAGAGGCTATAAAATGTAGACTGGCAATGGCAAGGAAAGCGTTTCTGAAGAAGAGAAATCTGTTAACATCGAGAATAGATTTAAGTGTCAGGAAGTCGTTTCTGAAAGAATTTGTATGGAGTGTAGCCATGTATGGAAATGAAACATGGACGATAGCCGGCCGGAGTGGCCGTGCGGTTCTGAGCGCTACAGTCTGGAGCCGAGCGACCGCTACGGTCGCAGGTTCGAGTCCTGCCTCGGGCATGGATGTGTGTGGTGTCCTTGGGTTGGTTAGGTTTAATTAGTTCTAAGTTCTAGGCGACTGATGACCTCAGGGGTTGGGTCGCATGGTGCTCGGAGCCATGCACGATAAATAGTTTGGACAAGAAGGGAACAGAAGCTTTTGAAATGTGGTGCTACAGAAGAGTGCTGAAGATTACATGGGTAGATCACATAACTAATGAGGAGGTATTGAAAAGAATTGGGGAGAAGAGCAGTTTGTGGCAAAACTTGACTAGAAGAAGCGATCGGTTGGTAGGACATGTTCTGAGGCATCAAGAGATCACCAGTTTAGTATTGGAGGGGAACGTGGAGGTTAAAAATCGTAGAGGGAGACCAAGAGATGAATACACTAAGCAGATTCAGAAAGATGTAGGTTGCAGTAGTTACTGGGAGATGAAGAAGCTTGCACAGGATAGAGTAGCATGGAGAGCTGCATCAAACCAGTCTCGGGACTGAAGACCACAACAACGACAACATCCTTACATCTGTCCTCTAGCCATTCCTGCTTAGCCATTTTGCTCTTTCTGTCAGTCTCTTTTCGTTGACCTTCGTATTTCATATCACCTGCTTCCCTGCTGCGTTTTTGTATTTTCACCTTTCATTAATTAAATTCGATAACTCATTCCATTTCTAAGGATATCTACTTAGCGTTGTCTTGCCACTATCTATCTGATCCTCCGCTGCTTTCAATATTTCATCTCTCAAAGCTACCCACTCGTGTTCTACTGTATTCCTTTCCCCTGATGTAAGCAATCGTTGCCAAAGCTCTCTCTGAAACTTTCAACATCTTCTGGTCCTATCAACGTATCCAAGTCCGCTCTCTTTCATTTCCTACCTTTCTCCAATTTCTTCAGTTTTAATCTATAGTTCTTCATATTTCATTGTGGTCAGTGACTACATCATCCCCTGTAAACGTCTTACAGTTTAAAACCTGGTTCCGAAATCACTATCTTGCCATTAGGATTGAATGAAAAGTAATGCCTCCAACTTCGTTAATTGGGTTTGGATGTGATTATTTTAATAAATCAAATTCAGAGATAATCCTTAGAATGTGATCTTTAATTTGTATTATTCAATTTTCCACATAATCAACAACCAATTGGATACACTTCTGCTAACGATGAACAAGTTTTCTTAAGCCGTCACGGAAGAAGTCGACACTGTTTCCGCAAACACAGTCTCACAGTCCTCTCAACGTCGCCATCAGAAGCATAACGGTGTCCCCGCAGATCGACTTTCACTATCGGGAACAGATGGAAGTCAGATGGTGCTAAATCTGGAGTGTATGGTGGACGCCGTACAGTGATGAGATTCAGTCTCTGAAATTTTGCTGTGATAGCACGTGACGTGTGTGGTTTGGCATTGTCATGCTGCAGGAAAACATTTCCCTTTTCCTCTCGGACCCTTGTTAGCCGTCGTTTCAGAGTTCGCAGCGTTGTGATGTAACTCTCCGAATTTGTTATTGTCCCATGATCAAGGAAATCAACATGGATAACACCATCTGCGTACCAGAACTCTGTGGCCATGATTTTTCCGTCTGAGGGCTAAGTCTTGGATTTCTTTTTCTGGGGCGAGTGTTTTTGTCGATATTCCATAGTTTGATGTTTCGTCTCCGGGTCGTAATTGTGTACCCACGTTTCATCTCCTGTCATAACTGAATGGAGAAATGCGTCACCTACATTCTCTTAACGCGAGAGGAGTTCCTGGCAAATTTCAAGTCGGTGCGCTTTCATTTCAGGAGTCAGCATCTGGGGTACCCGTCGTGCACAGATCTCCCGTAGCCAAGCAAAGCAATAATGTGACCCCCACGTTCTTGTGAAATGCCGATTGTACTTGCAGTTTCTGAGTCATAGGACAATCATTCTGAATCAATATGTCAACATTTTTCTTGTGGAACTCGGTTGTTGCTGTCACAGGACGTCCAACTATTTGTTTGTCATGCACGTCAGACGTTCCCGCCTAAACATCTTTAAACTTACTCGCCCAACGACACCTAATACTAACATCAACACAATCACCATAAACTGCTTTCATTCTCTTATGAACATCCTTCGGGGTGACAGCTTCTGCTATCAAGAATTCAATGACTGCACGTTGCTTAAATCGCATTGACCGACCGTCTGCGCAGGGTTCCATACTTACACTGCAATGACACAACGGTTCAATGATAAAGCTTCCCGCCAACTGGAGCTGTAGAGAAGAGGCTAATATGGTACAAGCCAGTACCTGCCGCATACCAATGCTGCCAACTGTTGAAGAGTTACGAAGATGGAGGCATTAGTTTTCAGTCAACCCTCGTATAATCAATGTGAAATCTTTCGGTGTCTTCAGGTCAATTAAACGTTTGCAACCTTCTTTCATCATTCTTAAATCATGAGTTAGCAATGATTATACTATTCCTTGCCGGCGGGAGTGGCTGAGCAGTTCTAGGCGCTACAGTCTGCACCCGAGCGACCGCTACGGTCGCAGCTTCGAATCCTGCCTCGGGCATCGATGTGTGTGATGTCCTTAGGTTAGTTAGGTTTAAGTAGTTCTAAGTTCTAGGGGACTGATGACTGCAGCAGTTAAGTCCCATAGTGCTCAGAGCCATTTGAACCATATTTATTATACCTTGTGCTAAATTCTACCAGGTGACATCCTGTTCCTCTTCCTGTTATCGAATTCCAGTCCCCCATCACAACTAAATTTTCCTCTCGTTTAACTATCTGAATTATACGTTTCCTTATTCTCTTCGTAATCTGCGGAGCTAGTTGGTATACTTGTACTAATGTGGTAGTTGTTGGTTTCGTATTTGTCTTGGCTACGATGATTTGTTCACTATACTGTTCATAGTAGCTTATCCGCATTCTATTTTCTTATACATTGTTAGACGTACTCCTGCATTACCGTAGATGATTTAGTGTTTACAACCTTATACTCATCTGGCCAGAAGTCTTGTTCCTTCTGCCACCGAACTTCACTAATCCACACTGTACCTTACTTCAATCTATCCATTTACCTTTTTAAAGTTTTTAAGCTTTCCCCGATTAAAGGATCTAACATTCAATGCTCCGACTTGCAGAACTTCAGTTTTGTCCCTCCTGATGATGACTTCCTGCGTAGTTTCTGTCGGGAGATCCGAATGGAGACTATCTCACCACCAGAATATTTTACTCAAGAGGATGTCATCATCATTTAACTGCAGTAAAGTTGTATGCCCTCGGGGAAAAATTACGGCTGCAGTTTCCCCTTGCTATCAGCCGTTCCCTGTACCAAAAGGGCAAGGCCACGTTGGCAGATGTTACAAGGCCAGATTGGTCAGTTATTATAACTATTGCCCCCTCAGTCATCGGAAAGGCTGCTGCCCTTCTTCAGGACCCACACATTTGTCTGGCCTCTCAACAGATACAGTTCTGTTGTTGTTAAACCTGCGGTACGGGCACCTACATCGCTGAGACACGGATGGCAAGTTACCACATACAATATTTAATATGCAGGAAGTCCAGGGGATGATTCTATTTATCAGTGCAAGAAATATATTTGTAAATTAGTGAATTCTTATTAAAAAGTGAAGGTCCAACAGAAATTCGATTCTTCACGTTTTGTGGACAAAGGACTACAAATTGAGCCACATCGGAAATGCTTTACAATAATATGAAAAATAAAATGTATAGGATTATAGTTTAACGTTCATTGACGACGAGTTCACGTGCACAGAATCAAAATGGACATGGGGGCGGGGGGGTGGGGGGGGGTGGGTGGTAGCTAACCCACTTTTTCCTTAAATCGATTTAGGTAAACGTAGGAACCTAAATCTGTATGGCCAGTAGCGGGTTTGTACCTGGCTCGACCGGATTTCATTTTACAGCACTTAGTGGAGTCACTACCTTATGACATGATGACATGTATTATGTCATAAACGTCATTAAAATAAAGTACTTAGAGATATTCATGACAGGAAAAAGCTGTTTATCGGACAGGGACTTGAACCTGCATCTTGCTGCCAATGATTTTCCAACTGATCCATCCCCATACCTGTTAGAGACAAATGAAGATTGGAAATGGAAAACATTCGAAGTGTCATTTTTTCGCAACACGCGTTTTCAGTGCTATTGGCTTTTCGATATGCTGTTGCATGTCCTTTAATCTGTCCCGTGTGTAAAATCATGAAGAAAAATGTTTCAATCGTTCGTTAATAGATGGCGCATGGTCTTTGGACAAAGCAGTGCTTATTTTGAGCTACGACAGAGATTTTTCGATTACAGCCAAACGAAGAGAGGTAAGCAACGTCTTTGTTCCTCAAGGCTGGCCCATTATTTTTGAGTGAGCTAAAGCTATTTTCTTATTTATATTATTTTCTAATTTCTAATTTAAATATATACTAATTCCAATGCATACAACGGTCGTATTTGATTTTAAAAATGCTGCTAAAACACTGTTGTCAATGCAGTCATTTAAAACTTTAAAATGCACGTGAATAGAGTGTCTCATACACAGCCACCTCAAATACTTACTCTGAAATAGAAGAATGGAAAAGTGTCATTGTGTTCAAAAGAGGAATGATCATGGCATGTGTATGCCATGTCGAACTTTTTCTGGAAGATCAGCCATGTATATCAGCTGCAGAACAGAGAGAATTGTTGACGAAATTGGAATTTCTTGCTCAACAGCACAGGGAGTTTTGCAATACACTTTGCAGGATTTGACCCCAAGCATGAAGTTTTGTAAAAAACGGAACTCAATTCTGAAATATTTTTTTAAATATAATTTTCTTATTCTTTCATAAATAATGTAAAAGAAATCAGAAACAGCTTTGTTGACTACATTTCTTCTACTTAAAATATTACTTTTTATATCTGCAGTTGCATTATAACAAATAAAACGTAATGCCTCTTTATTTATGGTACCTGAAACAAAAACATTCTTCATGGCGCTTAGAATCATTTTGTTTCCTTGTATGGCACTTAGAAAGTTTTTAATATAATATCTATTTTCTAATTTGCGGCCGGCCGCGGTGCTCTAGCGGCTCTAGGCGCTCAGTCCGGAACCGCGCGACTGCTACGGTCGCAGGTTCGAATCCTGCCTCGGGCATGGATGTGTGTGATGTCCTTAGGTTAGTTAGGTTTAAGTAGTTCTAAGTTCTAGGGGACTGATGACCACAGATGTTAAGTCCCATAGTGCTCAGAGCCATTTGCCATTCTAATTTGCCTCATTATTTTTTGCAGCAAATAGGACGGCACCACAATTATGTGGTATCAGAATACATTCTCAATATTTTCGATACAAATAAATTGCGTACGAGAAGAGATACATTGATTTTTAGTTCTTCTGACAAATTTGAGATGTCGCACTTAGAATGTTTTCCATTTCCACTCCTCAGATGTTCAGTTACAACCTGCACAATCTCATTTTCTTTCACTCAGAAGTACACTGAAACGCTGCAGCATGGCCTCTCACATACGGAAAATCGTGCACGTGCAAAGTGAGACGCAGAAAGAGTTTGCATGGTGCATCGGTCGAACTCGGTTTAATTCGCCTCAACTCGGCTAGCATCGATAAGTCGCCGTGGTGCGCTGCCCAGTGCGTTGATAAACGGCTTACTTAACTCTGAAATAAATAGGCCCAATTCAGTTACAATAATGATGAAACAAACTGCTCCGAAAAAAGCAAATGTCCAGTCTGCAGAACAGTAATTTCGTGTATAGGAGAATCGTCTCCTGAAAGACACTATAGCAAATTGCGTCCAGAAAAGTATAGAGAAATCATAGGGGACGCCAGAAGCGAAGAATTAATGACGTTGCAAACACTTGCACAAGAGAATTCTGTATTCATTAATTAGATTTGTACCAGTACTTTAGCATGTTTATTTTGGCTAAAAGTCCTGCAAAAGAGGTCGAAGAAGATGAAGGGTCCTGTGAAAGTACTGCCAGAGCTAGTTATAAAGTCGGGATGCCGTGAAGGGTATAGGGTGCAGCCAACTGTAGGTGGAGGCTCACGTCGGTACCGATGATGTGTGTCGCTTTGGATCAGAAGAGATTCTCTGGCTTCGAGTGATTATCGAAAGTTGTAAAGGCTCGAGTCTCGCTTGTGAGAAGAAAGTACAGATCACCTTTTGCAGCATAGTCGACACGAACGATTGCGTACCTCTGTTACAGAGACTAGTGGAATCAGAGCACGAGACGGTTCTGCGACAGTGTAGGCTGCAGATTCCTCTAATTGCGTCATAAGATTATGGGATCTCGGGATCCACTAAGATCAGGTGCCTATTACACACAGGTGGCGGCTACACGGGGAGTGGTGGCTGTGTGGCGCAGACTGGGCGGTTTCTTACGTTAGAGGCTCTCGGGGAAACACGGAAAGGGCTTCAGTCTCAAAGCGTGCAGGTTGAACACAGGAAGAACGTAGATCTGGGAACTATCGGTGTAACAGCTGTAAATTGTCTCAACTGCGTCGGGAAAGTACCAGACTTCCAAGCGCTAATAGAACTGATGCTCTCAAATCGTTATAGGCACTGAAATCCTGCAAAAGCTGGAATAAGTTCCGCCGAAATTTTTGCGATGGATCTAACGGAGTTCACAAAGAACAGGCTAAATACAGGCGGCAGTGGTATGTTTGTTGTTGTTAGAAGTAATGTATCTTGTAGCGAAATTGAAGTAAATAGTTACTATGAGTTAGTATGGGTAAAGATCATTCTTGGCAACCGGAATAAAATAATTATTGGATCCGTTTACCGACCTCCCAACTCAGATGATACAATTGCTGAAAGGTTAAAAGAAAACTTGTGTCTAATTTCAAATACGTAACCGACTCATTAAGTTATAGTTGGTGGTGGCTTTAATTTACCCTCGATATGCTGGGGAAAATACATGTTTATATTCGGAGGTACACATAAAACATCATCCGAAATTGTGCTAAACACTTTCTCTGAAAATTATTTCGAGCAATTACTTCATGGGTCCACTCGAATAGTGTACCGTTGTGAAAACACACTTGACTTCTCGGCAGCAAATAATCCTGAGCTAATAACGAACCTCAAAACGGATATAGGGATTAGTGAACACATGGTTGCCGTAATGTAATGTAACCCCCAAATCCTGCAAAAATAAACGAAAAATATATCTATTGAAAAAAGCAGATAAAATTTCGCTAGGCGCCTTCTTGAGAGGCAACTTCCACTCCTTCCAAATTAACAGTGTAAGTGTAGACCAGATGTGGCTTGAAATCAAAGAAATAGTACCGACAGCAATTGGGAGATATATACCAAATAAATTAACAAACGACGGAAGTGATCCTCCTTGGTATACAAAATGGGTCAGAACACTGTTGCAGAAACAACGCCAAATTTTAAAGAACGCAAAATCCCCAAAGCTGGAGTTCTTTCACAGAAGCTTGAAATTTAGCGTAAATTTCAATGTGAGATGCTCACAGTAGTTTCTAAAACAAAACCTTGTCTCGACACTTGACAGAAAATCCAAAGAAATTTTGGCCATATGTAAAGTATGCTAGCGGCAAGACACAATCAATACCTTCTGTGCTATACTATCGATTACTGTGCTGCTAAAGCAGAATTAGTAGACACAGCCTTCCGAAAATCTTTCAGTAAAGAAGACGAAATAAATATTCCACAACTCGAATCAAGAACAGCTGGCAACTTCAGTAACTTAGAAGCAGATATCATCGGAGTAATGAAGCAACTGAAATTACTTAAGAAAGGCAAGTCTTACGGGCCAGACTGTATATCAGTTAAGTTCCTTTCAGAGTACGCTGCATGCTTAACAATCATATACAACCGCTCGTTCGACGAAAGATACGTACCCAAAGACTGGAGGGTTGCATAAGTCACACCAATATTCAAGAAAGGCAGTACTAGTAATCCACTATACATCAGGCCCATATTATTAACGCCGATATACAGCAGGATTTTGGAACACATAACGTGTTCGAACAACATAAATTACATCGAAAATGACTGTCTATTGACACACAGCCATCACGCATTTATAAAACATTGTTCCCGTGAAATGGAACTAGCTCCTTACTCACGAGAAGTGTTGATTGCTATTGACAAAGGGCTTCCGTTGATTCTGTATTTCCAGATTTAAAGAAGACTTTTGGCACTGTACCTCTCACGTGGCTTGCAATCAAATTGCGTGCTTATGGAATACCGTCTCAGTCATGCGACTGGATTCGTGATTTTCTGTCAGAAAGCTCACAGTTCGTAGTAATTGACGGATGACATCGAGTAAAACAGAAGATATTGCTGGCGTTCCGCAAGGTAGTGTTATAGGCACTCTGCTGTTCCTTATGTATATAAACTATGTAGGGGACAATCTGAGCAGCCGTCTTGGGTTGTTTGCAGATGATGCTGTCGTTTATCGCGTAGTAAAATTATCAGAAGATAAAAAATTGCAAACCGGTTTAGAAAAGATGTCCGGAAAGTGCGACAATTGACGACTGACCTTAAATAATGAAAAGTGTGTGGTCATCCACATGGGTGCTAAAAGGAATTGTTTAAACTTCGGTTACACGATTAATCAGTCAAATGTAAAGGCCGTAAATTCAACTAAATACCTAGGAATTACAATTACGAACAACTTAAACTGGAAAGAACACATAGAAAATTTTGTGGGGAAGGCGAACCAAAGACTGTGCTTTATAGGCAGAACACTTGGAACATGCAACAGATCTACTAAAGAGACTGTCTACACTACACTTGTCCATCCTCTTTTAGAATATTGCCGCGCGGTGTGGGATCCTTACTAGATAGGATTAAAGTACATCGAGAAAGCTCAACGAAGGGTAGTGCGTTTTGTATTATCGAGAACTAGGGGAGAGAGTGTCACGAACATATACAGGATTTGGGGAAGACATCATTAAAACAAAGGCGTTCTTCGTTGCGGATGGATCTTCTGACGAAATTTCAATCACCAACGTTCTCCTCCGAATGCGAAAATATTTTGTTGACACTGACCTGCATATGGAGAAACGATCATCATAATAAAATAAGGGAAATCAGAGATTGCCCGAAAAGATTTAGGTGCTCGTCTGTTCTGTGCTCTTTTCGAGTGTGGAGTATTAGAGAATTAGTGTGGACGTGGTTCGATGAACTCTCTCCAGGCACTTAAGTGTGATTTGCAGAGTACCCATGCGGGTGTAAACGTAGATAAAATTTCTATACGTCTGGCAAGAGCTAGAAAGCCGTTTATGCAAGGGCCATTGATAAAGAATATTTCGTTGGACGTAGTAGAGACAGTGAAACGCAGATTAGCTCCTGCATACAGCAGAATACCACTTCCCAATATGGCAATGTCTTGGCGAATCAACGACATTCCTGGGAAATTGCGCGAACAATTAGCAGCTAAAAACCTTGTAGTGTACTCCATCACACATGATGGGTACGCTGGCGTTAGCGACACGGTTCAGTTAGCCTTTTTTTTGCGTTGCTTTGGCTTGGACGACGACTTACATGTAGCTCAAGAGCTCCTGTACATGGTTTCGATGAAGGTCACTGCTACAGGGGCGAATATTTCAGCAGCGGTCGAAGTGGAGGCTGATGGTATAGGCCGACCGCGGTGGTCTAGCGGTTCTGGCAGCTCAGTCCCGAACCGCGCGACTGCTACGGTCGCAGGTTCGAATCCTGCCTCGGGCATGGATGTGTGTGATGTCCTTAGGTTAGTTAGGTTTAAGTAGTTCTAAGTTCTAGGGGACTGATGACCACAGATGTTAAGTCCCGTAGTGCTCAGAGCCAATTTTGATGGTGTAGGACTTACACTGTTTCCCGTAATCACAGACGGGGCGCCAGCAAGTGCGGTAGAGTAAAGGGTTTATTGGCCTACTGTAGTAAAAGCTTAAGGTATCGAATTTACCTTGTGTTCGGTGTTTTGCCAACCAAGAGGCCCCTTGTGAAAAATTTTTCGGTCTTCAAGATGTGATGAACGTAGTGGTGCGTGTCGTGAGTTATATTCGTTGTCAAGGGTTCATTCATCGCCAGTTCAAAGAAATGTTTATTTCATTTGAAGAGGAGTGTCCATATATCCCGTAGCATTCCGAGGTACTTTGGGTGAGCAAAGGACAAATTATTTCCCAGAGTTTTTCGACTACACCACGACGTGGCATAGTTTTTGGAGGATAAAAGACGGGGAGCCAGTTTTGCATAACCCTGAATGGGTAGCTGAATTAGAATTTTTAGCAGACATTATGGCTTTCATGGAAGATTAAAGTCTGAAACTTCGGAAAGAAAATAATCTCATGAACTACATGGGCGGCAGAATAAAAGCTTTCCAACGTAAACTTCAGCTCTCTTTCAGAGAAAAGTACGCAACACCGTCCTGAACTAGGTAAGCGATGTATAAATCTTGCCTTCAAAAATTCACCCGAATCTTTAAAAGTTCTTTATTCAAAATGGTAGTACGGTTTTGTTTGACAACACCTGTGCGGGAAGGGGCATGCTTTGAAAAATACGGCGATAAGCTATAATCCCCGGAAAATGTGTTTAGCGACCGTTTCCAGGTAATGTACTGTTATTTCACTAACAGCAAAATAAATTCGACTTTGTTAAATGTATAAGTGTAATATTACATTAAAAGCAGAAGCCCAAAACACATATTTATTAAAACATTCAACCTTTTAGTATTTCAAAGCAAGTTTATACGCTACTTTCATTTATTAACATTTTTTTCTTTCTTTTGTTAGAGGAAATTATTAACTTGCAGCGAATACTTGTTATATTTGTAAAGCGCTATTCGGTAGCAACTGAAACTGCGCCTTTTGATTATATTTTGATTCGAACCAATCGATTTGGAGACCGATGATCATAGACGAGATATATTTAACAGTACGAAAGCTTTGCTCGAATGCTACCAGAATATGTTGGAGGAAGAATTTCCAAAGCTTAACAGAGAAGCAGCGAAGATGATTTCTGTTATTCGTTCCACGCGTTTATGTGAGAGGTTTTCTTCTGTTTTGTATTGTACGAAAATTAGAATGCATGCAAATATTTCTGACAGTAATTTCAAAAATGCTCTAAAAATTTACGTCAGCTGATCCCTTGTTCCAGATCATACCAGTGTAATTGTAAATAAAAAAGGGGAAAATATAAGAGGTTATATTCTGTTGAAACCTCATTTTAAGTTATTATTATTATTATTTTCGGTTATTCCCATTTAAGAGAGCTTTTGAACTTGAATTCCTTTATGATGATTGTTTATGTTTTTTCTGAGCCCAAATTTTCTTCATGTGTTCACTGTGTTGTTTCTTTCGCTCCGCTGTCCATTTGCATCCTGGTCTCTTCTGTGTTGTGGTGTCAAATTTATGTTTTTTGACGATGTTCCTGAATTCAGTTCTATTTTCTGCATCGTTTACTGTTATTTGTGCTTGTCTGAGGTCCTCTTCAACTTCTTTTATCCATTTTGTTTTTCCCCTGCCTGAGTTGATGACTTCAAGAATTCGCTTTGAAATTTTCATTCATCCTGTGGATATGTCCGTAGAACTGCATTCTTCTTTTCCTTACTGTATCTGTAATCTTGTCTGTGTATTTATATAATTCTGATGTTGGTCTCTTCTTACAGATTCCTTGCTCTTGTAACGGGCCAAAAATTTTCCTGAGAATTTTCTTTTCTTGTTTCTCTATTTCTTTGATTTTAGTTTGGCCACCTATTTGGGTTGTTTCAGATGCATACAGTGCCTCCGGAAGTACGGCAGTGTTGTAGTGCCTCAATTTTGCGTTAATGGATATGGACTTTTTGTTATAATAGTTCCACGTGAGTTTATATGCTTTCTGTAATTTTTTTATTCTTTCCTCATTGGCCTTTAGGTTGATCCCTGATGGCTGGATGATTTCTCCCAGGTATTTAAAATGTGGTACTTGTACGATTTTCCCATGGGTTGTCACAATAGGCAATTTGTCTTGTGGCACTCTTTCTATGTACTGGGTTTTCTCATATGAGATTTGCAGGCCAGTTCTTTGTGCAATTTCGTGTAACTTCTCTATGGCGTTAGTGGCTTCTTTTCTATCATTTGTGAGGATTGCAAGGTCATCTGCAAAAGCTAAACACTTCACATTGAATTTATTATCTTTTCTAATGCCAATTTGGATTCCTTTGACTTCTTTTTCCCATGTCCTGATGATTTTTTCAAGAATGATATTAAAGAGTAATGGTGAAAGTCCGCCACCCTGTCGCACTCCAGTTTGGATTACAAATCGTTCCGAGATATCCCCCATAAATTTAACTTTGGAGACTGTGTCAGTTAATGTTTCCTGAATGATTGCTCTTGTCTTTCTGTCAATGCTGAATTCTTCCAGCGTCTTGCAGAGCACTACTCTGTCTATTGAGTCGTAGGCCTTTTTAAAATCTACAAAAGTAACCACTGTGTTTCGGGTGTTTCTCATCTGGAGAATCATTTTCAGATTCCAGATCTGCTCTATGCATGATCGTCCCTTGCGAAAACCAGCCCGGTATTCTCCTATTTGTGGGTCAGCTTGTTCTTCTAATCTATTCATGAGAACTTTTGATAGGATTTTATATGTGACCGGTACGAGTGAGATACCCCTGTAATTATTTGGTTCAGTTTTGTCCCCTTTTTTGTGGAGTGGATGGATGAGTGCGCATTTCCAATCAGATGGGATCTGTTCTGTTTCCCAAATGTTTAATATGATTTTGTGAATTTTTCCTGTTAATCTTTCATCATTTAGTTTCCATAGTTCTGCAATAATTCCATCTTCTCCTGGGGCTCTATTGTTTTTCAGTGTCTTGATAATTTCTACTATTTCGTTGATGGTTGGCAGTTTAGCGTCAGGATTTGGTGTAGACGTCTCGTAGTGAATGTCCTCTGTAGGTCTTTCGCAGTTGAGAAGTTTGTTGAAATAGTCTTCGAGGATTTGGCAGTTATTCTTCGTGTTAGTTTCTAGTGAACCATCCGGTTTCTTGAAGCAAAGACTGGGTGGCTGGTATCCTGCAATACGTTCTTTAATCGTCTTATAAAAATTCCTGGTGTTGTTCTTCTTAAAGTCTTGTTCTATCTCATCTAGTCGCCGTTTGTCATAATTTCTTTTTTCCCTCCGAATAGTTTTCGATGTATGTTTTCGGATTACTAGAAATTGTTGCCATTTTTCTGATGTTTTGTGACTATTGAAGTTTTTCCAGGCATTGGTCCTTTCTTCTATTGCTTGGTCACATATTATATTTCACCACCTGTGTTTTCTCCTTCTCGGGGGTTGACCCAATTTCATTGTGGATTTGAGGACGTCCACAAGTTCTGTCCAGTTTGTGGTGTTTGTTTGACTAATTTCCTGTAAGATGTTTTCCTTGTTGAGTTTTATGTATTCGGGGTCTGGTCTCAGCACTTTGTTTAGTTTTGGCTTTTTTCTATTGGGTTGTAATCTGGTCTTTATCTGTAGAAGATGGTGGTCTGAGTCAAAAAATCCTCTTCTCGTTTTCACATTCAGAATTTCTGCTGTGTTACTCTTGGAGATGGCCACATGGTCTATCTGGAATTCACCCAACATTGTGTTGGGCGACTTCCAAGTACTGAAGGTAAGCTGCGCACGTAAAGTTATTATTATTATTATTATTATCTAAATTTAAAGGCGACACTGGCGGAGCGAGCGCGTGAAGTGTGAGGAGTGAGAGAGAGAGTGCTATTGCGCAGAGTCGCAGAGTGGGGGTGTTCACCGTCGTCAACATAGCGAAGCCGTCTTCTGCACCCAACGCTGCCCGATGCGTTCGTGCAAACACGCTGAGAGTCCATGGCCTACAGTCAAATTTTTGAATATATATTTTTTTCTAGATTATAGCGTCCGTACAGTTCCGGTGCTAGTGAAGTATATGTAGGTGGAAGTAATCAATTGCAATCCGTAAAAAACGACAAGACTGTAAACGCACACTTTGCACAATATCCTTGGTCATGGCGGGTATTATTCAGCTGAATAAGCAGGACAACACCGGTGAGGTTGGGGTCATAAAGGTGCAAGTCATGCTAAAATAAACGTATGAGTTTATTGTCGAAATGTACACTTACGGGTCGGTTAGGAAACCACGAACAGAGAAAGTCAGGCTTTCGAATCTGAGCATACTTAATCAGTTACAAATATATACGCCGCAGAAACTACCTCATTCCTACACTGATTCTCGGTGACTGGTTTTAATACATAGACAGTCCTTCTAGAAAACTTTTCTTTCGAGATATCTTTGCCTGCGCCCAGATTTTAGTTTCAGTTATAGAAGTAGGCTGCTGCTGTGTGCAGTGCTGCACGCTACCAAATATTCTGCCTCGCTCCGAATCCACAAAAGCACTGAAGGTAAGCTGCGCACGTAAACTCAGACAAACGACTTCCACGAAACGCATACGATCCAAAGGAACTCAGCAACCGCCAACAGATGTCTGGCGGACTGCGGAAGCTTCTTCCCACGTGAAACTAGCAGCCTCATTCGAACCGCCGACCCACGAGTAACACAATAATCGCTTCGACCTTCAAGAAACACACTTGTAAAACGCATTTGTCAAGATTTCCTATGTTGACAAAACTGATTTTTACATATTCGCATCATTCTGGTAGTCGGTCAGTGTTGTAGTCTATTCTCCATGTTATTCATTCTGTTCGAAGAACTAGCAGTAAAGGAAACCAAGGAGGTTGATCAACTGAGCAGAAATGATAGTGTCATTGAAGGATGTGGTAAGATGAACACGACAGGAAAAGAAGTTATACAAAAGTGATGCAGTGCTGACAAATTAACTATGGTGTTACTAGGGAAATTAGATTAGGTAATGATATGCTGAATATAGTAGACGAGTTTACTATTTTGGCAGGCAAATAACTGATGAAGACATAAATAATGAAGATTTAAAATGTAACTTGCAACAGTAGGTAAGGATTTCCTGAAAAAGAGAATATATTACCAACAATATGCAGCTACGTGTGAGGCAGGTATTAATGAAGAGATACTGAAGCATGTCGGGGAGAAAAGTCATGTAGGACTTTACCTCATTAAAACTAGCGATAGTTTGATACAACACTCCCTGAAGCATAAACCACTAGTTAAATTGGTAACGGACGGAAGAATGGTGGGTAGAAGTAATGGAAGGAGAGCAGGAATAGCATACGATATGTTCCAATGGCTGTAGATCGTAGTAGTTAAGCAGAGATAAAGAGGTTTGCACAGAATATAGCTGCTTGGAGAGATGCATCAAACTGCCGTCAGAATAAAGGTCGCAACAAAAACAGGCTGTAAGTGTTTAAATGAAGTTTCTTACAAGTTACTGATCTTGACACGAAAATGGTATGTTAGTGTTAAATTTATGAAAGCGTAAATAAACTCGGCATTGAAATACCAGATATGGCTGAAATTAATTATTTTGCAGTTTCATAAGGACGCGATGTGTAACTTGCATCTCTTTCTAGTGCTGTTAAGTTGACGAGTGTTGAACCTATTTGTCAACGTGATTCCAATTTCGAAATCAGGACACCGACATATTAAACAGCTGCTTGAAAACTGGTTTCAAAATGGTTCAAATGGCTCTGAGCACTATGCGACTTAACTTCTGAGGTCATCAGTCGCCTAGAACTTAGAACTAATTAAACCTAACTAACCTAAGGACATCACACACATCCATGCCCGAGGCAGGATTCGAACCTGCGACCGTAGCGGTCACGCGGTTCCAGACTGAAGCGCCTAGAACCGCACGGCCACACCGGCCGGCCGATAACTGGTTTAAAATTATGCACCGGCTTCTTGATGGTTCGAGAATTCACACACCCTTCATGTCTAGGATGAGTAGTGTTTCCACACGAAATCCTCGGGGACTTGTCTCACACGCTTTTTTGAAAATGAAGTTTTAAACAGAAGCAAGGACTAAGGAATTTTACTTCCATCAACAGTGTTAGTAAATTTAACGTCCTTAGAGTTTTAATAATGAGGTTAGATTAATATCGCTGATATATGGCGGACGCTAGAGCGGAGCGGAATCCGATGCCGCATGATTCAGCAAACCGAGAGCGCGGTCCGTCCCAGGCGAGGGCTTTTACGTGAGCGCGTCCTGCCCACGCCGCATCCTGTTCACAACCGGTCGTTAACATTTCTACCAAACTAACGAGCCGGGTCCAAAGATAAATCTGCCCATCGAAGTCGATGTTTCAAGACCAGTCGGAGTCTGCGATCAAGGGCGTGGTGGGAGCTGGTCACTATCGACCATCATTTCCGTAAAGCAGCTCCTGAAACGCTTGTGAATCGAAATCCACCACAATTGTAACACTTTACGCAAGCAGCATAGTACTCGAAATATCAGTAATGGCAGCGACAGAAGAAGAGCCGATCATTCGATTTAAGCCGGCAATTCCGACTGATTAGTGCAGGTTCAACCATGACGTTCGTCTAATTTGGTTTTTGATCTAAACTGCGGTGGTTTGGTGACAGATTATGGTTTGCAACATGAGAAATGAAGTTTCCGAAAACAGTTTCATATAAGTCCGCTATCGAAATTCAAATATATATTGTTCTTTGAACGTACAAGTCTGTCACACCTTCGGTCCAAAAAATTCTTAGACAGATTTTATTCCTGGCGTACAAGAGACGTCAGCGCAGTAACTACGGTGCCAACTTTACTTAACAACTGTAGACAATAAAGTGCATTCTACCAGTCACTTGTGAGCGTGCAGTGATAATTAGTGGACGTGCGGCCGTAACGTGTCAACGATTTTCTGTCACAAATCGTAATCGTACATTTCCCAATCCACTGTTCAAGACATTCTCCAGAATGTTTTCAAGAAGAGAGAAGTGTGCACAAAGCCCCTTCCGCACACCTCGACTCTCAAACAAAAACAACGACGCGTGTACATCTGACGTTAATTAATTGGAACGAAAATTCTTTTCTGGAAAAAAAAAATTATCACGGGTGACAAGACTTAATGTTAAGAATACGAATCTTCCACTAAACGTCAAACTGCTGACATTCACAGCTAGGGTCACAGCTTGACGATGTAAGGGACACTGAAGCATATGTGACGCACGAGTTGAGCAATATCCCACAGAAGGACTTTTCTAACAGTTTCGTATGGTTGTATGAACGTTCTGAGCATTTTAATCTAGTGGGTGGAGACTATATACGAGAACACCTGAAGCATTAAAGCTACAATCTGAACTTTTCTCTGTGTGTTATTAATTCAGTCTTGAAACATTTTGGTCTAACGGAGTAAGTGATGTACCCATCTGAAACAGACAAGCAAATCAAGCTGTCGCCGGTGACTGCCTAGAGTACGAAATCAAAAACGACAAAACCAATATCGTTGTGCTGACTCTAACTCTCTAGGTCAGAGTAATTAAAACGTCTATCGGAAAAATAATATTAAAAGAAATGAAAAACTGGGAGAGGGACTTCAATTTCAGGAAGATTTGGAATCTGCCTCACAATATATTCATACATCGCCAATCATTTTGCCCATTACAAGCGGCAAACAGCGAGTAGGTATGCGTATCGTCGAATAATGGCACGGGAGCAAGAAGACAAACGCGCTTCCGATTGGTAGCAGTTGTCGAAAGTTGATCCAGCTCTGCACGAAAGTGTGAAATTTGTAGTGCTGGTTGTCTTCTAGGTAGAAATGTAGTGTAAGTGACTGCAATGACTGGGTTCGTAGAAGAGTTTCTTGTTTGTGTTGCTGATTGTGGTTGAGGAAGAAGAGTGCCAAATTAGGAGTCAGCATAACGGGATGTTCCAGGACCACTGGGCAGTATTCAGAGATATAAACATAACTACCATAATTAAGATTGACTATAAAATGCATACCAGCCGGCCGAAGTGGCCGTGCGGTTAAAGGCGCTGCAGTCTGGAACCGCAAGACCGCTACGCTCGCAGGTTCGAATCCTGCCTCGGGCACGGATGTTTGTGATGTCCTTAGGTTAGTTAGGTTTAACTAGTTCTAAGTTCTGGGGGACTAATGACCTCAGCAGTTGAGTCCCATAGTGCTCAGAGCCATTTGAACCATTTGAAAATGCATACCTTAAAAGCTATATGCACTTCCTCAAGCAAAGAGATGTGTTTCACATTAGCGAAGATGAACAAGTGTTTATATCTATTAAAAATGGGACTTAACTTCTGAGGTCATCAGTCCCCTAGAACTTAGAACTACTTAAACCTAACTAACCTAAGGATATCACACACATCCATGCCCGTGGCAGGATTCGAACCTACGACTGTAGCGGTTGCGCGGTTCCAGACTGTAGTGCCTAGAACCGCTCGGCCACATCGGCCGGCTATATCTCTTAAGGGATTCACTTTGGAGCCCGTGTTTGCTGGACATTATTTTTTTGGTTTTTGTCCATACTAACACCTCGCAAAATATGGAAAGCAAAGAGCTTGGTGTAGAACAGATTTGTTTCACAGTATCGGGGATGAAGTGTTGATAGCTTTCAAGGCATTCATTTTAGAGCCCATGTCAACTACACTTCTTTGCTTCGAATTATCGTTCCTGTCATATCCTTGAACATTGACTATTGCTCCTGGGACACTTGGTGTAAGCTATTCCTCACGGAGCTCACAAAGGGGGTTGCCGAACTTGGCGTTCTCATCTGACGCTCGTATCGCCACTGATAGAGCCTTATATTCCCACATTTGATTAACCCAGAAGATAGTCTCTAAAGACCTGCTGGTATAGATTAACGTGCAACACGCCAGCGTATCAGACTCAATGCATCAGGGCGATTTACTATCGAGAGCTCGCAGCGTCAATTACTTTTGCGATTTAGTGGCACATGTGAGAGAATGGAGCGACGCATACAACTACAGTGGGGCTATGAACTCGCTGGGAAGAGGCGGC